>NC_071990.2:11055000-12255000 GCF_028885655.2 Pongo abelii
CTTTTCCTGGTATGTATTCATTCGGGCTTTAATAATTTTTTTTTTCCTCAGAACAGATGTGTCATTTGTCGTTTTCCCATACAGACTACCTGGCATTTTTAGTCTCATCCTTTGTTCAGACTATGAACACTCTTTGATAAACAGCCTGTGGTAGAAGCATCAGATCTTACTAGTCCTAAGTATTATGATATGGAAACACCCCGTCTTCCTGTCCCCCTCCTGTCTCTCCCCAAAATTACACCTCTGTAAGAACTTAGTCATTTTACTTGGAGGACAACTTGTTGAACTTTCCTCAATTCAGTGAATTTACTGCAATTCTTATCTAAACTACAACTTATCTCTTTCCTTTGTACTCCCAACCTATCATTACAGTAGTCATTGTAAAAAAAAAAAAAACAAAACAACTGGGTGTTTGTTCTTTTTGGCTGCCCAGTAGATGAGCCTCCCTAGTTATATTGGGGGAATTCCATATCTCACAGTGTTTTGTGAGAAACAGTGTCACTACTGCATGTTTTCCCCCAGCCCTCACACAGCCTATACCCAGACAGAATTGGGAGAAAAACACATACTGTTCAAGCTTACCTCTCTCCAGATTTGAGGATAAAAATTACAGCAGTATGGAATTGGAGTGGTTCAGCTGGCCAGGGTGGGGAGGGGAGTGGTGATAGTAGCCATAACTTGCCTCTCCAAACTCTAGAGTTTTTCTCATGGATACCACATTCTGGTTCTGAATTTTGACTTGAGATTGAATCCCTTACATTGGTTGCTGGCAGTGATTACCAAAAATATTTTTTTGATTCCTCTTACTAAAATTGGGGAAGAGAGAGTCTGTGATCTAGCTGAATGCTCTTGTATCCCAAGCCTCTGAAAGCTACAGCTATCCTTAGTTCCTTACCTTGTAGATTTCTGTGCTGAGAGACTTACTCTTTCTTAACCATCCCAAGAGCACTATAGTACTTTATTGTGGGAACCCCAGTGGTGAGGCCCTTTATCATAGCCTTTTCAGTCAAAAGACTTCCTCACTCTTCTTTATGGTCATTTTATACATTGTAGCCACTGTTGGAATCTTGGGTTTTAATGAAATCAAGACTATCAGTTTTTAGAAAGATTATAATTCTCTGATAGTAAATTTACCACTGTAATATCTGTTTAGCACAATACGCTGATCAAGTGAGTTCTTTTAAGTTACATTTTCGAGTCTAACCTAAGAGTTAAGAGAAGTTTTCCTTAGTATTTGTTGAAGTCAACTGACCTTGTTAATTTAGGCCAATTAATGGCGTTGAGGTATTTACAAAATATAAGTCTACAGACTATTCATGATTTATCTTACCAGTTTCTTTCTTATTTATCCCAATTACCAAAGCCATGTTTTGTTCATTGTGGAAAAATTTGGTAAGTACAGAGAAATATATTTTTTAGAAAAAAACAAGGTGGGTCTCCAAATTGATCTACAGATTAAATGCAGTCCCTGTCAAAATTCTTGATGCCATTTTTTTTTTTTTTAACTGAAATCGACAAGATGATTGTAAAATTCCCATGGAAATGACTCGGAATAGTCAAAACAATCTTGAAAAAGAACATTGATGGACTCACATTTCCTGATTTTTAAACTTAGTGTAAAGCTACTGTAACCAACATGGTATGCGACTAGAATAATGATAGGCATATACAGGTTAATGGGATGGAATTGAGAGTCCAGAAATAAACTGTAACATTTATGGCCAATTGCTTTTTGACAAAGGTGCCAAGATAATGTAATAGTGGGGGAAAATAATCTTTTCAACAAATGATCCTGGAACAGCTTGATTTCCTCATGCAAAAGGATGAATTTGGACCCCTCTCTTATACCAAAATTAACAAAAGTGGATTAAAGACTTACATCTAAGAGCAAAACTATGAACTCTTAGAAGAACTACATAGATGTAAATCTTCATGACATAGGATTGGTCAGTGGTTTCCTAGATATGCCATCCAAAGTACAAGCAAACAAAGGAAAAAATGATGCATTAGGCGTCCTTAAAATTAAAAACTTAGGTGCTTCAAAGGACTTTTTCAAGACAGTGAAAAGCCGGCCCACAGAATGGGAGAAAATATTTGCAAATCATATACCTGATAAGCATCTAATATCTAGAATATACTAAGAACTCTTACAACTCAATAATAAAAAGACAAGCAACTAAATTTAAAAAATGAGCAAAAGAAATGAATAGATATTTCTCCAAAGAAGATAACAGATGGCTAATAAGAACATGCAAAGATGTTTAACATCATTAGTCATGAGGGAAATGCAAATCAAAGCTTCATGATATACCATCATGCCTGCTAGGAGTCCTGTAATAAAAAAGATGGACAATAAAAAGTGTTGGCAAGGATGTAGAGAAATTGGAACCTCATACATTGCAGGTGGGAATGTAAAGTGTTGAAGCTGCTTTGCAGTTTCACAATTGTTTAAACACAGAGTTACCATATGACCCAGCAATTCCCTTCTAGATAGATACACCCAAGATAAATGAAAACATATGTCCATGGAGAAACTTGTACACAAATATTCATTGCAGTCAAAAAGTGGCAGCTTTGTTTCTTATAATAGCCAAAAGTAGAAACTTCTAAATGTCTATCAATTGATGAATCCTTAAGCAGAATGTAATATATACATAAAATTGAATATTATTCAACCATAGAAAGAAATGAAGTACTGATGCTTACAACACAATGGACACACCTTGGAAACATGGGCTGAGTTTGAAAAACCAGACACAGAGGCCACGTATTGTATGATTCCATTAAAATGACATGTTCAGAATAGGCAAATCCAGAGAGACAGAAAGTAGAGTAGTGGTTGCCAGGGGCAAGTGGGAGCAGGGATGGGGAGTGACTGTTAATGGGTATGAGGTTTCTTTTTGGGGTTGATGAAAATGTTTTGGACTTCAGTAGTGGTGATGGTTGTGCAATCTTGTGGATATACTAAAAAACACCGAATTGTATACTTTAAAAGGATGAATTTTATGGTATGTGAATTACATCTCAATTTAAAAACTCAACAGAAGTTACCTCAGATCCCACTGCCTAAGGACAACCACAACTGACATCAATTGAGCATTTTAGAAAATGCCTAATGCCAGGCACCTAAGCCCTTTTGATACCTTCTCATTCATTCCTCACTATAGCTTTGTGAATATTCTGTCAGAACTGGAACTCCTGACTTCTTCCTTGGTGTTCTTTCCACTAATTTGCTCTGCCTGTTTTACACAGAATTTTGGGTAAAGAGAGAAGATGCTAATTTGGAATATCATTAAAATAATATTTTACAAAGTTGGGTGCTTTACTCAAACACACAGTTGACCAAAAAATATTTGTGATTTGGTTCAGGTAACACTCAGCACTCAAGCTTAAAGCAAAAACTTGAGAAATGGATTAAATCTCTGAAGTTTGTCTTTAGTGTCAAGGGGTTTATAGTAATTTTTTTCCAGAGATAGTAAGAAAAAAAACAAGTAAAATTAGAAACTCCCCTTACGTATCTGTTTATCTTGGCCTGGATTAACACTGGGCAAGAAAAGCTGGTTGTATTTTGTTTTCACAAAATACGCTGTGTTTCATTTCTAGTCTATGCAACCAGAGTCTTTAAAGTAGACAGCATCAAGAAAACGCGTCAGCATGAAAAACCTTGTTAGGGTGGTTAATTTAGTTTATTTTATGCTCTTAACATTTTAGAGCAACCAAGTATAGGTTCAGAGGTTTTCTCCTGTGTGTTCCTTTATTGGTTAATGTTTGTTCCTTATTAGTGAACATTTAAAATACTCCTTGCAAAAACAAAACTTGGGTTTTTTTTTGTTAAAAGAGAATTAGTCATACTTTTTAATGACATTGATGTGAAAATATCGTATTTTAAAAATCTGTGTTTTAAACATCTTGAATCTAAGATATTGGTGCCATGGCTTTAGTCTTTCATCATATAATTTAAGAAAATATATTTTCTTTGAAAATTATTTCCAGAAACTTATGAATAGCTTGGTCCTGACTGAGTAGTTTTCATCATAGTGCAGTTAAGTCCTGCTATTTAAGGCCTTATGGATTCTGATTGAAACAAACTTGCTTTTAGTAAATAAATAGCACTGAGATATGAAAGTCTAAGTAAATGGCAAAGTGAATTCTTTCCCAGAAAAATGCTCTCAAAAATTTGATTTTAGTATAAGTAACACTTTTACTTAGATATCATAAACTCATTATGATTTTACTGTAGATGGACTCAACCCGAATTCTAAATTCTATGAGGGTAGAGACTGTTTTTGCCGTTACTGTAATCCCAGAGTTTATCCTCATTCCTTGTACAAAAAATATTTGTTATATCATTATATATTTGTAATTATGTATATTTTTATATAGTATTTTGTAATATACCACCCCATTAACTGTAACGTTCTGAATTGATAACATTGTATGTAATAACTTTTCTTAATGTTTTTCTCTATAGGTTGGTATTTTGTATGGCATCTTTTTTTATCAAAATTCAAGTTTCTCCGGGAACTGGTGGGAGACACAGGATCCCAAGAGGGAGATCATGAGCCTTCAGGGTCTGAAACTGAAGAAGACACTTCCTCCTCTCCACACAGAATCAGATCCGCTCGCCAAAGGAGGGCACCTGCTGATGAAGGCCACAGACCCCTGACATAGTCCTGTACTTGTGAAGGATGAAAAGGCAGTTGCCAGCTTCTGTCTTTAAGTGACTTGGCTTTGAAATTTACTAATGACTGAAGAACATTTGTATTGGATTTTAAGTCCAATTTTAAAAAAGATTTACATGTAAGCCATATAAAAATAAAGGGAACTAAAACCAAATTGGACTATTATAAATTTCATCTTAAAGATAATCTTTGTTTCACTAGCTTTCTACTTATACACTTATTCCTTGGCTTTTGGGCTTATTTTCTTGCACTGGTGCAGATCTGGTAAACATTAAAGGCTTGAAAAACCATATTTTGTTAGCCCTAAAATGTACATTTTTCTTCCCATTTTAACTTGTCTGAAATTGGGATGCATCTCATTACTGTCAACTAGGTGATAGTCATGTAACGCTCCTACTGTGTGCATGTGCGAATTTACAGCTTGTCATCGTGTCATCCCTTTAACCAACTATGTTTTGTTGGTATCAAATGTGTCAGGTTTAATTGACATTTTAAAATGTCTTCAAAAAGATTACACTATGATTCAGCATTGAAACGAAAAGTTATTGTGTATGCAGAAAAGCATGGAAACAGAGCAGCAGGGCGTACATTTGATATTAGTGAAGCAAATATTCGTCGCTGGAGAAATGATCGCAATTCCATATTTTCCTGCAAAGCAACAACAAAATGTTTTACGGGACCTAAGAAAGGTAGGTACCCACAAGTAGACGAAGCTGTACTACATTTCGTCAGTGAGACACGTGCAAAAGGATTGCCTATCACACGCCAAGCAATGCAATTGAAGGCAGGAGAAATTGCCAAAACCCTAGGAATTGATGAAACAAAATTCAAAGCCACGAGAGGCTGGTGTGACCGATTCATGCGCCGAGCAGGACTATCATTAAGGCATCAAATATCGTTTTGTCCCAGGCTCCCCACTGCCATTAAACAGAAGACAGTGTTGGAGCACTCTTTCAAGAAGAGCTGCATAACCAGTACTCTTGACAACACCGGGAGAGACGTTCTGTGGAAAAATGCAGACATCAATGACTCTGGTTTGAAAAGTGATTCAGAAGAGTTGGATTCAGAATATGAAGTTATAATTATAACTTAACCAAATTTATTTCACACATTTTCTTTACATATGCACAAGATTGATGTGATAAAAATCTGTTTAACTCAAAGCGCTGTTTCAATAAATATAAAATAAACGTTTTCTGTGATACGAAAGCATTGTGTCATAGTTTAATGGGCAGTGTTTTTTCTTGGTGATACATATGGTGCATCTTAACAATTGGTAGTATCTTAGGTTAAATTAAAAATGGTAGCTTGTAAATTTATTTTTCTTTTTAAGATAGCAGTTATTTATTGGGGAATTTGATTCTGACTCTTACAATGTTAAACTTGTTATCCTGTGTGAAACACATGTTTTTAGGGGGGAGGGGGTAACCAAGATTTTAGGGTAGTAACTTAGGAATCTAAGAACTATCTTCTACTTTAGGAAGAGTGGGATTAGTTACTCCCTTTGTATAGGAGGACTTTATGCTCAAGGAATGTGTTGTGGAGAAAAACACTTCTTCACAAACAACAATTCAGTGACAAGACCTCAAAGGTAATGCGTACTGAGGAAAACAGTAGTGGGTGAAAATTCCCGCTTAGCTGTAAAATGACTCTCTTGCCAGGTTTCCATGTTTGTCTTAACTGAACTCTGGGCTGAGTGTTTACCAGGGAGGAGAGATGTGAATTAAACAACCTTCCTGTTTAGTGTTACCTGCTTTGTACAAGAATGAAATGCAAAGCCAACTTATTTTGTTAATCCAAGTTCTTTTTATGTTTTTCTTAACCTTTATTAAGGACTAGTCATCACAAAATATCTATTTAACCTCTATTTTATGATGGTGTGTTATTAGGTTTGATACCTCATATTTCTTGCTTAGAGTTTTGTTTAACAGTTCACTGGCTCTGTCCCAATGTTTGTGATGAACACCTTTTTGCTATATTGTAGCTCTTGGAGATACTAAAAGGGAATTCACAGAACATAACTTTAGTTTTGTGTGTTTGCTAGGGGAAGATTTCCTAGCAGCTGAGAGCGAGGCACAGTCTTTGTCTTCATTTCTTTATTAGATACTATTTTCTATTTTTATGTGACTCTAGGGCATAACAAAACAGTGACGGTTTCAAGCATTAATTTTAATGCTTCCTACTAGCTAAATATCTTAAAATGATTATCAGAAAAAAAAATGCCCCCAAAAGTTTTTGGGGGCATTATTTGGTACTGGGAGGATATTTAAATTAGATTTTTCATAGTCTAATGTTTTGAACTATGGGTTCTGTTTTATGGTGGATACCTAAGGTTTAGATAATAGTTGCTGGAAAACTTAAAAGAGCTGGTGAGCTTCCTGTTATGTCACTACTAAAGAATGATGGCTGATGTAACTCTCCCCCCCAAATTAATACAGGTTAACCTTTGTAGAGGTATATATGTTGGCATTGTTTACTGACATTTATGCTTCAAGCATGTCTTATGTAATTTTAAGAAATACTCTATTTAACTTGTGAAATATACCTAAAAGCATACTAGTTAGCTCTTAGACTCTCACTTAGGGAGGGTAAAGAAACATCACTGATGCCAATATGAAGATCTATAAACAAATCCTTTGTTTAGCACCTCACAACACGCTTACCATGGTACATATTTCTTAATGCCACTAAGAAAGGCAAGATAGTTAATGCAGAATTATTTATGTGGTATAGTGTTTCTTTTCCTGTTTTAGTGCTTTTGTAGCTAAACTTAGCAGAACTGCATCACAACTACATTTTCAGTCTCAGTGGGAGGTGGACTAGCCTGTGGTTAATTTTAGAGCTTAAAAGTTTATAAGCATTAAAAACACATACATGTATTAGAATCTTGTCTAACCCCTCACAAAGGATGATGGTGATCAGCATGCCATCTTTTGAAGATTAATTCTAAAATTGAGGACTCTGGTAGGTTGTTTTATTTCCTTCCCAACCAGCCATTCATTTCCAATTGTTTTGCCTTTGAAACTTTTTGTGAAAATTGCCTGTACCAATTGCATTGGTTGCATTGCTCTGATTTAAATGCCAAAAACACTAAATATTTGTGTAGTGCTGTTAAATGAGGTTTTTGATATTTCCATCAAAATGAATATAAAATTCACTTGATGGATTTTGTAGTGATATTTTCATAGTTGAAGCAAACATATTGCTCTGTGGTGGACAGCCACTTCACAGACATGCAGATCCATTTCTTTAGAGATGTTAGGTTTAAAACCCATTTTAATTTTATTTTGCTGAAGGCTTGGAATATATAAAGTAATGGATTCACAAAATATGATATCTTAAAACATGTTGAAAGATTTGAAAGTGGTGCATTTTTACTTTTAAGAGCAACAATCTTTGAAATTAGTCAACAATGCAGTCTTTTTTAAAAGTCAGTTTTCTCAAGTAGTATGTTGTAATGTAAGATGTAACTGGTATAACTAGATTTTGACTGGTAAACTTAAAGTGCTTTTTATATTTGAGGTTGACTTTAAAAAGCCATTGAGCAGTCCTCAGAGGTTATGGACTCTCAGGCGACTAATGGAATAGTGTTCTGTTGTGAAGTCTAGAACTAAAGCACCTTGTATTGTCTGCTTCTAAAGTGTCCTATAGTTTTTAACTTAAAATTTAAAGAGTAACATTTTATCTTATGTCAATTAAAGTTACATTTTTCATTTGTTGGTGTACATGTGCTACCTGTTTTATGGAGAATGTTTAACATGATGATCCTCCAAGTTGGTTTTATGCATAACCATTCACCAAATACTGCTGCTGTGGTTCCTTGAAGGAAATATTCTGTGCTCTGCTATGATGCATTGCCATCTTGCTGCTTGACAATAGGTTTATAAATAATTAGAATTGTGTTTTTTAATAGTACCTTTGTATATATAACAAGATGTAAAATTAAAGATGAGGAATGTGTGTAAATGATCATTCACTGTTTTTGTTTTAAAACTGGTCAGTACTATAAAGCTTCTGTGGTTTGTATGATGTTTTAACTTTCACTTTAAACTGCATAGAATAAATTAAAATGAAAACAACAAAAGTTATGTGTCTCTGGTTGATAAAGGATAATAAGTATGAAGGGTGCCTTGGACATGAAGGGATTTGAAAGCAGCCATTCTTACTAATAGTCCACACTTCACCCCATTTTTCAAACGAAAAATCTAGAAGAATTAAGAGAATAGCAATAATATTTCTTAGTGCCATGAAAGTAAATGACTTAGGACATACATATAGCATTAAAGGACACGCACACACACACATATATAGTGTTAGAGCTACATTATTACATTTACCTTATTTAACTTTTTGTTTTCTTCCCATGCTGTATTCAACACCCTCAAGGTTGTTTTGTTAACCTGTTTGCCATAAATCATGTTTCACATTTTTGTTAGTATTAACCACCAGGAAGATTGAGGAAACTCATCAAAGCCAAGTAAAAAGATGGAGGAGTTTCTTTGAGAATGCAGTTGAGAAAGCAAACCATAAATTTCATTGGCTGGGGCAAGTTGTGACTTCTCCAGGAGTGCTCAGCTGCCAAGAATGTAGGATGGGAAGAAGTGGATTGTGCTAGGGTTGGATTTTGCAAGGCAGGTGTGTCTGAAGGGCAGGGTCATTAGAGATTGCTGGAGATTGGCCCTGGAATTTGGGCTGCGTCATGAGAGAAGTTGGATCAGTAAGGCACTGGTAAACTGGATGAAAGGAAAGGGATAGGGATTGAAGATAAAATGAATGTGACATATGATAGGAAGTTTGGGATGGACATTAGGTGAAGTAGTTCTGAGCAATGACACTAAATACAGCCATAGAAAAGGGGAGTCTGAGAACAGTGACTCATTTTAAGAGTATGATGTGAACCTCAGAATGGCCACTAATATTTTCCACATGATGGCTACAGTTGGAATGGAGAAGATAACTGACTTGGGGGCCATGTCAGGGACTTGGAAGACTGATCTTAAGGTCTGTTATGTCTGGTGGCTCTTAAAAGGAGGAGGGAACTTCCTGAAAATGGAAGAGAAATGTTCTGGGGGAGCTTTGAGAATGCTCTTTCCTCATCCTGGCCCCCACCCCCTGGGCATCTCTACAAGCGCATTAGTTTATCTTGCGTAAGTACCTCAGCTGAATTGTAAGAATGATGCTGTTTACAAAGCACTTTGTGGGGGTTAGAGGAGGAAGGAGGGAAGGACAGCAAAAGCTTCACTAAGAATCTTGAAGAAAGGAGTTGGAGTTTTGCAAGTAGAGGATGAGGATTCTAGATAAAAGAATGTGCACAGGCAGTGTCATGGGAAGGTGCCTTGCTTGGAGAACTATAGATAGTTGGTCATTCCTGAAACAGAGAATGCACGTGTCAGGCGGTGGGGGTGGGGGTCCACTGTTTTGACAATAGAGATGTACAGTCTAGGTCACAAAAAGACTTCGTGTGCAGTGGCAAAGGCTTTGAAGTTCATGTCATATGGGACAGAGTACTAAAATGTTTTAAACAGCACTGATTTGCTTATTTAACATATGTTGAGTAGTCGCCTAATCTTCCAGGCATCTGCACAAGTTGCTCGTGCTAACTGCAAGGAGGAGGACTGGTTGGAGGCACAGTGGACACAGGGTGTCTCTTAACTGGTCCAAGCAAGGAAGCAAAACTAATGGCAGACTGGAAAGGAGCAATGACCATGAGAAATTTGAGGATATGAAAAATCAATAGGACTTGAGATTAGATTGTGAAGGAGAAGGAGAAATGAAGGATGATTTCAACGTTTAGCAGTTGATAACATGGAGGGATGCATACAGCAAGAGAAGTACGTTTGGGATTGGGCATAGGGAGATGGAAGATAGGAGTCCAGTTTTGGGCATACCATATTTGAATTTGAGGTGCTTATGTGATATTAAGTAGACAGAAATAACTAACCAGTTGTACAAATAGTATGAGGGACATGGATTGAAAAGAGACTCAGTGTTATCACTATATGTATGCATTTGAAGCTGTATGCAAAAATAGGATTCCCCAGGGCAGGGGGGTGGAATAAGAAGAGACCCAAGGTGACACTGCTATGGTTTGAATGTTTTTGTTCCCTTGAAAAATTCATGTGTTGGAAACTTAGTTCTTAATGCAATAGGGTTGGGAGGTGGGGCCTAATAGGAGGTGTTCAGGTCATGAGGGCCCTGACCTCATGAATGGATTAATGTCACTATAAAAAAGGCTTTCAGGCATGGGATCCCTGTTTTTTTATTTTTTGAGATGGAGTCTCACTCTGTCTCCCAGGCTGGAGAGCAGTGGCACGATCTTGGCTCACTGCAACCTCTGCCTCCCAGGTTCAAGCGATTCTCCTGCCTCGGCCTCCCGAGTAACTGGGATTACAGGCGCCCTCCACCATGCCCTGCTAATTTTTGTGTTTTTAGTAGAGACAGGGTTTTACCACGTTGGCCAGGCTGGTCTCGAACTCCTGACCTCAGGTGATCCGCAGGTGTGGGCTCTCTTTCCTTCCATGAGAACACAGTGTTCTTCCTCTCTGGAGGATATAGCAAGGAGATGCCATCTTGGAACCAGAGACCGAACCTGCCAACACCTTGATCTTGGACTTCTCAGCCTCCAGAATTGTGAGAAATAAATTTCTGTCCTTTATAAATCACCCAGTCTCAGGTATTCTGTTATAGCAGCACAAAAAGAACTAAGGCTGTTAACAGTGTGGATATTTGTCCCTGCTAAACCTCATGTTGAAATTTGATTCCCAGTGTTGGTGGTGGGGCCTAGCAGGAAGTGTTTGGATTGTAGGGGAAGATCCCTCATGAAAGGCTTGGTGCCATTCTGTCAGTAGCGAGTGAGTTCTTGCTATTAGTTCCCAAGAGAGCTGATTGTTAAATAAAGCCTGGCAGCTCCTCCCCAAACCCTGCTTCCTCTTTGCCATGCAATCCTGCACGTGCAGGCTCCCCTTCGCCTTCTGCCACGAATGGAAGCAGCCTGAGTTCCTCACCAGATGTCCAATCTTCCAGCCAGTCGAGTCAAGAGCCAAATAAACCTTTTTTTATTTGCCTGTAATCCCAGCACTTTGGGAGGCCAAGGTGGGCAGATCACGAGGTCAAGAGATGGAGACAATCCTGGCCAACATGGTGAAACCCTGTCTCCACTAAAAATATAAAAATCAGCTGGGCGTGGTGGTGCACTCCTGTAGTCCCAGCTACTTGGGAGGCTGAGGCAGGAGAATCACTTGAACCCGGGAGGTGGAGGTTGCAGTGAGCCGAGATTGTGCCACTGCTCTCTGGCCTGGCGACACAGCGAGACTCCGTCTCAAAAAAAAAAAAAAAAAAGAAAGAAATTACCCAGTCTCAGGCATTCCTTTATAGCAATGCAAAACAGACTGAGACTCAGGCCTCTAAAGAACATTGGTATTTCTCAAAGAGGTTGGTAAAAATTTCTTAAAGAGACTGGTGAAAGAAGAAGTTCATTAAGGACTCTCAGAAGGACTGGTAAGAGAACTGGAATATACATGAAGGATAGTAAGGTGCTAGAAGCAAAATAAGAAAAAACTTGAAGAGCAAGTGTTCAACTGACATATATTGTAGAATGATGTTGCTTGGATCCGACTTTCGAAGAAATTGTGCCAACAGGAGGCTATTGCAGTAGTTTATGTAAAAGATGACACGGATCTGCAAGGCTGGTTGTAGTGGGGACAAATTGAAGAGATACTGATGGGAGTCAATTTGACAGGTTTTGATAATTGGTTAGATACAGGAAGTGAAAGACAAGAATGAGTCAATGGTGAATCACTGCTGGACACTGGGGTGGAATGTATTTGAGGGGACAGTTTGGGCATAAGCCCAGGTGTGCGCAAGACCAGTGGAAATGACCAATCTAGATCTTAGGATCTCAGTCAGAAGAACTGAGATCCCATCCAAATGCTGTAACTTGACAGTTGGAAATTTATTTAACCTCCCTGTTTCCTGGTCTGCTAAATGGGAATGATAATATCTATCTCATAGGATTAATTTTTAAAATACCCATCAAGCATATTAATATATAGTAAGCAATCAGTAACTTCACTGTCCCCCTCCATTCTCCTTATTCATCTTTGTAAGCGTAGAAACCTTCTTCTTCGTCCTCTTCCTCCTCCTCCTCCTCCTCTTCTTCTTCTTCATCTTCTCCCTCTCCTTCTCCTTCTGTCTTCTTCTTCTTCTTCTTTTTTTTGAGACAGTCTCGCTCTTTTGCTCAGGCTGGAGTACAGTGGCGTAATCTCAGCTGACTGCAACCTCCGCCTCCCGGGTTCAAGCAATTCTCCTGCCTCAGCCTCCCAAATAGCTGGGACTACAGGCTGCACCACCACGCCCAGCTAATATTTGTATTTTTAGTAGAGATGGGGTTTCACCATGTTGGCCTGGCTGATCTCGAACTTCTCACATCAAGTGATCCGCCTGCCTTGGCCTCCTAAAGTGCTGGGATTACAGGCATGAGCCACCGCACGTGGCCTAGGACCGTCTTAATGACAACTTGGTCTGGGAGTTACTCATTTCGTTGAAAAATCCAACTGAATTGTGCTGCACTATTTCTAGGTAAGGCCAAGTCTTCTTTCACTGAATATAGATTCATTAGAGTTGCATCTCATTTTCTTTGCAAGTCAGACATAATTCTGTGATTTACAGTCTTGTTCTCTTAAAATGTGAACAAGAACAGAAGCTTGCAAATATTTAGCTATATTTATCCATGGTATATTTATACTATTAATATAGTATAATTTTACATGTTTTATCATGTATGCAGTCTGTATATTTTATAGTTAATAACTGTGAAGGATACGTGTATTTTACAGTTGTCTCACTTGTAACTAGATGGACAGGATTTTTAGCATCTTACCTTTATCGAGTTTTCCCGAAGCAGTTAACTATGTTATCATAGTAACGGCAACCCTCTTTTCACATTATTTCACTGTTATATTTAATTAAACTATGTAATGTAAATACAATATCTATAATATTATAAACTATGATATGTAAATACAATATCAGAGACAACCGGAATAAACAGGTTTGGGAACAATTTTGGCTAAACAAAGAAGTGATTTGGCGAGAATAGAAATATGTGAGCATACAAAATATGAATCCTCTGTCCTTGACTGCACCGCACTCTGGGAGGGACTGGGCATCTTATTTTACAGAGCAAATCGAAGCTTCAGCCTGGAATCCACTTACCCCTGTCTATATCTATTCCCGGCCTCTGCTTTCCTCCTGCTGCCTTAGAGGACAGACCCTCCTGCCTGCCTGAAACAAATCCCTCCTCCGGTGCTTCAGATCCAATCTCCTCCTGCCTTTTCAGCAAATTGACACTATCAATGATTTCTTCTAATATATTCAGTCACATCCTGTCAACTGGGTCATTTCCTTAAACATTGTTAAATACATTCAGTAAACATATTCCATCTTGAGAGAACGGGGGATGGGGGAGGCCTGCTTCTTTTCATCCCCTAAGCTGCCAGCCACTGTTCCCTCTCCACTTGACACCAGATCTCCCCTAAGTTTTCTTTTTTTTTTTTTTTTTTTCAGAGACAAGGTCTTGCTCTGTTGCCCAGGCTGGAGTACGGTGGTGTGATCATGGCTCACCGCAGCCTCGATCTCCCAGGCTCAAGTGATTCTCCCACCTCAGCCTCTCAAGTAGCTGGGACTACAGACGCACCACCGTGCCCAGCTAATTTGTTAATTTTATTATACAGACAGAGTCTCGCCATGTTGCCCAGGCTGGTCTCAAACTCCTGGCTTCAAGCAATCCTCCCGTCTTGGCCTCCCAAAGCACTGAGATTGCAGGCAAGCGCCACTGTATCTGGCTCCCCTAAGTAGTTATCTCTGTGACTTTGCTGACATAAAATCTGAAGGACATTCTCCAGCCCTCATCTTTGACCTCCGGCAGTGTTTGTTGTGGTTGCTCATCCCTTGCTTGAAACATTCTTTTCCTTGGCTTTTATGACACTAAACTGCCCTGATTTTACTGATTTTATTCCTGTCTGTCTGGTCATACTTTCATCTCACTTATAGGCGTATCTTGCAAATAAATGTCAGAGTTACTCAGGGCTAAATTCTAGCCCTCTTTTTCTTACTCTGTGCTGTCTCCTCAGGCAATTTTATTTGTGACTTCAACTACCATCTCTTCACCAGTGGGACACATATTTCTATTCTATCTCTCTCTCTCTCTTTTTTTTTTTTTTTTTTTTTTGAGACGGCTTTCACTCTGTCACCCAGGCTGGAGTGCAGTGGAGCAATCTCGGCTCACTGCAACCTCCGCCTCCTGGGTTCAAGCGATTCTCCCACCTCAGTCTCTCCAGTAGCTGGGATTACAGGCATGTGTCACCACACCTGGCTAATTTTTGTATTTTTAGTAGAGATGGGGTTTTACCATGTTGGCCAGGCTGGTCTTGAAATCCTGACCTCAGGTGATCCACCCACCTCTGCCTCCCAAAGTGCTGGGATTACAGGCGGCAGCCACCATGCCTGGCCCCATATTTCTATCTCTTGAGCCAGCTGCCTTCTCAGTTAAACACTGGTTAAACTCAGCATCTGCAAGGTCAAGCTTATGACCTTCTCCAAACCTGGTGTTCCTCCAGTGTCCCTATCCAGTGGCTTAAGTCGGCAGCCTGAGTATCATTCTTGATACTCTCTGGTGTCCTATATCCAGCACATCATCAGGTCTTGTTGATTTTTCTTCTGAAGTAGCTCTCGAAACCATATACTTTCTTCCATTTTCTTATTACTGTCTGTAGGCCAGGTAACGTAGTGGTCATAAAATTAGACATAAATTGTGGTCTGTGAAATTAGACTTCTGTGTGCCTCATTTTTCATCTGTAAAATGGGTATTAATAGTAGTACTTATCTCATAGAGCTTTTGTAAGGCTTAAATGAGTCAATACACAAAGCATCTAGAAGTTTGCCCAGCATATATCGGTTATTCCCTACCATGATAATGCTCACTTGGGCCACTGCAGTAGTGGCTGTTTCAAATCACTACAGCCCATCCTTAGTATTTTCTCTTATCATTACCGAGAATGAGCTTTTCACAACTCAAATTTGTCTTCCTGCTTACAACATGTGATGAGTAGGTTCCCATTACTCCTAGAAAAAAGGTAGAAAAACTTCGACATGCCGGTGACATGCTGCACGGCTGCATTTGCTTCCTCCCCAGCATCGTCTCATCCTCTTACTCTACGTGCTTATGGCCATATGAGTCATCTTTCAGTTGCGCAAACATGCCGTCCTCACTCAGACATCCCCACCCTACTTACTGGATCCTTCCACTGGCCGTGCCCCTCACTCACAAACTTGCCTTCTCTCTCCTTATCTTCCAGTCCTT
Source organism: Pongo abelii (assembly GCF_028885655.2). Classification (NCBI taxonomy): domain Eukaryota; kingdom Metazoa; phylum Chordata; class Mammalia; order Primates; family Hominidae; genus Pongo; species Pongo abelii. The sequence continues at coordinate 11,071,042 of NC_071990.2, forward strand.
CTTTCAATTTCAGCTCACAAATCACTTTCTCAGGGAAGCATTCTTTGAACACAGCCCCCTTTCCAGACAAAGAGTTTGTCTGGAAAGACAAACTGTCAACTGTCACAGAGAAGTCTTCCTTTCCCTCAGTGGCCTGATCCCAGACAAGAATTGAACATTTGTTGGTGGATTTTTTTAAATTAAGTGCCACCATTCCCACTATGTTGAATTAATTAAACAATATTTCAACATAAAGTAGAACTTATATCAAAATAACATTTTAGCCTGCAACCTTTTTATTGGAATCTGAGAGTGTAAAATATAAAAGATAATATAAAATATAAAAGATTCCTGCCTAATGAGCGTCTCCTGAAAGTGGCGATTTTCTTTAATCAGCAAACACAAAAGTGTATGTTAATGAGATACATATTTTTCAAGCCCCTAATTCTGCATCTTTTGTGTCCATTTCACTCCTTCATCTCTTCCGCAAAGGTCAAAGGATCCTGTCCGGTGCTGCCAGAACAGCAGCTTGTGACCACGAGGTGGCGACAGTTTTCAAGAGTTGGCAGGTGAGGACGCCTTCTATTCCGGTCTGGTCAGGGGTGTGCTCCTTTAGAAGGGTGTCGCTGGATGGAAGTTTGTTTGGTAATTATGTGGCACCCTGTTTTGTGTCATAGGCATTTTACCTAGCCTTCTTTACCTAAAGCAGCTGGGGCGAGCATAGAAGCTGTTGATCAAACTGCAGCACTGAGAGTGAATGGGAGGAGAGTGGATTATACATCATTGGGCCAGGACAACAGATACAAACCAGGATTGTTCCGGCCACACAGGGGCATCTTTTTTCTCCATCTAAAGCCAAGTCAGGTGAAAATATTTACAGTCTCTCTGACACCTACTGATGAAGGCTTGAAGTTGGAGAGAAAAGGAGTGCTTGCTCCCAAATAGAATTTGAATTTTATCTCCCTGTGTAGGACTCCAGAAAGCAAATCATTTCAGAAAATGAGTGAGGAGAGGATGATTGATCCAAAGGCTCACATATTTATTTGTTGGAGTCAGAGAAACCCTACCTTTGGTGAGATGTCTTGAAAATAATAAAGCTTTTTTTTTTTAATTTTGTTTTGAGACAGAGTCTCGTTCTGTGCCCAGGCTGGAGTACAGTGGTATGATCCCGGCTCACTGCAACCTCCACCTCCCAGGTTCAAGTGATTCTCCTGCCCCAGCCTTCGGAGTAACTGGGACTATAGGTGTGAGCCACCACTCCTGGCTAATTTTTGTATTTTTAGTAGAGATGAGGTTTCACCATATTGGCCAGGCTGGTCTCGAACTCCTGACCTCAGGTGATCCGCCTGCCTCGGCCTTGCAAAGTGCTGGGATTACAGGCGTGAGCCACTGTGTCCAGCCTAAAATAGTAAAGCTTTGTGTTGAAGTACCTCTCATTTGCAAAATCCTTTCTCGTATACTGCCTTCATTGAGCTTCACAGCTTTGTGAGGGGAAGGGAAGGAAGGAAAAGTATTATCCTTACTTTACAGGTAAAGAAATTGAAGTGCAATTTCTTGGCCATGGATGTGATAAGTGCAAACCCCGGGCTTCTGCCTTGTTCCTTAGAGAAGGGGAGATACTTAAAGCATTCAAATCACTGTATGTCATTCAGCACAAAGGAAAATGAATGCATATTCAAATGCAAACACAAGATGAAACCCTAATTTATATGAGCACACCTGGCTGGATAAACTAATGGAGAGAGTATTGGTGTAGCACTGGCTTTCCTCACTCCATACGGACTCAACAGGTTTGGGCTCACTGGGGTTCTAAATCTGGATTGTCCAGCAAGGAGGACTTGCAAAGGGTTTGGAGGAAAGGTGCATTTAACAAGAGCAAGTGGCCTGTGGGCAATGTGGTTCGATTCCCAGGGGTTAATAGTAGAAACCTGCACCCCGTGTCCACATAGTCTGGAAGGTGGTAGGTCTCTAATGAGGGTGGCTTGCGGATACTTGGGATCTGAATGCTAAGCTCTGGCTTTGGAAACTGTAGCCATGTTTTCTGTGGCCACCTTGGATCCAGGGAGTGATGCTGTGAGCAGTAAGGTGGACCCCATAGGGCCGGATGACAAGCATCTCAGTGACAGCGCTGACAACCTGAAGAGTGCAGGCTGTTGCTAAGTTTTCTGGATTGTGGAGGACCCTTAGGGAGAGTGAGATATGTTGCCAATAATGACTAATATTGAATGTCTCACTAACTCTGGTAAGTAGACTCAGAGTCACATTTAATTTGATTGAGAAACAAAACAAACCCAAATACATAACAAATCTTGCACTGAGTGTTGTCAGGTTAACTCATACTCGTTAGTGATTACATGTAAAAACAAGTCCTCTGCTCCTCTCCAGACCAAAAAATGAAACACAGAAAGAAGCCCAGGGCCCTGGCCTATTTTCCAGCCTGGTTCCTTCCTAGCCCACACCATCCGTCCATCAGTCCTGCTCCAAGCTGCTGCAAATGCCAGTCACCTTGCCTGGTGACCTCTCACCTTTAACTCAAGGGCCACCTCTTCCATGCAGCCTTCCCTGGACCCCTGTATCCTGTGGCTTTCCGTTGGCACCTCCAGGAGATCTCTTACTTGTCCCTCCTTCTAGACAAGTGTTCTCAGCAGGCAGAATCACCTGGGTGCTTGCTAAGTGCAGAGTCTTGGCCCTTTCTTATTGAAATCCACTGAATCAGAATCTCGGGAGGTCTGGACTAAGAAGCTGTATTTTTAACATGTGTCCCTGCAGGTGATTACTATCCTCTCTTTACCGTTTGTGCTGGCTTGAATAGTGTCCTTCCAAAATTCATGTCTACCTGGAACCTGTGACTGTGACCTTATTTGGAAATGGGGTCTTTGCAGATGTAATCACATTAAGATGAGGTTATACTGGATTAGGGTGGGCCCTAATCCAATGACTCGTGTCCTTATAAGAACAGGGAAATTCAGAGCCCCAGAGCGGCAACACCATATGAGGATGGAGACATTGACAAACTGAGGAAGGCCACAGACTGCCCACGCATTGATTTCAGACTTCTGGCCTCCAGACAGTGAGAGCATAAGATTCTGTTTTGCGTTTTGTTTTGTTTTTTTGCGATGGAGTTTCACTCTTGTTGCCCAGGCTGGAGTGCAATGGTGCGATCTCAGCTCACTGCAACCTCTGCCTCCCAGGTTCAAGCGATTCTCCTGCCTCAGCCTCCCACGTAGCTGGGATTACAGGCACATGCCACCACGTCCGGCTAATTTTTTTGTATTTTTAGTAGAGATGGGGTTTCTCCATGTTGGTGAGGCTGGTCTTGAACTCCCAACCTCAGGTGTTCCACCTGCCTCGGCCTCCCAAAATGCTGGGATTACAGGCGTGAGCCACTGCGCCTGGCCAAGATTCTGTTGTTCTAAGCTGCCAAGTGTGTGGTACTTTGCTACTGCAGTCCTAGGTAACAGATACTACCCTGCACCTCTCTCTTCCTATCTTCTATTGTCTTAAGTTATCCTTATTTCACCTTCTCTACAGGAAGTTAGATTTCTTATTTAAATTATTTTCATGTTGTAGTGGACCTATGTCAATTTTTTGGGGTGGTTCAGTGGATGATCGCTTGAGGAAACGCATGTGTCTGCCCACCTCATGTGTCTTGGGAGGCCAAGCCCTTCTCTCTCGGTAAAGGAAAATTAGGCCGAGGTGGGTGGATCACAAGGTCAGGTGTTCAAGACCAGCCTGACCAACATGGTGAAACCCCATCTCTACTAAAAATACAAAAAAAAAAAAAAAAAAAAATTAGCCGGGCATTGTGGCGTGCGCCTGTAATCTCAGCTACTTGTAATTGCTTGAACCCGGGAGGCAGAAGTTGCAGTGAGCCAAGAGTGTGCCACTGCACTCCAGCCTGGGTGACAGAGTGAGACTTTGTCTCAAAAAAATAAAATAAAATTCCAGACCTTGGTTTCCTTCCCTGCACTGCAGCGATGGTGCAAGCACATCACCTTGTCCCTACAGCCATATGTTCCCACCCATGCTTGAGGGGGTAGAAGCTCATAGCCCCAGGAGGCTGCCTGACAGAGACATTGTTCTGGATCTGCAGTGGCAGCTGCAGTGGCTTGAGTTGCCCACCCCGAGGGGTTCTAGGGTGGCGTGTGTGCTGATGTGGTGTGGGCCGTGCAGGAGGTGAGGGCTGTTGTGTCATCACCAGGCCAGCTCCGCGCCCTTACTGTGGTATTGATCCTACTATTGCTTCCTTTGACTATATTCCTACTGATCCTGTGAGATATCCAATATTCTCTCTCTCTTTTTTTTTTTTTTTTTCTTTTTTTTTTTTTGTGACAGGGTCTCACTCTGTTGCCCAGGGCTGGAGAGCAGTGGTGTGATGTCGGCTCACTGCAACCTCTGCCTCCCAGGCTTGACTGATCCTCCCACACAGCCTCCCCAGTAGGTGGGACTACAAGCATGCGCAACCATGCCCAGCTAGTTTTTATATTTTTAGTAGAGAGGGGGTTTCACCATGTTGCCCAGGCTGGTCTCAAACTCCTGGGCTCAAGTGATCTGCCCGCCTCAGCCTCCCAAAGTGCTGGTATTACAGGCATGAACCATCACGCCTGGCCCAATATTCTTTCTAATAAACCTCTTTCCTGCTTAAATCAGCCTCAGTTAGTTTCTGTTGCCTATATCTAAAAAGCCTGATTGTCACTGGTGGGCCTTTCTTTCTCTCTCTCTTTTCTTTCTTTCCTTTTTTCTTTTTCTTTTTTTCCCTTTCTCATTCTTTTTCCTCCCTTCCTTTCTTCCTTCCTTCTTTCTCTTTTCTTTCTTTCTTGCAACAAAATTGCTCGTTCAACAAAATCTGAAGACAGACAATAATGTTCGCTCCTTAACACCAGGACCTCAGGAGTTAGTAAATGTTTCATCCTATCCACCTTTCTCGTGATTGGGGTTGAATATTTTTGTTCACCTCAATTTTAACTAAGTAATTATTATTAGTCATTAGTTAGTCATCATTATCATTTTTGTTGCATATTTAAGAGTTGAAGCTTCTTGAGCTATACTGACATGTTTCCCGGTTTCTTTGCTCTCCATTGTTTTTGTTTTGTTTTGTTTTGTTTTGAGATAGAGTTTCGCTCTTGTTGCCCAAGCTAGAGTGCAATGGCTCAATCTTGGCTCACTGCAACCTCTGCCTCCCGGGTTCAAGCAATTCTCCTCCCTCAGCCTCCCAAGTATCTGGGATTACAGGCACCCACCACCACGCCCAGGTAATTTTTTGTATTTAATAGAGATGGGGTTTCACCATGTTGGTCGGGCTGGTCACTCTGTTGCCCAGAGTGACCTCAAGCAATCCTGGCCTCAAGCAATCCACCCGCCTCAGCCTCCCAAAGTGCTGGGCTTACAGGCGTGAGCCACCGCACCCAGCAGATTCTTTACAGAATCAAATATACTATTCGTATTTATTGAATAGCTCCTGGATTTGTAGTCTTGATTAAGAAAATCTCTGCCACCCTTATAGTGAATTCGTACTTGTTTAGATTTTCTTGTAGGATTTTAATCTCACTTTCATATTTAAGTATCTAATCTATTTTGAGTTTATTTTTATGTGATATAAGATAGTGACCTGGGTTTATATTCTTTCACATCCACATATGGCAGATGCCTGGAATGTTTATTTTAGACAGGGGATGATTTTCCCCTTATCCTAGTCCCTGCACAGATAGCCACCTTTCTTCTGTTTCCTGGGCCAGTGTGAAGACATTTCTAGTCCACCTTTCATAAACAAGGCTCAGGGATTCATGCCAGGGCTTGGTACATTTTCTTTGCCTTCTGCAGTTTGGAGGTCACATCTGTCCATGTGAGCTAATTCCCCAGGTCCTAGGGCCTTTATCAGGGCCCAACCATAGTGAGTCACGAGGCACCAGGGATGCGTCTACTTCTCACTGCTCTGGGTTTGATTTCTATCTTTCTTCTGGCTCCTGGTGACCTCCTGTTCTTTCTTTGTTCAGCTGGATTATGAATACTGCAATGAAAATATTGCCATTATATCCAACTCCTCTATGGTTTGCAGTAGGAGGGAAGACCTGTCTGCATTACTTTAGTCGGTGGTATTTCCGGAAGAGTGCCCTAATATTGGATATATATTTTGAACATTGGAAACCAAGTATAGAGCATCTCTGGGTCCTATGTGAAATGAGTCCCTCTGTACCTGTCACCCCCATGGGGCGCTGCAGTTGCCACCTTCAGGTACCGTTCTGTACTGCCAATTCCCCTTAAATGTCAGATCCCGTTCCAATTGTATTAGCCAGCCTCCTGCCTGTAATCTTCGGAGTAGTTGCTTTTTTTCTTTTCTTTTCTTTCTCGTGCCTCAGTCTCCCGAGTAGCTGGGACTAAAGGTGTGCAACACTAGGCCTGGCAGATTTTTGTATTTTAGTAGAGACAGGGTTTTGCCATGTTGGCCAGGCTGGTCTCGAACTCCTGAACTCAGGTGATCCGCCCAGGTCAGCCTCCCAAAGTGCTGGGATTACAGGCGTGAGCCACCTCGCCCAGCCAGCAGCTGCTTTTTAAACTGGAACGAAAGCAGTTGGTTTGAGTTTTTAAGTATTGTTGATAAGTCTATGAGGCATGGCTTTTGAGTAAACTTTGTGCATGAAAGAAATTAGATTGAGAAACCTGAGGATAGAGTCCCATGAAAATGTATATAGTCCAGGCAAAGGATCTTACATCATATTGTATTTGCTGGGATGATAAAAAAACACCAAGCATTTTCTTCTGTAGGTCAGAACACTAGAAGTACCCTATGCTGTTTTTGTTGTAGTTTCCTTCTCTCTTTGTTTGTTTGTTTGTTTGTTGACTTATTTTGCCTGCATTTGTGAGGTGAGTGATTGCCATGCAGAAATTTACTTAGTAAGAGATAAGAATCAAAGAATAGCTTCACATTTTCTCTTTCTTCCCCCACCCACCACCTCCTCTTTTCACAGGTATTGATAGCTTCACATGTTGTAAGGAAAGAGTTCAATTTTTTACAAAAGAATAACATTTCCTGTGCCAGAAGGTAGGCCAAGGACAGCCTAGGTAATATGTAAATTGGGTAAAAAGTAAGGTGTGGCTCTAAAGTTATGCTACTTTGGAGGACCTCTTATGGAAATAAATTTATTTTCTTAGTCATATGAATTTCATGCTGTTAGTGGTCTTTAGAGAAGTGCCTGTTTCTAAAGGTAGTTTAGACACATCTGGAAATCTTTCAAATATTAAAAAATATGATTTTAAAAAGTCTATTTGCTTTCTTTTTTCTCTTTATTGGTTTTAAAAGTTGTTGTCTCCATATAGGAGTTTAATTTTTGGCAATGGAGGACTAGGTAATTTGGATCAGATCTCTTGTTCATGATAACTAATAAAAGCTAGATGCAACAGATAATTAAGTTTTAAAATCATGAAGAGCTAAAGGGTCATAAGGATTTATTGGCCAAGATCTGGGAGAAGACACAAATCAGGAGAGTGAGCCTCATATTTAAGGCTCCTTTTGTCCTGGGGAACATTTGCAGATCTTCAAAGGGCAACTGAAAGACAGAGTTGCAGTTTAAAAAACCCCTTGAGCCAGAGAGAAAAAGCTGTGGTCTGGAGCCTGCCAGGGGCAGAAGTCTTGGGAGGTACCCTATACCTTGGGAGTAGAGCCCTGAAGAGCTGGCCCAAGAAGGAAGGGTGAAGATAACTAAATGAGTCTTTATAAGGCTCATAGCCTCTCTTCAGGTGATACTGCAGGCCTAGAAAATCTCAAACTCTAAAATTAGAATAGGGCAAATCCAGATTGCTAATAGTGCCCCCGGGATTACGGAATAAGCAACAAGAATCCTCTCTGGGGCAAGATATATCATTCTAGGCCTCAAATTATTTCTGCAAATACTTTTTCAAAACCAAATGTCTAGCACACAATTTAAAAAATAGCACAGCCCTACTTCTTTAACATAATAAAATGTGTGTGTGTATGTGCGTGCGCATAGCAATCCAAAAGCCAGCCTCATACTTAATCTTCAAATGTCAAACACTTTAGGGAAGATTCTCCTAAAGTCAGGAATAAGACAAGGATGTCCACTATCTCTACAATTGTTGAACATTGCACTGACATGTTAGCTAATGCAATTAAACAGGAGAAAACAATTAGAAGCATAGAATTGGAAAGGAAGAGACAAACTGTCTTTGTTCACAGAATGTAACTGTATAGTTGGAAAACCCAAAAGAATCAATGGAAAAGTACTAAAACCATAACATAATAAAGTAGCAGCATATAAAATAAGCATACAGAAATCAATAGCTTTCATATATATAAACTAAGCAGTTTGACAAGAATACCCTATGTATAATAACAAAAATTTAAATACCTTGACATAAACTTAATAAGATAGGCAAAACAATAGGAAAACTGTAATACATTCTTGAAGGACTTAAAAATTTTGGACAAATTGAAAAACATACTATATTTTTGAAGGAAAAATTCAACGTGATAAAGACAATACTTCTTCCTAAAAGAGTTATAAATTTAGTGCAACCTTAATAAAAATCTCCTCAGATACTTTTTTCCTGGAACTAGACAAGTTGATTAAAAAGTTTATATGAAAGAATAAACAAGTGAGAATAACCAAGAAATACTTGGAAAGAACTGTAATGTAGTGCGTGGCTAATCTGGCTAATCCTATTAGAATGTAGTAAAACATTTTAAATCCTCTAAATTAAAGAAGTGGGATACTGGCTCAGGAAAAGACTTATAGACCAGTGGATCAGAATAGAATATACGAAATACATGTATAAGGATAATTTAGCATATGACAAAGCAAGCATTGAAGTCAGAGGGAAACATTAACTTTAAACAATGTTTGGGCAGCTGGATAGCTATAAAGAAAAAGATAAAATTGTATCTTTTTCTTAAAATATACTACAGGATAACTTACAAATGTGTTAGAGGTCTAAGTGAAAAACAACAACAACAACAACAGAATCCATATAAGAACTAGAAGAAAACATGTATTTTATTTTTATAATCCAAGAGTGGAGATTTCTAACTATGACTAAAATAAATCTAGAGATAAGAGAAGAGATTGATAAATTTGGCAACACTGAAAAAAAACAACATAAGGAAAGTCATAAGATAATTACAAATTGGGAAAAATTTGGCAACCTTTATCACCAAATATTAACATGCTTTAATATAGTAAGGATTTCCTAAAAATTGAGACGAAAAGGACTCCCTTCTACACACACACAAAGGGCAAAAGTATGAATAGAGGGTTCACAGAAAAACATGCTAATCACCCTCATGCACAGTAAACAATATGCATGTCAAAACTACTGAGATACTGTCTCATCTGTCAAATTGACAAACTTCCCTGTCTGACAATGTAAAATTTTTGGTGAAGCTGTGGTAAAACGGGCCTTTCATACACTGCAGGCGAGGACATAAAATGGTACAAATTTTGTGATGGGAAACTGGCAGATCAGTATATGCAAATTACATATGCACGTGCCCTTTGATCCACCAATCACGCTTCCAGGATTCGATCTCAAATATCCAATGGCGATATACGCAGACATGTGCCACTATACTCTATGGCCTTATCTGTTATAGCAAAAGGCTGCAAAACAACCCAAAGGTTTTTCAGCAGAGAATGGGTTGAATAAAAGCTACAGTATATCTAGAAAGTGAAACAAGGAGACACTTTCCATTTTCAGATATGATGGAGTGGTTAGTAGAAAACTGATGCTTCCAGTGAGAACAACAGAAAAAGAGAGATACAATCGAAAGGGATCTGTTTGAAGTCTTCAGAGAGTCACAGAGACACCCCAGAGATGAAGGGTCAAAATACTAGAGAGAAGGGAATCCCACTGAAGTGAGCCCAACATTCTGAATGTTGATTTTCCCCCTTGGCATTTGCTAATTCTTGGCATGAAGAGAGAGGTTGAGAGGCTTGGTAGAGACTTGGAAGGGGAGGAAAAGCAGCAGAGTTCTCACAGTCTTACAGGTCTGAGGTGATAAAACTTGGAGTGTGGAGTTTCCAAGCCGGCTGGGTTCAAGAAGTCTTGGCTCCAGAGAGAAGGGAGTTGCAGAGGAGTGAGCCTGACATCTGATGGTTTCTCTCTGACGTGCGTAGTGTTAGTCATGTAGGGTGACAGTCAAGCCGGGAAAAGCAACTGGGAAGGAAGGTGGAATTTTAGCAGTCGTGTGTTGTAACGGAGATAAAAATTAGAGTTTGGGAACTGACAAGGAAGTAGCATTTTATTTTATTTTTTTGAGACTGAGTCTCGCACTGTCGCCCGGGCTGGAGTGCAGTGGTGCGATCTCGGCTCACTGCAACCTCCGCCTCCCGGCTTCACGCGATTCAAGGAAGTAGCATTTAGCAAATGCGCCAGGCTTTCAGTTGAGACCACTGGAAAGGGAGTGCATGAGGGCTGATCACGCCTTACTGCAACGCAGCCTTCGTCATCTTAGTCCCTGATTGGATTGAGATAAACTGACCTTACTCCAGCAGCCTGTCAGACCACGGGGTAACCAACCCTTCTCCAGAGGAAAGTAACTCCATCCAGAGCCTATAGACCCTGTGATCAGCATTCAATTCAAAGTTAGTAGGATTCAAGAAAGACGGTCAAGAGAAAAAACATACTCACATGTGTCCTAGATTGTTGTAGCTATCAGATGCAGATTTTAATTGTAATTATTGTGATCGAGAAAATAAATTACAAAATGAAGAATTTTACTAGAAAACTGGAATGTATATTTTTCTAGAGAGAAGTGTAAAGCTTTTTTGAGAGAATTTAATAAGTCAAAATTTCAATATAACAACAGCATTTGTGGCCTCAGCTTGTCTTCTTTTTAACTTACAGCTGCCCATCCACCACCACCTTCTGGAATTCTAGCGCACTGTAGGTTAGGCAGAATCTTCCTTTTCACATTGAGGCCATCTCCATACTCACTCCCACTCTTTCCCAGACCCATTTCCTGGCAGTCACCTTCCAGTTCAGTTTCCTCCTCACCTTCAGCTACAGGTGCTCCTTCTTCTCTCTCTTGTCCAGCTTCAACATCCTGACTCTCAGCTGGTGGTTCCTCTTGTTGAGATTGCTAATCATGGCCTCTGGGCAGCCACAGATCCATCTGGCCTGGAAGAATCTTGACCACCTCCATTTCTGGCTCCTGATTTTACCCATGCACTCATATTTTACGCTGCAGCTAGAAAATCATGAACTAGGGGCTGGGCGCAGTGGCTCATGCCTGTAATCCCAGCACTTTGGGAGGCCAAGGCTGGCGGATCACTTGAGGTCAGGAGCTCAAGACCAGCCTGGCCTACATGGCGAAACCTCATCTCTACTAAAAATACAAAAATTAGCTGGGCATGGTGGCAGGGGCCGGTAATCCCAGCTACTCAAGAGGCTGAGGCGGGAGAATCACTTGAACCCGGGAGGCGGAGGTTGTAGTGAGCCAAGATCACACCATTGCATTCCAGCCTGGGCGACAAGAGTGAAACTCTGTCTCAAAAGAAAAAGAAAAGAAAAGAAAATTATGAACTAAAAACCCGCCTTGCTACCTAAACATGACCTCTGCAGTATCAACTGCACCAGCTAATCTGGAATCTATATTTTTTAAAAAGCAAGTAGAAATTCTGGCACTGAAGAAAAAAAATACAGTAATAAAAAGGAGAACTCCATAGATGTGGTTTAACAGCAAGTTGGTCACAGCCAAAGAAAGGACTGGTGAGCTGGAGATAGGTCAGTAGAAAATATCTTGTCAGAAGTACAGAAAGAAAAAAGGATGGAAAACACAAAAGTGTATAGGAGACATATGAGACATGGTCTATCATATGAAACTTTCTAACCTGGGTAATTGGAGTTCAAGGAGGGAGGAAGAAAAGAATGTGGCGCAGTAGCAATATTAGTAGAGATAATAAACAAGAATTTTCCAAAAGGGGTAAAAAATACTGAGTCTTAGAATCAAAAATTACTAAGAACCTAAAGCAAAATAAAGGCAACAAAAATAACACCTTGGCATACTATAATCAAATTAATAAAAATTAAAGACAAGAAAATCATAAAAGCAAGTAGAGAAAAAAGATGCATTACTTCAAGGAAGCAATGATAAGATTAATAGCTAACTTCTCCACGGAAGTGATGAAAACTAGATAATGGAATGACACCTTTAAAATGCTGAAGAGAGACAACAGCCAATCTAGAATTCTATATCTGGTGAAAATATCCTTCCAAAATAAAAGCAAAAGAAAGGTATTTCCAGAAAAACAAAAACTAATAGTAATATGAATCTATGTCACCAATAAACTTCTATTAGAAGAAATGTTAAATGGAGTTATTTGTGTTTTGCATCACAATTGTTGTAGGGCTTATACAAATTTACACATGCATTAAAATTCATAGAACTGTATGCCAAAAAGTCAGTACTTCTTTTTTTAAAGAGATGCTTTAGGCACAAGGAATGTGGTCCCAGGTGGAAATCCAGAGATGTAGGAAGGAATAAAGAGCAATAGAAAAAGTAAATACATCAGTAAATATAAGTGACTATTGACTATCCAACAATAATAATGTCTTTTGTGGTTTAAAATTAATGTTGAATTGAAATATACGACATCCATGAAACGAAAGACAGCATGGGGCAAATAAAGTGTGCTGAGGAAAGAACATTATCCAACAATAATGTTGGATATTGTGGTTTAAAATTAATGTTGAATTGAAATATATGACAGCCACAAAACAAAAGACAGCATGAGGCAAATAGAGAAAGGTATCCTAAGAAATGAACATATTTTGGGGAAGTGTAAGTACTAATTTGTATTTAACAGTAGTAAGTCAAGGATTCATATTATAATCTCTAATATAAACACTAAAATATAGTAAAATACTATAATTGAAAAGCTAATAGAGGGAGAGACTATTAATACTTAATTCAAAAGAAGGCAAGAAGGGAAGGAAAAACATAAAATGAGCTAAATATACAACAAATAACAAGTATAAATGAACCCAAATATATCAGTCATTACTTGATATTTTACTTGAGGTATTTATATATTTATATTACTGAGATAAATACATGAAATACCCCCATATAAATATATAAAATACACCAAGTAAAATATCAAGATTGTCAAACTAGTTTGAAGAACAAAACATAACTATATGCCATATTTTTGGATTTATTCCAAGAATAAAGCTTGATTAATACTTTAAAAACTAATCAGTTTAGCTCACCACATTAATGGAATGGGCAAGGAGGAAACACTTCTAAACTCTTTTTATGAAGCTAGCATAATATGTCAAGGAAATTACAAAAAAGGGCATTCCTGAGTTAGTCTCTCTCATGGACATGGATGCAAAAATTCTAGACAAAATATTGGCAAATTGAACCCAGTGGTATATAAAAAGGATAATATGATACAGCCAACTTGGGTTTAAATCAGAATGCAAGGTTGGCTTAATATTTGAAAATCAATCAATGTAATTCCCCACATTAAGGAAAAAAAGGGAAAAAAATCATACGATCATCTCAGATACAGAAGATATATTTGCTAAAAATTGACACCTATTTTTTATTTAAAAACTTTAAGCAAAAAAAAGAAACTTTCAGCAAACCAGGAATAAAATAGATTTTTCAAAATCTGATAAAGCACTACAAAAATTATTCAGAAAACATTATACATAATGCTGAAATACTGAAAGGTTTACCTTGAATATGGAAACAACTAAAGACTGTCAACTCTTGCCATTTCTATTATAGGTTGTCCTGGAGTACTTTTCAAAAAGAAAAAAGTTGACGGTTAAATAAAAACTAATAAATGGTTACTTATGGGGAGGGTAGAAGGGACATGAATGGGAGTGAACCTCTATGAAAATAGCTTCTTATAAAACCCTATAAATATTTAGTATAATTAAAATACAAAAATTAAGTTTTAAAGAAGTGAAAATAATCAATAAAAATGGTAAATGAATGGAAACAAATGAACCTGTCTATCAAGTTGGTGCAAGAGTCATAAAGAGGAAAATATTCCAAGTGAATTTAGGATATGGTAATTTGACTGTACATCTCAGATAATATATTCTAATGATGAGAATAACTACTAAAAAATCTCAAATGGCATTCAGTATCTAATTGTTAGCAGTAATATTGTCATTGTTGCTTGGAAACTGTTATATGAATATTCAAACTGTTACTTTGAGACTGTTATATGACAAATAAATAATTATATTACTCCTAAAAGGAATCAAGGTTTTCAGTGTACAAGAAATGAGATCAAAGGATAAAATAAAAGAAAATAAGTAAAACTTTATTTTTTTATTTAAGTTAAAAATATAACTATGAATTTGTGGCTTTTCCCTTTTATTAAATAACAACACCACCATCTTATTTCCTAGCCTTGTCAAATATAGGATCTAGATGCAATAATTACTCATAGCACTGGTCACTTCTAATATCCAGATTGTGGTCTCTCAGTACTGTTTCCAATGTAAAGGAAATGAGTTTCTGGGAAACTGAATGATCCTAGGTCTGGGGCAGGAAAACACTAGTTGGATCTGGGGCACACTATTGCACCAGAAGGTGAGGAAGCAATCAAATACTCGTGTGATTACATTAAAAGACCATAGGAATTAAGTAGAAGAAGCTCCCACTGGCTAAAAAATGGGAGAATTTGAGTTCACAAAGAGAATAATGACTGCGATTGATAGAAATATATCAAATATCTAAAAATCAGTAAGTTCAGAACAGGACAAGGATGTCACTCTTTCCATTTCCACATGGTACCATAGAACATTCCAGCTAGGGCAACTAGGCAAAAAAAAAAAAAAAAAAAAAAAAAAAGAAAGAAAGAAAAGAAAGGAAGATTCACATTGGTAAGTAAGAAGTAAAATTATTTATATTCACAAATGACATGATCTTGTATATTAAAAAGATCAAAGACTCTACTAAAAAACCATGAGAACTAACACACAAGTTCAACAGATCAATATAAAAAAGTCAATTATATTTCTATACAGTAGTAATAAATAGTCTGAAAATGAAATTAAGAAAACAAGTCTCTTTACATGAGTGTCAAAATGAATAAAATGCTTAGGAATAAATTTAACAAAGGAAGTACAAAACTCAAAACTTGTACACTGAAAACTACAAAATAGTATTGAAAAACATCAAAGAAGATTTAAATAAATGGAAAGGCATTCCATATTAACAGATTGAAAGACTTAATATTGTTGGGATGGCAGTATTCCAGTTCATCTACAGATTCAACACAACTTCTATCAAAATTCATATGGGCATGGAAGGAAACCAGAATGGTCCAAATAATCTTTAAAAAGAACAAAACTGGTTACTCATATTTCCTGATTTCAAAACTTATTACAAAGCTATAGAAATCAAGACTGTTTTTACTGTCATGAGGATAGACATATTGACCAATGAAATATAATTGAGAATCCAAAAATAAATTCATACGCTTATGGTCAATTGATTTTTGACAAAGCAGCCGAGACGATTTCATGGGAAAAGAATAGTCTTTTCAACAAATGCTGGAAGGACTGAATAACTGAATATCCACATGCAAAAAAATCAGTTTGTACCCTGAAATCCTACCATACACAATAAAGTGAATCATATATCTACATATAAAAGCTAAAATCATTAAATTCAGAAGAAAACACAGTAGTTTATGATCTTGAATTAGGCAATGATTTCTTAGTTATGGCAACAAAAGCACAAGGGATAAAAGAAAAGATTGATAAGTTGGACTTCATCAACATTAAAAAAATTTTGTGCTTCAAAGAATGCCATCAAGAAAGTGAAAAACAACACACAGAGAATATTCTCAAATCATGTATCTTTCGGGGCTCATATCCAGACTATCTAAAGAATTCTCACAATAATAAAAGACACATAAGCCAATTAAAAAATGGGCAAAGGATTTGAATAGAGATTTTTCCAAAGGAGATAATGAATGAATAATGAGCACATGAAAAGATGCTCAGCATCATTGGTCATTAGAGAACTACAGCTAAAAACCCCAAGGAAATACTACTGCACACCCACTGGAATAGCTGTAATAAAAAAAGACAGCCAGTAACAAGTGTTAGTGAGGATGTGGAGAAAACTGGAACTTCATACGTTGCCAGTGTGAATGTAAAAGGTGCAGTCCCTTTGGAAACGAGTTTGGCAGTTCCTCAAAACCTTAAACATAAAATTATCGTATAACCTAGCAATTCCACTCCTAGGAATCTACTCAAGAGAAATGAAAACATGTCCATGCAAAAATTTGTACATGAAGGTTCGTAACAGCATTACTCACAATAGCCAAAAAGTGGATACAATCCAATGTCTATCAACTGATGAACAAACAAAATGTAGCATATCCATGCAATAGGATATTACTCAGCAATAAAAGAACTGAAGTACTTATATATGCTACAATATGGGTGAGTCCCAAAAACATGAATAGTGTCCCAAAAGTCCACATATTGTGATACCATTTATATGAAATATCAGAAAAGGTAAATCTTTTTAATCTTTTTTTGCTAGACTTTTAAAAGCAAAAATCTTGGTTTTACTTATCAATTCTACTTTTTGTTTGTTTTTAAATCCCTTACTTTTGTTTTTATCTCTACTAGTATTTCTACTTCGTTTTGGTTAATTTTGTTGTTTTTTCTTACTTTTGAGTGAAAATGAATTAATTGGGTTTAGTTTCAAGTTTCTAAATTTCCAGTTGCTTTTTGGAGGGTGCTGTCTTAATTTAAAACATGAATATGAAGACAGATACCTTCTTGAGAGACCTGAAAATGTTATTTCCAAATTCCAAATATGACACTGTATTAATTATGTTGTTCTATTGAAAGAATCAATCTGAGATAATTCACATTAAAAAATGAAGCTGGATCTGCAGGAGAGAAGATTGTAGTTAGTCTTGTAAATTTAAAAGTTGTCTTTCCGTGAAAACATTAAGAAAAGCAGATGGCCATGTTTTCTTTCTATTATTCCTGCTTGAGCCTAGGATTATCCAAATTCCAATTTCCCAAAACTGCTAATACAAAAAAGGTATGCGCCTTCAAGGAACGTCTTTCCTTTAAAAACCTCATGCCACTCATCCAAAATCTTATTAAAGTCATTTGACAGCCTTCATTCTTTTTTGACCAATCAGTTCCCCAAGCTCAACCAACTTTGTTCAGAAACCTTTTACATTTCTTATTATGTGGGAAAATGATTCATTTCAATTGAAGAGAGCTTGTTCGGAATTTTCAAAATGAAATTTGAGCTCAGACAAAGAAAGCCTCAGACAGAAAGGGTAATTTTTCATCAACTACTGAAACCAGGGGACATAAAACGAATGTCTGTCTATGCCCTTAGCATTCATGGTTTCTGCCATGGAACTGAATGCCCATTCTTCATTGTTGATCTGTGACTCAGCCCTTGTGCATGAATACTTGCATAGAACAGAGACACACAGCAGGGCAATTCTTCACTAGTTTAAATTGTTTATGGTGCCTTTTGTACCTATAATTCACAACTTAAACATTCCTCTTAAGTGCATTTGTTTATATGCTACTCAGGCTTAACAATGGGCTTTTGAGAAGCTCTTATGTACTATTATACTACGAAATGTCTCCTTACCATAGAAAGAAGGTGGTGGGGGAGTGGGGATGGGAATATGACCTTCTGCCTTGAGGACTTGTGCAAAGAACGCAGATTGACTGCGGGAATCTGGGGAAAGAAATGATTCCTCCAACAACTGAAGGAGGAGTGTGAAACAGGTGCTCCAGTATTGAGGCTGTATAGGAGGAAAGAGCCTGGGCTCAGGAATGATACAGAGCATGAGGTGCTTCATGAATGACGTGGAAGAATTAGGCTGGTGAAGCACACGTAAATGTGTGCCAGGCAAGAGAAACAGCAGGAACGATTTAGGAAGGTATGGCAGGTCTTGTGTGTGTAGAGGGGTTTCATGCAAGACTGAAGCAGGTGTGGACAGGACGAGATGCAGGAGATGAGGTCCACTCAAGGAGGGTCTTGTAGGCCACGCCAAGAGAGGGCATTGGGGTGCCCTTAGGGGGTGGCAGGATCATATCAGAATCGGGGGATGGTCTCCCTGAAGCAGGGTGGAGATCAGATGGGAAAGAGCAGGGTGTGTGGAATCAGGGAGGTCAGTTAGGAGGCCTTTGCAGTTGCCCAGCTTGCAATGATGGCACCTGGCAGTAAGGAAACAGCCATGGGAATAGTGAAAGTGAGCAGATCCTGTGATGTTAGAGGCTCACTTCTATTACTCTTGGCCATTGGTTGGATATGGGGCCTGAAGGAATGGAATGATTTTCATTTCTGCCTTCACAAGCTGGGTGGATGGAAGTGCCTTTTGCTAGGCCAGACCACACAAGCAGAGGTTGTCTGCAAAATGCAGGCAGAGTGGTTATGCATGCTGGAAGGTATGGGAAAAGTGGACAAGGCTTGAGACAGATACGTAAAACAAGGCAAGCTGACTGAAAGCATGCTCAGCAGTCTTTGGCTCTCACTGAGTATGGAGACCATGACTGGCACGGCCTGCGTGGCTGTAGGATTTTTTTCCCAGCCCATGAGAGAGGTGGGTGCTGACTGATGCCCTGGCTTCGGCAGATGTCCCTCAGATCAGAGCGGGACATACTTAGATGCCAAAGTGTCTCATCCAACAATAGTCAAGAGATGTCCACCAATGTAGGAATAGATAAACAAAACATGGTATAAACATATAATGGAATATTATTCAGTCTTAAAAAGGAAGGAAATTCTGATCCATGCTACAACATGAAGGGACCTTGAGGACATTATGCTGCAATAGATAAGCTAGTCACAAAAAGACAAATACTGTTTGACTTCAAAATTCATAAAGACAAAAGGTGGAATGATGGTTGCCAAGGGCTGGGGCAGGGGAGATTGGGGAGCTGTCGGGCAGGGGAGATTGGGGAGCTGTCTAACAGGTTCAGAGTTTCAGCTTTGCAAGATGAAAGTGTTCTGGAGGTCTGTGGCATAACAATGTGAATACAGTTAACGCTACTGAACTGAACACTTTAAAATTTTTACCACAATTAAAAATAAAAAAAATTTTGGCTGGGCATGGTGGCTCATGCCTATATTCCCGGCACTTTGGGAGGCCAAGGCAGGTGGATCACTTGGGGTCAGGAGTTCAAGACTAGCCTAGCCAAGATGGTGAAACCCCGTCTCTACTAAAAATACAAAAATTAGCCGGGCATAGTGGCAGGTGCCTGTAATCCCAGCTACTCGGGAGGCTGAGGCAGAAGAATCACTTGAACCTGGGCGGCAGAGGTTGCAGTGAGCCGAGATTGTGCCACTGCACTCCAGCCTGAGCAAACAAGAGCGAAACGCCTTCTCAAAAAAAAATTTTTTTTTAAGAAAGACATGCTATAAGCAATAAAGAAGTTTAGCTTGACTTACAACTACCCAGGAAGCTGAGGCAAGAGGATCTTTTGAACCTGGGAGTCTGAGGCTGCAGTGAGCTATGATTGTGCCACTGCACTCCAGTCTGGTGACAGAAGGAGACTCATCTTTAAAATGAATGAATGGGTCAGGTGTGGTGGCTCACACCTGTAATCCCAGCACTTTGGGAGGCTGAGGCAGGTGGATCAACTGAGGTCAGGAGTTCGAGACCAGCCTGGCCAACAGGGCGAAACCCTGTCTCTACTAAAAATACAAAAATTAGCTGGGCGTGGTGGCATTCACCTGTAGTCCCAGCTACTCAGGAGGCTGAGGCAGGAGAATCGCTTGAACCCGGGAGGCGGAGGTTGCAGTGAGCAGAGATTACACCACTGCACTCTAGCCTGGGAGACAGAGTAAGAATCCATCTCAGAAAAAGTAAATAAATAAATAAATAAATACATAAATAAAATGAATAAATAAATAAGTAAAATTTAAAAAAATTTAAAAGAGTCCTACGGATGCCTCTGAGTGGATAGCCTGCTTCCCTCTCACCTTGTTTGCCTTCGCTGTGGTCCTGAGGCTGGCTCAGCCTGGTGTCTGCTCTCCTGTCACCTGTTGACCGACTTTACCTGTGACCTGGGAATTCACACCTGCCTCCTGCAGAGGACGGGATGTTTTCTGTGGCCACTGCAGCACTGATTCAAATAGGGAGAGCATCTGGGTTTGCTCTCCCCACTTGTGGTTGGTAAATGACACAGAGGACTGATTCCTCTTGTTCCCTGCAGAAATCTATCTTGTGCTATTTAGCAAAAGCCACCTGCCAATGTATTTACACACCACCACATTTTATTAAGGGCTGAGAAAAGCTCAATGATGCATTCGGCCTTTTATAAATATTTCTTAAGATGAGCAAATCGGTGCAAGAGGAACATAGGAGGGAAACATCAGGCCAGAGCTGCGATGGGTCCCTCCAATGCGCATCATAAGGTCTTGTGTAAGTAGGAGAAGTGAGCCTTGCCTTTGACCCTGAGTGTCCTAGGGATCATAGCAATGAGAAAATCACACATGGAAATTAAATCTACCATGCTCATAAGACTCATTCAATAAATGCTTGTTAACAGATATCCTATTCCAGGCACTTTTTGGCTGTGACAACACAGCAGTGGATAAGACAGGCAAGGTTTCTTCTCTCGTGAGATCACATTTTAGGTGGAAGAAGAAAGAGAGAAAAGGGCAAGCGATGAGCATTCAGAGAGACTCTGGAGACCACAGTGTGCTGGGAGGTGGCTGGAAGGGATTTTGGACTGGGAGGTGTAGGTGGCTGGGCTCTGGGTGACGATAAGGGGGTTCCTGAGTGTCCGGGAGGGGAGCTGCAGGGTGGCAGGGTGGCTGGTGCAAAGGTCTTGAGGGGAATGCCTTTGGCTTATCTGAGAGACCAAGAAGATGCTCCTGTGGCTGGAATGAGGGAGGCGAGGTTGAGCTGAGGTCAGAGGTCAGCGAGGCAAAGGGCAAAGAGGAGGATTGGCCGGCATTGAGCAGGTGAGGCGTGGGATGTGGTTCGTGTTTGTAAAGGCTGTCCTGGCTGCTGTGTGGGACTTGCAATGTGTCCGGCAAGTGGGGAAATAAGGAGGCCAGGTGAAAGGCCTTGGCTACTGTCGAGGACAGAGACGCCGGCAGTTTGGAGCAGGCTGGTGGACTAGGTAAGCTCCCTTAGGGAGAACCGAAGGGGCCACAGAAGCAAGCCTTGGGCCCTGCAGCAACCAACACAGCCAGCCATTCAGGAGAGCTTGGCTTTAATTTCTCAAGGGGGTCCTTAGAAAGAGACACTGGTGTGTAGTTAAATACTTAAAAGCATCACTCCCTCCTCCCTTCTTCCTACTGCACCTTCCTTGGCTTCTCCCATGCTTGTGGGGTGCAGACCTGGCATATCTTTTGTGGCGTGGCAACCAATGAGTCCTCAGCCCTCGCCACGGCAGATGCAAAACCCAAAGAGGGTCAAAACAGGAAATGACATCAAATTCATTTGAAGGAGGTAGGACAGGATCATTCTGTTGAAGAGGAGACACAGAGCACTAGTGACTAAATACAAACCTAGTGTGAAGGCCAGGATTTGTCACAGAGGCTGATCACATTCTAATTTGATGGGTGGATAATCAATGAAACAGACGCACCTGCACAGTTGGAAATGAAGGATGAAAATGCACATGATAGGCCAGGAGCGGTAGCTCATGCCTGTAATCCCAGCACTTTGGGACACTGAGGCAGGTGGATCATTTGCGGTCAGGAGTTCAAGACCAGCATGGCCAACATGGTGAAACCCCGTCTTTACTAAAAATACAAAAATTAGCCAGGTGTAGTGGAGTGCACCTGTTATCCCAGCTACTTGGGAGGCTGAGACAGGAGGATCGCTTGAGCCTGGTAGGCGGAGGTTGTGATGAGCCAATATTGTACCACTGCACTCCAGCCTGGGCGACAGAGTGAGACTCCGTCTCAAAAAAAGAAAGAAAAAAAAAGAAAATGCACATGAGGCACTCCCTTACACTAGAACCCACAGACACGAAAACACTCTCAGTTAGCAAATTACAGTTGGAGCCCAGCCCGTCCTGACTTGTACACATAATTCTCTCTATCCCGTCATTTGTTCTCTTCCTTCACTGTACATCAAGTAACTGACATATGTGACCAGATCTATTGTATAACATTATTATTATTTTTTAACTAAATGGCTAGTGATATAGTTGGATGACAATAAAAGGAAATGAGGTAGAGAAAAACCTTCTTATAAAAGAACCCGTTAGACCGGGCATGGTGGCTCATGCCAGTAATCCCAGCACTTTGGGAGGCCGAGGCGGGCAGATCACCTGAGGTCAGGAGTTTGAGACCAGCCCGGCCACCATGCTGAAACCCTGTCTCTACTAAAAATCCAAAAATTAGCCAGGCATGGTGGTATGCTCTTGTAATCCCAGCTTCTCAGGAGGCTGAGGCAGCAGAATCACTCGAACCCAGGACACAGAGGTTTCAGTGAGCTGAGATTGCACCACTGCACTCCAGCCTGGGCGACAGAGCAAGACTCTGTCTTGGAAAAAAAAAAAAAAAGAACGCGTTAGTGCTGTGCTTGTTCCACTTTTATTTTTGTTTCCCATTAAGTTTTTTACTTTCATCGTTTGACAAACAATAGCAATGACAACAACAGACTCCTCTGCATACTTATTTGATTATTTGATTACAGAATTCCAATATTTTTCAATTATCATTGTGAAATCAAGGAGAATCTTATGACTTTTTGTACATGGCTGTTACATATAGGGCAATCAGTTTTTAAGATGGGATAAATTTCTCTAAAACAAATGAATCCTAGGCAGCTTTCCTTTCAAGTCAAGTGTCTTGCTGTTTAAATCCATTTCTTGTTTAAAATAATAATATAAAAAAGTTCATCACTTCATCAACAGAACAGTGAAGCTATTTCTTATAACAGGAGCAGGGCTGTCATATCATGTCAGAGAGTAAGAGGAATTCTATGAGATTTAAGAGGCCAAGACAGTGTGGTCCAGGTGCAAACTCATGGGTGGATTGGCTTGATCAGGATAAAGCTTAGCATAGCTAGAGGGATGGATGAGTTGTAAATCTTTGCAGAAACCTCTGTGAACGTTCATCACACTTCTTCAATGCAGTCACCTTGACCTGTCATCCACCTGGATGCTTTAGGTAGTCATCTTCCTGGAACCTGGGGGATTAATCATGTGGCTTCCCAAAGATGCCTGAAGCTACCTGACCCTGGGAGGTTGGAAGACAGTGCTCACTCAGGCCCTGCCAACATGAAGACTTTCCCGGCCAAATGGCCAGAGACTTTAGGAGCTTTCAAAAGAGACTCTTAGTTGCCCCAACTCTGCTCTCCTCCAGGAAAAAATTATTGTAGAGGCCAAAGATAGGCAGTTTTTGCCTTTCCTTTTCCATGTGTTTGGTATGTAATAAGTCATTCTCCTGTGAAGTTTAATTACTTTGCATCCTATAACAAGGCTAGGCCATATAGGATATTATCATATTTTCCCCCTTGATTTCCTGAAAGCTCAGTATTATACTAAAGATGTGTTTGGAAGATTACTGAGTAGTTATTTTATCTGTGCTTATTTTAACTCAATATCTACTTAATATATCTCACGGCTTTTGCAAAAGTGAAATGCGTGAGTAGCTTAAGCTCGCCCACGTTTCCAACCCTGCTTGATCAACTGTACTTGATTCTGCTTGGTCACCCAAGAATTAACACACGCTTCATACTCGATCTATGAAAACATTGACTTAACATTATTTTAGTCAGTCAGCAGATCCCAAGAGGAAATTCTTAGATTTGGAAAATTTTTGTGTGCTTCGTTTTCAATTTCAGAATGAAATTTACTTATCAGAACGGAATATATTTGTTAAACATTTGTATGAAGCTGACTGTGTGCCAGACCCTGTTCTCAATGCTTTGTAAAGTTTAATTTGTAATTTTCAGTCTTCTAACAAGTCTATGATACAGTGACTATAATTATGCCCATTTTATTGGTGAGGAGATCAAGACCTGCAGAAAGTGAAGTAGCTCATTGAAGAGCCAGAGATGAGATTTAAACCCAGGTTCTATTACTGAGGCCAAACTCTTCTAGATGAGATTGAACTGTTGTTGTTGTTTTGACTTTTCATTTGGAAATAATTCCAAATTTTCAGAAAAGCTTTGAGAGTAAGAATAGCACGCACCCTTTACTGAGATCCACTTACTGTTAACACAGATAAAATTGCTTTTCTGAAATGCACATGCCTATATAGTCACCTTTACCCTAGAATACTTGAGTGCATCTTTGCTAAGAATAGGAATATTCTCTTACAGAACCACCGAGTATTTATCCACTTGAGTAAATTTAACATTGATTTAATTTATTCAACGGTAGTCTGTATTTCCATGATGACAGTTGACCCAATAATGCCCTTTCTTATTTCCTCTGGGATGGGATCCAGTTTAGTGCCCGACATTTGGATCTAGTTGTCATGTCTCTCTGGCCTCCTTTAATCAGAAACATTCCCACAGCCTTCCTTTATCTTTCATAACAATGACAGGCAGCAGAATAAGTTTCCCTGTGCCTTTTAAAGAGAGAACAAATGTTCTTCATTGTGTGTTTGTCTGACGTTTCCTCACGATAAGGCGAGAAAATGAAATACTGTGCAAGTGATCCTGCGTCCATCTCAAATGGTCTCATTTCTGGAGACACTGATGTCTTTCTCACCTCATTGGCGGTGTTGATTTTGATCATTCCTCCCCTCCAGGGCGTTGACTGATTTCTGCATGGTGTAAATTACTACCTTTCCCTTGCATCTAATAAGCAGTCTGTGGGGAGCCTGAAATATGTTTCTTGCCAGGTGGAGGCACCGTCATAAGGAGCAGTGTGTGTGTGTGTGAGGATGGAGAGAAGCCCTTCCCTTCTAGGGGAACGTGGGGAGAGTGGAGGGTGCACTTCCTCCACCTACAGCTGGAAAGTCTGTGCGCCTTTCAGTGATGAAGCTTACAGATGGACATCGCAGGGCTTTGGGTAGGGCCTAGACCAGGCACCAGGTAGAGTATTTGGGGCTTGGATGTTTTCAGGCACCAATAAGTCAAGCTTGCATTGATGATATTACAAAGTGGCAGAGGTGCCTTCTGAATGAAAAAGAAATGGAATCCTAACCCTGACTGCTGTCTTTGAGGGTCAAACATATAAAAACATGTCTGACGCCGGATTTCTGGGAAGGGCATTGGTTTCTGGAGGGGAGATTGATAATGGCAGAGATGGAAGTCTGGGCCGGTTTCACACCAGAGGCAGAGGGAAGTTGCAAGGAAAGATTGATTTAGGGTGTGAAATTGCCAACAGACGAAGTTGTTCCACCTGGCACCCTGGTGGTGGATGTATATGGAAGAAAACTTGCTATGAGCCCCTCCCTTTCTACTGTGGAACATCTTGGCTCAGCACACGGAGGAGCAGAGCCCATGCTTCTTTGTACATTCAGCGAGCATCAGAGCTCTCACATGTGGCTAATCACATGTGATCAAAGATAGCAGCTAAAGACTGGGTGCAGTGGCTCATGCCTGTAATCCCAGCCCTTTGGGAGGCTGAGGTGGGCAGATCACTTGAGGTCAGAAGTTTGAGACCAGCCTGGCCAACACAGTGAAACCCTGTCTCTACCAAAAATATTTTTTAAAAAATTAGCTGGGCGTGGTGGTGTGCACCTGTAGTCCCAGCTACTTGGGAAGCTGAGGCAAGAGAATCGCTTGAACCCTGGAGGCAGAGGTTGCAGTGAGGCAAGATCGTGCCACTGTACTCCAGTCTGGGCGACAGAGTGAGACTCCATCTCAGGAAAAAAAAAAAAAAAAAAAAGATAGTAGCTAAAAAAGAGAGGATGAGGAATAATTTTGAGGAATAATTTAGGTAGAAAAGATGGTATGGAGAGAAAATGTAAAACCCAGATGGACCCATAAGTTACTAGTTACTGATATTGGGCATCAAATTTGTCTCTGACCTTTACAGTAAAGGAAAACATGATCAGTTAATTGCAAAAATCTTGTTTCCATGAGAAAAAGCATATCAATTACTCAGGAGAAATGAAATATCCCCTGATGCTTAAATATGAATACGTTTGCCTATAATTTGCTCATTGATCATAAAACTTTTCTTTTGTTTCGCCTTCTGTCCATTTTCTCTGTAATTGTTTTGCTTGCTGGTGCAATGGTTGAAAGGCCTATAAATGCTGTAAGTGCTGAAGATCTGAGGATGAGGATGGGACATACTGAAAGTGTTGGGTCATGTTGACAGAGAGCATGGGGTGATTAACGTCACAGTCATCCCAAACCATGGATTCTAAATCTAGGGACAGGTTTTGGCCTGGTTACAGCAACTTTGCAAAGGAGTATATTGCAGCTGAGATCACCCGGGGAACTATGAAACAAGCAATAAAACAAAAGATCTTCAAGGAACACTGAGAAGGGGACTTGTAGGGATCTGTTGTGCAGCGCAAATCCAACCTCAGGAGCTTACAGCAGAGAAATCACATAGACATTCAACGAGAACAATCAAAGGCACTAAAGTAAATGATGGAAAACAGTTATATAAAGGGGAAACAATACAACAGTAACTCATGGGCACTACATCCTGCCTTTTGAAGGAATTTTATTTTTAGTTATTTTTAAGGATCCTGCAATGTTCTTTTTCCTTTAAAGGGCTCCTCCAAGCCAGGCGCGGTGGCTCATGCCTGTAATGCCAGCACTTTGGGAGGCCGAGGCGAGCGGATCACTTGAGGTCAGGAGTTCAAGACCAGCCTGGCCAACATGGTGAAACCCCGTCTCTACTAAAAATACAAAAATTAGGGGGACGTGGTGGCGGGAGCCTGTAATCGAAGCTACTTGGGAGGCTAAAGCAGTAAGGAGACGGAAGTTGCGGTGAGCCGAGATGGTGCTGAGAGGTGACAGCCTGCTGGCAGCCCTCACAGCCGTCGCTCACTCTCGGCACCTCCTCCGCCTTGGCGCCCACTTTGGTGGCACTTGAGGAGCCCTTCAGCCTGCCGCTGCACTGTGGGAGCCCCTTCCTGAGCTGGCCGAGGCGGGAGCCGGCTCTCTCAGCTTGCAGAGCGGTGTGGAGAGAGAGGCGCGGGCGGGAACCGGGGCTGCGCGCGGTGCTTGCGGGGCAGCGCGAGCTCCGGGTGGGTGTGGGCTCAGCGGGCCCCGCACTCGGAGCGGCCTGCCGGCCCTGCCGGCCTGGGGCAATGAGGGGCTTAACACCCGGGCCAGCGGCTGCGGAGAGTGTGCTGGGTCCCCCAGCGGTGCCGGCCCACCGGCGCTGCTCTGGATTTCTCGCCGGGCCTTAGCTGCCTCCCCGCAGGGCAGGGCTGGGAACCTGCAGCCCGCCATGCCTGAGCCTCTCCCCCAAGCCCGTGGGCTCCTGTGCGGCCCGAGCCTCCCCGACGAGCGCCGCCCCTGCTCCACGGCGCCCAGTCCCATGGACCACCCAAGGGCTGAGGAGTGCGCGCGCACCGCACGGGACTGGCAGGTAGCTCCACCTGCGTCCCCGTGCGGGATCCACTGGGTGACGCCAGCTAGGCTCCTGAGTCTGGGGGGGACTTGGAGAGCCTTTATGTCTAGCTAAGGGATTGTAAATACACCAATCGGCACTCTGTATCTAGCTACTCTTGTGGGGACTTGGAGAACCTTTGTGTCCACACTCTGTATCTAGCTAATCTAGTGGGGAGGTGGAGAACCTTTATGTCTAGCTCAGGGATTGTAAACGCACCAATCAGCTCCCTGTCAAAACAGACCACTCGGCTCTCTGTAAAATGGACCAATCAACAGGATGTGGGTGGGGCCAGATAAGAGAATAAAAGCAGGCTGCCCGAGCCAGCAGTAGTAACCCGCTCGGGTACTTTTCCATACGGGTGTGTTTCCACGCTGTGGAAGCTTTGTTGTTTCGCTCTTTGCAGTGAAGCTTGCTACTGCTCACTCTTTGGGTCCACACTGCTTTTATAAGCTATAACACTCACTGTGAAGGTCTGCAGCTTCACTCTTGAAACCAGCAAGACCACGAACTACTGGGAGGAATGAGCAACTCGAGACGGGCCGCCTTAAGAGCTGTAACACTCACTGCGAAGGTCTGCAGCTTCACTCCTGCACCAGTGAGACCACAAACCCCACCAGAAGGAAGAAGCTCCGAACACATCTGAACATCAGAAGGAACAAATTCCAGACACGCTGCCTTTAAGAACTGTAACACTCACCGCGAGGGTCCGCGGCTTCATTCTTGAAGTCAGTGAGACCAAGAACCCACCAATTCCGAACACAGCTCCACTGCAGTCCAGTCTGAGTGGACTGAGTGAGACTCCATCTCAAAGGAAAAAAAAAAAGAAAAGGGCTCCTCCAATGTGGGATGGGGGCAGAGGGGCCTGGAGGTGAATTCATTCCTTTGTTCAGTTAGTCAGTCAACAAACATGAATTGAACTCCTTGTGTGAGCCAGGCAGTGAGATGGGAAAGATGAACTCATGGTCTAAGATGCCGTATGTCTGAAATATACAACGGCTAGGGAGATGTGCAGCAAGGAAGTAATCGTACTGCTACGTGGTTGTGGAGTGCTTAAGAATTATTTTGAAAGCTTATTTTCACAACAGCGAATCAGGTCTGCACTAGCATTCCTATTTCCCAGGCACGTATCGAGATGAAATCGGTTGTAAAAACCAATTGTCCACCTTTTTATTGGCCAGCAGACCACAAGGGGGCGCTGTGCGAGGCGAACACAGCCTTAGATCTGCAAAATGCTGGGCGCTGAGTGAGGGGCTTCAAAACATCCTAGGTGGTGCCCAAAGACCTTGTTGCCTGAGCTGAATGGGTGCTAGCTATTTGCACTGTCAGCGCTCTAAAGGATTTCTGGGGGCCCCCTTTCAACGGGAAGCCACCTGGCACGTGTAAACACCCACAAGTTCACTCCCCTTTGCAAGCCGCAGAGGACCTAGTAACTTTTCTCTAGAACTCTTTCCTGCACACAGGTCCCTACACGTCCCGTTCTCAGTGCTTGCAGATCTTTTGTTTTCTTGCTTGTTGATTTTTCTTTTGCAAACAGGATTGGGGGACCCCTTCTTTTGTCAAATCGTAGGTCCTTTCCAGTGTAGATTGGATGTCTAGACAGAGAGGTAGAAATAATTGCCCAAGGGCAAGGACAACCTTCACTAAGTTGTCCATTTACATCTTTACATTCTTCTAAAAATACACCCACACCAGCTCTTTGTCTTGATATTTTAACATTGGGCAAGGCTGAAATAAGTTACTTCTCTGACCATTGTTTAAAATGTCTCATTCACAACCATTGTTCTTGGAGACTTCAACTTCTCTAATAGGAATTTAAGTCACAAAGGGCCCAGATGGTTCTGAAAAAAAAAAAAAACCCGTTAGGCTGCCTGGGTCATAAAGAAGGCTCATAAACTGCGCTTGGATGATGACTGGGTGAGGGGGTGTGTGGGGGATAGACAATGTCTGGTGTCTGGTGGTCTCCTGACTGCCAGGCAGGCCAGAGAAAATTAGGGGTATGTTTTCATTTAACATCATTCCCTGCTGACTCTTGTCTCTCTGGAAAATTGACAGTTAGGAGACAAAGTAAGGTGCCCTTTCTGTTAACTCAGTTTTCTTAATTATAGTTGTTGGGAGATGACTTAAATCATGCTGTGAGGTATGGTGGTGGTTCCTGCCCCTCAATGCCCCCTCCCAGGCTGCAGAGGAATTTGCTTTAGAGATTGGTAATAGTTGAGTCTGAGATGAAGGTCAGTCAGTGTGCTGAAGCTTTTCAGTTGCCCTTGTAGAGGTTTCTCCCCTTGCAGGCTGGCCTCTACTCATTAAAACCCTTTCTTTCTTTCTTTCTTCCTTTCTTTCCTTTTCTTTCTTTCTTTCTTTCTTTCTTTCTTTCTTTCTTTCTTTCTTTCTTTCTTTCTTTCTTTCTTTCTTTTTTCCTTCTTTCCTTCTTTCTTTCGTTCGTTCGTTTTTTTTTTGTTTTTGTTTTTTTCTGAGTCTCACTCTGTTGCCCAGGCTGGAGTGCAGTGGTGTGATCTTGGCTCACTGCAACCTTCGTCTCCCAGGTTCAAGCGATCCTCCTGCCTCAGTCTCCTGAATAGCTGGGACTACATCTCCCACCACCATGCCTGGCTAATTTTTGTATTTTTAGTAGAGACAGATTTCACTGTGTTAGCCAGGCTGGTCTCGAACTCCTGACCTCATGATCCCCCCGCCTTGGCCTCCCAAAGTGCTGGGATTATAGGTGTGAGCCACCGTGCCTGGCCTAGAACTATTTCAAGGCTGTTTTTCTCTTTTCCTTCTTTTTTTCCAACCATAAAATAAGCATGTGCCTACACATCCACACCCTAGGAGGAAGTAAAGTGGGCTTAACTTAGTCTCCTCCAGATAAGAGTCTGGAGGTTCTTGCCCAGTGTTGCTCCTCCCTCATGCGCTTTGCTCAGTGCCAGGGAGGGGGAGTGCAGTAAGTGTGGATTGCACCCCAGGCTGGTTCCATGGAGATGGGAATAGCGTTGCCACATCCTAGCTCATGAATGGATCCACATCCATCCAGATGCCCAGCCAAGAAGCCCTTCCCCTGGCTCCTCATCATCATGCCCCAGGTGCTGTTCATCACTTTTCCTACTGACTTGCCCTCCCACATCCCTGGAACCTATCTTCATCTCTCCATCTCCGCTCCTCCATTCGAATCCAACCTATCTTCATTGCTTCTCCTAGAACTGATTCAATGGCCTCCTAACTGAGCTGCCAGGATCCACATGGCCCCTCTTCACCACTCTCTACACTGCAGCCAGGGAGCTATTTTCAGAGCAAAAATATGATGATGTCATATAGCTGTTTAAAATTCTTCAATTAGGCCAGGTGCAGTGGCTCACACTTATAAGTCCAACATTTTGGGAGGCTGAGGGTGGAGGATCTCTCAAAGCTAGAAGTTTGAGACGAGCCTGGGCAACACAGATACCTGTCTCTCCAAAAAAAAAAAAAAAATTAGCTGGGCATAGTGTCATACACCTGTAATCCTAGCTACTTGGGAGGCTGAGATGGGAGGATTGCTTGATCCCAGGAGTTCAGGCGGCTGTGAACTAGGGTCTTGCCATTGCACTTCAGCCTGGGCAATAGAGCAAGACTTGTCTCTTAAAGAATAAAAATAGGGCCAGGTGTGCTGGCTCACGCCTGTAATCCCAGCACTTTGGGAGGCTGAGATGGCGGATCACAAGGTCAGGAGTTCAAGACCAGCCCGGCCAACATGGTGAAACCCCATCTCTACTAAAAATAGAAAAATTAGCCGGGTGTGGTGGTGCAGGCCTGTGGTCGCAGCTACTTGGGAGGCTGAGGCAGGAGAATCACTTGAGCCTGGGAGGTGGAGGTTGCAGTGAGCCAAGATCGGGCCACTGCACTCCAGCCTGGGTGACAGAGCTTTTGTCTCTAAATAAATAAATAAGTAAATATATAAATAATCTTTCAATCATTTAGTGTGGCCTTGAAGGCCTTGCATGGCCAGGTACCTGCCACTTCTTCAGCCTCATTTCTCACCATTTTCCCACTTCTCTGCTGTGCTCCAGGCACACTGGACTCTTCCTGGTCCTAGAACATAGCAGGATCCTGGGGTTCTTGGGGCCTTTGCCCTTACTCCTACTTCTGCTTGGAATGTCCTTTCCCAGCTTTGCTTAGATAAAGTCCATTCACTCATCAGATCTCACATCAAACATCTTTTCCAGAAGAAAGCCATCCCTGCTCCCCACACTATGTTAGGATGCTCCAATATTCCCTCTTACGGAGCTATGTATCTTGACTTCATAGTGTTTCATAGAGTTGTGCTTTTCTTTTATTTTTTGACAAAACCAACATTTTTTTTTTCACTCACCAGATTGGAAGTTTCATAAAGCAAGGAATGTATTAAATTTTTATTGCTTCCCTTTGTACCCTCAGTGCCAGGTACATAATAGGTGTTCAATAAATATTTGCAGAACAAATGAATGATTGAAGTTGTATTGATAATAGTGCAAACTTAGAGGAAAGGCTAATAAAGCCTGTCCAAAATATACCACCCACCAGGTGTGTATAACTTACTCTCTGCCTTTCCTGACTTGTATTTTGAATGTCAGAGATTAAGGTGAATAACAGTGAGCAAATAGGATGAAAGAAGAGAAAAATCAAAGATACTCAGGAAAGACTGAGTGGCCCAGAGAGGCTGTTCAGGAGAATTCATGAAAGGATATAGTCGGAAATGAGAGTGAAAGAGTCATTTGGGGTTAGATCATGGTGGGCCTTAAAAGCCACATCATGTACTTTAAAGTGTTAGACTTTAGAGAAAGAATAATAGCACATAAGTGATGCTGTACTAGAAACAAGCTGTGGTCTCACTATATTTACCATAAAGATGATATGGCGTGATGCTTTATGATTCACTGTGTTATAGTAACCCGTTATGAAGACCCTGGTGAGAAATCTCTCTGAGGTGTCAGTATGGGAAACAGTGGGCTTGATTTCATTTTGTGGATACTTATAAATCATATAACAGATTTTGTTTATTTTCTTTCTTTCCTTCCTTCCTTCCTTCCTTCTTTCTTTTTCTTTCTTTCTTTCTTTCTTTTCTTTCTTTCTTTCTTTCTTTTTCTTTCCTTCTTTCTTTCTTTCTTTCTTCCTTCCTTCCTTCCTTCCTTCCTTCCTTCCTTCCTTCCTTCCTTCCTTCCTTTCTCTCTCTCTCTCTCTCTTTCTTTCTTTCTTTCTTTTCTTTCTTTTTTTTTTTTTTTTTTTCTTTTTTGAGATGGAGCCTTGCTTAGTCACCCAGGCTGGAGTGCAGTGGCGTGATCTCGGCTCACTACAACCTCCACCTCCCAGGTTCAAGCAATTCTCCTGCCTCAGCCTCCCGAGAGTAGCTGGGATTACAGGCTTCCACTACCACACCCAGCTAATTTTTGTATTTTTTAGTAGAGATGGGGTTTCACCATGTTGGCCAGGCTGGTTGTGAACTCCTGACCTCAGGTGATCTGCCCACCTTGGCCTCCCAAAGTGTTGGGATTACAGGCGTGAGCCACCGCACCTGGCTGGATCTCATTTTCTTTATCTCATGGGCTGTCCAGAAAACTCAAGGCCAAAGTTCACAGGCCTTTGCAACATGCATTTTGTGTATGAACTACATTAACAGCTACGTGTTATTTTTTTACCTTTATTTTCTTTTTATTCAGTTGTCTTCTAAAATGAAAATATTGTATGCACCTTAGTCTTTGTGGGGAGAAAGAGACTAGTTATATGAATTAATAAATAATGTGAATATTTTTCTATTAGGAAAATTAATTACAAAGAGGACCATATTCAAAATCACATACAAATGTCATAATATTTAAAATTGCATGCGAATATCTTTTGTCCATGCCTCTTACCTGATTTGGGGTAAAACTACCAGCTAAACTCTGCTCAGGTCATGACTGTAATGCAATTACCCAGAAAATATCCTTTGTACACATTCCTACCTGCAGCTTCCGGAGTGCTTGTGTGGTATAGGGAAAGGGCTACTTCCATTTTCCAGCCTTGAAATTTGGGCCAAGTTGTTTAATTCCCTTCTAGCTTCAGCCTCCTCCTCTATAAAGTGAAAATAAGAACTATCTTTAAGAGGTTTGCTATGAGGGCAAAGATAATGTGCTTGATGTAGTGTCTGCTGACTCAAACTAGACACCAATAAATTGTGGAGATTGATGTCATTTATACAGTATCACGTCTATTGGTCTTATGCCTTGACATCGCCAGGGTTTAACCACTTAAACCATATTTTTTCAAAGTGTGTATTTGTCCGTATCATTCTTGCCACCTTCAAAAGCCTTTCCATGCATCAAGCACCTCTTCTTAGATTAAATTTCTAGATGGGCCAGACAACGTGTCTCTGACTGTATTTATCTTCCCATTTATATGTATTTTATTTTTCTTTCACTTTTTCGGTTCTCTTCTGAGAGATATTTTTATTTTAAAACTCTTCATATAAAATTGGGCTTTCCAAAGCATTT
Source organism: Pongo abelii (assembly GCF_028885655.2). NCBI lineage: Eukaryota > Metazoa > Chordata > Mammalia > Primates > Hominidae > Pongo > Pongo abelii. Next base: position 11,104,977 of record NC_071990.2, read on the forward strand.
CTACAAAAAAATCCTGGTCCCAAGGAGTTGATGATTTGGGAAAGCTAATCCAAATAAATTATTGGTTTGTTTCCTCCGTGTTTATTCTAAGACAAATATTCAGATAATCAGAAATGAATGGAGGAAATAATAAAATATCTTCACATACTTATTTAGAAGCTTTGTACAGATTCAGGGTGAGTATGGGTGCTAAAGGTCAGAACAGGTGCTGCCCCATAGCCTATTGGTTCTAAAAGACTGTTAAAGACAGAGGACTTGATCTTGATAAATGTAGTCGAGAACAACAATGATTCTGTGAGCTGAGTCACACTGGCAGGCCTCACCCTTTTGTTGGGGGAGGAAAACAAAAACTATCTGAATATCCTAGACCAGGTTTTTATAAATGTTAAGAGAGAAAACAGCTCTTAGGGTCAAAATAATTTTGTGAAGTAGTAGACAAGGCAAGTTTTTATATTGCAAGACTTCTTGGAGCCCTTTTCTTTTTTTTTTTTTTTTTTTGAGACACAGTCTCACTCTGTTGCCCAGGCTAGAATGCAGTGGTGTGATCTCAGCTCACTGCAACTTCAGCCTCCTGGGTTCAAGTGATTCTCCTGTCTCAGCCTTCCGAGTAGCTGGAACTACAGGTGCCTGCCACCAAGCCTGGCTAATTTTTGTATTTTTAGTAGATATGAGGTTTTGCCATGTTGGCCAGGCTGGTCTTGAACTCCTGACCTCAGGTGATCCACCCACCTCAGCCTCCCAAAGTGCTGGGATTACAGGCGTGAGCCACCACATCCGGCCTAGAGCCTTTTACATGCTCACTAGTATTAAGTCTCTCCGAGAGACTGATATACGATGTTGTATTTTTCAAAATGACAATGCAGCCCTGTTTTCAAGTAATATCTACTGACTGTTTGTTTCTGACTATATCTTGAGAACCTAGAGAACCTAAGAACATAGCATTTTGCTTTAGCATATACTGTGTATCTCTTGCAGTCTGTTACTTGTTTCACTGACTCTTTTCTAATCACCCTGTGTCAGGGTCTTTCTTGCTTCTTCTCTCTGTCTCTCTCCTCTGCTATTTCCTCTCCTCTGCTCTCCATCCCCTCCCTTTTATCCTTTCATAGTCTTCACTATCTTTATCATCTTTGTCTCATCCAGGCTCCCCACCCTGCTTTCTCTCCTTTCTCTTCTTTGAAAGGATATGATGCCATCTAATGCCCAGTTTCATTAGGCCAATGAATATTTGGTATGTCTATTCTGAATGAATTCTCTGAAGGTACAAAATGCAAAGCCAAAGTCACTGCGGTGTGATTCTAGAGAGCCCTTCATCACCGAGCCTCTCCACTGCATCTCTGCAGCATGGCTTCCTGGCCACCAGCCTTTGCCAGGCTTTCCTCTGCCATCCAGTTAGCCTTTCTGGTATGGTCTGAATGTATCCCCCAAAAAGCATGTGTTGGAAACGTAATCCCCATTGCAACAGCGTTTGGAGGTGGGGCCTAATGGGAGGTATGGAGAGCTCCACCCTCATGCATGGTTAATGGGGATTATAAAATTTTGGGCTTAAGGCTGCCAGTTCAATCCCTTGCTCTTTCATGCTCTCTTGCCTTTCTACCTTCCATCAGGGGATGATGGAGCAAGAAGGCCCTCACTGGATATGAGCCCTCGACCTTGAACTTCTCAGGTTCCAGAACTGTGAGAAATACATTTCTGTTCTTTATACATTACCCAATCTTTGGTATTCTGTGATAGCAGCACAGTACAGATGAAGACACCTTTCTTTATGATCAACCTCTTCAGCCCCACCCTTGGCAAGAGGCTGTTTCTCACCAGCTAGATCACTTTGATTTTTCTCATTCTCTCTACTTTAAAGCCTTTGCCTGTAAATTACTTAAACATTTGTCTATAATCTGCCTTAAATTGTTTAAAGGACATGTTTACTTTTTATTTCAAACAAAGACAGGCAGAATCCACGTGTCCCCTTCTTCTCCTGTCCCTTTGGTCCACAGCATGTTACTGAGCACACAGAGACACTGGCTGTGAGGTGGGGCCGGTTCCTCTGGCAGAGACAGGTGGGGTCCTATTGATATGCAGGGCAGATTTGCCTGCTCTGGCCGGCCAGGCAGGAAATGTTCAATGAATAAGTGAATCCTTGTTGTTTTTTATGTTCTTTGGTGAATGACAATATTTCTTTTGTCATAATCCCTCAAAAAATATAAAGAATGTAGATGTGGTTTATGGGGAAGCATCTAAAACCCAGACAGGCTTTTACTGACTCAGGGTTAGGAAACCACATTTGTCTTCCTGGTGGGACATGAATGAGCTCAGTATCATTGACTCTAAAGCAGTAGCCTGCTATGGATTTAGAAGCTTGGCTTTCCAGTTTGTTCTCTTTCTATGGAATTGCCAATGTTTCTGTGAACTGATGATAATATTGACTTGAGAAATTGGAGCATTAGAGTTAGTTGGGAAATGCTTTGCCTCTTTTTAAAATCAACTTTATTCAGGTAAGGCTTATACACAATAAAATGCACCTATTTTTAGTGTATTTTATAATAAGTTTTGACAAATTTATCCATGCACACAATTACTGCAACAATCAAGATATAGATACTGTGCTGTCCAGTAGAGCCACTAACCACATGTGGCTATTTCAAGTCTAATGAGCTAAAATTAAAATGAAAAACTTCCTCAGTTGTACTAGGTGTGTTTCAAATCCTCAATAGCCATATGTGACTATTATTCAGCATATTGGACAGTGCAAATGGAAGACATTTTCACCATTGCAGAAAGTTCTGCAGTGTTGGACAGTGATGATATAAAACATATCCATCCTACCAAAAGGCTCCTTCGTGCTCTTTCCCAAATAATCACAAACCCCTACCCCTGGCCTTAGGAAATCACAGGTCTAATTTTTGTCACTACAGATTAGATTCCTGCCTTCTGGAGCTTCATACAGAATTCCTCTTTATTTGCCTGGCTTTCATTCAGCATGTTTCTGAGGTTGATCTGCTTATGTTGTTACATGTCTAATTTTTCACTCCTTTTCATTACTCAATAGTATTCCATTGTATAAATAGACCATAATTCACTATCTACTCACCTGACATTTTGATTGTTTCTAGTTGGCACAATTATGAGTAAATAAATTAGCTTTTTATATGGATATATGTTTTCATTTTTTTTGGGTAAATACCTATGATTGGGATTGCTGGGTTATGTTGAAAGCATATGTTTAACTTTATTAGAGGTTACCAAACCATTTTCTAAAATGATTGTACCATTTTACACTCCTACCAACAATGGAGGAGCGTTCCATTCTTACCAATTATTACGGGTTTTGTTTTGTTTGCTTGTTCTATTAATTGCTGAGAGATGAGTGTTGAAATCTCTACCTATCTTTATGGATGTTTTATTTGTCTTTTCAGTTATATCAGTTTCTGTTTCATGTATTTTGAGATTTCGTGATTGGTACCTACACATTTAGGAATGTTTTGTCTTTTTTATGAATTGATCCCTTTATCATGAAATGCCTCTCTTTGCCCTTGTTTTGAATTCTACTTTGCCTGTTAATAATAGAGCTGCTCCGGCTTTTTAAGAAAAAAATTAGAATGTGCATAGTACATCTCTTTCTATCCCGTTGTTTTTAATTTATCTGTGTATTTTTATTTCAAGTGAGCATCTTTTAAATAGCATATAGTTGGTCTTGCATTTTAAAATCCAGGCTGAGAATCTCTAACTTTTAATGGGAGTGCCTAGACCATTTACTTTGAAAAAATTAACAAAGAATAAACTGTACATATTTAAAGTGTACAATCTGAAGAGGTTTGGCATGCATACACCTCTGAAACCATCACCACAATCAAGACAATGGACATTGCTTTCATTCCCAAGTTTCCATGGACTTCTTCGGAATCCATTCCTTCCACCATTTCTCTCTAGGCAACCATTTATGTGCTTTCTCTCCCTATAGGTTAGTTTGAATTTTCTAAAATTTTGTATAAATGGAAACAAAGCATATGTATTCTTTTTGTCTTGCTTCTTTTTTGTGTCATAATGATTTTGAAGTTCATTCATGTCGGCTATTTGTTGCAATATTTTTCCTTTTGATTTCTGTGTAGTATTCCATTGTGTGGCTATACCACAGTGATTTTATTCATTTATATAAATGAACAAACATTTGGGTTCTTTCTAGCTTTTTCTATTACAAATAGAGCTGCTATAAATATTTTTATGTAAGTCTTTGTATGGACATATGCTTTTATTTCTTTTGGGTAAATACCTAGAAGAGAAATTGCTAGGTCATAGGGTAGACATAGGTTTAACTTTTTAGGAAATCGCCAATCTGTTTTCCATAGTGTTTGTACTGTTTAACGTTCTTACCAGTGATATACAAGAGCTATGTTTGCTCCCCTTTCTTGCACCAACACGGGGTATCATTTGTCTTTTTAATTTAGTGATTCTATTTGGTGTGGTGTTTATTTACTTTTTCCATTTACCTACATAAGTCTTCTTTTATGAAGTTTCTTCTCCAAATTTTTGCCAAGTTAAAAAAATTTAGTTTTTTGGTCTCCTAATTCTGATGTAAGTCCTTGGCTGATAGATGTGATGTATTTTCTCCCATTTTCTGGCTTGGCTTTTGGATTTTTAATGGTATCCTCAGAAGAATAAAAGTTTTTAATTTTGACAAAATCCAATATATCATTTTTTTTCTGAGTTGTTTTTAAAGTGTTTAAAATATGGAAATTTTATCTACCTAAGATAACAAAGATTTTCTTCTATGTTTTTTTCTAGGAGTTATAAGTTTTACATTTAGGTCTATGATCCATTTGGGTTAATCTTTGGGTAGAATGTAAGGTACGCATTCATTTTATTTCGTAGATCTAGTTGTTCCAGCACCACTTTTTTTTTCAGAAGAGTTTTCATTCCCTCATTGAAGTGCCTTGACATTTTGTCAAAAATAAATTAATGCTTATATGTGTGGGCAAAATGGTACATGATACATTTAAATAATTTTTCTGTAAATCTCAGTGGGATACCTGAATGAAAGAGTGGGCCAACCATTAAAAATGATAATTACATGATTATGAATCTCTTATTTTCATTAAATATAGTTTGCTTTAAATTATTTCTTTATGACTATTCCAAAACAAATAGAAAAATTTTCTTTGATTCTAAAAACCACATGACTGGTAACATCCATATTATGAAAACAAATCATCCTATACGTTACTGAATGTATGGGTTTTTTGGTGAACACAAGCCTAGTTTCAGATATTTGAATTTGATAATGTTCACAGATTCTAGAATTTTCTTTGAATGCAAATACACTTGGAAGTGACACATATACAAAAAAAAACCAAACCCTCAATTTTCCTAAAAAAATCCAGACCTATAGCATTGCTAAAATAGTAATAATTTAACTTTTTATATTAGGAGTACCAAAGTAAGCCAATATTTAATTCTGTGACAGAGGAGTATGAAAAAGAAGACCCAGTGGCTATGAAAACAGAGATCTAAAAATTTAATGATTTAAAAATAGCCTCTACATACAAGATGGCAAAGAGTAATACAGATTGAACATTTGGTTTTAAAAATGTGAAATGTCTCCACTTAGCATAAATCAATCAAGTCAGTCATCTCCTAAGAAATACACATTATACAATGAAATCTATAAAGACATACTTTTTAACTTCAAGTGTTGTTGATTTTCAGCAACCCTCTTCCCACATAAACATTTCCTTGTCATGTAATGTATGACTTTTAATCTTCTTTTGGCAGAGTAGGACTTTGAGAATTATAATAGCAGTTGTTTTGAAAAGCACCTTCTATGATCATTTATTTCCACTGATTTTTTTTTAACCACGCTGAGATCGTGCATTCTTGTTTTTTAAATCCTTTTCTGTTCCAATAATTTGGTTGTTTAAAACAAGCAAGCTTAATTCAGTCAGGCATATATTGCAAATAAAAACATGTTTCCAAGTAGGCTGGAATAAAAATGCTAAATAAGAACTGCGCCAAAAGATCATAGATAATGTGCTTCTTCTCTTGGTAATATGTGAATACATTTACCCATGGGGTAGAAGTATTTCACTTGCCCCATGAAGAACCTGATGGCTTGTGGTGTCTGTGCTGTGTCAGTACTAACAGATGTGAGGAGACAGACTGTGGAATGGATGCTGTGACTACCTGTGAGATAGTGGTAGGGGTTATATACATTGGCCACAGAAGTTGTAAAAATTAGATGGACTCTGTGTAGCTAGCCACTCTTGAGTGTCAGGTCTGCATATATGAGTTATAAGAAGGTGCAAGACAGCAATAAATTCCCTTAGAGAGCAGGATATGTCCTCGTAGCTCTATAGTTCCATGATCAAGGACCTGGCCAGCTTCCCTCAGGTAATGGGGGTAGTAGCACCAAAGTGAATATTAAGAGTCAGAAAGGCCTCTACTTGCAACTGGCGGATCAAATCATTCCCCTATTTTGGTGAACAATCATAGTCTGATACGCCTTTGTAAATCCTTGCTGCAAATATGGTTTTTACAACTCTAAAAACATCTTTTGGAAAACCTCATGACTGAATCACTCACAAATGCAGAAGATCGAACAGCCCCAGGGAGGCAATTGCTCTCCTTTTATTGTAGCTGTCTCTCAGTATGGAGAGCTCCTTTTATTGTAGCTGTCTCTCAGTATGGAAACAACCCAATCCTAACTGTGGTCCTGGCCTCTAAACACACAGGTCTCTCTTCCCTCCAGCACCTGAACTATCAGAGCTTGGATTCACATATATATTCTGAAATTTGCTTTTGGGCTTTTGGGCACTTGGCCATCATGTGTTTAAGATGGTCAATTTTGAAAAGAGTTTTCAAAACAAGAATAAGTCATGCTATGCCTCATGATTTGGAAGGTGAACACTTGCAAATATACTATGCTTCCCAAATTTGGGAGTGCCAGGCTCAGAATCATCACAAGGACATGGAGAACAATATTATAACGGGCTGGTATGTTTTTAACAACAACAAAAAAATGCAGCATTAGAAGGTGCTTACTAAGGTGCTTCTTAATTCATTTTTTCTTTTTAATGAAATGCATCAGACAAACATCTACAAACAAACATGAATACATAGGCATACAAAAGCACGTGGACAAGTTTCTGTACAGTTTATGTCTCAGATACTTCTATGTATACATAAGAACCACTCAGGGGGAAAAAAAAAGATTTCCCTCTCCAGCTCCCTGAATTTCTGAAAGTTGTCTAACCCATAAAATGTTAAAATATTTCATTTTCATATAGAATATCTACAAAAATAGATAACATTTACAAAAACCAGATAGTATTTCCAGTTTTCCTTAGTAACCATTAACGCAGTCCCCTTCCTCTTTTTTTTCTTCTCAGAACGTTGCCATCTCCAGCAAAGAGCGCTTGAACAGCTGGGCATTTCTAGAAAGGTCTGTCACTTGGTGCACCATTTCCTGCAGGGCCGTGGTGCTGGGGTAATGGAGGGCGGCCATCTTGGTCGCCGTGACTATAGTCTTGAGCTGCTCGCAGAGCTGGTTGCTGGAGTTCATCACTTTGTTACGAATGTCCTGGGCAGTCACCTGCCGTGTCAGCGTGTCTCCAATGAACACCAGTTTGTGTGCACTGAGGATGACAAACTTGCTGTGTGCCACGAAGATTCGCGGGGGCTGGGCTGAGCTGACACAACTGAAGAGTGCGTCAATGGCGTTGAGAAGGGAAATGAAATGGGTCTCACATTGGTCATAGTAGAAGCAAAGCAACTGCCGATCCTGCGCACTCACGCCGCTGTTTGTGGTGGGTAGGCTCTGAGAGGGCTTCCACTTCGAGATGTCATTCTCCACTGGCTTTGTAATCTCTTGTTCCAACAGCTGGAACTGGCTCAGCTGCAAGGAAGATGAAAGTAGATCTCATTAGAGCAAGGGAGTGTGTTGCAATGGAAATTAACCAGGGCTTGGAGTTAAAAGACAGGGATTTTTGTCCCTAGTAACTGTCAGATGCATGTGAGCTGTGCAGCCTGGGTCAAGCTGCCTTGCTTTCCTAAATTGTAAAATGTAGACGATGATCCTCAAGCTCAGACCTTCTATGATTGGACCACTGGTCTCTTGTACCCTCTGGCTAGAAGGCAGCGTAGTGTTTAAACCTCAGCCCTGTTACCTACACCTTTATGGAGGTTAAATGAGTTAACGTTTACAAAGTGCTTAGAATGGTTTGGTATGCAGTAGGCTCTATGTAAATGTTTATTAGTGTTGAGTGGTGTCAAGGGAAAACCAAAGGTAGTGACCTCCTTGTCAAGTAAGTCACTGACAGTTTGCTCCTTCTCAGAGAAAGCCTCGACTATCTCGGGATGCTCAGATGAAATGACCATTCATGACCCGTTTCTGTTTATCCTGCTCTTTCTCTCAAGATTGATAGACATGTTATGATCCAGCACTACAGGAAGGTTCATGCATGTAAATATATGAGCACTTAAGGAAAAAAAATTTCTAAGGCAGTCTGAATGGGAATTGTGCATCATAATATTTAGTCCCCCAGAGCTGTTAAAAGAAGGGGGTTTCACCCAGAGTCAGATGCATCAGGTGCTGGCTTTCTTCCTTCTTTCCTCATTGCTCCCAAATGATGTATTATTTAAATTGCAATTATAATAATTTCTAGGGATTCCACTAAGACTCAAGAGAGACCTCTCTTCTGCAGATAAGGACTATCTGTGACCTGAGCTTAGGACTCAGTTAATCTCCCACCTGGAGGTAGGGATGAGCTGGAGCAGTGATCACCTCACCCAGCTTCTCCAGCTTCTCTGAGAGATGCACAGCCAGCTTTACTTTACTTTTCTTTTTTTTTGAGACAGAGTCTTGCTCTGTCGCCCAGGCTGGAGTGCAGTGGCACAATCTCGGCTCACTGCAAGCTCCGCCTCCCAGGTTCACGCCATTCTCCTGCCTCAGCCTCCCGAGTAGCTGGGACTACAGGTGCCCGCCACCATGCCCGGCTAATTCTTTGTATTTTTAGTGAGACGGGGTTTCACTGTGTTAGCCAGGATGGTCTCGATTTCCTGACCTCGTGATCCACCCGCCTCGGCCTCCCAAAGTGCTGGGATTACAGGCGTGAGCCACCGTGCCCAGCCTTCAACAGCTTTACTTTTCTAAAATCTGTTTTCTTCTTAGGGATTGCTATGGTTTCAACAAGTTCCCCAAAGCCCTGCAGTCTCACCTTGCCAGATGCCAGGGCAAACATAAACAGGTAGAAGGTGATATTCCAAGATATTTAATCATAATGGATTATATTTTATATATCTTAGGCTTTATGCAAATATGTTCATCCATGTATCATGTCATTAGATGGGGCGGTACTTTCCCATTTTATAGGGAAGTAACTGAAGCTCGGGGAGGTTACCTGACTTGACATAGTTGGTTGGCCAGAAAGGATTAGAACTCAGATTTCCTAAATACAGCATGCCATTTCACTTCATTTCATCTTAAAAGGCTTGTAAATAAATCCTCAATCAATCTCTGTTTATTTTTATGCCCTTGTTCTAGCAATACTCATCATTGTCTGCCCTACTCATACCCAGCTTTTGAATGAACATGCCCTGCCCAAAGTCCTCAGTAGATGGGCCTGGATATACGTTGAAAACATTGAATTCTGCTCTCCTACCCTTAGATTGGACCAAGGCCAGGCAAACCATAGGTTTGTGTTGCTGGCGAAAGAGAGACAAATAGAGAGGTAGAGACAGAGACAGAGAGAGAGAGAGAGAGAGTGAAAGAGAAATGGCCCAATCAAAATGGCCCAATCAGACTCTTTCTTGGGAATCTGATGAACAAGAGAAGGGAGCTAACCATTGGAAGAGGAAGCCGAGATGAGAAGCCATCTATAGAAGTTCTGAGTGGCCATTTATGGATTCTGCAAAGTTACAGGGGAGCCAAATGAGTAGATAATTAGAGAAAACCAGAAAATAGGGGAGAGTGAAGTAGATTGATAGAAAGAAGCAAAGGAAGTACAAGAAGGAGAGATAATTTACAGTTCTAGTTCTCACCAGATATGGCTATATCTTCATTTTCTGTTACTGAATTCCCCTACTATGGCTTTACTATAAACCTGCTTGCTTAGGCTAGCTTGAATGGGTCTTGTTTCTTGAGACCAAATGCCTTAACCCAAATAGTCCTCATATGTTAGATATGCAGGTTTAGCCTATAAAAAAATTGCCGTTTAGATGGAACCCAGGTACACCCAGATGAATTAACAAGGTCATAAACCTTCTCTTTGCTTTTAAACCCCATTCAGTGCTTTGGAGCTGATTCCTGCCAGTGAGCTGGAAGAATCAAAATCATAATCTCTTGAAGTGATACCTTTCCTTAGTACTAGGTGGGAAATCTTTCCAATGCCAAGCAGTTTTTGCTCTGATTGAACTTACCTGATGATGTTCCAGCTGCATCTTGTTCTGTTTCATGATATTCTCTTTTTCCAATAGCTCTTTCTGTTGCCTCTCAAACTCCTCCTTACCCTGTTAATTTTCAACATAAAGAACATGTTACATCATCACTGTGATTCACTTATGCTAACAATTTCATTGACAGATAAGTAAATACTCTTTATTTTCCACTGCCTTGGCAACATCTCAAATGCCCAGTGAGGCACTGTGAACCCTAGACGACAGGGGTGGCAGAAAAATAAAGCCCATTGCCATATAGGGTGCCAGCTTTCTGGGGCACCTTAAAATTTTTGGAGAGCTACTCATGATTCCCTTCAAATCTCCTATATAAATATTCTTTATATAGTCTCTGGGTTCTTTTCTCATAGATTATATGTGAACCTGTAAACCCCCAAATGCAGGTCTAAATGTGATCCACCTCTCACTTCCAGTTCCCTCAAATCATCTATAGATTTCTGCTCCAAGGCAGTATTTCCCACTGTGCAGAGTCAGACAACCAGTAAGGTGAATGTTCAGTGCCTCCATCCTCTCTCTCTCCACTCCCTTCCTCAGCACCAGGTGAGGCTCAGTTCTCCTTGCCACAGTTTCTTGCGCTTGAGGGAATTTGGCATAATAGTTACGTAGTTCTCAGTATAATCTGTGACTCTCAGTCAAATTAAAAGAATGGCAGAACAAGATAGTAAGCCTAGTCCTAAACAATGGATCTTGGTAGATTTTTTTTTTTTTTCTGAGACAGAGTCTCGCTCTGTCACCCAGGCTGGAGTCCAGTGGCACGATCTTAGCTCACTGCAACCTCCACCTCCCATGTTCAAGCGATTCTTCTGCCTCAGCCTCCCAAGTAGCTGGGACTACAGGCGTGCACCACCATGCCTGGCTAATTTTTGTATTTTTAGTAGAGATGGGGTTTCACCATATTGGCCAAGCTGGTCTTGAACTCCTGACCTTGTGATCCACCTGCCTCAGCCTCCCAAAGTGCTGGGATTACAGGCGTGAGCCACTGCGCCCGGCCAGTAGAATGTTTTAATCCCTCAAAGTGGAAGGGAAAGCTGTCGGAATCCCAGGTCAACTTGGAGCTTGGTAGAATTCCCAATTGTAGGAGGCCAACTGTGACTGTCCAATGTCCCATACACAGATTAAGCTCCTAGGACAACTAGCTAATGCCCAGTGGTCCTCTAGGTAAGTCTGAGATGGGACTAAGTTTTAAAGCAATTATACACACACACACACTCACACGCACACACATACAGAGTAGGGCTAGCAGGGGCCTTAGAAATTCTCTGGTGCAAAGGTCTTCTATTCTTTTTCTTAATGATGAAAACTTTTTTCAAATAAAATATTATATGGAACTATACCTAAAACACAAATAGAAGTGGAGCTGGTATTATTATTAGAGGGCCTATTATCCTGCTTGGTGAGTCTCCTCTTACCTGAGGTATATCAATGGGATCTAATCCAATCCTTTACCCCATTCACTTTGCAAATGAGGAAATTAAGGCCCAAGGAGGTTGAATAAGTTGGTCACACAGTAAATGTCAGAGAAAGGGCTATAGCTGAGTGAGTACTCAGGACTCTCAGCCCAGCATTCTTACTACTCTACAGCACTCCCTCCACTTTGTGAACCATGTAGATTAACATTAATTATGTTCTCTCCTTTGGCAGTCCAACCCGACATCCTTATAGGCATCTGTCTCAGGCTCCCTGCATGTAAGTGAGAGTAGGTGTTTTATGAGTTCAGCTGTTTTACCTGTAGATGGACATAATCGTAGTCATCCATCCAGCTCCTCTCAGAACCATCACTGCTGCTACAGTCAGGGGCGTGCTCCTTGCTCAGGCCTGGGGGCAGTGTCTTGTTGTGGGCCTGGGCCTTGTGGTCACCAGGATGTAGCAGCTGCCCCTGGGAGCCACCGTGTGGGTACTCTGTTGAGTTCATGATGCTCTCCGGCCCGTTCTTCAGATGCAAGCTGCCAGGGCCGGGTCTGAAGAGGGCCTCTGCGTTGGTGTTGATGGTTGTGGTGAGCTGCTTGGCGTCATCGGGCACAGTCTTTGCTACCATCACAAACCGGTCCAGATCGTCACACTTGTTCTGGGGCTTGTTGATGGCCAAGATATTCAGGGACCAGCTGCACTCATTTAAGTCGTGGCTGGTTTGACTCAGGATCTGGTGGGAGTCTTCGACTCGTTGCAGCTCCCGCTTCATCTTGTTGTGGAGGACGAGTTCCGGGAGGCAGGCAGCATTTGCAACAGCTCCCTTGACAAAGTGGAGGTACTCCTTCAGGAACAGCTCCACCTTGTCCACCGCCGTGCGTATCTCATTGATGTGTCTTTCCATATATCCATAACACCGCCAGTCTGTGGTGACCAGTGCCATTAGGCTGGAGACACCCATCTCAAGGGCCTGCTGGAGCCGCTGAAGTCTCTCAATAGCTGTGTCTGGATCCAGTAAGAGCCTTTTGTCCTGAGCTGGGGGGGCTGACAGTGAGGACTCCTTGGAGGAGGTGGAAGACGTAGACATGTTACTCCGGGTGCTGCCTGTACTAGAGAAAGACAATCGGTTGATCCCATCCACCAAGTCCCGAGAGCCTTTAGCATCCGGTGGGTTATGCAGAGGGACATCATAAACACCGTCCCTTTCTTGGGGGTTTGCTTTCTCACTGGTTTCTGCTGGTGGCTCAAGAAACTGAACGCCTCGGGGGACATCATATGCGTCATTCTGAGAGCCCACTGACTGTCCGAGTTGCGGGGGTGGGTGATTTGGGGACAGGCTCTGGTGCCTTCGAGCCACCGGTTCTGCAGCTCCTGGAATGTCACAGTTGTATTTTACATGAAGGTCCTTCCCTGCTGGCTTGGTGCTGGTTGGGGGAATGTCATAAACCCCCTCCGGTCTGAGGTCCAGCCTTCCAGCTTGTCTCATGGGAGGGGGGAAGTCATAGTCTTTTTCCCTAAGCCCTGCTTCATCCCGGCAAGCAGAGGGCGGAATGGCATATACCTGAAAAGCAAGTAGAAAGCGAAACGCTATTTATTGAGTTGGCTCATGGGAACGTGTGGTCCTATGTACTCAGTCTTATTTGCTGGCACTTTTTCGGTCGCCCTCCCCCGCCGCCAATGTTAGGCACTTCCAAGGTTCCCTGCTATTCTGCTGTCACTTCCCTTGTCCTTTGACAAGTGTGTCCAACCCCACGTTCTTGGTGCAGACTCGTATATGCAACCCTCCTGGCTAAATTGCTCACCCCTGTGTTCCAGTCCTGTGTTTCTGACCACCTCCTGGGTATCCTTTCTCTGCTGATCTGTGTTGAGAGGCAGAGTAAGACCAGAGGTCTCCCCCAGTCTTTTCGGTTATCACACCAGCTGTGTGATGCTGAATGAGCTGCATAGGCGTCTGAAACACAGTCCCCTTGTCTGTAAAGTAGGGATTACCATGCTTCCTGTGCAGGCATACCCCAGAGGGTAACAGAGTGAGTCAAACGAGTTCACTCAAACATACACACTGAGAAAACTGTCAAACCCTCTACAGGCCAGGCGCGGCTCATGCCTGTAATCCCAGCACTTTGGGATGCCGAGGTAGTAGGATCATTTAAGCCCATGTGTTCAAAACAAGCCTGGGCAACATAGGGAGACGCCGTCTCTACAAAAAATAAAATTTATCCAGTCATGGTGGCGTGCACCTGTGGTCCCAGCTACTTGGGAGCCTGAGGTGGGAGGATTGCTTGAGCCTGGGAAGTCAAGGCTGCAATGAGCTGTGATTGCGCCACTGCACTCCAGCCTGAGTGACAGAGCGAGACCCTGTCTCAAACAAAACGTAACAAAACAAACCCTCTATAAATATATATTAGTACTTGCCAAACTGAACTAATTATCTTCCCTGGTAAACGGTTATCCTTATTGGCCACCTAGTGTTTTTTAGTTGGGGCTCCTCAATATGAAATCCCTAGAACAACCTTTAATTAGTGCCTTTCCTTTTTTGCTTCCTTCCTTTACTCTCACGAAGACTACATTTTCCCCTTTTGGGTTTGCCTTTCTTGTTTTATTCCAGTAAACTACTTACCCACCCTCCCAACCCTGCACCCCCCGACACACAGACACACACACACACTCATACTCCTTTTTGCTGCTTTGTAGTCACTCACTTACCCCTTTTGTAGGTGGGATGTCATACACCCCTTGAGGTTTTATCTCTCCCACTGGAACTGAAAACACAGGGCCTTTCGCTGATGAGGGAGGGATGTCGTATACCTGAAGAGAAACCCGTGAGTTACCCAGAATGGAAATGGCTTATACTTATCATTTTTTATGCTCCTAAGCACTTAATTATGGATTTATTTACCAGGTTATGTACAAGCTTGATCTTTGGCAGTGCTCCATATTATAACAGATTTATTGCCTTTTTTTCTTTATACGTTTTATGGTTTTTAACTTACACTTAATATAAAAATGATTTTGGCCAGGCACGGTGGCTTGCTCCTGTAATCTCAGCACTTTGGGAGGCTGAGGTGGGCAGATCACGAGGTCAAGAAATCGAGACCATCCTGGCCAACACGGTAAAACCCCATCTATACTAAAAATACAAAAATTAGCTGGGTGTGGTGGTGCACACCTGTAGTACCAGCTACTTGGGAGGCTGAGACAGAAGAATCACCTGAACCCGGGAGGCAGAGGTTGCAGTGAGCTGAGATCGTGCCACTGCACTCCCAGCCTGGTGACAGAAAAAGACTCTGTCTCAAAAAAAAAAAAAAAAAAAAAAGATGATCTTATGTAAAATATCTACGCTGTCTGTACTTTAAAGTGTACTTTAAATTTTCTACTTTCCGGCTAGGTGCGGTGGCTCACACCTGTAATCCCAGCACTTTGGAAGGCCGAGGTGGGCAGACCACTTGCAGTCAGGAGTTCAAAACCAGCCTGGCCACCATGGCAAATTCTGTCTCTACAAAAATACAAAAATTAGTCAGGTATGGTGGTGTGTGTGCCTGTAGTCCCAGCTACTTGGGAAGCTGAGGCAGGGGCAGGAGAGTTGCTTGAGCCTGGGAGGTGGAGGTTGCAGTGAGCTGAGATAGAGCCACTGCACTCCAGCCTGGGCAACAAAGTGAGATTCTGTCTTTAAAAAAAAAAAAAGAAAAAAGAAAAATCTACTTTCTGAAGCAAAATTGTAGAAGAACATAAGCTCTCTTGGGTGAAATACTAGGATTTCCTGATAAAGCAAATCCAGAAAACATAATTTAAATAGCATTGGCTAAAGTGGCTACTGGGTAGACAACCTAAATAAAGCTTCATATGACATATATTAATACATAATTTGTGAACTCCCTTTTTCTACAGCCCTGAAGGAACGCTACCCTTAGAAGCACTTCTCCTCTTGTGACCATGTTCTGGTACGCACCCCTTGAGTAGTATGAGAAGGAGGGATATCGTAGACGTCCTTTTGGTATCTGGATGGGTACTCGTATACGTAGCCATGGCCTGTCCTCACGGGGGTTATCACCTGTGGGAGAGAAGGCACAGAGGTGTAAATTTCCAAGCCTGAGTCCTTGAATCTCCTTGCCTCCTAACTAAGCACTCATCCCTCAACTCTCCCTCATAAAAAGATAGAAAGAAACCGAAGAAAGAAGACACAACAGGAAGGAGACAAGTAGACACCAGGTTAGTAAACTTTTTTTTTTTTTTTTTTGTGATGGAGTTTTGCTCTTGCTCCCCAGGCTGGAGTGCAGTGGCACAATCTCAGCTCACAGCAACCTCCACCTCCTGGGTTCAAGTGATTTTCCTGCCTCAGCCTCCTGAGTAGTTGAGATTACAGATGCACGCCACCACGCCCAGCTAATTTTTTGTATTTTTAGTAGAGACAGGGTTTCATCATGTTGGCTGGTCTCGAACTCCTGACCTCAGGTGATCCACGAACCTCAGCCTCCCAAAGTGCAGGGATTACAGGTGTGAGCCACTGCATCCGGCCCAGGTTAGTAAACTTTTAAATCCCTCTTGAATCCCAATGAGAAAAAAACCCCTAAAATATCTCTATCACCCTTACTTGTGATCATCTCAAAGTTCATCAGATAGAGTTGATGCACTGTAAGCATATTTCTAAAATATACTTTAAGGGATACTTGTGTGTAACTTATGAAAGTCCTAGAGGAGCATTTTGCATCTAAAGTACCGCATACTGAAATTTGCTTTAAGGCTCTGAAACAATTTGTAAAATGAATAATGCCAATAGAGTTTAGCCACTTAAAATTCCTCTCATGCCTTCCTCAGTATGCCTCTTCATTGGGCATTATTATGATGATTATAACTGTAATTCTACGGGTCACCAGAGTACTTTTACAAAGCCAATGCTCAAACTGTGCTATCCTTAGAAACCTCTGGGAGCTTTCATTCTAACTTATCAAACAAACAAAATACTGAGTCAGGGAGGCACCAGGAACAGAGTTCAGGTCTCCTGACCTCTGGTCTCTAATCATTTTCCCATTTCCACCAGGAAAGAAAACATCCCCAACAGTACCTACGTCAAGGGATATCAGAAGTCAAATAGCGTTCATCACGATGCTGGCATCTGGAACCAGTGCCAATAAAATGAATCTTTCCTAACAGCCTCCTGTTTTCATATCTACATACTTCATTGGTATGCTAAGCACCAGCAAAAAATTATTTGAACTTAACTCATTTTGAAATATATGTAATCCTCCAAGGGCTTCTAAATGCCCAGGGTCTTGTTTCTGCCTAACCCCCACCCTTTGAGTCATTGAGTGCCCATCTCAAGCATTGCCCATGACATCTTTAAGGAGAACAGACATTGCAAATTAGGAAGAGTTGGTTGTTCCCTAAGAAACCGTCAACTTTTATCTTTTCTCTGAAGTGAAAACTCTGGCGTCAGGCTGCCTACAAAACTATGTGAAAAATGCTCCACGTCCGTCTTATGCTGAAGTGGGTGGAACTCAGCCAAATGCACCAATGCCCTTCTCCCCAGGGGCTCTCAAAATGCCTGAGTTCAATTTGGCTTTAAATCCCTAGTGCTTACAACTGATTATTTCTTGCAATGAAGTAAAAGAGATTAGTATGCACTCAAAATTTCCATCAAGTCTCTCCACTGTCTTGGGTTTAAAAAAGGAACCTATTGCTTTGAGGTCTGTTGGCATGGAGCATACGGAAACACTTTATAGAGTGGCCACTGTATTGTGCATAGCAAACCTTCCTTTTTAAAGCAGGATGCCCTTTGCTAAAGAAAAACAATGTTCCTAATGCCCTTATATGATTTGTTTTTTTTTTTTACTCACTATTGTCCAGGAGAGAAATGAAGATCTCCCCTTAGTCTATTTCATCAGCCCCTCTACTTAGAGAGCTGTCTTGGCTTTATCATAGCACCTGCTCATAGTGCAGCTTTTGTTCAGCTTTAAAGTTTCCAAGAGTGGATTTTATCCAAGGTTGCCAACTTAGCAATAATGCTAATGGAAAACCAAGGCTAAGTCCAGCTTAACTGTTCATCTTTCGTTTAAAAAACAGAAGGGGACATGTCAGGCGCAGTGGCTCATGCCTGTAATCCCAGCACTTTGGGAGGCAGAGGCGGGAGAATCACCTAAGGTCAGGAGTTCGAGACCAGCCTGGCCAACATGGTGAAACTCCGTCTTTACTAAAAATATAAAATTAGCCGGGCGTGGTGGCATGTGCCTGTAATCCCAGCTACTCGGGAGGCTGAGGCAGGAGAATCACTTGAATCCGAGAGGCAGAGGTTGCAGTGAGCTGAGATCTCGCCACTGCACTCCAGCCTGGGCAAAAAGAGTGAAACTCCGTCTCAAAAAACAAACAAACAGTCAAACAGGCGGGGTGCAGTGGCTCACGCCTGTAATCCCAGCACTTTGGGAGGCCAAGGCGCGTGGATCACGAGGTCAGGAGATCGAGACCATCGTGGCTAACATGGTGAAACCCCATCTCTACTAAAAATACACAAAACTAGCCGGGCGTGGTGACGGGCGCCTGTAGTCCCAGCTACTCGGGAGGCTGAGGCAGGAGAATGGCGTGAACCCGGGAGGCGGAGCTTGCAGTGAGCCGAGATCGAGCCACTGCACTCCAGCCTGGGCGACAGAGAGAGTCTGTCTCAAAACAAAACAAAACAAACATACAAACAAAAAACCCAGAAGGGGGCTGGGAGCTAGAGTGGGTGGCGTTGGTGTCTGAAAATAGCACTAGGTGACATATAAACACATAGCACGACCTCAGAAAAGGAAGGCAGGATCACCGCTAAAGCGCTTCCTTGCCTTTGTGGATCTTCCCTGGCAAAGAGCGCTAATGCTTCCCGGTATTTAACATTTCACTTCCTGACAAATGTCACAGAACCCCAACTTGCTCTCTCTTTCTCATTTAGAGGATGCCTGTGGTCATCTGGTTTTTTAAAACTCTGCATTCCAAACCAGTCATTTTCCTTGTTTATGCATTCAAAGAAACAGATGGTGAAAACCACAGGGGGAAAAAGCCAACCAAATACAGCACCCCCCGCCCCCCGCCACCGATTCCAGCCTTCCTGACGTTACCGTCTAATTCACGTTGGTCCATAAATGGCATTTAAATGGGACCAGGATGCAAAATGCTGGTCCCATTTAAATGCCAAGTCCAGTGCAGCAATCTGCATTGTGACGTATGGAAGATCAGGGAGCTGGAAGTCTTCTACTTTTGGACATTCTCTGCCTCGACCTGTTGCTTGGGTCACTTTCGTGCCAATTGTGTGTTCTCTCCTCGGAGGAAAAGTGCTGACTGAGCTGTACCTTACGAAGTCTCCAGTTTTGTGGTTCATTAAGGCTTTTTCTTGCTGCTTGACATAAGTACACAAAAACCTTCCTACAATTTCTCCTCATTCCACCTCCCAGAACTGCTGAACTTCAGCCGAAGACGCACACCAAGGTCTGGTTAAGGGGACCTCAAATTTGGAAGAATTCTCCTAGGCATTTGTTCGGTGAGGCATTAAAGGAATTGCTACACAAAGGACATTTTTAAAGTCATTTTCTCAATGAAATCAAGTCAGGTTTTTCATTTCCTTTCCCCCTCTGTTTGCTTTTTTTTTTTCCCCCTACATTCCTTTCATTCTATGTATTTATTTATAGTTACAAAGGCTTAGCCTTTGGAATTACCAAACTGACCTCTTAATTCATTAGTGTTGCCAGGAAGGGGGCTGAATTGTGAGGTCTCCTGGGGCTCTATGACCCAATGCTACTGCAACTGCTTTCATGATTACCCGGCACAGGATTTGCACTTCCCATATGTGGATTTTCTGTCCCTAGGAGGAATCCAACCTTTCTCAGATGTTAGTATACCATTCTCAGTAACTAACAGGAGGGTCCAAGACAGAGACTTTAAGAAGAGCTATGAAGCCGAGAAGGGCAGATTGCAGACATTTAGAAAAGGAGGAATCCATTTAATACATCTCCAACTCTGGGTCCCCGCAGGATAGGATCAAAAGCCCAAAGACTGGCGTTATGTTAGTTCTCTAATTAATCTGCTTACATAAAAGCAAGAAAACAAACTCGAATTGCCCCACCCCACACTTTGATGGTGTTTGATCCACACTGTTTTAAGTCTCAGATCCTGGCGGCATGAGTTTTTGGAGATGCTTTTGACACTTTCATGCCTCATAATTTTGAAAGCCATGTATGCTGAAATTTTAAAGAAGAGGGTCTGTGTTTGGGTAGCAGAGAGAGATAGGGAGGTCTGAGAACCAACGTGATGACAGTCAGCAAGTTGGATGAGAGGCCCTTGGGATTCTTTCTGATGTTTCTGCATCTGTGTTCCCTGAGCTGGTACCTATAGCAGAGCAAGGGTACTATACTCAGATGCTCGAGGACCGAGCAAGTAGGGTGTAGGGAAGAAACAAGCCAGGCTTTGGTGACGGGGAGACAGAACTCCTCCTACCGAAAGGGGGAAGACATTGCACCCTGTGTTGCCAGATCTTTCACGTTTTCAGAAGCCAGAAATTTGGAATTTTATGTGAAACCTGGTTTTCAAAATTGGCTTAAATTTTAAAAACAGTGTCTTGGCCAAACTAAACACGTCTTTGGCCTCCGGGCTGCCAGTCTTTGCCTTCATCTGCGTATTTTTGCCCTCCTTCCTCTTGGAAATCTTCTGAAGGCAGGGCCCCCAGGCTCTGCACCAACTCACTCCCTCAGTGAGAACTGAGCTGTCCATTTCCACAGATGCCCTGCACGCCCACACCTCTGTGCCTTCATCCATGCTGTGTCCTTGTCTGAGATGCTCTTCTTTCTTTCCTCATATTCAAACTTTAATTGATTTTCAAGGCCAGGCTGAATGCCTTTCCCCCACCAAGCCTTTCCCAAACAGATAATATGTCTGTGTCCTAGGAACTCCCTCAGCCGGTGATCCACACATCTCTAACGGCACTTATCACTTGTGGTTTGACGGTCTCGATGCATCTCATCTCTTCTTCCAGCATTTTAAAGTCAGAGCTCATTCCCTCTTCATTTAAATATAAACCACAGGGCCTAATACAGTGCCTAGCAGAGTAGGTCTTGCATAAATCTAGTGAGTGATACATTAATCAACTAAAGGAAAAATGAAGGCTATTAAGCAAGATGGCATGAGGTCTGCCAGTATAGAATAAGCTTGGTTTGCAGGTAAGCCAGCTCTGGGTTAAGTAGAACTCATGGGATATGGGACAGAATGGTGCCCTATCAGCCATGCATGGTAGTTGTTGGGCAAGAGAGGGAGCCAAGAAGGCAAGGAAATGTTAGGTGAAGTTGAGAAATCAGAAACTGTAGAAGAATGCACCCCAAGTTGGGTGAAGCCACTATTGGAGGGCAAGGAGGGCTGCTGGATGGTTTCCTTTTCCCCAGTTGAGCTCGTATGTGACATGAACACCTGGGTTCTTCTTAACCACAAGCCAGAAACATGTGGGGGAGTGTTTTGGAAAAGGGAAACCAAAACAAACCCTTCTTTTTACCTCAACATCAGAAGGAACATACGCTTGCTTTCGTTCTGGGGATGTGTGATAGGGTCGTTCATGAGAAGCTGTGTGCCAGAGGCCATGGCCCCACTGGGTCTTTTTCTGTTGCTTATTGGAAGAATTAGTTCTGAAGAGGGAAGTAATTGACAAACAGAAGCTGGACTCAGGCAGAGCTGGATCTAAATCCCTGTTCTACCACTCACAAGCTATGAGAACCAAGGTTCCATTCTAAGCCTGTTTTCTCATAAGTAAAATAGAAATTATACTTCCCTTATAGGCTATAGGAGTATTAAGTAAGATCAAGTGCGTAAAGTACCTGGCATAAAGCCATAATAAGCCTTAGCTATTGTTATTGTTATTGTAAGTGTCACCTAGGCTATATAGATTTTACCTTTTGACTTTGACTTCCAGAAATCATGGACTAGGTAATTGAGATTAACCATCTTGCTGAAGACAACTTAAAAAAATGAAGAAAAGCTAGAAAAGATTTTTTTTTTTTTTTTTTTTTGAGACAGAGTCTCGCTCTGTCGCCCAGGCTGGAGTGCAGTGGAGAGATCTCGGCTCACCACAAGCTCCGCCTCCCGGGTTCAGGCCATTCTCCTGCCTCAGCCTCCTGAGTAGCGGGGACTACAGGCGTCCGCCACCGCGCCCAGCTAATTTTTTGTATTTTTAGTAGAGACGGGGTTTTACCGTGTTAGCCAGGACGGTCTCGATCTTCTGACCTCATGATCTGCCTGCCTCGGCCTCCCAAAGTGCTGGGATTACAGGAGTGAGCCACTGCGCCGGGCCGAAAAGATCTTCTTAATAGTGTCAAGAGTTAAAGGATAATAAAGAATTACTAGGTCAAACTTTGGGAGAAGAGTTGATAGAGGTGAGATTGCTTTTCAAGCCTGGGGGCATTTGCTATTTTTTGCTGATCTGAAACAGGTGCCTGGGAGGCTGTGCTGGATTTTCTACAGCTTCTTTGGGTAAGGGGGAACATTGGACCATAGGGCTCACCAAGGTAGGGACCCCAAACCACCCCCGACTTTGGGTTGGAACCCTAAGGACTGTATCCAAAATAAGGATTAACTGGAAGTAAACCCACCCTTGCACAGGCTGAAGACATCAGGGTTGCCAGAACATCTCAAAGCATGGAATCAGATGTATATGCTTGCCTATGAGGCTGGCAGAGGGAAACAAAATTCTCTCTGGAGGCAGAGAACATCTTTATAGGCTTCACATTATTTCTACAAATGTACTGAAAATACAATGTCCCACATACAATCAAAGATAAACAGGAATTCAGGGGACAAGACAACAGGAACAAGACAAGCAACAGTCTATTCTTGCTTTCTAATGTGATAAGAATGTTATGTATGTCTTAGTAATCACAGATCTCAAGGCTGTTTCCTTTCAAAATGTTTTAGGATCAAATCATGGGAGAAATGAAGATTTAATCATTCCTAAATTTAAGTCAGATAGAAAGAAATTAATCTTTAGGAATGTATAGTGCTCAAAATGAGATCTAAGAGGCAGTGAGAATTTCAAACCAAAGCAGCAAATGGTAAGAGACAGTGGCCCTTGATGATCATCTGTAGAGTTCTTGGGGTTACTGTTTTCTGCTGTTCATATCAGTATTGGCATTATTATGGTTATCATCAGAGCAGCTCAAGACATGCCAATGGGAAACCCCAGGAGAAAATGTGTTTTTCCAAGTCTAGGAGATAAAGATATTTATCCAAGAGAAAGATGGCAAGGCTCCAAACTCAGGACACTTTATTAAAATGCTCATCAGATGAGATCTTTTCAGTGGAGGTTCACAAGCTGGGTTTGTTTAGAGGCTCTCACCAAGAAATAGGACACTTGCCCATCTCTCTGGAATGCCTAGAAACAAAGCATTTTCTGTCAAGACAAGTTCTGCTCATATTGTGTCACTTGTTCAAGGTCTCGGCAAGTCTCCTTGGGGGCACTTCTTTCCTTGGGCATCCACTTCACCTCCTTAATGCAGAGCTGGCTAGGTGCCTGTGATAGGGGCAGAGTAGTGGCAGCAGAGGTCATGTGATCAGAACTTCAACTTCTCAGCTGCATGCTGCTAGCTCAATGGAGCACTAAGGGAAGCGGGAAGGGAGCAGACGGCTGCCACTCACAAAGGCCAATCCCTCTCCCCACAGCAATCCTCATATCCACCATGTTTTGCTATGTTTCCTTCTGATGCCAGCCATGGGGGTCACCCACCCACCTACTTATCATGACTTCTCATCTCTCCCCTCACAACACTGTCTTGTTTTGACTACTTCCCTCCTTCCATGTGCTTCCAGCAACTCTAGGTAAGAAAAAAGCAGTAAAAAAACGAAGCAGAAAAATCCTGCTCTTTGAAAGGAAGAGTTGGGTAGAGTGGATGAGAGACAGAGAGATGGGATGGAGAGGAGACTGGGTAACTTCACTGGTTAGTCATGCTCTAGTGACATTATTATTTATACTTCTACATTATCTATCTGTGTCTATCTTTGTATGCATCAAAATTTTAAAAATTACAAATATATATATATTTTGTCATTTTAACAAGATTTTAAAAAATAATAAGAAATATTACTTGAAAAGTTTTCTTCTAAGAGAATGATGGGACACAGACCTGTTCTAGATTCTATGTCACATGATTCCTCTGAGTCTAAGTCTCCACAATCCAAAGCAACATTACAAATAGCCTGAACTGTGCAATCCTTTGCCTCCAATATAGAGATAATGCCTTGATTATTGACCAGTGGAGTTTATCCATGAATTTAGTAGAGTAGTAATGTGTGGAGTCAGCTTCTTGTGTCCTTCCCTAAGGCCTAGTCAGGAGCTAGGTAACCCAGGAGGTGCTCAGGAAATAACAATGGGTAATTGATGAGACGTTAAAAAGTGTCCCTGTGCTGTAATGATTACAGATTTATAATCTCACCATTCATAGTACCTACGATTTTCTGAATTTAAAAGTATGTTTTACTGATTAGCAGCCATGTATTTGCACTTTTCTTGGCGTATGTGGGAAGTAAAATTTGACTGCTTCCTGTCTATCTCTAATTCCTCCCCAGCCCCTGATTTATTTATATTATCTCTCTTTGTGTTTCATGAATTAACAAGAGTGTTTAGCTTTCCAAAACTGCCTGTTGGAAAGGACTTCTTTCACTTAAATGCCCTTGAAAAGCATTAACAGAGCTACCACAGTATTTATTAGACTTTATAATAACCTCTTTGTCTTAAATGAACTATTTGATCCCTTCCCTTTAAAGAAAACCCTAGGAAAAGAAACATTACCATTATCACTGCCTGCCCGTTAGAACTGGGATCCAATTTTCAGAAACTGTAAAGCTACAGAGGTTTGCCTGTTTAAAATCCAAGAGTACTAGTTGCTTTTCTATGACCAGAAGAAAAGCCACATGTTGCCTACCATGGATTTATTAATTCTCTGTAAATTCGCTCTGCCCAGCTTGGGTGTAGCAGTGAGCTCATTTATTTACTTGCATAGCAACAATATAATGAAAACTGAGTCTGGCCTAAAAAGTACACCCTCATAAGCCATGTCCAAGGTTAACTCTTCCAAATGCTTCTCTGGTGCTCACGAAGTTTTTTCCCATGTATTTTGGGGAGGTGATTTACTTTCTTTCAAAGTCGTTCTGATGCCTGATTTTACGCCAGAACTAAGCCTTTTGCTAGCCACATGTAAATCACAGCCAGCTTCTTTCCCCAGTGAGGAAAAAGTCACAACTGGAAGCTCAGAAGTGGAGCAGTGGTGCTCCTGGGTCACTTTCATTTGACACAGCACTGGGCAGCAAACCCGCTCAATGGAAACAGTGCCCCGATTGTTAAGCCCCTAGCATGTCTCCCCTGCTGCTTTCAGGAAGCTCTTTGTGTAGCAAGTGCTAAAGCAATATTTAGTTATAGAGTGACCAAGCACCAGTGAGCAGCTAGAAGCATTTAACATGAAAGAACACGACGGGAAATGACGTCTGGGTTTCACAAGTGGTTGAGGTCTTTCTCAGAACAATGCCAAATACAAGCCTGTGACAAGTTGGATACAGCAAAGCCATTTTTTTTCTGTCTCGTGGACTGAAATGTTCTTTGAATGAAAACTATAAAAAAGCACAAGTATTTTGGCTCTTTTGATGTCCAAATAAATTCAACAGGACTCTGAGCACTACATCTAGACTGGGAAATGGATTTTAGAGAGATGCCCACAGACTGCCCTAAGGGGAATGGGACTGTGAAGAGGAGGTGAGAGATGGGAATTTTGGGACCCAAATGCCGATTGGTATCATTTCTTCCTAAAGAGGAGAATGCTCAGGTTTAGTTGGAAGAAAGGATGCAGTGGCTGATGGGGCAAACCACTCACGACGCAGAACTCGGTGCCAGCTCTGCAGGTGGTTGTCGTGTCCACAGACAACAGGTCTAAAACATCTTCTGCAAAATCCAAGAGGATTACATAGGGGAAAATGGGCAGAAAACAATGAGTTCCAGGATGAAGTGCTTTCTTAGCTCTTGGTAACAAAACAGGGATGAGAGTGCTCCTTAATGGGGAACTCTGGAAGTTTTTTTGGGTACAGGACCCAGGTCTGTCAAACACTGATTCTCACTGGCTCAGCACACTCCAACCCCTGCCTCCTTGTGTCCCTGCCTGCTCCTTCTGTCTTTTGGCATAGCTCTGTCTTCCAAAGGGCACTGTGGTTCTGGATGGGATGGTGGGCTGGATCCTAAAGGAAGAGTAGGAAAGGTTTGCAAAAACTTAAGGGCCAAGTTGAAATTTATAATCAATGCTTGAGTATCTCTTCTTTAAAAAAAAAAAACTTGATGTCAGGCTGTTTTTATTAAACTGTTAAAGTGATTCTGAGAAAGAATCAGATAAGGATATCTGGATCATAAAATTTTAGCAAAGATCATTAGAGATAATCTAGCGTCACTTGCCATTTCACAGTTGAGGGAACTAAAGTGGAGTTAGTTACTCAGGCTATTAATGACAAAGAAGTGAAGGAGACCCTTGGTTAGCTGGGCCAGCAGTGCAGCAGTATACGTTTCTCAATGCCCTGTGGCCTACACTAGCAATACATGTTAGACATTTTCCAGAAATTTACTACTTTTCTAATTTCACAAGTAAATACTCTCAAAGGAAGTTACTTCCTTATATGAGAGCCACAACTTGAAGTCTGGGTAACTTGTGTTTTGGGAGGTGCCCCCACCTGGTTAAATGAAGTTACCCATTTGAAGGAATTTGAAGTCATTTGGAAAGACAGTCTTAGGCCAGGCGTGGTGGCTCACGCCTATAATCCCAGCACTTTGGGAGGCCGAGGTGGGCAGATCACGAGGTCAGGAGTTCGAGATCAGCCTCGCCAACGTAGTGAAACTTTGTCTCTACTAATCATACAAAAATTAGCCAGGCATGGTAGCGCGCACCCATAGTCCCAGTTACTCGGGAGGCTAAGGCAGGAGAATCACTTGAACCCAGGAGGCGGAGGCTGTGGTGAGCTGAGATCGCACCACTGCACTCCAGCCTGGGCAACAGAGGGAGGGTCTGTCTCAAAACAAACAAACGGAAAAAAAGAAAAGACAGTCTTTCCGTGTGGCAGAGAAAGCCAACATAGCAACGTTCTCAGTGGTACTGGAGTCTAGACATCACCCTAGTGACCTGGTCAGGACTCCTGGATCAGCCCATTCTGAAACTGCCCACTACAGCTGGGTGGGGGGAACTTCCACGTTCCTTAATTCAGATTCCCTCAGTATTGAGGCTACTCCCTGGACCTGAGGTGGGAGCCCTGGGCAGCAACTTTAATTCATCCTGGCCAACAGGGTATGACTTAGTGCCCAAATTGCTAATGAGGTGTCCAAATATGCCTTCTTCTTTAAGGGCTTGGCAACATCATCCTTCAGCCGGGATGTAAAAATCATTAGCATTGGAGTCAGACAGACGTGGGCTCAAATATCAATCCTGCCTCTCACTGGAGGCAGCAAGTTAACTTCAGCAAGTGAATTTCCTTCTCAGACCTCAGTTCCCTCCTCTGAACAGCAAATGCTGTGAGGTGCACCTCACGAGGCTATGGAGAGGATCAGGTGGTTTTACCTCTATGGGATCCCTAACATGGAGCCAAGGCTCAAGGCGCCTTGGGGTCACCCCCACTTTAGTTCTAACACTATCTTGCAAAATGAGACGGAAGCATGGGGTAATGACACCAGTGAAGGCTGCACATTCAATTGGTGGTGACTTTGAAAACAAAAACTATTCCAATAAATAACTGGTTTAAGTGTGCCATGCTTTAAGAAAACCAAGTATTACAAAAATTAATCAAATAATCAGAGGCGATTGTGGCCTTGCTAAAGGCTTCTTTGCTTCAAAAAACTGATATACTGTGGGATCCCTTTAAAGAGAGGACTCCTTGGTACTCTTCAAATGTTACTGGAGTTACATCCTACTTTTTTTTTTTTTGGAGACAGAGTTTTGCTCTTGTTGCCCAGGCTGGAGTGCAATAGTGTGATCTCAACTCACTGCAACCTCTGCCTCCCAGGTACAAGCGATTCTCCTGTCTCAGCCTCCCAAGTAACTCGGATTAACAGGCATGCACCACCATGCCCGCCTAATTTTTTTGTATTTAGTGGAGACGGGGTTTCATGGTATTGGTCAGGCTGGTTGCAAACTCCCGACCTCAGGTGATCCACCCACTTCAGCCTTCCAAAGTGCTGGAATTACAGGCATGCGCCACCGCGCTGGACCTACATCCGACTTTTGAGGAACACACACTGTCCTGTGTGGGTGGCACTGACACACTTTAAACAGGAGCAGCACATCTCTCTAGAAGTTATCTTGACAACGTTTAAGGCACAGCTAGTTAGAATGAAGTGCTTTTGATTGCTGACAGTTTCTAGTTCTGCATTTTGCACAATGTATTCAAGCAAGTCTTTTTTTAAAGATTTGTACAACCAGGCCAGGCGCGGTGGCTCATGTCTGTAATCCCAGCACTTTGGGAGGCCGAGGTGGGCAGATCACCTGAGATCAGGAGTTCGAGACCAGCCTGACCAACATGATGAAACCCCGTCTCTACTAAAAATACAAAAATTAGCCAGGCGAGGTGGCGGGCACCTGTAATCCCAGCTACTTGGGAGGCTGAGGCACGAGAATCTCTTGAACCTGGGAGGCGGAGGTTGCAGTGAGCCAAGATTGCACCATTGCATTCCAGCCTGGACAAGAGTAAAACTCCATCTCAAAAAAAAAAAAAAAAAAAAAGATGTGTTCAACGAATATTGTTTGTTTTATCATGAAATTAAATAAATTTATCCTGTTCTCTCTCTCTCACAAATACAGTGTTCTCCTACTTAGCCAGACATCATATTAAAGCAGTCTCTTACCTCTTCGCACTGATAAGCACAGTCATTTAGCATGAAATCATTGAAGAAGGAGGGTTAACCTCTGTTTGCTTTGGTGTGGGTTTATAAGAAGTTACTAATGCACTCTTAGGAATATGCATTATCTATAAACTTTAGAATAAGTGCAACTGAGTTTGAAGGCTTTGGCACTGGCCAAACAAAAAGGACTTTTGTTAATTTTTAAGGAGGGGTGTTACAGTTTGCTCATTGCTTTGGCTTGGGTGACTTGTCTGAGAAAAGATACTTCTCATTTTCAAAGTGAGCTCATAAAGTCCTGCCCTTCAAGTGCTGAATGACCTCCAGTTTTGTGTAATATTAAAATGTATCTTGAAACTTCAGGGGTGGCATTTTAGATGGCAAGTTCAGTTCTCTGCATAGCCCCAAAAATCATGTATCGAGGCAAACAATTCATTTAAATTAGGATTATCTTTATGTAGAAATGTACAATTCTGTAACATAGTTGCACTTTATTGATTTATAAATGAGGAAACCGAAGTACCCTCTGCCCTAGGAGTATTTTTTGGGTGTGTACGTATTTTGTGTGTGTATAGGCAAGGAACAGGAGAAAGTGAGGTGAAGTCAGAGTTTAACTTTTCTGGAAGCTTTCATTTCCTCTAAACCTATTTTTGGCTTGTTGTTAGACAAGTCATGCTGCTAATATATAGCATTTAGTTGGCTAGTATCTGAGTGTCGCTCTGGGCAACCAAGATTGCACAGTGCCTCAAATTCCAATAAGGGAAGTCCTTGTTCCTTAGCCAACAGCTTATGGGTGTCTGTGTGTGTGTATGTGTATGTGTATGTACGTGTATGTGTGTAGTTTGTGATGACTCAGTGTCTAGGAAGGTACAAACATTGTAGCTAATCTATTTCTGTTTCTTTCATTACCTTTCAGGAATGGGCCTGGAAGACCTGGCTAAAACCTTTGAATCATTTCCTGCCAACATTTGGCCGTGACCCATTTTGGAAGGTAGAAAATGGTCCTTAAAGATGATGTCATAGGATCTTGGTAAATCTGAATATTACTTGAGTTTTCCAAGTGCCACCTCAAAGCAATACTTACCCCAGTCTAGACCATCACACACATTGCAATGGCAGACCATTCCATTTTTAAGGAGCCCTTGAGATCAATGAAATATACAACATATTCTGGGACCATAGAAAAGGGAGAAACTGCTGGGTTGCAGAGAGGAAGCTTCATGAAGCGGATGAACCTTGGAGTGGGTTCTAAAGAATGGATAGGAGTTCACAGGGAAAACAGAAGGGAAAGGCATTCTAGGTAAATCATAACATATGCAAAGGAAGTTCTGCCCCTTAGTAGAAAAAGTTAGGCCAGGCGCAGTGGCTCATGCCTATTATCCCCGCACTTTGGGAACCTGAAGCAGGCATATCACCTGAGGCCAGGAGTTCAAGACCAGCCTGGCCAACATGGCAAAACCCCGTCTCTACTAAAAGCACAAAAAGTAGCCAGGCTTGGTAGTGCATGCCTGTAGTCCCAGCTACTGGGCAGGCTGAGGCATGAGAATCGCTTGAACCCGGGAGCCGGAAGTTGCAGTGAGCCGAGATGGCGCCACTGCACTTCAGCCTGGGTGACAGAGTGAGACCCTGACTCAAAAAAAAAAAAAGGCTAGTTTTCCTCCTTAGGTGACCACAGAGGAGTTAACTAATCTTGTCTAAATTGGGCAAAATGCACAGAAGTTAAACTCTCAGATAAGCCCTTCTTTACATCACTCATGCTTTGCATCAAGGTGCTCATTGATTGTGTATGAATAGTTACCCTTACAGGACACAGGCAGTGACATTCTCAAAGGTCTTTCAGCGAGGGAAGTGACTGTATATAATCTGACACCTCTCATACCAGATGGTAATGAGCTGGACCATGGGATTCGAGCAGCAGCGTGTGAGGGTGGATGTGTGATAAGATCAGAACCACCTTTCAGTTAATTAAAGGTTAACTCTAATTTAACACTTTGATTCTTGCTTCCACCTTGTTCATTGGTTCACTGGGCTGCTATCTGTGGGCTGATGCTCTACCAAGTGCTCAGCCTATAGCAGTCAGGAGG
Organism: Pongo abelii; assembly: GCF_028885655.2. Classification (NCBI taxonomy): domain Eukaryota; kingdom Metazoa; phylum Chordata; class Mammalia; order Primates; family Hominidae; genus Pongo; species Pongo abelii. Next base: position 11,135,754 of record NC_071990.2, read on the forward strand.
CAGCCATGGCCCCTGCGTTGATGGAGCTTGTAATTTAGCCCCAAACTGATCTTCAGAAAGAGGTACAACAAATAGTTCCAGCAGTTAGAATAAAAGCGACGCATCCAAAGAAAAATCAGAGAAGCACATATATTTTCCCATGCAGATCAACTGTGAAATGGATGAACTCAGGTAGCAATTTCACTGATCTTTGAAGCAGAGAAATGAGACTATTTTAGATCTTTTTAGGCTTTTGGTTTTGAACATTTGTAGATTTCATTTACCCCAAACCGTAATCCCATATTAAGTAGAATTTTTGCTGTTAAAAATTGAAAACTTTTTTTCTTCTTTTATAATTCAGCTTTTCAAATTATTCGACTATGAGTAACTTATTTAATTTAGGATTGCCTGTAGGTTCTTGGCAATCACGATGCATATTTAGAAATCTTTGCAAAGTGAGAAAAATATAACCTACATATTGTTTTCTAATATGATGAGATAGTTATGAGCCCTAAATAAAACAATTAATGGGGCCAACATGATATGGTTTCCTAGACATTGACCTAAATGTTTATTAATTTCTATTTTGCAGTTTTTGTGTTTCATATTTTGGAGCCAAAAGATCTTTTATTCAGCTCCCAAACATTCTTATAGGCACTGGGCATGTTGCCTACTACGCCTAATGGATAAAACGGCCCTGTGCACAAAACACAGAGTGAAAAAGACCAATGAAATTAAGTAAAGGTGTCAGCGTATATGGTTTTCAGATAACTTGGAGAGTTTTTTTCCACCCTTTGCAGAATTCTTGCAGAACCAAAGAGAAAGCCACACACTCAAAAAACACAGCATATGTGTTAGCAAGAAAGCACTTGTACTTTCGGTGTGTAGTAAGAAACACAACAGGGCTGATGTAGTAGAAAATAAACTCTGAGAAAGGAAACGCAAGGTGAGGGGGATGCATTCTTTTAAGCCCCTGCCATGCTAAGCACTGAGCCAGGGACTTTCTATGTATGCTTCCATTTAATTCTCATGACAGCCCTATGAAGTAGTTAGTATCGTTCCCATTAAATAGATGAAGAAACCAAGGCGTAGAGATGGTCAGTAACTTACCAAAGGATATACAGCTATGGAGAAACAATCCAGCACCAGCTGAACCCTGAAGGCCTTACTCTTTCCACAATTCTCACACTGTCTGCTTGTTTCCTAAAAGGGTGGGGATTTTATGACTATATTTCTTTCTCTAAATGCTGATTTAATATGTGATGAATGTCAGTTAGTGTGGAGCGGATGCAAGAGGGTGGGTAGAGACTGGAGTTTCCAAGAGAGCAAAGCTGAAGTGATAGAAGGCAGAATTCACTGTCTTTTTTTTTTTTCTTAAGTGATTCATTAGTAGAAAAAAGCAGTGCTGGGTAAAACTTCCGAAGCCCACAGTCTGTGGCAATATCAAGGGAATTTTGAACTATGGAAAGTCCCAAATCATAATCAGATTGGAACATGTCCCAGCCCCTTCATGTTCCCTTTACAATGTTTCTCAAAGTCTAGTCCTAGGCCACCACCCACAAAACTATGCAAGGAGCTCAATAAGATGCAGATTCCTGGGCCCCCAACCAGACCTACTGGATTAATTTCTCCAAGGGAAAGATCTGGGAATCTGCATTTAAACTCACTGTCCCTACCTTTATGGGTGATTCTATGCCCATTAACATTTTTAAACCCCACCCCAGTGGCTCAGAATAAGATTCCATTGCCTCCTCATTTTCTTATTCAAGAGCTTTTAAAGACCATAGCTTAAACTATCAGGCATATCTAGTTCTGGGCTCATATTATCTTACAGATGAAAAATTTAAAGAGAAAATGAGCAAATTGCTTTATTAAGGCAGTTAGTAAAACTACTAAAATGCAAACTCAGAAAAATGAAAAAGCCACGCCTGATCCCCAGTGCGCTGGGATTATCTCTTAGGGCCTAGGCTTAAGTCATTAGAATGATTCCCACCCACTGAGAATATCCTATACCCAGGAGGATGTTGACAGATTTTTTTTAAAGCAGTTGCAATTGCCTGGAAGGCTAAAATCACCTCCTAGCAGCTAAGCCATCTCCACTGTGAAAGAAAGGAAGGAAGGGAGGAAGGGAGGGAGAGGGAAGGAGGGAGGGACAGGGAGAGAGAGAGAGACAGAGAGAGAGAGAGAAAGAGATAGAAAAGAGAAGTGAGGAAGGGAGTGAAAAGAAAGGAAGAGGCAACCACACTCCCATGGGTGTGAACCAGGGTACATGGAGAGAGGCAGCCTAGAGACCCAGGATCAGGATACTGTGGAGAAGCCCTTGGTATTTGGCAGGGAAGGTGCCAGGGCCACCCTCTTGCCCTTCCCATCCTGGCCATGTCACTACCCCAGACCCTGACTGTGCGATGCTTTAGGCATGACCTACTCTTCAGCCCTGGCTGCAACTCCTGGAAGGGCTGGCACAGATCATTTTCAGAAGTTGATTTCCTCCTGCAGGACTCATCTACCTTTGCTAAACAGAAAATGTTCTACTGAGTGTAGACTTAAAAAAAAGCAAAACAAAACATGGAATGTGAGTGCCCGAGGGTCACCCCAGCACCTCAGCCCTTTGACATCAATCCAAGGGAAGATGAGTCAATATCTCTGCCCTCTGGAAGGATGGGGAGCCATGGGGAAAGCCTGCAGGGCAGTCCCAGCAGATACAAGGGGAAGAAGTCTGAAGGCTTAGGCTTCTCCGACTTGGAGCTGAAAAGGTTGGGTCTAAAAAGGAAAACACGCTACCTTCCTGCCAAAGTCAACTGTGATGAAAGTTTAGAGCCCACCACCTCCCAGCCAAGCATTTCCTGTTCTGCCCTCCCCTTCTGCCTCACACTGGCTCAGATGTGGGAGAGCTATTTTTAAGGTGCAAACAACCAGGACTAAGAATGAGAGAAGTTACTTATTTATAGTTACACCTTTCAACTGTTATTTTTCCCCTCTGGAGATGGAGGCCAGGTTTCGTTTTCCCTTTGAATGTACAATTCCTAGGACAAGGAAGACTGAAAAGCCACAAGTCAGTTTATCACCTCTAGGCAGGCATCGTTGTCGTGGGCAGTACAAGTCTAAAAGCTGTGCATCACCCTTGAGGAATCCCTCTTAAGGAACATACGCTCAGTTCATGCCACACACGTGCTCTTGAGAAGTATTTTATAAAACACACTTTTTATATCAAAGGTGATTTTAAAATGCATTAGTGCTTTTGTTGTTTAAAGGAATCTACCCGCACAGGGTCAGGGTCTGGGGTGGTGACATGGCCAGGGTGGGGAGGGCAGGAGGGTGGCCCTGGCACCTCCTCTGCCAAACACTAAGGGCTCTCTGCAGTATCCTGATCTTGGATCTCTAGGCTGCCTCTTTCCATGTACCCAAAAATGCATTAGTGCTTTCATTGTTTAAAGAAATCCTTTGTTTTTTCAACAGAGGATTCTAATAGCATCAAATAGATATTCCCTAATTTACAGATGTTTGTAAAATCAGACTTCGTATTAGATTTACTTGGGGCAGGACACATCTATAGTTAGTGTTCTAAGGGTCAACAAGCTCTTTCTGGTATGTAATTGCATCTTTCCTCTTGTAATTCAGGGATATCTTCTTATCCAGTTAAATTTGTTCATTCCTAATACCAAACCTTGTAGGACCCATTGGAATTTGCCAGCAAATGAAAGAGAAAATCCCTCCCTTGTGATGTTCACATAAGCATCACCTTGGTTGTGAGTATTACCCCCGATCAGTCCACTGACATTATTTTCCTGATAACACGTGTCCCTACCTAGCATTCTCTTGGTTGCTTCTGTCTCCCCTACGGCAATGTAAGCATCACCAGGGCTTTGTTTATCTTTAATTAATCACTGTATCACAAGCATCAAAAATATATTAGATGCTCAACATTCATTGTTCCATTAGTGAATTTCTATTGACCTCAAATTGCTAAAGTATTTGGGATTATACAGGGTGTTGCAGAGCTCCCCACACTGTATTTTTAAATTAATTCCTTCCTAAATATCCAAGCTCCACTGTTTTCACCCACTGCCTCAGGCATTATTATAAGAATGACTTGAAGGACAGAAGGATGGCTTCATCCCAATTCCACTAGTATCTATGCGTTTTTAAATGAGTCAAACTAAGCTGACAACTCTATAGAACAAGTTGGTCGGCATGACCTACTCCCAGCTTCCTTACTCTCGCTACTTTGGGTGGGTTCCTTGTCCAGCCAGGCCACTGAGGTCATGATTCAGCTTTTGGCCAAGGGAGGATCCTTGTTGCATCATCAGGCTTGTACGAGATTTGGTGTCTGTTCCACTCAATGAAGAAACAGAAAAGACAGGAAACGATTTGAGCACAGAATGAAGGCTTAGAAGCTGATGTATGAGAAAGATGGAGAGAAACAGTTTAATAACCCATGTAACCCAGGGTGACACAGGAACTTAGGAGGGCTGGAAATCAACTGTACTCAGCACGTGGTAGTTCAAAGAAGTTTTGCTGAATGATGGATGAATGGCAAAATCATGTAAACATGATGCCTGAGCTAAGGTATTGGTTATATCTACTTATTGGCAGCTTCAAGTTATTAATTTGGGAACATTTCCAAATGCTCCAAGTGCAATGGGGGAAAAAAAATAAGTAGGAACAAAAATTTAGTTAGTCATTTACTCACCTTTTTACCCACGTGGGGCCCACTAGTTCCCCCAATGCTTCTCTGCACTGATGGTGGCACCTGATATACCTCTTGTTCTTGGGTGCCGTGGCCAGTGGGGACTTGGTAAATTCCCTGATTTTGGTAGGAAGGTGGCACTTGGTAGATGGTGTCTCGGGGAGCAGCCTGTGGGTTTGGCACTTGATAGAGCTTCTGTTGGCCAAAGGTCTGCTGCATCAGTCCAGAGGCAGGCTGGTCGTGACTGGAGGCAGTCTCCTGCATTGGACCAATCAGAAGCTTCACCCGGTTGCCTGGGACAATGCCTTGCCGACCGTGTAAGGAGCACAGCCACCATCCTTCCAGTCCCCCTGTGTTCTGCTCTATGACGGTCAGGATGTCTCCCTTGCGAAAGGCCAGTTCCTCAGCACACTCTGGGACATTGTCATATAAGGCCCTTGCCATAAGATTCTAGGAAGGAAGGAAGAGAAGGAAACAGTGTTAGAATATTGGGTCGGTCCCTTTAGCATCTAAGGCCCGTGCTCTTATGGAAAGGCACACTTCCTGGAAAGAGAGAAGCATAAATCTGAACAATAGACTGTAAGAAGAAAAACAGATGGTGCAGACAAAAGACAGATACATATACACTGCGTCTGCCACCAGTGACATCAGACTGCCTCCTTGGAAAAGCTCAAAACACCAGAAGAGTTCTTTCCTCTAGCAGGATATGCCGTGCCAAGGAATTATGAGTAGCAGTGTTACAGAGTTAGAGCATGGTTCACTATACAAAACATTTTTCTTCCTTTTTCAAAGTGAGCTTAAGGAAAAAAAAATCCCGAGATATTCAGATGTTCGACAATGAACACCTCAGTATATTGTTCTATACTGGAGGTGAAAAGAGTAAAAGAAAATCCCAAATAACACACAGTACAAATAGCATTTCTATTTGGAGTTGAAAAGCTAATAGAAGTACACATATATATACCTTAGCAGGGCTTAGAAATTCTTGTTCTCAGATGACAGGAGCCTTGGATCCAGAGAGAATCCACAAGCAAGGCATGTAGACATGCCATCGAGCATGGAGCATAGGCTGGCAGCCATCTACATCTCCAGCTTTGACAACGAATTTATTAACACATAGGTGGATGCCAACTCTTCTCTTTCAGTCTTTTATGCATACCTTTCCTTAGGGCCCCTCCTCGACCTCCCCTTTCATCACTACTTTTTGCATCTCGCCATTCACATCGGAAAAGCTGTGTCTTCCCCTTTCATGGGCCCAACGCACTCTCCGTCTTTGTATGAAGGCCTGTCTGGCACATTCAGTACTAAGCAGACAGCCAAAGTAGGCATTCAGCAGAGAGTGGGCAGGCAGTACGTGCTGACTTTCTTGGAGGCCTTTCAAAGGCTCGGAAGATTTCATTTCTTGGCGTTAGTAAAGTTTCCCAGCACGCGGGCAGCCATTCCCGCATGCCTGCCCCCTTCCCAGAGCACAGCGAAGTCGGGGACGTTGTTGATTCAGCACAAGCCCTCGGAACACTAAAAGTGAACTCTAATGCTTTGTTAAGATGTTTGGATGCACTTAATGCCATTGAGGTGGGGCTCATTTATGGAAGAAAGGATTGCGGATTGGATGGGGCAGGTTCATGACTTTATTTTATACCATGACATATTCGTGGGATTTTCGGCTGTCATTGTCTGAACTTTTGCTATTTTCTTCCCTAGCAACGCGGACTTGATCATTCAGCCTCGTGCTTTCCATTTCTTTGCAGCTGACTTGCACTACTCGCGTCCCTTTGTGCTAGCCCCATTGCCACGGGTCCTGCACGTTTTCCACTCTGGAGGGCTGTGCAATGGAAGGGATCTGCCCTCTTTTCAGTAGTTGGGAAGGGTCCAGTTCTGCTGCTGTGAGCCAGGTTCCTCTTAGCCAGGGCAATTAAAGGAGATAAAGCCATAGAGGACAGTCCTCAGGAAGCTTTGTGATACTCTTCAAGAATAAGGTTGAAGTCCTTTTTCTTGACAGTTATGAGATCCAGGAAGTGTGGGACACAGAGAGGTGAGCGGCCAGGGAAGCTAAAGGGAAACTGAGGAGTGCATATTTCAGGGGAAGGTTTCACTGGGTAGTTAATATTCCAGGAGGCGCTGGGTTTCATCTAACAATTAAAAGTTCACATGCATAAGGATAAAATCAGGCAGCAGTTTACCCTGTTCATGGAACCATTTAAGGATGGTGTCATAATCCTAAAATAGTCTCTGTTTCTCTTCTCCCATCTTTTCGGTATTCTGTATTTTACAAGAGAAGTCATAGAGTTACAGAGAACAAGATTCTGGTCTTTTTACTAAAATGACCTCCAGGAAATGACTCCACCAGAGCTGTACTGAGATTATTAAGTGAGGAGATAGCTGACCACTCTGGCCTCTGTCCCTTTCTTCTGGGCCCATTCAGCAATTGGGAAGCCCCTACATGAAATCAGAAGCAACAGAGTCGGGCCAGTTGTATGGGAACTGAGGGTTGGTAGCTGTGCAATTATACTGGCTACAAAGAAGGGAAAGAAGAGAAACAGAAAACAGTAGAAAGGCAAAGGGCTACAGATCTAATCAGCATAAATCAGCTCAAGGCATTCGGAATTGGGCCACTTCCAACTCCAAGAGCACCATGAGGCACTGAAGTGGAGCACTGGAGCATGCCTGATCAGAGGCGGATAGAAATCCCCGTGCGAGAGTCGTCCTGGGCGTTCTTTGTCTCCTGCCCCAGTAACCTTCTTACCACCTGGTGAGCAGCCGGCTAATGTTTCTACACCGGCCCCGTGAGCTGCTTCTCGGGGGAAACTCTCAGAGCCCCACAGTCTGGGCTAATGTGGGCACCGCAGGTGAGTCCTCCTGACGGGTTGTCAGGACTTCCCAGCGGTCCTCCTCAGTGCCCACAGAGATTAGGTTTCAGGCACAGCTTGACACTGCTGTTAGTAGCCAGGACCCCGGCACCAGCCTATTCACACACCGATACGTATTCTCAGCCTTGGCTGAACAGGAGTATGAGTTATTTAATATCTGTGCAAGCTACAGAGAGCCAATGTCTACATCCAGCCACTCTCCTAAACCGAAGCTTACAGCTCCAGAGACCTTTAGAGATCACCCGGACACAATGCCCTTGTGTCACAGATGAGGAAACAGATTTGAAGTTTATCATTTGCCCAAGGCCACACTGTTGGCAGTGATGGAAAGAGAATTGCATTCTTTCAGTTTAATCCTCTTTCCAGAACTTTAAGCTACCTTAGCTCAGCCACGCGGCAGCCTTGTTACTGGGCTCAGTTCCATTATATGATAAAGTTCTGAAGAGGACCGGTTCTTCTTTTCATGTCTATGGAATAAATTGGATATCTGGGGTCTTGGGTTCTAGCTGTGTTACTTTGCCAGGCAACAGCATCCTTTTGGGCCTTAGTTTCCTGGTCTTTGGTAAGCTATGGTGATGTTTTATTTAATTTGCTAGATGGCCCTTGGACTTCAGGCTCCCTCCCCAACTTGCCTCCTTTCCATTTGCAGTCCAGGCTTGGTCCTATTCCAATGATGCTATTACATATGTTTTGTACCTATCTGATATTTATCTTGCTCATGATTACATTTCAGAAGAACTGTTATCTTAAAGCAGTATATTTCTGAATTATGAATGAGTTCTTGTCACTGCAACCTCTTGTTGAGTATCTGCCTACAAACAGCAATAGTGAAACCATTGGTTGCATTCAAGGGAACTTCTGAGACAACGTATTAATAATGATACTACTTGATAAATTATGGATAAATCTCATCAGATTCTAACACAGATAATACATCAGCAAGTAGGGAAAGGCATGAGGCAGGAGTTGGGCTTTCGAAAAGATTTGGTGTTGGCACAAGGTTTCAGTAAGACCATAACAGCCAAATGAATTTCAGCTGGACCATAAACCATCTCATTCAAAAGCGCACATCACTTGTAAGTAGGAAAATCAAGAATGAATTCTTCTGGCAAGGAGGTGGAGGGACCCTCTCCTTCAGTGCAAAGGTGTGATTCCTTGAGCCACAAAGTCAGAAGCTGATGATCTGCTATCTTAGAAAAACTCCAGAGAGGCAGTTTCATCTACTCAAGATGTACTCTTTCTCCTGCCTGCCTCACCCCCTTGGATATTTATCTCCAGGGTAGGGAAGGTCAACACAGAAACAAATCAAGGAGAGATAAGAGAGCTATGTAACTCTATATCCAGTTGGATGGTTAGTCTCCAAAGGCTGGCAGTTAGCAGTGCAGCTAGAGCTTGGCAAAACACCAAAACAGTTAGGGCACAGAACTTGAAAGCCAGAAGGAACTTTAAACAATTACCGTCCAACCCTTTCACTTTACAAAAGAAAAAAATGAGCCTCAAGAAGTTAATGATTTGCCAACTCACCTGGCAAGAAAGTCTTAGAGCTGAGACAGGAATTCAGGCCTCTTGTCTTCAGGTCCAGAATTAGGACAGAATTTAGTCAAGTGAAATACAGGTGCAACACAAGCTGTGGCTCTAATCAGGATTGCAAATCAGCATTTAGGATCATGAGCCCTATCTGAGGGAACCCTGATTGCAGCAGCCTCTAGCCTTGATCCCCAGCCCAAGCTTCCTTGAAACTGTCTTCTTCTGGCCTCCACGATACCACTTTTTAGTTTTCCCTCTTTTCTTGACCACTCTCATCCTTATTCTCCATTGGAGACTAAATCTTTTTCCCATCCCTAAAGTGATCATGTTCCAAAGAGATTTATCCTTTGCACTTTCCTCTTCTCAGCTATGTGCTTACTCTCTACAGGAAATCCCATCTATGGGATGGCATCTGAACACACAGATAATTCCTAAAGCCATAGTCTTCGCTGGATATTTCAGTCCCTTATATCCAGTCCCTTATATCCAGTCTAATGGGCATCTTCCTCTCTAAAAGCAAGTGCAAACGCCTTTTTCTCCTGCTTTGCTTTGCTTGGTTAACAGCATGCACACAGCTGCGCAGTAGGAGCCACAGAGGTTTGCTGTGTCTCTTCATGACCTGCAACCCATCAGTGGGGCCCTGCTTTCCACCTCACTGCCACCCTTCATTCAGGTCTTCAGCAACTTTTTTTTTTTTTTTTTTTCTGTAGCACAGAAATTGCTTCCCAATTGGCTTTCCTGCATTAAACTCCTTCCTCCCTCAAAACCCATCTTCCATTTAACCAGAACGGGTATCTAACCAAAGGCTATTTCCCTTCCCAGTTCTCGATCATACTATTTCTTTACAGTACAACTTGGATTGCCCTGTTCAAGACTGTGAACTCCTTAAGTTCAGAGATGCAAATTCCTTTTGCATTTCTGGAACTTTACCCCAGTATCCGAAACAAAATATAGACTCATTTAATGTTTGCTAAGTTGAAATGGATTCTGGACTCTGATTTCCTCATTGTCTGCAGGGAGGGTGAAATTGTTTTACTTAGAGAATTCAGCAAGACGTTTGGTTAGAATTTTCAGATGGAAGTGGGGAAAATGAATAAACCAGAAAGAGAAATGTCATGTCCAAGTCACTCAAGCCTCACAGCTAGAGACTGTGGGAGACAGACAGCAGGAAAGTGCCTGCCTCTCCCTATTTAAACAGGATAATGACGCAGATCGGGAGCCTGACCCCCCTGAAACTAGTGTTCGCAACTACGGAGCAAACAGGAAGGCCAAGAGGAACTGACCATCCCAGTGAGATTAAACACAATGGTCTCTTTTAAGAGCCTTTCTCCCTTCAGTGTAGCAATCTGCTTTTGGCACTAGGTGGCAGAGCACCATTCAAACACTTTGCCAGACCACTTGGGTTCTGCTGTTCCTGGTTCCCAAGCTATGCCTGAGGAGTGGGAAGAAAATACTGTACAGTTCGGGTACAGAGAGCTCTAGGTCACATGACGACTTCTACCCCTCACCCCACCTCCAACTCCTCCCTGCTTTTTTTTCCTTCCCTCACTGCTATCAAAATGTCAAGAAAGCTTATTACTCCTACGTCAGAGAAAGGATCTGCTTTTCCAAATACAGAGAGGTGTGACTTGTAGTTTCCATGACCACTCATGTGGTCCGTTGAAGAGAAATGAGACACAATGTCTGGTGTATCACCCGACTAAGACCGATAGCATCATCAGTGGCCCGGCTTCCTCTCATTATTTTTACTTCATTCTGTATTTGTCATGTAGGAGATCCTGCCATGGCCTCAGGGTTGTCCCATTCTCAATGACATGATTTTCCTGTACCCAATCCCCCAAAACTTTAGCCTGGACTCTTGTGGGTTTGCGGGCATGCAGAGGACAGACCCTGAGAAACAGACACATTCAAGGAAATGGCCATCATCAAGGAAGTCAGTCCTAAGGCAGGCGGCTGAGGGATGAACATTGTCAAGGTCAGTCTCAGGGCACAACGGGGAAGAGAAAGAAAGGCTCACGTGCTTTTGTGCATACTGACGAAAACCGGCTTTGGTCTGAGAACTGCAAACCATTTTGGCTACATTTCTCCTTTCCTTCCCACCATCACCTTTGGGATAGAGGGGGATGTGGGCTTTCTCCAAAGAAGGAAACAGCCATAGTCAGAAAACATGGATATCTGTAAGTGTCAGGATTTTAATTCTCAGAATACTTGGTTTACACTTAGGTTCTTGCATCTGAAGATCTGGAATGTTGAATTTTTTGAGTTGGTTCCTCTTGAGATTATGAAGTTACAGGCATGAAGCTTTCAATACAGGAGACAGAAGATGTGATAAGTTATGATACAATATAAGATATGCTAATTTTTTCCCAATACTATTTGTCTACTGTGTTCTGACACACTTTTCACTAGGTGAGCTGAATGGAGCTCACAGAAAGGCAAAAGCAGGACCCCACTTTGTCCCACTAATCCCTGGCATCCTTCTGCCCACTGGTGAGGGGTGTTCAACATTTCCCACAAGGCCTCCTCTGGCACCCAGACTGCATTTCAGGCAGTAATTTTTATTTTCTGGAAAGTGCTTCTTCTAGACCCCTATGACAGTTACAAAGCTTATAGGAGTATCTTGGACCCCCCCCGAATCTTGACATCATTCACTTTGCCCCGAGTCCTCAAGTTTTCTTAGATTTTCCAGCTTTGTGAACTTTAGCTATAGCATTCTCTTTTGAGCATGTCTGAGTGGAAGAAGGTTTGAGAAATGTGACATTAAATACTTGCCTCCTGAAGGTACTCTTTGACATGGCAAGAGAAGCTGTTAATACTCCCTGGATGTGCTGTGGGGCAGTGCCCTGTGTGTGGTTGTAGATCCAGGGCTTGGGAATCTTAACATCTCTTCCACACTGGCCAATCCCATCTGATGAAGGATCATTTGGAACCCAGCACTATTTTGATGGCTCATATACCAAAGTGAAGTTACTTTTTGAGGACTGGTGAAAAGATCTGATGCTCATTGCAAATTTGGATATTTGGATCTCAGAAAGAAATCTCTATCTGACCAGATTTGGTAACATGATATGGACAGCATAGCTGTGCAATTAAAAAGGGTTTCCTCAAAAGCTGGGTTCCTCTCCTTCCCCATAATTGAATGAATGCCATCTATTCTTGCTTGATTTAGGGTTCATGCTGGACAGACACATTCATATGCTAGGATTTGTTTACTATGTAACAAACAAAATGTTAGGGCAAAAAGTTAGTAGGCAGATTTGCATATATGTGTGTATACGTGCAATGTCACAGTCAACTTCTATTATTTCCTGGCCCATGGTGGAAGATGAATTTGACTGCTGAGTTCTATTTTTCACTCATCTGTGGTCTTTGGGTTTACCGAAGCAACTCCTGAGAGTCTTAAAGAAGGTGGAGGCCGGGCACGGTGGCTCACACCTGTTATCCCTGCACTTTGGGAGGCTGAGGTGGGCAGATTGCCTGAGCTCAGGAGTTTGCGACCAGCCTGGGCAACATGGTGAAACCTCGTCTCTACTAAAATACAAAAAATTAGCCAGGCATGGTGGTGTGCACCTGTAGTTTCAGTTACTCGGGAGGCTGAGGCAGGAGAATTGCTTGAACCTGGGAGGCGGAGGTTGCAGTGAGCTGAGATCGCGCCATTGCACTCCAGCCTGGGTGACAGAGTGAGACTGTCATAAAAAAAAGAAAAAGAAAAAGAAAAAAAGAAGGTGGAAGAACACCTAGGTTTTTTATAGGTATTAGAACCAGAAGTCACCCATACCTTGACCAGAGTTGATTAGAGTAGAATTTCAGAGTAAGAAGGAACCATTTTAACCCAATCTCCTTATTTTACAGCCCAGAGGGTCTCTTATTAGATTAGCAGCAGAGCCAGAGCTATCATTTCGTTCACCTCTTAATCTAGAATTTTTTCCCACCAGACAAGGATGCCCTTCCTGAGAATCTTCTCCATCTTAGAAGTCAGCACTGTTGCTATTAAGCCTTGGAATCTCGAAGCATTTGTCCCAGGTTGCCTGATTTTGATAGATTTCAGTGCAGTATCTTGGCAAGGGGTCAAAAATGCGGGGCAGGCACAAGCTCTTTTCAGGGTTCTGTCCATAGATAAATCTGACAGGCACCATATAATGATGAAGGCCTGACACCCACCCACCCACAAGATAGACTTTATTAACAATAAAACCACCATCTGGATTTCAGCCAGCATTACAGTGTTGGCACTGGATCATATCTGTCTGCCTGTCTAGACAAATCCCTCTAACATCCAGGTACTCAGGGAAGAGAAATAAGAATTAAGTTTTAATGGAGTAGGAGACTCCAATCTACTATATTACAATATACTTCCAAAAATGATGTCATTTCTCAAAGTCAAAATGCACAAGTTATAACATCTGATAAGCTGTTTGAAAGAAGAAAAAGAGGTTCCTATTTTTACATTCCTGTCTATCTTATCTTCCTTCACCAAGCTATGCAGCCCAAGGTTATATCTAAACCCACCAATACAAATGCATACACATCCTGGCAACTGTTGTCCGTCTCCCGGCCAGAACCGAGTTGATGTAAATGGGATGCCACCCTCCCTGGAACTCTTTTAGATGTCACCTGACCTGGATTTGGTGCCTGATTGGTATTATCTACTTCACTTGTGAGGTCCTCAGAGAGTTTTAGAAAACAGATTCACACACTTGGCTGAGAGGTGTTTACATTCATAAACTGTCAGCAATGCAGCCACTAAGCTGTCTCAAGGAAGAGTTTTTGAAGCTGCAGCTTCTCAGTTAGAAGACAGGGGAAAGGTGGCAGGAGCAAAGGGAACAAAAAACCCTCATTGTGAAATTGTTTAGTGCCGAGGTGGAGAGACAAGCTCTTACACGCACATGTTATACACCAGTTTATGGGAATAAAATAGCTTTCTTAAAGACCCAGCTCTAAATGCATGTTCCATGATGAGGTACATATTGTAGAGAGAGAAGCCAGAGAAATACTTTTAAGTTGCCTTAGAGATGGTTTGATGGGTTTTACATTTGACTTGAATGAAACTCTGTGCTTCTTAGTATTTTGTGGTATTCACTGAAACAAACTGGGGCTAGGTCTGTAAGAGGAAGTTGCTTTTTGGTTAGGACCTGTTACATTAAGCTCAACATCAGTAATGATAAAATTATGGCAATCAGTTCTATGGGGGTATTTTTGAGTAGGGCAGCTATTTTTAAGCAGAAGGAGTAGAAGAGATTAGACCACTGCTTCTCAACTAGGAGGATTTTTGTCCCCTGTGGGTACAGGCAATGTTTAGTGGCATTTTTTGGTTGTCACAATGTGTATGTGTGTGCATCTGCATGCACATGTGTGTTACTGGCATCTAGTGGGCAGAATGGCCAGGGATGTTGCTAAACATCCTACAGTGTACAGGACAGCCCCCACCACAAAGAATGACCTGGCCCTAAATGTCAACAGTGCCAAGGTTGAGAAACCCTGGATAGAGGAATGGACACCAGACTGAATGAGGAGGGTCTAGCTTCAGACTTCACATTTTAAGACTAATGACCATCAAATCTCTGCCTTTTGTGCCTCTGTTTCCCTGTCTGCAAAATAAATATTAATAGACATGTTCTTCTTTATAAAAATATGAGGAATCATGAGATTATTTACTCCAAATGCTCTGATTTCTTCAGAAAAAAGGGTCTCTATAAAATCAAAGCACAGTTATTATTACTGCGCCAAGATGAGCTCATGAAATTGTGTCTTAAGAACTGTATTCCTCCACTTGGAAAAAAAAAACTTCCTCTAGGAAAACAAAAAAAACAAAAAACAAAAAACCCAGAAATGATCTCATCATGATTACACCTGCCACACCAAAAAACAGACACACTTCAGAGAAATGAAATTCTTTCCCTTCAGCAATGAACTAAGCTGAGTCTGTAATTAAGATCTTAATAAGGGAGGCAGAAGGCTTGATTCAGGTGCCGCAGGCTATGAGGCGAGAGTGCCCATGCCAGGTTTAAAGCAAGAACAATTGGATGCAAATCCCCCGCACTGCTTAACACTCTCAGGTGTTCCAAACAAGTTCTTTTTTCAAAATGGGCATGCCTTTATTTCTAAAGATACCTATTTCTGCAAAGAAAAGGAAAGGGAGCACCTTGTTATTTACAAGTCAATGAAAAAAAAACACACAACATCTTAGATAGTTTCCTGCAAAAGGCTGCTGTAAGGGAGATGGGATAATGCCTTCGACAGTGGATTAATCTCAGGAGCAGCCCTTGATGACAGTCTCTAGAGTGACCATGTGTTTCCGGACTCTC
The DNA here is from genome assembly GCF_028885655.2 of Pongo abelii. Taxonomy (NCBI): domain Eukaryota; kingdom Metazoa; phylum Chordata; class Mammalia; order Primates; family Hominidae; genus Pongo; species Pongo abelii. The sequence goes on from NC_071990.2 coordinate 11,151,119, forward strand.
CCAGGCAGTCCCCAGGTTCAAATATCCTTCCCTTTGTTAGACCATATGTCCCATTTTTTGGTTTGTAAAACATGGATACATATTCACAAAAAAGAAATATTTTCGAAACCAACAACAAAGGATGGGAACGCAAGTACATTTCTTGATTATGGATCTACCATGGTTAAATTTCGGATTTGGGAGAAAAATAGCTAGGCACTGATAAGAATCTCAGATTCAATCAACAAATTTGTCCTCTAATTGACAAGGTGATGTCTGTAAGGAAATGAGATCTATTCCAGTGCCTCTGGGCCTCTGTGAGATAGCCTAGAAGTCCAGCTCCACAGTGACAGGGGTTGTTAAGAGAAAGGAGGCTGTCAGGCTGCGTGCATTTTTGCTATTCCCTTCCCTGAGCCCATTTAAAGGTGTGCTTGTCATGCTGGGCTCTGAGTAGAGAGGGTCAGGGAAGTGGAGATAGCACTGAACTTCTGCCCCAGGGGAGCACGCAAGGGAAAGAGTGCTCAACATTTTGCTAGGCCCATGCTGCTGTGCTGGTGCGACTGTACTGCGGGTCCATGAACTCATTTCCTGCCAAACTCTCAGTCATGCCACAGTGACTAGTAACAAGAACGAAAGAATAAAAGGAAAAGAAAAAAAAATCTCATCGACAGATGACTGATGTGTCCTGACACTAAAGACTCAGAAGTAGCTGGAGTGTCTAGAAGTCCACTTTACTGCCATTTTCTGTGTGCTGGCTTTGCCTGTTATGGTTATTTTGGGAGGTGGAGGGTGTTGGAGGGCAGATAAGCCCAGCTCATTCTTAAAGAGTCCTCTAGATGAGTCCTCAGTTAGCCTCATCTCCTGTGGGAGTGAGGTATTAAATTAAGGAAAACAAGTGGTCTGTCATGTATCACTGAGATTAAGGCTAACTCATAGTTACCAAGAGATAGCACAGTGTTTCTGCCTAACCAATAAAACCTAGGAAAAACATTAATGACACATCATACTATCTAAATGCATAATGCCTTAATAAGTAGACAGGAGATCTGGCTCAAATCTGAACTTTACATGTGTTTTGGTTACTGCAACTTTCTATTGGGTTTCACAGATAATTAATCCATCCACTGCCCCCCCCGCCCCCCAACCACACATACACACAGTAAAAAAGGAATTAAAATTAATTTCAAAAGAGCTATCAAATATTTTTGTTGCTTGAAATGGTTTCACTTTTACATATTCATGGTTGCTCAATCTTTGTTTCCTGTGGGCATAAACATAACATTTCACGTGAGGGACATTTTTAGTAACATCATATAACTATTACCTTGACATGTTAGACATATCAGGGGGAATTCTAATTCGCAAGACTGAGATTTGCAAAGAAACATGACACTTACAAATCACTGGATCCAGCCTTTGAATAAGGACCATTAACTATCTACTTAGACACCGTGTAAGCACCAGAAGCACCAGTAGTGGTTAGTGAGGGGATTAGGGAGAAAGAGACTAGCTGTTTTGTTTGTTTGTTTGTTTTTTGTTTTGTTTTGTTTTTGAGACAGATCTCACTCTGTCGCCCAGGCTGGAGTGCAGTGGTGCAATCTCGGCTCACTGCAAGCTCCGCCTCCCGGGTTCAAGCCATTCTCCTGCCTCAGCCTCCCAAGTAGCTGGGATTACAGGTGACTGCCACCATGCCCAGCTAATTTTTTGTATTTTTAGTAGAGAAGGGGTTTCACCGTCTTAGCCATGATGGTCTCGATCTCCTGACCTCATGATCTACCCACCTCGGCCTCCCAAAGTGCTGGGATTACAGGCGTGAGCCACCGCGCCCGGCCTTTTTTTTTTTTTTGAAGAATAACTGGGATTTAGTAGTCCATTGTGGGGCCCAGGCATATGTATTGGAAAACATTCCACTGGCAACTTTAATATCTCCATGAGAGCTGCCTCCACTCCCTACCTCAACCATGAAAAACTGCTGTCAGCTCCACCACTATCCATATTTCTGGAGTGCCCGTTCTATCTTCCTCAAATTCACCTAGATCTCATTGTTTAGTCAAACTGTCTTCAAAGAGAGTCACCCTTTCCAGTGAAAGGTAGAAAAGGTTACCAACAAGGTTACTTATTTTAAAATGCAGATTGTTCAGGAAAATAATCCTTTGCAGGCTGTCATGTTCCCTAGCTGTGTGGAATCCTCATTAGCCAGCAGGAATTACTGCAGAGAGATGGCTGGAATGTTCAAAGTAAATAAGATGGAGGGGGGTGTTTTTGGCAAAGTATAAACAGGGTTTTTTTGTGTGTGTGTCCCTTTTCATGCCCGTACTCTTTGTAATCATCTATCACCTAGGAAACCGTCAGTTACTCTCTGGCATTTCAAGTTAGAAATACAATATTTCTTCCCAATGGCCCTGTTTCATTTGTCTTGGCGAGAAGTCCTGGTAATTCAGCCTATATGTTCTTGCAGAGTATTGCCTTGGTCCTAGTGGTTGGCATTTCAAACCAATTTGTTTCTATTTCTTTCTGACCCTAAAATGATCTAAACATAGACAATCAAGACCTCTTACTTTACATTTATGTCATTCTCATTGACTGCAGTTGGATAAGAGGGTTCACCCTGAACTTCCCATGTACTCCCAGCTTACATTCTTTGGATTTTACCTTTGGTTTTTTGAATTGACGACTTTCTCTTCCTCACTGATATTTCTGTTATGAGGTAAACAATTCTAGTGAATGTTTCCTCTTAAACACTTTTATCTATGTAAAACTTCCATATCTATATATCTGTATATCTTTGTGTGTATGTGTATATAACATCATATAATAGCTGCCATTTATTAAATGCCTAATATCTGCTGGAAAGGACAATTGTCATATATTATATCCTATAACTATCTGATAAGACAGGTATTATTCTCATTTTATAAATGAGGAAAAGAAGGTTTAAAGTAGCTTGTATAATAAAATTATACTGTTAGAAAGTAACAAAAGTGGGATTTGAAACAAAGCCCTTTTTTTTTTTTTTTTTTTTTTAACTATGCTATATAGTGTTAAGATCCTCTTAAATGGCTATTTGTGTATACATTTTGTCTTCTATGAGCAAAGTCTTGTAATTTCAGGAATATTGAGTCCGATGAACAATAATGAAGGAACCAAGTCATTAGTATATTAGCAAGTGGGGCCATATGCTGTTAGGGCCCTATGCTTACAATACACATCCAGGCCCACAGAATACTCAACAATATTCAACCATCTCAACCTAGTAACTGGGATTTTGACATAATTCTGTCACCAAGTCTTGAGTACATACCATCCTTTCAACATCTATTGAGCATCTACCATACAAAGAGAGCTGGAGCCAGCTTGCACTGTCTACTCACTATATGCCAAGAGCCATAGTAAGTACTTCATTCATATATTATCCCAGGTCTTCCAACAATAGTATGAGGCAGTTATTCTTATCCCTATTTTACAGATAATGCTGTAAAATGAGGCTTAGAGAGCTTAACTTGCCTAAGGTCACAGAGCTATAAGCCATAAGGAACAGAAATGCCTTTCTTCAAAGCCCATGCTCTATCATGTCTCTAACACAAGAGCATAAAACACCAAGTCTCGGCCCCCTCAACACTTCACAGACCCTAGATCATGCTTTGTATTCAAGGACTTTTCGATCAATCTGCCTCTACATACAAATAAAGGGTGGGTCTCTCATATTTAGTGGGGTTTACTTAAAACTAAACAGGCCCAGTAGGCAACCTATCTGAGTTACAGGTATCCTTTAGATAATGATTTGATTGAAAGAGGTTAATAAGTAAGGTAGTGCTAACAGAGTAGGGCAGAGATGAAAAGCATAACAGCCTTTTTTAGGGATTATAGGATAGTCCAGGAGACAAAGGTTTCAGAGTTTGATTGTTTAAACACAGTGGATGGGTGAGGAGACTTTACTAGCAGGACTGACGGGCCGCTCAAGTCATGCAAGCGCAAAGAGACAGGCAGATGAATGGGGGCGGTGAGGGACCAAGATTTCCCATAGCAGAGTCTAAGGAGAAGGAAAAATGAGGGCTACAGGATGTGCATTTACAGGAAGCAAAAAGGAGGGCTACAGGATGAGGGCTACAGGATGTCACATCCGTGTGTCGGGGGCGTGGGGGCGGCGGTAGATAGGTGCGGGTGGGGTGCCTGGGGGGTAGGGGGTTGGAAGTAAGACCTACCGAAGTCAGTATTAAAGAGCATAAGGAAAGCCTGAAAAGAAGAAGAAGAAGAAGAAAAAAGGAGAACGAATGAGGTCATAAAAGCACGAAAGTGGGAGGGAATTTGCAAAAAGGCCGGGCACAGTGGCTCACGCCTGTAATCCCAGCACTTTGGGAGGCTGAGACAGGTGATCACCTGAGGTCAAGAGTTCGAAACCAGCCTGACCAACACAGTGAAACCCATCTCTACTAAAAATACAAAACTTATCCAGGCATGGTGGTGGGCACCTGTAATCCCAGCTACTCAGGAGGCCGAGACAGGAGAATCACTTGAACCCAGGAGGCAGAGGCTGCAGTGAGCTGAGATGGCGCCACTGCACTCCAGCCTGGGCGACAGAGTGAGACTTGATCTCAAAAAAAGAAAAAAAGAAAAGTGGAGAAGACTTTTCAGAAGACTGGAGTGAAGGGAGAGACAGGGAACCACTGAATTCTGAGAACAGGACTGAAGTGTATCCTAGCAAGGAAAGGATGCTAAAGGAATCCTTGGTATGTTATGCACTGTGCAACTTGCTAAATTTGGTATTATCAGGCACCTTCAGTTCTCTAATGGCTTTTATCTCTGTGTAGGTAAGCCATTTAGCTCTTCAAATGCGTTCGCTAAATAAATAAATAAATGCATAAATACATAAATAACCAAGTTGATATTTTTCAAAGCATGTTTTAGTGCTTTTAAATCCATAGATCTCATACAAGGTTTAAAAAAGAAAAGGGCAGGAGTCCTACATTTGGACTGATTGCAAAAATCATATAGAGAAAAATAAAGCATTTTAAACCAAAATATCAAAGCAAGGAAATAATTGAGAATTTTATAGGTTATACATGACCACATTGACTAAATCAAAGACCCTCTGTCATTATTTTCCTCAGTCTTGCTTGAGAAAATACGAATACTTTCAAAGTCCCTTCCAAAGCGTTTCACAGCACACAGGTTCTCCTTTCCCTGACCCACTCCATTCAACCAGAACACAAGGCTCTGACTTTCAGAATGCAGTTTTCTTAATGGCATTGTAAGTTCCGTCTGTAATTGTTCTTCAGTCAAAACGTTAAAGAATGAATTTGTTGTATGGTAGACGAGATAAATAATTTAGAATTTTAATGTAGGCACGTAAGGGCTCAGAAATTTGGCAAAGCCACAAAAGCGTCGCTGCTCAGCCATTAGCGGCCAGGCCAAGTGGCCGCTGAGCCACCGCCAGGGCTGGGCCTGAGGTGGGCGGGGCCTCGGGCCTGGCAGGCACAAACGGGGCGGGGTCTCGGGGCTTCTGCTCAAACACACCTGCGCAGAGACCCTTCCATCACCCTCCTGGCAAACAGCACAACCATGCACCTCCAGACCCTCAGGAGGGAGCCTTCACTGGGTAAGCAAACCAATGCCATCGAGGCAATCACCTAACCCCGCCAACCCCCGCCCAATTAGGAACATGTTCTGTATATGAAGGGGATTTTGTAAAAAATTCTTAATAAATGAAGCCCCCGTAATTTACTATCACATAACCACAGACTGAATCCCTTCTAAGAGAAATGGAAAATTAAGTACGTATGACAGTGACTGCAACCTTCATGTGGACAAATAAAAAACATGCAGGGAAATAAAGACAGATTAGATACGTGCTAACCAGAAATGTCTGTCCGGAGTAATAGCTTACATTCCACAGTTCTCAGGATTACTGCAAGTACGTTGCTGCCTGGCCTGAAGCTATGTATATTAAGTGCAAAATAAGTGAAGGTTTGTTGTTCCGTAGTTGTGATCCCTGGGGCAGCCAAACCAGATAATCAGGTTAACAACGACAATCTTATAGGGCCTGATTCATAAGTCTTTCAGTAAACATTTTAAGGTTTGTGCTAAATTTACAGTGCATAGAGCAACGTAGTATTTTAGAGATAATTCCTGTCTCTGAGATTTTACCATCTAATAATTATCTGGTTTGGCTACCTAAGTGGCTCAAATTAAACAAATAACTGCCAAACGTGCATTTCATTTTGCTTTGTAGAGTTACTGTCTTAAAAAGAAATTATCCTGCCGGAATACTTGGGATGAAATCGTCTTAAACTTTCTGGGAGAAGAAAACACTGGCCATATTTTAGAGAGGTCAGCGATAGTTCTTTCTCTTTCTCTTAATAGTGGTTAAAGTCATGAGTTCTGGAGCCAGATCGCCTTAGTTCTAATCCCAGCTCACCACTTTCTAGCTGTGTGGCATTAGATAAATTACTTAGCCTCTCTGTGTCATTTGAAATTGAGTACAAAAATAATACCCACCTTGTAGAGCTATTGGGAGAGTTGAATATGACAATCTTGTATTGTCACAGTAAGTCTCAATTAATGTTACTTCATTACTTTTGTGTCTCTCCTCTACTTACAACAACAAAATCCTTCCCTGAAGTAAAGTTGTTCATTATTAACTAGAGAGAAAGAAAACTTTATAAAAAAGGAAAGTGGATTTCTTCAGCTATTGGTTGATTTAATAGTCATCATAGGGCATAAGTCATTTGTTCGGTCGGAGAAGTTAGCTTTTTTGCTGGTGAAGGTGCCTACAAGGTAATAAAAATCATGTATTTACATCATTTGGCAAGGTGTTCAACACCAGTAAGGCCCAGTGGAGGAGCAGGTTTCTCCATGAATGCCAATCGCAGTTTACGCTGTCAGTCATTTTATCAGTTGCCTTTAGATTTTCTTTCCGTAAAGAGTAAAGCTAAACACGATGAGATCATTGAATAAAAGTGACTTGAGACTTTGTCACTTTCGTCACTTTCTAGATTACAGCACTCAATGTTAATTTCAGCCATTTATACTTTCCAATAATAGACATATGAACATACTTTCTCTTTTTTCTGCAAGCCAATTCTTATTCAACAACAGGGAAATGAGGAGCAAAAAAGTCACTCCAGGCTGAGTAATATCTGATCCTATCATTGTTCTAAATAAGGAAATATTGGGTGAGCCACTTTAAGAAAGATAACTTTCCTGCCAGGTAGAGGGATTTGTTTCTGGTTGCATCCTAAAGTCAAATATTAATAGTCTTCAGGATGACCCTTTCCTCTGATCTTCCCTACTGATGAAGATAATAGAAAGCTGATAAAACAGAAATAGCTGATACCTGTGTCTTCAGACAGTGGTAACGTAGGCATTACAGTAAAGACTTTTGACATTTAGACTTAAAGCTTTTGAATAAGATTCACAGTTTTTGAACGAAAGCTTTATTACTGAGGCTAGTCAGTGGCTATCAGCTAGACCAAGTATTTACAACCTTACATCAAAAAAAGATGGACCAGAAAAATTTAGAAAAAAAGCGAAGTAGCTTCCAGCTAGTGTACAGTTAATATAAATTGTCAATCCACAAGCCTAGCACCCTTGCCCAAATCCATCTTAATAATAACACTTTTGTTTAAAATAGCATAAAATAAAATAGTAGCACTAGCACTCATGTCTATTCATCATTCAAGAAAAATTCATGCCCAATTCATGGCAGTCTGCTTTCTTTGTGTCCCCTGGAAGCTGCTTGCCTCCTTAGATGGGAGTGACTTAAAAGAAAAAGGGGAGGGGGAATATACGGAGCAAGTCAAAAATCCTTTTGGCAAGAAAAATACACAAACAGTGGTGTAAAATGCATTGGAAAATAACGCTGCTGAAGTACTATGACTATGACACTCTGTAAGCTTTCAGGCACAATGAGCCAGCCTGAGCCTTCGCACTCTCACCCCATTCAAACTCCAATAAAAATGTTTTCAAGAAATGGCTCATACTTATTTATTCCTACATCCAATATAACATAAGGATGTCAAAATTTTCCATCCTCAGCTTTGTAATCTGGGCTTTTAATTTCTCCCACCAAAAGTGCATATGGCACACTCCTTCCGAGACCAAACGATTAAAGCAAAGGCTGGAAAACTTCGCACTAAGAGCCAGTCTGAGACAGACTATGCAGTCCTCATTCCTCTCTTATTACAGCTCCCCAGGGCAGTGGAAGCCAGGCCTGGGGAAGCCAAGGAGACTTGAGCCAATGCTTGCCGCGATTCAAGTCAGACACCCTCTGATCTCCAGTGGCTGCTGTGAAGCGGCTCCAAGTCTTAACTTCTCACCGAGGTATTTCCCCGGCAACTTTCAGAGCAGATGGACTCGGGTGTACTGTGAACCCCTGGAGTGTGTCTCAAAGACCGGGTCTCTGCTTGCTTGCCTGCTTGCATGCCAACCTCAGTGACCGAGACTCATCTTAGAACTCTCCGGGACACACAAGGGACTGTCACAGTAAGGAACACGCATACACAAGCACACACCCGCAAGCACAGCTTTCAGCTTGCAAGGAAACCTGTAAAAGGCACTGTCTTACCTTATACTTCATTTCGGCAGCGGTGGGTTGAGCCGTTTTCCTACACTAGTTAGACAGCATTAAGCACTGCGGTGCCCGCCCCTCCATTGAGTGCAACGCTAGATGAAAGCGAGAAGGTCCCGGGCAGAGCCGCTTGTCAGTCGCAGCGCCTCCCTAAAGTCTCTGAGCTCACTGTTGTGACTGAGGCAGGCTGATCGCGGACCTCATTTGCATGCCACCCCGCCATTGGCTAGTGGGACAAGGTAATGCTCAGGCCCTGCCCACCCCTAATTCTGAAAAACTGACAAAGAACTTGTAATGTGATCGTTTCTTTTTGCTTTATCAGAGGGTGGAAAATAAAACAAAGTGGGGAACCGTCTTGAACCTTACTCTGTCCTCCGCCCCCGCCAAAAAAGAAGACAGAGAAAGAACAGGAAAAGGAGATACATTCTTTTTAAGATTAACCCAAATTTTAAAGAAACTGAATTCACAAAAGCAGTCTGACAGTCGCGCTTCCTGTGACCTAGCAACTCCTTCATAAACCCATTTCGTTTCAAAGCCATTCACCTCACAATCTCTACATGAAACGAACTCCGGGAACAAAAGGTTTTCTGTCTCCGGACCCCTTTTTACTAACCACCCCTGCTGATACCTCTCTCTCTCTCTCTGTCCCTTTTTCTTTCCCCCTCCTCCCGCCTCCTTTTTGTGTGTGTGTGACTGTTTGCTTTTTTTGTTCTTTTCAACGTTCAAAGAACTTTGCGATGTCAGTCTGCAAGGAGCTGGAAGACAATTCTCCCTTAGTGAAAAGGAACCCTCTAGCATACGCACCAGCGTTTTCCTGGACAGCTTCTCACCAGGGCCTCAGAGTTGTGGGTTACACATATTGAGCGACCTTCAGTGGCTTTGCTGAGGATAAAGGTTAGATGTGACCTCTCAGATGGGGTTGGCCAGTGAACGCCCTATACATCATCACCGTCCACTGAGTTCTGTGTTCTTTGACGGCTGGCATTTCTAGCTCCAGCTTTGAACACTGCAGTGTTTTTCCTTCTGACCTCTGTCCTGAGGATGACCCATTAACCCACCAACACTTATTATCCAGGAGAACGAAAATGCCCACTGTTTGATGAGCCTGGTTAAAAAGATCAGTCTCTCTCCAGTGAAGCACAGAACATAATTTCTATAAAGGTTCCATTTTAGGATTTCTATAGAGAAAGAGAATCATCCAGAAAACAGAAATGGTCACCTTCTGCAACTCTTCTCAAGGATAGAGCAGTGAGGTGAAAAATTCCTTTTTCCCGGGCAAGACTGAGACTTGGTGAATCCAGACAATAGCTGTCCCCGAGTGGGATGTACTCTAACCAGACTACATGACTTGGATGGAAAAATCAGCCCTTATTTTTTTTTCCTGACCAAGTTGGATCAGAATCTGATTCCCTTCGCCTCTAACACACAAATTCCCAATGGATGAAAACTCTACTTTAATGATCTAAGCAAAAGGAATGAGAGAGCAGCTGTCCTACAAAAGTGGTTTCCAGATACAGAGTTGGCAGGTTAGTTTGCAGTTCAAAGTGGCACCGATTCCAGAGACATGACCCCCCAGGCCATCCTAATGAGGTTGACATACCTGTTCCAGCCTGTATTAGGCCTTGCTTTTCCTCATTTGTCCTTAGAGCAAAAATAAGCCTGAGTGATTGTGCAAGCCCTTTCTGAACACAAATTAAGCACGCAGCATATTGCATTGTAACGATCTCCTTAAGAATCCTGCAGACTGACCGGAGAGTCGTTAGTTTGCAGGAAATTGTTTTTGGTGTCTACCTGGATAAAGGAGGACAATGATTCAAAGCCCTTCCCATCTGTAAGATGAGTCTTGCGGCCTCCGAGAGATCTAGATAACATTCCTTTGGCTTCCTAAGTGATCAAGCTGAATCCTTTTTCTGTTTTGTTTGATGAATATCATTGAGTAAGTGAGTGCTGTCCCATCCTATTTTAATGTTTTCAAACAGTTTCCTAAAGTTTGTGCTGGGGTTTTTTGTAATTTCATTCTCTAGCTAGAAGGCTTGGTTCCCAACAAGTGGCCTTCCTGCTTTCCTGTTTCTGTCCTGTAAGGTGAGTAAGACACATGTAATCTACCTGAAGTTCATTTCAAGAAGGCTTGGGTCAGTATATAGTTGGCTGCCTAAAGGAAAGCACAGGGGTGTTGGAATCAGGTAAACCTGTGCTGGAACCTCAAAACGTTTTTAATTTTTTTTTTTTTTTTTGAGACAAAGTTTCGTTCTTGTTGCCCAGGCTGGAGTGCAATGGCACAATATTGGCTCACTACAACCTCCGCGTCTCAGGTTCAAGCAATTCTCCTGCTTCAGCCTCCTGAGTAGCTGGGATTACATGTGTCCACCACCATGCCTGGCTAATTTTTTGTGTTTTTAGTAGAGACGGGGTTTCACCAGTTTGGCCAGGCTGGTCTCGAACTCCTGACCTCAGGTGATCCACCCGCTTCAGTCTCCCAAAGTGCTGGGATTACAAGCGTGGGCCACTGTGCCTGGCCAGTTGAACTTCTTAATTTTGATGTCCTTCAGTATGAAATAGAGAAAATAATAATACCTGCTAGCCTCATGATGAGGATTAAATAAGATAATGTGGATAGAATTTAATAGTACTTGTTACATTGTAAGACCTTAAATGGTTTCTTGTTCTTATTACTGTTGTTATTAGTTATTATTTTAATTAATATCAGATTTATGATATATTATTTTGTTAATATTTTATATGACATTATTGCTATATTCTATAGATTATTATTTAATTATTGTATTAATTACAACTAGTATTAATATTAGACTACTGTTGATAAGTGTGGTACGCATTCAGAAGAAGTTGGAGGAACCCCTCCTCTGTGTGCCATTCTTTCATAAGGCAGCTTTCTCACTGAACTGTTATCACTAGAGCACCTAGCATGTGCCAGGTACCTTTCTAGGAGGGGAGGATACAGCAGTAGCCCAGACAAAGTTCCCATCTTCATGGAGCTTACAGTCTAGTGAGAGTTGAGGAAAATAATTAAATGAATGTATAATATGATTTGCAGTGATAAATGCTATGAAGAAAAATTAAGCAGGGAAAATTGCTGGAGGAAAACAGACCAGGGTGGGACAGGAGGTGTATTATTTTAGATAAAGTGGTCAGGGAAGCTCCTCTGAAGAGATGATATTTAAGCAGAAATCTGAATAGTTTGAGGGATCCAGCCACTCAGAGATCTGGGGGATGAGCATTCCGGACAGAAGTGACCCAGGGGAAGGACCCGCAGTAAGCATGAGCTTAGTGTATCTAAGAACAGCAAGCTGTCCAGCGTGCTTAGCTTGGGGTACACAGGGCTGGATGGAGAGGATGAGCTCAGAGAGGTAGGTAGTAGGGAGCTTGGATTTTTTTCCTGAGTGTGACATGAATCCTCTGCAGTGTTTTGACCAGGGAGTAATCTATTTCTCTCTGGTTTGTTAGACACTCAAGGACAGCAGGCTACTAGTTAAAATATTGAGCTCTGGTCTTAATGCAGCTTAAATAATGCAGATAGTTTTTACTTTATTAGTGTCATTTAGTATGTTTCCCTCAAAACTGTTCAGGGAAACACAAATTGTCTCAGTGAATACAGAAACAATTCCCTTCCTCATTTATTACTATCAGATGCAAAAATGATGTTTAAACTGGGCTATGTAATTGATTTATGCAGCAGCCCTAGTATTCCATAGAGACCCTCCTAAAATTGGCTAGAACTCTGGGGCTCCGGCTCCACCTCCTGCACTTGCCAGCACTCTGGTGGGCATCCCCGCCTGTCATCCTTGCTGACAAGGATGCTTCAACCAAGCACTCTTCCTTCCAGATGCTCGTGCAGGCAGGAGTGAGGGAAATGGCACCGGATGCCATTCTAATGATTTTCCAGCTGCAACTGGGCACTGGCATAAATACAGCAAAAAATCAAGAGGAGGCTAGAAGGAAGAAATACTTCTGTTGACAACTTGGAAGGAACCCATGTGACTGCTCTCTAAGAGTGAAGGGCAAAGAGTGAAGAGCATGTGAGGGCAGGAAACGACTTTGGAAATCACCTAATCCAGCCACTCATAGACAGGGCAGAGCTGTCTGTCGCTCAGAGAGGTTGAGTGCCTCACACAGGGCCCCACCAGTTTGAGTTATAGCAGCAATTGGTGGTGAGGTAAGGCCCCTGAATGTGTTGGTCTGGTCTATTCTAATGATTTCTTTTTAGTTTCTTTGCCTAACTCTCTCCCTGCTGTCATCTATCTTCCACATTGCTCACTACGTGTTTAATTCCTAGAATACAGAGCCGATCACATTACTACCATGTTTAAAAACCTCTAGTGACACTTCAATGGCTTAACAAGCAAAATCTGGACAGTCTGGCATGGACCACCATCTGAACCCACCCTTTCTTTCTCCCTCCACCCCTGACCCCCATCCCACACTCTAGCCATACTTGGGAGTATGGGGTTGCCGGGAACTTGCTGATTCCAAGACGGACTTGCACCTTCCTGACTTGCACAGGCAGGACCCTTTGCAGAGAATGACCCCCCTTCACTCTTCTGCTGTCAAATTTGGCCTCAACACTAACCCTTTTGTATATCCTTGTCTACAACCCCCACCCTGCCCACCTCGCCGTTTCAGAACTAATTCCTCCCTCCCTTCACTATGCCCTCATTGTACTGGAACACGGCCCTATTATGAGGGCTTTCCACGTTGTCTCATAATGATTTGTTGATGTCTGTTTCCCCAGCTCCGATGTGTGTTCTTGGGGAACAGGGTGGTATCTTGTTCATCTGTGTCGCCTGTCCTGTTGTATACCTTACAGGTGCATAAACGCTTGCAGCATGAAGATAAATGTAACTTCAAAGAACGTATGTTTATCATGAGGTTCTGTTTGGTGCCCAGGAAGGGAACAGGGAAGACATGTTCCCCCGTGTGTTTGAGTTTAGCAGTGAGTTTTCCATTTATTTAAAATGGTGTTAGGATGCACCTTTTCAGAACCAACTCAAGGCCTGTTGCTAGTTGTGCATCTATGAGCCAAGAATAGCTTTTACATTTTTAAGTGGTTGGGAAAAAAACCAAAGATGAGACATGAAAATGATGTGAAATTCAAATTTCGATGTCTATAAATAAAGCTTTATTGGAACACAGCCATCCCTATTCATGTAGGGATGTCTTTTGAGCTGTAATGGCAGACTCTGAGCAGATGCCACAGAGATGGCAAAGCCCCTAAAGCCAAAGAAAAAGTATTATTTGGTTGTCTCTAGAAGTTTGCCGACCCACACTCTAGATTAGTTCAAGGTACATCTATGCCTGAGTTCAGAATAAAGTATAGATCTTTCCACATCTACAGAGGAACAATCTGGAAGCTGAGTGAGTGCTAGACCAGAGGAACAAGCCAGTCCTAAAAAGGAACCATTCTAGGGCCATGTTTTATCATTTCTAGTTTGACATTAGTTTTTAAAAACAATCTACATATTCCAAACTTATTTCAAAAATAATTAGAGGCAGCAACTTTTCCAGTCTTTTGCAAGTCTCCAGAAACCTCCCCAAAGACCAGCCATCGAGAGTTTTCTCCTTCAATCCACCTGACCCTTGGTTCATTCAGCCTTCACTGAAACCCTCCCAGGTGCCAGGCCCTGTGCCAGAGGTTTACAAGCAAGAGTCCATTTAATATTCATCTCACGTAACAGCCCTGTGAGGTAGCTTGTATTGTTCTTACTTTGCACTTCACAAAACCAAGACTGGAGAAGTTCTACAGCATGTGCCAGCTTGCAGGGTGATGGCCCGTCTGGTTTATGAACCCAGGCTTTCTGGTTTCTGAGTCTGCGTGGCACTGACCATGGAGCTGTACTGCTGCCATTCTCTTCATATGAATGAATGAATTAATGCACTTCGTTATCTGAGCACATGTTTGTCTGCTCAGTAAGATCGAGTCTCCACCCTAGTGGGACTAAGCTCAACTGAGAAACAGGTATTGTTCTTGAGTTGTGAGGAGGGCTGATGCAGCAGTGTAAATACAAACGCACACATCCCTTTCTCATGTGCACGTTGGCACCTGTGCGTATGTAGTTCTTCTTTCATCACTCTGCCCCACTTCGTGGCTCTGCTTACCTGCATCCTATCGTGCCTCCCGCTTGTACTCCATCTTCTTTATAAAAGCTTTCCTAGAAAAATCTCTCCTTTGTTGCTCTCCTCCCTCCAATCTTCCTCTGTATCTCTGGACTACTATCACCTGTGGCCTAAGTCAATGCTTCCCAAATCCGATTTCCCTTAAGAAACAATTAGGAATGCTTAGGCCTCTCGCCTTTAAGTATGAGCCTCAGTAGGCTTAGTATGAGGCCGTGGAATCTACCCATTTAAAGTGATCTTTGTGGCTGGGTGCGGTAGCTCACACTTGTAATCCTAGCAATTTGGGTGGCCAAGACAGGAGGATTGCTTGAGCCCAGGAGTTTGAGACCAGCCTGGGCAATATAGCAAGACCCCATCTCTACAAAAATAAAAATAAAAATAAATTAACCAGGTGTGGTGGTGCACGCCTATAGTCTCAGTTACTTAGGAGGCTGAGTGGGGAGGATCACTTGAGCCCAGGAGGTCAAGGCTGCAGTGTGCCGTATTTGTGCCACCGCACTGCAGCCTGGGAGACAGAGTGAGACCCTGTCTCTAAAAAAATAAAAATAAAAAAAACTGCATATGATCTCTGGTCAGTTTTATGTATATAACACACCATTTAGTGCTTGGTATTGCCTTACATGGTTTCCTTTGTGAGAGTTTCTTTTCCACAATGAGATTTTGAGCAATCTATAGAAGATGGTTCTGTCTTTTCTTTTGTTGTATCCTGTTTTGCACCTATGTAGGTGACTGAATCCCATCTTTTGTCCTCTCAAAGCCCTGTGACTTGTCTGTGCACACTGCCTTCACTGAATTCAACAGGGGGAGAAAATAAGCCACTTTCTCAGAAGGCAAGGGAATGAGCTCCTCTCACTTCAAGGCAATAAACCTCTTTTATCTGTTGAACTGGTCAAGCTCTTGGAATGAATGAAAGTCTGTTATTAGAGAAAAGCCCAAGAAGAGTTTTAATGCTTGATTCTTTATATACTGTGAAATGGGGCTTTCATTCACTTTCCCTCCACTAATATTTTGGCACAAGAGACCTCATGAAGGCTACCCGAACTTACGCCCCACTACCTCGTTAGCAACAGTGTCCTAGGAATACATTCGATTTTCTGAAAGACTTGTTAAGTTCATATTAAAAAAAATAATAGGCCGGGCACGGTGGCTCACGCCTGTAATCCCAGTACTTTGGGAGGCTGAGGCAGGTGGATCATGAGGTAAGGAGATTGAGACCATCCTGGCCAACATGGTGAAACCCCATCTCTACTAAAAATACAAAAATTAGCTGAGCATGGTGGTGCACACCTGTAGTCCCAGCTACTTGGGAAGATGAGACAGGAGAATCTCTTGAAACTAGGAGGTGGAGATTTCAGTGAGCCAAGTTGGAGCCACTGCACTCCAGCCTGGGGACAGAGCGAGACTCTGTCTCAAAAAAAAAAAAAAAAAAAAAAAAAAAAAAAAAAAAAAATTTGTTTCTGCAGATGGAGGGTAGCGTTTTCTAAAAAGGCTCCTTGACTCGTGATCCCTGAATTTCTTCTCATTTGGTTCCCTCCTAACTCATTTTGCTCTCAAGGACAAGCTGCCTGGGGTGGGTGGGGCGCTAGGCAGCAGAGAATGGAAGCGGTTTCTCTAGATCTTCTAGGTTACAGCGACGCGGTGGGTCTCCACACTGTGAAGACTTGACGAGGGCCTAGTGCCTCTTACCACTCAGCTGAGCTTGAGCAGGCTGTCACTGTACAGCCCCTTACAACCACCGCTCCTACTGAGCCCTCTTCCTGCTGCTGTCTTCCTTCGCTTTGAGGTGGCTTTTAATCCCCCCAAAGGTGAAGTGCTAAAATGGGATGTCTTAAGCCCCTCTTAGTTCTTGATAAACCATGAAATAGAACATGTAAAACCGTGTCGCTACGATGCTACTAAAAACCTAGCCAGACCACCTTAAGTGGAGTGACTATGGGTAATATCTTGACTTGATGCTTAAAAAGCTATGCGATTGTGAAGTTTTGATGTTTAGTGTTATTATAACTTTGGAATACTTAATTACTACCTTTTTTTCTTCAAAGAATTGAAAAACGTTGACAGATTAAATTAGGTGTTAAATAAATTCACTCAACTCTAGTGAAATGTGACAAGCAATTGTGAAGCTCCATTTTAGCATTTTCTTTATATGAAGGACTTGGAGGAATTAATTTAAACGCATAAAGATTTAGGCTTATTTATCTCCATAAATGTGCAAAGTTCACATTTCTACTATTTACGTGTCCCCAGCTAGGTAAAGGCATAGAGTTCAGTGGAACAAAAGGAGTTTAATAGTAAAATTGTGCAGACTGCCTGGCAAAGCCTCTCTCCTGTTTTCTCTAGCCGTGAGGTGTTCTGTTATCACATGCTTTAGTTTGTCCAAATAAACAACTTCTTATATGAAACTGTCATGGAAATCTTTTCTGCTGATAGAAACTTCACACTGTGGATTTTTACAAAGGTTGAAGTGATCTGCCAACATCAAATAAACAGGAATTCCATGGCTGAAATGAGAGTGGCCGTCTCCTCTTTCCGGAGGCACTGCCCAACACAATCATCTTGGTGCATAATACCTATTAAATGAAGGGGAGCAAAGGCATCAGGTCTTCTTCTTGCTAACCTTTGTGCTTCCTCTATATGTTCTTACATTTGAAAAGTCTTCCTGACTTCTCTGGCATACATATTAGCACTTTCTATGTGATGTCATGTGGTATAAGACATGATCTTTCCTACTTGCCGTGGCGTGACATCATGCGATATGACGGGACTTTGTAGCCCTCTTCCCCTCTCCACGTCTTGCTGTTGTCTAGTTGGACTAAGCAGAAAAGGCTTATGGATTGTGTGCCCTAGCTTCCTAGATGGGCTGGATTTTCTGTTTCCAATCTACTTCCGAGCTTTGCCATTCTCCAGTGCACACTGGCCTCCGGAAGCCATCTTCCACACCAGGCATCCAGCATAGCTCCAGGGGCGGAGGTAGGGACAGTATAGAATGTGGGAGAAGGGAGTGTTTTAAACACCAAATGGCCACTAGTAATGCCCAGGGTACCTCATTTCTTCAGGGACTGGAGATGCATTTTCTCCCCTTCATGCCCTAAAAAAGCCCGGCTGACCCAGCCGTCCAAGAAGGCCTCCCTCCCGTGCCCCGCTGCCCTCATCGGCTGAGGCTGGCCAATGTCCAGCGGGCCCCAGGCCCAGAGCCTCTGGCCTGTCTGGCCAGCCCAAGCAGCCGCCAGCTGGCGCTCATGAGCGCATAAAAGGAATCTGGATAATGCAAGGCCTGGTGGAGAGGCGGGTGAGAGGAATGTGGCGGGGAACACAGCACACCCTGCACGGTTCAAGCCAAGCTTTTGAAGAGTTTGACTCATTTTAGAAAGCAAACAAAGTGCTCCAGCTATCAGCAATCTTTTATTTTGTCTGCTAGAGGAATGCCTTGCCAGCGTGGGCCGAGGACTGGGTGGTGGTAAAGACACCAGTGTCTACCCTTGACTTGCCGAACGGAGTATGGACGGAGCATTCCTTTCTGCCCACTGAGCCCGGAAATAAAGAGCAGCTCTCTTCTTTATACAAAAAGCCAAAGGGGGTCCGGCAATGAGCATGCACAAGACTTGAAGTCTTGCTCACTGGTACCCCTGAGCTTTACAGGCACTAAGTATAAGTTCTCTTAACTTGCTGAAGGCCTGGCACCCTGTGATTTCAGACTTGAGGATGTAGACAAGGGAGTGTTGCAAGAGTGTTCTTGAACCCAGGGCATGCAGTTCTCCTGATTCATGCTCTAACCTGCTTTTGGAGCTTCTGGTCTTAGGAGGGGTAGAGAGTAGTGACAAGAAGCAAGGCTGTGCCCTCCTGGCCCTAGCTGATAGAGGCCATGTCTTTCCCCAGTTTTCATTTTGCCATCTTAAAATCACTCTACATTTTCAAAAGTCATCACCTGGGCAGTTCTGGTCACCAGGCAAAAAAAAAAAAAAAAAAAAAAAGTCTTTCCTTTTTATCCAGACAGCTCTGTGCATTTTTTTCTCTCCTCTCAAGTCCACTCTGGGACTCAGCTCCCTAACCATCCCCTCTCTCGTGTGCCCCCTAATCTTTCCCACCCTACTCTCTGCAAGTAAGTTCAGGTCTTCCTCACCCTAAAAACAGATTCACAGTTCCTTGTTCAAAAACCTGGAGGCCAGACGAGCTTGTGGAATTCAGAATATTTCAGATTTTAGAAAGAGATTTAGAGCATATACCACATATTACAAGACACTCCCAGTGAAATCCATGGCTGTGTCCCATAAGCAAAGGCATGCATATTTCAGCAATTGAATCTACAAAGAGTCATGCCAAGTGGGTAAAAGAACACATATCACCTCGGGCCAACTCCAGTCAGGTTGTGTTGCTGAGTGAGCTATCAAAATACTCCAGATTTTTACATTTTGTTATTGTGGATGAGCGAATATGAGCCACAAACAACATTCTCTGGGTCTTCAGGATCTTCCCTTTGCCACCTCTCCTTCCCCAACACTGACCAAGTGCCCTCTATCTTTCACTTGCCATGACCAGAGAGTGGGTGGTTCAGCATCCTGGCCTCCTGCTCAGTCCTCCAGGCATCTGCTTCTGACTCCTGTTCCATCAATAACCATCAAAGCCATTGATGCACAGAATAGGAGTAGTGTTGAAATTACTAGAAAAAAGAAATGAAAAAGACTTGCAAAATACAAGCCTTGATGATGATGATGATGATCATGATCATGATGATAATTGAATTCAGCTGATAAAAAATCACTCTTGTCTAATGGCTGTCAGAGCTTCTAAGCACTAGCTCTCAATTTCTGCACCTACCTGTTGGTGGACCTGTCCAGTGTGTGGCCTGGTGCAGGTCTGCAGATCACATTTTGAGGAGTCCTGCTCCAGGGGAAACCCCAGCCTCCATTGTCCAAGCTGGGGACTCTTCTCTGCCTGCCAACTCTTTGATCTCTCCTCAACTCCTGAAACTCCCTGTTATTTTCCCTGTTATGAAATCAACTCCTTCAGTTTCCAAAGCAGTGGGCTCTTCTGATTCCTCTACTTCTCTTGCCAATGTGTTTCAGTCTTCTTTTCAGGAGCCTTTCTTCAAGGTTCCATTCTCAGCCCCTTTTCCTTGTGTATTTCCTCCCTTATCTATCTCATGCTCTCCAATGATGTCTACTCTGATGACAATCACATCTCTGAACCTGTATTCTGAGTTCCAAACCCTCATTTTCTACTGCACCCAAATATTCCAGAGGCGTCTCATAAGCTCCTTATAGTCAAATATTGGGATGATTAATTTTATGTGTCAACCTGGATAGGCCATGCATACTACCCAGATATTTGATCAAACACTAGTCTAGACATTGCTGTGAAGGTATTTTAAAGAGGAGATAACATTTAAATCAGTAGACTTTGAGTAAAGTAGATACCCTCCACCATGTGGGTGGGCCTCATCTAATCAGATGAAGGCCTTCAGGGAAAAGAGACTGAGGTCCCCTGAGGAAGAGGGAATTCTGTTCCACCAGCCTTCAGACTCAAGCTGCAACATCAGTTCTTCCCAGGGTCCACATGCTGTGGGTCTACCCTGCAGATTTTGGATTTGGAGCCAATTCCTTGAAAACAAACCAATCTTTTACTCTCTTTCTCTTTACACACACACACACACACACACACACATGCATGTGTGCACGCACACACACATGCGCACACACAGATACACACATGTCCTGGAGAACCCTGATTAATACACATATGAATGGTAAATTCCCTTTGAAACAGTGTCTGTTTTAAACCATTCTCTTTCTATTTATGACCCTATCAGTCACCTAGAATCAAAACCTCAGACTGATCTTTTATTTCTTTCTCCCACCTACTTCCCACATCCAATCAGCTGCCAAGCCACATCAATATTTAAATATCAATATTTAAGACATAAATCACCTCCTTTTCATTCATCCACAAAGGGAGAGTCCCAACCATCACTCAGGCCTGATTGGTCATAGAATACATCCTATTTTCTACAGTAATTAATCTGAGAACTTGACATGTAACTCAGAGTCAATCCAAGATCTTCTTTGAGATTTGTATATGAAGCCTGGGAGAGAGACAACTTCTCTGTCTTTGGATCATAGACTGTAAATGTTTGCTTGGTGGTGAATATGTTTTTCCCCTTGTAGAGAGAGTCAATAGCAAGAGAGAATAAGTCCATGTCCAAAAAGAAGCAAAAACATTTAGAGTGGAGAGATGGAGAGAACCCTAATCCTGTTGTCTGTGCCTCTGGATCCAGCCATGCCTGAAGTCTACTCTTAGACAACTCAATTCAGAAGGCCATAAATACACCTTCCTGACTAACCTAGTATAAGTTAGATTTCTTTTATATGCAATGACAGCGTGCTGACTAACCCTCTACTGGAAAGTATTTTCCTAGAAGGCAAAGACTATATGTTACTCGTTTGCACCCCCCGTGGCAGCACATACAGGGTCTTGGAGATTATAGGCACTCAGTCAGTATGCTGCGTTGAACTCCCAGCTTGTCTTTAAGGTATTAGCTACATTGTGAACTTGTGTGTGGGAGGAGAGGGAGACATGACCAAAAGGAGCATTTTCTGTGGCTGCTATGATGGCAGAAATAGAAATGAGACTTATGTATTAGGAACATTCCAGGGTGATGGTGGTTTGGAGCATGGCGACCCAAAGGCGAAGCAGATCCACCCTTTTATTTCAGGTTCATTGATTTTAATCCACAGCTTTAACAATGAAAGGAAAAGCAACACATATTTTCACTATTATGTGTGGGACAGCAGCAGTGTTTTGTCTACCTGTAGATCTGTAAAAATATTTATATTACATTTCCTTGCCAGTTAACTAGTACTTGTTAATCCCTGCTGAGATTTCATTCACTCATCCACCAATACTTACTAATTGCCCAACATAATGCTAGGCACCTTGGGAGCTACAAAGATGAATAATACCTAGAGGCTGCCCTACTTCTTAAATACCTATTACAGTAGCAGCCAACGCGGCTGCAGGAAGATAAACTTGCGTTGGGGGAAAAAAAAATCACACCGTAAAGTTATGTAAGTTTCTATTTTAAAATCATCTGGTTCTAATTTACTAAATTTAATGCTTTAGAGCCAATGCCAAAGTGCTACATTTGATTTGTGGAAATACTTTAGCACATTTTTCCATCGTGCTCTTGTACAATATATTTACCACCCTTTTGTTATGGTTAGAAAGATTATGGACCTTAAAAAAAGCCCTCTTTATGAGCTTGCTGATATTTTGTCATAAAATGCCATAAGATGGAATAAGTCTAGTAAACAATAATATTCACTTAGGAGCATTCCACATGGTTTAGTTTTTTTTTTTTTCTTTTTAAATTTAACAAGGATATCCATCTGGAAAATGGATGTTTAAAAACTTTCACTATGCCAAACCACTTCTTTTCAGTGCAGACAGTATTTTTTTTGAGTGGGGGAGCGGGCAGCGATGGGGATGGATATTTAAATAGCAGTCATACTGAGCTATACTGCTAACACAATAATAATGTTAATATCAAAGGATAAAAGAATGTCATGGACCCAGACTTCCAAGAGAGAGCTTACAGAACATTCCAGCAAAATGAACTGAATGTAAGATATCAACCTAAGTGCCATTTCTGTACTGGCTTGGGGCCTGGCACAGGGCAGCAGGGAAGAGGCACAACTTGCCTCAGGTTGAGAGAGTTCCTGGGCTGCTTCCATCTCTCTCGTCCTCCCTGACAGGCTCAGTCCACTGCTATCATGAGTTCCAGTGACAGGCAAAGGCAGATGGATCCCAGGTCCCAGGAATGAACCATCATGATGTGGTCCCCCAGGCCCCGGGCCCCACCGGTTACCTGGCAGGGCAGTACTGCCACTATCCTGTGGCCTATTATAGAAGAATCAAGATCTCATGCCAGCATTTTTGCTGAAGCCTCCCTGACAGGCTGCGGTTTAGCCAATGAAGCCTGCCTTGAATTTTCACAGTGGCATTTAAAGCTCAAGTGTGGACTGATTTTGCTCCTGCTTTTGGGTTTTGCTCAGCTTACCAAAAATGAGAGGTTTTTCACTTCACACCCACAGAAAACAAGATGGCAGCCCGGGAAACTCCCCCTCTGCCTTGCAGTATTCTATTTCTTTAAAACGAAGAAACCTCATTTCTTTCAAACAGAGCTTAGACATCTCTTACAAAGGAAAGGCTGAAAAGGCTAGGCCAGTCAACATGTTTCCTATCCAACAGGCTCTCTTTGTCTCCAGTTACATGACTTAGGATGCAGGAGTTCAGATGCATCAGAATGAATGACATGTGACTGTTCATGGCTCCAGGGCTTCAGATGACTGTCCTGCAACCTCCCACATCAAGATAAGGGCTGCTTGTGAAGGGACACTCTAGTGTGGCTCTTCCCTGCCCAGCCAAACAAGATTTGTGCTCCCAACTCCCTTGCCTAGGAGTCCAATCTTCCCATCTCCCCTTGAAAACACTCCCATATGAAATGAAAGTTTAAAACAGTAACCAAGTAAAGAGAGCATAATGATCTCTCCCTCCTACTGAATTCCTCTTTGGAATGTCTTTTACTTTGCTCTTCCAGTCCATTCATTCCTCCCTGCATACTCAGCTCAAGTCTGTCCTTCTAAAATTGACTCCAGCCTCTCTAGATGAGTTCTTTGTCCTGAATTTGTACTATGCTCAAAGTCGGTTCTACTAGTTCAACACTGGGGTCATGGTGCCATTGTCTGCCATGTATGAATCCCTAATGCTGTCCCGCCTTTCATAACACTTGACCTTAGAAGTAGGCAATCCACTATTTGACCCAAGCAATAGAAATTTGTTTTTATTGGGATATAATTCACCTACATAAAATTCACAATTTTAAAGTGTACTCTTCAGTGTTTTATAGGATAGTCACAGAGCTATAGCAACATCATCACTATCTAATTCCAGAACTTTTTCATCACTCCAGAAAGAAACACCATGCCCATCAGCCATCACTCCCTATTTCCCCGCAGGCCCCAGACCTCTGGCAAATACTCATCTCATTTCTCTCTGGCAATAGCAATTTATAACTGACTTCATGCATTTTTATTTTCAGCCTGATTTCAAAGGCTAACACAAACACGAGATTGGCTATTTACATTTTTGTATGTATTTCAAAAGATGACTTCAGTTGCATGAACACATGTGTACATTCAACACATGCAAGGGAACATGGAGTGATAACAGCCAAAAAGTGGTAATAAAATAGAAAAGAAAAGCAAAGTTTGGGGTGTGTTGGTGATGCTTTAGAAGGCTTTTAGAAAGAAAGGAGAAAGAAGGTCCCATGAAGATGGGAGATTATTCCTTTGTAGGCTTTCCACTGGGACACATCTATTTTTCAGATTATTTTGATTTAGGCCAGGTATATTATCTTCATTTTGAAGAGTTTTTTGACTCATAAAGAGTTAAAAAAAAACTCTTCATTTTAAAGAGTTTTTTAACTCTTGAAAGACAATTTTTGGGATATAGAGCTGAAAGTTTCAGGGTGCCATTTTTCTATAAGATCTTCCCAAAAGAAACATTTAAAAAGATGACATATATACCACTGCTTACTTAAAAAAAATAAAAACAATAGATTTGAGAAGGAAAAAGAAAAGAAAGAAAGAAAGGAAAGCCTTTACCATGTAGAAGTCATGTGCCAGATACAGCTAAGTGCGCCATCTCTTCTCCATAATGGTGGATCAGGGAGGGGCTAGTAATCCTACATATGGAACCTGATGCTCAGGGAGTGACTGCCTTGCTCAGGATCACAGCAAGGATCTAACCAAGGCCCACCTGGCTTCAAACCTCATGCTTATAACCTTGTTACTGCCTTTGAACAAAATTGCAGTTCTATATATTCTCAAACTGATTCCCCAAAAGTATCCTAATAAGAAAATTGATGTTGTACAGAAAACGGCAATAGGCATTACATCTTCTGGTCTTGGAGAACAGCTGGACAGGGAAGGGGCTTGGCTGTTCTGCTGGCTGCTCAGGGTCCTGGCTTCTGTGGCCCTGCATTCTTCATCGTAGAAGCCGTCGGAGCCTTTGGCCTGACACGTCCCCAAGGCCAGGCCCATCCAGAATGGTCAAGCACTGATTGGCACTAAGCTCCCAGCACACCAGTGCTACCCTGATCTCACTTGGTTCTGGAAACTTGCTCGATGGGAGACTTGCTCGATGGGAAACTTGCTCAAGGGAGAGAGACCTTGGCCCTGGGATGGCTCTGCTACCTGCACATGGCTCTCCCTACAGTACTGGTATCTGAGGACTTGATGAAGTGTCAGCTGTCTCCTTTGCCAGCTACCTGCCCTCTCCTCCATCTGATCATTGAATAGTGATGTTCCTTAGGCCCTGCCTTCTCCTTCTCTTCTCTCTCCCCAGAGTCCACAGTCATGCCAGCTATTCATATGCCAGTGACTCACCAGTTTTCATCCCTATGATGGGTAATTTTGTATGTCAACATGACTGGGCTGCAATGCCCACGTATTTGGTCAGACATTATTTTGGATGTTTCTGCGAGGGTTTTTTGGGATGAGACTTAACATTTAAACCAATGGACTTTGAGTAAAGCAGATTGCCCTTCATAATGTTGGTGGGCCCTCATCCAATCAGTTGAAGGCCTAAATAAAACAAATATATATTGAGTCCTATAGGGTTAAGTTTGACTGTGAGTAACAGAAAAACCCTAGAAGAATGAGTTTAAAAAGACAGAAGTTAATTTTCTTCTTACTTATTAGAATTCCTGGGTTGGTTCAGGGCTCTATAAAGTCTGTAGAGACCCAGGTTTCTCCTCCCTTGTGGTTTGAAATCCTCAGTACAAGGTCCAAGGAAGCTCAAATTCTAGACATCCCTTCTAAATAACATCTTCTAGCCAGCAGGAAGAAGGAGGTGAAAAAAAGTGCCTCCTCCCTGAAAGGTGCTCCTAGAACCTCCATTCTCATCCCATTAGCCAGATCTTGGTCACATGGTCACAGCTAGCTGCAAGGGATGCTGGGAGGTGTAGTCTATATTCTAGGTGGTCATTTCATGACTAAGGAAGAGGAGAATGGGTACTAGAGGATGACTGCTAGTGTTGGCCACAAGTACCTACTGGGTAAATATGTACAGTAGATGCTCCATAACTGTTTGATAAATGTACATGTGCCAGGTTTTGTCTGCCTGTTTGGATAGACCTCTGCTCATGGTAGGTAGTCATGCTAGTGCACTGGGTAATAGAGTGCATTTCCCTCTTCCTGCCCAGAGGTTATGTTCTGTCGGCTCGCGTGGGCTTCCTTCTGGCTCCTGTGTCTGGATCTGCCCTCCTGGTACACACATGGTGAGTGTGGAGATCACGGTGAAGGGGCCCAGAGATTCCTGCCACAGGCAGGTCCTTTCCAGGTTTCTTCAGCCCACAGCAGTGCCTGGACCATGGCTGTCTGGGTGCTGAAGTGGGCGGTGAGATCCCCCACTGCCTGTCACTCCACAGGAACAGATGTGCAAATGGCTGGCTGTGGCCAAAGACACAGTCAGACATCCACCTCAGGAGCACAAGTTCCAGAAAGAGGGAGGGAAAGAGACGTTGAGACTAGAGGAAGAATGAGCCTCTGCCGATCTTTCTCCCCACTGGCCCTTGTCCTTGGAGGTCAAAGTCAGTGTAAAGTCATAAAATTTTGTGAGATGCTGGCCCTGGGTGAGAGTTAGAGCCCCCATGACAAGCACAGTAGCCAAAACCTAAATCTAGTTTGACATACCATGAAAATGAGGCAATTGTATGTTGGCTTTGCTGGAATCCCCATGTCACTCTCCATTAATTTCTTTGTCAAGGTAGTTTCCAAAATCTCTTTTCCTCAGCATCATAAATGCTAAGGGAAAACATCCTCAAGTGTTCTTAACACACAGCAGGGGAGAGAGGCTGCTAACTGCCCAGAATCATGTGCTGAATCTACTGAAGCAGTTTTGCTGCGGGTCCTACGACCAGAGAGTTCTCTGGTGTCCCTTTGCCGGCATGCCATTCTCTGCTGGCATTCACCCAGTGGGAATTGCTCCTCCCCAGGTCCCCAGGAGACACCTGTAAGCTGAGTCCAGACCTGGCTTTTGAGCTTGACAATGACTGTTCCTTTGGGATAAAGGAGCTGGAAATGCACTGTGGCTTAGGCGCAGCGCCCCGCATCCCATCTCTCATTCCTTTACACTTTGCCACTCCAGGATGTTTCAAAGTTCCCATTTGCAAATCAATTTAACAAGGTCCCAGGCCGAACCACTGAGTAACAACATTAAAATGATTCTTTTTACTGACTGGGGGATAAAACTACACACCTGCAAATTCCTTACTACCTTTAATTATGAACTTTGAGCCAATGTTCCATATTTTAATTTCTCTAGGTACTGGGCCTGGATTTTCCACCTTTGAAAATGTCTCCAGAATTTTTCTGCTGTAAAGAGACTTAAGGAGATGATGGGGTATAGGATAAGTGGCTGTTTAATTTGAGCTTTAAAGAAATATAACCTACAATGGAAAGAATACAAAAATGTTGTTGTATAAAAACTGGCTGGCTATTATTTCATTCTTTTGACCTTAATTCTCTCAACATGGAAAACTCAATTCAAATGTAACCAATAGGGTCAACCCCATACTAACATTTCAGGAAAGACAGTGGTTCCAGGAATCAGTAAAGGTGTTTTGCTGTCGGGGTGGTGGCTGTTTTGATTAAATCACCTTTATCTCTTGTCCTCTACTAATGAGATACCTATGGTGGAGACATTTCAGAGAGCTTAATATTAAACACATAGGGATACTGGAGTCCAGGCTGGTTAGGTGAAGAGCATAAATCCATACTGCGGAGGAAATTGACAACCTTCTCTGTGCGGAAGTTATGTCCTGAGGCATCTTCCTTGGTCACGGTCATGGTTTTCTCTCTCCTCTCTAAGGTGAGCAGGACTCACATCAGGATCTCAGTTTTGGATGTGAGAAAGCTGAGGCCCACTCATTACCTGTAGGAGTGATTTGCCAAGGCGGCAGGGCAGTTCAGACCCGATTCCAGCTTTCCACGTTCCAGTCCAGTTCCTCCCCTTCACTAGTCTCTTTTCTAGTGACCCACGAAAGCTTCTGGCCTCAGACACAGTGCTCAACCACTTCAGGGATTTAGAAACAGTGCTACAAGAGGAAAACAAAGCAAAACAAGGAGCAGGCAAGGTTTAGCTGGAGAATATGATCCTTTTTCTGGTGTTTCTAAAAAGAAATGACCCTTTGTGCTCTAGCTGCCCTCAGAGTCTTTGACTAATTTCTCTGTGGCTGAGTGCCAGGGGTGGCTGAATGCTGGGGGCTCTGTGCTGCTTCATGCTTTGGCATGACTCTATGTATGTGTGTGTGGGGGGGGATGGTGAGTGATGGGCAAAATTCTCCCCTCACCTCCTGCTTGCACTTCCCATCAATGCAAAGGCATATCTGGGTGCTTTTGCTCCACCTCAGGGTTGAAGGCTGTGTCGATTCCTGTCACACACACATTATATTTTGCTGTCCCATGTGAATCAGAGCTTGTGTTAATATCTTCTAGCTGGGCGCTGTAGTGCTCTCTCAGCCAGATCTTCATTTCACGTCTGTCCTAGGGCTCTCAGCTATGCCAGCAGAGCCCTCTGGAGAGCTGACTGGTATTCTCATTTTCTACCAGCCTCGGCATGTCATGAACTTTCTGGCTCACTGGGAGCTGAGAATACAGATGAACATAAAAATTGAGAAGAGTTATTGGAGGCTCTAAGAGGATGCCAGTCAAGCAAAAGAATAGTAGGTTCCTGTTGCAATATCGGAACCAGCTCTCACTTCCCAATTTCACAGTAACTCATGGATTATCTCTGCTTATTTTGAATGCTTCAGCAAGATCTATGTTAATAGAATTCTCTATG
This sequence comes from Pongo abelii, assembly GCF_028885655.2. Lineage (NCBI taxonomy): Eukaryota > Metazoa > Chordata > Mammalia > Primates > Hominidae > Pongo > Pongo abelii. The sequence goes on from NC_071990.2 coordinate 11,179,695, forward strand.
GATCTGAGTAGGCTCTCCATCCTTTAAACAAATTAACACTGCCACAGCTACCTCCCATGCCTCCTGGGAGCACCCCCTTACATGGTCAAAGAAACCCTATAGAAAGCAGAAAGGAGCTGGTAGGAAATAGACATCTTAGGTCCATGTCACTTACACTATTTAGTTATATAGAGCCTTCTGCACAAGCAAAGCATTATTATCCTAATCAAAGTTGAAAATGACAAATAGAGGACAGAAATGAATTCCTAGCCTGTAGTTTCATTTTCCCAGAAAACAACAACAACAACTCTGTCCCTTAAATATAGGGTTTGTTTGTGAGTAAATTGGTTGTATGCCCCAGGGCCTAACTATTCTAAGAAAATATATACTTTACATATTCTAAAAATAAATAAATAAAAATTAGACACAGAGAAATGGAAGTGATAGGAATGTATTTTTTTTTTTTTCTCCTAAACTTCAAACAAGAAATCATTCTTTTGGGAAAACTGGGCTAGAGCTAGATGTTTTTAATGCTTTCCTGGCAGTTGCCTAAGAACAAAACATTATCTTGTGGCAGAAGAGTAGGGGCACGACAATGTTTAAATATGTCTTAATGATCTAGAGGTCTTGCAAACATCTGAGTCATAAAAAAGTCAGGTCATAGTTTTTAAAGAACCTCTAGACAAGGATCAGGGTATGGTCAAAAAAAAAAAAGCTTGGATTTTAGTCCTAACAGGTTCCCATCTCTTTGGCACTTTCATGAATGTGCGCAGTCGTTGAACTTACAACCCATGTTGATAAAAAAGAGAAAGTATCACTTTGCAGGATTGCAAAGGAGGAAACGATATAATGAAATCAGACAAAGCCTCCCCGCTTGTAGGAATCTGGCCTCCTCCATTGAGGTTGCGGGGAGTAAGTGTACTGTAGCAGTTAATATTTCTGAAGGTAAAATTTGGTCGGGGATATGTCTCATTCTTCACTTTTATTTCCTCTTGCTTGAAAAGTCATACATCTCCAGGAAAATTGCTGGAGAATATATGCCTTTTCTTTCCCTGCACAACCCCGTGCTCCGGGACAAACTCACACTGCATGGGAATGAAAAACTAGACTTTTATGTTAACTTATTTCAAATGTTCAAAACTGGTTTCCACGTTTAAATTTTACAGTGTTTCTTGAAATGTAAAATTTTAAGTGTGGGAAACTATGGTATCATTTGGGAATTTAAATCTTCTGTGGGAACATTATAAAAACTATTACCAAAGTCCATTCCTTCTTCTGGACATCACAGGCAGCAAGGCAAATATGCTTTAAGTGCCTATGTGAATGCAACATCAGGATTCTATAAAAAGAATAAAATAGATTCAGCACCCACCCTCTAAGACAATAATGACTCAGGCAGTGATATTAGAGACAGGCAGACAAACAAGGATACAGTGAGAAGGAATTACACACATCTGGTCATTTTGTACTGGTATTTTTTTTTTAATGAATTTTCATTTGGAGCCACCAATTAATATCATGGCATCTTCAAGCTTATGCTAAAAGCATGAAATTACAGATAAAATACATGATGGCCAATTACATTTGAATTTCAGATAAACTATGAATAACTTTTTAGTAGAAGTACATGCCATGAAATATTTGGGTTATATTTGTGCAAAAATGTATTTGTTGTTTATCTGAAACTTTTCTTTCTTTTTTTTTTTTTCTGAGATGGAGTCTCACTCTGTCACCCAGGCTGGAGTACAGTGGCATGATCTCAGCTCACTGCAATCTCCGCCTCCTGGGCTCAAGCAATTCTTCTGCCTCAAACTCCCAAGTAGCTGGGATTACAGGTGCGTGCCACCATGCCCGGCTAATTTTTGTATTTTTAGTAGAGATGAGGTTTCACCATATTGGCCAGGCTGGTCTTGAACTCCCAACCTCATGATCTGCCCACCTTGGCCTCCCGGGATTACAAGTGTGAGCCACCAAGCCTGGCTGTTTTTCTGAAGCTGAAGCTTAAATATAACTGGGAGCCCTGTATTTTTTAAAATTAAATATTTATATTTTAAAAATTTTATTTCAATAATTTTTGGGGAACAGATAGTTTTTGGTTACATAGATACATTCTTTGGTGGTGATTTCTGAGATTTTGCTGCACCTGTCACCCAAGCAGTGTAAACTGTACCTAAAACCCTATATTTTTATTTGCTAAATCTGACCATCTTACATGCAGAGAAATAGTTACTGCCATGACAGCCATCTGGAGCAAGAGGAGAAATCCCACTGGGCCCCAGAGGTGGTGGTAACTTACTGCTAATTAGAAAACTCTCACAGCATTTCTAGCTGCTCTCTCCCCATGGAGAGAGACCCTCTTCCCAGCTACATTCTACATCCTCTCTTAGAAGTCGGAGTGGGTGGAATGAAAGCGGCATTGGTGTTTTGGTGTGATCTTAAAGTTGCCACCTGAGATTATTCCTATCACCTGAGCTTTCACAAGTGGTATTTCAGTTCAACAAATATTTATTAAGCACATGCTCCTTTGCAGAACAATATGTTGGGTTGAGTCTCTTTTCTCAAGGAGTTCAGAGCCCCAAAGGGAAGACTAGCATGTCTGCAGCTGATGCTATTCAAGGCAAAGTGTGGAAAAATAGAGAAAATGCAACAGGATTCATAGAGTGAGACAAATAAGTTCTGTGAGGAGTAGGAGATGAGAGAAGGGTTCATGGAGAAACGAGTGGATGAATGGGATTGGCCAGAAAGGGAGAATCTTACGGGCAGAGATACAAATCAACAGCTCACCATGCTGAGAGGACAGAACCACCAGAGATGCAAGTAAGAATGTGTGGTCGGAGGGATTCTCTGTTCCACCCCAGAAAGGGGTGATTCATTCATTCATTTGTTTATTCAGTAGACATTTATTGAATTCCAATGCATAAATTAATGTAAAACTGCAATTTTGTAAAGAACTACGTAAAAGAAATTCGCGTTGCCGTGATAGGTGGTGTATGAGGCATGATCTGGTGAGGGAGGTTGGCCAAGGCCTTGTGAGAGAGGTAAGGACTGAGGAGAATAGAATTAGTCTGGTGACAAGAGGTGGTGAGGGCCTGGGAGGAGGAGAACTAAGGCAGCTGAAACAGCATGTGTGAAGGCCCTGTGGCAGAAGGAAGCTTGGGGCATCCAAGGAAATGAAAGCAAGCTTGGCTCATGGTGGGATGTTAGGCTTGAGAGGCAGAAAATTCCTTAACAGATCCCAAAAGGCCTTGCATGAATCCATATAGCCGCTGGAGCCATGCAAGGCCTTTTGAGATCTGTTAAGGATTTTTCTCTTAATCCCTGAGCACTATGGAATCATTTTATGTATTTAAGCAGGAATGTAACAAATTAGCTTTCAGTGTGAAGGAATCCCTCTGGCTGCATAGGAGGGGAGAGATTGGAAGGGAACCAGAGAGCTATAAGGAGACTGGTTAGGAGGCTACTGCAGAAATTTGGGCAGAAGTTGAAGGGACCCTGTATTCTCCTGATCTCCCTGTATCTCTCCTAATACTATTTTTTTGCGACGGAGGAATACAGGAGTAACACCACTAGGCCCCCCATCAGCATGCCCACAGAACATCTGGGTCTTGGCCCAGCAAAGTGAAAAGAATTTCCCAAGTCACTATGTATGGTTTTTGCTAGAGGCTGGTAGGGCATGGGGTATCATAACTGAACAAAAGCAACTCTCTGGAGCCTTGAGGGGATATTTCAAGCCTCAGAGAGTTAGGGGAATGTAGGCAGATTCACGAGCCACCTGCCTTGGCGCTTCAGAACCACTTTTCCCATGCCAAGCACCTGGCAAGGCAGAGCCCCCATCTGGCTGGAATCTTCCTGGAGAGACCTTCTCCCATTGGTTCCTCTCCTGCCAGGTGTATGTGCAGCAGGAGGGCAGGATAGTTCTGTAATACCTGGAAACTTGTGGAAACGCTCCGGCCCACTCTAACACCACGGAGGCACCTCTGCTCTTGTTGGCTGTATTCACCAAACAATTACCAAGAAGTGTAGGTGGTATCTCTTTCACAGTATTTATTAGTATTTAATTTTTTTTTTTTTTTTTGAGACAGGTCTCACTCTGTCACCCAGGCTAGAGTATGGACCTTCCGGCTCAAGTGATCCTCCCACCTCAGCCTCCTGAGTAGCTGGGACTACAGGTGCGTGCCACCATGCTTGGCTAATTCTTATATTTGCTTTTGTAGAGACAGGGTTTCACCATGTTGCCCAGGTTGGTCTCAAACTCTTGGCCTCAAGTGATTCTCCTGCTTTGACCTCCCAAAGTGCTAGGATTACAGGCATGAGCCACCCTGCCTGGTCGAATTCTGATATACTTATTACAAACCCTGGATTCAATAAAGCCTTTGCAGTAGGCTGTTTGTATCGATAGATGTGAATTGATTTAGATGACATTCTGTCCTTTGTGCAAACTCAGAGCAGCCCCATGTGGATGGCATATTTGCAGGCTGACCCACTGTCACTCACTTTTCAACTTGACTGCAGGCCATGCCTCTCTTAGAGAAGCATTTTTCAACCTCCAGTGCTCATGAATGCCAGAAAACAGGGTAACATTTATAAGGATCGTAGGTCACTCTGGCACTCAGGCCCTGGAAAAATGTAAAGTATGGCCATTGGACTCTTGGTCCCAGACTGATACTCTTCTGGGGGACCATCAATCACCTGCATCAGATCCTTCAAATGGTGGAGCCAGGGTTCCTCAACTTTGGCATGATTGACATTCTGGGCTGGATAATTCTTTGTTGTTGGAGAGTATCCTGTGCATTTCAGGATGTTTTGCCACAGCCGTGGCCTGTACACATTAGATGCCAATAGCACCCACCTCCTTCAGTTTTGACAGCCAAAAATATCTCTACACATTGGCAAATAACCCCTGGGAGGCAAAATTGCCCCTAGTTGGGTGTGCCTGGTGTAATCTTCCATCCTCTTTGATCTAATGGGAAGACTAGGATCTGGAGAGGGAAGAGAGGGAAGAGTGCCTTCTGAGGGCTGATGAGTACATGGAGGCAACCCTGGAATTAGCCTAGTCCAGATCTGTCTAACAGCCCCCCAAATAGACCATTTGTTCTGACTTTGCTTCTTTTTGTCAATGTTCCCATTCTAGACACTGCTCCTTACTTGTTCCTTTTTGTTCTAATTTTTTCTGGGGTCCCCTTTCTCCCGAGGTCAACCTGGAAACACTGAGATTTGCAAAGTTGAATTCCAATGCAGCAGAACAGCCTGGCCCAGGCAAAACTCTAAACAAGATGAGGGCTGAGGCTTCTCATTTCTGCCTTCTCATTTCAGCCCCGCAGAGTGACAGAAACAATGTAGATTCTTTGTGTGTGTGTGTGTGTGTGTGTGTGTGTGTGTGTAGTGTGGCATCAAAGGTTATCTTGTCTCTTTTTATTTCTTGTCTCTAGTTATTTGTCCCCTACTCATAAGCACATGTCCTTATGTCCATCTCTTGTTTTTTGAAACTGACTCTGAAGTTTTCATTTACAGCCAATATAAATAACTGATCATAATCGCAAATGATCACCTTCCACAGAGTTGGAATATCCCCAAAGAGGCAAAGGCCAGAAGAAAGAGGACTCTATTCTGTTACAGCCATGGAATTGCACTCTTGAAGCACACAATTATGGACTCTTTTCTAAATGAACCAAAGTGCAAACTGAAGGTAGAGAAACTCAAATTTTATCACAGCATCCCATAGCATACTTAAGAGTTGATTTCCCATTGTAACTGCATTTTTACAGGGCTCAGACCATTCAGCTATGGATGTTCTGAACCTGCCATGCACCTACCAGGGAGGCTCAGGGGCTGAACCAGGCCACCAAGGCTTTTTACATCAGTATTTTTCTCAAGAGCTGAGCCCCGGCACCCTGGCTGGCTGGCTTTTCTATCAAAGGTGTGAATGCTCTTCTCTGAATTTTGCTTAGATTAAGGTTCACTTAATGCTGTAACATGTTTGGTATCAAGAATTTTAAAGGAAGTGGTTTTGTGGGTTTTAATGCATTTTTTGCATTTAAATTTCAGGTCACTCAGCTATTGGTCTGAAGAAGGCTTTGTTTTTTTTTTTTTTTTTTTTTTTTTCTATTTGGCCTTCTTTGGAAGCCAGTTTATCGTCTGAGTTCTCCTGTAATCTGAACTACAGGTTGCAGGTTCTGAACTACCTGAAGCCATGCAAGTCATAACACATCATTACTGACTTCTGGCTCTTTCCTTCAAGTGAGTGTGAAGCTGAGAGGGGTCATTAAACTCCCCCAGAGGGTAATGTCCATTGGGTTGAAGGACACAAAGCCATAAACTTGTCAGAACTAATTGCACCTCAAAGCAAGGTAATGCTTGTCAAGAGCTGGGGGAAAGGTTGTTTATTACTTCACAGGTCTCTGGCATTGCAGATGTTATTTGTGTCCTAAGAAGAGCAAGAGGAGCTGCAATATGAAACCAGAAAACAGACACACTTCATTTCTCTCTGCTGTTGGTGTTTTCTGGGGAGACCAGTGGAGTCACTCTGGGCAGGACTGAGGGGGACCCGGGTATATGACCAAGCCCTGGACAGTTCATGTGAAGGAGCAGGACCCAGCTTCCAGGTCAGGAGGGAAACGTGCCTGACCTTTGTGCTGCTCTGCCAGGTGAGGTGTCCTTTCCTCTCCTCACCCAATGGCTGCAGGCAGGCTGAGAAGCCTTGCAAAACAAGACCTTCTGGCAGCAGGAGGCTCTTTCTACTGCCTTTTTGCTGATAACCTTGCAGGGAGTGTTATTTTGGCAAGTGAAGGTATCTTGGAGTGTACCCTCCACCTGGAGCCTGCTTACTCAGAAATATTCTCCAGCTCACTTAAGCTTAAAGACCTTTCGCTTCCAAAGGCCAACCTGGAAGGGGGCAGCAATGGCTAATCTCAAGTTTTTAAAACATCAAATGATTTCGGATTCCTGTAAATTAAGCATTGGATTGTATCCTTGGAAACAGCAGGACCCTGCAAAGTCTTGAAGTAATAGGATTGACTTTGAAGATGGGTTCTATCCTGTTCCCTAATACCAGCATGACCAAGGAGTACCACTGTGAATAATTTTATTAGTATGTGTAATAATTTAATCTGAGTGCTCTAGGCATGTGTTATTATTAGCAAAATTGACTGCTTATACAGTGGAATTTTGTTCGTATGCTCTCAATTTGAAGCAAAAGAAAAAACCACCTTACAAAAACAAATAATACACAGGCATGTATGGTCTGAAACATATTCATTCACTTCCCTTGGGGTTAGAGAAACAAATTGTATCTTTAGGAACAATTGATATAATTTCTAATTTTCCTAATAACAGAGGTAGGTATTGTTTTAAGATAGAGTGACCAAATACTAATATTAATTAGCAATTTTAACATGTAGGATGAGGACATTGAGAATGATGCCAATACCGTCAAACCTTTTGAGAGATCAGATTAGATGGTCGTCTGCATGGTATGGTACGAGTAGTGCAGTGCTTGACTGCGCCCTTAACACACACACACACACACACACACACACACACTCCCCACCACAGAAACAAAGATCTTTCTCCATCTGCTAGTCTCAGTGTCAGAAATTGTACGATTAGGGATTCATTCACTTGGCTTATAGCATATAGCCTTTCTTTTAAAATACAAATAACCCTAGAAAAAGGAAATTAAATAACTGGTACTCACTTACATTATAGAAATAATTGTTTTTAATATTCTTCCAGGCCTAGCATCATTGGCCATATATAAAAAAGGGTTGAAAAATGTACGTTGGTATATAGACAAAAATAAACAGAGTAGAGAATGTACATTGAGAAGCTCCCAGAAGGCCTTGCAAACCTCTGTCCTAGCACACCAAAGATTTCCTGTGATAAAAACACTCAGCATTACAGTGAGGTGGTTAAAAACATGGTCTTTAGAATTGGTTTCAAATCCAGTCTGTCACATTAGGGTGTGTGCCTTTGGGAAAATTAATCATTCTGAGTCTCAACTTGCCCATCTGTAAAATGGGGTTAATAGTATATATTTCATAAGGTGTTGTCACAATAGACAGAGATGATGAATGTAAAGCTACGGAGTAAATGTTCATGAAATGACGAAGATCACAAAGATGGTGATGAAGAAGATGATGACTTCTCATCCCGCCCATTGTCACTCCAGTTCTGGGCATTGAGTGAATGGGCTTGAATTAAATGACTTACAGAAGTGGTAGAAGTTTAGCAACATGTATGCTGGGTCCGAAGTAACTTGAAGATCCTGGACATCTGGGGTAAGGATGGTATTGAAGAGGAAGATGATATAAAAAGTGTGTTAGTCACAGAAATAGTCACACACTATTTCTCAGTTTTCTGTGGGTGAGTCTTCACACCTACTATTAACCATTCTCAGTGCTGAAAGGATGTGTGATATTGTGTGTGAGCATGTGTGTGTGAGCACGTGTGTGAGCATGTGTGTGTGTGTATTGTAAAAGAATTCTTCCTGGGATTCATGCTCCATAATTCTCCACATTTGATCATGTCCTGGTTGGCTCACTAGGGACAAAGAATGACAGGTTTTGAGTTATTTTTTAATGACTATAAAAACGAAGCCATTTTGGAAAGTAAGTTCACATGTGGCACGAGATGTTTTGTGGCTCCCAGCAGTTTTCTTTTTGCAAGATTTGAGATGGCTGAGCATCCCTGAGTACCAAAGCAGTGATGATTGGTAATAATCATGATAATGATGAAAATGTACATTGGTACGCATCTTTTCAGATTACCAAGTGTTTTCACATTCGTGTGGTTTACATAACCACTCCATAACATAAGCTAAGTCAGGGAAGTTATTAACTCCATTTTCTATATGGCAAAACTGAGTCTTTGGAGGATAAGTAATTTTCTCCTGGGTATTCTGCAGAAGCACAATTAGAACCTATGTCTTTGCATTCTTAGTGTATGTTAAAATCAGTCATAGAGGTAAAACAATAATGCTTAATACAATAACTATCCTCCCATATTTCTGTTGATTTTCGTTAGCATATTTATGTTTCAATTCATTCATTCAACATAAGTTGAGCTCTTTGTCATGTGCAAGTCATTAGAAACACAAAGATAAATATGGCACAATCATTGCTGTCAAAGAACAATAAAGTTGTGTCTTACCTGTTATAAACTATACCAAGTTTATGCTTTTAACTTTTCTAATTCTGGAGAGTATGACTACCTTTATGAGAGCAATCAGAGAGATTATATGGGTGTGGATCATGGAAAATCCAGAATATATGGCTGTTGTGACAACTTGAACTTTGTTTTTACCTTATTTTCTCTCTTCCCCTTGTTTTTGCTCTGCTAAAATTCCCAAACAACTAAAGTCTGTGTGCAGTGAAAGACCACTTCGGCCCAGTGGAGAAGCTTGCAGACCACCAGACAGTCATTTTTGCTATGATGTGTTAGATTCTTGTCTTACCCTGAGGATGTCAAATTTGGAACTCAGCTCCTTGGAATAATTATTCCTAGTGGAAACCTCCACCTTAAATACCTTTCAAATTCCTTAACTTTATCTGACTTTGGAGAATTTCTTTTAAAGAAACAGAAAAATGGAAAGCCTTATGTATTTTGGAATATGCCCCAGTGTAGAAAATTGGTGCCAAACATGTGCCCAGACCTGACTTGCAAAGGGCTGTGGTTTAATGAGACCCTTTGCTTTGCAGCCTGCTGGCCCAGCTTCTATTTGCTGAGAGTTGATGGTACAAGAGCTCTAGCTCTCAGATCGCCAGGGAAGCAGAGGAGGAAATTAGCAAGAAACTTCCAAAAAGAAGGCACAAAGAGCCTTTGCTTTAAAGACTTGCTTTCTCGGCAACATGAAAATTTTGGCAGCTGAGTTGGTGACAGATTGGTGGCAACATTCTACTGGCCTAGCTGAACATTTGCTCTCCTTACCACCCCATACCCTCCAAGACTGTGCAATCCAGAGCATGTGGTTTAAATTCCCTTCCTGTCCTAAGGTGCCAACACACAACCCACACTTTGGAGAGTAGAAGAGGGAAAACATAGGCTTTGTTCACTTCCCAGATTCTCTGTGTGAAGCAAGTTTAGGAATTTATGTGTGGTTGGAATGGGGAAATATGACTATTCTGGAAGCTGTATACCAGTGTGGCTCCACATTTCCAATTTGGCTTCCCTATCCCATAATAGAGTTCTTAGAGAAAAGCATTTCCATCCTCACATCTCAGAAAGCTAAAATAGAAAAGTCTGAGTTAAACACAGTATACATTCATTAAAAGAATAAAATAAGTGAAAGCCCAGTTAAATACATGGAAAATGGGTATGTGGATGAACAGAGCTATTCATGGAATTCAGGTAAATTATGACATCCGCTTAATGTGAAAGTCACAAATAAAATCAGATGACATTTAAAATGCAAAATCATACATTAAAGTGTAAATTCTGGGCCAGATTCTCACCCAATACAATTTGATGGAAATTGTCTTATAGAAAATGAGTTATTCAATTTTTTTCCAATTTCCTGGTGGTGAAAATCTGGGGTAACCAGTGTTTTAACAGGAAATCTAAAGGAAATGAACAATATGACCTTGGCTAATTTTTAATTCTGATGATTTCATGATATGCATAGTAATTGCATTTTGGGTTTTGTTTGACTTTATTTCAAAGCTATTAAATATATGTTCAATGCAGGGGACATGTTCCAGATAAACCATTGTTTGAATGTTAAAATTCATTTAAATCAGACAACCAGGCAGGATTTGGTAGCTTTTTTGTGTGTGTAAGGGGGAGGATTCTGATTAAATGTGAAACAACTCAAAGAGGTTCAAGAGTCTGGCCTTCATGATTAATAGTCTGCAGTAGATATTAGAAATCCAGACAGACTGAAGGCAAAATGCCTTCTCTCGGTAGACAGACTGTATTCTAACCTCCAAGGACTCTGCATATTTAGCCACTCTCAATTCAACTGCCTTTGCCAGCCCAGGCTTCATTGGATTAGAAAGTAGTGGAAAAAAACCCTCCCAGGAGTGATCGTCTCGAATTCCTTTAGTGTTTAATCTGTCTGGCGCATGGATGGCCCTCTTGAACTGCAGGGAGCACATGGCAGAGAGAAACGTCTTGGGCTGGCTGGCTTGTGCTTGGAAAGTGAAAGCAAGCTGTTATTTTCGCCTTCCCAATTCACATTCCTGGCCTTTGACATCATGAGGTCATTGTTTGGTTGGCTGGAAGGGTGTCACACGTGGATAGGTGCCATTAGGTCACGTGTGCATAGGTGCCATTTTTGTCTGGGACATTTACACAGGGTACTTATAACCTCTTTTGGTAGACTGAGCCCTGTTGCTCTCAAGAAAGGAAGTTTGTTCTTAGTCCTAACCCAAATTTTAATGTATGCTTCTGTAAGCCTACATCCTTGCAAATCTTAGTCAAGATAGAGACCATTTCTCTCAAAATAATCCATGTAGATATCAGAGCATCTCTTAGTCTTCTTAGGTTCAAGTCTAGACTTGAGCTTATTAGCTATCTGAACATGGGCATATTCCTTAATTCCTCTATGTCTCAGTGTCCTCATCTTTAAAATAGGGACAGCAGTAGAACCTCCTTCACGGAAGAAGGGAAACGGCAGCCATCAGAGTTCCCCAGATGTGGAAGGCAGGTCTGGGGCAAGGAAGGAGGGTCAGCCTCTGCTGCCATTCTTGTAGATGGAGAAGGGGCTTTGCAACTGGCTACCTCCCCCCTGGAAATGCAGATTGAGCCCAGGGGCTGGGCAGTGGTGAGAGGGGGCCCAACAAGAGCTGGACCCCCATCACCTCCTCGAGGTGACAGGAGCATGCCCAGGCTGCGGTCTGAGTGAGATGGCGCCCCCAGAGGATGAATCAGGGCTCTGTGAGGAACCACACGCCCCAGCATCCCGCGCTCATAGGTCACTGCTGGGGGAACCACCAGGGATAGTGGAGTGGTGTCTCTAAAGATTGAGCGAGAGAAAGGGTCACCAAGAATTCAACCTCTAGCCCAGTTGTTCCTTGAGTAAGAAAGCAGGAGGCAGATATTTAGGAACGAATCAAACTTCAAGAAATACAGCATCCATGGGTTCTTTTTGCAAATAAAAAGTGTGTCTTGAAAACCAATCCAGCCAAATAAAAAATGAATCAAAATAAAGAACTCAGAAACTGAGAGGCTGTGGATTCGTTTAAAATAGAACTGAGACCAAGCAATTTGGGGAGTAAGGCTGAAAAAAAGAATTTAAAGGTCACAAGTAAGTATTTTAATATAACTAATCATATTGGTAAGAGAAGAAAAGAGGTTGAAAAAAATATGTTAACTGACTTCCTCATCTTTCCTGTCAAGGAGTCAACAGTGAAAAGCACAGTTTAAAAATAACAATAACTTCAGCTCTTTTAAGTTTTTCTGTTTGTTTGTTTGTTTCTTTTTTAAGAGATGGGGGTCTTACTATATTGCCCAGGCTGGTCTCAAACTCCTAGGCTCAAGTGATCTTCTAGCCTTGGCTTCCCAGAGTGCTGGGGTTACAGGTGTAGGCCACTGCTCCCAGCCAGCTCTATAGGTTTTGCACATTTTCTTAAATTATAGGGAACTTTTAAGAACTAATATCTCTAGCAGTGAAGAAATGTCCGAAGTTCATCAGATTCTTCAGTTTTCAGTTTTTTTAATCTGTTAATTCAAGGAAAATTAAATCAAATACTTCAAGTTTAAAATTGCATGAGTATCCTCTTATTATTCTAAATGTCATATGAAACTATGGGATAATGAATCCTGGGTTATTTCATAGAAGACCTTCTGTGTATCTACCAGGCTTTATATCTGTTATATGGACAAGGAGAGATAAGTGGAAAAACGCTCACCAAATATCAGCAATGGTTATTTCTGTGTGGTTTCAGGTGAAGATTTCAGATGAGTTTTAAATTTTCATTTTTTTCTGGTTTTCTCGATGACTTGAATATTGCTACAGTATTTTCTGGACTTTAACTTATTTTGTTCTTTCAATAAATCTATGCTTAAAGTTTTCTAGCATGTATGGATGGAAGCACTTTTCTCTATCCTGAAAGAACAATTGGATCAATTAATGTATTGTCCTTATGACTAGTAATATTGGCGGAAAAGTTGTTCAGACTAAGACTGGTCACCTTTTTACAGAAGAAAAGGCAATTCTTTTGGAAGGAAGTACTTTTGGAGAGCAAGGAATCAGGGGAGAGGTGTCATTGGTACAGATGAAATGTGTTTATTAAATAATGCCCCAAAGACAGCTGTACTTACATGTTTATCACAGCACTATTCACAATAAGAAGGATATGTGATAAACAAGTGTCTATCAGTGGAGGATTAGATAAAGAAAATGTGGTATATAAATGCAATGGAATACTCTTCAGCCATAAACAAGAATAAAATCATGTCTTTTGCAGCAACATGGATGGAACTGAGGCCATTATCTTAAATGAAACAAGCCAGACACAGAGAGTCAAATACCACATGCTCTCACTCATAAGTGGGAGCTAAAAAACCATGTATGCGTGGACAGAAAGACAGAATGATTGACAATGGAGACTTGGAAGGGAGAGGGAGTGGGAAGGGAGGGGACCAAGAGAAATTACTTAATGGGTACAATGTACATTATTCAAGTGATGGATAGGCTAAAGCCCTGACTTGACCTCAATGCAATCTATGCATGTAACAAATTTGCTCTTGGACCCCATACATTTATACAATTAATTAATAAATAATGCCCTAAAGCAGTGGTTCTCACCTGTGGGTGATTTTGCACCCCCCTCACTTATTCCAGGGAACATTTTTCCATATCTGGAGACATTTTGGATTGTCAAACTTGGGTGGATTCAGGGGAGTGGGGGATATAGTGCTATTGGCATCTAGTAGCATCTTGGGATGCTGCCAAACTTATTACAATGCACAGAGCAACTCCACAACAAATAATTATTTGGCCCCAAATGTTAATAGTGCTGATGCTGAGAAACCCTGCCCTAAACTCTTGAAAAAGAAGCCATTATATACACAATTCCCTTACAAGAGTGAGCCTGGAAGCAGATCCTATTTTAGCAACGAAAGCTAAGATGCTAAATTTATTCTTTCTGGCCACTAGAATTTTTACCCAGGTGTATTTATTATTATAAAAAAAACTTTTCTGCTTTTTATTGGTCCTTAGTCTTCAACTACTGTATGGGTTTATATTTGCCACCTAGGAATGGGAAGTTGTAACCAGTGGTCTAAGTCTAAGCCAGGATAGTTGTAGTTTCCAATGGTACCTTCAGTGACCTTGATGTAGGGGTCTCTGATCTCAACCCTACTGGCTGAACAAGCCAAGTCAGGCTATTTGAAGTCTCTGGAAAACCAGCCAATGGTCCGGATCAATTGCATTCAGCAAGAAGTTAATGCAAGAAGACTGGGCTCATCTTGGTGTGTGTGTAGGGAATGAATTGCCCTCTTCTCATTCACTTTAAGGACCATTTATTGCTGTGAATCAGGAGCAAAGTATCAATAGATGGGAGTGAGGATTGCTTCTGTCAGGTAGAGATTTTGCTTTTAGCCCAACAGTTTTTATAGCACCATGTCAAAGAGAATCTGCACATGCTGGAATTACCTGCTGGCTTATGATTACAAACAGCCCTCATATGAAAATCTCAGCACTTCTGGCTGCTGCCTTCAATCGCTTTTTCTGAAATCGGTATCCCTTGATGTCAACTATTTGATTTCAGCCAGTCGTTTCTCTCTGGCAGTGCTCCCTGCAAATGTGTCCTTTCAAGAAAACTAAACCTGCAAGTGGCTTGTAATGTACCATGACCTTATCATGTGAAGGACAAATGGCTCTTGTGCTTATTAGATAGCAGATGAATGGATGAACTGAATTCTTGGTCTGAAGCTTTGATAAGGTCAGATGTCTTTGGAAAAAAAAAACCACCACTTCCTTGGCTGCAGGGATGTCACTCCCAAGTATCTTTTCATAATGCCTTAAGATTTATACTTAGACTTTATTTTTTATGGCTTAAGAAATGGCTTATTAGTAAAATAGAATACTTTGATATTAGAAGAGAAAGCTGGGCTTTTAAGGCTGTTGGAGACATTGGTTTTCAACTAAGTACATATACTGATTGCTGCATATATTTTCAACAACGATCCTAGAGAACAAGGGTATGGGCAATTCATTAGACATAGCACTAATCAGCTAGTCAGAAAAAAAATTAGGAAGCTATTGTCAATACCTGTGGAGATACGGGTCTTGTCTGGGGCAGAAAATTGGCCTTTCTCCAGTTCTCCAATAAACTAATTACCTTTGAATATTATATCTAAGGCTTATAACAGAAAGTTTATTTCTAAGTATTATGCTGTAAGAATAGATTGAATTTAAGTAGAGAAAAGTAAAAGCGGGCACCAAATTGACCCTCAGGCTTCACCCTACAACAGATTTAAACCGTAGCAGAGTTGGGCCTCAGCTTTGCTGGCTCTGAAACTGGATGTCAGTGAGTCAAGGTAAAAACGGCATCTATAATATACTTTTATTTTGTTTCAGACAGGGCCCCACTCTGTCACCCAGGCTGGAGTGCAGTGGCGCGATCTCGGCTTGCTGCAGCCTCAACTTCCCAGGCTCAGGCGATTCTCCCTCCTTACTCTCCCTAGTAGCTGGGACTACAGGCATGTGCCACCAAGACCTCGTAACTTTTGTATTGCTTTTTAATAGAGTCGGGGTTTCGCCATGTTACCTAGGCTGGTCTCAAATTCCTGGGCTCAAGTGATCTTCTTGTCTTGGCCTCCCAAAGTGCTGGAGTTACAGGAGGGAGCCACCACTCCTGGCTGAAATCAGTACACTTATAGAAGCATTCATTGAAACACAAGAAGAATGAAAGAACAGATATATAGAATAAGACTGAGTCAAAATTGTTGGCTTTTAATGATAATAAAGAATTTACTGGCTGGGTGCGGTGGCTCGTGCCTGTAATCCCAGCACTTTGGGAGGCCGAAGCGGGCAGATCACCTGAGGTCGGGAGTTTGAGACTAGCCTGGCCACAATGGTGAAACCCTATCTCTACTAAAAATACAAAAATTAGCCTGGTGTAGTGGCAGGCACCTGTAATCCCTGCTACTTGGGAGGCTGAGGCAGGAGAATCACTTGAACCCAGGTGGCGGAGGTTGCAGTGAGCCGAGATTGGGCCACTGCACTCCAGCCTGGGCAACAAGAACGAAACTCCGTCACACACACACACACACACACACACAACCAATATTTGGGGAAAAAGGGCTAAATTTATATTTATTTCAACTGGCCCAAATGGGAGAACTATATCATATCAAAGGTTTTAACCTAGTTTCAGAGGTATTTAAATCTGCTTGAAATTAGGAAGAGGGATTTTACTTCTCTGTAAGAAATTTCAGTAAAGATGAAAATTAAAATGGGAATTTGTGAACTTAGAAAGAGAGGTAAAGTATCTGAAATTTCTTATTACATAAAAATGCTATTTTCCTCTCGTCTTAAAACATTTAACAAAAAACCCAAAAGTCTGAGGTTAACTGCAATTCAGTGAAGTTAAGTCATTCACTACAAACAAAGTATCTGTTAAAGGTTTTGGGCTGGAAGTGAGTGATGGCAGTGCAGGGTAAACCTTCTAAGAACTTCTGCTTCTTCAATTCTGCTCTGGACTTTGTCTGGTTAGGTGACAGGTCATTCTAGCTGCTGTGACAATAAATTTCTGACTTTCTCTCATGTCTTAGGCTATTTAGGGAGCTGCAGAGAATTCGGGGATGAGGATTGAGAGAATTATAGCTATGCTACTTGTTTTGGTCTTTTTTTGTAGAGCATGGAAAACCTTTATTTTATGACATTATTACCAGATTTATAGTCAATCTAGTTTACGGACTATTTCATTCACTAAACACTAATATCTAAGTTGAGATTGGCAGAGGGGATATCACAGACCTCCTTGGGTATCTGAATAAAGTATGACTTTTCTTTCCAGAAAATGCATACACAAAATTGCACACAAACTTAAATACAGGTTTCCAATTGCCCTTATGGGAACATGCACTCAATTAACTCTTTTTTTTTTCTTTCTGGTGATTTCTTTCCTTTTTAATTCATACATAATAGATATATGTAGTTTCTGGGTTGTTTTGGTCTGTCATTATTTCCAAAGATAAATTTAGTTTGTGATAGTAAAATGGATCACTTATTAATTGAGCTGTGCCAGGTTAAATACCCAAGGGTGTTCTGAAGAATAATCTCTTTACTTCCTCTGAATTAAACATAGAGTAAACCATTTAAAAAAAACAAAAAACAAAAAACAAAAATCACTCTCGGGCGGATGCGGTGGCTCATGCCTGTAATCCCAGCACTTTGGAAGGCCAAGGCGGGTGGATCACCTGAGGTCAGGAGTTGTAGACCAGCCTGGCCAACATGGTGAAACCCTGACTCTGCTAAAAGTACAAACATTAGCCAGGTGTGGTGGCGTGTGCCTGTAATCTCTCAGCTACTCTGGAGGCTGAGGCATAAGAATCCCTTGAACCCAGGAGGCAGAGGTTGCAGTGAGCCGAGATCACATCACTGCACTCCAGCCTGGGCAACAGAGTGTGACTCCTTAAAATAAACAAACAAAAAATCCACTCTCTTGTTGATAAACAAAGATAAAACACTCTCCTGATGAAAGGGGTTTGCCATAGGGTGCTTTCTCGCATTCTGTCAACTTCAATTAGCAAGCAAAGCTACAGTGTTCATTACCTTAGATTACAAAATAGTAAGTAGTGATTAACTGTAATTAAAGGGAGCTAGAATTACAGTATCACCAAATGCAGACTATGTGGTTTCTCTCTCTCCCCCCCACCTTTTTTTTTTTTTTTTTTTTTAATGTTCCAGGGATCTCAATATATCTTCACAGAGTGATTTCTTGCCCCCGGCTTTTCCTACCATCCCAGGAATAATAGCAATACTTATCTACCTAAAATAAACAAGCAGACACTTTTATGACAGCTGGAGACCTTGAACACACTTGGCCATGGCTTATCGGCCTCCAATGACGTAGTCGTGAAGCAAAGAACCTCTTGGGCCCTTAACTTTATCACTAATAGCAACATCCCCAGCAGCCTCACGTCCGCATACAGGAGCTGGCAGAACCCTAGAGAGCAGCTGCTCTAATGCTGTCATCTGGTTCAGTGAAGTTACTTAACACAGCACTTAGGAAGGGTCCGTTTCTTTCCATGCAGATACGATCATTAATTATTTACATTCAGTCTAGCAGGACAGACAAACCCAAAGAGACAGTTGAGGCTCCAAAGAGGGAAGTCAAAGAAAGAGAACTGCTTGAAGATTTCAGGGAAGGCTTCTTGGAGGAGCTAATGCCTTAGCTGAGTATTGGAGGAAGCAGAGGAGTTAGATTACTGGAGAAGGGAATTGGGGGTGGGAAATGGAGCATTCCAATCCCAGGTGACGGCACAGGCAAAGAGGAACTCTTTTTTGGCCCATTCTTCAAGTTCAGATTCCTTTATTTACTTTTTTTGAGACAGGGTCTCACTCTATCTTCCAGGCTGGAATGCAGTGGTGCTATCATAGCTCACTCCAGCCTCCAACTCCTGGGCTCAAGCGATCCTCCTGATTTAGCGTCTCAAGAGTTGGCACCATAGTTGCCACCACACCTGATTAATTTTTTTAAATCTTATTTTTTGTAGAAATGGGGTCTCATTTTGTTGCCCAGGCTGGTCTTGAACTCCTGGCCTCAAGTGATCCTCCCACCTTGGCCTCTCAAAGTGCTGAGGTTAGAGAAGTGAGCCACTGCGCCTGGCCCAGATCCCTTTGCTGATCTGTTTTCCCTGCTTCAGCTGCCTTTGGCAGAACAGAAAGGTCTGCTCAGGCAGTGTGAAGCTGGCCTTGTTGCAGAGTGATTTGGTAGCATGGCTGAGTCTGGTCTTAACAGTTAGCAGGTGCAATGTGAGCTCCTGCACTTCTTGGAGGGCAACTTTCCAGCAAGAGAAGGGCCAGTAGGTTCAGTCTAAGCAGCTACAAGGGCCCAGTGTGGGGAGGGGGTAAACATATCCAAGGAATCGAAGAAATCAAGATAAAGTCTTGGGCCTCAATGGCTTCATCTTCATAGTCCTGCTTTAAGTTTACCCCATACTTCTGTGTTTGGAAGGAAAAATGCAGTCTTGACATGGCTACATCAACTACATGTGGCTGAATCTGCAGCTTCATTCATCGGGGAAGTGGTACGTCATCCATTCCAAAGTTTTGACTTCCTCTCTACCTCTGCTCCCTCCTCTCCAATCTCAGCCATTTTCTCCAGCTGTTGTTGGTAAAGAAATGATAAACACGCACATAGCTGAAGTATGACAATATTATACAGAGCTGCATTTGGGCCTCTGCTATGTAAACTAGGCTCATGTATTGAAAAACCACAATAAGCAACAAGACGCATCCCTTCTCTGAAAGCATGTTTCCGTCTAGTTCTCCTATCAAGATATTTTCCCAAGCACTTCTTAGGTGGCCCCACCACAGAAGAGAGCTGTCATATCAAAGGACAGCCCGGTGCAGAACTGGTGTGCCAAATCAGAGGACTCTCTCCCTCTGCTTCTTTCCATGGGTGCTGAGCCTGGGGACTTGATTTACCTTTTCTCTCAGTGCCGCAGATGAGGATCTCTGTGTCTGAAGGAGTACTCATTATGTGCAGAAAACAAATCAGGTCTTGTCACTCCCTCCACCTGCAAATCTGTCTTCGTCTATCACAAATGGTAGTTCCTCTTGCTTGCTAATGTTCCATAAAAGAGAGGGGCGACTGGGTACAAGATGTAGTATTCAGTCAGTACCTGACAGATGTTATACTTTAAAAAAAATTCAAACAAAACAAAATGATCACCTTCTACTTTTAAGGTTTCTGGCTACATGCACATTTGAATGCAGCTTGGTCTAGATTTGCTTTTTACATTTCTCTTTCATTGCAATGTTTCAAATTAAGGTAGGATGTGTGAGCAAAAGAAGGGGCAAAAGAAGAAGGAGAACGCTATCATCTGATGAATTTATTTCAAGTTCGGTAACTGGGAAAATTCTCGTTTTGCACTAATAGTAGAAGGTGTGTTTCCTTTCCCCCACCTAACCTTAGATTGCTCAGTTCCTTGCCTCCCCTTCCACTGGCCTTGGTGTGCACAGACCCTGGAGGTGTGGGATGAGAATGGAGCTGCAAAGGAGTCTCCAAGGTGCAGAAAGAAAAGCCATGCCTGGGAGCCGCAGTTGGAAGCATCATTTCTTTGTTTTCGGCTTCATCCTGGTCACACTTCATTGCATTCTCCAGTGTGCAAAGGGAGCATTGTTTACCCATGCAGATATTGGGTGGTTGTTATTTTTATATGTTCTTCATAACTGTTTGCTGGATTTTCCTCTGTCTTCTTCCCAGTTTGATTAATCACTTCCCTCTTGACCCTGAAATCATCAGCCTGTCTATGCCAAAACACCACCTCCCACAGAGATAGAGCCTGGTGAATATATCTGTCATGTAGCTCTGCTTGTTTTCCAGTCTTCATGATTAACAGGGACAAGTGGCTCTGTGCTGGCATCTGAAAAAAGACACTCCTATTGCTTAACCGTTGCCCAATTTAACTCACTTGAGGAAGTGATTTCTTGGGAATTGGCTGGGTGAAGGTTTATTGAAAGGAGTGTCCAAGATTATGATATTGGGAATTAAATAGCCAGGAAATTAACCATCTACTTTTCCTTATGTGAGTGTACTTTACCTAATAGATACATTCTTGAAAATGTGTATCCAAGTTGAGATTTAAAAAATTATAACTAGCACAGGGGTGTCAGTTGCTTAAGACTCTGGTTAAAATGAACAATTCATTTGTAAATGAATAATCCCTCTCTAATTTAGTTTCTATAAAAACAAGTGTGCAAAAGGGTTGAATTTGCGAAAAGCAAGGGCAACCTGAATCATGACAAGTGCCACACAGTGCCACTGATGCTGAGGTGCGAACGGCCGGGGACTGTGCCTATCTGTGTGCGTTCACCTGTATTGCCCTCCAACACAGTCCCTGCCTGTGGTCTAGCCTTCTACTCCCTTTCCGGCCAGCAGATTCCATCTTGCCAGTGGCTTGATGTGACTTCATTTATTTGAGGTTGTGAGTCAATATTATCAAGATCCAAATTACCCTGGTCATTGTTCATACAACGGAAGGCCGAAATGGACACCCATGACATGTAGGGCAACCGTGAGTAGAGCCTCACTCAATATGAGATTGTTCCCTGGAAAATTCCTGTGTTCACCCAGACAGCAAGTGATTCAGATGTCAAGATTAAGGAAAACGACTATGGGGGTGGACAGGTACTTTGACGTACTCTGACCTCTTTTTATAGGATTGGTTTCTTCTTCATTAGCATTTTCCCAAGTCGAGCAAAGAAATGCTGCCTGCCTGAATGTCACGTCAACATCCAAATGTGCTTTTCCTCTTTCTAATGAAAGAATTCAGCCAAAGGCTGCAATGAACATGCTACGAGATACTGTTTCCAGGCAAAATCCAAAAGTTGTTTTGAGACCAAATCCTTTTTCCGCTCTCTCTCCCTCTCTATGTCAAGCCCAAGAACCAGATTAGAATTGGAGTTAGTATTTGTTAGGAGCTTTTTGGAACATACCCTCATTTGCACATATCTCAATTTCCAAGTTTTAAGGAAGTAATAATAGAGTATTTTGTTATAAAGGGGTATGGGATAGGGCTAAATGACCTGGTCTGTCCCTGTGTTCAGGAAGTGTCCATGTCTTATGTTCTGAAGGGTGATGTGGGCCCCACTCTTCAGATTCTTCCCTGGACCTGGAAGGGGTACCCAGTCACATCTCACTCACCTGGCCCTCAGTGCAGACAGGGCTACAGCTGGTGCCACACTCTGGGCCCCTTTCACCAGGCTGTGAATGCTGTAGATCAACCTTGGTTTCTCACAAGCACCCCTACGTCTATCCTTGCTCTCTAGGAGTATTAATGCCTTCCTTATTTCCCACTAATCAGTTATTCAGTCAACTCATTAATCCACTTCTGGGCCTGCTGGGCACAGAGCACTGTACTCTCCGTTGGGAACACCAAGCTGAATAATACCTACTGCATCACAATAATATATGACCTCAGACCTGTTAGAATGGCTATTACCAAAAAATAAAGCATGAAAAAACCAACGATGTGTGTTGGTGAAGATGTGAATAAAAGAACCCTTACACATGGCTGGGGAAAATGTACACTAGTACAGTCCTTATGGAAAACAGTAGGGAAATTCCTCAAAAAATTAAAAATAGGACTACCATATGACCCAGCAATTCCACTCTGGTCTAGATATATACCCACTTCTAGGTACAAATCTAAAGAAATGAAATCAGTGTGTCAAAGAGCTCTCTGCACCCCCATGTTCATTGTAGCAGCATTGACAAGAGCCAAGTTGTGGAATCAACCTAAGTGTCCAATGGATAAATGAATGAATGTAGATGAATAAAGAAAACGCAGGACATATAGATAGTAGAATACTATTCATCCTCAAAAAAGGCCATCTTGGCATTTGTGACAACATGGGTGAACATGGAGGACATTTTGCTCAGTGGAATAAACCAGACACAGAAAGACAAATACAACACGATCTCACTTACTTGCAGGCTGTAAAAAAGTGGAACTCATCGAAGTAGAGAGTAGAATGGTGGTTATGAGAGGCTAAGGTTGGGGAGAGGAGGTATAGGGATTGAGGAGATGTTAGTAAAGGGATACAAAATTTCAGTTAGACAGGAGGAGTAAGTTCAGAGAATCTATTGTGTGTCATGGTGACTATAGTTAATAGTAAAGTATTGCATATTCGAAAATTGCTAAGAGAGTGGATTTTAAATATTTTTACCCTAAAAAATGATATATGTGAGCTAATGCATATGTTAATTAGCTTGATTTAGCCATTGCACAAACATTCAAAAGATCATGCTGTACATCATAAAATACATGCAATTCTTGTTTTTCAATTAAAATACACACACACACACACACACACACACACATATATATACAAAAATTTTTTTAAAAGACCCCCTGCATGTTCTTAGCTAGTGAATGGTCTAGCAAGGAGGCCGACATGCCCACAGGCAGCAAGCTCAGCACTTTGTCAAGGGTGCTAGGATAGAAACAAGCACAGAGCAAACAGAGCAGGTGTGACTGATGAGTTAATGATTTACTTGTATTAATGCTCGTCAGTATAAGCTGCAAGCTTGGGAATCACTCAGCATTGGACTTTTGCTTTTCTAGTGGCACATCTACTCAAACTGGGGGAGGACGTTCTTGTAGTTATTGGCTTTGCTAAAGCAGCACCCACATTTAAAAAAATGAGAACCGAAGATAGGAAGCACATGTTTCAACCTCCCCAAACGGGAAGTTAGATTCTACTTTAGATAATCACTACTTCAGAGTGTTTTAATCATAAGAAATCATCTCAAGACATCATTAGATACTGATGGATCAATCTATAGTAAATTTGTGGAGATGTCATAAATTCAAAATTTCAAACAATATGCTAGATTTGGAAGTGGGAGACATCTTTCAGTTGCGCAAATAGAAACAGAGATAGATTAAGAAATCTAATTAAAACCTCCACCAATACCAATGAAAATGGAAATTACCTGGGAGAAAATGAGTCTTGATGAAGAGAAATGCCCGTGTTACAGATTTTTAAATGCAAGTGAATTATTATTATTTAGCTACTACTTAATTCGCATTCATTCTATGCTAGCCTGCATTATTGGCTCTGTGTGTGTATGTGCATGTATGTGTGCATGCGTGTGTGTACGCATGTGCATGTGTGTGCATCCATGTGTGTGCGTTCATGTGTGTGTGCGCATGCACACACATGCTGAGTCTTCTCTCCTTATCTAAAATGTAAGTTCCTTGAGGGTAGGGATTGACGGAATTCCTAGGGCCTAGAACAGGGGTTTGCAGGGAGTGGGTACACAGACGGTGCTGCTGTTGCTGCTACTCATGCTTTTGGCCCACCTGAACCCAAATCAGTGCTTAAAATCCTGCCAAGTCAAATCTCATTAGGATTTTTTTTAACTTCAACCCCAGCTCTTTCTGGAGGTCCTGGTTCCCTGATTCTGATGCTTTTGCAGAAGGGCATCCGAGTACTAGAGGGGAACAGGATTGGTTCCACCTTCTCTCTTTACTCAAGAGAGCACAGTAGTAACATGTGCCAGGCTTCCAAGGGAAAACAGAGCCAAATAGTGGCCATTGTTATAGCATAATGCATATGTGATGGGAAAGAGGGATTCAAAGGAATTTGGAAGGAACATAATGGAGTAACAAGGATGAATAGTTCAATTAGATCCTGGTAAAGGAATATCTCTTTGGTTATAGGATCTGGAAAAACAAACAAAAAAAACTAGTGATGCAAATGAAAATAGAGTCACTGCAGAGTTTCCAAGGCAGCAAAGCAAGTGTACCAGCACAGTACGAGAGGGCTCTGACGCCCAGGGGGGTGCATCTGGAAGTGACTAATTTTCTCTTGTAATATGGTGCAGTGGCAAAGCATGGGGCGGAACTATCACGCTGCATAGACATCCACTGGGAAAGCCACCAGCCACTCTGAGCAATGTCTCTTGTCCCTACACTTAAAATGGAAGCTGCTGGAAGAAAAGGGTTTCTGCCTCTACTTACACCACTGAGTACTTGATAGGAAATGAGACTACGGTTTTGGAGAGCAAATGTAAACACAGCCAAGAATGGCTACTTAAGTCAATAGTGGGAGGTTGGAAGAATGAAGCTTTTATTAGACAAAAGGTCAACATTCATGAGTGAGAAGAGAGAGGTGGCGTTTGGGGGTGGGGAAGTGGTGGAGGAAGAAATTCCAAAGCATGCTACAAATGGGGCACAGGAATGTGTTTCAATTAGCAAAGGAAGTGAGCTAGGAGGTCTGAGTTCTGACAGGCATGGGCAGGGGATGGAAAAGAGACAGAGGCGAGCTGGTGAGAAAAGGCTCAGAGAGCAGCGCGAACTAGCCCACAGGGATGAGGCACGTTGCCCTCAGCCCTGAGATTCTCAAGGAGGCTAGGACATCTTAAAAAATTGGACTTTTGCCCATAGCAGTGCTGAACCATCTCAGTTTGGTGCTAAAGGTCTGTGGTGGAGGCACATTTCTTCCAGCATGTGGGAGCTTGAGGGGCAATTCTCTTTCTGATTCTACAGCGGATGTTGTGTAGCGTTCACCCACTCTAGGGCAATAGGGACTTTCTTTGGTGACTTCCCAGCTACGGAATGATTAGTAATAGCTAACTCGGCTGGTTCTTCTCCATTTGCCTGCCTCCCACCCACCCAGATTCATTGTCTTTCTTCCTTTGCTTTGCCTTGCCTCTTGAGAAGCTGAGCCTGAGGGCCACTTCTTTTCTACTCCCTGGCTTCTCACTGGATCCAGCCAGCGGGAGGGAGGCTCCTGCAAGAGAGGTCGGAGGCTGGAGGGAGAATGGGAGTCGGGTGCTTCCTCTCTGCTCCCTCCCTGCTTCTCTCCACAGCCTTAGCTTTCCCTGGGATCTCATAACACATCTTCCCCTCCTGCTTCCTGCCCAGGCTAGTCAAGCTTCTCACTGTCACCGGTCTCTGGGGACCACAATAGCCTTGAACTGCGCTCTTTTCCCTGTCCACACCTCTGCCTCTCCTTCTTGTTCATCTGAAGTGAATTCTGTACCCTGCCAGACCCTGCCTGTAACGCTGACTGTGCTGAGTGTTGTGACGCGCCAGACCCTGTCCCCAGCCCTCTCTGTGCAGACTCACTGAGTCCTTCCAACACTTATAGATGAGGCTGGGGTTCAAAAAGATTAAGATACTTGCCCGAGGCCACAGAGTTGAGGTTTGAACCTAGGTAATTGAGCTCTAGACCCCAAGCACTTAACCACTCACTGGTCCATTCTACGTCTCTCCTAGCTTGACGTCACATTGCTGAGGTACAGCTAAGAATGAGAAAGTTGCAGATTCGAAAAGCTCAAAATACGTACCAAAGGTTTATACACTAAAGCTTATTTGTAGGAAAATCTCTCAGATCATATTAACCCTTATTTTGTGCACAATTCTAACAGGTAAGATACTGGATTTCCCATCTCAGTGGTTCTCAGCCTTGGCTACTCAACACAGTCACCTGGGGAGTTGCAAACTGTCCTCATGCCCAGGCCAGTGAAATCACAATTCTGGAGATGGGACCTAGGAGATTTCAGCATGCTGCCAACATTCAGAACCACTGTCCTAGCCCACAGCAGCAATTACTAGAAGGCAGGGATTACAGATGGACAGGTCGGGAGATGTAAGTAAAGAGTAACAGCTGACAGCTACACAAAGGGAGGACAAAGAGTTAAAAAAAAAAAAAAAGCAGGGGGAAAAAGGTTCTCATCTGGGTTAATTTAATGTCTGGGCAAACTGCCTCTAGGTCTGCAGACATCTTATTATTTTTATTATTACATTATACTCATTATTCTGAGCCAGTTAAAAAATAGAGATATTGTCAATATACTTGATTGAAGTAAAGGCAATAGATACCTTTTGGAAAGTTGTCTTTACCCTAAAAGGCTACATCATTAAGGATATTCTTTAATAGGGTAAACTTCAGCTATCTGGAAGATTCACTTAAAATATGATATTTCCAGCTGATCTGTTGATGCCAAATAAATGAGGAATTGCTGCAGGACTGCAGATGTTTGTCAGAATACTCACACCTGCTAACTTTCAGCAGATGAGAAGTTCACTTGCTCCTGATTCATGCTCACAGATGACATTTTCATATTTCTTGGCCCTATTGCGGGTGCTTGGACAAACATGAGAGCTCCCCAGGCCATGGCAAAAACAGAGGACCATGCCAGCGGCGCGTTCTCCTGGAAACGGTCCGCGGCACCGGGAAAAGCGAAGGCTTCGTGTGTCTCAGAGTGGGCTGCGGTCTCCCGGTTGTTATTGTTGGTTGTTCTTTTTGGACTGGGGTTGGAATATTCCAACAATCTGTTCCTGACAGCAGACCAAACAATTTTTATTTCTTTCTTATGTTTCTCGTGGCTGGTCTTCTTGTTTACATGCTTGCCTGCGAAAGCTCATGTTGTGATGTGAGGATGGCTTGCAGGATATCAAGGGTGGCTCAGGGCTCCCCCTTGCATTAGTTGAGAAGCCGGGGACAGGCAAGGGGAAATTCAACAATCGCCATTCCCACTGCAAACAAATAGCTCTCGTTCTCCTCCCGCTCCCCGCACCCCTGAAACTCCATTGCTGCTTATTCCTTCCCTCCAGTTCTTCAAGGACTCTAGCACCGTTTTGCATTAGCTCACCTTGAAAACAAAGATTTCAGCATTAGCTCACCTTGAAAACAAAGATGTCCCAGAGGAACATCGTGGATGGCTCCCGGGAAAGGTCTTGCAGCTACAGCCTTGTCCAGGCTCTGCTCCTGCCTGGGCAGGATTCTCATCCTTGGCCTATTGACATTTGGGGCCAGATCATTCTTCGTGGTGGGGGCTGCCCTGGGCATTATAGGATGTTTTGCGTCATCCCTGGTCTCTACCCTCTAGATGTCAGCTGCATGCCTTCCCCCATTTTTGACAATGAAAAATGTCTCTATTCATTGCCAATGTCTCATGGGGGATGCAATTACCTCCAGTTGAGAAACAACATGCCAAGGGGAAGATGTATGGAGACCTTAGCTTTCCAATTCCATCAGACACTGGGTACCCTGGGGCCAAGGAACTAAACTAACATCTAAAGGATGTTCACTCCACCACTTGGCTGTGAGGTGTGTGGGCTGTTGTCCTCTATCTAAAGTATTTTCATATAAGTGAAGAGTTAGACCTGTTTTGCATGGACCCTGGATTGACTGGGAACTGGCCAGGGGAAATGAGCAGCCTGAGGAGTGGCTGGCCCCCACCATGGGGAGGACTGGGTGTCTTCCATTTGCTTCTCCAGTGCCATCTCCACCCTCTTCTCCCCTGCTCTGCACCCCAGAGTCTGACCTGCAGGTATTCCATTGGGCGGCTCCTCTGCCCTTTGGCTTCCAGTTGAGTGGAGAAGGAAGTAAAGTCTGGACATTTTCCCCTGCCTCTCCTATCCCTACAAGGCCACTCTGGCTTGGCTATGTCCCTCAACCAATGGTCTTGACTCCTGTTGGGGGCCCCACGCTTACAGCCCTCTTCTGCCTCCTAGGCATGTTGAGGGAGGTTTCCCTGATACTAGCCCTGGCCACTGCATTGCCCTTTGTGTTTGCCACGCCCTGGCCTCGCTTGTAGCTAGTCCTGGCATCAAATCCTCTGAGTTCCTGTTACATTAGGATAACTTGAGTGTGTCCTATATGTCTTGCTGGGATCTTTTCTAATACACGAAGTCATGGGGATTTTATATTGAGGATACATGGACCTTCAAGGCCTCTTTGAACCCACAGATTCTACTACATGCGTAAGTGTTCAATGGTTGCTCAAACACTAGCCTGAAAAGAAAAACCTTGTCCTCTTGGCTGAGAGATAATGAATATTTATTCATAACTTCCTATATTTGTATCATTGCTGTGGAAGAAAGACAGGCATGTTTAGAATGCCAAATGCTTGTGTTGCAGATGGTATCAGTTGTTGAACCAAGAACTACCCTTTTAAGTCTTCTTTCTTGCTTACAGAACCCTGACTTCTTCCACCTTCCTCAGAGCAGCCATGTCCTTTGAGAGGCTCTGGGCTCTTCCCCAGCCCTAAAGTGTGATATCGATTTCTATCATTCTCCCTTCCAGGATTGTCATAGACATGGGTGCATGGTACAGTTCAGGGTTCGTTGAAAAGATAATTATGCAGGAGGTTGCTGGTAGGGTTTCTTCACTCTTAGAAAGAGACACAATGAAAGGCTATTCCCTTTATTCCACTTCTGGACATTGGTGTGAGAAGATGTGATATCTGGAGCTACAGCAGTCCCCCCTTTTTTTCTTTTGCTTTTATCTTTTTAGAGACAGGGTCTCCCTGTGTTGCCCAGGCTGGTCTCAAACTCCTGCGCTCAAGGGATCCCCTGCCTTGGCTTCCCAAAGTGCTAGGATTACAGGCATGAGCCACCACACCTGGCCAACATGGTGGCAGAGTCCAAAGATGAAGAAATCTTGGTCCTTGATATGTTTGAGCCAATGAGATAACCAACCTCAGGATTACTCTTTTTTTTATATTTTTATTTTTATTTTTATTTTGCGACAGAGTCTCGCTCTGTCACCCAGGCTGGAGTGCAGTGGCGTGATCTCGGCTGACTGCAAACTCCTGGGTTCAAACAATTCTTGTGCCTCAGCATCCTGGGTAGCTGGGATTACAGGTGCACACCACCCCACGCAGCTAATTTTTGTAGAGATAGGGTTTCGCCATATTGGCCAGGCTTGTCTAGATCTCCTGGCCTCAAGTGATCCACCTGCCTCGGCCTCCTAAAGTGCTGGGATTACAGGGATGAGCCACTGTGCCCGGCCCTCAGAATTACTCTTCTCAGAGAATTATATTATGTGACATCATGAATGCTTTTATTGCTTAAGCTATTTTTAGTCAAGATTTCTGGTACTTGACCTGTAGCACAAGGTACTTTAATACATGGTTTCAGATGTTCATCTCCTTTAATTCAGTAATAAATAGTAGAGATTAAAAACGTCATCTGAACCTCTCAGTGACTTTTACTCACTCCCTTCTTGGAGCATTTTTACTGTTTGGCTTACATGTTACCATGCTTTCCAGATACTCCCTCGACATCCCTGGCTGTTCCCTTTCACTGTGTTTTCTTGGATGCTCCTCTTCTCTTTTCTAGCAAGTCACCACATGGTGCCAGTGCCATGGCTTTAATGGCCATGCAGACAGTGATGACCACAAATGGAAGTCTCTCTAACCTTGACTCTTCCCCTGAAGCCCAGCCGTGTGTATACAACTGCCCGCTCAACATGAACCCTGGATATCTCATAGACAATGCCAACTTCACATGTCCAGAACAGACTTGCTGTCCCTCCTCCAACCTTCTCCATGATTCTACATCTCAGTAAATGGCATTCTGCTTTGCTATAACCAATTTTAGAGTCATGTTTTACTCTTTTCATGGCATGGAACCTAAACCCTACATCCCATCCTTCAACATATATCACATATCTGTTTCTTGCCTCTTTCACTACTACCTTCCTTGTTCATCTAAGCCACCAATATCTCTCTCCTGAGCTATGGCAACAGCTCCTCACTGACTGTCCTGCTTTGCCTCTGGCTCCCTGGTGATCTGTTCTAGGTATATCGGCCCAAATGATTTTTCTAAATAAGGTCAGATCTTGTCATTTTCCTTCTGGAACTCTCCAATGGTTTCATATGTCACTTGGAATATACAGAAAAGTCGTTATGATCACCTACAATGCCCTATATGGTTTGGCCTTTGGATGCCTCTCCAACGATCTCTTTATTGCAACCACACAGGCTTCTTTTATTTTCCTCAAACACTTTGAGCAAACTTCTACCTTATGACCTTGGCATTTGCCACTCCCGTACCTGGAATGTGCTACTAGCTGGCCAGCTGTCGCCTCACTCACTGTTTTCAAGTCTCTATTCAACCATTGCAGCCTCAGAAAGAACATCCTTAAATACGCTATCTAAACTAGCATTCCCTGGCATTCTCCATCTCTTTACCATATTTTATTTTTATTCTTGAAATCCCTTACTCCTTGACAACCTATTACAACCTTTGTGTTTATTTGCTGATTACCTGTCTCTTTGGCTTGGATATAAGCTCTGTGGGAGTAGGGATTTTGTTTTGTTCACTGCTGTGTCCCCTGCTCTTAAAACAATACATGACCATGGTGAGAGGGTGGTCAGGATTTGCTGAATGAATGAGTGAATGGCTCAAATGCCATCCTGTTATTGTAGATCAGGGAACTTGAGTAGAATCTTGGTTACAGAGGAGGGAAAAAGGCATTTGAGATTATTACATTCCAGAGTTTTCCTCTCTAGCAATAGTCACCACATGGATGACCTCACCCAGTGCTATGGCTTTAATGACTATGGCAACCTTCTCTTGCAAGAGAGGAAAGATTTGGGATCTAATAATCTTGAATGCCTCTTTCTTGAATCTTGAATGCTTTTCTTTTTCTATTACTTTAATACTGTCTCCTCCACACAAAGGTTAATGATTGCTTTTCCTTCAAAGATAATTCATATTTTTATAGGGAACAAAGTCATCAAGCACAGAAATGGATTTCCAATTAGACAGATTGTGTCAGCAAGCCAGGAGGGAGAGTTCACATGCGTGTGTGCAAGGGTGGATGATAGTAGTGGTGAGTGATGAGAGGCACACAGAGCCTTCCTGGGTTTGGAAATCATATCACAACATAAAACCAGTCTAGTATGTATGAAAGGTGATCTGGTCACTTCTTTACTCTAGAGCAAGGGCCAGAGTTAGTGTAGATGCATCCTTATGAAAATGTCAGCTTTCTAAGGATTACAGGAGCAATGAGAAAATATGATTCATACAATCTCCTCCAGGGTTTTAGACCTCAAGATACGCCAGAGAGAGATTAAGGAAGCCAGTAGTAAAGCTAATTGTGGTGGAGATTTGCCTATCATGGTGAGATCCTGCATAAAGATATCTGACATAGCATCTTAAATACAGCATCCAAAGAATGGAATGTTCCCGTTCAGGGTCAGGCCTTTTAAGAGCAAACCTACTGGCCGGGCGCAGTGGCAGTGGCTCACGCCTGTAATCCCAGCACTTTGGGAGGCTGAGGCAGGCAGATCACAAGGTCAGGAGATCGAGACCATCCTGGATAACGTGGTGAAACCCCATCTCTACTAAAAAATTTTTAAAAAAGTAGCTGGGTGTAGTGGTGGGCACCTGTAGTCCCAGTTACTAGGGAGGTTGAGGCAGGAGAATGGCGTGAACCCGGGAGGTGGATGTTGCAATGAGATAAGATCGTGCCACTGCACTCCAGCCTGAGCGACAGAGCAAGACTCTGTCTCAAACAAATAAAAAATAAAAAATAAAAAACAAACAGACCTACTTCTAGCAAATTCAGTTCAGCTTCGGTTATTCAAAACAGTTGAGAAGCATACCTGAAAGTGTTAACCAGGTGGTCTAGTTTGCTACATAAGCCAATAATATCTACCATTTATTGGATACTCATTATGTTCCAAATACTATGTTAAGTGCTACTAATAATAAAATCAACAATGATTGCTAATATTTATATATTAATATAATAAATATAATATGAAAACTTGCTAAGATTTATATATTAATATAACTAATATTTGTTAGTTATTATATGATAAGAATAATTCTAAGTCTTTAGTGAGCTTATTTTATTCTTATGAAGACTGTTATGAGGGAGGTGCTAGTATTTTCTGCATTAAGCTGATCAGAAAACTGAGTTCTAGAGAGACTGTGAATTTCCCAAGGTGATTCAGTTGTAAGTGGTGCAGCTGGGATTTGAACCCAGGCAGTTTACCTTCACAACTGGTGCTATGTTAAACTGCATAAATGTTAAACTCACTTAACATTCATGACTTTAGGAAATAGGTGCTATCGTTTCCTTTTTTATAGTCACTGCATTGTGTTGCTGTTAAGAAGCCTAAGCCTCTGGTGCCTTTGTCAGTCTTGAAGGGGAAATTGATCATTTTCCTGACAGTCTGATACTGAGAAGTGGTGTACTTTGAATACTTTGATACTGAGAAATGATACTTTGGTGTACAGTTCTCTCTACATCAAAAACCATAAAACAATTGTTAAGAAAAATTAAAGAAGATATAAATAAATGGAGAGATAAAATGTGTTCATGAATCCAAAGACTTATATTGGTAAGATGTCAGTTCTTCCTAAATTGGTTTATAGATTTGATATCACCCCAATCAAAAGCCCAGTAGGCTTTTTTTTGTAGAAATGAACAAATTGATTCTGAGCTTCATATAGAAACCCAAAGGAACTGGAACAGCAAAAACAAAAAGCAAAACAAAAATCCTCAGAAACAAAAATCTTTATAAAAGAAGAACAAACTTGGAGGATTAATACTGCCAGATTTCAAGAATTGCAAAACTACACTAATCAAGACAATGTGATATTGGCTTAAAGATTGACAAATAGATAAGTGGAATAGAAAGAGGCCTACACATCTATATGGACAACTGACTTTCGACAAAGGTGCAAAGAAACTTTAGTGGAGAAACATCGTTCTTCCAACAAATGGTGCTAGTACACTTGGATATCAGTATACAAAATAGTGCACTTCAGTTCATACCTTTCATTATATGAATTAATTCAAAGTGGATCAGAAATAAATATAAAACCTAAAACTATAAAAATATAAGAGAAAATGTTTGTGACTTTGGGTAGGCAAGGATTTCTTAGTTACCACACCAAAAGCACAATCCATAAAAGAACAAATTAATAAATAGGACTTCATAAAAATTAAAAACACCTGCTCTCCTAAAGACATTGTTATTAGAATGAGAAGACAAGCCAGACACTGGAGGAAAATGTTCACAATATATAAATCTGACAAAGTAATTGTAGCCAGAATAGATAAGAAACTCTCAATACTGAATAATAAGAAAACAAACAAACCAAATAGAAAATGGACAAAATATTTGACCAGATATTTTATTAATGAGGACACACACAGATGACAAATAAGCACATGAAAAGATGCTCAACATCATTAGTCATGAGAGAAATGCAAATTAAGGCCACTAGAAGGTACCACTACATACCTATTAGGATAGCAAGAATTAGAAGGAAAATCTGACCATAAAATGTGTTTGCAAGGATGAGGAGGAACTGGAACTCTCAAACACAGGTGATGGGAACATAGTTAGGCAGTTTCTTAGGAAGTTAGGAATACACTGATCATATAATCTAGTCATCGATTCCTAGATTTTTATCCAAGAGAAAAGAAAGCCTATGCCATGCACACCCTTTTACATAAATGTTTTTAGAATTTTATTTCTAATTGCCCCCAACTGAGAACAAACCAAATATCTATCAAAGGTGAATGGATAAACACACTGTGGTCCATCCGTACAAAGAATAACACTCAGCCATAATGAAAATAAATGAACTATTGATACGTATTACAACATAGATACAAATCAAAGTAACTATTCTGAGTATAAGAAGCCAGAAAAAGGGTATATAAGATATGTATCATTTATATAATTTTCTGGAATATCCAAACTGATGTATAATGACAGAAAGCAGATTAATGGTTGCCTAGGAATGGAGCTGGGGGTAGGAAGCAGCAGAGGTGGGATTACAAAGGGGCATGAGAAAACTTCTGGAGGTGATAGATGTGTTTGTTATCTTGGTTTTGGCGATGGTTTCACCAGTGCATATATATATGTCAATATTATCAAAATTTACTTTAAGTGGAGGCTTCTCTACTTAGTACAATCATCATTAATATGGAAATTTTCATGGTTATCTGGTTGGGCTCACACAATTTTTTAAAAAATAAAGGTGTAATTACAGATTAAAATAATTTATATTTTCAATATGTGTAGTTTATTGTATGTCAGTTATGCCTCAACAAAGCTGTTTAAAGAAGCCAAGTAGGCTGGGCGTGGTGGCTCACGCTTTTAGTCTCAGCACTTTGGGAGGCCCAGGCAGGCAGATCCACTTAATATCAGGAGTTCAAGACCAGCCTGGCCAACATGGCAAAACCCCGTCTCTACTAAAAATACAAAAATCAGCCAGGCATGGTGGCAGGTGCCTGTAATCCCAGCCACTCAGGAGGCTGAGGCAGGAGAATTGCTTGAACCTGGTACATGGAGGTTGGAGTGAGCTGAAATGGTGCCACTGTACTCCAGTCTGGGTGACAGAGCGAGACTCCATCTCAAAACAAAACAAAACAAAAACCAAGTAGTTAATGTCTGTGGACATAGGTTTATACGTGTGTGACAAGCTGGTATGAAGGCACAGTAGTGCACAAATCCACACGCACACACACAAAACACATAAATAAAAAGTGTTATAGGGGCTACAGATAATGGTCTTGAGTTTTTAGGCAATATTCTTCATCCCCTTCATCCATTCTCCTCTACGTACTTTTCCTACACATTCCTACTTAACGTTCTGTTGTAAAGCCTTCTGACTTGGTTTCATGTGAAATCTACTGCCTCAAGTGCACAAGCTTCCAGACGGGGTTGGAGTTGGCGGCAGAGAGTAGGAAAGGGATAAGGTTAAGACGCTAACCCATCACCCAGCAGGTAAGAGGCGTCACTTAACCTTCCAGCTTCTGGAAGCTGAATTTTGTAATGAGCTGTCACTGTCTTTATCACCTAACAATTACTGCAACTGAGTAGGGTGGGATAAAACCTGGAAAACATTACTCTGTCAACAGCATTGATATCTTTGATGAAGCTGTCTGTGGCAGGGTCCTGGGTACAATTGAAAATTGGCACATGGCCTGTTAAAATGGTTTAGGTTCTTTCCATTCCTCCACTCTGCAGATTGCTCCTGGCTTGTGATATGGCAATTGTTTGGTCAGATCACTAGAGGTGGTCATGTTGTTAGAACATCCTGATCTTGACTTTATATGTGGCTCAGTCAAAATTACACAGGCTGGTTCAGCTGCAGTTCAAGAGGCGTATGGCGTGTGGCCTGGGGTGTTGCTGGGCAACATTACTGCCTGTCCAGCTGCATGCCGAGGGTGGTGTTTACCTTAAAGAGTACACCCTGGTCTAAGGTCTGTTAGGCTCATAAAAGTGATTTTGTTGGCATGCTTAGGGTGGAGTCAGCACACCACGTCAGATATAATTAAATTAGTCTATACAACTGACAAGTAGACCAGAATGCGTTGAGGCAGAGCTGCCAATAGTCTCACTATGTGAGGAGCCAAATTATCACAAGATTGCTTGGTGTCCACAGGATCAGAACAAGTGCTCTTAATGGATCTTAGAATGCTGCTGTCAATGGCTTGAGGCACTCTTGCTCACAACAGGGAACGTCTCATAAAGGGAACCATAATACTTTTGGTCAATACTGCCAAGACTATGTTTTTCTTAGATGCTTCCATGTCCAAGGGCTTTGCCATCTAGAGGGGCTTTCTGACCCTCTGATTCTCCCTCTTTCTTGCTTCTTTGGCTGACCAATCCCTTCTGTTCACATACCTTTCATCCAATCAGGCACAATGCAGCCACTTGGCATTCTGCTCACTGACTTACAACCATATACTCATCTTCCTCATTACTATACCCCAGATCAGTAGGACTGAAGTTTAAGAAGTTCCCACACTCTTCTGTTTTACAGACAGATGGATGTTTTCTTGGCTTACTTCCATTATTGACTAATTGCAGCCATTTTGTTTTACTAGTGTGTATGTATTGAATGTATGCATTTTGCTAATTTAACTCTGAAATCTTCCTTATGTTCAAGTCCTTTGGAGGTATCTAACTAGCTTGCCTCTCCTCTCCTGCCATTGATTTGAGTTCAGACTTTGCCATAAACTAACCTATACTCAGCAAACCCATTCATCTTATTGGCTTCAAACAGGCTGTTAATAAAATGGGTGCAATATTTCTGACTCATAAGAACAAACATTTTTGAAGAGGTGGAACAGCTAGCATTAAAAGAAGAGCTTGAGATGAAAAACTGAACAATGAAGGCACATGTCATTGAATTCTTCCGTTGTACTCTTTTATATCTGACCTGTAAAATCTAGGAAGTGTGATTATATTTTGGGAAAAGGCAGCTAAATTAAGTAATATAATTCTGGTACTGCTATAAACCTATTTTCTATTATTACTGTTATTTGATTTTATGTGGTAATATTCAGGTTAAATCAGCACCATACTTTGCAGCCAAATGGCAGATATTATTTTATTTTATTTATTTATTTATTTTTGAGATGGAGTCTCTTTCTGTCGCCCATGCTGGAGTGCAGTGGCGTGATCTCAGCTCACCTCAACCTCCACCTCCCGGGTTCACGCCATTCTCCTGCCTCAGCCTCCCGAGTAGCTGGGACTACAAGCACCTGCCACCATGCCTGGCTAATTTTTTGTATTTTTAGTAGAGACGGGGTTTCACCATGTTAGCCAGGATGGTCTCGATCTCCTGACCTCGTGATCCACCTGCCTCGGCTTCTCAAAGTGCTCGGATTACAGGCGTGAGCCCCCGCGCCTGGCTGGCAGATATTATTTGTATTTATTTTCTTTCCCTAGCTGTTATAGGTCAGGGGTGGGGAGGGTAAGGAAGGAGAGAAGGAGATCTCAGACTATTAAATAATTTGTGCAAGATCC
Organism: Pongo abelii; assembly: GCF_028885655.2. NCBI lineage: Eukaryota > Metazoa > Chordata > Mammalia > Primates > Hominidae > Pongo > Pongo abelii. Next base: position 11,216,879 of record NC_071990.2, read on the forward strand.
TTAAGAATAAGAGGAACAATATGAAGCATTTAATTATTCAATGCCAGATCTCCAGGTGAAAATCTAAAACTTCAGGCAAAAAATCCTATAGATATATAACTTCTGTAATGGTAAAGTCAGAGTTTAAAAAAATAGGTATGTAACTAACTGCTCTATTAGCACTTGTGTAGACGGTTCCATGGGGGCAAAGATGCATGCAGATTTTCACACAGGAGTTCTTTCCACTTGTATTACCTCCTCCAGACAGCCTTAAGATTCCACTAAGGAGACTCCATTTGCCTATTTGCCTGTATCCATTTCCTCATTCTTTAGCAGGTATTTGTTTGAAGCCTCTGTTGTTTCTCACATTTGCTCGGAACTATGAGCAGGACAACCTTTCAAGACATATATTTTCATGAGCCACAGCGACGCTTGCAAGCCAGGCTGATACCAGCCAGACCTTCATTCCCCCCAAAGGCTGTCTCCACCTTTTAAGCTATCTTGACAGAATCAAACACAAAACACAAGCCTTAGTAGGTGACTTCTGGCCTCCAAATAAAGCATTATGGGGTATTCTGTTTCTATTTTCCTTGACTTTCCCCAAAGTAATTTTATATCCCTTAGGAGCCAAGAAGCATTTCCCGTAATTAGGGTTGGCTACTGGCACTTGCTCCTTGAGGTATTCATCTGTGCAGCTCCCAGACCAAGAGGCATTGCCCTGGAACTGCGGGTTTTGCAGCAGAGTGGTCATCTTCCTCCTCACCGTGGAGTCCTGGATAGAAGAGCAGGAAACAAAGCTCCAACTGTACCTCGAGACCAAATGAGCCCTTTTATCCATTAATTGGAATTAATAGGGGTGGGCAAGAGGCCCCTGGGTGAACACTGAGCTGGGCTGTCACTGACTAGCTGTGGGTAATATGTCTTCCGGGTCTCAGTTGCCTCAACTGCAAAACCTTAAAAAGGGGTTGAAAGAAACGGGCAGCTAACATCTCTCCGAGGCAGGCACTATCAGCAGCTGTGCTCATCTCTATATCTCCCTGCTTTCTTCGAATTTAGGTTGATGATGTGATTGAGTGCTGGACGGTAGAGTGCCAGTGGAAGTGAAGTACTCTGCTTTCTAGCCTGCTCCCTAAAATGTCCCACACCCTCCCTCTTGAAGAGGACGGAGTGTTTCACATGCTGGAAGTGAAAGGCCCTGAGATACTGGAGCCCCGTGATGGAAGAGACCCAGATCCCCGAGGACAGCTGTCCAGGAGAGTCCCTGACTGGACCACGAGTGAGAACAGTGTGTTGTGCTGAGCCTCTGAGCTTGTACGATTTCCTTGATGCTGTGGTTCACTGCAGCGCTATCCTCATGGAGGTGCTCTACTGGGTCCAAAATTCTGTGTATCTAGGGAATGGCAGAGCACAGGGCAGAAATAGAATGAGTTTTTTGTTTTTGTTTTGTTTTTGAGCCGGAGTTTCGCTCTGTCGCCCAGGCTGGAGTGCAGTGGCGCCATCTCGGCTCACTGCAAGCTCCGCCTCCCGGGTTCACGCCGTTCTCCTGCCTCAGCCTCCAGAGTAGCTGGAACTATAGGCGCCCGCCACCACGCCCGGCTAATTTTTTGTATTTTTAGTAGAGACGGGGTTTCACCGTAGTAGCCAGGATGGTCTTGATCTCCTGACCTCGTGATCCACCCGCCTTGGCCTCCCAAAGTGCTGGGATTACAGGCGTGAGCCACCGTGCCCGGCCAGAATGAGATTTTTAACACGAGCAGGAAGCACTCCATGTAAACCTACTGTTTAATTGGATATTGTACTCAAAGGTGCTTCTCTAAATGAGCCAGTGAAAACCCAAGTGGGCGTTGGATAATGCTTAAGGGATAAGGATGCGTAGTGTCAGTATAACGGTGCCTCTGTGGGTTATAGCACCCTGGTCAAACCTGGAAAAATAGTTTCTTAGAAACGAATAAAGGCAAACTATGGGAAAATGGTCACGGAAGGCTCTCTCACTAATAAGAAGAGAACTCAGAATGTCTTGTTATTAGCAACATAGATCTTCGACTAAAAGTCTTACCCATCCCTGCACTTGTGATGTTTGCATGGAGATGGTGAGTACAGGGTCACCTTTGAGTTCTCTGTCATTGTCATATTTTTGCTGTGCTGCTTCCAGAATCTTTTTCGTCACGTAAAACGTGATTAGGTCTGGGTGGCTACTGATCATTTGGGGAAAATAGACTTACTTTAATCCTTCTTCAGAATGGATTCACACAGATAAGATTTTCATTTGGACTTATTTTTGCTGAGTGAAAGTGCCATTTTCAAGAAACCCCCAAAGCTTTATATTTTAGAATAAGTAAGGCCTGTCTATGGGAAAAGAAAGCTGCAGAAGACACTGAAAAACCACATGACCCGGTGTTAAATCAAGAAAAGCGTCTGGTAGGCATGGGAAAGCCTGTTTAAGCTTCAAGGTCACTTTCTGCATCTCAGCTCCTGTTTATTTTCTGGACCTTGGTCAGCGTCTTCTTGACAGTGTAATTTCTGCAATGCAGCTGGACTTTGTGACCCGTAATCAAACCCAGAAAGCTTTCAGCAATCCCATCTGGGTGGGGGGCTCCATTTTATTTGCTTGAAATGAAAAAGTTAAATCTCCATCCAGACATGCCTCTTTGCAGGCCCAATGACTCTTCCACCAGCAGGACACTTCGTCTTTGAATATGCTTCTCATTTTCCAGACAAGCTCAGGGGATCTGCATCCTCCAATAAAATTTCTGTCTGCACAAAATTGCCTTTTAGTGGTGATTTATAACTCAATAAAATGACATCTCAAAAAGGAGAATTGGTTTGAGTCTATAACTGATGTGATTTATGCATGTTTTAGTTTTGGAATACACAGTATTTATGCAATGGAGAGAGGTCTCTGTGATGTGATGTGGAGATGTACATCCACAGAACTCATGACAAGGAGGGAGGTGCAAATGTCCTCAGGCATCCTCTAAGCACAGACCTCCCTGAGTTCTAATATAAAGAATATTCTTACTGAGCTCAGCCTCAAGCAGAGGGCTTCATGATTTTCTGGGTATCAGAAACATCCATGGAACTTGCTAAAATTATACATTCCTGGGCTCCACCCTAGAACCCATGAACTAGATTCACTAAGAATGGGGTGGGGTCCAGGGATCTGTAGTTTAACAATCTCTACAGGTGGTTCCAGTCACATACTTGAGAAACCACTCCAAGTTAAGAAACACTTCTAGTTTGTAATCAGTCACCGCCAATGAACTATTTGCTGCAAAAAGGGGAAGGGAACAAATGCTTTTTAAATGCCTTCTTTGTGTCAAGCATTGTTGCTAGACAATCTAAGTCTATGTTTTTTTGTTTAAATCTTGCAACAGTCCAATAAGATTGGTATTATTATATTCATTTTGCACAGGAGAAATTGGAGGTTCAGAGAGGTTAAGAAATATTAGCAAACAGCAAGATAGAGATTTGAACCCAGACCTTTCTGGCTCCACAGTGCACTTTTCCACTAACCCATGTTAGCAGCCCAGGGTTGGGCCAAATATTTTCGAGTTTATAATATGTTACCCTTAGATCTATGGAGAGACATTGTGAGAAATTTCTTTGTTTTCTATCCCCCCTACTCAGCTTTATCGAAGCATATATGACAAATAAAAATTGTATATAGTTAAAGTGTACAACATGATGCTTTGATATACATACACATTGTGAAATAATTACCACAATCAAGCTAATTGACAAATTTGTCACCTCACACCATAACCGTCCGTGTGTGTGTGTGTTGAGAATATTTAAGATCTACTGTAGTAGCAAGTTTCAAGTATATATTAAATACAGTATTTTTAACCATGTCACCATGTTATTTATTAGATTCCCAAAACTTGTTCATCTTGTAACTGAAAGCGTGTACTCTTTGACCAACATCTTTCCAATCTTCCCAGTCCCCCAACCCCTGGTAAGCACAATTCTACTTTCTGCTTCTATGAGTCTGTCTTTTTTAGATGCCATATATAAAGTGAGATCATGCAGTATTTGTCTTTCTGTGCCTAGCTTATTTCACTCAGTGTAATGTCCTCCAGGTTCATCCACGTTGTCACAAATGACAGGACTTCCTTCTTCTTCAAGGCTGAATAGAATTCCATTGTGTATGTGTGTGTGTGTGTGTGTGTGTGTGTGTGTGTCACATTTTCTTTATCCGTTCATGTATTAATAGAATCAACACTTAGGTTGATTCTATATCCTGGCTATTGTGAATAATGTTGCAATGAACATGGAGGTGCATAGAACTCTTTGAGGTACTGATTTCATTTCCTTTGGATATATACCCAGAAGTGGAGTTACTGCTTCACATGATAATTGTATTTTTAAATTTTGAGGAACCTTCATGCTGTGTTCCGTAACGACTATACCAGCTGATATGGTTTGGCTCTATGTCTCCACCCAAATCTCATGTTGAATTGTGATCTTCAGTGTTGGGGGAGGGGTCTGGTGGGAAGTGTTGGATCATGGGAGTGGATTTCCCTTTTGCTGTTCTCGTGATAGTAAGTTCTCATGAGATCTGGTTGTTTGAGAGTGTGTAGCACTTCCCCATTTGCTCTCTCCCTCTCCTGTTCCAGTCATATAGGATGTGCTGGCTTCCCTTTTGTCTTCTGCCATGATTCTAAGTTTCCTGAGGCCTCTGCAGCCATGTTTCCTGTACCTCCTGCAGAACTGTGAGCCAATCAAACCTCTTTTCTTTATAAATTACCCAGTCTTAGGTAGTTCTTTATAGCAATGTGAGAATGAACTAATATATCAGTTTACATTCCTACCAACATTATACATGGGTTCCCTTTTCCCATATCCTCACAACACTTGTTAGTGTTTTTGATGATAGCCAACTGGGGTAAGATGATATCTCATTATGGTTTTGATCTGTATATCCCTGATGATTAGTGATATGGTTTGGCTGTGTCCCCACCCAAACCTCATCTTGAATTTTATCTCCCATAATTCCCACATGTTGTGAGAGGAACCCGGTGGGAGGTAATTGAATCATGGGGGTGGGTCTTTCCCGTGCTGTTCTTGTGGCAGTGAATAAGTCTCACAAGATCTGATGGTTTTGTAAATGGCAGTTCCCCTACACAAGCTCTCTTGCCTGCTGCCATGAAAGATGTGCCTTTGCTCCTCCTTTGCCTTCTGCATTGATTCTGAGGCCTCCCCAGCCATGTGGAATGGTGAGTCCATTAAACCTCTTTTTCTATATAAATTACCCAGTCTTGGGTAGGTCTTTATTAGCAGTGTGAGAACAGACTAATACAATTAGTGATATTGCACACCTTTGTATGTACCTCTTGGCCATTTGTATGTCTTCTTTTGACAAATGTCTATTCAGGTTCTCTGCCCATTTATTTAGCCAGTTTGTGTTTTATTGCTATTATTGTATGAGTGCGTTATATTTTTCTGGCTATTAACCCATTATCAGATGGATGGTTTGCAAATATTTTCTCCCATTCTGTAGGGTGCGAGAAATTTCTTAAGAAGATAATGGTAAGTCCTTCCGCTCACTTGAGGAAAGTAAATTTCAGATTTGTAGTGGACACTGGGGTCCATGACCTGACACCCCACTTCAGGCTGAGTAGTCAATCATTCTGTCAGCTATGGAAGGGTTGGCACCTAGCAGCTCACTGCAGAGTCTCCTCTTGAGATTGTCTCCAGCTGAGGCACAGCATGCCTCCTCCCTGGGGTGGCCTGTTTACAGTGACTGTCCAGGAAGGGGCATACACTTCCAACTACCTTGCCTCAGTTCAGACAACATGGAAGGACATCCCAGCTTTGGAGGGCCTCTGCGACTTGCTGGGGTCTTTATCCTGATTTCAGCTTCCTCTTCTGCCTAATCCTGCTTCCTCTCCTGCCTTGACACTCCCCACAAACTTCCAGCATGCCAATCTCCATCTCAAAATTTGCTTCTCTAGGAATGCAACCTGTGGTGTTGCTCAATCAAACTGTCCCTGTAGATGCATTACACTCACATTAGGTGTGTGATGGACTGAATTGTGACCCCCACCCCAAATTCATGTTGAAACTTTAACACCAAAGAACTCCAAGTGTGACTGTGTTTAGAGATAGGGTCTTTGCAGAAGTAATTAAGTTAAAACAAGGTGACATGGGTGGGCCCTAATCCAATATGACAGGAGTCCTTATAAGAAGAGGAGATGAGGACACAGCCACCCACAGAGGGAAGACCACACAGGGAGAAGATGAAGGTCTACAAGTCAAGGAGAGAGGCTTCTGGAGAAATCAACCCTGCAGACACCTTATCTTGGACTTCCAGCCTTCAGAACTGTGAGATAATAAATTTCTGTTGTTTAAGCCCCCACTCTGTGATACCTTGTCATGGCAGCCCAAGCAGATACAATAGGCGGATTTAGAGGTTCTTCATTTTGATCCTGATTCTTTCATTTTTATACTTAAGGAACAACTCAGAAATCTGAACAGGTTAAATTCTCTTTTAAGTATAATGAAGCAGGATGGTAATTCTCACTACATAGTGTTTTCATATTCCCTACAATATGTCAGGATAATCATGTTTTTAGAGAGGTGATAAAGAATATGCATTACCTCTCCTCATCACATCTCTCTGTTTACAGCATTTACTACAAACCTGAGGCAGATTAAATACATGGTGTGGATCAGTACCTTGGAACTGCAGTGAACTTGTATTTAGTGGGAAAGAATGGCAAAATTTCCTTCCTTCCTTTCCTTCCTTTCCTTCCTGCTTGCTTGCTTGCTTTCTTTTCCTTTCTTTCTTTCTTTCTTTCTTTCTTTCTTTCTTTCTTTCTTTCTTTCTTTCTTTCTTTCTTTCTTTCTTTCTTTCTTTCTTTCTTTCTTTCTTTCTTTCTTTCTCTTTCTTTCTCTTTTTTGAGACAGAGTCTTGCTCTATCACCCACACAGGAGTGCAGTAGCGTGATCTGGGCTCACTGCAACCTTCACCTCCCGGGTTCAAGCAATTCTCCTGCCTCAGCCTCCGGAGTAGCTGGGATTACAGGTGCACACCACCATGCCTGGCTAATTTTTGTATTTTTAATAGAGACATGGTTTCGCCATCTTGCCCAGGCTGGTCTCGAACTCCTGACTTCAGGCGATCCACCCACCTCGGCCTCCCAAAGTGCTGGTATTATAGGCGTGAGCCATCTCGCCCAGCCGATTTGGCTTTTTTTCTTTAGATAAACTATAACACGCCATGCCTGGCTGCTGGCTTCCCGCCCTAATGCAAAGGTGAAAAAGCTTTGCAGTTTAATTATTATTATTATTTTTTTGGTTTTCATTTTTTTCTGAGCCAGCCCCTTTATCCTTTATTGTCTCCAGTGGAGCAATGGTAAATGTTTAACTACCAGCTCTTTGAAAATGAAATAAAACAGAACCATCCGGGAAAAGAATGCTGCAGGGTGCCAGCCTCTCTGCAGCCAGGGACTGCTCTCCAGGTGTGGGGAGACCTCTCCGCCTTCCTCCTCACACTGGTATTAGTGCAGTTCCCTCAGGGCTTGCTTTTATTTGCTGAGGCTTCTTGTAAGGGGTTTACTTTTAAGAGTATTTATGAGTTTAGCACAGGCTTCCCCAGTGAATTTTTCTGTCCATGCCTTCATTCATGGTGTCTTCATTGTCACCTCTGGATCCAGAAAAGTCACAGCTTAAGGAAGCTCAGGTGAGTGACCAAGTCTAGCCCCATCCAGATTCCCAAGGCTCATTCTCCCACCAGGCTTTTCCTTATGCTCTGCGTCTCTCATCTTCTCCCTTCAATGATTTCTTTTAGCTGCACTGACTTGACTTTTTATGTGCTATAAAACTCAGGAAGCTTCCATTGAGGGCTTAGTACGTGCCAAACACAATTCTAAGCAACATGCATGTTTAATCATCACAAACCCTTTGAGGTAGGTAGTATTCTCACTTTGTAGATGAAGAAACTGAGGCACAAAGAGGGTTAATAACTTGTTCAAGGCCCTATTACTTAATAGAGGCAGGACTGGGATTCAAACTAGGCAGTATGGCTTCCAGTTCGTATTTTTTTTTTCTTTTTTTTCTTTTTGAAGACAGTCTTGCTTTGTTGCCCAGGCTGGAGTGCAGTGGTGCAATCACAGCTCACTGCAACCTCTGCCTCTGGGGTTCAAGCAATTCTTGTGCCTCAGCCTCCTGAATAGCTGGTACTATAGGTGCGCACCACTACACCCAGCTAATTTTTCTATTTTTAGTAGAGATGGGGTTTCACCCTGTTGGTCAGGCTGCTCTCGAACACCTGACCTCAACTCATCTGCCTGCCTTGACCTCCCAAAGTGCTGGGATTACAGGCGTGAGCCACTGCACCCAGCCCCAGTCCGTATTTTTAACCAGCACCCTACCTGAAAAAGAGCAGTAGGAATATACGTATGCATAGTGTGAAGTGATGTGTGTGTGTGAGTGTGCGTATCTGTGTGTATGAAAAGTTAAAATAAAGTTTAATAATGGGGGAAAAAATCACCCAGAAGTCATGAAATTAAAGACCTCAAAGGCCCTTTTGACTCAACATAGATAATTCTAAAGCAAATTAAAAAATTGAGGTGGTGAAATTATATGGTTTTTAGGTCTAGAATTCCAAAAGTTGAGAATCAGCATGTATTGGAAATACCATAGAACTAATGTTAATTGCAGAGATACAGCTGGAATGAAATACTGACTTGCTTCAGGGAATGTTTTTTCTCCCTGTATCTCTCTGTTTTTGTCTCAGTTTAGTAATGCTGGCTGAGTAGGTATAACAAATGAGAAGAGAGACATTTTTTGTTTCACTATTCACAGAGAAATTGGTATTTATATTGAATGGATTGAGGATTCACAAATAAATATAGTTTGTTCCAGTTTGGATTACTAATTTGGTTTGGTGGAAGCCTCTGAAGTATCCGGTTCTGTGACAGACTTTTGCCATAGAATCTAGTACTAGGGAGGATTGTTAAGAGGTCATTACCTTGACCTTAAAACATCACAGTGAGTGGGCTATTGTCCAAGATGGATGAATAGGAACAGCTCCGGTCTGCAGCTCCCAGCAAGATTGATGCAAAGATGGGTGATTTCTGCATTTCCAACTGAGGTACCTGATTCATCTCATTGGGACCAGTTGGACAGTGGGTGCAGCCCATGGAGGGTGAGCTGAAGCAGGGCGGGGCATCGCCTCATCAGGGAAATGCAAGGGGTCGGGGTATTTCCCTTTCCTAGCCAAGGGAAGCCATGACAGACTGTACCTGGAGAAACAGTACACTCTCGACCAAATATTGTGCTTTTCCCACAGTCTTAGCAACCAGCAGACAAGAAGATACCCTCTTGTGCCTGGCTCAGTGGGTCCCACACCCACAGAGCCTTGCTCACTGCTAGCGCTGCAGTCTGAGATCGACCTGCGATGCTGCAGCTTGATGGGGGGAGGGGCATCTGCCATTGCTGAGGCTTGCGTAAACAAACTGTCACAGTGAAAACAAAGAGGCCAGGAAGTACAAACTGGGCAGAGCCCACTACAGCTCAGTAAGGCCTACTGCTTCTACAGATTCCACCTCTGGGGGCAGGGCATAGGAGAACAAAAGGCAGCAGACAGCTTCTGCAGACTTAAACGTCCCTGTCTGACAACTCTGAAGAGAGCAGTGGTTCTCTCATCATGGCATTTGAGCTCCAAGAATGGACAGACTGCCTCCTCAAGCGGGTCCTTGACCCCTGTGTAGCCTGACTGGGAAACACTTCCCAGTAGGGGCCAACAGACACCTCAAACAGGTGAGTGCCCCTCTAGGACGAAGCTTCCAGAGGAAGGATCAGGCAGCAATATTTGCTGTTCTGCAGCCTCCGCTGGTGATACCCAGGCAAACAGGGTCTGGATTAGACCTCCAGCAAATTCCAACAGACCTGAAGCTGAGGGGTCTGTAAGAAGGAAAACTAACAAACAGAAAGAAATAGCATCAACATCAACAAAAAGGACATCCACAGCAAAACTCCCTCTGTAGGTCACCAATGTCAAAGACCAAAGGTAGATACAACCACAAAGATAGAGAGAAATCAGAGCAGAAAAGCTGAAAATTCCAAAAAACAGAGTGCCTCTTCTCCTCCAAAGGATCACAGCCCCTTACCAGCAAGGGAACAAAACTGGACAGAGAATGAGTTTGACGAGTTGACAGAAGTAGGCTTCAGAAGGTCGGGGATAACAAACTTCTCTGAGCTAAAGGAGCATGTTCTAACCCATCGCAAGGAAGCTAAAAATCTTGAAAATAGATTAGATGAATGGCTATCTAGAATAAACAGTGTAGAGAAGACCTTAAATGACCTGATGGAGCTGAAAACCATGGCATGAGAACTTCGTGATGCATGCACAAGATTCAATAGCCTATTCGATCAAGTAGAAGAAAGGATATCAGTGATTGAAGATTAAATTAAAGAAATAAAGCAAGAAAAGAAGTTTAGAGAAAAAAAGAGTAAAAGGAAATGAACAAAGCCTCCAGGAAATATAAGACTATGTGAAAAGACCAAATCTACGTTTGATTGGTGTACCTGAAAGTGACGGGGAGAATGGAATCAAGTTGGAAAACCCTCTTCAGGATATTATCCTGGAAAACTTCTTCCACCTAGCAAGGTAGGCCAACATTCAAATTCAGGAAATACAAAGAACACCACAAAGATACTCCTCAAGAAGAGTAACCCCAAGACACATAATTGTCAGATTCACCAAGGTTGAAATGAAAGAAAAAATGTTAAGGCAGCCAGAGAGAAAGGTCGGGTTACCCACAAAGGGAAGCCCATCAGACTAACAGCAGATCTGTTGGCAGAAACCCTACAAGCCAGAAGATAGTGGGGGCCAATATTCAACATTTTTAAAGAAAAGAATTTTCAACCCAGAATTTCATATCCAGCCAAACTAAGTTTCATAAGTGAAGGAGAAATAAAATCCTTTATAGACAAGCAAATGCTGAGAGATTTTGTCACTACCAGGCCTGCCTTACAAGAAGAGCTCCTGAAGGAAGCACTAAGCATGGAAAGGAATAACTGGTACTAGCCACTGCAAAAACATGCCAAATGGTAAAGACCATTGATGCTATGAAGAAACTGCATCAATTAACAGGCAAAATAACCAACTAACATCATAATGACAGGATCAAATTCACACATAACTATATTAACCTTAAATGAAAATGGGCTAAATGCCCCAATTAAAAGATACAGACTGGCAAATTGGATAAAGAGTCAAGACCCATCAGTGTGCTGTATTCAGGAGACCCATCTGACGTGTAGAGACACACATAGTCTCAAAGGGATGGAGGAAGATCTACCAAACAAATGGAAAGCAAAAAAAAAGCAGGGGTTACAATCCTAGTCTCTGATAAAACAGACTTTAAACCAACAAAGATCAAAAGAGACAAAGAAGGCCACCACATAATGGTAAGGGGATCAATTCACCAAGAAGAACTAACTATCCTAAATATATATGCACCCAATACAGGAGCACCCAGATTCATAAAGCAAGTCCTTGGAGATCTACAAAGAGACTTAGACGCCCACAGAATAATAATGGGAGACTTTAACATCCCACTGCCAATATTAGACAGATCAATGAGACAGAAAGTTAACAAGGATATCCAGGGCTTGAACTCAGCTCTGCACCAAGTAGACCTAATAGACATCTACAGAACTCTCCACCCCAAATCAACAGAATATACATTCTTCTCAGCACCACATCCCACTTATTCTAAAATTGACCACATAGTTGGAAGTAAAGCACTCCTCAGCAAATGTAAAAGAACAGAAATCACAACAAACTCTCTCAGACTACAGTGCAATCAAGTTAGAACTCAGAATTAATAAACCCACTCAAAACCACAAAACTACATGGAAACTGAACAACCGTTCCTGAATGACTACTGGGTAAATAACAAAATGAAGGCAGAAATAAAGATGTTCTTTGAAACCAATGAGAACAAAGACACAACATACCAGAATCTCTGGGACACATTTAAAGCAGTGTGTAGAGGGAAATTTGTAGCACCAAATGCATACAAGAGAAAGCAGGAAAGATCTAAGATCGACACTCTAACATCACAATTAAAAGAACTAGAGAAGCAAGAGCAAACAAATTCAACAGCTAGCAGAAGGCAAGAAATAACAAAGATCAGAGCAGAACCGAAGGATAGAGAGACACAAAAAACCCTTCAAAAAAATCAATGAATCCAGGAGCTGTTTTTTTTTTTTTAGAAGATCAACAAAATAGATAGACTGCTAGCAAAACTAATAAAGAAGAAAAGAGAGAAGAATCAAATAGATGCAATGAAAAATGATAAAGGGGATATCACCACCGATCCCACAGAAATACAAACTACCATCAGAGAATACTATAAACACCTCTATGCAAATAAACTAGAAAATCTAGAAGAAATGGATAAATTCCTGGACACATACTAAACCTGGTTTAGCCTCAAGACTAAATTCAGGAAGAAATTGAATCTCTGGATAGACCAATAACAGGCTCTGAAATTGAGGCAATAATTAATAGCCTACCAACCAAAAACATTCCAGGACCAGACAGATTCACAGCCGAATTCTAGCAGAAGTACAAAGAGGAGCTGGTACCATTCCTTCTGAAACTATTTCAATCAATAGGAAAAAGGGGAATCCTCCCTAACTCATTTTATGAGGCTAGCATCATCCTGATACCAAAGCCTGGTAGAGACACAACAAAAAAAGAGAATTTTAGGCCAATATCCCTGATGAACATTGATGCAAAAATCCTCAATAAAATACTGGCAAACTGAATCCAGCAGCACATCAAGAAGCTTATCCACCAGGATCACATTGGCTACACCTCTGGGATGCATGGCTGGTTCAACACACACAAATCTGTAAATGTAATCCATCACATAAACAGAACCAATGACAAAAACCACATGATTATCTCAATAGATGCAGAAAAGGCCTTCGATAAAATTCAACAGCACTTCATGCTAAAAACTCTCAATAAAATAGGTATTGGTGGAACGTACCTCAAAATAATAAGAGCTATTTATGACAAACCCACAGCCAATATCATACTGAATGGACAAAAGCTGGAAGCATTCCCTTTGAAAACTGGCACAAGACAAGGATGCCCTCTCTCACCACTCCTATTCAACATAGTGTTGGAAGTTCTGGCTAGGGAAATCAGGTAACAGAAAGAAATGAAGGGTATTCAATTAGGAAAAGAGATAGTCAAATTGTCCCTGCTTGCAGATGACATGATTGTATATTTAGAAAACCCCATCATCTCAGCCCAAAATCTCCTTAAGCTAATAAGCAACTTCAGCAAAGTCTCAGGATACAAAATCAATGTGCAAAAATCACAAGCATTCCTATACACTGATAATAGAGAGCCAAATCATTAGTGAACTCCCATTCACAATTACTACAAAAAGAATAAAATACCTGGGAATCCAACTGACAAGGGATGTGAAGGAACTCTTCAAGGAGAACTACAAACCACTGCTCAATGAAATAAAAGAGGACACAAACAAATGGAAGAACATTCCATGTTCATGGATAGGAAGAATCAATATTATGAAAACGTCTGTACTTTCCAAGGTAATTTATAGATTCAATGCCATCCCCATCAAGCTACCACTGGCTTTCTTTACATAATTGGAAAAAACTACTTAAAAGAACAAAGCTGGAGGCATCCCGCTACCTGACTTCAAACTATACTACAAACTAGAGTAACCAAAACAGCATGGTACTGGTACCGAAACAGATATATAGATCAATGGAACAGAACAGAGGCCTCAGAAATAACATCACACATCTACAACCATCTGATCTTTGACAAACCTGAAAAAAACAAGCAATATGGAAAGGGTTCCCTATTTAATACATGGTGCTGGGAAAACTGGCTAGCCATATGTAGAAAGCTGAAACTGGATCCCTTCCTTACACCGTATACAAAAATTAACTCAAGATGCATTAAATACTTAAATGTAAGACCTAACACTGTAAAAATCCTAGAAGAAAACCTAGGCGATACCATTCAGGACATAGACATGGGCAAGGTCTTCATGGCTAAAATACCAAAAACAATGGCAACAAAAGCCAAAATAGACAAATGGGATCTAATTAAACTAAAGAGCTTCTGCACAGCAAAAGAAACTACCATCAGAGTGAACAGGCAGCCTACAGAATGGGAGAAAATCTTTGCAGTCTACCCATCTGAAAAAGGGCTAATACTCAGAATCTACAAAGAACTTAAACAAATTTACAAGAAATAAACAAACAACCCCATCAAAAAGTGGGCAAAGGATATGAACACACACTTCTCAAAAGAAGACATTTATGCAGCCAACAGACATATGAAAAAATGCTCATCACTGGCCATCAGAGAAATGCATATCAAAACCACAATGAGATACCATCTCACACCAGTTAGAATGGCCATCATTAAAAAGTCAGGAAACAACAGATGCTGGAGAGGATGTGGAGAAATAGGAATGGTTTTGCACTGTTGGTGGGAGTGTAAACTAGTTCAACCATTGTGGAAGACAGTGTGGCGATTCCTCAAGGATCTAGAACTAGAAATACCATTTGACCCAGCAATCCCATTACTGGGTATATACCCAAAAGATTATAAATCATGCTACTATAAGGACACACACATATGTTTATTGTGGCACTATTCACAATAGCAAAGACTTGGAACCAACCCAAATATCCATCAATGATAGACTGGATTGAGAAAATGTAGCACATATACACCATGGAATACTATGCAGCCATAAAAAAGGATGAGTTCATGTCCTTTGTAGGGACATGGATAAAGCTGGAAACCATCATTCTAAGCAAACTATCACAAGGACAGAAAACCAAACACTGCATGTTCTCACTCATAGGTGGGAGTTGAACAATGAGAACACATGGACACAGGGTGGGGAACCTCACACACCAGGGCCTGTCGGTGGGTGGGGGCCTGGGGGAGGCATAGCATTAGGAGAAATACCTAATGTAAATGACGAATTGACGGGTGCAGCAAACCAACATGGCACATGTATACCTATGTAACAAACCTGCACATTGTGCACATGTACCCTAGAACTTAAAATATAATAAAAAAATCACAGTGATATGACAATCAAACTTGTTTTTAATGCCTTCCAGGGAAATCCTCTTGTTACTTATCAAATTATTTAAAGAAAGCATTTCTCATTATATTTACCTTGGAACCTTTCCCCAGAAAGGAGATGGGGCTGTTCTTGGCTTGATACAGCGCCCAGAGCTTTTTTATTTGTGTGCAGTTGATGGTTGATTCTCTGAGATACAGAAAACAGTTGATCGATCTCAATAGATAAGAGAATTTACCTTTTCTCTTTTTGAGCACGAGTTACTCTATGTGCATTTTCTCATTTCATCCTCTGAAAAATCTTCCTGTCACCATTTTATAAACGCAGAAACAGAGATTCAAAAGGGTCAGGTTACTGGCTCAAGGACAACTCTACTACTAAACAGAAAAGCAAGGACCAAAATTCAGATCTTTGTGACCCTCAATGCCACTATGCCATGCGACGATGCCTGTCTCCTTTAGAGGCCAACTAATAGGTAAAATTACATATCATTTCTTCTACTGAATTTTCATAAAACCTTTAGGAAGCCTTGGTTAGATAGAAAAATTGATTATTTTAATCCTACACTCTACCCCAGGCCAACTTGATTTTCTTGAGGAATGGCCGAATGGAAGTTGAATGGTTTGAAAGTGACTGGCAAACAGAGAAACAAGGCACCAAGAACTGGCTATTTCCAAACATGGGCAATCAGCTTCTGAATGAATAGTTCAGTGAGTGTAACTTCCAGGCTTGCTCGGGCACCATTATGCTAAGTGGAATAATCTATCTGCATCCCAGAAGACTGCTTCCGCAGAGATTTCTGGATGGAATAGGATGCCCTGTGGGCATCAGTGTATCCATGTAAAAAATTCACCTAACAGAGCAAAATCTGGCAGTCTAAACTTAACAGTATTTTCCCCAAATGTTAGTTGCAGGCCTGTATGACAAAAAAACATGATTTGTATTATTATTGCAGAGAATTTAGGCTGAGCAAACTGGAAGAAGGGGAATCACAAATTGTCTGTTTTTTTCTATCAGTACTCACCCTTGTCCACATTTTGCCCCAAGGAATGTTGCAGCTCTGGATCTTGGAAAGGACAATTCCGGCGTTTTACTCTTCCGACCGGTTTCTCCGTTTTCATAACTCTACTTGAAGAACATGTGATGTTTGCCAGTGTCTGACATTGCGGACCTCACAGCTTACTGCATCTGAAAACAGGAGATAGAGATGGAAAAGTTGGTAAACTCTGAAAAAAACTGAGATGCTTTTCATCATTTAAGGGTTGCATCATAGCAGTTGGAAAAGCCAAATCCATAGTCTAGTGAATGGAATCCATCATCCGTTCATTCATGCAATCAAAGAAAGCATTTATGGGGTTGTTACTATGCTTTAGTTGGAACTTCAAAGACACATAAAATATAGTCCTGTCCTCAAGGATCCCACAGTCTCACTGAACAAACAAAAATACAGCACAATAAAATTTTACATCACTTCAGGTCAAATGTGCAGTGGGTCTGGTGAGGGCGCAAAGGAAGGTCAATCTTGGGTGGAGTCTTGAGAGATGGGTAGACGTTTGCCAGGTGTTTTGCATGGATAGTAGAGGTGAGTGTGAAATTTCCTTGCCTATAACCTACAGTTTTAGTCTTGTCATTGATTTCATTGATTGTTTTCTACTCTCCCATCCCTGAGGCCCCACCATCCCCCTTTAAACCAACTTAATATGTTACTGCTTTTATCATTTTGAAGCCACAAAATGTGCCTGACTCTACCTCTTACCAGCAGCTTGGGAAGGTCACTGGAGTCATATGCTTTTCTTTTTTCCAGAAAAGGAGAAAAGCTAGTGTTTTGGAAATGTGGCTTTTAAATAGCTTAGATGCAAAGCCCAGAATTTGATTTTTGGGGAAAAACATGGACTGGGCTTTCGGTGAGTTAGTACTGGCCAATTTTTCACTCTCTCAACATCTTGCAGCTGTAAGGCTGTTTTGAGATGGTGTGTGTGTATGTATGTGTATGTATTTGTAGGCTATAGTTGGGATATATATCCTTAGAAAAACCCTGATATTTAAACCACATGGGGCACGTGAATATCTTTTTGAGAATTGGTAATGTAAAATCTTTGTAAAAGGACAGTGTTTTCCTATCAAGAATAAGTAAGAGGTTGTTTTAAAAGGGGAAGCAGAAAAATAAGAAGTGTGTCTGGCACATAGTAGAAGCTCAGCAAAAAAATTAATGAACCTATGCAGCTGCCCTTAGGAGGAAGAGAAGTCCTCCTAGAACTCCTTTCCAAACAGGATAATTGGGAGTTGGTCTCCTTTCGCTTCTACCAGGATGGGAACAGCCTCCTGTAATTTCTGTTTGATAAACACAGTATTTATAATCTTGGCTAAGAGGGGGGAAAAGGAATTTTCCTCTGAGGCATTTGCAGTGGCTAGGCAAGGGGACACGGGCCCATGACTCATTTGCTCTGCCTGAACCCCTGTGCAGTTACCCCAGTATCTTGGCCCCACACAGAATGGAGAACCAGAAGGGAGAGTTACTGCGTTTCCAGCGCCCTGTCTATTGCTTCTTTAGGTACTCACACCTTGAGGCATTTTAACTGCCCAAGGTGTCTGTGCTTATAAGACAACTTCTCAGAGCTGATTTGTCTATGGGGATACCATAAACTACAGTACCAGAAATTATATGTATACATGCACATATGTCATTAATTCTTTACTGGGAAATATAACACACATATAGAAACTGTATAAAATAAATGTATAGCTTAATAAATTGTTATAAATTTAACTGCCACCCAGGTCAAGACATAGAGTACTGCCAGGACTCCAGAAGCTTTCCAAGTGCTCTTTCCAGTGCAACCCCTTTCTTTCCCATAAAGGCAGTACTACGCTTATCCCCGTGCACGGGGGACTCTGTGTTGGGCCTTGTGCTTTTGGGCTTCCGGCTGTCCTCCAGCCATGCACTTTCTCAAGGGGAAAGAGGTCTGTGGGGCCAAGAGACCATGCCCACCTGAGATCCATGTCTCCCTTTCTAGACCCCGTGCCAAGGACCAGGACATTGGGACTTCCTGTTCAAACCATTCCAAGCCTACTTCCTGGTCTTTGTGGGCTCTTCCTTAAGTCCTTCTTCCTGAAGGGGGGCCTGGAAGCAGATATTCGTAAAAGGCCATGGGTGAAGGTAGACTTGAGGGCTCAAGAGTGATATATATGAGCACCAAGGCCCTTGGGTTATGGGATGGAGCAGGGGTGGGGCATGAGGGTGGATGGCTGGGTCTAGGGGCGGCTTCTTCCTGTGGCACATGTTACAGCAGGAAGACCCAAGCAGTCCAAGAATTCTAAGGCCCAACGTGGTTTCTCAGGTCACTATGAAGAGATATTTGTCCAAGTACAGCTTGTTAGTTTAATTTATAATTTTACAATATTTAGGCCCATAATATGCAGCTCTCCATCTGTACTTCTACCTTAAGCCCCACAAAAAAATGTTTTTTTGTAATGCTCCAAGGAATCCTGATAATTTATTATTTGGGAGAATATCAGACATTGATTCTTTGTTTTAAACTCATGATAAGAATCAGATAATATATATTTTGAAGTGATGTCAAAGAAAAGAATAATTCCATATGACATACATTGCAGATTTTTATTTGTATATAAGCAAAGCAGCGTCTAAAGTATATTTACGTGTCCTCAATTACTGAATGTGCCAGTTTTCTCTTAACGGTGGGCCTGCATACAGGTGACTATCTGGACTGTTCTGGTCTTTCCCTCCTTAGTTTTCTCTGTGCTTTACTATGTCACTTGGCACTCCTGTACAATAAAGTGACTTCCCCTGTTTTTAAACTTTGGATAAATGGATCACAGCATATGTTCTTTTGTGTCAGCTTCTCCCACTCAGCATTATGTTTGAGCAATGCATCTATGTTATTGCCTGTAGTTGTAGTTTGTAATTTGCACTGCTGTATGGTATTCCACTGTATGGATATACCAGCATTTTTCCATCCTATTAATAATGTTCACGGACAATTTTGTTGTTTCCAGTACTAGCCCATTATGAATAATAACGCTATGTAGATCTTTATCTGTTTCTGTTGTGTTTATGTGGAATTGCTGGATGATAGGTTTCCCTCCATCCCTCCCTGCCTTCCTGCCTTCCTTGTTTCTTTGTGTTGCCCAGGCTGCCTCAAGGGATTCTCTTGCCTCAGCCTCCCCGAGTAGCTGGGACTACAGGCTCACAGCACCTTGCCTGCTTTGTTTTCAGCTTTAACAGAAAATACCAAACTGTTTCCAAAGTGGTTGTATCAATAGATATTCTCGTCAACAAGGTATAATAGCTCCCATTGCTTCTGACAATGTTTAGTATTTTTTTTAAATGTTGACCATTTTGTGCTAGGAATAACATTAGTGTGTCACCACCCCTCTAAAATGTTTATGGGTTTTTCTTCTCCTTTATTTGTATATGAAGATACTGAAGTGAACATGGTAACTTGGAGTTTCAAGTTGACTGCTAATAATATCAGTAGAGGTATAGAATAGTAATATCAATAATATTTATAATAATATCTATAGTTTTTATTTGAAATATGGCAGCTAAGGGAAGATTGGTAGTCTTAGAAGATTACAGTAATAAAATCCAAGATGTAAACAGAGTCAGTCCTTACAGCATTTTAAAGTAACAGAGAGATGAGCTGACTGACCCAGGGATACATCGACACGCCACTAGGAAGGCAGCTGGTACCAACCTCATCCTTTCACAGGGGTGTGTGTCCCCAGAACATGCTCTGGGAGTTGTGGCAGCACTGAGCACAAATTGCTGAATTGCCCAGCTGGGACCAGTCAGGACCACGGCAGAGGAGGGAGAGAGACCAGCTGGGGAGCCTGTCAGCCTGCAGCTCATTAGTATGGCACTTCTGGCAGCATCTGTTCCTCCAGGAAGCAGCAACAGCCATGCGCTCCGAAAGCAAGGGGCATGAGCAGGCATCTTCAGCAGAAATAGCCACAGCCTCCTCACATGCCCACTTCCCTCTCTGCCCACTGAAACGCCTGAGCTTCCCTACTTCACCCTCCTTTTGCCAATATGCTCAACCTCCTTGCCATTTGTCCTTTTAATGCATTGCCCTGGCCAAAGCCCAGCTTTGGATGAACTCAACTGTTTACTTACTCTGCATCAATTGCCCAGCTATTGAGCATGGCTGGCAAAACCACACACACTGCAACCTCAGTGCCACCAATGCCATCTAGACCCTTGTTACTGTCAGGCAGCCTTCTGTAGTTCCCTGGCCAGCTCACCCTCCTGTTCTCCTATTTTTCTAATTAAAATGAGAGCAGATTATCTTCTGCAATGCTACACTGAATGGGGCCTAGTCTAGAAACAGCAGGCTGTTGCAGTTTATACACAGCGGATGTTTCAAACTTTCCCCACATTTTTCAATGTCTCTGGTTTTATTGCCTGTCCCTCTTCTAAGCCCCAATCTTAAACCCTGCTGTTAACTTCAGTAGGCAGTCTCCCCACCTGCTCCACAAAGAAAGCAGGGGCCCTCTGAAATGAACTTCCTCAACTTCCCTCCTCCACATCTGCAGATTCACTTCACATTTCAACTCATCCCTTTTTCCTTCTCTCATCCTTGTGACAATAAGGAAAATGTGTCCTCTCATGCCCAGGTGAATCCCTCCACCTGTCACTCAATGCCATCCTGTCTCACCTTCTACGAGACTTTTCTCCATATATGACCTCTCTCCTGACTTGCTCCCAGCAGTCACGCCTTTCGTTTAAGACCCTGAAGTCAGGTTTTCCCCTAGCTGACTGAGTCCTTCAGCTCACACGGCCTTCATCCAAGCAGGGCAGGAGGGTTGAATTGTGTCCGCCCAAATTCATATGATAAATTCCTAACCTCCAGTATCTCAGAATGGGACCTTATTTGGAAATAAAGTCAGTGCAGATGTAATTAGTTAAGATGAGGTCCTACTAGAGCAGGGTGGGCCCCTCATCCAACTGGACTGATGTCCTTATAAAGAGGAGCAATATGGAGAGGAAAGCTGATATGAAGAAACATGGGCAGATTCTTTCCTTATAGCCCTCTCAAGCCACCAACCCTACCGACCCATTGGTCTCTCCCAGCCTCCCGAGCTGTGAAACGATCGATTTCTGTTTAAGCCCTGCAGTCTGTGGCGCTTTGTGACAGCATCTCTGGGAAACTGCATTAGAATTTTGCTTACTGACTTTTCCACCTTATGCAAGTTAGTTTGTTTCCCTCTCTAAGCTTTAATCTCTTCATCAAGAAAAGGAGATACAGCAGCACTTACTGCAGGAGATTTTTGTGAATATTAAATAAAAAGAAGGAAGTAACATGTTAATCACAGTGCCTGGCTGTATTAGTTTGCTAGAGCTGCCATAATAAAATATCACAGACTTGGTTGGGTGCAGTGGCTCACGCCTGTAATCCTAGCACTTTGGGTCAGGCACAGAAGAAATTCCAGTTCCTCCGTTTTCACTGGTGACAGTCTGGTGTGTGTTTTCTCTCCCTCACCAAAGGGGCTCTTCCCAACATCCCTTATTCTGAATCCTTTTTCCTAAACCCAGTGGACCACTTTGAGTCTGACTTGACTTGACATCTCTGCAAGATTTCACACCATTGACCATGTTTCCCCTTTTAAATGATGCTCTTTCCTTGGTGCTAGTCTGTCTGGGTGTTTCTCTTCGCCTCCCATCATGGCACTGAGCCTCCAGTTCTGTCCTCAGCCTCCTCTACTTTCACCACCTGCAACCACAACTTCAGTTTCCACCTACAGCTTCAGGACTCCTGAACCTGCCTCTCCAGCCCAGGCCTTCTCTTCAACTGGCCCTGGACAGCTCCCCTTGATGCCCCTCTCCCACCTTGTGCTCCACCTCTCCAAAAGACACACCCCATCTGCTAATCCAAATGGATATTTTCAGCTTTGGTCTCCTCTTAGTGAATGGCACCACCACCCACACTAGATGCTGGGCCTCATCCTAATGGTTTCCATTGTCCATCTTCCCCATGGCTTTCAAGATGTCCTCTCAACGATGCCTCCTGCACTGCTCTTGTACCTCTCCATGCCTCTCTGTCCCTACTGCTGTCATGTTCAGGCCACTTCCCTTCTCATCTGGGTTACTGCATTGGCCCTTGAGACTTGGCTCTTCTCTCTATAACCTTTCTTCATGCTGTAGCCAGAGCTGATATCTCTAAAATGTCAACTGTGTCATGTGAGTTCCCAATCCCTGAAGTTTTTTTAGTCAACTAATGGAATTTTTAATATTATGGAATTACTATGGAAATGTTTTAAGTGTGATAATGGTATTATGATTTTATATTATACATATATATATTTTAAAGAGTCCTTATCTTTTGAAGATTCATACTGAGTATTTGCAGGCCAATAACCCAATGGAGTGGGGAGAGTGGGGAGACAAGGTTTTCCATGTGCTGATAATTATTGAAGCTAGATAATTGATACTACTCTTTCTACTTTTGAAACATTCTACAATAAAATGTTTTTAAAAGAAAATCCCTAAACTCAAGCAAAGCAAAAAGTACTGCAGTGTCTTTCTTATTGTTCTTAAGACAATGTCCAAAATTCTTAAGATGACTCATAAGGCCGTGCATGGTCTGGCCTCTGTCTACCTTTCTTTCAAGTGCAGGACCCCCAGGGCTTATTGAAGATTTGTGAAGTGGATGGATGGGTAGATGGATTAGTGGGTAGATAGATGGGTGGGTAGATGAATGGATGGATGAATAGGTGGATGGTGGGTGGATGGGTAGACAGATGAATATCTAGATGGGTGGATGGATCAATGGGTAGATATATGATGGATGGATGGATAAATGAATAGATAGATGGTGGGTGGACGGACTGATGGATGGATGAATAGAAAATTGGGTGGATGGTTGAATGGATGGGTGGATTAATGAACAGACGGATGGGTGGATAGATAGTGGATGGATGGCTGAGTGGGTGGATGGTGGATGGGTGGATGGATAGGTGAATGGGTGGATGGATGGATAGATGAGTGGGTAGATGGATGGATGGATAGATGAGTGGGTAGATGGATGGATGGATGGCAGATGAATGAATAGATGGATGGGTGGATGGATAGGTGAATGGGTGAATGGATGGATAGATGGGTGGATAGATGAATAGATGGATGGGTGGGTGGGTGGATGGATGGATGAATGGATGGATGAGTGGATGGATGGACAGATGGATGAGTGGATGGATGGATGGATGGATGGACGGATGGATGGATGAGTGGATGGATGGATGGATGGATGAGTGGATGGATGGATGGATGGATGGATGGATAGATGGGTGGATAGATGAATAGATGGATGGGTGGGTGGGTGGATGGATGGATGGGTGGATGGATGGATGGGTGGATGGATGGATGGGTGGATGGATGGATGGATGGATGGATGAGTGGATGGATGGATGGGTGGAAAGAGAATAGGAAAGGATCCTATGTTCCTACCCTCGCTCTGCAGGTAACTTTCTTTGAGACCTTTGACCTCTCACTCTTTTTGGATCTCAGTTT
The DNA here is from genome assembly GCF_028885655.2 of Pongo abelii. NCBI lineage: Eukaryota > Metazoa > Chordata > Mammalia > Primates > Hominidae > Pongo > Pongo abelii. The sequence continues at coordinate 11,240,495 of NC_071990.2, forward strand.
CCTCATTTGCGAAAGGAAGAGTAAACAAGCTCATTTTTTAGGAAAGAGGTGCCAACTTTAATTCTTTTATTATTTTGGAAGTCATGGTAATATTTGTTTTTAAAAATTGTTTCATTGTTAAAAAGTAAAAAAATTACATCTTCTGGATTAGGTGACATTTCAGATCCTTCCCAACTGCAATAGACTGTGATTATAGGGAGGTTTTACAAGTTAAAACATATGGATTTGGAGAACACATAGCACAGATTTTCTCAAAAATCCTGATTTAATAAAATTTATTTTTTTCTAGTAAAGGAACTTGTTATAGGACTTACTAACGCAATTCAATTTGTAAGCTTTTTAAAGACACTCTTATAAAACATTCACAAATTAGAAAAGCAGTCTTTTCTTGAACCATATGTTGAGATTTGGGGTTTAGAAGTATACTCACTGTCCACATGGTGCAAGCAAGCACTCTACATAAACAGGACCTTCGGATGAGGAGATCCTTGTGGATTATAACTGTGGCTGCTCCATCTTTGTTACCCCAGCTCAGCACCTGGTGCATAGTAAGTGCTCAGTAAAATTTTGCTTTAAATGAGGACCTAGGATGAAGAAGACTCTCAGTGGGGCTCTGTTAGAATTTTCAGTGATAGGAAAGCAAAATAACTTCCTTCCAAAGAAAGTAGTGGGTGGGGAGAAAGCTAGAAATATGGATGAAGGAAGGCGTACTCTTGGTCCAGGCATGGGTAAAAATGGCAGGGCTTCTGCCTGTAGGGTGGTTCTCTCTGTAGATTGAAATAAGCAGGATTGAGCAAGGCAGCTTTTATGCCCCCCTCAAAACAGCCTAGGTTCCTGATTTCCTGGCTAATCCACTTCATTTCCTACACTGAGGCTTGTGGACCATCCAGTCTACGTTTTTTCTCACCTCTCTTTGGATGTTTCTCTAGTCTGATATCTGACCCTTATATTTAAGATCCTTGATGGAAAGCCATATGGCAGCTGCAGAGATACACCAGGTTTTCCAAACTTCTGTAACTCCCATTCAGCCATGTGCAGGTGGCAGCGTGTGATGGTATTCACAGCAGGAGGAACAGTGGCCTGCAAGTCAGGAGACCTGGGCTCTACTCTCAGGTGTGCAACTTCGGGCAATTCAGCCATTCCTGAGTCTCAGTTTCCTCATGCGTAAAATAAAGAGATCAGACAAAAATGCATCCTCAGTTTTGTATCTTATTTAGGTTATAACCTGGATATATAATTAGTGGGATACCAGAAAAGGCCTTTGTCGGTTATGGATGTTATAAATTGAGTGAAGCTCTCTGGTTAGCTTGTTGCCAAATGAGTAGTGTCCTAAGGGAATGGAGACTGATCTAGCTCTGTCTCGCTGATGGTTCTGCCTGAGGGTAATTCTGGGCCCAGGATCAATGCAGCCAACAGAGCTACTTCCTGGGCTGCTAACAGTATCTGAAGCAGAGGTCTGTTGAAACTACAGAATCACTGACTTGTCTTCCTTAGCAACTTTATTTCCCTAGGCTGTGGAGCCCTACCAAGATTTTGCTTGACAGTTAATGAGGGAGTCCTACCACGTTGGGATTCACACAGTTTATTTTGGTAGGTAACTAAGGCAGACAGAGATCATTAAACCCTTCATAAAACAGCCCATCAGCCACCTGCTTGCAGAGCAAAAGTCTGCTCTTTGGCAGGAAAGATTGTGTTCTTCAGCCCACTCTTGGGTCCCATGCAAGATTCTAACGAGGTTGCCTGTGAAAACTTTTTGGTTATGATATATTTCTTTCCATTTGTATAAAAGCAACCAATAAATACCAGCGATCTTGTCAGGCCATGCGAAAGAAGAATTTGTTGGGGATTTAATATCCCAATGCATTGGACATACTTGAATTTGGCCGAACAGTCAAATTGGGTGGTTTGGCTCAATGTAACCAGTTTAAATGTTGTTGGTGTATAGCTTTGCAAATTACTTTGGTTCTTACTGAATGATCACTGGAGGGGATTGGCTTATAAATGAATTCAAAATCCTCAGGTGTGTTTTAAAGATCTACAAAACAAGCCTCTCCTTTGTTGTAAATGGGCAAGACTCAATAAAGACAGTGAGATGAAAAGAGCTATTAGTTCATCTGTTAGGGCATCCAAATATGCACCCAGAAGGCATAGCAACAAATAATTCATGCTTTAACATGTTCTACAAACAGCAAGATATTCCAAACTACTGCCAACCACCTGACCAGGAAAAAGGGTATGGTGGTGATCATGAAATAATTGAGGGTAAAAGGCAGGGTTATAAGTCCTTTAAACCCTTTTGAGCTTAGGTAATGTCTTGCTGGGCACATGGCTCTGATTCTTTCTCTGTCTTTGCCAGAAGATTTTTAGGAATCTCCTGGCAGAAAAGCATTGTTTGTGGCACCTTCCACTCCTGCAGCACTCTTGGATGCTGACTATTTACAAGGACTTTCAACTGCCTCCTTCACCCATCTGGTATTAATTTTTATTTCTTTGTTATTGAGTCTCTGATTCATCTCTATACAGACCTTTGAGTTTCCTGAAGGCTTTGCTTCCCCAGACAGAGTGCCCCACCCAAGTAAGTTCACTTGCTGTTTGCCTTGAGGAAAGTCAGGATCTAGAGTTCCCCAGCTCAGAGAACAAGACTATGATTCACTTTATCATCAAAGTCAGGATGGAGAGGATTTCCTTCATCTCCCTTTACTCTCACTCCCACGTCTGATCGTGTCATCGGTAATGGGGTCTTGGCATTTCTAGCTTGTAAGATCTCCCAGCTCCCTTCATTCTGTCCTGTGTCTCCATCTCAGTTACCTCTGTCTTAGCTCACAGTCTCTCTCCCGGACTGTTGCAATTGTCTTCATATTGTATCCTAAAGGCAATGGGGTAGGCTTGGAAATGCTTTCATTGGGAATTAACTCGATCACGTTTTCTTGCCTAAGAATCACACTGAAAATAGTCACTAACTCATTGAAGGGGCGGTTGAAATGGAAGTGGAGAGAAATCCATTATAAAGCTGTGCTCCAGATGAGAATTATAAGGAAGGTTCGGATTAAGCTGGAGACAGGGATATTTAGCAAGGAGAACCAAAAGAGCATAGTAACTGATTTGAATTACAAGGTAAGAGAGGGAGCCGTTGGTAATAAATGTCTCCTGGATAAAACCTTTGGAGACTGCATGGATGCTAGTATCATTCTGAGAAAGAAGAAATTAAGAATTAAGTCTATGGGGGAAATGGTGAATTTGAATGCGGCATGTTAAGTTCCAGTTTCATGTGGAGACTGTCCAATGGGGAGAGAATCTGTAAGCAGTTATATATCTCAAGTCTGAGATTCAGAGAGAGAGAATGTTGAAGACAGAGATTCTATAGTCATGAGCTTAGAGCTGGCAGTTAAAGCAAGAGTGCTTATAACATCTGCCAGACAGAGCTTGTTAAATAAGATAGGGGGCCAGGCGCAGTGGCTCACGCTTGTAATCCCAGCACTCTGGGAGGCCGAGGCGGGCAGATCACCTGAGGTCAGGAGTTTGAGACCAGCCTGGCCAACATGGTGAAAACCCGTCTCTACTAAAAATACAAAAATTAGCTGGGTATGGGGGTGCGGGCCTGTGATCCCAGCTACTCTGGAGGCTGAGGAAGGAGAATTGCTTGAACCTGGGAGGTGGAGGTAGCAGTGAGCACTCCAGCCTGGGCTATAGGGTGAGGCTCCATCTCAAAAAAATAAAAAAAAAAGAGATAGGAAGATAGCAGGATCCTGGGGACTATCACTCCTAGAGGGCCACACAGAGGAGACAGGCCTTGAGGAGATTCAGGATGGTGCATTATTACACAAAGAACAGAGGAAAGAACTTGACAATTAGATTATGGAGATTCTTGAGATCAGTTTCAACAAAATGATGGGGACAGGCGCCAGCTGCTGCTGGGTTGACCTGTGAATGACAGATGAGAAACTGCAGACAGAGTCTAGACTTCTCTTTCTAGAAACTTGGCTGTAAAGAAAAGATGATAAACGGGAAACGGGTGATAGCTTGCGTGGCCAGTGCACCCGAGAACAGGAAGGCATGTGTGATAGTTAATTCTATGTGTCCATCTGGCTAGGCCACAGGATGTCCAGACATTTGGGCAAACATTATTCTGGGTGTTCTGAGGGTGTTTTGAGATGAGATTAACGTGTAAATCAGTAGACTGGGTAAAGCGGGTGGCTCTCCAAATGTGGGTGGGCCTTGTTCAATCAGTTGAAGGCCTGACTAGAACAAAAAGGTGGTCCTTCCCCTGAGCAAGAGAGACATCCTCCTGCTTGGTCGTCTTTGAACTAGAACATTGGCTTTTTCTCACCTTTGGACTTAAATAGAGGTATCAGATCTTCCTGGGTCTCAAGTCTGCTGGCCTTTATGCTAGAGCTATGTGATCAGCTCTCCTGAGTCCCAGACCCTCAGACGCAGACAGGAACCACACCATCAGCTCTCTTGGGTCCCCAGTTTGCCGACTCATCCTGCAGATCTTGGGACCTGCCCGCCTCCATGATCACATGAGCCAAGTTCTTACAAGAAATTGTTTTCTAAATATATATGTGCATCCTATTGGTTCTGAGAACCCTGAGTAATGCAGCACAAAATGGCAAAGAAAAGAGAAAAATAGAAAAGAAGGAAGGAAGGAGGGGTGAGAGGAAGGTGTGGAGCGGGGGATGAGAAACAGAGCCTCCGTGCTTTGCAAGTGTGGGGAGACGGCGGGTCACTGCTTCATTGTCTGTGATCTCTGACGGTGTTGATGACTCATTCATGTTACATAATTAGAATTCACCTTCAGACTTTGCTGTCTTACCATTTTGTCTCATAGTAACAAGGCTTCCTAGCTTGGCTTGTTTTCTTGTTACTCAGGGGCTGTTGCTAGCATAAGGTCATACTTAGAAAACTGAACCCTCAATAAGATTACTCAGAGACTTGGCAGCTTTTTCCCTGGCCATTTTGTCTTTAAGTTAAAAAAAAAACAAAAACAGCTCACTCTTCTAAAATGACATTACACCTCACTTTGAAATATGTCCTGTAGGCCGGCCCTGAAATGTATGGTCTTTCTGGACATTCATAGAAGAGAAGCTTTGTTTTTAAAAATGTAAAAAAAAAATTGTTTTACTCTAAAAGAGCGTCTCTGATAACCCAGTTTTTAGGAAACTATTGGCTGAAAAGAAACAACAGGAGAGGTGAGAATTTGTCCAGTTTATACCTAATTCATTTCTGCCATTATCCCATTCTGGGATAACTTCAGAAACCACGAGGGCCATTTAACCAAGAGATTTATTGGGCCTTAGAGTTCATTATGTTTCCACCTTGTTTTTATAATATTTTTGTTATAATATTAAAGTGACAAAGAGAAACAACTTTATTTGTGGTTGTGCAGATGCCATGTGGAATATCTGCCCAGCTTGAAAAGATTCTCCTGGCTCTTCTGCCCACTCAGAACAGCGGGACCTACATTTCAGCTTGGACAACATGACCAAGCTCTGCTGTTCACAGCTGCCTGGCCCAGGCATGAGCGCCTGGCCCCAAGTTCAGGGCCAACGCCCTTTTCTGGGAATGGGGAATCAAAGCAGAAAAGCATCCTGTGCACTCACACTGTCACACACCCACACACTCACATGCACACTAACATACATACACTCTCTCACACTCACGCACACTTGTGCACACTCACACACTCACACATGCACACTTACACACTCACATACTCATGCACACTCACATGGAGTCACACATGCACACTCACACACTAACATGTACACTCACACACTGGTACACACTCGCACTAACAAGCAAATAATCTCACACATACTCATGCACATTCCCACACACTAACATGCACACTCACACACTAACATGCACACACACACACTCACACACTAACATGCACACACACTAACACGCACACTCACACACTAACATGCACACTCACACACACTAACAATGCACACTCTCTCACACACTAACATGCACACACACCCACACTAACACACACCCACTAACATGCACACTCACTAACATGCACACACTCACACACTCACACACTAACATGCACACTCTCACACACTAACATGCACACTCACACACTAACATGCACTCACACACTAACATGCACACTCTCACACACTCACACACATGCACACTCACACACTCACACACATGCACACTCACACACTAACATGCACACTCTCACACACACACTAACATGCACACTCTCACACACTCACACACACTAACATGCACACGTGCACACAAAGTCAGTCTCTCTCCAACTGTGAATTTGGTCGCTGTGAGCTTCCACCTTTACCTGTTGTGAGGACTGAATAGAAGAGAGGAAAAAAATATTTCAAGAAAGAAGATCCAAATAGAAGCAGCAATGGGTGACAGGCCCTGTATCCTCGGCTGTCCTGTGGTCTCCCAGCTCCTGGATGCTGTCCCTTCTGGGAGCACGGCTGCACTCCTACCTACTGTACCATGAGATGTGTCCTTCTTACAGTGACCATGCCCTGCCGCTCTTTCTCCCCCAGCCCACCGCCAAGCTGAGTTGAACTGTATTTTGTTACTCACAGTCAAAAAAATCCTAATTCATTAGGTTACAATTTTAAACATAAAAATATATCTTTCTTGGGTTGTATCATAAGGAATCAGGTTTGAGAATTCTGATGGTTGTGGCTTGGGAAGTGAGAGGGGGAACCTGGTCTTCTAATTAAATAACCTTCTATACTCTCCCACCTTTTTCTTATCCCAGGAAAGGAACTTGTTGCAATAGAGACTGCCATGCCCTGTTGCGCTATTGGTGGAAGAGAGGTCCACACAGTGCCTACGATGAGCGATTTGTTTATATCTATCCAGACTGCACTTGCATACAGCCACTCATCCTCAAATGCCATCCTCAGGAGTTTATGCTGCACACAGAATGGCACATGTGCAGAAAGACATAGTCCAGGGCTACTTGCTACAACATTGTTGGTGATAGCAACATATTGGAAGCAACCTGAATTTTTGTTAATAGAGGATTGGCTACATAAATTATGCTAATCTATACAACTGGAGTACTATGATGCCATAAAAAAGAATGTACAAGGTCTTTATGTTTGGAAAGATCTCTAAGATATAATGGTGAGTGAAAAGTGTAAGATGCAGAGCACTGTGTTTTACAGGCTGTCCTTTGGGGGCTGACAACATCTATTCAAATGTGCTTACATATATATTGAAAGCACTTTGGAAGGAAAAATATTCAATCAGTACCAATGGTTTACTTGTGTGTATGAATGTGTGTATGGCAGGGGTGGGGTGGGGGTAGGTAGCTTAGGTACAAAACAGGAATAGCAAAGAGACTTTTTAACCATATACCTCTTAAGAGGTTAAAAGAACCTGTTGAAGCATGTGTTGTTAACTATGACAGAGAGAGAGAGAGAATGAAGGGAGGGAGATAGGGAATGAAGGAAAAAGAGAAGAAAAAGAGGGAGAGAAATGGAGGGGCAAAGAAAGGAAGGAAGGAAGAAGGGAGGGACAGAAGGAAGGAGGGAGGGAAAGAAGGAATGAGGGAGGAAGGAAGGAAGGGAGGGAAGGAATTGGCTCTTTCCTGAAGCTACAGCTTAACAAATAAAGGCGAAGGCCACCAGCAGCAATGGTTTGAGCAGCGAAGGACGATGTAGTCATGACTCTGAGAGCTGAATTCCCTGCGCATAGTGTGAGTGAAAACCTGTGTGCGTTACATCACAGGAAGCTATTCAAAGTGCCATGAGCCCAGTGAGGTCTGTAGGACAGACATACAATTGCTTGCAAACAAGTAGCAGGGCAATGAGCTTTGTTTTGTGTTTATCAGCAGATTTTCTTTGTCTCTCAAGGGAGCTGGGAGAAACTCAAGTCTGAAACTCAAACCCATCTCAGTCATTCCTTTCCCTTCAACTTGACCTGAACCTCAGGAGATCTGGAGTCTGTGCTGAATTCTACTGGGAACTGAGCACTCTGAATATTATTATTGTTTTGCTAATACTTTTTGCTGGAAAATACATCAAACCAGGATGTGTTGTACCTCTTGCTTTGCCAGACTATTTAAAAGCAAATGTGACCAGATACCCAACTTAAGGCTGATCCAGGTTTTTCATGATCTAGCCAGGGGAGACAAAGATTCCAGGAAAGTCTCTAGGGAAGGCCAAGGATTTTAGAAAGTATCTATGGACAAACAAATGCAATGTTAGTGGGCTAATTTCCATAATCAAATGAAAGCTGATGCAAGTGCTTTGTGAATTGATGCCCATCAACGAGAGACTGGATAAAGAAAATGTGGCACATCTACACCATGGAATAGTACGTAGCCATAAAAATGAACGAGTTCATGTCCTTTACAGGAACATGGATGAAGCTGGAAATCATCATCCTCAGCAAATTAACCCAGGAACAGAAAACCAAACACCACATGTTCTCACTCATAAGTGGGAGCCGAACAATAAGAACACGTGGACACAGGGAGGGGAACATCACATAGCAGGGCCTGTTGGGGGGTCGGGGGCAAGGGGAGGGAGAGCATTAGGACAAACATCTAATGCATGCAGGGCTTAAAACCTAGATGACAGGTTGATAGGTGCAGCAAACCACCATGGCACATGTATACCTATGTAATAAACCTGTATGTTTTGAACATGTATCCCAGAACTTAAAAAAAAAAAAAAAAAAAAGAAATGCTTTGTGAATTAGTGATGGGAGCTTGGGTCCTGGCACCTGAGGACTGAGCTGGGGGAACCCACACCCAGGCTGCCCAAACACACAGAGGCAGGAGAGGTCAAGGGGGATCTCATGGGTGCGGAGTTTTGGACACGGTATTGCCATTGTCAGACATGTGGCTAAGCCTGCAAGGACGAGAGAGGGAGGGAACCAACTCCTCTCACCCTGCATCAGCCTGAGTGCTTTCAGTCTCTCTCAACCCTTCTCCTCTCTTTTCTCTTCTCTCCTTACCTGATAGTTTGCCCGGAATCACAGAATAATGGAGTTCAGTGTTTCTCAAGGGGCCGTTACCTGCACCATCATCACCGGAATCACGTGTCTCATCGGATGTTTCCAATCCTGATTCTTGGGGCCTGCTCTAAACCTGCCTACCAAGGCTCTGGGGGAGAGGCCTGGGAACCTGCATTGTTTGCAAACATCCACAGGCGATTCTTACGTGCACGAAGCCAGGGAAGCATTGATAGAAAAGGTCTTAGATCAGCAGCCAAAAAACCCAAGTTCACATCCATTTACTACTTGGGTGGTCTTGGGCAAGTTACTTATTAATTCCCAGCATGGGAGTCAATACTATTTTATAGGAATTTTTTATAAGTTATAGGAGATATGCTGTTATGTTATAGGAGGTTTTTTTTTCTCTTTGAAGATTAAAAGATACAAAACATATGACAAGGCTGGCAAACATTGAGCTCTTGCTACATAGTAGTACACAGTGTCCTAGAGTTAGAAAAGGGATGGTGAGCTCACAAAAATCTTTGTAGGCCTCAGGATATATATATTTTGCAGTGACTTTCAAGGCTGATCTAACTCTTTTTGGATGAACACAGAGCAAGGAGACTTGCCCACTGAGTGACTTTACTATACCCCCAGGCCTTACTAACTTGCCCAGAAGTGGGGAATATAGTGCTAGAAGGAAGACAAAGCAATAAAGAGACACTTTCAGAAAAGCAGGCACTGCAAAGATGAAGAACCATTCCAGCTGGAAGAGCACGTGGTGGGAGTGGCGTCCTCTCAGACATGATCCTCTGCAGGGCTCATGTGCTCAAAGTCACAGGTTCTCACCAAGGGTGATGATTTCCCACAGGGAGCATCTAACAATGTCTGGAGACATTTTTGATTGTCACATGGTAGGGAAAGGGGGTTGCTGCTAGCATGTAGTAAGCAGAGGCCAGAGAGGCTGCTAAACATCCTACGGTACACTGGACAGTCTTCCACAACAGAAAACTGTCAGGCCCCAAATGTTCATGGTTTCAAGGCTGAAAAACCCTGCTCTAAGCTAACGCAGAAGACTTAGTCATCGGTGATAGAAGGAGGCCCCTAGGTGGCTACAAACCTCTGAGGGACAGCCTTCCGCTGCGGTGTTGCAAAGTCTCACAGTTGCACAAGGTCCTGGCGTCCTGCTCATTGGTGGGTCACCATTAACCACCTTGGACGTCACATGTTCAACATAGCTAGTTTCCCGCCTGTTCTTACGATGATAAATCAGGAAAAGTATTCTTAGAACACTAGAAAAGCAGAAGTGTGGCTCTCTACAGGGCAGCGGGGAGGTTGCCTCACTCCTAGAAGATGTCTTGTTTTTACCAAGAGGGTAGAGGGATGAGAGGAGCTGGAAGGCCACGCTGAGGAGCCACGTCCAGACACATGAAACGAACCTCACAGCCCCACAGGGATGCCGGGTAGGACACTCAGTGCTTGGGATCAGAGCCACGTGGCCACTGGTTTCCGATGCCCCCTTGCTAGTATCTCGCTTCCGTGATTCCCTTGCCTTCATTTTGTGGCTCTCTCCCGACACTGCCGGCTGAGTATGTTAGTTAACCAGTACTCTGGCTTTTCTCCCTCCACTTTGATCTTCCTTTCTCTTCCTGTCTCCTCCTTCCTGGCATGGCATGTGCTCTCGGGCCGTACCTCTGGTAGTGAATCTCTGGCTGCCCTGGACTCCTGCTGTGCACACTGTGTGCACACTGTGTGCACCTGTGTGCACCTGTGTGCAGGTCTGGATGCCCGGTGTTCCTTCTCAGTGCACCGCCCGATCCCCTGGGATCTCTTCACCATTTTCATGCATGCTGCCACCCCATGTGCAGGGCCAGCTTCATGGCACGTCACCTGTGTGCTTGCATAGGACTTGGTGCTCAGAAGGACTTCTTGATTGGTTTCATGCTCTGCGGCCACCGTATTAAAATTGTAATAATTTCCTCTTGAAACTTGTATTTTGTAAGTGACTTCTGATGAGACAACATGGAATGAGCAGAAACACAGGAGATATGTGTGCCGGTCCTTTCTTGTCACCCCATTCACATGGAGCATTCGCCGTGAACTCAGAATTCTGGTGTATTCACAATGTGTGGGAGTTCATGAAGCTTCTAAGTGACTCCAAAGTGTGTTTTGTCTATGATGAGTTAGCTAGGGAGGGGGAGGGACACTAACAGCCCTGAGAGGCCACACTTTCCATTTGAAAACCAAAACTTGCTTCAAACACAAAGGCAGCAGTGGTATTCTAAGAAACACATATGACCAAGGAAACTTGGTTTGACCTTTCTTACTCATGTTACTTCTTTGCATTTGCAAACAACTTAAACTGAAAATGAAGACGCAGAAAGAAATGGAAAGATAAGGCAACCCATAGGCCTTTGTTTTCAATTCTTCCTTATTTGTCAGTAAGCCAAAGGTAGAGCGTTGATAGAATGTGCATGTATCAGGCCGGGCACGGTGGATTACACCTGTAATCCCAGCACTTTGGGAGGCCGAGGTGGTGGATCACCTGAGGTCAGGAGTTTGAGACTAGCCTGGCCAACATGGCAAAACCCTGTCTCTACTAAAAATACAAAAATTAGCAGGGTGTGGTGCCGGGTGCCTGTAATCCCAGTTTACTCAGGAGGCTGAAGCATGAGAATCGTTTGAACCCAGGAGGCAGAGGTTGCAGTGAACTGAGATCATGCCACTACACTCCAGCCTGTGTGACAGAGCGAGACTCTGTCTCAAAAAAAAAAAAGAATGTGCATTATTGAGAAGTGAAATAAAAGCATTGAATTAGTTTTGTGCAGCGTTTTCCACTGTTCTGATAAGAATGAAATATGCAAATTGCATCATTTTGAACAATTTAGCATACAAATTAAATGCTCTTACATTTTCGTTTAAAGCTGGCTTTGCACAATATAAAGATGAAAGGTAAGATTCATGCTAACAATTTAAAATTTTAATTTTCCTTTACTTAGAGTGGCATTAAATAGCAAATAAGAATGATTTTAAAAGCCTTGTGACAAGTCAAAAGAGAGACTGCAGAAGAAAAAAAGCGGCTTTTATTTTAGTACCTTTCACAGCAGAGGTTGTTGTTTTTGTTCCTGCTTTTTAAAAAGGGCTCCTACATTTTCAGTTTGCACTGGCAAACCTTTTAATGAAACAGTAAAGCAAAGTTCCTTATATTAAAAAGGAGTCATTTTTAATCTCCCAGTCTACATAGACCCAATTTTCATTTTAACAAGTTTCTCGGCTGGGTTGCAGAGGCTCACGCCTGTAATCCCAGCACTTTGGGAGGCCGAGGCGGGTGGATCACCTGAGGCCAGGAGTTCGAGATCAGTCTGGCCAACATGATGAAACCCCGTCTCTACTAAAAATACAGAAATTAGACAGGTGTCGTGGCACACGCCTGTAATCCCAGATACTTGGGAGGTTGAGGTAGGAGAATCACTTGAACCCTGGAGGTGGAGGTTGCAGTGAACCGAGATCTTACCACTGTACTCTAGCCTGGGCAACAGAGCAAAAACTCCATCTCAAAAAAAAAAAAAAAAGGAAAAACAAAACAAAAAAAACCCAAGTTTCTCCCAAGTCCACTGGACTTTGCTATCAGAAGGTCTTATGAGCTGGGAATTTAGCTCTGCTGTGAGTTCAAAGCAACACAGGAACAAAGCACAGCTGCTGAACCCAGGTCCTCCCCGCTCATGATTATAGCTTGCTGTGGGACTCCACCAAAATTGCCTTCTGTGTTTATGGTATCTAAGAAATTCTTGAGAGTGGTACTGATCTACCAATTAAACACACTGGTATGTTTGGCCCCATGTGGCAGACAAGGAAAAGGGTTTACATTTTCTTATGGGAAATATTTTCTTTCTCATGCTTAACTTTTATTGTTCACAGAGGTTTTCAAAGTATTGCCAAAGTCTATGAACACCATACTGGAGTCACCTGGGCATTCTAGACTTTCAGAGCTGCATGGGTGGTGTTTTACATTGTATTTTTTTCTATCCAGTGTGGATTCATATTTTTTAAATCATAAAAATACACCAGCTTCCCTCTGCCCCTCCCGGCGTTTGTCACTGAGAACATAGGAGCACGTGGGTGGCTGTCTGAGGCTTGGGCAAGGCCCTGGGCTTGCCTGGGGCCCAGCTGCCCCTGCCCCTGTAGCATCTTCCTTCCTCCTCCACTCAGGAACAAAAGGTCCCACGTTTCAGGCCATCTGGAGTTGGAGCTGTCATTTATAGTCACCCAAACTTTGAGGATGACTTACTTGTGAAAAGATAAGAGATGGAATCAGATAGGAGAAACAATTTTGAGAACCAGGAAAAAGAGAGAAAGAGGTAGAGTTGTGTGGTGAGAAAAGGGATGAACTGGCAGTTGGAGACTTGGGTTTTAGGTAGAGTGACCGTGTAACTTATTAATCAAACTGGATTTCTTTTGAGAGCGACAGGGATTCCTATTGGTGATGATGCTGGGGCAACAGGAGCACATAGGGACTGTACTGGTGTGGCATGGCCACCATAGTTCTAGGGCATTAATCATCCAACTGTCAGCAAGTCACTTAACATCTCTGGGCCTCAACTTTTGAAGAAAGAGACAATCAGACTACAATTTCCTTAGTCCTTTTACCACTAAGGACCTCTTACTAATCTCTCTCCACAGTCTTCCTGATTTCAAAATTATCATATCAATTAGGTACTGAGTGATATATAATGAGTGCAAGTTCTGTCAGTCAGAACTTTTGTCAGCATTGAAATAACCAGTTACTGCACCATGTTCATACAGTTTTAGGCAAAAGAAAACTTGACATTTTAATACACCTGTGAGTCCTATTTAAAGTACATTGAACAGTTCTGACACCATTTTTGAAAATGATAATAGCTTTTGAGTCCCCTCCAGTATCTTCACAGTCAATAGACCTCGAAGTCTGGAGGTTGAAAGCCACGTTACTAGATGATCTGTTGGTTTATATCCAGTTCTAGTCTTCTCTGATCACCTGATAACTTCAGTGCCTCATGCTATAAAATACAGACAGAGAAAGATGATGAAAAATGAAAGAGGGCCTGCTGGAAGTCAGAAGCTGCAGTCCATTAATGTGGGTCCAGCAGGAGGGCCTGTATGAGGATGTTAGATGGGGAGGCAATCCCTTATGCTAGGGTGCCTGGACAAAGTTTCTGCAGAGGGAAAAGAGGATGTTTTGCCTTGGGGCAAATTTCTTCCTGGCTTAAGTCATCTTAATCCACACCTGGGAGAATTCTTAGGGTGTATTCACAACATTAGGAGATGAACAGGGAGCAGGAATGGAACAGCTGTGCAACAGCTATCTCTTTGCTTCTCTTCCACTCATATGAGCTCACCCTAGGGGAAAATGGACAGTCAAAAGCCTTCCACAGATCAACAGTGGGTAAATCTGAGGTCTGCAGAATCATAGAGTGAAATAAAGAAAGAACAGGCCTGCTGCCTGCTCCCATGGGTAGTACTAGCATTCTAGTTTCTATGGCAATAAGCTTGCAATGTGCTCAGTGGGGGCAGTGCCACCCACCACGTGGTGCCCGGGAATGCATGCATTGGTGGGTGGATGGTTGTGACAATGACCAGAGGAGGACACCAGTTGCATTTTGTGCCCTGTTGTGTGCTGGAGACACTCCCATAAGGAAGATTCATCCCACCCAAAATGTCAAAAGTATCTCCACTGAGAAACGCTGAATACAAGAGTGGGCTTTACATTCATACATATCAGGAATTACTTGGATCCTGTAACAGGGTTAAAATCATCCTGGACAACTTCCTATGGTGCCAGACCCTTGGGAAGAACTTCCAGATGAAGCAGATTGATTCTAATTGGTCCTGGATAAAAGAAAAGAGCACAGGTCATCCCAGAAGGCACTGGGCAACCCACCCCAACCAAGCCTAACAATATATTAAGTGTTGGGTGTAGGGATGGCTTCTCTTTTCTCTCAAACTTGACAGCACTTGTTGAATCATTGTCTTCATTTACTCATGAGATGATTGGCATTGTCCTTTAAAGCAGAACAACTTGAGCTAAAGCTAAAGGTCGGTGTGAAGCAGCCAGACGACCCTTCGTCTCTACTTTGCCTTCCATGCTAAGTATTGACTTCTGCTGAGTTTGATTTCATTCATTTCAGCTAGATGTGTGTGGTGAATAAACTTTTTACCAGTCTTCCCCTGGAATGGTTGAGTCAGCTCTGGTGTGAGTTAGTGGCCCCAGAGGGGAGCAGGCCAAGACACCCTCTCCATGAGATACCTCCTAAAAGGAAAGAGGTCATTGATGACCCACAAAGGAGGCCAGGACCATAAACATTTCAGAATTCAGTTTTCTTAAAATCTTAAATAATGGAAAACATTTGCTTGTTTAAGCCTTTTAAGTCCTCCCATCTTTGGACTTGAGCTCCAGTGCCTGGCTGCAGAATTCCATGGTGAGGCACAAGCATGACATCATGTTCAGGAGGAATGCACAGCACATAAAGTCTTGCCTGGGTCAGAGAGAAGTGCTAAGCTCTCAACAGGGCCCTAAGACAAATACACAAATATGGTGAGGCACAAGCATGACATCATGTTCAGGAGGAATGCACAGCACATAAAGTCTTGCCTGGGTCAGAGAGAAGTGCTAAGCTCTCAACAGGGCCCTAAGACAAATACACAAATATGGCCTAGCACATGTCAAACACCCGTGCAAGGGCAAACATCTTTATGACTTTGGTCCTGGGAAGAGAGACCCGGCCTGGGATTAGAATTTACAGCTGACAAGCTGCTGATGAGGCAGTAATGCCATTCAGCGTGGGAATGGTCACTTTGGGAACCGGGAGCTTAGCACACTAGGCTGCAAGTCTCAGAGTGAAGCCCGGGGGCAACTCCTTCACCTTGGCTGGAATAAGTTAACTCACCCCACAACCTGTCCCCCGGGACCTTTCTCTGCCTTCCTTTGGAGTTATAGGCTTCCCTGCAGTTCTTTAGGGTTTTGACCCACATGACAATTTAACATCAGGGAATGCCCAAGTCAGGGGAAGAATATCTTTCTTGGCTATAAATGTCACTCTGAAATTCTTCTCAAGTGTAATGTTTTAAGAGCACTTACAATGTGCCTGACCTGCCCTGTGCAATGTCCCTCCCATCTTAGAGTTTACAACTCATAAGCACGCTTATAGATGTCCTCCCTGATCCCCAGAGCTCCAGCCAGCTTCAGCGTAGAGGTCCCCTAGGGGACATTTGGCAATGTCTCGAGTTGTTTTTTGATTGCCACAACTGGGTAGTGGGGGTGACTGTTACTGGCATGTAGGGGATAGAGGCCAGGGATGCTTCTAAACATCCTATAATGAACAGGACGCCCCCACCCACAACAAAGAAGAATCCAGTCCAAGATGGCAATAGTGCTAAGCCTGAGCAACACTGCACTGGGGAAGGCCTTGCCTCCACATAAGCCAAGAAGGAAATTATTTAGATTTGCACCATCCGATGGGGAGCTTCCTGTGAGACAAGAAATGATCAGTATCTGTGCTGTCCGATGTGGGAGCTACCAGCCACATGTGGTTATTGAGTGGGTCAAATGTGGCCAGTGTGACTGAGGAAGCGAGTTTTTTATTTTATGTAATTTTAATTAATTAAATTGTAATGGTCCCATGCAACTGGTGGCTACTCTGTTAGGCAGCACAAGTCCATACAATAGGAGCTTAGAAGCACTGAGATCACCTGCCCCTAGTCAGATGTCCTTTCCACTGGTTTATGACTGAAAATCCACAGTTAGACACTCCTTCTTTAGCTAAGACTTTAACCCATGTTGGTATGACATTATCTGTGGGAGGGAGAAGACCTTTAACTTGTAAAGAGCTGTTGCTGATTTAATATGACTAATGGATCTGAAAGATATTTTGGCACTAAGAGGCTAGGGTAAAAAACAGGACCCCATGAGAATGACCAGGGGGTAAACTTGGGGAGGGGCTAACTAGGATACACGGGGGGAGGTGGAGACATAGGCTAGAGGTAGCAAAGGCAACCCGTGCTTTCTTTCCTCATATACACTCTGCTGAGACTGGAAGCCAATTACTCAGCATTCTCATCAGACTCATGTCTGTGAAAACTAGAGCCAAAGAGTGCCAGGAAAGACAAGTCCGTGACAAAGGGCAGCCTGTTTCCTGCTCTCTCTCCACCTCCTTGTGGCTTTTAGTCTAAGTCCCCAAGTACTGAAATATTTTGGTGCCTCCTCCCATATATAAACCCAGATTAAAGCAATACTAAACCACAAAACATAAAATGATTTCTTTTTATCAATTATAAAATTCTGGATAAGTCCATGAAAGCCTCATTGTTCTGACTTTGGCTGGCACCCCAAGCAAGTAAGTACCTTGTTGTTAACCTAGCACTGCTTTAGGGTCTGAGTATTGGGGCTGTTTTCTCCGTAATCCATTGTTTATCTAGTCTATTGTGCAAATTTTCACAGATGGAATATTGTGTAGATACTCTACTCTAAAGATTCTAGAGAAGAAAGTCACCAACCTCACCTGGTAAGCTCCATCTACCCATGTTTCTAGAGAGGGGAAGAAATAGCTGAAACAAATCAAACCAAACCCAAAATGCTGTCTTCCTCAATGTTCTGCAGGGCTCAAATGCGAGTTTCTGGTAGTATCAGCTTTGGTGATCTCCATGGGGAACAATGGAGACTGATCTCAAACAGTGAGTTCACCAGAATTATGGCAGTGAAGGGGAACTGTGGTATAAGAATTGCTAAGAAGATAAAAATTGTTTTGTCCAGAGAGACGCAAGTTGAGAGAGATGTAGGGCTGAGAGAATAGATAGTTGTGAGCATTTACTCCTCCACAAATCATGAGTTTTTCTGAAGCAACAGGGTGAGGCGGGGGTGGGGGGTGTGGACAGGAAGGTAGATAAATTTAAAACAGTAAAATAGTAAAAGGAAGTATTATATAAAACAGTGTGGTGGTAGTGGGAGTGGGGAGGAGATATGACTTAAGAGTTTTTTATCCCAATGCTAAAGGGTGCAAAAATAAAAGAGTTCAAAAAATGTTTAAATGTAAGATGACAGTTCCTTAACAAATTATTGACTGGAGGAAACTGAAGATGTTTAAAGCTAATCTCATGAGATTAGCATAGGAAGGTGCTCCATCTCCTTCCCAAAACGACCCCTTGCCATTCTCCAAAATGCAACACTTAGACCTGCCTGATCATGAATCTTTGGGTTTATTTCATATGGGCACCCTTGTTGTGGAATAAGATCAATTAAACCTCACGGGTAAGTTTGCAATTTACTGACATTTGACATAAGCAGCTTTTACGGGTTGGTGCTGAAACAGGCTGAGAAACACAATCCCTCCCTGGGTAGAACTGGGAGCTTTCCTGTGGCAGCAGCAAGCCCAGACATACGGAGGGCTGGAGGGGAACTGTAGTTCAAATGCAGTAATAGCTGTTTTTAAACTGATCTGCTCTAAGTCTTTGAGTGCAATGGCTGATTATTGGGTCAACAAACATGAAAAGCATTGTCATTGGCCCAAGTTTGAACCAGAAGCAGCATGTCTTTCATGAGCATTTAGGATGAAAGATGTAAGATTAGAAAAAAATGTTGGTAACAGTGAGCATCATTTGAGGGTCTTTGTAATGTGTATTTTGCCCTAAGAGGAAAAGTAAGGCAAGATCTATGAAATGTCCTTGATCTTTTTGCAACCTAGAGTTGTAGGCCCTGCATTACCTTCATGTTTCCATTGCAAGAACTGCCAGGTTGGTTTTCCAATGAAACTTTCAACTCTCAGCCTAATAAGACTGTGACCATGTGGCGCAGTGAACAATGGTTCAAGGACTACTTCACTGAATGTGAACTTGACTACATTATGCCTATTCTTAAAATCCTTAAAATTCATCCATTGTTCTCCATTACCTCCAAGACTGGGAGTTTCCTTGCTAGGATGTACCACTTTCATCTCTCGCCTCACATTGTGCTACGTCCACTTCTCCAAATGCTCCATGTTCTCTTGTAACACCACAGCCTTGCACATGCCATGCCCTCATTTTAGAATCATACACGCCTTCTCTACGAAACCATCGTAAGCAGCTCTTGAATTAGATGCTCCTTTGCGCTCTGTGCTTAACTTGTTTACAGCACACATCGTGTTCTATTTAAGTGAACTCCCAACTAACCTGTGAGATTCCAGAAGCTGGAGGAGTGTGCTCTGGAACTGATTCTTCTGCTAGATGCTGAGAACATGTGGGCAATGGCACATTCTCAGCATCTAGCACCATCCCAGGCACAAGTGGAGCAGAGGTAGATCTGTGCTTGATGATTGAATGGATGAGTTTCAGTGAACTGTGAATGATGGGGAGTTTTTCAATAAAGCCACACCACATGTCTTCTCTTCAGCAGAATAAATGCTGCATAGAAGCAGTTAATAGTCCCCCTTATGTCAGTTCAGCACATAGATATATGAGAAGTCCCATTGTTTTCCATAAGCCAAATAAGACAAAGTAAAAGCAATAATGGTCCATACACTTGAGAAAAAGGAAGGAAGGAAGGAAGGAAGGAAGGAAGGAAGGAAAGAAGGAAGGAAGGGAGGGAGGGAGGGAGGGAAGGAAGGACAATTTTCCCATGAGTCTACTGTCAGTGAAAGGTATTATTTAAATATCATTTTTTTCTGAGGCTTTGTCTATGAGCACAAAGAAGAAAGTGAAATATATTGGGCTCCATCCATGAGATTAAAAGAGGAACATCTTTCAGTTCCCAATCAATCAAAAGACACAGGTTGTGTTTCAACCAGAAGCCATTTCTGAAGAGGCACAGGAGCGTAGGAGAGTTGCGTTAGGCAATGGAAACCAAACTGAGCCTGAAATGAAAGCCTGGGTTAATTAGTCAGTTTCTTTCCCAATATCTGCCCTAACATTGTCTTTTAAGTTTTTGGAAATGAATACGCTTTATTTTTCACCTCAGTTGGATTTATTGTGCCTCACAGGTATTGACTCCTTTTGCTCTTCCTCCTCTCGCTATGGAAAGACTGAGCAGAGGAAGTGCTCGGACAGGCATGCCCTCCCAGAGTGCAAGAAAGCCATCAGGCAAGTGGCAGGTGCAGAGACCACAGCCAGGGCCACACAGCCTGGAGAGGGCCTCCCTCCTGGCAGGGAAGGCTGTCTCTACTTGCTCCTCTCTGAGAATGCTCACCAGGTGTGGCTGGGGGTTTTGGCAGCCTGCAGCTGTGTTTAGGAGGGCATTTGCTTTATCTACCACATCCTTTGAGGATTTCATTGCAGGCCATTTTATCCACTTTAATGGATGTTCTGGCAGCTTGTGAACGTGGGGCTGTGTCTGCATGCCCTGAACAGTGATTATGTTCACCATTGTTGAGGTTGAATGTAATATATATTCACAGATCCTTCTGCCACCTCCTTTTCACAGGATGGACCCTTCAGTTCTGGCCAAAACAAGAAGAAAGCTGTAAAAAGAAGGGCTTTAGCCCAAAAGTTGGGGTTGCTCAGTTTTTTTCCTTTCCCTCATACCCCATCAGCTAATTAATCACCTCCTACTGCTATTTATAATTCCTTAACAGTTTTCGAATCTGTCCTCTAGATTAGCTAAATAAATATAGCACATCAACCAAAAATCAAGTTCTATAAAGTTACTAATAGGGAAATATATAAAGTGGAAAAAGCTGTTTATAAAAGTTTGAGTAAATGACTATATATGTACATAGATATGATTTTGAAAAGAACTTAATCGGATACACAAACATTAATAAGAATGCTTATTTCTGGATAATTAAGGGGCGATTTTGTTGTATTCCTTATACATTTTAAATGTTTTAATCCAAAATTTTTTACAGTGAGGATGTATTATCTTTTGTCATCTGAAAAATAACACAAATAAAGAAGTTAAAATAGAATTAACTGAATTTGTACAAATAGGGGAAGATAAGGGTGCCCCTGTTTTCTCTATTCATGCCACCACTACCACTGTTTAGACTATTGGTCATAATTTTTTTCTCACCTGCAAATATCCCCTTGCCTGTTACTTTCTCTTCAATTTCTTTCCCCATTATTCATTCTCTCTGAAAATATTAGGTTGGAGAAAACGTAACTGCATTTTTGCATTGTTGGAATTTGCTGTTTGATATTGGAATACATTCTTAAATAAATGTGGTTATGTTATACATCATTTTAACGGGCATTATTTCTCGCTTTATGTTTTTTTGCTAATGACTTATTACCTGCTGTTTATTTTATGTTTATTTTAGACTATGGAAATGATGTTAAACAAAAAGCAAATTCAAGCAATTTTTTAATTCAAGTTCAAAATGAGTTGTAAAGCAGCAGAGACAGCTGGCAACATCAACAACACATTTGGCCCAGGAACCGCTAAAAAATGTACAGTGCAGTGGTGGTTCAAGAAGTTTTGCAAAGAAGACGAGAGCCTTGAAGATGAGGAGTGTAGTGGCCAGCTATTGGAAGTTGACAATGACCAACTGAGAGCAATCATTAAAGCTGATCCTCTTACAACTACATGAGAAGTTGCTGAAGAACTCAACGTCGACTATTCTACTGTCCTTTGGCATTTGAAGCAAATTCAAAGGGTGAAAAAGCTAGGTAAGTGGGTGCCTCATGAGTTGACCGAAAGCAAAAAAAAAATCACCATTTGTTGGTGTTGTCTTTTCTTATTCCACACAACAACAATGAACCATTTCTTGATCATATTGTGACACGCAAAGAAAAGTGGATTTTATACAACAACCGGTGATGACCAGGTGAGTGGTTGGACCGAGAAGAAGCTCCAAAGCACTTTCCAAAGCCAAACTTGCACCAAAAAATGGTCATCTTCACTGTTTGGTAGTCTGCTGCCAATCTGATCCACTACAGCTTTCTGAATCCTGGCGAAATCACTACATCTGAGAAGTCTGCTCAGCAAATCAATGAGATGCACTGAAAACTGCAATGGCTGCAGCTGGCATTGGTCAACAGAAAGGGATCAATTCTTCTCCACAACGACGCCTGACTGCACGTCGTACAACCAATCCTTCAAAAGTTGAACGAATTGAGCTACAAAGTTTTGCCTCACCCACTGTATTCACCTGACCTCTCGCCAACCGACCACCACTTCTTCAAGCATCTCAACAACTTTTTGCTTCCACAACCAGCAGTGTGCAGAAAATGCTTTCCAAGTGTTTGTTGAATCCCATAGCACAGACCTTTATGCTACAGGAATAAACAAACTTATTTCTCATTGGCAAAAATGTGTTGATAGTAATTGTTCCTACTTTAATTAATAAAGATGTGTTTGAGTCTAGTTATAAGGATCTAAAATTCACAGTCCCAAACCACAATTCCTTTTGCACCAATCTAATATCTTTCAAAGAAGGAAATCTGACCAAGTGGCTCCTTTAAATCTTCCAGGGTTTCCTGGAGGATAAAGAAGTCCCAAATCCTCAGGCTGAAGATAAGATCCTTCAGAAGCTCATCTGCACTTGAGATTTACTTCCAACTCCTGTCTCCATTCCTGGTAACCAGGAGTCTGTCTGGGCTCCCCCGCTTGAGACGTGACATGCCCCAGGACTCCCTTTTCCCTCCTCACCTCCTCCTGCCTTCACCTCCCTCAGAGTCAGCCTTTCACAGTCATCTCTTATGACACTTCTCATAGGGCACCTTCCTTGGCATCGCCAGGTGGAGTTAAGGGTTTTGTTTCTGCCTTGGTCATGGCTCTACATTTACTATAATATATTGATATAATTATAGCCATGTGCCACTTGACGATGGGGATGTGTTCTGAGAAATGCATTGTTAGATGATTTTGTCATTGTACAAAGTGCATAGAGTATACTCACACAAACCCAGATGGTAGAGCCTACTACTCACCCAGGCTATTTGGTCTAGCCTATTGCTCCTAGGCTACAAAAGTAGACAGCATGTCACTGTACTGAATATTGTAGTCAATGGCAACACAATGGTAAGTACTTGTGTATGTAAATACTTCCTATCTAAACATGGAAAATGTTAAGTAAGAATATGGATATGAAAGGTAAAAAGTGGCACACCTGTATAGAGCAGTTACCATGAATGGTGCTTGCAGGACTGGAAATTGCTCTGGGTGAGTCAGTGAGTGAATGTGAAGGCCTTGGACATTACCGTACACTACTGTAGACTTTATAAATACTGTACACTTAGGCTACACTACATTTATCAAACAATTTTTCTTACTCCAATAATAAATTACCCTTAGCTTACTACAACTTTTTTTACTTTATAAACTTAAGAAAAATTAAAACTTCTTTACTCTTTTGTAATTAAAAAGAAAGACACTAGAACATGTATTAGCCTAGCCCTACATGGGGTCAGGATCAGCAGTATCGCTGTCTTCCACCTCCACATCTTGCCCTGCTGGAGGATCTTCAGGGGCTATGACACACAGGGACCTGCCATCTCCTAGAATGCCTTCTTGGCTGGGCGTGGTGGCTCACACCTGTAATCCCAGCACTTTGGGAGGCTGAGGCAGGCGGATCACGAGGTCAGGAGTTCGAGACCAGCCTGGCCAATAGTTGAAACCCTGTCTCTACTAAAAATACAAAAATCATCTGGACATGGTGGAGCATGCCTGTGGTCCCAGCTACTCAGGAGGCTGAGGCAGAGGAATCTCTTGAACCCAGGAGGCGGAGGTTGCAGTGAGCCGAGATCATGCCACTGTACTCCAGCCTGGGTGACAGAGTGAGATTCTGTCTCAAAAACAAAAACAAAACAAAACAATGCCTTCTTCTTGAATACTTCCTGAAGGGCTTGTCTGAGACTGTTCTAAAGTTAATTTTTAAAAATAAGGAGAAAGCGTACACTCTAAAATAATGATTAAAAGTATACTATAGTAAAAACAAACTAGTAACATAGTAATTCACTATCATCAAATATTATAGACTGTACACAATTATATGTTGTGGCGATGCAGTAGTTTTGTTGATACCAGCGTCACCACAAATGTGTGAGTAATGCGTTATTATGTGATGTTAGGATGGCTACAATGCCACTAGGTGATAGGAAATTTTCAGCTTCATCATAGTCTTGTGGGACCACGGTCCTATATACAGTCTGTCGTTGACTGAAGCGTCGTCACTTGGTGCATGCCTGCATTACTTTATGTGTCTTTTCTCCACCTGAAGGGCAGGAGGATGTTCTGTCCACCTCTGTGCCTGGCTCTCAGTACAGCATCGGGCGTCAGTAGGTGTTTAATAAACATTGCTGCGTGCACATGCCTTTAGCTGGCATGGATGGGGAGGGAAGAGCAGGGGATCTGTGTTTTGTTTCATGGATTTATTGCTGTAACAAGCTGTTGTTCTTAGTTAAGCAAGTTTAAGCTCTCTTCTTTCCTCAGAGGATGGTAAAGCAAGTTTAAGCTCTCTTCTTTCCTCAGAGGATGGTAGTGCATTAAAAAATATTAAGGTATTCAATCATACCAGCGTGTACTCACTTTATACATCTGGGGCATGAGGAGATGCATGTTACTACCTGTGCTTCATAGACACATAGCAAAATACCTCCCCTCAGTAAGCAATTTAACCTGGGTAAGTGTCCCTCGGTGTCATGAGTTGAGTGCTGTCCCTCCAAATTCTTATGCTGAAGTCCTAAGCCCCAGTGCCTCAGAATGTGATCTTATCTGGAAATAGGGTTGTTGCAGATGTAATTGGTTAACGTGAAGTCACTAGAGCACACCCCTAATACAACGACTGGTGTCCTTATAAAAGTGGAAAATTTGGACATAAACACACATGCACACAAGGACAGTGACACGTGAACATGAAAGCAGAGATTAGGGTGATGCCTCTACAAGCCAAGGAATGCCAAAGATGGCCAGCAAACACCAGAAGTTAGGAGAGAGCCACAGGTTCTCCCTTGCAGCCCTCGAAAGGAGCCAATCCTCCTGACACCCTTGATCTCAGCCTTTTAGTCTCCAGAACTGGGAGACAATAAATGTTTGCCGTTTAAGTCACTCAGTTTGTGTTTTTGTTTTTTAACAACAGCCCTAGCAAACTAATACTCTCAGGGACCCTTAAGTGAAGCATCAGAAAGAAGCACTTTATCCTAAATCTCCCTTATTGAACTATCATTTTGAAAGCCATCATCTGGGATGATTCTGGAGCCGTTTGCAAATGGGAAAGGAATGGATGTATTCCAGCTCCTTTAAAAATTAAATTAGGCCAGGTGCAGTGGCTCACATCTGTAATCCCAGCACTTTGGGAGGTCAAGGCAGGCGGATCACAAGGTCAAGAGATTGAGACCATCCTGGACAACATGGTGAAACCCCGTATCTACTAAAAATACAAAAATTAGCTGGGCGTGGTGGTGTGTGCCTGTAATCCCAGCTACTCGGGAGGTTGAGGCAGGAGAATTGCTTGAACCTGGAGGGCAGAGGTTGCAGTCATTAGAGATCGTGCCACTGCACTCCAGCCTGGCAACAGAGTGAGACTCTCTCTCTCAAAAAAAAAAAAAAAAAAAAAATTAAATTATGGTTGTTATTTCCTTTTTTTCCTATTCTTTTTTAATTTTTTCAACTGAGAAATAAAACTATCTGAATCTAGGTGCATATAGAAATAAATTCAAAAGATATAGACTGAAACATAAGTCTCCTGTTTATCTTCATCTTCAGTCCTAGCTACCCAATTTCCCTCCCCCAAAGGCATCCTTTGTGTGTGCAACCTTATGTATGTGCAAATGTATATTTCATTTTTCTCATAATTGTCATACACTATACAATTATCTACATGTTGCATTTATAATTTTGTTATAGACATTGGAGATAACTCTCTATTAAAATACCAAACATGCCTCATTCTTTTTGATGACTGCATAGGATTTCTTTGATGGATGTATTTTCTGCCCATTTAAAATACATTCTCAGCTGATTTTCTCAATCAAAACAAACAACATTTCCAAGGTAATCATTTCTCAGCCTGGATGAGGCTGAGCCTTTCCACTGCTCTCTCCTCCATTAAATAAATGCATACTCTTTTTCTACCTGAGGTTGTTAGATATGCCTCAAACTCGATGAAAACCTACTTTTCTCATGTTTTATACAGGTGTGGCCAAAGCGGAGAAGCTTATGTCTGTTGTGCAACAGGTGTATCCTGCCCCACTAGATCATAGTTCACCAAGTTTTTCTCCTCTGATGAGCTATGCTAAACATGATCAATTGGATACATGTTATGCCAGATGAAATGTGAGACAACATACATTAATCACAACCTTTGATTAGTGTATTCATTGCCTTCCTGTGACCTGTGGGCCATTATTCACTTTCTGAATTCTGCTGCACTGAGATTTCAGGACTTGCCTGGGTTCTCTCTATTTGCATTTCTAGAACCTTTCTTAAATTCTCATAGAAACAACTGGGAAATGCTTCTTGTTAAACAAGACTGTGCTTGCATTTGTCATCTAATTTCCAAAAATAAGTTAATAAAGCCATTCAGCTGTAGGGTAATGATATCCTACTTCATATGGTTGATTCCAAATGTGAGCTTAAGGGGATAATAACTATGTTGAACTCATAATTTTTCACTTTGAATTTAAGAAGCTCTTTAAACATTAGTGATGGCCGCAAGTTCAGATGACCTTCAGATTCCCTTCCCTTTCCACAGTCTCTGTATCTAATCCATTCTTCAAACCCTAACTCATTGCCTCTCAATAGTCTTCAAAGATCTCCTCAGCCTGAATGAATAATGCCTCAGCCTCCCCACCTGATGCAAGAGCTGACAGTATGGAACTCTACTTGGCCCTTATTTCCTTCAGTCTTGTTTTTGAGAGATTTTTTCTATGCCAGCTGCACATATCTCTTGAGAATCAGAATTGAGTGTGGTACCCTTTATTCACAGAGTAAATCAATGTCAATGTCCACAGGGTACAGTAATAATCATCAGACATTCAGCCTCTCAGATAGTAATAGTTAACATTTGTAGAACACTTACTTCATATGCACCAGGTATCATTTAGAGAATTTTACAGGAATTATCTCATTTAATTGTCATACTATCTTTTATGTAATGGGTATTCTTATTATTTCCATTGTATAGAAATAAAGAAAGACAGTTGAAATCATTTGCCTAAAGTCACACAGCCAATCAGACTTCAGATGATGTGATCTTCCACACTAAGGTACCTGTCTCCTCGTGAGCCCCAAACTCTAGGAAACGAATAAAAACTCAGCCATCGACCTTGAATAATTCAGAATTGTAATTAGATTTGCAAGTTTAGTTAATAGATTCTCTCAATGGCCTTCTAATTCAGCACCCTGCTTTTGTCCTGGAGGCGTTTCCAAGAGCTAGTGTGATCCTGTTAAAAACTAAATCAGTTCTTGGCCCCAAACTTTCCAGTGACTTTTCATCTCACTAGAGTAAAAGCTAGAGTTCTGATAATGGCCTATAAAGCCAAACAGTGTCTTTCCCACCACCATGCCTCTCTGACCTCCTGTCCTACTCTCTCTGTCCTTAGCTCCCGTGCTCAGCCATGTTGCCTCCTTACCGTTCTAAGTCAGGCATGCTTCTGCCTCCCACCCTTTCCATTGACGTCTCCCTGTTTGAAACTCTCTTCCCTTAGTTAGTTACCCCATAATCTTCTTTGGATTATGACCTGAAGGGACACTTCTCAGGCTACTGACTGTGATGGAATGACTAGTTTCAGACTATTTTGTCCCCTGTAAACAATTAGAAAACAGGACAAGGTATGTGAAGCAAGATAGTTTTCAGGTAATGGAAAATAAACAACACCAGACTGCAAAAATGGGGAGAGGGGAGTGTGAGGTGAGCCCCACAGTAGTCCAGCTGTCTGCCTGGAGACTTGAGTTTGAGCAGAGCACAGGACTCTTGCTGGGCTGAAGAGGAAGGGATCAGAGTTTGAGGCAACTGAAATAGCTGGAATCTGTGCAAAGACAAAGCCCTAGAAGTCTGTGCATGCGTATGGGAAGCCCCTCCATCAGTCCACGACTGAGGGCTTGACTGTATATGTGCAGGGAAAACCATCAGAGGCTTGCCAGATGTCAGCTGCTATAAGGTTGAGACTGAAACAGTATAACAGAGGTTGAGCAGTTCTGGGGGTAAATATGCGAGCATTTAGATTAAAATTAAAATTGAGTTCCTCAGTCACACTAGTCACATTGAAGTGTTCAATAGCCACATGTGGCCAGCAGCTGTCCTATTGGATGGTGCAGACATAGAACACTTTCTTCATTGTAGGTACTATTGACGAGTGCTGAGCTAGAGCTTCTACAATGTAGCATTCACAATGCCCAGTATTCAATGATAAATCACTAGACATAAAAACCAACAAAAACCATACAAGGGTAGTGTAATCCATAGTAAAAAATAAAAGCAAAGGAACTATTCTAAGATGGACCAAATGTTGGACTTAGAAAATAAAGACATTAAAACATAAATGTTTTACAACATATATTCAAAAAATATATTAATTAATTAGAGACAAATGGTCCTAAGTTGCGATTAAATTAGGAATTTTTAGTAGATAAATGGGAACCCTAAAAAGAAACAAATGGAAATTCTAGAATTTTGCAATGCCTGAAGTGAATCATTCACTGGAGGAGCTTGCCAGCGGGTTGGAGATGATAGAAGAAAAAGTGAAGTTGGAGACATAGCAGTAGAAAATATCAAATCTGAAAAACAGAAATAAAAAATCTTAAGGAAAAATGAACAAAGGGTCAAAGACCTATGGAACAATATCAGACAGTCTAAGTTACGTCTATTTGGTGTCCTAGAAGGAGGAGAGAGAGAGAGAGAGAGAGAGAGAGCAGAAAAAAATATCTGAAGAAATAGTGGCCAAGAGCTTCCCAAAATTTTAAAAAATGACTTAAAAATCCACGAAGCCCAAGCAGGATGAAGATAAAGGGAGCCCACCTAAGTACATCAGTCAAATGACTGAACACTGAAGATAAAGATAGAATGTTAAAAGCAGCCAAAGAAAAAGACACATACAAGGGAACAAAGTTAAGAATTATTACTAATGCTCATCAGAAACAGTAGAGGCTAGAAGACAATGAAACATCTTTGGAGTATTGAAGTAAAAATCCTGTTCACACAGAATTCTATACAAATTGAATAAAAATAGTCTTCAAAATTGAAGGTGAAAAGAAGACATTTTCAGATAAGCAAAATCTGAGAAGATTCATCACAAGCAGATCTGAACTACAGGCAATGCTAAAGGATGCTCTTCAGTATAAAGAGAATAGTACCAGGAAGAAACCACACAAAGAACGAAGAATATTAGGAACAATAAGTAACTGAGTAAACAAATTATAAAACATTCATACAATAGACTCAGTAATAAAAAAAAAATGACTGATAAATGCGGTAACATGGCTTCAACTAACCAAAGGAAGCCACATTCAAAAGACTTAACATGCATAGTTGCATTTATATTAAATTCTAGGACAGGAAGAACTAACCTATAATGATGTAAATAGTATCTGTGGTAGCTTGAGTGGGAGTAGGAGACTAAATATGAAAGAGAAAGAGGGACATTTCAAGGAAATGGAAATTTTCTGTAGCTTGATTAGGGTAGTGGATGTATACATTAGTCAAAAGCCACTCATCTGTACACTTAAAATGTGGGAATTTTACAGAAGATAAATTATACCATGGTAACACTGGCTGAAAAAAAAAAAAAAAACCTTAAAAAAGGTAACTTCGGCCCAGTGCCGTGGCTCACGCCTGTAATCCCAGCACTTTGGGAGGCTGAGGTGGGTGGATAATGAAGTCAGGAGTTCGAGACCAGCCTGACTAACATGGTGAAACCCAATTTCTACTAAAAGTACAAAAAATTAGCTGGGTGTGGTGGTGTGTGCCTGTAATCCCAGCTACTCAGGAGGCTGAGGCAGGAGAATTGCTTGAATCTGGGAGGCAGAGGTTGCACTGAGTGGAGATGGTGCCACTGCACTCTAGCCTGGGCAACAGAAGGTGGCTCTGTCTCAAAAAAAAAAAAAGCACCTTCTTAATGAGGCTTTCCCTGAGCACCCTATTTAAAACTGCACCCCACTACTCCACTACTCCCTAGCACATATCTCTGTCTAACACACTGGATATTTTTGTCTTGCTTTATATTACCTCCTAGAATGTAACTTCCATTTGGGCAAGAACTTTTGCCTGTTATGTTCAGAGCTGTGGACCATACCAAGAACAGTGCCTAGCACATAATGCATGCTCAATAAATTTACATGAATGAATGAATAAAGGAATATATGAATGAATGAATTTACCTTCTTTACTGTTATCAGATATAAGATGAGTAGACAGGCTAAAATCATACTACACTAATATGCTGTGAAACTCAAGACAACAGATTTTAGTCTAATTCCAATTTACAGGGCAAGAAACCTAAGTAAAATGGTATTAAACATAGACTAAACACACGGGCCAGCAGTTGGCATGCTATGTGAGGTGCTTCATCTAGGCTCTTGGGTGAACTGTAGATGTTTACAAAAAAGGTAACCAGATATCTGTCTGTACTTTATCCATTGGAAGATAGGAGTGTTTTAGAGAATTAGGATAAGGGAGAGAGAAGTGAAGTTATTTCTCAAGAGACAGGGTGAGTAGGCTGCTATCTATCACCAAGCAATCTACTACATCCTGGCCTCTTTTCAGTTCTCAGGGAACTAGTAAGTCTAAACTCTTAGGTGTAGTGGGCTCATGACACTTGGGTTGCATACATCTCTGGCTATAAAAATGTGCTGATAAGAATGTGTGATAGACATAATACTCTAACATGAATGTGAGCGCAATTCCACAGTTAGAAATCTCACATAGCATCAGATTCCAGAGAATTAAAAACATTCACCTGGTCTAGTCTGTTGGAAAGTCCCTGCTGTTGAAGATGTTTATCCTGGAGAAAGAGGGCACCTTCAAAGTGGCGAAAGGCTCAGATAGGAGTGTGGACAAAATAGCAGCAGCATCCCATGGCAACACATTCCTGTCCTAAGCATCACACTCTTCCAAAGAAAAGATCAAGCTGCATTTAAGTTTCAGGTGGGGCATGTTTATTTCAGGTAGGCAGTTGATAAGATTCCAATCTACAAAGTCATGTGGATGACTCTGCAGTGTGTCACCTCAATGCCACCTCCTTCGGGGCAAACTCCAGCCTATGGCTCATCTCTACTGCACTTAGATGGCATAGCACACACTTTAGCACATAACTACAATCTGCTTGGTGCTGTGTCCAGGTTGTTAGCCAGCACTGCACCTCTCCTCCTGTGTCCATCATGAGCATCAGCCTCTCCAGCCCTGATGTTCAGAACACAGCTACCTTATCTCCTCATTTGCTTTTATTACTACAAATCCCTTTCCTTCCTTGTTTTCCCATCTCTCTTTCTTTTTCCCTACTCTCCACCCATTATAGAGTCCGTATTAAAAAAAAACTGGAGATTGGGAATCAGGTGTGGAAAAGAGTCGAGAGTACTCATACTTCTCATTCCAAGCCCTTCTGCTGGTTAAAATTATAAATGCCAGGAGTCAGCCCTTTCAATAAAAAGGAAAGGAATCTGGGGGAATTCTTGTGGAAGTAGAGAAGATATTATGGAAGAAAGGTATTTTTGTAAGATCTTGTCTAGAATAGGGTGGCGGAGAAGAGGGCTTAGAAAGAGGGACCAGGGTGAGGCAGGATGAGAAGGGAAGTGAGAGTAAGAGAGAAAATAAACTTAGAGATTCTTAGAGAAGAAGGAGGGAGAAGAAATCCACCCAAGGGAATACTGAAAATAACTCAGCAGGGAAGAACTGGGGCTGGGGAATGAGAGATGAAGATGAGCTGATTTAATGCTTTAAATCTGAGCCAAGAAAACTCAAGGAACTGTGACATCTGTGACTTATTTTGACAGTGTCTTGTTTTGGGCAGTGTGAGGGAGTGTCAGGGTTTTGAGTTACTTGTACATGGAGCTCTCTTGGTTCTCAGGACATCAATAGAAGAGATGGAGCATCGAGCAAGACAGCAGGTGAGAGAGAGAGAGTGTGTGTGTGTGTGTGTGTGTGTGCTACATTTGAACACCTTCAAGGAGACTCACCTCCTGCCAACTATATGTGGAGTCAGGATCTCCCCACATCCCTATGCTCTGATAGCTGTAGGGGATCGTGGCTTCACATCCAGGGGAACCTTAGATCACACAAGATGGGAACTGCTCTTAGCTCTCCTGTCTTCTGCCACCAAGTTTCCAAAGAGACTTCCTGGAGTAGGAATGATCTTTTCACCCTCATCAACACTGGTAGAGGACTTTTCTCTGAGTAGAAAGTACATGACACATCATGCATTGATTGCAAACACCAATACAGTAGGAAGTAAAGCAGCATTTTAGATGAGATCGAAGGCCAAGTCAGTGTGAGAGATAGAGCATAAACAATTTCCAAGCTTATCTTGTACCACCGTTCCCTGGCTCATGCCTTGCAGGCCAACTGGCCTCCTGGCTGTTCCTCAAACACAACTTCTGCACCTGCTCTGTTTACGTAAAAGCTCTGATCTCAGACCTCCAGGTACTTTGCCCCCAGGACCTCCCTATCTAAGGCATCTCCTACAACACCATGTCTCATTTTCAGGTTCTTCATGGCACTTGCCACTCTCTGACATGGTCTAGTGTGTTTATTTATTTCTCTGGCTTTTTTGTGTCTCCACCATTAGCATATAAGCTCCATGATAACAGGGATCTTGTCTATTTTCTCCAGCACTGGGGACAGTGTCTGGCACACAGAAAGTGCTCAGAAGATGCTCTTTGAATGAACAAACACAGCTGTGAATGTAATATTTGTAGCTTTTATGTTCCATGGAAGGGTTTTGTTCTGCACTAGGTACTGATTCAGTAAATTCTCCCAGTCCTACTATTCCACATCATGATGGTGGCAGCCCTTAACTGACTAAAGAATGTGGGAGACCAGTGCTAACAGTTCAAGACCCACCCAAAAGAGCAATGCTGTTAATTAAGGGAGCGAATGTCTGTGGTTCACTTTTGTTGTGCTGTTATAAGAAGGCTCAGAAGCCTCCCAGGTGAGTTGAAAGCCCTCTCTTTACTGGGTAAAATAAACCCAATTATGATGGGTACACTAGAATTCACAAGCAAAGATGTCTTGGCTCTGTCTTTGATTCATCTCCATAGTTTCTGTTTGAGGTTGGCCTGGACTCTCATCAGGGAAGGAGGGGGCTGGGGAGGACTGGAGTTACAGATAGGATCTGGACTGGCTGCTGGCTGAGCAGCCACCTTCAACTTTTCAAGGCTCTTGACTTGCTTTGATCACTCAGCCAGTAGCTGCTTAGGGCAGCAACCCTGAGTTTGTGCTTAGTAGGGTCCCGGCTCATGGGCACCCATATGGAGAGGATGTGCAAACCTCTTTTCTCTATGGGAGCTCATGCTCAGCTGTCTTCGGCCCAGAGCATCTTAGTCAGGACTGGCCTGAAAGTTGTGTTGTGAAATGTCAGCCAGCTTCTCCTGTTACCTGCTCCCCAAACTCCATTTCTATGCTCCAACTCCTTCCCCTCGTCCTTCATGTTCTCCATGGGCTAAGAGGCCCCAAAGCACAACTCACCAGCCTGCTCTCCTCAGCCCTCTCCACCATCCCCTCCACTTTCCAGCTTCACCTCAAGTCCTTGTGTTTCCACTAGAAGAGCAGGCCCAAGAGGTGCGGGGTGGAGAGCACTGGGGTACAAATTGGAGAGGAGCACTGGGGTACAAAGATCGGATGTCTGGCCACTTCTTTTTATCTTCATGAGCTGCAACTTTGGGCAAGTCAATTCTCTCTGAGACTCAGTTTCTTTATTTATAAATCTGGGATAAAAATCCCCGGCCTACTACAAACCAAAAAAAGCCCAGGGCCAGACGGATTCACAGCCAAATTCTACCAGCTGTACAAAGAAGAGCTGATACTGAAACTGTTCCCAAAAATTGAGGAGGAGGGACTCCTTCCCAACTCATTCTATGAAGCCAGCATCATCCTGATACCAAAACCTGTCAGAGACACAACAAGAAAAACAAACAAACAAAAATAACCAGTTCAGGCCAATATCCTTGATGAACATTGATGCAAAAGCCCTCAGCAAAATACTAGCAAATCTTATCCAGCAGCCATCAAAAAGCTAATCAACCACAATCAAGTAGGCTTTATCCCTGGGACGCAAGGCTTGTTCAACATGTGCAAATCAGTAAATGTGATGAGTCACATAGAACTAAAGACAAGACCCACGTGATCAACTCAATAGATGAAGAAAAAGCTTTCAATAAAATTCAACATCCCTTCATGTTAAAAACTCTCAACAAACTAGGTACTAAAGAAACATGCCTCAAAATAATAAGAGCCATCTGTGACAAACTCACAGCCGGCACATCACTGAATGGGCAAAAGCTGGAAGCATTCCCCTTGAAAACTGGAGCAAGACAAGCATGCCCTCTCTCATCACTCCTATGCAATATAGTATTGGAAGCTCTGGCCAGGGCAATAAGGCAAGAGAAGAAATAAAGGGCATCCAAATAGGAAGAGAAGAAGTCTATCTCTGTTTGCAGATGGCATGATCCTATAGCTAGAAAACCCCATAGTCTCTGCCCAAACACTCCTTGAGCTGATAAGCAACTTCATCAAAGTTTCAGGATACAAAATTGATGTACAAAAATTACTAGCATTCCTGTACACCAACAACAGTCAAGCTGAGAGCAGAACACAATCCCATTAACAACCGCTACA
Source organism: Pongo abelii (assembly GCF_028885655.2). NCBI lineage: Eukaryota > Metazoa > Chordata > Mammalia > Primates > Hominidae > Pongo > Pongo abelii. The sequence goes on from NC_071990.2 coordinate 11,275,144, forward strand.
AAGAGAATAAAATACCTAGGAAACAGCTAACCAGAGAGGTGAAAGATCTCTACAATGAGAACTATAAAACACTGCTCAAAGAAATCAGAGATTACACAAACAAATAGAAAAATATTCCGTACTCATAGATAGAAAGAATCAACATCATTAAAATGGACATACTGCCCAAAGCAATTTACAGATTCAATGCGATTCCTATCAAACTACCAATGACATTCTTCACAGAACTAGAAAAAACTATTTTAAAATTAGTATGGAACCAAAAAAAGAGTCTGAATTGCCAAAGCAATCCTAAGTAAAAAGAACAAAGCAGGAGGTAACACACTACCCAACTTCAAACTATACTACAGGGCTACAGTAACCAAAACAGCATGGTACAAAAACAGACACGCAGGCCAATGGAACAGAATGGAGAGCTCAGAAATAAAGCTGTGCACCTACAATCATCTGATCTTTGATAAAGTTGACAAAAACAAGCAACAGGGAAAGGAGTGCTGTTCAATAAAGGTGCTGGAATAACTGGCTAGGCATTTGCAGAAGATTGAAACTGGATCCCTTCCTTACACTATATACAAATATCAACTCAAGATGGACTGAAGAGTTAAATGTAAAACCCAAAACTATAAAAACCCTGAAAGACAACCTAGGAAATACCATTCTGGGCTTAGGAACTGGCAAAGATTTCATGACAAAGATGCCAAAAGCAATCTCAACAAAAGCAAAAATTGACAAATGGGATCTAATTAAACTAATGAGCTTCTGCACAGCAAAAGAAACTATCACCATAGGGAACAGACGACCTACACAATGGGAGAAAATATTTGCAAACTATGCATCTGACAAAGGTCTAATATCCAGAACCCATAAGAAACTTTAACAAATTTACAAGAAAAAACAACGCCATTAAAAATTTGGCAAAGGACATAAAAAGACACTTTTCAAAAGAAGACATACATGTGACCAACAAGCATATGAAAAAAGCTTAATGCCACTAATCATCAGAGAAAGGCACATCAAAACTACAATGAGATACTATCTCACACCAGTCAGAATGGCTATTAACAAAAAATAAAAAAATAACAGATGCAGGCAAGATTGTGGAGAAAAGGGAATGCTTATATACCATTGGTGGGAGTGTAAATTAGTTCAACCATTGTGGAAAGCAGCGTGGTGATTTCTCAAAGGCCTAAAGGCAGACATACCCTTTGACCCAGCAATTCCATTACTGGGTATATACCCAAAGAAATAGAAATCATTCCATCATAAAGACACATGCACATGTTGTGTTTATTGTAGCACTATTCACAATAGCCAAGACGTGGAATCAACCAAAATGGCCATCAATGATAGACTGGATAAAGAAAATGTGGTACATATACACCATGGAATGCTATGCAGCCATATTAAAGAATGAGAGCATGTTCTTTGCAGAAACATGGATGGAACTGGAAGCCATTATCCTCAGCATACTGATCAGGAACAGAAAACCAAACACTGCATATTCTTACTTATAAGTGGGAGCTAAATGATAAGAACACATGGACACATGTGGTGAAACAACACACACTGGGAACTAACTGAGGGTGGAGGGTGAGAGGAGGGAGAGGAGCAGAAAAAACAACTAATGGGTACTAGGTTTAGTACCTGGGTCACCAAATAATCTATACAAAATCCCTCATGACATGAGTTTACCTATGTAACAAACCTGTATATGTACCCCTGAACCTAAAATAAAAGTTAAAAAAAAAAATCCCTGGCCTATCTAGCTTAGAGAGGCTCTTAATTTGAAAGAGACAATGGATGGTGTGCAAATTGAAGGTCACATTATCCTTCTAGGCTGAGATGTTCACAGTTCACAGTTCTTCAGGAGCTGGCCTGGGCAATACAGTTTGATCTAATACACAATAAACTAATTGACAATTGGCTGTTAATGGCCAAAGAGTGCAAGGGTTATACCGTTTACATGGCACATAAAAAAGGTAACATATGTATCTCCAATCTTTTCATGTATATCCAGTCCTAAGGAGGAAATTATTGGAGGTACAGGATTTCAGCCTGACCTCAAGAGGCAACACCTTATGGGAAAAGAGGCTTTCGAATACTCAAGCCATGGTTTTGACAATTGTCCTCTTGGCCGTGCTCAAGGGTATGCATACAAAGTCTTGTAACATCTGGGCAGGGCCAAAGATGCTACCACAGGCCACCATCACCATTACATAACTCATTATTTTGCAACTCTTGCCTCATCCAGTTCAGTTTCTCTCTAAGTTCAGTTTCTCTTTCAAATAACCTGATTACAAATTGCAAAGGCCAGGCAGACCTGGGCAACCCCAAACAGAAGTCTCATCATCTGCTTTGGCAACTTCCTCCGTGACTGTGGGAGCAGAAATACAGACTCACAGACTCTCAGAGTGGACAGGATCTTAGAGGTCGGCGAGCCTAGTCTTCTCTCAATGTCACTGGTACATCAACACAATGATTGGCTTATTGAGCCCCTACTTAGTGCCAGAGGTCATGGTGGGTGCCGGAGGGGATATGACTAAGACACTGAACAAGGCCCTGCCGCTGACCTCACAGTGCAGAGACAGGTGAGTGAGCAAGTGGTCGGGATGCCCTGATACACATAGCGTAGGTAAACACCCAGGGGCTCATGTGAGGGAATGTCATCCAGGGTCGGGGGGTGGTCAGAAAGGCGTCTTGACAGAGGTGCAGTCTTTCCACACCTCCTTGTCTTTCTTCATATATAATTGACAAACATAAATTTATACATGGTAATGTGTACAACTTGTTTTATGTATACATTGTGGACACCACAATGATCAAGCGAATCAGCATTTCTATCACCTCACAGAGTTGCCATTTTCTTTTGATAAGTGGATTCTTAAAGGGAGAAAAGAAGTGAGCTGGCAAGAGATTCACAGGTGGAAGGGAGATGTTCCAGGAGGAGTTTACAGCATGTGCAAAGGACCACAGGTGGAAGGGAGATGATCCAGGAAGAGTTTACAGCATGTGGGAAGGACATGAGCCAGAAAGGAAGAGAGATGGGAAGAAGGAGGGGGAAGTCAGAGAGGGCCAAGTTACCAGGACCAGGACCAGGAAAGAAAGCTGAGCGCTTTGCATATTTAGGGAACTGCCAGGAGTCCCCAGGCTGGAATGTGAAGTTCAAGGCCCGGAGCAGAGGGAGCTGAGGCTGGAACAGTAGGATGGACCAGTTCAGGAGGGGCTTCATGGAGCTGGGGCTTCATCCTGATGGGGTTCAGGACATATTGCCCCCGAAAATAGAACATTGGCATTTGAGAAAACAGCAAAAGCAGAAAGGCCACTCTCACCTTCCCTTGTTCTACCCTTCTCTCTGAGGCAGGTCATCAGTCCCAGGAAGGATTTCCTGACTTTCCCCTGAAGTAGGATGTTGGACCCTGGTGTGAGTGATGCCCGCATACTCAGAGGAAAGGAACATCCTTTTTCTAAAGACACAAGGACACAGAGGAGAATCTGAGCCAAGAGATGTGGTGACATTCCCTCCAGGTTATCACCTGCTTTGCTCGGTCACGCCTCTCCATGACTGTCCACTCTTCATCCGACCTAGCATAGCAAATACACAGGTTTCCCTGTTTCTCTGGCTCTTCATTTCCCCTCAAATGCTTCTATGTTGTGTAAAACTTATATTCTATGCATTTGTATGTTCTTCTCTTGTTCATCTGTCCTTCATTATAGGGGCCTTAGCCATGAATCTAGCAGTGGGTGAAGACATCTTGCCAGCCCTACAATCCCAAAAGCAACAAAGGACCCTTGAGGGTTGTGAACAACACAGTCATTGGGGAACACCAGATGGCTACTGAGGTTTCTCCAGTGGCCCATGGGCGCCAGCTTCTTTCACTGTAAGGTGGGTCAAGTGGTTCACCCATGTGTGTTCAAGTGGGGCCCAGAGATGCCTCCACAGGTGGGGGCCCTTTCCAGTCTACCTGCTCTTCCACAGGCCACGTTCCCAACCTCTGAAGACTTTTTGAGCCTGCCCTGCCCCAAGTTTCCTTTTCTTCATGGTTAAAGTGTCTAATCCCTTCTCCATTTCTCTAGAAAAGTGAGTTGTCTACACCACAGGCATTCCTTCAGCCTCTGGATATAGATGGAGCATACAGATCTTGTCCTCGTGGGCAGTGTAGATGTTTACAGACACCGAGCCCACTTGCTCTGCTGTTTCATGATCCAACTCGGACATTTGCTCTTTGGTTAACTCATTCACCCACAGCCGCTTGGTGGCCGGCCTCTTTCTCTTCTGTTTTGCCCATTCCTCCAAGAACATACACTTTTTATATTGCTTTAGTTAAGCCTCAAGTATAATCATTTGGTTTCTTTATACAGCTTCTTTCTCTGAAGCTAGGACTACCCTAGTTTTGATACCCTAATGTCCACCAGCAACATGGCATCATGGTAAGGAATGGTCCTGCCAGTCAAAGACCAGAGTTTAAATTTTGGCTCAATTATGTAATACTTGTGTGACTTCAGGCAAGTGATTGAACCTCTTTGAGCTTCTGTTTCTTCATCTCTATAAGGCCATCAATATCTAGCTTTGTGAGCCGTGAAGATCTCAGTTAATATAGGTAACATCCTTGGTATATAGTAGCACAAGAGATCCAATGCCTATTAAAAACAGAAGTGACAGCGGTAATAGCAATAATGATCTTGCTCTTCTACTTATAGGTGTATAATCTGGGTCTCATTATTTAATCAGAGCCTCAGTTTCTCCATGTATTAAAAAAGAATAATAGCAACTGTTTGGCAGAGTTATTTGAGGATTCAATGGGATAAAGGCACATGCCGCACACACAGTAGGCTCTTCAAGCACAAATGTGTCCTTGGCTTTTGCCCTCCAGTGGATTCTCCTGCCCTCTTGAGCGATCACCTTTGTTGCTAGGCTTTCACCTCCATCTCCAGATGTTCCTATTGGGGTCCCAGGCTCTTTCTGGGTGAACATCCTCTGAGAACATCAGGATCCCCTTTTTGGTCGACCAAGATCAAAGAGTTATTTTTCTGTCCCTGTTTTTCTCTTTCCTGGCTGCTAGGGGTTGAATTGTGTCTTCCTTCCCCATGAAAGGGTATGTGGGAGTCCTATCTCCCTGCACCTGCGAATGTGACTTTATTTGGAAATAAGGTCTTTGCAGATTTCATCAAGTTAAGATGAGGTCATGAAGGTGAGCCCTGATCCAATATGACTGCTGTTTTTGTAAAAGGGGAAGAGAACGCTGTGTGAAAGAGACGCAGAGGGAGAAGGCGGCCCTGTGAAGATGGAGGCACAGGTGTAAGAGATGCTGCCACAAGCCCAGGAATGCCTGGGGCTGCTGGAAGCTGAAAGAGGTAAGGAAGGATCCTCCCCTTGAAGGTTCAGAAAGAGCGTGGCCCTGCCAGCACCTTGATTTCAGACTGCTGGCCTCCAGAACTGTAAGAAAATCTATTTCTGTCATCTGAAGTCACCCAGTTTATGGTACTTTGTAACAGCAGCTCTGGGAAGCTGACACTGTGGCCCCACTACTACTTAGAGCCCATAGGACCAGAAGTTTTATTAGTTTGTAAAATAAACATTCCTAAAGCCCACCTTTAACATGGAAAACCTGGTGACTCAAATTAGAGATGTATTACCTGATTACATAGAAATTAAAATAGATTGGCTGGAATAGGGGCAGGATGATTAAGAAGGAAAGAAAATTGCTTAAAAAGACCCAAGCCACCACCTTGCTCATGGATAAGAGAAAACAACTTGTAAAAGTTGAAAGGGACTTAAATGAATGTCAGGGCAGGAAGAGTGATGGGGGCCATAATTCATCGGTCTTGGGGGAGCTGGCATTTTCATGCTGATTTAATCTAAGATTTCGACTTGAACAAGGGATAAGGTTTACAGACTAAAAATTAGCCACAAGGTATAACTTTACCTCTGGCTTAACAGAAGACTGAAAGAATAAAGCAAGCAGCTGTGTCAGAACTTGCCAGGCAACGTGAAATACTGTGGTTTGAACAAAGCCGAGTTGGGCTGAGAATGAATTACAGGAAGAAAGGCAGGAAGAAAAAGAAAGAGCTCCGGGGCTATTTATTCTTTGTGTACAGGACGCATTGAAGAAAGTACTGAGTCCCACGTCACCAACCCAGCTGGAAAACGTGGGGGCAGCCAAAGCACAGAGAACATGAGTCACCAGCTCCTCACTCTCAGGAGCTCCATATTTGGGAGCCCAGCAAAGGGCTTATCATTTTTCGGATGGAGTCCATTGGGTTATGGGGCTGCTGCTAGCTTCAGCTAAATGTGGTGCGTGTCTTCAAAATTAGAACTGACAATGATGGCCTTGGAGTCGTGCAACCTAGTGTTTCAGGGGAAAATAGTACCTAGATCTCAGCAGAGTGGGGATAGAAGAAGACTTGGGGCTGCACGCTGCTGCCCGTGCATCAGCCAGTCAGTTGGTCACCCTCTTGAACTGTTTAAGACTACCACGGACATTCGCTGTTTTCACCTATCTGTTCCTCCTCTGCTTCTAGGAACCATCTTTTGACTTTCTTCTGGGGGACTTGCATTTCTCTATTCTTAGACCCTGGTGCCAGGGGTGGGTGCATGGCCACAGTCTGGACAATCAGAGTATTCCATTGTCCTGGGGGCTGCAACTGGTTTAGGGAAGGGGCATAGCACAAGTCAGACCAAACAGAGTCCATCCTAGGGACTTTTACAAAAGCTACCAGGGACGAGATGCTGTCAGCTGGGTTGCTGGGAGGATGGGGGTGTGTGGAGCTGCATGTGACCATCTTGCTATGGGTTCAAAGAGGGACCATGTCCTGATGAGGTGGAGCCCCTGTGTCCACTTGTGCCTGAAGCTCTTTTCTGCTACCTAAGCTGATACACTCCATCCTTTTGTTTTCTTTTACTGGCAAACTAAAGAGTTCTGACTAATACACAGATCTCAGTAGGGCACAGTAGGTACCATAGCAAACATCACACAAATATATGGATGCCAAAGAGAAAATGCACATGGTATGGTGGGTCTGAAGTCAGATAGAAGAGACATGGACACAGGAATAGTCCAGAGTATTTTAGAATACTTACAAGTATTTCAAAACACATAAAGTAAGGGTATTACTCCCTTAAATCCTTCTGGAATGAGGGAATAAAAACAAATATAGTTTTTAAAAGAAAACCATAGTAATTTAGTAAGAACTTCTCAAGGGGCTAGAAAAATAAAAAAAAAAAAATTAAAACCAACAGTAATTTGAATTCTTCTTGCAGTAATATGGCATAATGGCAACAACAACAATAATAAATCAGCCAAAACGCAAGAACTGTGGGTGTAGTGAAGTCTCCGACCTAGGGTGACGAATTCATCCTGGTTGGTCTGGGACTGTCCCTGTTTTAAAACTGAACGCTCTGATTTCTGGGATGCCTTTAGTCTTGGGCAGATCTGAATGGTCAGTCACATGTTTTCAGGTCATTTTACTTTTCTGAGCCTTGGTTTCTTCATCAATGAATGGAGCCTATGTGGCAGGAGGAGGAGGTGGTGGTAGAACCATCCATGGTTTTCAAACCATGTTTTTGAGAGCTTTAGATACTTTTTAAAATTATTTTTTTGAGACAGAGTCTCGCTCTGTCGCCCAGGCTGGAGTGCAGTGGTGCAATCTCTGCTCACTGCAAGCTCCGCCTCCTGTGTTCACACCATTCTCCTGCCTCAGCCTCCCCAGTAGCTGGGACTACAGGCGCCCGCCACTAGGCCCGGCTAATTTTTTGTATTTTTTAATAGAGACGGGGTTTCACCATGTTAGCCAGGATGGTCTCGTGATCTGCCCGCCTTGGCCTCCCAAAGTCCTGGGATTGCAGGCGTGAGCCACCATGCCCAGCCGAGAGCCCTAGATTTTTACTAAGGGCTACAACAGCTACTGCAGAAAGGAAGTATGAAGCAACCTCCACTCCTTTTCTGCTGTAGTCAGAGTTTCTCTTGTATGTGTTTCAATCGAGATCTGCCTAACATTTGTTAGGGGAGTGGGGAAACCTGCTCTCCGAGGGACCTCCCTCTAGAATTCCATCATTTTTTCTCTTTGTTATGGGGCAAATGGCTCTTATAGACCACTGGTTCCCACACCTGGCTGATCCTAAGAGTCACCTGGGAAGACTTAAAACTAAATACTGGCTACCACACCTGGATATTTCTACTCCGTTGGAATTGGGTGGAGCCAGGGATCTGTATTTTTAAAAAATCTTTGCAGGTGACATACATATAAATTATTCACGAATGTCAGTATGCTAACTATCATTAATAATATATTACTTTCCACACATCTTGCAAATGGCCAGGACACATCATTGTTTGAGACACCATGTTCCCATACATCTTAAATTTTCCGTGCATCAGGAAAGCTTGTTGAAACACAGATGGCTGGGCCCCACCCCCAGGGTTTCTGTTTCAGTAAGGCTGGGCAGGGCTGGAATTTGCATTTCTAAGATACTCCCAGGTGGGCATCTGCCACCTTCAGTAGCATCATTTTAGACCACAGGCTCACTTGAGTGCCTTGACTGGTCTCTTTAATCGTTGTCATCGTTATAACCCACCGCCCCCCACCCTTTCTCCTGCCCCTGGTATAGCACTCAGTAAATTATTGATGAATAAATGTGTGGATAAATGTTTTATGGCCTGAATGACGTGACCTTTCAACCATCTTTCTAAAGAATATTGTGAATTACACCCTTCACATGTAAGAAAAGTTTCTGCTGGTATCTAAGGAATATTGTCTCATGGGACCTCAGCTGAGGACATGGGTAGGGCAACAGGATTTCCTGCTCTTAGCTTTAGAGACTGTGCTGAATACAATGAGGCGACTGCTGCCTGGTGTTCTGGAGCCTCTAGCCAAGCCCACTGGGGTCTCGTTGAGGCTTCATTTTTTGGAGCTCCATTTTGCTTCGTTTTTCACTTTTGAAGGCTGGCAGATTTCCTTTTCACCCACCAATTCCTTTCAGGCTTTCTTTAGCATGTTGTCATATTTAAGTCTTTAAATTGATTTGCTGGGACATTACACAAGCGTCTTCTGGCTGCTTTAACACTTTACTCCTGTGGATAAACTTGTCATTATCCCTCTGGAAGCCCCAAATGACCACTCCAATCCTTGCAGGCCCTGATCACACCCGCATCCTTTGGCTTGTTTTTCTTCTCCGTTGGTGCTGCCACAGCAGCAGGCAGCTTGGCACTGTCTTTCCACACATCTTCCGTAGTCTGAGAAATGTTTCTTGGACTACAGAGACCTATTCATGGCAGCAACCCAGACCTCAAGGCTAGGCACACCCCAAATAAAGTTAAAAAGGAAGAGAAAGCCACTGACCATTATTAACCACTAAATAGGGAGCACCCCATCCAAGTTCTGCAGGAACATTCAGAGGGTGTTTAACTGGCTTTGCAACTTTTATGTAACTACTTGGAATCAGAAGCAACACCCAGAAAATAAATACAAATAATAAAGTAACTTTTAAAAAAGATTCACTCTCTTTTCAGGCGCTTGCTTCCGTGCTGATCATGCAGACAGTCGATTAATTAGTGTTTAGTCCCATTGCCCCTAAGAAAACAAGATGTGTGCACAAACAGGCAGGAAGCAGGGGGCCTTCCCAACTAGTCCTCGGAAAGAGAGTTCCTCGGAAAAAGAAGTAATCTTTTCTACGTCAGTTCTACAAGATCGGCCTAGCTGAATGGCAGTGAGTCTGCGGTGATGAGTGAAAGCAGCCTTCTCTGCCTTTCTTCCACCCAGGCAGTCCCTGCGGGTCCCGCCTCCAGAGGCAGCCATTCAACTAAAGAAGCTATGGGGCCTCACGGTGGCTCCCGCCTGTAATCTCAGCGCTTTGGGAGGCCGAGGCGGGCGGATCACGAGGTCAGGAGATCGAGATCATCCTGGCCAACATGGTGAAACCCCCTCTCTACTAAAATACAAAAAATTAGCCAGGCCTGCGCGCTGCGTGCCTGTAGTCCCAGCTACTTGGGAGGCTGAGGCAGGGGAATTGCTTGAATCCGGAAGGCGGAGGTTGCAGTGAGCTGAGATCACGCCACTGCACTCCCAGCCTGGTGACAGAGCAAGACTCCGTCAAAAAAAAAAAGCAATGGCTCTGCTGTTACATAACGTCAGCAGCACTGCAGGAATAACACCTTTTCCCTGACGTCAGAAGCTGCAGAAATGCTTGCCAGTGCAGAACGCTCCTCCAGTGCAAACTGGTCTGGAAGGCTTGGCCATGTGTGCCCTGGAAAGTTCTGGAATCTTTTTGGTGTTGGATTAATGGCATTCATGTTTCAGAAAACACCTCCAAACCTGGTTGACAGAAAAACTGTTAGAGAATAAATAAAATGGAGCATTTAAAAAGTTTTCCGCTGAGAAGCAGTTTGAAGAGTCAAGTCACCCTAGAGGAAAGCTGGGTATTTTCTTGCAGGTAGCCTTGGAGGCTTTTGTGAACATGGCGGGTGGTGGTTGACAGGGTGGTTGGAGGAAGGACGAAAAATGACCTGCGTGCTACTCTTAATAATTGCCTCTTGATTTAGAATCAGGACTTTTCCCCCGGTTTTACAAAATACATGCAGTCTTCCATGTGAAAGATTATGGGATGATGGGTGGGTGGGGGAGTGCCGCAAGGAGAGACTTAAACAACTCTTACCATTCATAAAGACCGAGGAAATTCAAATACTGAGAGAGGGGCTAAGATCACACCATCAGCAGGCAACAAGAATGAGAAAGGTAGCCATGCTGTGGCTTAGCTATGCATATTATCATGGGGGAGAGGCAAACTGTGCAATTCTTAAAGTTCATCTTCCTAATGGTGAGTCAGGAACAAATATTTTGTAAGAGACATGTTAAGTCTGAAAATCTTAGAGAGACTTGAGAGAGCTTCTGTATATAAAGGAGAGAATTGAAAATTCCTTTTCCACTCCATCCTGTTCTGTTCTCCAGGTGGAATAGCAAGCTGGCAAGCCCCCCAGAAAGGAAAGGCTAGAGGGGTTACAGAGACAGAGAGCCAGCAAGGGTTTCACGTGGGACAGGGTGGAGAGATGTCAGGGGAAGGTATATATTTATCTCTGTGTTAGGAAACTCTTGGAGAAACAAGCTGAAGCTTTCTATAAAGCCTTCCTGTTTACCCTTGAAAGAATCAGAAGCAAATGGGCCTTTGCCCAGGAAGCTACAGGGGTCATTTGCCATATTTGGATTTCTCTGAGAAAGAGGATAGAGGAAGCCTCTGCCCAATGTCCTGGGATTATGAAGACATACCCAAATGGCTTCAGAGAACAAATGCCTATCTGTCCCTATTTCACTAGTTAACTTTTTGTAAATTCACATTAATAGAGATAACTACAGATATGCCAGTTCAAAGTTATCTGTAAGTTCCTCTCCTTCTCTGTACAAACTTCACTTTTGCCCCACGTTCTTCTAGACATCTTCCTTTAGAAGGATGACTGGAAGTCATTACAGCAGCTCCTCAAGGGCTGCTTCCGCCGTGGTTAAGGCAGAATTGAATACTTTTCTCTTTCATAATATCCCAAACAAGTTGCCACATGTTGTTAACCCTGGACTCCAAGGAAACCCATCCTAGAAGATTGGCATCCAACCTGCGAACCACTGTCTTTGTCATGAAGATGTTCTCTTGTTGAGGGAGTTTAATGTGTTGGTGCACCATTTTGTTGCCGGATAGCAAGTCGTTTGAGACCTGTTTCATGCCATGAGGGACAAACCACATCTTGAAGTGGCGTGGTTGACGATTGTGTCAAAAAAATAAAATAAGGCATTATCAAATAATCTTCTGAAATTCCTGCCTATATCATGAAAGGAGGATGTTTGATGAGCAGCAGTTGGTGTGGGATTCATAACTAAACTGTACATCTGTGGGAGAATTCTGCAGGCTTCCATCACTAGTGTGTGACACAGCAAAGAGACGACAGTCCTATTCAGTTCCCAAATCTGTGGTTCCAGGGCACTGCTATTAGAACAAGGCTCAGTCTTGGGTGCCACTCAAAAGGGAAAGTACGGATGGATTAAAGAGCGATCAAGCAAAAGAAACCCCCATCAGGGTGAAGAGGGTGTGACATATGAGGAAGCGGTTCAAATACAGAAAGCATCATAGAGTAGAAGAAGAACTCCCAAAGGAGAGCATGAGTAAGAGTCTGCCAGGAATTTAAGGAGAGTCTTAGGGAAGAGCAGAAAATGAATAACCCACACACAGGTGAGAACAGTGTGGTCACCACTTGGCCAGGTGACATGGTTTCCTCTGTGTCCCCACCCAAATCTCACGTCAAAATGTAATTCCCAGCGTTGGAGGTGGGGCCTGATGGGAGGTGATTGGATCATGGGGGCAGATTTTTCCCTGGTTGCTGTTCTCTGGATAGTGAGTGAGTTTTCATGAGATCTGATTGGTTAAAAGTGTGTGGCACCTCCCTGCTCTCTCTCTTCCTCCTGCTCCAGTCATGGAAGACGAGCTTTCTCTCCTTTCACCTTCTGCCAGTTTTGAAAGTTTCCTGAGGCTTCCCTAGAAGCGGAGCAGATGCCAGCATCATGCTTCCTGTACAGCCTGAAGAACCATGGGACAATTAAACATCTTTTCTTTATAAATTACCCAGTCTCAGGTATTTCTTTATAGCAGTGTGAGAACTGACTAATACTTCAGGGAAGGCTACCACTGCTTGCCTGCATGGAGCATTCGAGAAGCAACAATGAGCACTTTGGTCCTCATATTCTGTGGACAATGGAAGAGAAAGAACAGAAAAGGCATAGAGCAGAGTGTCCACCCAGATCCTAGAGGTGGGCCAAAGTAAAACTAATGTATCAGCTTGTTTGTGTGTATGATTGTGTGCGGACACGTGTATGAGGCATGTATGGTACATTTTTCTTATTGCCATTTACTTTTGGGGTACTCAAGCTTTATTCAAAAAGTGAAATAGTGGAAGAATGGTCTCCAGAAATAAGCAGCTTGTTCTGGAAATAAGAAAACAACCTTTGACAAGGCCAAAGGTGCTAAAGGACACCTGTGTGCTCAGACAGCAGTGTCATGGGGTCAGAGTTGTAGGGATGGGGGCTCTGGTTAAAGTCTGGCCAAACTCTAGATCATATCCTCTTTATCTTCTGTATTAGGCCATTCTTGCATTGTTATAAGGAAATGCCCTAGACTAGGCTAAATTGGCTCATGGTTCTGCAGGCTGTACAGAAATCACAGAGGCTTCTGCTTCTAGGGAGGTGTCAGGAGGCTTACAATCATGGCAAAAGGTGGAATAGGAACAGGTACATCACATGGTGAAAGCAGGAGCAAGAGAGAGAGACAGAGTGGCAGGGAGCAGGGAGGAGGTGCCACACACTTTTACACAACCAGATCTCACAAGATCTCACTATCACAAATACAGCACCAAGCCATGAGGGATCCACCACCATGATCCAAACACCGCTTACCAGGCCCCACCTTCAGCACTGGAGATTACAATTCAACATGAGATTTTTGGGTGGGGACAAAAACCTAAACTATATTATCCCTATTCACAGCAGATGGTTAAGAAATGCTTATAGCTGGTGAGAGAACAAAATCCATGTCATTTTTATTTAAGAAACTTAGGAGTACACAAAGAACATCTATACAATCTAATTGCAACCCTAAAGAACAACATTCAACATTACAATGGAAGCTCTAGGAGTTTATAGGAGGTAGAAAGCATTGGGGGCTGAGATGGGCTGGGGTGTTCAAGAAGTAGGTGGTGTTTGAGCTGAGCCTGGCATATGGAGAGAAAGGAGAAATTAGTCTGAGCAAAGGCAGAGGTACAGATATTCAAGGAATATTTGGGAGATTGCATAGAAGAAAAAAGTCTTCATGAATTGTGCTGTGCTGGTTGCAATGAACTGAATGCTTGTATCACCCCCAAATTTATATGTTGAAGTGCCAACCCCCAATGTGATGGTGATAGGAGGGGAGGGCTTTGAGAGGTGATTACGTCAGGAGGGTGAAGCTTCCTGAATGGATGTAGTGCCCTTATGAAAGAGATCCCGGAGAGCTCTCTACCTCTTTTGCTACCATGTAAGGATACAATGAGAAGGCAGCAATCTGCAACCCAGAAGAGGGTCCTCAACAGGCACCCTGATTTCAGAATGTGATTTCAGGGCCCTCAACAGGCACTCTGATTTCAGAATTTCAGTTCAGAATGATTCCAGAACTGTGAGAAATAAATGTATGTTGTTTACAAGCTGCCTAGTCTATGGTACTTGGTTCTAGCAGCCCAAACTGATGAGGACACTGACATAATTCCATTTTCATCCCTCTCTTTCTCTCTCTGTTCTGTGTGTTCTGCCTCTTTCTTTGCCTTTACATGTCTTCCACCATTTAGTAGCATCTGCAGACTCAGCTAGTAGCAACCAGGGCTACCATGAGCACTTTGATTCTTATATTCTATGAGCTTCACATCTTATTTTTTTCTAGATGCCATTATTTGTTCTTCAAATTATGGTATTAGCTGCAGTCACACTATTCTTTCACTATAACTCTTGCTTGCTTTTCTCACCAAAGGGAGATATTTGTGTAGGTGTCAAAATCTGGCACTGCGTTGACTATAGTCATCCAGGAAATAGTCACCTACTCACTTGGAATATGTGATGAGCTGCCAGACCCAAAGATGAAGCTCTTTTATTAAGTGGAAGTGCATTAGCATTTGAGTGTTAATGGAGCAGACCTTTAATAAACAGTCACCATGTGTGAATTCTATTCTTGGATCTATGGGGACAGAAATGACTAAGAAGTTTACAAAATCTTCATTTATTGGAACGGACAGATGTATAACAACTAACAATGCTAATGTAGAAATAAACTATTGCTCTAAGACTCTGTTTCATCTTACTCTACGACCATATGGCAATCTGCATTGATGACGCATATTTTTTAACTTAAAATTGAAAGGATTCTTCTAGCTCTGTTCCCATTTTGAAATCCTTCTTTAAAAAAAATACTAAAAGATACCTCTAAATTGGTTGCAGTCAATGACTTCATTTTAATGCATGGACTTCGGTGGTGCAACTGATTTGACATCTACTACAGCTGCTTAGCATTCACAGCTAGCTATTGGACATTCTGCTGCCCTGCCCATTGACATAACCAAAGACCAGAAAACCTGGTGAAAGATAAGATAGAAGTAATCCCATGCCTAAAAATGGTCTACAATGGGATGACTTCAATTACAGTGAGATGATTCACTATCTAGATCTTATGGAAGAAAATTCTTATGGCTTTGTGGATACGTATCCTGAAAAATGAAGGACATCAACAAAGCATGCCTCATGGAGTAGGGGGGATGTCTAAAATATGCTCGTGTGGGGCATTAAGTACCAGACCATAAATGCACTCTGAGTAGGTTTAACCTGAGAAAGAAGCAACCTGATGGTGCTTATAGCTCCAAGAAGCTCTGTCTTCAAAACACAGCTGGACTGAAAGGCTCCATCTGCTGTGAACCTGAAAAGGGAGGGACCCACCAACTCCATCCCCAGTTATGATTTGAAGAAGGATGCTACTTTGCTCATGTTAGGGTGATGTGAGTAGATGCATGAACCTTTTTTGGGGATATGTGAATTCAGATTCCAGTTGGTTCAATTTTGACCGTGTAGTCATTCTAAACCTCAGTATTTTTTTTCCACATAATAGTAAGGGCTAAAAAAATCTGTAGGGCTTCCCACAAATTAGGCACCATTGTAAGCAATGGATATATATATTACCTTATGTAATCTCACAGCAATCAAAAGGTAGCAAGCAGAAAAGAGTTCACATAGCAGGTCTGAGACTGCTCTCTCAATCCTGCTTGCAAGGCTGGCCCTTGGCTGGCATCTGGGAACATGTGAGGGGTTCCTGCTGGTCCATGATATGAGTGGCTCACTGTGACTCAACTGTGTGTGCAAACAACACGGTTTATGCTGAACACCTGCTTTCCTTCTGGGAGTCTGGAATTTGTGTACATGCCAGACAGAGGGTGTCTAAGTGACCAGCTCCAAATCAAAACTCTGGCACTAAGTCTCTACTGAGCTTCCCTAGTAGACAACATTTCATACCTGTCATAACTCGTTGCTGGAGGAGTTAAGTATGTCCTGTGTGACTCCCCTAGGAGAGGACTCTTGGTAGCTCATGCCTGGTTTCTTCTGTTGCTTTCCCCTTTGCTGATTCTGATTTATGTCTTTGAGGTAATAGAACTTAGCTGTGGGTATGACTCTATGATGAATCCTGTGGGTCCTCCTAATGAGTCATTGACCCTGGGAGTGGCCTTGGGAATTCCCCCCAAAGGTGTGTGACATTATAATTATCTCCATTTTAAGGTGAGGAAGCTGATTCATGGAGAGGTTAAGTAACTATACCAAGGCCACACAGCAGGTACATGGCACAACCAGGATTTGAACCCAGGCAAGCTGGCTCCACAGCTTTTGCTTCTAACCCTTAAGGAGGCTCCAAAGTTCCCTCATTAAGTGGTTGTGAATCAAAGCAGGTGTGTTCACTCAGTACATATTAAGTGCTCAATAAAACATAGTTACCCTACTATATTAGGATGTAATCTCCCATCCCTTCTACCTGCTAACTAGAAATCTATCATGCATTTTTCACCATCCCACTAACAAGCAGAAAGTCCCTGAGGCTGAAATATCTTTGAAGAAGAGGGAGAGAAATGGAATGGATGTCATGCTATTTTTTTAAACAATAATATCTATTATGGTACAGTTCCTTTATAAGCCAAATGGAGCCTCTGCATTTCCTCTCCTCTTTCCTTACCTGCTCCCTGGCCTCCCTCACCCTGGCACAGGGGTAAGAGCGGTGAGGGTCAGTGTAGCAGGCTGGGCATTCAGAAAAACTGACTGGAGCAAGAGTTGGAGGTGGGTGGGCAGATTTAGGGGAGCTCTTCTCATGATGGCGACTATATTTTCTGCCACTCACCCCCCAGATGGGAACACACTGTCTGACAAACAGAGTACTTAATGTTCTGTTTGTTGAAATCATTATTTCTCAATCACCCTCACCCCTCCCTACCTTTCAAGTGTTCTAGTTAATGCAGAAACATCCCGTTTCTTTCCATTGATGAAACCAAGTGACCCCAGCATTCCATAGACCTATTCTTGTCCCACTTTCAAAGAAAAACAGCTCTTCCTGCTGACTGCCTGCCTATAATAAGTCATAGCTTAGTTAGTAGATCTGAATGTCCTAGTTAGAGATAAGTTGGCTGAAGCACAGTAAATCTATGTGTAGAATTTGGAGGAAAGGACTGAAGAAAGATATCGTGATTTAAAAACCTCATCTTCACCCTACACTCCTTGAAATCAGTAGAGAAGCAAAGCTTCTTATGTATAGTAAGAAATATAGATTAAAAGGTAAATAGCAGAAGAGTGGTGGCTTGGAGTTACATTAATTGAAATCAACGAGACCAAATCCTTCCCTGCAAGCACATTTTGATGAAGTAAAACTGGAAGGAGTCCATGGATATTCAGTACTTAAAAAAAAGGCTTGATCATAACAAATGCCAAGAAAAAGAAGAAAGAAAATAAAATGGGGCCGGGCGCAGTGGCTCACGCCTGTAATCCCAGCACTTTGGGAGGCCGAGGCGGGCAGATCACTTTGAGCTCAGGAATTCAAGACTAGCCTGGCCAACATGGTGAAACCTTGTCTCTACTAAAAATACAAAAATTAGGTGGATGTGATGGCATGCATCTGTAGACCCAACTACTCGGGGGGCTGAGGCTGGAGAATCGCTTAAGCCCAGGAGGCAGAGGTTGCCGTGAGCCGAGATTGTGCTACTGCACTCCAGCCTGAGTGACAGAGCCAGAGACACTGTCAAAAAAAGAAAGAGGCTGGGCGTGGTGGCTCACACCTGTAATCCCAGCACTTTGGGAGGCCAAGGTGGGCAGATTATGAGGTCAGGAGTTTGAGACCAGCCTGACCAACAAGGTGAAACCCCGTCTGTATTAAAACTACAAAAAGTAACCGGGTGTGGTGGCATGTGCCTGTAACCCCAGCTACTCAGGAGGCTGAAGCAGGAGAATCACTTGAACCTGGGAGGCAGAGGTTGCAGTGAGCCGAGATTGTGCCTGGGTGACAGAGTGAGAGTCTGAGAAAGAAAAAGAAAGAAAGAAAGAAAGAGAGAGAGAGAGAAAGAAAGAAAGAAAGAAAGAAAAGAAAGAAAGAAAGGAAGGAAGGGAAGGAAGGAAGGAAAGAAAGAAAGGAAAGAAAGAGAAGAAAGAAAGAAAAGAAAGGAAGGGAGAGAGAGAGAAAGAAAGAAAGGAAGGAAAGAAAGGAAGGGAGAGATAGAGAAAGAAAAAGAGAGAGAGAAAGAAAGAAAGAAAGGGAGGAGAAAGAGAGAAAGAAAGAAAGGGAGGAGAAAGAGAGAAAGAAAGAAGAAAGACAGAGAGAGAAAGAAAAGGAAAGAAAGAAAGAAAAAAGAAAAAAGAAAGGAAGAAAGGAAGGAAGGAAAGAAGGAAGAAAGAAAGAAAGAAGGAAAGAAAGAAAGAAAGAAAAGGGATTTAGGATGAGAAACTGGTAGTACCAAAGGGTCACTTCATACTTACGGTAGATTTTCTCATAGGATAGCCATTAGAGGTTAGCACTTTAAAAGCAATGTATGAGAGGTGGAAACCAAAACAGAAACTGCCTGTCTTGAAGTAAGATGCATTTTAGTCTGATGAAAACCAGTGTCTTCACACCAACAACGTGTGCTGAAAGGATGCACAGCAAGGAGTTACCTCGTCATTGAATGAGCTCTAAGCAAATGACCTGGGAGACCCAGGCTTCAGTCCTAGCTGGGTCATCTGATCAGTTGCCCAACTTCATGTGAGTTACCTCATCTTTCCCACCACGATATCCTCAGTTTCACTATCTGTAGAGTGGGAGATACAATAAACATGCCCCAGGACCACTGTGAAAGTGAAATAATATGATGTGAGTCAATGTACTGAGTTAATTGTAAACTAATATCTAAATCTTGGCTGTTAATATTTTGATCCAATGTTGTTACCTAGCACCAAGATCGAAGAGATAAATCAAACATTAAAAAGAAAACCTAGATTATTTTTTGCTGTACTGAACATTAAGAAAGGAGGGTTACCTCGAGAGGAGAGCCTTATAAAGCTCAGTTAAAAATGGAAAGGGCACTGCAGTGGACTCTATGATTGGTCAAAATATTAGCCTTTCTTCATTAATCCTTCCTCCTGGGTTTGTCTGGTTAAAATCACACACAGTGGTCTAAAAGGGCAGTGGGCATCAATTAAGATTTAGGTCAGAGCCTCTGAGGTAGCCAGTGATTTAGTTTCTGGGATTAAGGAAGACAAAACCTTACCGATGGCTGGATGAGAATAACATTCCTTTCTATTGTGATCATCCTACATCAAGGAAATGTTTGAAATTTAGGGAGTCTGTTAAAGTTATTATATGGTCAAACTTTTGAAAAACACAGCAGCACAAATGTGTTTTATCAATCTTTACTGTTGGTAAGAACCCTGGAGAAAGGAAATTTGATCAATCTCCCAATGCAGTTTACTCCAAAACGGATCACTAGTCTAGAGGACCAACTGCGTCTATCAGAGTCAGATCTATCTGCCAAGACTCCCCACTTCCCTTACCATCATTCACACATCCTGTGCTTTCTTTGCAAAAGAAAGACTGTCATTAGGTTTAGAGTAAGCTGCAATTAGCAAGTCTCTCAACTTCTCTTACAAGGAACTTATTTTTCAGTGGAAAGTTTTGTAATTGTTCCTGTCTAATGTTTAACTCTTCCCTGGAGACCAAACTCCCCAGCTCAATCACTGACAGCAGGATTCCAGGAGTGAATGGCATTCCTTTGAACCAACTAGTGACTGTAATTGCTTAAACCTAGCTACTAACCATTTCGGCACCTTCTACACAGCACCCCTTGCAAATAAGTCATGCAGAGCTATGAAATTTTGGCCTTCTTGTCTGAACTCTCAGGATTGTATGAGACTGGACCTTGGTTCTTAAAAGGGCTCTTCAGTGTGGTCAGGGCTGGTGATCAAAAGCATCAGTCTCAGCACCTAGTCACATATGTTTTTCGTGTTTTCATGGATGAGGCTGGTCCTGTGTTTGCCAACGTCAAGCAACTCAATTACCAAGGGCCTGCTTGGAAGCTACTGTGCACAGTCTGGCCCTCAGTGGCTTCTCCCCTTGCCCTTGGGCCCTGATGGCTGTTTGCAAGCTGGGAAGAAGACACCAGGGCTAGGGGGTAACCAGAAACCCAAACAGATGGAGAAAAGGTTCAAAAAGGCAAAACAATGAAGATTTGCTTAATTTACAGATAAAATAAAATAAACATAATTTAATCTATCAACTATATTTATTCCTGTGGTTCTTCATTAGCACAGAAAAATTAAGAATTGTTTCTATTTTAAGAGTAATACAATGAATCTTTCTTCTATTCCTGAATGAGTCACACCGAAGTAACTACCACAACTCTTGGATACGCTACTAATCAACACACAATAAAACAAATGATCGCCATGGTTTTCCAACTTTAAACCCACTTGGAAAAAGTTCCATGCTGTTGGGGGCTACACCACCAAGTAGCTCCATAGGAATTTGTTGACTGATGACTGACACACAGAAGGGTCTACAGAATAATAAAGGAAAGGTAACTCTAAAAAATTTCATTTGAGTGCTTGTACCTATCTGCTTATGTTTATCATCTTGTCATGAAATATCATTTTGGCTTTCTTTACAGAGATTGGGCTGAATTTAACTGGATCATTGCATACATCCTATAAGGCTTTGGGTTTTGTTTTTTTCTTGCTCTTCTGGAATTATTTTTTCTGTCAAACCCTACTCATTCTTTACATCCCTTCTCTTTTACGAAAACGCATTCCCTCTCCTCCTCTTCTTCCCACTAGCTAATATGTATTGAGCACTTAATGCATCAGATACCACTTTAGGTGCTGTGTGTGTGTTGACTCATGTAACATTCAAAATCATCCATTGACTCATAAAACCTTCAAAACCACCGGTGAGGTAGGGCTCTTATTACCTCCTTTGTGCAGATGAGAAACTGAGAAACAGAAAAGTAAAGTAATTTGCTCAATAGCACACGGCAGGTGGGTGGTACAGGTCGGATTTGAACTCAGGCAGTTGGTTCTCTCTTAAGCACTCCAACCTTCTTGAATCTGCCCATTTCCTGAACCCTGATGATCATTTCCCCAACTTATGTTGCTTGATAGTTGTTTTGTGAATGTTCCCATGCTGCAGAGAAAGAATCTCCTTAAAGAGTATGCCCATGACTTTCTTACATTGCTTAGAACTTTTTTTTTGCTTTGCTGTTTATTTTTATCAATTATTTATTAACAAATTAACAAAACAAGAAAACAAGCCAAAACAAAAATGGTCAAAAGATAAGCCTGATGAGGGGAGAAGAATTATTATTTTTAAGTAAAATAATCTTAAAAACACATTCCTACTGTTAAATTTTATTAGGAACTCCCCATTTCTCCAACCATTGCTCCTGTCTACCACACAACCTGGCATGCATGAGTGATTATGCATGTGTACACACACAGAGTTTTTAAAATTTGAGCCAGTTTTCAATCACAAAGCAACATAAATTCATTTTTAAATATCTAAAGACAGACAATGTCTACTGCAGAAAGTGAACCTGTCTTATAATCCCAATCCCAAAACATTTAAAAATATTTGGGGGTCTATATTTTGCTAGACTTTTATTCTACAACGAGATAGATAAAAATGGGCTTATACTGTATGTTCTTTTGCATTTGTTGCTTTGTATTTGATTCACGTCTTTTCATATCTTTGTGTAAATCCTCTTTATTCTTTTTCACCAATAGCACAGTATTCCAAAGTGTGGATTGCCAAATTGTAATAAGGACCCTACTGATGGACTTTTGGATTGTGTTCATGTTTTCAATATCATGCTCAACTGCATTTCACATAGCCTCAAAAGAAAGAAATCTATGCTAGGTTGAACTCAAATAGGGAGTGTTGGGCCAAGTGGCTCTTCTGAGCAATTAAGAAAGAAATTACTCAGCAGATAGAAAGTATGACATAGAAGAGGCTAACACTTCTCTAACTGGGTATTCAGGGAATATCATTAGGGATGTTAACTGAGGTACATAAAGAGTCTTTTCCCTAAGGAACATTTTGTTTAATGATGAAATAGACACATCTCTCTGCTAAATCATGCTTGCGGGAACCCAGAAGGCCAGCCCCTGAATCACAGGCCTGCTTAGAGTAAAACACTGCACCGAAGCTCTGCTGACGTTTTCCTATGCTGAAGCAAGCAGTGAGGAACATTGTCTTTGAAAAATGCTCTGACCAAAACCATTCTTTGCTCTGCTATGTCGAGTAGAGCTTTGTTTTTCAATCAGGCTGTTATTCAAATGCTGGAGTGGATCCAAATTTGCTTTCCTGAGGAAAAGTCTGCCTTTGCCTACAGCACGCACACACGGCTGGAGGACGGCTCCCACCCCTGTCCTCCCAAGACCTGCATTCCAGTCCAAAGGGTTCCCTCACAGACCCACTAGGTGCACAAGGCTCTCCTCAAGCCGCCTTTTCTTCCCCTCACAATCTCCTCATGATTTTCTATGTCCTTCCTGTTTTGCAAGGGCCATACCAGCTTCACTTTTGAGCAGGCTTCCCTGCTTACAGAGCGCTTCTTTCCCTGCCTGGTAGCACCCGTCCCTCATGCTCACTGGGTGATCCACTCACTGGCTCACTCACTCGTTCCTTCAGCAGATGTCCCTCCAGCACCTCCCATGTGCCAAGAACACAGCAGGGGACA
Organism: Pongo abelii; assembly: GCF_028885655.2. Classification (NCBI taxonomy): domain Eukaryota; kingdom Metazoa; phylum Chordata; class Mammalia; order Primates; family Hominidae; genus Pongo; species Pongo abelii. The sequence goes on from NC_071990.2 coordinate 11,297,913, forward strand.
AAACAACGTCCTTCACCCACCCACGGAGCCAACGGTTCAGAGGAAGAAACAGACCATAAGCCAGTACGTCAGTCTGCATGGCGTTGGGTGGTGTCGAGGACAGGTGACAACGGGGAGGGTGACAGAGGTGACCCTGTGGCCATTTTGCATGGCATGTGAGGGAGGGCTGGCGGATTGGGTGACTTGTGGCCCAGAGCTGAATGAGGAAGGGGACGGAGCCTGGCAGGGATCTCCCAGAAGGTCCTTCCAGGCAGAGGGACCGTCAGTGCAAACGTCCTGTGTTGGGCACTTTCTTGGCCTTTTGGGGGAACATCAAAGAGGCCACTTAGCTCCTTTTAAAAAAAGACAATGTTTTAGAGCACTTTTGGGTTCACAGCGAAATTGAGAAAAATGTACAGAGATTTCCCATATACCTCCTGCTCCCACATACACACAGGCTCTCCCACTATCGACCTCCCTCCACAGACTGGCACATTTGCTACAATCAATAAACCTGCATTGATACATCTTTATGACCCCAAGTCTATAGTTTACAGTAGGGTTCGCACTTGGTGGTGTACATTCTACGGGTTTGGGCAAATGCACAGTGACACGCATCTACCACTATCGTATCATGCAGAGGATTTTCACTGCCCTCAAATCTTCCATGCTTCACCTATTCATCCGTCCCTCCCTGCAGCCCCTGGGAAACCCTGATCTTTTTACTGGTACCATAGTTTTACCTTTTCCAGAACGTTCTAGTTAGAATCATACAATATACAGCTTTTTCAGATTGGCTTCTTTCACTTAGCAACATATTTAGCTATTTTTTAAATGTGATTTTTGTTTTACAAATGTATTTGTTCTTTCTTCAACGCAAATGTAAGATTTTTTAGAGTAATGGGTTGAAGGTTGTAGATAACAGGTGAGAAATCATGATGATGCTTTCTTAGAAGAATTCCCCTCTTTGAGGTACATCAACGTGTGCTACACACCCCTGTGTCCTCCATCCCTTACCTAAAACTTTAATTGGATTATTAGCCCTAGCCTGTGACATGCAAATATTCTAATTAAAGTCTGATTTTTTTTCTTTTTAAAAAAATTCAGTGGATACATAGTAGGTGTATATATTTATGGGTTATATGAGATGTTTTGATACAGGCATGCAATGCGTAATAATCACATCAGGGTACATGGGGTCTCCATCACCTCAAGCATTTATCCTCTGTGTTACAAACAATCTAGTTACAATATTTTAGTTATTTTTTAATGTACAATTAAATTATTTTTGACTACGGTCATCCTATTGTGCTAGCAAATACTAGGTTTTACTCATTCTTTCTATGACTTGTACCCATTATCTATCTCCCCTACCTGCCCCCCATAATCCCCCCCAACGCTACCCCTCCCAGCCCCTGGTAACCATCCCTCTATTGTCTGTCTTTATGAGTTCAATTATTTTAATTTTTAGCTCCCACAAGTAAGTGAGAACATGCGAAATTTGTCTTTCTGTGCCTGGTTTATTTCACTTAACATAATGACCACTAGTTCCATCCATGTTGTTGCAAATGACTGGATCTCATTCTTTTTTATGGGTGAATAGTACTCCATTGTGTATATGTACCACATTTCCTTTACCCATTTGTTTGTTGATGGACACTTAGGTTTCTTCCAAATCTTGGCACTTGTGAAGAGTGCTGCAATAAACACGGGACTGCAGATATGTCTTTAATATATTGACTTCCTTTCTTTTGGGTATATATGAGTGGGATTGCTGGATCATATGACAGCTCTATTTTTAGTTTTTTGAGGAACCTCCAAACTGTTCTCCACAGTGGTTATACTAATTTACATTCCCACTAACAGTATATGAGGGTTCCCTTTTCTTCACATCCTCAGTAGAATTTGTTATTGCCTGACTTTTGTATATAAGCCATTTTAACTGTGGTGAAATGTTATCTCATTGTAGTTTTGATTTGCATTTCTCTGATGATCAGTGATGTTGAGCACCTATTCATATACCTGCTTGCCATTTGTATTTTTTCTTTTGAGAAATAAGCCTGACATTCTTTCAGGGCATAAATTAAGAATGCAACCCTCCTCTGCCCATGGCTATGTATATCATGTAAGAGCAATCTGGCATAGATACTCCAATACATTTTTTTTAAATGGATTCTCAGTTCTAAACAACATAAACTAATGTCTTTATTTTTAATGCTTGTCTTTGCTTCAGTCAAAAAAACCCCAAAACACAATGAAGGAAGAGGCCAATTGAGTAAACCAGTTACTTAAAGCTAACAAAGAAACAGACATCATCAAGCAGTTCTGTCTTCCCAAATCAATTCTTTTGAAATCAAACACCTTCATTAAGTGGTTCCTTGAACTGTTTTGCCATAAAAATTTAAAAAAAACTCATGAAGAAAATGAAATAACCATGTACAAAATACCTTTGTCACTTTATTTTAAATACAATTGTATGCAATTTGTTAATCTTCATTGTCCTTTATAACTGAATTATATGTGCTTTTGAAAGCTACATAATGAATAACATGTTGTATATAATTGTTAAAATGTGTCTGTGGTCATCATATAATTTAGACCTGAGGTCCTCGGTAGAAGACAGAGTCCAAGAAGTCAGAACCTCTGTTCCTCTTTTCACTGTACCCCAATACCATATGTATATGGGAGAATGGATTTGATTGACTTGAGTTGTATCTGCAGTGTTTCTTGAAGGCATGAAAACTACTGCAAGTGTTTTTAATTACTTGAACCTCCACCCTTCCATATGTAAGCTTCTTGAAAATAGAGATTTTGTCTGGCTGGCTTTCCTGCTGAATCCCCAGCACCTAATATGGTGCCTGGCCCGTACAGAGTCCTTAACAGATGTTCAATAAATATTAATATCTACTAAATTATTTTCTGAAATGGATACAGTATCTGAGATGGTTAATTTTACGTTAAATTGGCTAAGCCAAGGTACCTAGATATTGATCAAACATTCTTCTGATGTCACTGTGAAGCTATCTTTTTTAAAAGATTAACATTTAAATCAGTAGGCTTTGAGCAAAACAAATGACCTTCCTTAATGTAGGTGGGCCTCCAATCAGTTGAAGGCCTTAATAGAAAAAAGAGCAACATCCACAGAGCAAGAAGGAATTCAGCCAGCAGAGTGCCTTCGAACTCAAGGAGCAATGTCAGTTCTTCCCTGATTTCCAGCTTGCCAGCCTGCCTTGCTGATTTTGGACTTGCCAGTCTCCATAATTGTGTGAACCAACTTCATAAAATAATCTCTCTCTCTCTCTCTCTCTCTCTCCATATATATATATATATATATACACACACACACACACACACACACATTCCATTGGTTCTGTTTGTCTGGAGAACCCTAATATGCCCACCTTACTCCTTTGTGCACTCAATGAATCAATCAATATATGTCATTTGCCAGAGATCACTCTCACCCATTAAGACCTCACAACTACTAAAGCCAAACCAGTGATACAACCCCTGAAGTACACTCTTGACTTTAACTTCTCCACTCCAGTGGAGTGACAAAGAGCATTACCTCCTCAACGTTTCGATGATTCTATGATGCAAAGCACCTGCATGAGGAACAGGTGCTGAGAGGACACTGTACTTGCTAAAGCCATGTCCTGATAGTGTGACAGAAGGCACCAGCATACTACTGTGCTTTGAGGAGAAAATGCTTCCCATGGTGAAGCTGAGCTGCTGATAGTCTCACTTCCTCTAAATATTTCCACTCTTTACAAGTGAAGCTGTGGGTGGGGAATTTCAGAGTCATGGAAACTAGTCAAAGGTTACTAAGGGTTCATGGACACTACTATTTGATAACTGTGTGGTAGCTGCATAGTTGCATATGCTATAAAAAAAGGTGAATATAAAAAATACATCAATGGGAAGCTTATAGATGAGCACTATATGAAATTTGGTTCTCTTCAGGATCAAGCAAAGTGATGGACCTTCATGGAACCCAATCTGCTGGTCTGGGGAACAATACTTTTGTAAATTAAATATTCATATAGAACTTTTCCCCAAGGGCTTATCTGGAGGGGAAGTGACAGTGAGAGTGAAAGCCTTAATTTGCCCACAATCAGCATGGGCTGGCCCAGTCACAAATTGTCTGTCCAGGAAGATTCTTTTTTTCTTTTCATTTTTATTTTTTAATCTTGGGGAGTCACTTTAGCCCTTTCTTCCTCTCCCATTTAAGTCCCCTTCCCTCCTTTGATGTCCCCTAGCTAAAACCTGTTTCTAACTTGAGGCAAAACTTCACTTCTCTGCTCAAGTAGTTTGTGCATGAAACAGGGATAAATTTGGTGGCAATTGTGCCTTCTTGAAATCCTAACTCTGAACCATCATTTTTGTCAATGACTTAGCACTGTCAACTAATAGAAATGATAGATTGTAATACATTCATGCAATAGGATACTATACAGCTGTGAAAATGAATTATCAACTTCTCTTGGCATCAACATGGATAACACTCAGAAACATCATGTTGACCCTAGAGCAAGTCTTGGAAGAATGCATATGTATCATTATATTTACTTACAGTTCCCAAACAGGCAGAAATTGACTATATGCAAATTGCATATATACCTATGCATATATGTCTATGCATACACTTAGACCTAGGAGGCCAATCAAAAAGTAAAGTAAGGGAATGACTACCAAATTCTAAGACAATAGTTCCTTTTGTGGTGGGTGATATAATTTGGATGTTTGTCTCCTCCAAATCTCATGCTGAAATGTGATCTGCAATGTTAGAGGTAGGGCCTAGTAGGAGGTATTGGATTATGGGGGCGGATCCCTCATGAGTGGCTTAGCGCTGTCCCTTTGATGGTGAGTGAGTTTTCACTCAGTTAATGCACCCAAGATCTGGTTGTTTAAAGGACTCTGGGACCTCTCCCTTCTGTCTCTTTCTCTCTCTCTTGCCATGTCATATGCTGGCTCCTCCATCACCTTCTGCCATGATTGTAACCTTCCTGAGGCCTCACCTGAAGCAGATGCCAGCACCATGCTTTCTGTACACCCTGCAGAACCATAAGTCAACCAACCCTTTTTTCTTTTTTTCTTTCTTTTTTTTTTTGAGAAGGAGTCTCACTCTATCGCCCAGGCTGGAGTGCAGTGGCGTGATCTTGGCTCACTGCAAGCTCTGCCTCCCGGGTTCATGCCATTCTCCTGCCTCAGCCTCTTGAGTAGCTGGGGACTACAGGTGCCCGCCACCATGCCCAGGTAATTTTTTTTGTATTTTTAGTAGAGACAGGGTTTCACCATGTTAGCCAGGAGGGTCTCCATCTCCTGACCTCGTGATCTGCCCGCCTCAGCCTCCCAAAGTGCTGGGATTACTGGCATGAGCCACCATGCCTGGTCCCCACTTTTTTTCTTTATAAATTACCCAGCCTTGGGTATTTCTTTATGGTGATGCAAAACGGACTAACACAGAAAATTGAAAATTGGTACTGAGAAGTGGAGCATTGCTGTAAAGATAACTGAAAATGTGGAAGTGACTTTGGAATGGAGTAAGGGAGAGGCTGGAAGAGTTTAAAGGACTCAGAAAAAGACAGGAAGATGAGGGAAAGTTTGGAACTTCTTAGAGACTGGTTAAATGGTTGTGACCAAAATACTGGTACAGATATGGACAGTGAAGTTCAGGCTGATGAGGTCTCAGATGGAAATGAGAAAGTTTTTGGGAAATGGAGTGGGGTCATTCTTATTATGCCCTAAAAAAGAACTTGGTTGCACTGTATGCTCTAGGGATCTGTGGAAGTTTGAAATTAAGAGTGATGACCCAGGGTACCTGGTAGAAGAAATTTCTAAGCAGCAAAGCATTCAAGAGTTGACTTGGCTACTTCCAGCAACCTAAATCAGATATGGGAGCAAAGAAGTGACTTAACATTGAAATTTATATTTAAAAGGGAAACAGAGTGTAAAAGTTTGTAAAATTTGCAGCCTGGCTCTGTGGTAGAGAAAGAATCCAAGCAGGTTGTGAAACAATCACTTGCTAGAGAGATGAGCATGACTAAAAGGAAGCCAATATCCAAGACAAGGGAAAAACCCTTCAAAGACATTTCAAAAATCTTGAGGACAGCCCCTCCCATCACAGGCCCAGAGGCTTAGGAGAAAAGAACGGTTTCAGGGGCCAGGCCCAGGGCCCTACTGCCCTGCTGAGCTTCAGACTCTGGTTTCAGCCTCAGCTCAAAGGGGCCCGGGTACAGCTCTGGCCACAGTTCTGGAGGACGCAAGCCATAAGCCTCGGTGATTGCCACATGGGGTTAAGTCTGCAGATGCTCAGAATGCAAGTGTAAAGAAGGCTTGGTGGCTTCCACCTAGATTCCAGAGGATGTATGGGAAAGCCTGGGTGCTCAGGCAGAAGCCTACTGCAGAGGCAAAGTCCCCACAGGAAAACTCTACTAGGAAAATGTCAGGGGAAATGTGGGGTTGGAGCTCCCACACAGAGTCCCCACCAGGGCACTACCTAGTGGAGCTGCGGAAAGGGGGCTGCCACCCTCTAGAACCCAGAATAGCAGAATCACTGGCAGCTTGCACCCTTTGCCTGGAAAAGCAACAAGCACTCAACTTAAACCCATGAGAGCAGCCATGTGGGCTGCATCCTGCAAAGCCACAGGGCCAGAGTTGCTCAAGGCCTTAGGAGTCCACTGTTATAACAGTGTGCCCCAAATGTGGGACTTGGAGTCAAAGGAGATTATATTTTGGACCTTTAAGATTTAATGACTACCCTGCTAGGTTTCAGACTTGTGTGGGGCCCCTACACCCTTTCTTTTGGCCAATTTCTCCTTTTTGGTATGGTAATGTTTGCCCAATATCTGTACCATCATTGTATCTTGGAAGTAACTAACTTGTTTTGATTTTAGAGTCTCACAGTTGGACAGATTTGAGTCTTAGATGAGACAGGACTTTGTACTTGATGCTGGAATCAATTCAGACTTTGGGAGACTACTGGGAGAAGATGATTGTATTTTGCAATGTGAGAAGGACATCAGATTTGGGAAGCCAGGGGCAGAATAATATGGTTTAAACGTTTGTACCCTTCAAGTCTCATGTTGAAATGTGATCCCCAATTTTGGAGGTGGGATCTAGTGGGAGGTATTGGAGCATGGGGGTGGATCCCTTATGAATGAATTAACACCATCTATTTGGTGACGAGTGAGTTCTTCTTCAATTAGTTTACATGAGATCTGGTTGTTTAGGCCAGGCGCAGTTGCTCACGCCTGTAACCCCAGCACTTTGGGAGGCTGAGGTGGGTGGATCACCTGAGGTCAGGAGCTCAAGACCAGCCTGGCCAACATGACAAAACTCCATCTCTACTAAAAATACAAAAATTAGCTGGGTGTGGTGGCACGCACTTGTAATCCCAGCTACTCAGGAGGCTGAGGCAGGAGAATCACTTGAACCCAGGAAGTGGAGGTTGCGGCGAGCCGAGATTGCACCACTTCACTCCAGCCTGGGTGACAGAGTGAGATTCTGTCTCAAAAAAAAAAAAAAAAAGATCTGATTGTTTAAAAGAGTATGGCACCTCCCACCTTTCTTGCTCCCTCTCTTGCCATGTGATGCTGGCTCCCCCTTCATCTTTCACCATGACTGTAAGCTTCCAGAGGCCTCACCAGAAGCAGATGCCAGCACCATGCTTCCTATACAGCCTGTAGAACCACGAGCCAATTAAACCTTTTTTCTTTGCAAATTACCCAGCCTCAGGTATTCATAGCCACACAAACATGGACCAACCCACTGGGCATTGGGGGAGATGGATACAATTGTTTAGGGGTACACAGCAGGCTTTCTGGGTGGGTAGTGGGGTAACAGGTGGATGTGTATTTATGTTTTTATTCCTATCATTATTTAGAATATATGGATACCTTATATATACTTTTTTGTAGTATAAAATGTTACAATATTTAAAAAATTTCTCAAGGTAAATTTATCTAAATTATTCACCCTCATGTATCACTTTCCTTGGAAAGTAGAGGGTTTTGTAGCTGTTTAAAAAAATTTCTCATTCATTGACCTCTAGTTAAGTGAATTACAGACCTTCACGAACCAGAGCTTCTAATCTGAAGCAAAAGTGAAAAGGAATGCAGATGAACAAATACCTCCACCCGTCCCCTCGGCTCACATTGCTGAGTTACGTTGGAGCCCCGTGAATTCTTACTTAGGGTGGAACTACTGTACAATGGAGCTTGTGTTGTACCCATTTTTAGGTGTCTATACTACCCTGCATCTCTGCTGGGACATTTGGGAGCCACTGAGGGCAAAGTGAAGTTGTATATTTTGAAGACCAAAAAAGCCTGTGGCTAACAAGGGCAGCTTGGACCCCTGCTTCCTGAGATATCCACAATCCACACAATTCCAGCCCAGTGGCACAGGCCAGGCAGGCCCTGAGTGGAAGGCACTGGGAGATGCAGCCGTGCCCTTGAGGAGCCTGCGTTCTAGAGGGGCTTTCCTAGTCTTCTCTTAGTCAAACCCCATTTTCCAGGGTTTGCCATATTCTGTGTGCTGTCAGGACTGTCAGCAACGTTTTTTCTTTGAATTAACTCACTTTTGGGCCGGGCACAGTGGTTCATGCCTGTAATCCCAGCGCTTTGGGAGGCAAAGGTGGGTGGGTCACTTGAGGTCAGGAGTTCGAGACCAGCTTGGCCAATATGGTGAAACCCCATCTCTACTAAAAACACAAAAATTAGCCAGGCGTGGTGGTGGGCACCTGCAATCCCAGCTACTTGGGAGGCTGAGGCAAGAGAATCACTTGAACCTGGGAGGCAGAAGTTGCAGTGAGCCACACTGCACTCTAGCCTAGGTGACAGAGTGTGACTTTGTCTCAATAATAATAATAATAATAATAATAAATTCACTTTTTTAAACCTTAAAGACATTTATATTTTAAAAGAAATGTTTATACCATTCCTACAAATAAAAAAAAAACCAGGCCATAGTGGTTTAATATAAGGTAATCATAAAAAGCAAATACAGGAAAATAAAGCCATGCTATTAATTTGTAGCTAGCTACCAGTGCCTGTTGATGGCTCCTAGCTTCAGATCAACTTTCTCTTGTTAAAACAGTAAGGAGCCAAGAGTTACAGTAGCTTTAAGATCAAGCTCAATGTGATTTCATGCTCTACCTATGTATCTTGTGCTGTATAAAATTCTCCTATTTGTGTTCCACACTTCAGAAATTTTGATCAAATGAGTTGTGAAGGTGACAGATAAGCAGGACAAAGTGAAGGTCATTTGCAGTAGGATGCATCTTCGTGCTGTGCGGGTTTGCATGGAGACATGTCAAGACTAAGGTGCTCTCTATGCTGTGCCTGTGCCCTTTCTCCAAGCCAAATCCAGAAGAGGAGGAGGAGGATCATCCTCCACTACAACCTTTGAATGGATATATGGGAAATCAAAACTCAGAGTCTAAGGTCAAATGGAGATGGAGCTGATCATTGGAGAACAGACGACTAAACTCTTTAAGTACCTACAGTAGGAGGTGGCCGGCGGTCTTAGCTTGGGTTCCCCCAGAAGTAGACCCCAGTGCAGAGTTCGAGGACATGTAGTTTAAGAAATGATCCCAGGAAGCATTGATGGGGAATGAAGGAGTATCCGGGGAAGGAGGGAAGCCAATGAAGGGCCCTGCCACTGTGGGCAACTGGAGCTTGATTCCATGTAGATTATTCCACTCAAGACTGAGGGAGCTGGAATATTTATAGCCTTTGAGGAGTTCATTTCTGGGAATTTTTGTCTGTCCTTTGGGCAATTACAGTTGTCCCTGTGTGGCTTGGAGAAAGCTCTCAGGTCATGAGATCAAGACGCAAGTTGTCAGCAGCCAGCTCTGTCACAGTGAGGCCTGGAGGAGGGAGGTAGGACACTTTGGATGCCCCTTCTCTGCCAGATGCTTAAATGTTTGCTATCCAATCTAATCCTTACCACAGCCATTCAAGATAGCTCTTTTCCCCTTATTTACACGTAGAGGAAGAGGCACCGGGAATTACATCATGTGACCCTTACAGCCTGTCCTCTCCTACACCTCTGCTTTTATATCTTCCTAGTCTTCTTCTTCTTCTTTTTTTTTCTTTTTCTTTTTTTTTTTTTTTGAGACAGGATCTCACTCTGTCACCCAAGCTGCAGTGCAGCAGTGCAATCATAGCTCACAGCAGCCTTGACCTCCTGGGCTCAAGCAATCCTCCCGCCTTAGCCTCCTGCATAGCTGGGACTATAGGCACACACCACCATGCCCAGCTGTCTTGTTTAAGTGGTGACGTACAAAGTGACAGCCACTAAATAGCTGTTAAATAAATTAACGGATTAACAAGAAATGGTGGAGCACTAGCTAAACACTGATTTCATATCCTTTCTTTTCCACCAACTCCACTTTCCACATTCTTAGAACAGAAATGTCCTTGAAAGTAACCAAGCTTGGAAGAAAACAGAAACAAAGAAGAAAGCTATTTGGCTGATTCCCAGGATTCTGTCATGGACAGTTGCTCTTCACACACAATGCTGGGTGGGAAACCAGCTTCTGGGCAGGGGAAGGAGGGACTCCCCATGCAGGAGTTTAAATGACTAGAGCGCCTACTCTCACTTCTCAACACAAGCAAAGGGAAAAGATTGGTGGCCGATCTCTGCATAGCTTAGAATTATGTATAACCCTTTCAGAACGATTGTCCCCTTTATGATTATAGATGGTCTTTGTTTTGAAATAATTTCAGCAAGATAAAAAGTTTGCCTCAAGTCCTTTGTGGAAGAAAGGCAATTGAATGAATGAAGGAAGGAAGAAATGAATGAATGGGCTAAGTGAAAGAATAAACATAGAGAAAAGTAAGGATGCAGCTCTTGGGCGGCTCACTATGGACAGGGAGAACACAGTGTGCTGTCACTTGTCCTCAGCCCCTTGGAGATGATGCTAGTGACTACAGGGATAGGACACACACAGAATCCAATTCTCAGTCACCATTTCTCGCCAGTCAGGACTCATGTCCAAAGAGGCTGAAAAGGACGTAAATGATTCTAATCCACCATAAAGAATAAGTGACGGCCCACACTTTGAAGTACTGAAATAATTCAGGAAAAATAAAAGCTTAGTTGCTGTCAGGTAAGCTCTCTGACGACAGTAGGAAGAGGGGAGGGGCCATGTACTTACACACCAGGAAGCATCTACCCAGAACAATTTCAAAAGTAGAAATCATGCGGGTTTGAATGTTGCACTAAAACCGGCACCTCCAGGTCAACTCGGAGACCGGGAGTCACTCATTCCTCTTCTGGGGCATGTGGAGGTCCTCCCTGCCCCAGCTGAGGAGTGTTCACAGTGGGGAAACACCACCAGCTGTCTGGCACCAACGCAGGAAGTAGGAGCCTGAGTGAGTCCCTCCTCTCCCACAGGCCACAGCAAGTGGCTGAGAACTCACCCAAGTGCAGGATGGCACCGTTGGTGGATCATCTTGCCTCCCCGACGCTCTGGCCCTCTCTGGGCAGGCGGGCGGGAGGTGACAGCTAGTCCTGCTGCATGCTCATGTTTCCCTCTCCATGCAGCAAGCGGACTTGCTTCTAGAGGCAGCTGTAAGCATTTCCCTACTGAGCAACCACACACGTCGGATGTGAGTGGCGTATGCATGTGTGTGTTTTTCCTTCCGGTTGCTGTGAGGTGATGTTGTCTCGGTTCATTTCCTCTCTGTGCCTCTTCTTTTTTTTTCTCTGTCATACTTTCTGATTCACTGAGGACACTTTGTAGTTTAGGGACAGGTAAGAAAGCTTGTTCTCATCTGACCTCTTTGCTATTTTTAGAAAGGTAGGTGATCTTTAAATTAGTATTGCAAGGAAATTTGTCAAAATGTATTTTTCTAAGTGGCATAAGCTCCGTCCTGGGCTGCACTGAAGCAAAAGTTAGGCTATTTCCAAGCCAACTGAATTGGGATTTTATGGTTTTATGGATTCAGTATGTTGCAAAGGGTTCCACTATTAATTGACACGAAACATTCTTTCATATGACAAGTATTTATTGAGCTTGTACACTGGAATAGACACCATGCTAGGGGCTAGGTGCTCAGAGAGTTTCCTACTTACAATGTGGTATGGAAGCCTAGATCTGTGTATGTGGAAGGGAATTCGAAAGCCCAAACCCTTTGTCTTCTTCATTCTGTGCTTTCAAGTAGCAGACAAGTGGCTCTGAGACAAGCCTCCTGGGTTTGAACTATGGCTCTGCTCTTTAAACACTTCTGGCCTTTCTGTGCCACGGCCTCCTCATCTGTAAAATGGGAACAGTCACAGGATTGTTGTGAGAATTAAGTGAATTAGTACATGTAAAGCACTCCAAGACTGCCTGGCACAAATAGAGTAAGCACAATATAAGTGTTTGCTGTGATCATTTGTGGCAACTTTGTATTATTATCAGCTGAGATCTTTGCTATTTTCCTACCCTTCCTCATTTTCCACTCCTTGCTCATGCCTAGCAAATGACTTGGGGACAGAGAGGGTTGAGAGGAAAGAGAGAGAGGTGGTTTGAATAATGGAAGTTCCCCAAATGATCCTGTGGTGCTTGATGTTTCTGCTCCAACTCCTTCCTGCTCCATCATCAAGACGAAGAAAGGGCTGCCCTTGGTCCCACCCATCAGACTCAGCTCATGTATGTTGCACTTTTGTGGCATCTCTTTTGTTGTTGTTGTTGTTTTGTTTTGTTTTAATTTTCTGTAAGACTTCTCTGAAATTCATTTATTTTTCAATGTTTGAGCTGGTTCAAATCTTGCTAAAGAATATTCTGCTCATACAAAGGTGCCACGCTTAAAGCAATGAACACTCAGCTCAGTGCCATGTACACTGGGTCTTATGAATAAATCAATAACATGAACATCGATATTAATCATCATATATTGTATATATTGTATACATATATTGTACCTGTTAAGTGCAATTAACAATATTCATCAAGGTATGCTTTTATTCTTCTTTCTCCTCTTTCTCTCTCCTTATAAAACCATTCTTGAGTACATGCTATGTATCCACATCATTCCAGATTTGAGCTAGAATTATTCTACTCTGAAGTTTTTATTTTATAATACAGAGTATTTATAATAAATTGATGGAGGTAGAGAAGTCTGGATAGTACGTGTATTATCAAAACATCATTTTATGCTTTTCCCATTATACTGTATCAGGTAAGGAATTATTTTCTTCATTAGGCATTTAATTAGTATAAATTTAAATGTACAAACTTTAGAAAACATAATTAATAATTTTATAGTATGACTTGAATATTAATGCCATCAAGTTGTCTGCATAAGTCAGTGACACTCTAGAGATACTAAAAATGCTAAGCTTGGGCTCCTTTTACATAAAATACTTGAGATTGACAACCTTATTATCCCGAACCCTGTTTTTTCGTCTTCATCCTATGGCTTCATTTCCCACTTCCAGCTGCCTGGACCTCCCACTGCTGAGTTTTTCAGAACAGAGAGTGAGGGAGCATGTCTTTCAAGGCAAACTAAGGAACTGAGACTTTGTCCAAAAACAGATCAGACTTATTTTAGAAAAACAAGTTAAATATTTTTCCCATTTGCAAAGATGCTGGTTTTCTATGTCTGTTTTCCTACTTACAGTGTTAGATTTTCTTCTTCTTCTTTGGTTTGTTTTATTTTCTTTTTGATTAGTAGCAGGTTATGCTGCATGTCAACATTTTGGCAAACCACAGATGATTCTGACAAAAAACAAACAACTTTAATTTCTAATCACTCTATCCAATGAGGACAGGGCTTACATTTTCATCTTCATTTAAACCAGCTTCTTGACTGCTTTAATTAGCTCCTTCATGCCATCTCAGTTAGCTGGAATCTTGGTTTGCACCACAAAATGCTTTATAACTACCTGTGAAGCAGTAGCCAAACCCCAGGCAACTGTTTTGAATTTGTTATGGAGGTCTGGTCCAAGGAGCAGCTGTTGTATGGAGTGGAGGTTGAGGGTGGGGGAAGGAAAGGTGAGGAGAATTTGAGAAGACTCAAAGGTTGAGAAATCTACGGCCAAAGTGTGTGCACGTGTGTGTGTGCATGTGTGCACGCATGCGCATGTGTGTATTTATGATTCCATTTGCTTGACTCATTCCCCTCCATGATGGAAGACAGTATGAGCCACGGGGAATCAACTGCCCACTGAGGAATTTAAATGAAAATGCTCAAGGGCTGGTCTGGCAAATTTTAAGAGCAAAGTTGTCTAGTATTATAATGGATGTCTCCTCCCTTCTTGGGAATGGGAGTTTGTCTTGTGGTTTTTCATTTTTAGATGAGGAAATCAGAGCTCAAAGAGATCCCGTTCATTTTTTCCCATTCATTAACTATTGCATACCTGCAAAGTCTCCTGAGCTTTCCTGGGCATTCTCGATACATTCTTCCACAGGACACCCTCCAGAAACCTGTAGCTCAGTGGGAGATAAGCCAGCAGGATAACAGTTTCTGTTCATTAGTTAATTCATGATCTTAAAAGCATTATTTAACGTGTGCTAAAATAAATAAAAAAGAAATGAGAATCTGTTTCTCCCCTAAGAGAGATGACAGTCTGGAAGGCGTGGAAGAATGAACCTTATTCACCTTCCTCTTCTGCTCTCTTGCCCTTATAAACCTCCTTTTCTCTCTCCCCTAACAGGACACCTTTGTCTTTTGCCTGTCTATTCTCCCAGTCCCTCAGCCAAGTCCTGGGCTCTCTAGCCCTCCTACATTGCCAGAACTCCATGACCTATTTCAGCAATGTGTATAATGTAGATTTCCTTGTTCTTGTTCTTCTGGGTGTTCACCTTGCCCATTTCCATCCCTGTCATGCACCAGAGCTATCCAGACTCACTGGGGAAAAGTTAATAAAGGCAACTTGTTTCCTTGCAAATTCTCCCCAATAACCTTAACTGAGGTCCTTCTGCTGCTCAAGAATTTTCCTTCTCATCTCCTGCTGTCTGTCAGGTCCCCTGTGGTATCCTTTCTAGACTTTTCTCATGTTCTAAAAGCTCTAAGCCTAGCCGTTGCCTCCTGTCATGCCTGGGGTAAGGTCTCCTGATGGGAGCTCTTTCAGGATGCCTCGAGATCCCTGCAGTTTCACCATTTCTTCCATACTGTTCCCCATTCTCTGTTCATTCTTCAGTCCTTTGAATTACAGCTTCAAGCATCACCACCCAATTGATAATGATAGTAATAGCTACCATTTTACGTTTATATCAGCAGGAGGCAAACAACATTGGCAAAGATGAAACCATTCTTCTAGTCATAGAACAGCTGTTTGAGAAAACACAGGCACCTGGAAGAGCAAAAGGAAGAAAGACTGAACACTTTTAAAGACAGAAGTGATGCCAAATTGTAAAGATTCTGACTTACTGGAAGCATTCATCGCATTTAAGAATCTAGCAAGCACGTATTTCTCCATGGTTTATACCCTGTTTGCCTACCCTTCCACTAGATAATAACCATCTTTGACTTCTCAAAAAATACTTGGTAAAACTTAATTAGTGTTAATTTCTCTATAACTTTAAAATAAAATTTTAAAATCTACATGTAATAAATTTATCTTGTAAAGAACTAACATTGCAGATGAGGTTCTCCAAAGTGTCTTTGCCCATCAGCCCTAGTTTTAATTTTCTCTCTTGCTTTGCTCACAGAGAACCTTTGCTATCGGTTTGAGGTATATTGTACTAAGACATTTTCAGGCATTCATACAAATATATGTCACCACTGTCAATTTGCAATTGTGCACATGTGTACTACCCTTGCCCTCGAGTATGCTTGTGCACACAAACAGAACCTGATACTGAAACCATCATACTGTACTATCCTCAGTTTCTGAGGGAACTGTATAAACTGCTGTTCTGGTTTCACATGAAATAGCAACTTGAAAACAACATCTTATTCACGAGAATGTAAAAAATAAAACTGCATTGCTGCTTTAGATGGTTGAAGAGGTGAGGCTTCTCAGTTTATCTGAATTTTGTCCATTTGTTTTCTAAATACATAAAAATGTGGATTCACATCCAGCTGATTTACCTCTGGGTAGAGATTCCTGGATCAAATACTAAAGATCCATTTGCCATTTGTTAAAGTGATTTTTGGGATTTTTCCTTTTTGCCTTCACAATCACCTAGCTAAAAAGTCAAATCAGAGCCCTCCTCTGATATATACATAAGCTGCGCCTGACAGTGACCCCAGACACGGGGAGGGATGCCAAGTGCTGGGATTATTTACATCCACTTTTTTCTCTACAATGACTGACTGTTTACCTCTCTCCTTCCTTGGGCGTTTCCCTTATCCTGACTCTCGTAGCAGCCTCCATTTCACAGTGCCATATTGTGGGTTAACTACTTTCTAAATTGAGAAATATTTTTTACTGATCCCTAGTAGTTAGAACTCCAGCACTCCCTTTTTGTTCCCTTTAGTTTTTATACAATGATTTTTTCTCCAAGACAATAGAAATTTAAACTGTAAATCCAACTTACCCTTCCTCTATTTTCACCACAACTTTTCTTATAAACAAACACCTATGTCCATATTTTCCTGGCAGTCCTAACTCAGTTCCTTGGTTCCATCTTCTTCTTCGCCTCTTTCTCTTCTTTCTTTCATACTCAGTTGTCCTAAGAAATTTGTCTACACTCCATACCTCCACTTCCACACTTTCCATTCCTTCCTTCCTCACTGCATTCCTTCCATCCTGACATCTGGTCCATGCCCCCAGCTCTCCGCTGAAATCACCTTTGCTAAGGTCACCCTCAGGAACCTGGATGATAAACCAGTAGATACTACAAAGTCTTTTTCTCTGCTGCATTGAAAGTGGTTGACCAATTCTTTCCTCTCAGGCCCCTCTCTACTTCTTTGGAGGACACCTCTTGCACTGGTTCCCCTCTTTCTGGTTCAGTACACTCCACCACTTACTGCTATGGTGATTCACCCTTGGGCCTCACACATTTTCACTCTTCTGCTTTCTCTATGGGTAGGTTCATGCCATTTAAAAGAGGAGCCTTCTCTTCCCACACTTCCATTTTTCCTAGTTCATTTGCATTGCTATAAAGGAATACTTGAGGCTGGTCATTTATAAAGAAAAGAGCTTTATTTGGCTCATTGTTCTGCTGACTGTACAAGTCGCATGGAGCCAGTGCTTGGGGGAGGGACAGGAGGGCCTCAGGGAGCTTCCAGTCATGTTGGAAGAGGAAGGGAAGCTTGCATGTGCAGAGATCAGGTGATGAGAGAGGAAGCAAGAAAGGGTGGAAGTGCCAGGCTCTTTTTAACAACCAGCTCTTGTGGGAACTAATAGATTAAAAACCCACTCACCACCGTGTCAAGGGAAGACACTAATCTAATCTGCACTAATGAAGGGTCTGCACTCATGACCCAAACACCTTCAATCCAGCCCCACTTTCAACATTGGGGGTTAAATTTCAGCATGAGATTTGGAGGGACAAACATCCAAACTATTGTCTTTTGCCTGTCTGTTCTCCCAGTCATTACCCATGTCATTACCATATTCTCAGTCCCTCTGCCCCAAAACACTGCAAATCTTTTCCCCACTGCATCTTCCATCCAACCAGTCACCATATTCTGTGTTGTTGTTTTTTTAAATTAAATCTCAAATCCAATCTTGTTGACTCATTCAGTTCCCTCTCTGTGTATCCCTTGCCACTTTCTTAGTTAAGACGTTAATTGCTCAGACTGTTACAACAATTCCTAGCTGTGAGGTCCTCTTCTAGCCTCTATAGAACACTGTTAGGAACACAGTAGGTGCTATGGTTCAGATTTTTGTGTCCCCTCCAAAATTCATATGTTGGAACCTAATTCTTAAGGTGTTATTATTAGGAAGTGGGGCATTTGAGAGGTAATTAGGAGAGGAGGACAGTGTCCTGATGAATGGAGTTAGTCCCCTTATAAAAGAGGCCTGAAGGAGCCTGTTGCTCCTCTCACAACATGCAGACCCAGCTGGAAGGCACTATCTATGAGGAAGAGGGACCTCAGCAGACACTGAATCTGCTGGCGCCTTGATCTTAGACTTCCAGCCTCCACTACTGGGAGCAATCACTTTCTGTTTTTTGTAAGTTACTCAGTCCTAGTTATTTGGTACAGCAGCCTGAATGGGCCAAGACACCAGGTCCTCAGGAGATATTAACTGAATGAACATCTTCAAAATATTAGATGTTTCCATAGACAAACTTCATATCTTCTCATGTTCACTTTCTGCTTAAAGACTTTTACCAACTTCCTGTTGCCTACAAAATAGAATTGAAATGACTGCGCTGGTGAATGGCAGTCCACTCTTCTCTTTATATTCTCTCCTGCCTTGTCCACCTCTGCAGTGCCCTTCACCTTCCCATCACATCAAACTGTGATTCACCCTTGGGCCCCACACATGTTCATGCTCCTGCTTTCTCTGGATAAGTTCATCCCATTTAAATCAGGGGCAAGCCTTCTTGTCCCATACTTCCATTTGTCTCAGTCCATTTGTGTTGCTATAAAGAAATACCTGAGGCTGCTAATTTATTAAACATTGAGGCTGCTCTCGGTCCCCTCCTATTCCATAACTTCTCATGGTTAAGGCATTGTAAAGGCTGTTCCCCTGCCTAGAATGCCTTTTCTCCTTGTCTTTCTGGCAACCCCTTCGTATCCCCTGGACAGAGTCTTCCTTTCCTCCTTCACTGTCACCAGGCCCTCTATTAATCACATAATGTCACAATAGTGTATCTCCATTCCCTGGACTTTGAGGCTCCAGGGAGCAGGGAACTGTTGTTTATTCATTCTGGAGACCAAACTAAACATTTTACAAAGTAGTCCATGGAGGTCTCTTATCAGAATCACCTATGAGGCTGGTTAAATGTAGATTCCCAGGCTCTGTGACTCAGCTGCCAAATTCTGTTTGTCTTGGTAGTGGGACTCTCCTAGGTAAATCTTATGGACATGAATGTTTGAGAACACATCTACAGCATCCAACAAATATTTGATGAATAAAAACATGATTAAAAAAGTACTGAGATCCCTACTCCTAAAATTCTGCTCTATTTCCTTCATTCCTCTGGGGTGTAGTTTGGCTGGGGACAGGCCCAGGTATTTGGCTCAGTCATAGATCAAAGTGACCTAAATGGGAAACAGCTGTGCGTTATTCCCCAACCATGTCATGCAAGTACCTATTGTCCTGTCCAAAACGCCAAATTAGGTAGGTTTAGGGCCATTCAAAGTCCGGAAGATGGTTGGCTGTGATAAGAACTAACAAATTCTTGCTCAAGTGGAAACTGGTTTTGCAGGGCATACTCTGCATTTTTAACTCACTAAAGCCAAGTTCTTAAGTTTAAGTGGTTCATAAGTATCTTCTAATGAGCTGCACTGTTCCATTTGCTGTGCTTATCATCGGTATTGATAACTCTAGTATCAGCTAGCAGCCCTCACCTGTTGACACTGAGTGGATTGTGAATGAGCTTTTTTAGACTTTAGATGAGGCTGCTGGGAGACTGTAACGACAGGCAAGCCTTGTTGTGGCCACAAACTCTCCAAAATGTCCTTTTTAATCTTGAGCTCTAGCAACACAATTTTGAGATCTGTCATAATGCACCATACCAGGACCCATGAAGACTTTACAAAACATACATCATCTGAATGACCTCAAGACTACACGATAACACATATTTGTTGTATTTGTTATTCACCAAATATGTATGTATTATGTATCATTACTTACCAACCAATGAAATCTTTTTTTTTTTTTGAGACAGAATCTTGCAGAATCTTGCTCTGTTGCCAGGCTGGAGTGCAGTGGCATGATCTCGGCTCACTGCAACCTCTGCCTCCCAGTTCAAGTGATTCTCCTGCCTCAGCCTCCCGAGTAGCTGGGATTACAGGTGGAAGTCACCACGCCCGGCTAATTTTTTTGTATTTTTTAGTAGAGACGGGGTTTCACCATATTAGCCAGGATAGGTCTCGAACTCCTGACCTCGTGATCCACCCAGCTTGGCTTCCCAAAGTGCTGGGATTACAGGCTTGATCCATCGTGCCCAGCCAATGAAATCTTTTAAAAAGTCCATATAGATCCAGCAGTTCCACTTCAGGATATATATATCCTAAGGACTTGAAATTATGTTGAAGAGATATCTGTACTCCCATGTTTACTGCAGCACTGTTTATAATAGCTAAAATAGGAAATTTTCTTATGTGTCCATCAGTGAACGAATGGATAAAGAAAATGTGGTATATATACACAATGGATACAATTTAGCCTTAAAAAGAAAGAAATCCTATAATTTGCAACAACAGGGGTGGACATGGAAGACATTATGCTAAGTGAAATAAGCCAGGCACAGAAAGACAAATACTGCCTGCTCTCACTCATATGTGGAATCTAGAATAATTTAACTAATAGAGAAGTATTTAAGGGGATGGATATGTTAATTAGCTTGATTCCAACATTCCTTGTTGTACACATACACCATAACATCACTGTGCACCCCATAATTATATCTGATTATAATTTGTAAAAAAATAAATAAAAGAACACATAAAAATGTAGAAACACAATGATATCACATACAGGTGAATACATATTTGTATCTGAGATATGGAAAATAAAGACACCAGGAGTGATTTGAAATTGCTCTTTCTGGTTCCTTTGTGGAGGAGTTAAGACCTGTCTATGGCATCCAAGAAGAAACAGGATATGGATTGGCAATTAAGCCACCAGCTGGATTGCTCAGATAATGCCACAGATAGGTGGAGCCTTAGAGGTCATCTAACTTAATTTAGTACATATTACTTATTCTTTAACATTTCCATCATTTCTTTATTACACAAATAACATACAGTCATTATTGAAACCAGAAAAAAGAAATAATTTGAAAAGATGACAAAACCAATGTTACATTGAAGAATATATTCTTTTAGACATTTTCCCATGCATATGTAGTGTTAGCCATCAGAATGTATTAGTTTTCTATTGCTGCTGTAACAAGTTACTGCAAACTTAACAGCTTAAAACAACACAAATCTGTTATATTACAGTTCTATAGGTTAAAAGTTTAACACAGGTTTAACGGGGTTAAAGCTAGGGTGTTTGGCAGGGCTGTGTTCCTTCTCTTTAGGTTGGGAAGAATCTGCTTCCTTGCCTTTTTCCAGCTTCTAGAGGCCATCCACATTCCTTGGTTCATGGCCCCTTCCTCTATCTTGAAAGCCAGCAGTGCTGCATCTGTCTGACCATTCTTCCCTTGTCACATCTGTCCTGGACCACAGCTGGGAAAATCTCTCCCTGATTTTAAGAACCCATATGATTAGACTGGGCCCACATGTATTTGGCACAGGAGGCACCTGTCTGTTTCTGCTGCCACTCTTGACGTCTCTCAGATGTCACCTTCTGGCTCCTTTCAATATCCTTCTTTTGCATTTGGCTTGGCTTCTGCTGTCTCCTGCTTCCACCGGCTGCCTCCTTTCCATGAGTCTCTCGGTTTCTGGATCCTATTGCCACTTGCATTTCTCTCTGTGTCATTTTCAAGTTCCCTAAAAGAAAGTATC
Source organism: Pongo abelii (assembly GCF_028885655.2). Classification (NCBI taxonomy): domain Eukaryota; kingdom Metazoa; phylum Chordata; class Mammalia; order Primates; family Hominidae; genus Pongo; species Pongo abelii. The sequence goes on from NC_071990.2 coordinate 11,319,404, forward strand.
TGATATAGTTCATTGTTCGCTACAGGGCACTAGACAACCCTTATTGTGTAGAGATTCCCGCTGTGTTATCTCCCTGGCTGCCAGCCAGTTTGCTGATGGCTGTCTTCAAAGACAACTGCCATTTCCTGGTTCCATCAGCCAGGATCATAGGGTCAAACATGACAATCTGCACGTACGAAATCACTCATGGTCACCTCCCTCAGCATAGCACCACGGGCAGGGTAGGCACAGAGAGACTTTTCTCCAAATCCTGGACTGGAATTTTCTTCCTGGCTCACCCCTGCATATACTGAAGCTGAGCCATATCGGGGTACCACAGCTAGAATGATGTAGCTGAATGAATGAGCATGAGAAGGGGCCAAAGGGGAGGAAGACATCAGTCCCGAGAACCAAGACTGAATATGGGCATTTGGAAAACAGTTTAGGTAATTGCATTCAGTACTTCAAGGCTCTAATTGCTGTTCTTTAACAAGGAGGCCACATTGGCTTATGAAAAGTTCTAAAATTATATCATTTTTATCAGTAACCGGGACCTTAAGTTGCTCCCACAAATCACACAGGGCCTTGCAAAACGAGGCTTTGGGAAGGGGACTCTGATGTTTCTACATTTTGCACCCATTGGTTTCTCCAGCTACATTAGCTCTGAAAGGGGCACAGAACGGCCTCATTAACTGGGGAAGAACGAGTCTAAACAAGTTTCAGAAGAAGAAAAGGTCTCTTGGGTCCATTGAGCCCTGCCACCAGCCCCACCAACCTTCCTAATGGAAGAATGCTGCTGGAAAAGTGTCATCCGATATTTCCCACAAAAATGAGTGCTGTGGTCACAGCTCAGAGATGCCAACACAAATCTCCAACACAGCCACCTCTTGACTGAGAATACATTCTGGGCTGTTTTTAGTTTGAGCCTCAGTAATCAGGGACAAAAGCTGATTTCAATTTTAATTAATTACATGGGAGTGAACGGCCATCGGATCCATAGGGGTCATAGCACATAATGTGCCTGGTGGCACCATGCCGGCAGAGCGTTGGGAGGAACTTGTCTTTGTGGTGTGCTACATTTTCTCTTCCTGTTGCACTTTTAGAGAAGATTCTCTAAAAATGATTGTGTCCTCAGCCTCCTACACTTTATAATAATTAACCAGATTCATTCATTTTTACTTTTTTTAAATAACAGTCTTCCTGCTGCCAATCATAACATACTTTTTGAGCAACAAGCACTCTGTTCAGAGCTGGAATAAACTGGTGAGTAAAAATAGACATGGTCTGGGAGACTACAGAGATTGGAAATTTTTGCTCCAAATAATGTAAAAATACAACTTACACTGGGTTGAACAGTAGATATTTGCTGCCTCATCAAGCAACAATCCAGGGGGTAGGGTGGGTCCAGCCTTGGTTAATTCAACAGTTCCATAGAAGTCTTCATATCAGCTTTGGTCTGAAATTCTTGGTTCCCTCATGATTGCAAACTGTCTGCAATAGCTCTAGGCGGTGCATTCCCAACCACATCTAAATGAAAATAAATTAAAAAACCCAAAAGGAAGGCCCACTGCTCTTCGGATCTCTATGCTTCTTTTTGAGAGATGATTCCTTTCCTAGAAAAACTCTTCCTCCAAGGCTCACTCTCCAGCAGACATATCCACAAGTCTTAGAGGCAGAATTGCATCCCAAGCCTGTTCCTAAGCCAATCAACAACAAAGCAAATGAAATGGTCCTAAATGGTTAGGACCGTCACATTTTACCTCCTGGGGTTAAGAAAAGGCTCAGTCTGTAGCCATAAAAAGGAATGAGTTCATGTCCTTTGCAGGGACATGGATAAAGCTGGAAGGCATAATTCTCAGCAAACTAACACAGGAACAGAAAACCAAACACCGCGTGTTCTTGCTCATAAGTGGAAGTTGAACAATGAGAACACATGGACACAGGGAGGGGAACAACACACACGAAGGCCTCTCGGTGGGTGGGGGACAAGGGGAGGGAGAGCATTAGGACAAATACCTAATGCATGTGGGGCTTAAAACCTAGATGACGGGTTGATAGGTGCAGCAAACCACCATGACAAATGTATACCTGTGTAACAGACCTGCACATTCTGCACATGTATCTTGGAACATAAGGTAAAATTCAAAAATTAAAATTAAAAAATAAAAGGCTCAGTCTTTCCCAAAGCACAAAGATGCCCCATCCAGAAACACAATGCAGGACCCTCAGCAGGGAGAAAGGATACTTATTGGATAAGAAACCAGCAGTGGCTGCCTCAATAAGAGACTTTCAGATGACCTGGGAGGGAGGGGAAGTAACACTATCCACCCCCAACCCTGCTCCCTAGTAAGCGCAGTCAGGAAGATCCAAGTTTTAGGGTCAGCATTGCTACTTGTTGTTAGATCTTGGACTAGTTATTTAGCCTTGTGGAACCTCAATTTCTGCATCTGTGAAGTGGGAAATGACACCTATCTCACTGGGTTGCAGTGAGAATCAAATATATTAGTATATGCAAATTACCTGGCAGGCACCCAGCCCATAGATTTGTCCAGTAAATACCATTCCCTTGCCCAAAGCCCTTGGGCAGCTTACAGTCTAACTTGCTGGGTAACTGACAGGTCAGTCCGCTCACATTCTGATTATTAAGCACTATGAAAAAGGTATGTAAAGAGGCTTCCTAGGGGAGGGAATACTATCACAGTTCCTAGGAGCCACTAAGGTCCTCCAAATGCTTTTCTAGATCCAATGGGTGCTTTCCATTTCTTTGTCTTACCTTACCTTTCTGCAGCATCACTTATCTTGGCAATTCCTTTTCTTCTTTTTTTTTTTTTTGAGACGGAGTTTTGCTCTTGTTGCCCAGGCTGGAGTGCAATGGTGTGATCTCGGCTCACTGCAACCTCTGCCTCCTGGGTTGAAGCGATTCTCCTGCCTCAGCCTCCCAAGTAGCTAGGATTACAGGTGCCCACCACCATGTCTAGCTAATTTTTTTGAATTTTTAGTAGAGACAGGGTTTCACCATGTTGGTCAGGCTTGTCTTGAACTCCTGACCTCAGGTAATCCACCTGCCTCGGCCTCCCAAAGTGCCAGGATTACAGGTGTGAGCCACCGTGCCCAGCCAGCAATTCCTTTTCTTCTAAACTCTACCTTGCCCTCTTGCCCTGTGTCCCGTGACTATTTTCTCCTGGTTTACTATCTACCTCTCTAGCAACTCCTTTTCACGCTCCCGCCCAGGGTCCTCTTTTATTTTTCCTTCCCCAAACTGTGTTCTCCCCTTCTGTTTCAATCTCACCTGTCAGTTTCTGAGGTGAGGTCTCACTGTTTCCTACACTTTCAACTCCTATTTATATGTTCACGACACATAGGAGACATTCAATGCACATTGTTTTAATTCATTTTTTATTCAACAAATATTTATGGAGTGCTTACTATATGCCTGGTGCTGTTCTGTGTGCTGGAGATAGAGCAATAAACTAATCAGACCAATCCTTGCCCTCATGAAACTTACATTCTAATGAAGAGACAGACAATGAATAAATGAAATAAACATTTCATATGTTAGATGGAGGAAGTGCTGTGGAAAAATATAATGCTGGGTAGGTAGGACAGGGCGGCCATGAGCAGACCCTTCTGTTCATTATGGGGTCCCCGGGAATGCCTCCTTAATAATGCAATATTTAGGCAGAGACTTAAAATAAGGGAGGGATTATACCATGAGGTTGGGCAGGGGCAATAACAAGCAAAAATGCCCCAGGGTGGGACAGTGTTTGGCATCTTGAAGGAATCATCATGGGGCTAGAATGAAGGGAGAAAGAGGATGAAAAGATCAGGAAGGCGGATCAGTCAGGGTTGTGAGGGCAATATTAGGGCTTTGGCCTCTGCCGTGAGTGAGACAGGAGCTGTTGAAGATTTTAAGGAGAGGAGCGATATGATCTGACTTATGCTCCTAGAGGCCACTGCAATAATCAAAGTGAGAGATAGTGGGGGCTTGGATCAGGGTGGTGGTGGTAGAGGAGTCAGAAATGATGAATTTGAGTCATAATTGGAGGTGAGACCAACACTATCTTCTGCTGGATGTGGGGAGTGGAAGAAAGAAATCAAGATGGAGCTCAAAGTTTTTGGCCCCAGTAAAGAGAAGGGGAGTTGTCATTTTCAGAGGTAAGAAAGACCGACCAGGAGTGGTGGCTCATACCTGTAATCCCAGCACTTTGGGGTGGTGAGGCAGAAGGATCACCTGAAGTCGGGAGTTTGAGACCAGTCTGGCCAACGTGGTGAAGCCCCATCTCTACTAAAAACACACACACACAAAATAGCTGTGCGTGGTGGCACGCTCCTGTAATCCCAGTTACTTGGGAAGCAGAGGTGGGAGAATCGCTTGGACCTGAGAGGCGGAGGTTGCAGTGAGCTGAGATCGTGCCACTGCACTCCAGCCTGAGCAACAAGGTGAGACTCCATCTCCAAAAAAAAAAAAAAAAAAAAAGAGAGAGGGACTGTGGGGGAGCACAGAGTGGGTGAAAATACAGAAATCAATTTAGTGTAAATTAAATCCTACATGGTTATTAGACATTGAAGTGTAGCTGTTGAGAAGGGCATTTGATACGTGAATGTGGAGTTTAAGAAACAGGTCTGGATTAAAGATAGAACTCTGGAAGTCATCAGCACCTAGTTGATTTCAAAAGCAGTGATGCCAGATGAGGTCATCAAGGGTATGCACTTAGAACAGAGAAGCAAACCGAGGACTGAGAATTGGGCATGCCAAGATGAAGAAGTCAGGGAGAGGAGGGAAACCAAGAAAGGAGACTAAGGAGTGGCCCGAGAGGAAGGAGGACAACCGTGACTGTGTGGGGTCCTGAAAGGCAAGTGCAGAGAAAGAGGCCAGGAGGAGGTGAAAAGTGTGTCCACTGCTGATAGAGGAAGTACGATGGAGGCTGAGAACAGAGTGGTGGATTTAGTGATGTGGATGTCATTGATGACCTTGACAAAGCAGTTGCAATAGTGGGTACAAGAGAGAATGGGAAGAGAGAAGTTGGAGGCAGAAGTATAGGCAACTCTGTCAAGGCGCTTTGCTGTAAAGGAGAGGAGAAGAATGGGGTGATAGCTAAAGGACGGTGTGGAGTTAAAGAAGGTTTACATTTGCTTTTAAGATAGGAGATTCAATATGCTTGAACAATAATAGAAACGAGCTAATAGACACTGACATTTTTACGATGCAGTGGAGAGGGAATAGAATTATTGAAATGAGGTCTTTGGGAAAGGGAAAAGGGATGGGACCCAGAAAACTAACAGAAAAGTTGGTTAGTTTTCATCAAGAGAAAAGGCAGATTATAGGTGTGGGGGCGTCAGTTCAAGCACATCCTCTTCTGGCTGCTTCTGCTGTTTCCACGAAATAGAAAATAAGGCCATCAGCTAAGACCTAACTCTGTGCAGGAGGTGAAGAAGGCTCAAGGAGAAAGAATGGGGTGTGAGATAACCACCTTGGAGGGTAGGAGAGTAATGGACTCGGGGAATGTGGTAGGATCATTGATGGGTAAATACTGAGTCAACATTGGCTGTTGCATGTTAGCTCTACAATCTGTTTTGAACCCTGATCTCTCTCCTGAGTTCAGCCTGCTCTTCCTGCAGTCCCTGTTTTAGAGACTATCACTCCCATGCACCCAGTTTCCAAAGCAGAGAGCTGGGAGTCACTTAAAAGTCCTTCCAGTAAATAAATCATCACTCCAATTGGTGACCACATTTTGTCACTTCTAGCTCCTTAATATTTCTTAACTTTTCCTCCTAAGTCGAGAGCCTTGCCAGTTTTCACTGGATTAGTTAAGTAACTGTCACATTGTTATTGCTTAGGCTATTTCCTCCACTAGACTATAAATTTTTAAAATTCAGCTCAACACTCTTCAATAAATGGTGCTGGACAAACTGGATAATCATATGCAGAATAATGAAATGAGACCCCCATCTCTCACATATACAAAAATCAAATAAAAATAAATTAAAGACTGAAATTTAAGACCCGAAAGTATTAAACTACTAGGAGAAAACACTGGAGAAATGCTCCAGGACTTTGATCTGGGCAAAGGTTTGTTGCGTAAGACCTCAAAAGCAAAGGCAATCTAAGCAAAAACAGACAAAAGGGATTACATCAAGCAAAAAGGTTCTGTACAGCAAAGGCAACAATCAATAGAGTGTACAGACAACCTACAGAAAAGGAAAAGGTATTTGCAAACTATCCATCTGACAAGAAATTTAAAAACGGGATATATAAGGAACTCAAACAACTCAAGAGCAAAAAAAAAAAAATTAAAAAATAGACAAAAGATCTGAATAGACTTTTCTCAAAAAAACAAAAAACAAAAAACCATACAAATGGCCAATGGGTACATTTAAAAATTCTCAACACCACTAATAATCAGAGAAACACAAATCAAAACCACAATGAGCTGGGCATGGTGGCTCACGCCTGTAATCCCAGCAATTTGGGAGGCTGAGGCAGGTGGATCACTTGAGTTCAGGAGTTCCATAGGAGCCTGGGCAACATAGTGAAACCCCATGTCTACTAAAAATACAAAAATTATCCAGGCATAGTGACACATGCCTGTAGTCCCAGCTACTTGGGAGGCTGAGGCATGATAATTGCTTGAGCCCAGGAGGCAGACGTTGCATGAGCCAAGATCACACCACTGCACTCCAGCCTGAGCAACAGAGTGAGACCCTGTCTCAAAACAAAACAAAACCAAAAAAACAACCACAATGAGATGATATAATCTCATCCCACTTAAAATGGCTTTTATCAAAAAGACAGGGAATAATGGATGCTGGCAAGAATGTAGGGAAAAGGGGAACGAACCCTCATACACTATTGGTGGGAATGTAAATTAGTACAACCACCCTGGAAAACTAAATGGAAATTCCTCAAAAAACTAAAAATAGAACTACCGTGTGATTCAGTAATTCCACAGCTGAGTATATCTCCAACAGAAAGGAAATCAACATATCAACGAGATAGCTGCACTCTCATGTTTACTGCAGCACTATTCATAATAGTCAAAATATGGAATCAACCTAAGTGTGCATCAATGGATAAATGGACACAGAAAATGTGGTATATGTAGACACTGGAATATTATTCAGCCATAAAAAGAATGACTTGGGCCTAGGAGTTTGGAACTACTCTGGACGACATGGCAAAATCCCATCTCTCCAAAAAATTCAAAGCTTAGTGGGGTGTAGTGACACATGCCTGTAGTCTCAGCTACTCAGGAGGCTGAGGTGGGAGGATTGACTGAACCTTGGAGATCAAGGCTGTAGTGAGCCATGATTGCACCTCTGTACTCCAGCCTAAGTGACAGAACAAAACTCTGTCTCAAAAAAAAAAAAAAAAAGGAAAGAAAAGAAAAAGAAATCTTGTTATTTGCAGCAACATGGATGGAACTGGAGGTGTTTATGTTAAATGAAATAAGCCAAGCACAGAAAGACAAATACCACATTTCTCACTCTCATATGTGGGAACTAAAAAAAAATGGATCTCATGAAGATAGAGAGTAGAGTGGTGGTTACCAGAGGCTGGGAAGGGTAGGAGGGTGGGGGGACGAAGAGAAGTTGATTAACAAGTAGAAATATACAGTGATAGAAGAAATGAGATCTAGTGTTTGATAGATCAGTAGAGTGATTACAGTCCACAATAATTGTTTGTGTATTTCAAAATAGCTATAGGAATAATTTGAATGTTTCTAGCATAAAGAAAAGATAAATATTTAAGGTAATGAATATCCCAATTACACTGATGTGATCTCTACATATTATATGAATAGGCTGTGCGTGGTGGCTCACACCTGTAACCCCAGCACTTTGGGAAGCTGAGGTGGGAGGATCACTTGAGGTCAGGAGCTTGAGACCAGTCTGGAAAACATGGTAAAACCCCAAGTCTACTAAAAATGAAAAAGATTAGCCAGATGTGGTGCCACGTGCCTGTAGTCCCAGCTACTGGGGAGGCTGAGGCAGGAGAATTGCTTGGACCTGGGAGGCAGAGGTTGCAGTGAGCCAGGATCATGCCACTGTACTTTAGCCTGGGAAACAGAGCGAGACTGTCTCACACACACACATACACACACACACACACACACACCAAATTATATAAATGTATTAGATTCTCACAGGTACCTCTAAAATATGTGCATCTATTTTATATCAATTAAAAATAAAATAAATTCAGCTCAGAAAACTTTGAGGACATTCCATGTAGGAAATGAAGGTGAATAATACTGAGTTTGTGCCTTTGAATAGCTCACAAATTATTTTAGGACAATAGCTCTCATTTTCTGAGAACACTGGAAGAGAATCACGTTTTGGGGAGCAATAGTATAGTTCGGTTTTGGACACTGTCGGTTTGAGATACCTGTGAGATGTCCAAGTGGGCATATTGAGTAGTTCAGCCGAAACACATTGGGTGATCGTGTGATCCAGTATTACTCTTTCAGTAATTATGAGGTGTGGCCCAAGGTGCCTTCTATTCACCTGGGCAAGTCTTATTAAAATAGGAACGGGGAGTCAGTAAGTCTGCAGGCCTCAGGGGCTGTAGCTCTAATGAACGCCCAGATGATGCCAATGATACTGATCCACAAACTTCATGTGTACATTGTTGTAATAACAAGGAAGCTACATAAGCATAATTTATTTATACCAAGTGGATTAAGGCAAAACCACACAAGTTCTCCACTGGCAGGTGGAGGAATATGTACTTGATTCTGAAAAAGATGTAGAACCATGAAAGTGTGTACGGAATTGGTGGGTTCTTGGTCTCACTAACTTCAAGAATGAAGCCGCGGATCCTCATGGTGAGTGTTACAGTTCTTAAAAGTAGCGTGTCCAGAGTTTGTTCTTTTTGACGTTCAGATGTGTTTGCAGTTTCTTCTTTCTGGTGGGTTCATGGTCTACACTAGCTCCAGAATGAAGCTGCAGACCTCTTGCTGTGAGTGTTACAGTTCTTAAGGCAGATGCGTCTGGATTTGTTCGTTCCTCCCAGTGGGCTCATGGTCTCACTGGCTCAGGAGTGAAGCTGCAAACCTTCACAGTGTGCCTTACAGCTCATAAACGCAGTGTGAACCCAAAGAGTGAGCAATAGCAAGATTTATTACAAAAAGTAAAAAAAACACAGCCCCCACAGTGTGAAAGGGGACCCGAGCAGATTACTACTGCTGGCTCGGGCAGCCTGCTTTTACTCTCTTCTTTGGCCCCACCCACATCCTGCTGATTGGTAGAGCCGACTGGTCTGTTTTGACAGGGCGCTGATTGGTGCCTTTACAATCCCTGAGCTAGACACAAAGGTTCTCCACGTCCCCACCAGACTCAGCAGCCCAGCTGGCTTCCCCCGGTGGATCCCGCACTGGGGTTGCAGGTGGAGCTGCCTGCCAGTCCCGCACGCTGTGCGCCCGCACTTCTCAGCCCTTGTGTGGTCGATGGGACCGGGCGCTGTGGAGCAGGGGGCAGCGCTCATGGGGCGGCGCTCATGGGGGAGGCTCGGGCCCCACAGGAGCCCACGGAGCGGGTGGGAGGCTCAGGCATGGCGGGCTGCGGGTCCCGAGCCCCGCCCCGCGAGAAGGCAGCTAAGGCCGGCGAGAAATCGAGCGCAGCGCTGATGGGCTGGCACTGCTGGGGGACCCAGTACATCCTCCGCAGCCGCGGGACCGGATACTAAGCCCCTCATTGCCCGGGGCCCGCCAAGCCCACGCCCCCCCGGAACTCCAGCTGGCCCGCAAGCGCCGCGCGCAGCCCCGGTTCCCGCTCGCGCCTCTCCCTCCACACCTCCCTGCAAGCTGAGGGAGCCGGCTCCGGCCTTGGCCAGCCCAGAAAGGGGCTCCCACAGTGCAGCGGTGGGCTGAAGGGCTCCTCAAGTGCCACCAAAGTGGGAGCCCAGGCAGAGGAGGCGCCGAGAGCGAGCGAGGGCTGTGAGGACTGCCAGCACGCTGTCACCTAAGGATGTGAAAGAGGCATAATATGGTTCTATGCAGAATGCTTTTTGAAAGCCAGCCATGTGTCAACTGCTATCTAGGCAGTAGAGATAACAACGGTGAACCGTGAACAGGAAACCCAGGGAGCTTACATCCTGGAGGGAGGTGGACAGATAATAGCAAGAAAACAAACAAGCAAAGTCATTTCAGATGATAGAAGTGCTGTAAAAAAATAAAAATAGCATAATGTGATGGATCCTGGGGTGCTGCTCTAGTGGGAGGTAATTGTTAAGCCAAGAAATAACCATGCAGTGGAACCAGTCATGCAAGGATATGGGGTCAGAACATTCTGGGTACAGCAATAATGTGTTCCTTTTCCTTGCAAGGGAAGAGGAAGGCAGCGGCCTTGAGGCAGGAGTGAGCAAGGAGGTAGGTGAGGATCAGTTACATGAGTGTTACTGGACCCTGGGGAGCAGGAGGGGAAACAGTAGGAAATGAAGTCAAAGGATCAGCAAGGACCAAGTCATGCAGGGGCTCTGAAGCTGCAATAGAGAGTTTACATTTCATTTTAAATGTGCGAACAAAATAATTCAATTTTTTAAAAAGATAGCTAGGATCATAGATAGCCCTTGCTGTCTTCTTTAAAAGGTGGCAAGCATGTTCAGGACTGTGCTGTAGAAAGGTGAATCTGTCAGCAACATGTGGAACGGCCGCAGAGGAAAGAGAGGCTCTTTTGAAATGCCTGCAGTTGACGGTTAAGGAGAGTCTAAATGGGAAGTCAGACTTGCGCTTCCAAATGAGGCTACAGTAAGTGACATACAAGATTCAAATAATACCCAACTCTCTTGATCCCAGGCATGCAAGGCCAAGAGCCTCTCAATAAGTCCCTCATTTAATCTCCACGACCCCACAATGCTTGTTAGAAATGTTGGTTTCCAGGGTTTTAACCTGGACCTGCTAAAAGGGAGACCACAAGGCCTCTGGTTGTCAATACATAACTGAGGCGGGAGAACAGGGTCTGGGGCTAGGGAACATAAGTACTTCCTCGAACTAAATCAAATGAAAACTCCAAGTCTCTACGACCAAGTAAATAACTTTGTAACGTCACTTCATCCTCTTCGTTTGCATAGGGTGTACACTAGGTAACCAATGGGAAACCTCTAGAGGGTATCTAAACCCCAGAAGATTGTGTAACCAGCTCTCTAGAGGCGCTTGCTCAGTCCTGCTCCCACCCTGTGGAGCGCTTCCGTTTTCAATACATCTCTGCTTTTGTTGCTTCGTTCTTTCTTTGCTTTGTGTGTTTTGTCCAATTCTTTGTTAAAAACGCCAAGAACCTGGACACCCTCCACTGGTAACATAACTACTTTGGGCAATTTTTAAATTCAGGGGAGGTTGGAATTAATGAGTGGGCCTCCACTTCCTTCTGCCAAAAGGGAATGAAGATGCTTGTTATTTTCTGAGTGCTAGCATAGCTCTCTTTTACCCTTGGTGCCTTTCTTTAAATGCTGCAGCTCAACTTACAACCTGAGTAGTGAGATGGGAATTCCAGGATGAATCCACTTTAAACATACCAACTAGCACACGTACCCCTGAACCTAAAATAAAAGTTAAAAAAAAAAATTAAAAAAGATTACAAAAGATGTTCATGTATATTAACACTGTTCTGGTGATAAGAACATTATGTAAATTAACTACTCGGTGTCTCGATTCTGGACAGTGTTATATAAACATTACTAAAATTAAAAAAAAAAAAAAAAACTAGCAGGATGCTGGTGCCTCCTGAGGAAGTTCTGCTGCCTCTTGCAGACATTGGTTTATTTAAAGCTAAGGCCAACCTTGGGGCAACGCTTTCCACTGCAATCCTCACGTGTATTTTAATGTAAATGAGTTTCAGATCCTTTTTGAGAGAAGATTTTGCCTGGGAAACAGGACAGATCTGGGCCTAGAGTGCCTGGTAACGAACTTGGGACAATAGAATGGGGAAGGGGATAGGGGAAGGAGGTGGCCCAGGGCACTGCACCTCACTTCCTTCACAGATTTGCCCAGAGCCAGGAAATAGCCCTTGCCCCCTTCCTGAGCAGAGGGCTCTTAAAATACTGAATGAAGAAGAAGAAAAAAATGGGTTTATAACTTTGCATTATTTGTGCTTGATTAGATTCTAACCTTAAAATATATATTTCTTTAAAAGGAAAACTCTTTGATCTGCATTTTTGATCATTTTTCCCTTGGCGTAGCTACTAGGCTGCCTTCTGCCATCTCCAGACCAGAAAAGCTTTCCTGGGCACAGGGAATCCACAAGGCACAGTGGGGAGAATTGTGTGCTTCAAATTTAATGTCATAGAAATAGGGAGATGACAGAAGCGGAAGGAAGGAAAGTCACCACTCAACGCACACTGACAGCGTGCCCTGCTCTGTACGGACGTCTCTCCTGTAGATTAACTCAAGGGCTCCCCACTTTCCTCTGGTTTTCCTTTGAATCCCCACGATCGTAGATTGGCTCAAATGGTTACCACTCCTCCTGCTGAGTCATCTGTGTAAGCAGTAGCAATACCTAATATTTACCGCCCTTGTAACACACGCTAGGTGTTTTGCAGGAATTCCTTCATTGAATACTCTCAACACCTTAAGAGATGGGTCCTCATTTTCAAATAAAATTACCGACCCCTAGAGATACTGAGTGACTTGTCCAGAATCAGCAGTGCCGTGATTCGATCCTAAGCCACTGGATTCTAGAGATCATCTGTTTAGCTCTTACGTGATAGTGCTTTGACTTGTCAGGAAAGACACAAAATTATACTTGCTCTGGTAAAATTCCCCGCTAATTTTATGTTTGAGGTCTTCAGGCTTATTTTTTTTTTTTGCCCCCTTTTCTCCCTAAAAGCATCTCCTCTTCAACTTAGGTACCCAAAGCCTTGTCATATTATATATGTCATATTATATATCCCACTACCACCACCACCTCTTTTCTTAAAAGATTTACCCAGTAGGATTTACTCATTCATGCTGCTATGCCTTCTAGGCACAAATGCATTTTTGGACTTTTCATCTCTATGAAACATTTTTTTCTTCTGAGAATTTTCAGCTGTCCAGTAGCAGATCCATTTGCCTCTTGACCATGGTTTTGAGATGTCTTGGAATACCTGGATGTGGAAAACTTCTCTCAAGGGTTTCCTGCTTACCTGGAGAGGGTGAGCCTCAGAACCAGGCACTGGATGTATGTTCTCTGGGAGTTGTTGAGCATTCATTCATTCATTCATTCATTCATTCATCAAATATGTATGATTGCTCTGACTGGCACTGGAGACTCTGGAAATCAAAACAAACATTGCTCCTTCTACCATAAAGCTCACAATGCACAGTCAAAGACAGACATTAAGTAAGAAACTTTGATGAAAAATGTATGGTTCTCAAACTACCTATTGGGTACAATATTTGGGTGATGGGTACACTAGAAGCCCAGATTTCACCACTATACAATACATCCATGTAAGGAAAAACAACTTGTACTTTTAAAGCTATTGAAATTTTTAAAAAGGGGATTGTAACAACCTTCTTGATAAAAAAAAAAAAAAAAAAAGAAAGAACACTCCTCACCCCATTTGTCGTTTCTTTTTTTGTTTTTTTTTTGAGACAGAGTCTTGCTCTCTCGCCCAGGCTGGAGTGCAGTAGCACAATCTCGGCTCACTGCAAGCTCTGCCTCCCAGGTTCACGCCATTCTCCTGCCTCAGCCTCCTGAGTAGCTGGGACTACAGGTGCCCGCCACCACACCTGGCTAATTTTTTGTATTTTAAGTAGAGACGGGGTTTCACTGTGTTAGTCAGGATGGTCTCGATCTTCTGACCTTGTGATCCGCCCGCCTCAGCCTCCCAACCATTTGTCTTTTCTTTCCTCTTCCTTTCTCCCACCACTGGCATACCTTTGCCCCAACGCTCCCAGATGCCAAGTGTCTATACCCTTCTTTCCTCCCTGGTGCCAGTATCCTGGCTTGGACCTCTCTATCTCACTTCTGCCTAAGGGATGATCATCATGTTTGACCCAGCTCATTGTCAGCCAGGAAACCCATGGTTTAGTGGCCATTTTTCTCTGCTATGAAACTTCTGGTGATTTGAAACATGCAGGACAAGGTACAGCAAAAAGAACAGAGAGTAGTTGGTGGTCAAGTTCACAATGCCCATTAATTCATTCATGTATTCATTCAGCAAACATTCATTAAACAGTATCTGCCAGGAATTGAGACATAGAAAGAAAAAACACATAGTTGTTGCATAGTAGAAAGGCTATAAATGTCTAAAGGTAAGAATCCCCTGTATCATCTTCATTGCCTCTGCCCCTGATATTGAACTCTCTCCTTAGCACAAGGTGGGCACTCAATAAATATTTGTAAAATAAAAGAATGAACTCATATCTTGGCAGAAAATACAGGTATGTAAAGAACTGTAATAAAGTGGGATGACCATTCATTCAACAAATATTGATTGAACGTCTACTAAGTGCTAAGTACTATGTCAAGTCAGACAGATGCAGTCCTTGGTCTTAAGAAGTTCACAGTTAAACATTTCCGTTGTAAGTATTAAAGCTGTGATGAGTGATGTGAAAAAGGCCAAGGCCGAGAGAGCATGTAACAAGATGTTTGCCTGGCACATGTGAAAGCCCAGTACCCCCCAAAAATGTCAGATTACATTTCAAAAATGGAAAGATTGATATAGTTGAAACATTTTAAATGAAGGAAAAGAAAGAGTAGGAAAAGATGAGGTTAGAAAGAAAGCAAAGATTGGATTCCCAGGGCAAATGAGGAATGTAGGGTTTATCCCAAGAACAATGAGAAGCTTTTCTAAGGTTTTAAGCAGAAGCAAGGTATGGTAAGTTTTAAATTTCATAAAGTCACTCTGCCTTGAGGACAAAGAATGTCAGGAGATCAAGAGTGTAGGCTGGGTGTGGTGGCTCACACCTGTAATCCCAGCATTTTGGGAGGCTGAGGTGGGAGGGTCACCTGAGGTCAGGAGTTCGAGACCAGCCTGGCCAACATGGTGAAACCCCTCCTCTACTAAAAATACAAAAAATTAGCCCAGTGTGGTGGTGGGCACCTGTAATCCCAGCCACTCAGGAGGCTGAGGCAGGAGAATCACTTGAACTCTGAAGGCAGAAGTTGCAGTGAGCCCAGATTACGCCATTGCACTCCAGCTTGGGCAACAAAAGCAAAACTCCATCTCAAAAACAAAAAAAAGAGTGGACAGTTGGAGACCAGTTGGGATGCTACTGCACTAATCTAGGTATGGAGTGGCATTGTTTTGAACTACAATGGCGATATTGCAGACAGAAAGAAGTGGACTGATCCTAAATGTATCTTGGATGTAGAATTGATAGACCTTGATAATTGGATGGTGGGTGGGCTAGGCAATAACAGCAGGGAGAGGGACTGTCAAGCATAACTCTTAAGTATCTTGCTTGAGAAATTCATGAATGTTTATGTCATTTTTTGACATTTAAAATACTGGGGAACAATCGTGTTTTTGGATAAACATTATTGATTAAGTTGTGGATACTGTCAACTTGAGATACCTGTGAGAGACCTAGATGGAAATGTCGAATAGTTTAAATGATATTAATTAGGTGACTGCCTGACCCAATATTATTCCTCTAGTAATTATGGGTGTTCATATGGCCCAGTTTAAATCAATCAGAATATCATCATGGTCAGACCACAGTGACTGATTCCTAGAAAAGTCATATGAGCCTCACTGGACCAATCTAATTACTTCTCTTAATCTGAATGGGGAGAACAGATTTTTATACTCCAGTTGCAGAGCTGTGAACCTGTAAGTTCAGAGCTGTTGATGAACATGTCACCTCTGTGGGGATGATGTTGGCTTGAAAGAATGAGGGTACCATACAGAGAGAGAAGAGGCAGAAGAAAAGACTACTGAGAATATAGGCATTCCCTTGCTTCTGCCCCTGGCTTGGTTACATGAGCTGAGTTGGTATTTGTTTATTAATAAATTTCTTTCTCTGTCTCTGTCTCTCTTTCTCTTTCTCTCTCTGTGTCTCTGACTCTGTTTTATTTTAGCTAGTTTTCAGTGGTATTTTATCATTTATAATCATTCATGATGGTGCTAGCAATATAAGTATGCAGTTGGATTTGCAATTTCTCTTACTCAGAAAGAGATTAACTGTAGATATGTTGTTGAAAGTTGTAGATATTGATATAGAATTTGAAGCCAGGGAATGAATCAGATCACCAAGAAAGAAAGAGGAGAACTGAGGTATAAGCTCTAAGAATTCTAACACTAAAGTTTCAGGAGAGGTGGATGAATTCTCAAGGAAATTGGAAGAAATGCCTCAAGTCATTGGAGGAAAACCAATAGAGTGTGGTGTGTAAGAAGCAAGGGTGTTTTAAAGAGGTGGTGGTCAACTGTATAGAATCTTCAAGACAGGGAAAAAGTGCAATAAGAACTGGCAATCAGCCATTGGATTGGGTAGTGCAGAAGTCATTGCTGCATTTTCCAAGAATAATTTCAGCAGAGTGGAGGCGTCAGAAGTCAGTTGGAGTGAATTGAAAAGGAAATGGAAGTGGGGAAGTAAAGCCTAAATATGGAAACAATTCTTTTAAGGATTTTAGCTGTGAAGGGGAGAATATGGAAAGGATGGCAACTGGAGAGGGAACTCCAGAAAGGATATTGTTTACTTTTTTTTTCTTTTGGATGAGAGGGACTAAAACCAAATTATATTTAAAGATCTGTTAGATCTTTAAATCTAATAGAGGGACTAAAACCAAATTATATTTGGTTTAAATCTTTAAATCTAATAGAGGGACTAAAATCCAATTATATTTAAAGATCTATTAGATCTTTAAATCTAACAGAGGGACTAAAACCAAATTATATTTAAAGATCTATTAGAACACAGAGGAAGGAGCAGCTAACTCTGCCTAGGTGAGTAGAGAAAGATTTCCTCAAGGAAGCTGGGTCTTAAATGGCAAGTAAAGCTGGCAAGTAAAAATGTCCTCAAGGAAGCTGGGTCTTAAATGGCAAGTAAAAACTTTCAATAAAAGAAGGCATTGGCCGGGTGCAGCGGCTCATGTCTGTAATCCCAGTACTTTGGGAGGCTGATGCAGGTGGATCACCTGAGGTCAGGAGTTCGAGACCAGCCTGGCCAACATGGTGAAACCCTGTCTCTACTAAAAATACAAAAATTAGCCAGGTGTGATGGTGGACGCCTGTAATCCCAGCTACTCAAGAGGCTGAGGCAGGACAATCGGTTGAACCAGGAAGGTGGAGGTTACAATGAGCCGAGATTGCACCACTGTACTACAGCCTGGACAACAGAGCAAGACTCCATCTAAAAAAAAAAAAAAAGAAGAAGAAGAAGAAGGCATTGCACAGAAAAGGAAGATTGCATGCAAAGACACAGTGGTGTGTTTGGAGGATGTTCAATAGGTCAGGGTATAAAAAACTTTAGCTGTGGACTTTGTTAGGGAGAAAGAAAAATGCCACAAGGCCTTCTGTACCTTTTATCTTTGTTCTTAACTTCATCTTTAAAATAATTGATCAGGCCCTATTATGTTTAAGGTCTAATCCACTATTAAAATCCATAGTGACTGTTTCGTTAGATTGATAATACTCCCAGAAATGAATAATCCACTGCAGATGTTTCCTGAAATTATGTTGTGTAATGTGTGATGAGAGGCTCTTAGGAGGTTGGAGGCTCAGCCTAAAGTGGCCCACTTAGAAAAAAATTGTGAAGCATATTTGAAGTTTATTGTGTTTTACCTTAAAAGATCATGTACATCCTATTCCTGGATAGATCTGGCAGGATTTTCTTAATAAAGCGTTTTATTATTATTATTCACTGATGTCCCAGGAAGATAGGCCAGCCTCAGCCTTTAGATTTAATTATTTCCTGGTAGCTACTTACATAAACTCTGAGTAACAGTGAAAGTCCATGCCTGGAACCTATTTTCTACTCTGAGTCTTCTCACTTGCCCACTCACTGCCAGCTTCACAGAGACACAGTCTGAGCACCAGCTCTCTGCAGAAGTGAAATACGGTGGAACGTGGGGATGAGAAGAGGAGAGCAGTAAGAGTAGTTTCACTGGGTTAACTGATCTGTATCAACGTCCTGGGCTGGAGAGAATCAAGTAATGGCATGATGAGCCTTAGCATGTTAGCTGCTCACATATCACATTATTCACACCTACTTGGCTGTATGAATTTTCTTTATAAAATAATATGAGAGGCCAGGTGCGGTGGCTCATGCCTGTAATCCTAGCACTTTGGGAGGCCGAGGCGGGCTGATTGCCTGAGCTCAGGAGTTCGAGACCAGCCTGGGCAACATGGTGAAACCCTGTCTCTACTAAAATACAAAAAAACATTAGCCGGGCATGGTGGTGGGCACCTGTAGTCCCAGCTACTCGGGAGGCTGAGGCAGGACAATTGCTTGAACCTGGGAGACGGGAGTTGCAGTGAGCTGAGATTGAGCCATTGCACTTCAGCCTGGGCAACAGAGCGAGACTCTGGTCTCCAAAAAAAGAAAAAGAATATGAGATATAAAATCCACATCATATTGCCTGAAAGAAAAACGCAGCACACATTAATTGGATTCTTGGCAAAAGACTGAAAAATATGTCCCAGAACTGTTGAAGCAAGTTATTTTTAGACAACTTTACTCTAAAATATGTTGGTTCCTCTGAATGAATTCACAGTGTATACTGCATACTCTTTGGTCTGATCCTCTTGAACAAAAAGACCTCCATTTTTCCTTTTTATTACATAATAAAATAAAATGAGCAGTCTCCCAGCTCCGTCCCAGAAGTACTCCTCCAAGGAATACTCTTTTTTTGTTGGCTTCTATCTACACATTTGCCTTCCTGTGAACCCTTTGCCCTACTTTTGTAACCTAAAGACATTAATAGAAACTTAAGTTCTTTCCACCATTCATTTTGTTTTTTGGTTGTCCCCATTTTTAACTCATGAGGTCACTCTCTGTTTCATCAGATTTCCTACACTGCAGCCTTCTGCTATTTTTCTAATAGAACAGCCGAGGACTAACACTTTATATGGCATTGCAAGGGAAGAAGGATTAAGCCATTGGTAGTTGCAGAGATCTGACTTTGTGATAAGAGATCTGCCAGTGATTAGAAGACCCCACCTAGTTGGTCTTAAAATGGAATTAGTCCAGATGGTGCCAATGGGAATTAAGGGACTGCATGGTCCCAGAGCAAACACAATACCTGTCTTTTGGATGCTCTTAATCTCAGGGGCAAAGGAAGGAAATGGGGCTTTCAGAGGCTGAGCCACACATTCCCGTGTGATTATAGTGGTAAATACTTGTGATTTAAAGTGACTGTTTATCAGATACTAGAAATGTCTTTTAAATCATTAAAGGAGTATAAAGGTCTGTTTGAGAGTCGCATGTTATTGAAATTAATAGGAGTTTTAAAGTCATTTATACATATTTCTGAGACTGCATCTACAAAGGTTTTCAATAATCTTTGTTAATTAAATATATATCTTTGGGAAGAAACACAAGATTCATCTACAAAACATGACTTGTGGATAAATATGTTTCCTTTGTGTACCTTGTTTGCTTACAGAACCTCTTCTATGTATAGCTGGACAAATTTCAGGCGCTATATGCAAATAGGCATACTAAGAGTGCTTACTTCTTTGTTTCCAGTTTCCTAGAATTTGGCATCAGAGTTAAAGCAGATTCTTGGTACATGTACTGTTTTTAGGTACTAGGAAAATCAGAGGCTGTCTGTACTCACAAGTTTTTTCCCCTTAAATTATTACTTATCAACTTGTCTGATGACAGGAGGGGCATGGTGGCTCACGCCTATAATCCCAGCATTTTGGGAGGCTGAGAAGGGAGGATCACTTGAGGCCAGGAGTTTGAGAACAGCCTGGGCATCATAGCAAGACTCTATCTCTACCAAAAAATAATTTTTAAAAATTGTCTGATAACAGATCAATGTCCAGTCTTCAGCTTTAAGCTCAAATCTTTGGTGAAATGCACATAATCTGACTGAAATATTTTTTGTATTGTTATTCATTACACTTTAATGTAAATGAACATTCTCAGAGACTTTGACAAGGAGTGGAGAGGAAAGCTCAGGGGACTGAGATGCTGTGGGTGATAATGAGGAAAACGTCTCTGAGAGTGAAAATGAATACATCCTGACAACTTAGTTCAACAGTTATTCATGGGGTGGCCTTGCTCTCATTCATGAAACTAGTGCATTTCCTTCAAAGGGGAGGAGCTTCCAAACTTTGACATGCTATGTGTGCAAATAGGAATGGAATATATAGTGTCATGGAATCTAAGTCCAGCTGCCATTTTTGGAGGCTCCCTCTTGTGGGCATGCACCCATCTATGTCAATGTGGGCAAATCAAACTTGCCACCATTAAGAAGTCTTAGACGCGTGCATATAACGCACGTTCTTCATGGTCAACTTTCTTACTGCTGGATAACAGAATTGACTTTTGAGGCTGAATGATGCCAAAACTTCTTGTCACATTACAGAGTTTGCATGTAGTTTTCCTTTCTTTCGATATCTTTGGTTTTGGTGTCAGGTAATACTGGTCTTATAGAAGGAAGCCTCTCATCTTTTATTTTTTGGAAAAGTTTATGAAGGGTTGGCATTCTTTAAATGTTTGGTAGAATTCACCAGTGAAGCCACTTGGACCTGGGCTTTTCGTTGTGAAAAGTTTTTTTTTGTTGTTGTTGTTGTTAATTTTTATTACTATATGTGTAAGGAAAAAGAAAGATTAGTGGTTGTCTAGTGACCTCTAGGTAGTGACTAATTGCCTAGTGATTTCTAGGAGAAGCACAGAGTTTCTTTTTGGGGTGATGATCATATTCTATAATTAGATTGTAGTAAGGTTGTGTAATTATGTGAATATACTAAAAATCACTAAATTGGTCACTTTAAATGAGCCAACTAGTATGTGAATTATATTTTTGTAAAGTCATTTAAAAAACAGGTATTGATTCTTTTCATCCTCTCTACTGCTTCTCTTTTTTCTGTATTATTAATTTCTGCTTTCTTAAAACTTCTTTAGATTGCTCTTTCTTAAACTTAATTATATTTACTTTTTAAATTAATTTACTTAAAATTACATGTTTACCTTTAAGAAGCACTTACAGCTCACATTTTTATAAGTAGTACTTTTATTCTGTTGTAAATATTTTTAAATTCTGTCATAAATGTCTATGTCCCTAAAATCATAGGCTTAAAATACATAGATATTTGAATATTTTGCAACATTTACTGTGAATTCCCTTTTTGTCCTCATGAGTTACTTAAGAAGACATGTCAAAAGTTTTCCAGATATGTTTGTGTTTCCTATCTCTTAGCAAATTTCAATTTTTGTTATCATGTGTACTTATCTTTACTCTTACTAATGCGTTATGTCTGAAATTCTATTTTGTCTAATACTGATATTGTTACATAAAATTTCTTTGCTTATGTTGAAATAAAAACTTTAGACTAATTAAATTTGGCAGACTTTATTTGAGCAAAGAAAGATTCATGAATCAGGAAGCATTCAAGCCAGAAGGGGTTCAGAGAGTTCTGCCTAGCAATGCAAGCAGCAAGCTTTTACAGGCTGAACACAGAAGCAAAGTAGAGAAATCACCTGATTGGTTACAGGTGAACTTCAACTTGATTTGAACATGGTGTGATGTGGCACTTTCCTGTTTGGGCATGGCATAATGAGTTGGCTGCCTGTGATTGGCTGAAACTCAGCTATTTGTTGTACTCCTAAATTAAGTTTCAGTTTGTTTATGCACTAAGTTAGGTTGCAGTTTGTTATGTAGGAATTCAAAGTATCAACACAGCCTCAGGCTAATGGCCTTCTACTTATTTAATTTAACAATTATTAATTGCAAGTTTCCACTTTTCCCATTACTTTCAATCTTTCTGGGTGATTGTGCTGGAGATTTTTAGTGTTTCTTATAGACATCAACTAGCTAGCTTACAAAGCTCTAATCTGTTAGTTTCTGTCATTTGTCAGATGCATTTAATTCATTTTCACTGTCATAATCACTGATATATTTGCGTTTATTTCTACTACCCTATTTTCCTTTTACTATCCATTTTTATTGGATTTAAAAAATGTATTTCCATGCCTTCTTTTGGATAAAGCTGTTTTTTAATAATATCCTCCATGAATATTACCCCCCACTGTTGGCTTGGAAGCATTTCTATTATTTTAAGGTATTTCAATCACCATCTCTAATCTTCAACTATAATATTTTTCCTAACATCTAAATTTATTGAGAAAATTTCTGAATGTTACAAAACCCCTGGGTATATTTAACTACCTACTAAATAACTACCTCCTAGAGATTTTAAAGATTTCCCAAAATCGCTAAACCAGCTTTTAAAATTGTCAACATTAAATAAACTGACAATTTGTTAATATTGTCTTTACCACTCTTTCTTGTATTCTATGTGCCTTCCCTCTGGGTTGACTTTTCTTTTTGCTTAAATATATCCTTTAATATTTGTGCTCATGAGCATCAATCAATGGTACACTCTCTAGGCTCTTTAAGAGTCTAAAGTTGCCTTTTTTTTTTGAGATGGAGTCTCACTCTGTTGCCCAGGCTGGAGTGCACTGGTGTGGTCTCAGTTCACTGCAATCTCCACCTCCTGAGTTCAAGCAATCCTCCTGCCTCGGCCTCCTGAGTAGCTGGGACTACAGGCACGTGCCAACACCCCCAGCTCATTTTTTGTACTCGTAGTAGACACAGGTTTCCTCCATATTAACCAGTATGGTCTCAATCTCCTGCCCTCTTGAAACACCACTCCCCTCCGCCTCCCACACTGCTGGGATTACAGGTGTGAGCCACCACACCTGGCTTATTTCTTCTCGTTTTTTAAAATCATAGTTTAGGAATAAAACTTTAGTCTGAGTTAATTTTACTTAGCATTTTGATCACATGATTCTTTCCTGAAATCCTCTGGTGTATGAAATCTTTGGGTTCTTGGTCTCCCTAACTTTAAGAGTAAAGCCGCAAATCCTTGCAGTGAGTGTTACAGTTCTTAAAGGTTGTGTGTCTGGAGTTTGCTCTCTTCAGCTGTTCAGAAGGGTTCAGGATTTCTTCTTTCTGGTGGGTTCGTGCTCTTGCTGGCTTCAGGAGTTAAACTGCATACTTTCCTGATCACTGCTACAGCTCTTAAGGTGATGTGTCCGCAGTTGCTCAGAGTTGTTCATCACCCTCTCATGGTCTTGCTAGCTTTAACAGTGAAACTACAGACCTTTGCAGTCAGTGTTACAGCTCACAAAGGAAACCCACTTCTGACCCAAAAAATGAACAGCAACAAAATTTACTCCAAAACAACAAAGCTTCCACAGTGTACAAACACACCACAGCAAGTTGCCACTGCGGGGCGGGAGCAGCCTGCTTTTATTCCCTTATTTGGCCCCACTCACATCCTGCTGATGGGTCCATTTTACAGAGAGTTGATTGGCCCATTTTACAGAGAGCTGATTGGTCCATTTTGACAGGGTGCTGATTGGTGCATTTACAATCCCTGAACTAGACACAGAGTGCTGATTGGTGCGTTTACAATCCTTTAGCTAAACACAAAAATTCTCCAAGTCCCCACTAGGTTAGCTAGACACAGAGCACTGATTGGTGCATTTACAATCCCTGAGCTAGACACAGAGTGCTGATTGGTGCATTTACAATCCTTTAGCTAGACACAAAAGTTCTCCAAGTCCCCACCAGATTAGCTAGATACAGAGTGCTGATTGGTGCATCCACAAACCCGGACCTAGACGCAGAGTGCTGATTGGCACATATACAATTCTCCAGCTAGACATAAAAGTTCTTCAAGTTCCGACTTGACTCAGGAGCCCAACTGGCTTTGCCTAGGCTCCACCTAGTGGGTCCCTTGCCTGGCCACGGGCAGAGCTGCCCGCCAGTCCGGCACTGCGTGCCTGCACTCTTCACCCCTTGGGCGGTCAGTGGGACCCCGTGCCACGGAGCAAGGGGCGGTGCTCGTTGCGGCGCCTCGGGCGGCGTGGGAGCCCACCATGGGGGGGCTCGGGAATGGCGGGCTGCAGGTCCCGAGCCCTGCCCCGCTGGGAGGCGGCTGAGACCCGGCGAGAATTCGAGCGTGGCGCGGGTGGGCCAGCAGTGTTTGGGGACCCGGCGCACCCTCCATAGCTGCTGGCCCGGGTGCTAAGCCCCTCACTGCCCAGCACCGGCAGCGCCGGGCGGCTCTTGAGTGCGGGGCATGCAGAGCCCACGCCCACCCGGAACTCGCGCTGGCCCGTGAGCGCCGTGCACAGCCCCGGTTCTCGCCCGCGCCTCTCCCTCCACATTTCCCCGCAAGCAGAGGGAGCCGGCTCCAGCCTCAGCTGGCCCAGAGAGGGGCTCCCTCAGTGCAGCGGCGAGCTGAAGGGTTCCTCAAGCGCGGCTGGAGTGGACGCTGAGGCCAAGGAGGCGCCGAGAGCAAACGAGGGCTCCCAGTACGTTGTCACCTCTCATTGGTAACTACAGTTGCTGTCAGTTTAACTGTAAGTCCTTTGTAAGTAACTTGTCTTTTTATGTCTAGTAGCTTTGAAGGGTTTCCCTCTCTGTTCTCAATGATTTGTAGTTTCACTATATATATTATCTTGTACAATTACTGTCTATACTTCTGGGTGCTTGGACTTTGCTCTGAAGACTCATGTCTTTCTTCAGCTCTGGAAAAACATCAGCAAATACCTCTTCAAATATTGCCTTCTACCTTTTTGGAAATTCTGTTAGCTGTGTATAAGTCAGATCTTTCATTTATCCTCCAAGTCCTTTATTTTGTCATTTTTTTCTCTTTGTCTCTGTGATGCGTTCCAGTGAAATCCTCAGTAGTATCTTGTAGTGCCCTTGTACTTTCTACACAATCTCTCTACCAAGATTTTTTCCAATAAATTTGTTTTTTTATGTTTACATTTTTTACATTTTTTAGATCTACTTGTTTTAATTCTTATTTTTGTTTGCCAATTTTATATCTTATTTTCAGTGGATATTATTCTTTAACTTATCTCTTTTATTACCCTAAATGTGCCTATTTAAAAGCCTTTGTCAGACTATTGTACTTTTGTCAAAGGCGGCAGCTTCTTGGTGATTTATATTGGCTTTGCATAGCATTTCTTTATTTTGGTATTATGGTTTCTAGGCTCATTTTGAGAAAGTTAAGGCTTTTTGGTTTTTGTTTTTCTTCTCTCCTACTCTTTCCTCTCTAGTTTTTGTGATAGCCTCCACCTAGCTCCCTGGGGCTCCTTAACCAAAACATGTCTTATATTGCAGATTTGAACTTCATATAATTTAAGGATTATGACCTCAAAGATTATGATATCAAAGACTAAGGCTTATGGCCAATTTGGTCATAGAACCAGCAGTCAGTTTCAGATCCTGGAGATGAGGCTGTTTTATTTCCTACCAAGGAGGCAATATTCCCAGGAAACAATTAGCAGAAACTTCCCTAGACTTTTCTGTTTCCTTGTTTAAATTAGGGGGATTTCTACCCCAATCTCTGGCTTGATTCCTGTTGCCCTTTTATATAGAGTAATTTTAATTACCATTACTTCAGATGAGCCAAATTCCCAGACGTCTTTGCTTGCTTCCTGCCCCAGAAGCAGGCCCAGAGCTTTGTGTATACACTACTGACTGCCTTGTTTTCCGGTCCAGGTGCCTGGTGTGGTTCATATAAATTTTTATCTTGCTTTAAACCTGCTTATATCATTTTACTTACTTATTCGTATTTTCCTGTCATTGTTCTTGTTTGAAGCAGAGTTGGGTATATAAGGCATGTACTTACTAATATAATCTTGATGCCTCCTTAGATGAGTCTTCTGTAAATATAACATATAAATTTCTTTAAAATTCCTTGGGGCCATCTTTGTTGAGATGTTAGCAAGATGGTGGAATAAGACTTTCCAATACTTGTCCCCAAATAGAAACTTCAATCTGAATATCTATCCATGCTCAAAAATACCTTCACAAAAGCTAAGAAAACCTGGTGACAGATAACAGCACTTATTCTGTGTGTAGCACAGAAATAAGAAAAGACTCGTTGAAGAGTGTAGGAAGGACAGTTGTACATTACCTGCATCATCCATCCCCCAACACCAGGCAACACAGCATAAAGAGAAACACCCTCTGCTTGAAGAAAGGAGAGGGGAGTGAGCACTGGACTTTGTCTTGAACCCCAACACCAGACCTACACCAGTAAAACCCAGTACTGGGCAGTTCCGACAGCCCCAGACCTTAAGCTGGTACCTGAGGATGGAGTCTCCGTTCCTGCCTCAACACCAGCAAGATCCTGCAGCCTCAAGCTCCAGACTGTTCGGTGAACTTGATCCTTGGCCCTGCTCTACCACCAGGCTTACTCTTAACAGTCCCAGGCTCTAGATTGGCCCCAGTGTGAGTGGCCCCAGTGGCCCCAAGGTTTGGGTGTGCCCCAGAACCAGGCCAGCCCTCATAGACTGAGTCTTCAGGCTTTCCCTAGAACCAGGACTTGCCAGTCCCATAGTCCCAGGTTTCAGGCCCACTCAATACCAGGCCAGCTTGAGTTGAGGTTCCAGGTTAGCTCAGAGCCACGTTGGTCCACACAGCCCCAGGCTTCAAGCCCACCTCAACACCAGATTGACACGCCTGGCCTCAAGTGCCAGGCCAGCACCCATGGACACAGGTTCCAGGCTTGCCCAGTGTTAGGCCGGTCTCTGCAACTCCACCCACTAGGCTGGCCTATGCAGCTCCATACTCCATCAGACTCATTCAGTAAACCCCAGTGCTGGCTGGTTCCCACAGCCTCAGACTCCAGACCAGATCCTGTGGCTCCAGGCACAGGCCAATAACTGCAATTCCAAGCTCTATACCTGCCCCAGCACGTGGCCAGCTCCAGGCTCCAAGCTGGTCCCCTGGGTCTGCTGCAGCAAACCCAGGTTCCAGGATACCCTACAGATCCAGGCTCCAAGACAGCTCCCATAGGCCCAGGATCCAGGTTTGTTCACATGGACTCAGGCTCCAGTCTTGCCCCAGCAGTAGGCCAGACCCTGTGGACTCAGGTTCCAGTGGTCTCAGGCACCAGGCTCATCCCAGCACTTGGATGGCCCCTCCATGCTCAGGCTCAAGATCTACCCCAGTGCCAGGTCAGCCACAGAGGACCCAGGCTTCAAGTCGGGACTCCACAGATACAAGCTCCAGGCCCACCCTTGCAGATCCAGGCTACAAGTACATCCTCTCAGACTCAGTCAACAGGTATACTACATTGGCTACAGGCTCCAGACCTAACCCGGAGCCAGGCACTAGGCCCACCTACCTGCTGATCCAGGTACCAGGCCAGCTTGCCCAAGGATTCCAAAAGCAAGCCTACCTGTGGACCATGACAGATGGCATTCCTAGAATCTCTGAGGGGACTGACTGGTGAAGGGATTTCCCAAACAAAGCCAGTCTGCAAAGAATAAGTAGGAGATAAGAACCTACTTCTCCAAATGCACAGACACCAGTGTACAACCACAAGGATCAAAAACAATCAGGGAAATGTCACCACCTAAAGAACTAAATAAAGCACCAGTAACCAACCTTAAAGAAATGGAGATGTATGAAATGGGTGACAAAGAATTCCATATAATGGTCTTAAGAAAGTTTAACAAACTTCAAGAAAACAGAACAAAAATCAGGAGAACAATAAATGACCAACATAAGAGATTAAAATCATTTAAAAAATATCAAACAGATTCTTTAGTTGAAAAAAGAATGAAATTAAAAATGCAAAATAGAAAGTCAACAGCAGAATTGGTGAAGCAGAAGAAAGACTCAGAATTGATCAAAATCAAAGACAGATTACTTTAAAATACACAGAGGAGAAAATGCAATGAAAAGGAATGAAGAAAGCTTATGAGATTTTTGGGACAGCATCAAAAGAGCAAATATTTAAGTTTTAGGAGTTCAAGAAGGAGAAAAGACAAAGGGGTAGAAAGTTTATTTAAAGCAAAGTTTATAGCAGAAAACTTTCCAAACCTGGAGAAGAAGGTAAATATCCAAGTATGGAAAGGTCAAAAGTTCTCTAATTCAATTCTACCTAAACAAGACTGAAGCAAAACATAATAAAATTGTCAAAGATCAAAGACAGAGAGGATCCTGAAAGCAGCAAGAAAAAAAAAATCACATAGGGCATTTCAGTAAGGCTAGCAGCAAATTTCTTACCAGAAATCTTATTCAGAAGAGGGTGGAATAATATATTCCAAGTGTTGAAGAAAAAAAAAGCTGCCAATCAAGAATACTATACCCCGCACAGCTAGCCTTCAGAAATGACAGAGATATAAAAACTTGCTCAGACAAACAAAAGCCGAGGGAGTTTGTCACCACAAGAACTATCTTATAAGAAACGCTAAAAGGAGCTCTTCAAACTGAAAGAAAAGAACACTAGTGACAGAAAAACATTTTTAAGTATAAAAATCACTGGTATAAAAAATGCAGTAAAATTCAGAATACTCTAATACCGTAATGCTGGTATGTAAATCACATATCTTTTGTATGAAGTTAAAAGACAAAACTATTAAAAATAATAATGGCTACAATAATTTAAGTAATATGCTATATAAAAAGACGTAAATTGTGACATCAAAAACATTAAATGGAGAAGGGTGGAGCAAAAGTGTGGTGCTATTGTTTGAAATCAAAATGAAGTTGTTATCAGCTTAAAATAGCCTATTATAACTAAAAGATGTTATATGTGATCCTCATGGTGACCACAAAGCAAAAACCTATAGTAGATACACAAAAGATAAAATGTAAGAAATAAAAAATACTACTAGAGAAAAATAATCTAATCACAAAGGAAGACAGCAAGACAAGAAGAAAAAAACAAAAGATTATTACATTAACAACCAGAAATAATCGACAAAATGACAGTAGTAAGTCCTTGCCTATCAGTAATTATCTTGAATGTAAATGGATTAAATTCTCCTATCAAATGATAGGAGTGTGGCTAATGAGCAAAGAAATAAGACTGAATTGTATGCTGCCTACAATAAACTAACTTCACCTTTAAGGGCAGACATAGACTGAAAGTGAAGGGATAGAAAAAGATATTTAATGCAAATGGAAACCAAAAGAGAGCTGGAGGGTAGCCATGCTTGTATCAAACAAAATATGCTTTACGTCAAAAACATTTTGTGCTTTCTTAAGCTTTAGAGCAGCATTGTCCAATGGAAATATAATGCCAGCCACATATGTACTTTTAAATTTTCTAGTAGCTATACTAAAAATATAAAAAAGGTAAAATTAACAATAGATTTTATTTGACCCAATATATTCAACATATTATTCCAAAATGTAATTCATGTGAAAATTAGTAAGGTGTTTTTGATTTTTTTTTATAGTAAGTGTTTGAAATCTGGTGTGCGTTTTACACTTACAGCAAGTTTCAATTCATAGTAGCCACACTTCAAATGCTTCATAGGTACATGTGGCTAGTAGCTTTCATATTAGATTGTACAGATTTAAGAAAGTTTATAAAATGATAGTAAATTAAATCACTACCACCACTTTGGCTTTTATTGGACCATTTTGTTCCAAGAATTTCATTAAGTAATTAAGACATACAGGGCAAAATTTAAATGGCCTCAAAAGCTGTGTCTTCCTCTATATTATACTTAGAATTACAATGCTAATATATTTGAAGAGCTCACCTTAACTTCTCTTTTTGAAGCAAGGAAAGATTGTGAAGTCTTATGCGTACAAATTTATAATAGAAACAAGACCATTTATATTATCAATTCTGAAAAACCGGTTTCTGTAGAATCAAGTTTTAGTTTTACCCAGGTGACATGAAATGAGAATATAAGATTTGAAATAATCATTACATTAATTACTTACTAAGTTAATTAAATATTTAAACTGTATTTACTACCAAAAATACATTTGGAAAGGCTGGAAGGAGTTAGAAGGGAGTCAGCAGTGTAAAACATGATGGAGTTTTGTGGGTTTGTATAAAATTATTTTCAGTTGAGATTCATTTTCAAACCCTCCCCCTACTGCAGACAAAGGATATTTGGTTTTACTGAATGTTTTCATTAAGATTTTGATACACTGTTTAGAGTCTGACATCCCAAGTGTCTCAGGCAGCTAGGTAGATCTGTTTGGATGCAAGAACTCCCTGTCATCTGTGTGGGTGTTAACAAACCTTGCTACTTCTGGAGAAAGTAATGCTCTCAAAACACATTGTTTCATTATTAAGTCACTTGTTTTCTAAAGCATAGGACCATCTCTCAAAGTTTCGAAATCACACTACTTTACAAAACTGCTTATTTATATGGCTTAGAAATATTGGTAGTTGATCAACTAGATTTTGTGGCCAATCTTTAGAAATGCTCATTCGTCACATCTTTTGAAACCCATCCTTTTATTGGTAGTGGTTTTCCCTGGTAATTCCCAATCATATCATATTTAGTGAAAACAATATCAGCAATCACAGAGGTCCATAGCCCTTTCCTCCTGGGAGTCTCCAAATGGTTTCCAGATTGGTAGGGGTGGGGGTCAGTGTTCAAAACCTCCTTGTGAAGAAAGAGGGGGAGGGAATTCATTTCCAATCAAGGTAAGGGGAAGTCAGGCTCACAGGATCAAATCATTATCCCCAATCATTCAGTCCATCTGTGCTGTGACATTTTCCTTCTGACTGCATTTCCAACAAGCTGAAACACACCTATTTGGCAAGGACTCCTCTCATGCTGGCTGGGGAGCCATCATATTGTCATCACAGCTGGCTATGACAGGCTGCAGGAGTTTAGAAATTGTTCTTGACATGTTGGGAAGCATTTTTATGTCCTGTCATCACAAATGCATAATTTCCTTGTAAATAGTACTGCCTGCTCCCCAGTTCTTGCCATCTAGTTCCATGGTTTATTTTTCCCTATGACACATCACCACGTAACGTGCTATATATTTGTGAATTTTCTGCTTCTATCCACCAGCATATAACGTCCACGAAAGCCATAGTTTTGTCTGTTTATTCACAGGTATGTTTCCAGCCCCAGGCACTTGATAGGAACTTAGTAACAATTCATTGAATGAAATTATGGATTTACGTACAAGAACAGTTAAGGAGAGTTAGAGAAACCTATGTGAAAGTCACAGTGCTATAGTTTATTAGCTGTAAGATCTTGGGTAAGCTGCTCAACCTCTCTGGTTTTCAGGTTTCTCACATATGAAATTGAGTAATGACATGTATCTTATTGAGGATTAGATGATGTAAAACTCTCAACTAAGCACAGAACCTGGCTTACAGTAAGCATTCAAAAAAGGGTGGTTACTTGAAAAAATACAGTACTTTTTTAGTGACTCTTCACCTGGAAAGTTAAAACTCAAAATCCTCTCTTCAACTGTGAGGTTTAAACCTCAGGGTTGAGTCACATTCCTTCACCAGTCATGGGCAGTGACCTGGGCATAGCCCTGGTTTCCTGAGTCTCCAGGGCAGCAGGAAATTCCCAGCAAATCTAAACAGTCTTCAAGAATACCTTGTTCCACACACCGGGGCCACAGGCTTGCTTTATATCACAGCCCAGTGGGGACAACTGAGAAGGAAGACGTGCTCATGATACCCCACAGCATGGAGCTTTCAACAAACAGATGGAAAAATATTGGTTCAGCCCCTTCTAGCTGGAGATTGCTAGATTGGTTTTGCTGAATGGTGCTTTTCCCTTATTTGGACAGGTTGGGAAGTTGGGGACCTGGGGTTGCATTCCTGCACCCCACATTCCCAGCTCCTTTCCACCCTTGGGGTTGAAATAGATTTGGAATGGCAACAGCTCACTCACCCTGCTCAGTCCCTGTGCTTCTGAAAGACAGATGTTCTCGGCTGGGTACGGTGGCTCACTCCTGTAGTCCCAGCACTTTGGGAGGCAGAGGTGGGTGGATCATGAGGTCAGGAGTTTGAGACCACCCTGGCCAACCTAGTGAAACCCCATCTCTACTAAAAATACAAAAAACAGCTGGACATGTTGGTTGGCACCTGTAGTCTCAGCTGCTTGGGAGGCTGAGGCAGGAGAATCACTTGAGCCTGGGAGGCGGAGGTTGCAGTGAGCCGAGATCGCGCCATTGCACTCCAGCCTGGGTGACAGAGCAGGATTTCATCTCAAAATAAATAAATAAACAAAAAGATCGATGTTCTTGCTTCTCCTCCTCAGGCTTTCTGGAGGAAGCACACTTCTGAAAGCAAATAAGTACTAAATGTAGAATCTTACCAGTTCCTTAGAGCACGCAAGGAATATTTTAGCAATACTTTTAAATAAATGGCATTTTACAAATGCAACACTAAACTGATAAGCATTCCTCACACCTCAAGAAGTGGGTATATGTTGCAGTGCTTCAAATGAGTCAACGATATAATGTCACAAATTAGGCAAAGATATGAAAGCCTCTTTTAAATTGCACTTTCATACATGTGAGATGTTGTTGTCATTACTCATACTCAGTGCTGTATTTTTCAGATTAAGAAAGGGAGGTAAAGGTATTTCAGAGGCAGGGTGTGCAAACAATGATTTCTGTTCAAACACTTGTGCACGCACAGTGTTTACAAGACTCTCATGCACCAACTTCTCCTCTCTGGACAGACAGTGGTCATGTGGGATCCCTGACCCCACATAAACTGTGTCCATTCCTAGCTCTGGCCTTTGCTGACCCTCCACTCAGGAATGCTAGGAATGCCCTCCCTCTCCTTCCCTGTCCCCAGGCTCTCCATCTACCCAAATCCTCCTCAATCATTTGGACTCCCATCTTAGCACTTGGAGAATCCTTCCCTAAGCATTTCAGTGACCTACCTTCTACTTACTCTAAACTTCTGTGACATGTTTGTGCTATCCTGTTTTTATAATTGGAAGTTTGTTTCTGTAACCAATTCCCTTCACCCCACTCCCCTCATTGCCTCCCCACCACAGACCCCAACAAGGTAGAGGGTATGTGTAATTCTTGCACAGAAAGGTTACAAATTCTTGTATCCCCTTTTTCTCTAATGGGGAGAAAGAATCTGAAATGCCCCTCTGGAAAGTGATGTACCCAGCAGACAGAAAAGCAGCCTTCAAAAGCTTCTGTAGGGCTTCATGTTGCTGTCTATGGTTCCATGGTCCTAACTGATCCTGAGTGTGCTAACCAGAGGTTTCGGGTCCAGAGGACAGCTTGGAGTCCACTGGAGGGTGAGCAGAATTATGGGGTGAGGAGGAATGTGGGGCAAAGTGACACTGGTACCTTTCAGTACATTAATGTAAAGCATGAATTCTGTAGAAGAGAATTACACTGTATTAGCATGGAATAGATTATGCTGTATTAACAAAATGTGCCTATTTCTTGACACTGAAACAGATCACATGATCTCCAAAAGTAATGCTAGTTTTTGTAATAGGTGTGTGGGGAGTGTGTGTGTGTGTGTGCGCGCACACATGCATCTGACTCCAGTTATCTGTGAGATAATGCATAAGTCTCTCTTCTGCAGCTCATGGTAGGGAGAACCCCCCAAGGAGACTGCACTTTGAAGTCCCTCCTGGATCCCATTCAGATCCAAAACTGAGCACCTGCTCTGTGCCAATAAATGCTCTATGGAAACGAATCAGTTCCCACTATCCAGGAGGTCACAGCCTGCTCAGATGCAAAAGAACTCCATGAAGGCTAAGGCGCAGGGACACACAGCCTGGGGAGGCGTGGGGTGGGGGCTGATAGTTCCAACTTAGATGAAAAAGAAGGTTGCAACATTGATACGAAAGCTAACTATAGAAAAAATTCCTTCTCCTGGAGTGCGAACAATTTCTTGTAACTATTTTATTGAGAAATCTAATCTCATGAGGGTTTTTATTTTTTGTAGCTCTCTTGACTAACTTGGTTTTTTGGTGTTTTTTTTGTTTTTGATTTTTACTATCTTTGAGATTATTGAGTTTAGCTGAAAATCCCCAAAGACACCAAGGAAAGATCAGCTCTCTGCATACACAGGGCCTGCTTGGGAGAACGCTGGCGTAGTCCAGGCCCCACATCACTTCTTCTCTTCCTCAAACTCTCTCAGTGCTCAGAAACCCCTAAACACACATACACATGCTCTCAAACATCACACACAATCCCCCACACCCCCAGCACCACACGTGCACACACTCACATCACACATGTGCATACACACTCCTTCACACACAAACGTACTACACATACCCACACCACATACACACAGCCCTCACATCCCATACATACACTCCCGAAAACCACACATACACACTCATATCACACATAAACATACACACTCCCTCACACACACAAACACACCACACACACCACATACACACCCCTCACACCCCATACATACACCCCCCAAAACCACACATACACACACTCACGTCACACATACACATACACACTCCTTCACACTCACAAACACACCACACCACATACACACACACCCCTCACGCCCCATACATATACTCCCCAACACCACACATACACACGCTCACATCACACATGCACATACACACTCCACACACACAAACACACCATACACACCCACACCAAATACACACACACCCTTCATGCCTGCTACATACACTCCCCAACACCACAGGTACATACGCACACTGACATATATCATGCATACACACAATCCCTCTTACACACAGACCACACACACACCCCATACCACATACACACACACCCCTATACCACATACACACACACACAGCACACATCGCACATACACACCCTTTGTGCTGTGAGGCCCCACAGTGCAAAGGCCCGTGTGTACCAGGCCCCTTGCAGTCTTCCTTCCCATGGCATGACTGCGAGGAGAGGGGAGATGGGGTGCTGATTCTCCTGCCTCAGACCATTTTCAGCAAGAGCAGCCTCCTGGGGCTCTGAGACCTATCCCCCTTCCTAGTCATATCTTTATATCGAAATTGACTGTAAACATAACAATCCTATGACTCACTTGGAATAGCACATAGGAAGTGAGGTTTTTAAACAATTTTCCCTTTTTCTAAAGGTTAAAATCAAGGCAGGAAATGCGGAGCATCACAGTACCAAGCCCGTGGGAATGGGGCCCACCCAGGTCCCCGTGCTCAGTCTGGCTGTCTCTGTAGTTCTCCCTGGCCACACCTCTCTGTTACTCACAATTCTCTTTTCCTAACTACACAGTGAAGTGGTGTCGGAAGTGATTTCAGATGCCTCCCTCCAGCATGCAGGCTCCTGCCCAGTCTGCCCTAGTCCACCTTTCTCAGGCTTTGCCCCACGGTCGGCCTCTTGCACTCTAGCCACCCTCTCTCTCAAAAATGCCCTGGGTCTCCCAATCTCCTGGCTGGACTCACCTGAACCCCCTTACCTGAAGAAGTAACCCCTTTCCCTTCCACACTTCCCTAGCTGCATCCAGTCCTACTCCCTCCTGAAAGCATTGCTAAAATCCTGCCTCCTTTATGAAGCCTCCCCCAGTCACCTAGCCTGGAGTGTCACTTCTCAGCCTGGAAAGGCTTTACTGTCCTCCTGGGTGTTAATTTCATTTGTTTATTTGACAAATATTTGTTGAACACGTAGAAGGTACTAAAGACACCGTGTTAGATGTGGGAGATACAGTGCTAACAGCAACACCATGAACAAGCTTCTTGTCCTGTGGTGAGTCCCCAGGCTGGCTGCAGGTTCTTTGTAGGGTAAAACTGGGTCTAAGAGCTCTTTGCACCTCTCAGAAGATACTAAGAATTCAGTGAGATTTACTGGACCGATTAACTAACAAATGAATACATTCTTTTTTAACACAATGCCATGCAGAGTTTGAAACAACACTGTCAGTGACCCCTCTAAGTAACTAAGGCTGAATATGGAATGAATAGGAAAACATTTAGTCCTTGTTTTAAATATCAAGTGATTGTTTTCTGCATCAAATTTAGAATTCCGGTTTTGCCAAACACATCTCAGAGAAACAGGCTGGCCCCTGAGCCGGACAGCAGTTGTAAACATCTCTTCTTCCTGTTTAGAGACAGTACTGAATTCCAGAGCTGGACCTGTGAAATACCAGCTCTCCTCTCCCTCTAGGGCTTAGAAACGAATCCCTGAGGGTGTTTGTGTGTTTAGACTTCAGTGATGCCCAGTGCTGGTCGAGTGGTTAGCTCACCACATAAACCACCAGGAAAGGGATTGAAAACAAGACAGATGGAACTTAGAGCAAAGGGAACACAATTACTCAACGGTCCAGAATCTCAATCCTAGAAGCCAAGTTATGGTTAGCCACATTGCTTCATTATTGACCTTGTTTTTTGGTACATATATTCTTACTTGTACACTGTGTCTTTTTCTTTTTCTAATCAGCCTTCTTCCCACCAGCATGGATTGTGCTGAAAGATGACAAATATTTGTATGCTGACGGTTTTCTACAGCTTAAGACCCAGTTCTCGATGGAAGAAAAATAAACATCATCAGCTACTTCCTTCCTAATAACCATACTATTTTACAGGAACTTGAGATTTTGTTTACAAAACTACACTGATGGTTATGTAACCAATGAGATCTATTTTTCTGGCACATTTCCTTTCATGCAGACTCAATTAAAATTTTCAGCCCTCATAGTAATCTTTACATTTTGTGGTTTACTTGACAACCTGGTGAACCTTGACATTTACATGAAAGTCAGATATGCATTTTAAGGTATCAGGAGAAAAAGAGTTTTCTTCTGAGGTAAAGGAGGCAGTATGAGGTTGGTTTCCTGTCTTCAATTAGCATTAGATCATAGGTTTCTCGGCTGGGGGTCCCATGACATCAGGTGGCCAGAGAGAAGGAGGAATAGCAGCTGATGAATCACCTGACAGCAGTGGGGATATGGAACAATTCTTTCAAGTCTAGCTGGGACTGTTAACACCCATGCCAGGAAGAGCTGTGTCAGTCTTCTGTAGCCCTGAGCTGGGTAAGGCAGTGGATTTCTGGAGAGGCTTCTCTTTGCGTGCCTCAATAATAAAAGACTATCTTTGTCTTAGTTTGTTTTCTTTTGCTATAACTGAATGCCACAGACCGGGTAATTTATTTTATTTTATTTTTAAAAGATGTTTATTTGGCTCATGGTTTGGAGACTGGGAAGTCCAAGGGCATGTCTACAGCTTTTGGAAATGGATTTCATGCTGCTGTACGTGGTAGAAAAGCAGCAGGCAGTCGTGAGCACAAGCGAACACAAGAATGAGCTGAGCTTGCTTTTAGAACAACACACTCTCATGAGAACTAATGCGTTCCTGTGATGATGGCATGAAGCCATTTGTGAGGGCTCTGCCCTCACAGCCCAATCACCCCTGAAAGGCTCCACCTCTTAATACTGTTACATTGGTAATTAAGTTTCCAACACATGAACTTTTGGGGGCACACATTCAAACCATAGCCTGTCTTAGATAGGTCTCTAATTACACAGTGCGATCAACCATGACTAGAGCCCTGCTAACTGATCACAGGTTTGATTAAATAAAGAAAGAGCAGTTTTGTGGTTTATTGTGATCCAGTCCATGGCATCCAGGTGAGAAATTAGTCAGTTCTGCACCATGCATTTATTTCTCTGTTAGTAAAAACTGCGTTACAGACTGAATTTTTGTGTCCTCCCAAAATTTATGTTTATGCCCTAATCTCCAATGTGATAATATTTGGAGATGGGACCTTTGGGAGGTGATTAGGTTTGGATGAGGTCATGAGGATGGTGCCCCCATGATGGGAATAGTACCCTTAAAAGAAAGAAGAAAAGACCAGAGCCTTTGCTCTCTCCTCCATGTAAAGATGCAGCAAAAACACAGTCATCTGCCAACCAAGAAGCAAGCCCTTACCAGGCACTGAATCTGCTGGCACCTTGATCTTAGACTTCCCAGCCTCCAGATCTGTAAAAAATCAATTTCTGTTATTTAAGCCACCCAGTCTATGGTATTGTGTTACACAAACCTAATCCGATTAAGACAAGCTATTTGGACTCATTGAAAAGGAAAGGGCTCATAGCCAACTCTTTTAAAAACCTTCCTCTCTTGTCTCCTTATTCACTTTTATGCACTTAAAATTTCTAGTATTTAATCAGCATCTTTTTATGCATGCTTCTATTCTCTTTCTATCTGTTCCAGTATCCTTTTCCACCCTCCTGCCCATTTCCCCTTTTAGGTCATTGCCTGGCTACATCTTGCTGCATGTGCATCAAGACTCAGCTCAGGGCCGGGCACGGTGGCTTGGCTCACACCTGTAGTCCCAGCACTTTGGGAGGCCGAGGTAGACAGATCACGAGGTCAGGAGTTCAAGACCACCCTGGCCAACCTAGTAAAACCCCATCTTTACTAAAAATACAAAAATTAGCCAGGCATAGTGGCGCATGCCTGTAGTCCCAGCTACTTGGGAGGCTGAGGCAGGAGAATGGCTTGAACCTGCGAGGCGAAGGTTGCAGTGAGCCAAGATCGTACCACTGCATTCTAGCCTGGGTGACAGAGCAAGACTCGGTCTCAGAAAAAAAAAAAAAAAAAAAAAAAAAGAGCTCAGGTGTCTCCTCCTGCATGAAGCCTCCCAATGCCCTCCTCTCCCTCACCCCTAGCCTGGCCTGGATTCTACACACCCCCACAGCACCCTGTGTCACCTCCTACCAAAGCCTCTATTCTCCCGTGCTTTACTTTTCACTCCCTCTCACTAGACTGTGGGTTTCTCATTGAAGGCAGCAGTATGTGCTGAGCTCCAAGAGTAGAATCTAGAGCAGCAGGCATAAAAAAGTGTTTACTGAATAAAGTGTGTGTGTCAGTGAAGCCCTTGGAACAGAGATCTTAGGTCATCAACACAAGGGGATGTCATTGTGCAAGAAAGGACCAGGGGGAGCAAATGCCGGGCAAGGGTCACGGAGCAGATTAGAGTACAGCACAGATGTTTAAGTCAAAGTGGGGCCCCAAATGTTTCTAGAACCGTTGAGATAAAGGCAATGAAGTAACAGAGGAGTTTGGAATGGAACTGATTTTAGAAACCCAGAGTGCAGAATCTCAGGAGGAGATGAACTTCCTCCTGAGTGCAGAATCTCAGGAGGAGCATCAGAGACTGTGGAATATTTATCTATCTGAACAACAACTCTCTTATGGGCTGAGTTGTGTCCTTGAGAAAGCTGAGCTACTCTCTCAAGTCAAGCTCTTCTCA
This sequence comes from Pongo abelii, assembly GCF_028885655.2. NCBI lineage: Eukaryota > Metazoa > Chordata > Mammalia > Primates > Hominidae > Pongo > Pongo abelii. The sequence goes on from NC_071990.2 coordinate 11,358,446, forward strand.
TACTTTAAGTTGAAAGATAAGAGAGGTATGGAGAGAAAAATGAGAGGCTGGAATTGGTACACACCAGAATTTTGCCTGGGTATTTACCGTCCCCAGTCTCTCCTCACCCTGAAATCATGAAGCCTCTTTCTCTTCTGGGTTTGGATGCCCCAGAAAGACTCCCAGATTCAAGAAGGCCATTCGTGTCTAACACATCTGCCAACAGGGGGAATGAGAACACCATATCCTCACCCTGGTCACGCCCCTCCCTACTTGGGGTTTAGCTACCCCACAGTTTCATAGGAAACTCTTGTTTCTTAGGATCTAAAGGTTAACTTGAAATTCATTTCTGATGAAAAACGTAAGAAAACTTTGGAAAACTGAGCTTGGGTGTTTTACCTTAGGTTAGCTTCCAAGTCCAGAAACTCTGCAAACTATAAAAACTGTAGTGATGGATTTATGTGGTTCCCTGACCAATACAGATATTTGTAATAATAATAATAGAGGAAAAGATAGCACAACCTCAGAATTTTTTCCCTTTACTCAGCTGAAAATTAAACCAGACAGGCAATTACTAAGGTTTTGCCATAATATGTAATATGTGTACACCGCATTTATGGCACATTACATCTTACGTGGTTATTATTCTGCATTCTTCATCCAATCGTCTTGTTCCTTCTGGTATTTTTATGTGGTGAATGACTACAAGCTGAAAGTCAAGTGAGAAAGGCACTGGTAGTGCAATAAAACACTGACTCAATAAAGAAGGGGCTATTTAAAATGTGACCACCACTGCAGTGGACCACAATTGGGGGTGTTGACAGTGAATTCTTGAAGACTGGAAAAGTACTAAGGTATTAAAGCACCATCTGTAATACTATTTTTACTGCTCTGACTCATTCTATAATTCATTCTACTATCATGCCACGATTATAACTCATTCCTCTTTCTCAAACATCAAGATTCAATAGCTTTTTGAGTGCTTTTGTAATGCTCTCTGCACTTAACTAGAAAAAAAAATCGAAAGAAGAGAATTTCATGTTAAAATAGAAATGTCATATTTTTAAATATTTTTTTTTAGATCTTGGAGAATGCTATTGTATATTCTGACCTATTATTAGAGGAAAAGGAAACAGTTCTATTAATACTAAGTATAAACTCAGATCTATTTGGAAAGCGCTTTCAACTGATTTTCTAAGTTGTGAGTCACTAGCTGTTTTTGGTGTTTGGTGTCATGTACTGGGAACTGAATTGAATCCTATTTTGGGTATATCAGCAAAGATATAATGGATTATAGTAAGTCAGGCTTCTGTCAGAATTTTTTTGTTCTGTTTCAAACAGTGTTTGGTCTGTCTTTTCTTTCTTTCTCAATTCCCTAACTTCCTCTATCTTTTCTTTGGGAGCTAATGTTTTTTCTTTCATTCATTTCTTTCATACTTGTTCTGACTTCCCCCTTTTCTCTTTTGGAGAATTCAAATTATCACCACTCAGCAGTCTGGATTTTTCATTCTAAAGATAGAGCTCTGCCACTCAGCTGAGCAGGTGGAGGTACAATTTGACTTCTTACATCTATTCTAAATAGTAGAATTTTAAGAGAGAGGTTTCATATTTTTTCCCCAATGTAAGAGAAAGTAGCCACATGAAGTATGTTAAAACTGAAGGGCCTAAGTACAACTTATTGGCATAGTAACTTATATATGTTATCATAATTTATATATGTTATCTATTATAATTACATATTCAACCATATATTCTGACTTTGACATCTAAAAATCAGCATGCATATGTTGTGAACTATTATGTTCTGACTCACCAAAGAGTAGTAAATGAAAAAGGAATCTGTTGAAATATGTAACTTTTCCATAATCACTAGGTATAGTGAACTAGTTAAACAAAAAATGTAAGATCAATTATTTCCACTCTGTAGCTCAATGTCTAGTCCAAAGTGAGGCTCCAGAGGTCATGCTGAATCAAACCACAAGAATAAACACATGATCAAAATGAAATACATAACTGCCTGTTGGAATAGACTTCTCTGGGATGCTTACTTCTCTCACATTTTGGGAGTATCTTTAGGGCCAGGCTCTTCTCACCCTCTGTGGCATGTTAGTTGAAGACTTATTTTTGTCAACAGATTGTAATATTCTGAAGGCAGTGATTATGTTTCCTATTGCTTAGTGTCCTCTATAGGGCTAAGTGGCAAAGCTCTAAAATAGCAGATGACCAGGAAATGTTTGCTGAATTGGAAAAATAAAACAATTAAAAGGAGGTGCTGGTGCTTCTTTACTTTACAATCCTAGACTCAGTTATAGAATGCTGGCCATAATCTCAGCAACCTAAGCTTTATTTCTTTTTCTTTTTCTTTTTTTTTTTTTTTTTTTTTTGAGATGGAGTCTTGCTCTGTCACTCAGGCTGGAGTCCAGTGGCATAATCTCAGCTCATCTTAGCTCACTGCAACCTCTGCCTCCTGGGTTCAAGCCATTCTCCTACCTCAGCCTCCCAAATAGCTGGGATTACAGGCATGCACCATCACGCCCAGCTAATTTTTGCATTTTTAATAGAGATCGGGTTTTGCCATGTTGGCCAGACTGGTCTCAAACTCCTGACCTCAGATGATCCACCCGCTTCGGCCTCCAAAAGTGCTAGGATTTACAGGTGTGAGCCACCATGCCCGGCCTCAGGCTTTATTTCAAGAAAGCATTTTTCAGAAGCTATGAAATGCCTCTGAAAATTCCTTGCAACCTTGGAGTAACTCGATCCGGAGCCTAGATACTTGATTCTAGTCCTTGATTTTCTTATCACTTTCTGTAAACATTGAATAAACTACTGACTCTGCATTGCCTTAGCAAACAGAGTTTGTGTACATACTGCATCATGGGGAGTTAACAAAACCAACTGAAATCACAGTGGCTGCTATGATCAGGACAACTAACGTGGTTGAACTAGAATGGATCTTAGGAAGTCACTTTTCTTTTGCCAGTAACACATGCATTCTTGTGCATGAAGCAATGTATGGCTGACAGCCATCAACTGAATTACTCAACAGCTCCTCTTTGGTGCAATGCACTGTGTTAGAATCTGATACCCTGAATTCTTGATCCTCAAGGCATGGCCAGGGCATTGGACTTTAGGTAAGTTAGGAGTTCTTCTTGGCTGTGCTTAGGCATCCAAGGAGCAGTGTGTGGAGAAGCAAAATTCAAACAGGTGTTATAACAAGGAATTCAATTCTGTACAGTGTCAGAATCAAAGTGACTCCCACATCATGATCCAGTTTGAGCACTGCTCCTTGTGGGCTGTTTGGATACTTCCAGGTGATACTAGAACCCCCTGTAGCTTCATTGAATGGAAAGAGCAAGGAATTTAGAGATAGCCAAACCTGGCTAAAAATTTTGGCTCCAACAATTACCAACTATGTGAGATTTTGAGCAAGTTGCTTAAACTCTTTGAGCATTAGTCTCCTTATCTACAAATTGGAAATTATGAGTTGTTGTTGTTATAGATTAAATGGGATTATGCCAAAAAGCTTTTATTATAATTCATGCCATTTAGCAAACATCAGATAAAAGATAACTTTTCCTCCTCTTCCTTTCCCTCTCCCATCCTCTCCTTCTCCTTGCTCTTCTCCTCTTATTCTTATTCTTATCCCTATTCTTCCTAATCTTATTCTGCGTCTATACTGGGAAAAGTACTCCAGCATGGAAGGCTACATCCATCTTGCATAGAATCAGGTGTGAGGAAGACCCTAGGCCTCTTCATGGCCTTGTGTGCATGCACACACATGTATGTAAAGGCAGGAAAAGGGTTTGAGGTAGAAGGGGAATATGGCACAGATTTTTTGAGGCAGGGATATTATCTCACACAACACAGCACCTGAATAGCCCCCTGCCCAACCAGTTAACACTCCTTGAGCAGGGAGCTGGTGATATGCTGATTTGGTCTAATTGTCATCTCTCTTCAGTCTCCTCAATTCCTGTGCCCTAGGAGGGTATGTGGAAGGAGAGAGGCAGCACTTTACTAATGGATGATTCTGCATCCTCATAAACACCACTCTCAAGTTCACGGGCTTCAGAGGGGTGCTGCCTCCTCCAACCACACCTCACCCAACCCTGGTCCCCTTCTGCTCACTCCAGGGGCCCTACCAGATGAGCTTTCTGAGATCCACATGGTCCAAGGCCTTTCTCTTGGCTGCTTCATATTCTAAATGCTGGGGCAAGGAACACAGTAGAAATGAAAGATGGGGAACTTGGCAGACAGGAAAAACAATTCCTGTGTACACCAACTATTTGTAGCTAGGTCACCAAATTTAAGCTGCAAGAAAGAGGTAGATAAACACAAAACTAGACTAAGAACACATTCATCCATTTATTCATCTATTGATTTAGTTAAGATTATTATTATTTAAATTGTTATTAATCTGTTATTTAGTTAAGATTATCATTTAGCTAAGATTGTTCGCAAATCCCTATAATTATAATCCCTGCTATAACAGACACTGGGCTAAAAGCTGAGGTTGTAATGGTAAACGAATCACATAGAACACCTACACTCATGCATTTATAGTCTGGTCTGGAATCTTATGGCCTTAATGAGTAAACATCCACTTACCTAATAATATTTCAGCTACTAGTGCCGTGTAACAAATTATCCTCCAAGTTAGCAGCTTACACCAACCTTTGTATGATGCTCGTGGCTCTGCAGTTCAGGAATTTGAACAGGGCACAGCATTCCCTAATGTCTGAGGCTCAGCTAGCAAGACTCAATGGCCAGGGGCTGAAATTACCTGGAGGTATCTCTGTTCACTTGGCCAAGTTCTTGCTGGCTGTTATTTGGGAGCCCTGTTGAGCTGTTGCCAGGAATACCTACATCATGTGACCTCTCCAATGGGATAGCCTTAGGGTAACTGTGTCTCTTAAGTGGCAACTGGCTTCCCCTAGAGCAAGCATCTCAATAGAAACTGGCAAAAGATGCATGGCTTTTTCTGGCCCTGCCTTGGAAATCACTGGCCGTCCTTCTGTCACATTGTATTGGTTATTAGGGCTGAATAGACTCCAGGGAAGGAGAATTTGAGTCCTTTAACGTCTGCTCGCAGCTAATAATGAAGGAGAGGCAAGGTAGGAGCATGTGGGATAGGAAATAGAGCTGTGGACATCTGTAGAAAATGCAGTCTGCAAAAATGACAGGTTATGGTAGGGGAAGAGAGGGGAATGTATGAGGAGACTTAGTCCTCATTGGCAAAGTCAATTAAGAATTTTTCAGAGAAAATGTCCACCTAGGTGAGGACCAGTGGAAATTAACCAAACAAAAATTACATGTAACATAGTATTTTAAGCAAGTGAAACAACATGGGAGAAGGCCATGGGTCTGTTGAGAGCCTAGGCCATATGTGGAACTGAAATAGTGTCCATGTAGATGCCTTATAGGGTATGAGGGTGATATGTAGTCAGGGAGGGTGTGATAAAGTTGGTAGAAGGGAGTGTAGCCTAGTGTAGTGAATTCTTATAATTTTATGTTGTCTTAGCATCCATTTGGAATAAAAGTTGGACTTTTTCATATGCAAAATAGGGCTTCATCACCCTTGACATGGTTTCCAATTCTCTGTCTTCTCAACTCCTCAAAGTGGTTATTCCAGATATTTGCCTTAAACAACCACTCTCTGGTGACCACCTCCCCATGGGTCAGCTAGATACAACCTGCTTGACTCACCCCACTGACGCCCACACCCCACATGGACTGTGCAGTGACCACCTCTCCGTCACAGCGCAACCCCACAGAGCTCATATCTGCTTGCTGTAAACCCACCACTTAGAACTCGTCATGGGAAACCTGCTTGGGGAAGGCCCTGGACTCCAGTAAAGGCTTTGGCCCACAGGTCTCTCTGTGTCTTGCTCCCCATTTGCTGATCGTGCATGTATGTCCTGGATAGCTGCCTTCTTTCCATTGGCCCTGTGAGACATGCTGCTCTGTGCTCTCTGGGATCTGTAAGGAATACACTGCTTCTGGTAGATTGTGTGTTGTTGAGTTGCTTCCTCTGTATCTCACTTGAGAAACACACCTGAACCTAACTTCTTTCCTGGTCAGAGCTCTCTAGAGCATGGCTATCTTGGCAGGAATAAACTGGAAACGAGTTAGACAAGAGCACAAGGGCATCTTCCAGAATAAATGAGTTTCCTGTTTGAGGGACACCCGGTCACAGATGGGACACTTAGGCATGAGGCAATGAGCCAGGATAAAGAAGTACCCTGTGAAAGGCATGTTGTAAACACCCATGGTTAAATCCCCTGGAGCCCCATCAGCACAGGGCTGGAGTTCATAGCCACTCTAGAGATAGAGACCTCATGAGTAAATTAGAGAAAAATACAACATGTCTGTGTATATGTGTGTGTGATAAAGAAATGAAGCTAGAGGTAAACAGTGTTTACCACATCATGAAGGTTCTGGTGAAACATACTGTAGAGTTTGAACAATAGTTAGTTGGGGGCAGAAAGAAAACATTTATATTTTGAAAGGATATTGTAGGCAGCATACAAATGAGTACAGGATTCAAATGCAATCAACCCTTAATTTTCCAAAATTCAAACTCTGTAACAGATAAAGATGCTTATCCTGGCCATGAAGAAGAAAGTGTAAGCTGCTTGTTTGTCTTCTATATTATTATTTTAAAATTTTAAATGAAAAGCCCTCTTTATTATTCTAAAGAAGTATACTTAAAGCTCAGATACTATTAAATTTCCTCCCACTCCTCAACATATAAGATTCACACATGTAAGATTTTTCTGATTCCTGTGAAAAGCACTGGTACACCTGAAATATTGCCCTAAGGCCTTATGTTAAGTATCATTTATTGCTACTATTATTTTTCATAATTATGGAGAAAATCTTCACTCCAAGAGAAAATTTAAATCCCCAGTCACCAGTCTCTTCTCTAGAAAGAATCAAACTTTCCTCAAGAAGGGAAGATGCTGAGTAGGAGATGTCATCACCATAAGACATTTGATGACACTGTGGTCTGCATGGCAAATGGCCTTTTACTCTGTGAAACCATTAATTTCCTGCACTGTGGTTCCCAAGTGTTTGCCTTCTTGGAACAATGATGGGAAGTTTCCTAACATAAGAAGAACTATGACGACAGCTACATGTTGCTCCTCTTAGATTTGGAAAATGTCCCATTGTCCTTCATGCATTAGATGGATCTAAAATAAGAAGTCTAGACAGTGGAAAATGTATGTAAGACTTGAGTTTGTTCCCTATTATTTAGTATTGTCAAATGGAAGTCACTGAGTAATCTCCCCTCTAATCGAAGCAGAATTGAGGAAGTATGCAAGAGTATAAAGTACATATGTAAAAGTAAGGTCATGAATCTTAGGCAGTTTTCCTAGTTCATTGTTAGCTACTTCAAGTTTTTGTAGAAGTAGGTAAGATAAAAATTATATGGAAGTGAAAAATTTATTTATCAAGTTTGAAAGCAGCTTGTTTCTAACATTCAAGACCCTTCACTGCCCAATAGACTTTGATTATAGCCAGTAAATAGTTGGTTTAGTCGGTTTGATACTTTGCCAGTTGATGCGAGGCCACACCAGTCTATTTTATCTTTTACTATATCCCAACACAACAGGTGTTTTACACCCTTTTATTTGAAGAAACTTTGAGAAAGCTAACTATTCGGGCTTTGTTCTTCTTCTTACCCCCACTCGTAATATCCTACATTTCAAAACAAAGTAGTGTCAACTTTGTTCATCTTTTCTACATTTTCTTTGGATACTCTAAGTCACTTGAATTTCTGAATGAGTTTTAGAATCAGCTTTCATTTTCTGAAAAAAAGAAGAGATAAAAAAATGCATCTGGGATTTTGATTGAGATCATATTGATTCAACAGAGCGATTTGGGGAAAATTGATGTCTTAACAATACTAAATCCTCTGACCCAGGAACAAAGTCTCATTTTTTCCCCTCTAATTTCTCAGCAAAGTTGCATCATTTTCAAGGCAGATATTTTGTCATATTTATCCCTACTTACTTTTTTTTTTTTGCAGTTGTAAATAATGTCATTTTTAAAGTTTTTTCCATTTCCAATTGTTCATTGCTAGTTTATAGAAATACAATTAAATTTTGTATATTGATTTTATATTCTAAAATTTGCTAACCTAACTTACTGGTTCTAGTAGTTTTTTATAGATTACATTGATTTTTAAATATAGACAATTATACTGCCTGCAAAAGAAAAGTTTTTCTTCCTTTTCAATCTTGATGCCTTTTATTTTTTCCTCTTGCCCTATTATACTGGCTAGATTCTTCAGTACAATGTTGAATAGAAATGGTTGCAGCAAGCATCCTTGTCTTTTCCTTCATGTTTGGAGAAAGCATTCAGTCTTTCATCATTAAGTTTGATGTTAGTTGTAGGGTTTTTTTTTTTTGTTGATGCCATTTATCAGGTTGAGGACAGCCCCTTATATTCCTAGTTTGCTAAAATGTTTTAACAGGAATGGAGGTTGGATTTGTCAGAGGCTTTTTCTGCGTCTACTAAGATGATCACGATGTTTCTTTTTTTGTTTGTTATGGTGAATTACATTAATTGTGTTTAAAATGTTAAACCACTCTTGCACTCCTGAGATAAACCTCACTAGGTCATAGTGTGTTATCATTTTCATTTGTTGTTAGATTGACTTGTTAAATTTTTGTTTAGGATTTTTACATTTAAGTTCATGAAAAATATTGATACAGTTTTCTTATCTTACAATGCTTTGTAATGTCTTTATCAAGGTAATTCCAGCTTCATAGAATGAGCTAGGAAGTGTTATCTGCTCCTCACTTTCTGGAAATGTTTGTACAGAATTGATATTATTTCTCTCTTGACTGTTTGGTAGAATTCACCAGTGAAGCCATCTGGGCCTGTAATTTCCTTTGTGAGTTTTAAACTACAAATTTAATTTCTTTCATAGATGGGGGTCTATGCAGATTTGTTTCTTCTTGAATGGGTTGTAGTAATTTGTGCCATTTAAGAAATTTGTTTAACCTAAGCTATCACGTTTATTGACATAAAGTTACTCCTAATATTCCTTAGTATCCTTTTAATATCTCATATGGTTTGGCTATGTCCCCAACCAAATCTCATCTTGAATTGTAGCACCCATAATTCCCATGTGTTGTGGAAGGGACCCAGAGAGAGATAATTGAATCATGGGGGTGGTCTCCCCCATACTGTTCTTGTGGTGATAAGTCTTCTAAGATATAATGGTTTTATAAGGGGAAACCACTTTTGCTTGGCTCACATTTTTTTTTTGCCTGCTGCCATGTAAGATGTGCTTTTCACCTTCTGCCATGATTGCGAGACCTCCTCAGCCATGTGGAACTGTGAGTCTATTAAACCTCTTTTTCTTTATAAATTACCCAGTCTTGGCTGGGTGCAGTGGCTCACGCCTGTAATCCCAACACTTTGGGAGGCCAAGGTGGGCAGATCACAAGGTCAAGAGATTGAGACCAGCCTGGCCAACATGGTGAAATCCCATCTCTACTAAAAATACAAAAATTAGCTGGGCATGGTGGCACATGCCTGTAGTCCCAGCTACTCAGGAGGCTGAGGCAGGAGAATTGCTTGAACCTGGGAGGCAGAAGTTGCAGTGAGCTGAGATTGCACCTGCACTCCAGCCTGGGCAACAAGAGTGAAACTCTGTCTCAAAAAAATAAATAAATAAATAAATAATAAATAAATAAATTACCCAGTCTCGAGTATGTCTTTATCAGCAGTGTGAGAGCAGACTAATACAGTAACTTGGTACTGGTAGAGTGGGGTGCTGCTGTAAAGATATCAGAAAATGTGGAAGTGACTTTGAAACTGGGTAATAGGCAGAGGTGGGAAGAGTTTGGAGGGCTCAGAAGAAGACAGAAAAATGTGGGAAAGTTTGAAACTTCCTAGAGACTTGTTGAATGGCTTTGACCAAAATGCTGATAATGATATGGACGATGAAATCCAGGTCAAGGTGGTTTCAGATGGAGATGAAGAACTTCTTGGGACCTATAGTAAAAGTAACTCTTATGTTTTAGCAAAGAGACTGGCAGCATTTTGCCCCTACCTAGAGATTTATGGAACTTTGAACTTCAGGGAGATTATTTAGGGTATCTGATGGAAAAGATTTCTAAGCAGCAAAGCATTCAACAGGTGCCTTGGATGCTGTTAAAAACATTCACTCTTAAAAGGGAAACAGAGCATAAAACTTTGGAAAATTTGCAGCCTGATGATGCAATAGAAAAGAGAAAAACATTTTCTGAGGAGAAATTCAAGCCAGATGCAGAAATTTGCATAAGTAATGAAGAGCCAAATGTTAATCGCCGAGGCAATGGGGAAAATGTCTCCAGGGCAGGTCAGAGACCTTTATGGCAGCCACTGCCATCACAGGCCTGGAGGCCTAGGAGAAAGAAATGGTTTTGTGGGCCCAGGGCTCCCCTGCTCTATGGAGCCTAGGGACTTGTTGCCCTGAATCCTAGCTGCTCCAGCCATGGCTAAAAAGGGCCAAGGTACAACTCAGGCCATGGCTTTAGAAGGTGGAAGCCGAAAGCCTTGGCAGCATACACGTGCTGTTGAGCTTGCAGGCACAAGGAAGTCAAGAATTGACGTTTGGGAACTTCTGCCTAGATTTCAGAAGATGTATGGAAACACCTGGATGACTAGGCAGAGGTGTGCTGTAGGGGTGGAGCCCTCATGGAGAACCTCTGCTAGGGCAGTGTGGAAGGGAAATGTCAGGTGTGATTCCCCACACAGAATCCCCAATGGGACACTACCTAGTGGAGCTGTGAGAAGAGGGCCACCATCCTCCAGACCCCAGAATGGTAGATCCACTGACAGCTTGCACTGTGCACCTGGAAAAGCTGCAGACAATCAATGCCAGCTCATGAGAGCAGCCAGGAGGGAGGCTGTACACTGCAAAGCCACAGGGGTGGAGCTGCCCAAGACCATGGGAACCTACCTCTTGCATCAGTGTGACCTGGATGTGAGACATGGAGTCAAAGATCATTTTGGTGCTTTAAGATTTGACTACCCCGCTTGATTTCAGACTTGCATGGGGCTTTTAGCCCCTTTGTTTTGGCCAATTTATCCAATTTGGAATGGCTATATTTACCCAATGCCTATACCCCAGTTGTATCTAGGAAGTAACTAACTTGCTTTTGATTTTACAGGTTCATAGGTGGAAGAGACTTGCCTTGTCTCAGATGAGACTTTGGACTGTGGACTTTTGTGTTAATGCTGAAATGAGTTAAGACTTTGGGGGATGGTTGGGAAGGGATAATTGTTTTGAAATATGAGGACATAAGATATGGGAGGGGCCAGAAGTGGAATGATATAGTTTGGCTGTGTCCCCAACCAAATCTCATATTGAATTGTAGTTCCCATAATTCCCATGTGTTGTGGGAGGGACCCAGTGGGAGATAATAGAATCATAGGGGTGGTTCCTCCATATTGTTCTCATGGTAGTGAATAAGTCTCACAAGATATGATGGTTTTATAAGAGCAAACCCCCTTTTGTTTGGCTTGCATTCTCTTTTTGCCTGCCGCCATGTAAGATGTGCTTGTTGCCTTCCACCATGATTGTGAGGCCTCCCCAGCCACGTGGAACTGAGTCCATTAAACTTCTTTTTCTTTATAAATTACCCAGTCTCAGGTATGCCTTTATCCGCAGTGTGAAAAGAGACTAAGACAATATCCATAGAATCTGTAGCTATGTCACCTTTGTGTTCACAATATTGTCCACTTGTGTCTTCATTTTTCCTGATCAGTTTGGCTACAGTTCTATCAATTTTATTACCCTAAATAACTGAATTTGGGTTTTATTGATTGTATTATTCTGTTCTCTCGTGGCTATAAATAAATACCCGAGACTGGGTAATTTATAAAGAGGTTTAATTGGCTCATGGTTCTGCAGGCTGTATAGGAAGCATGATGTTGGCATCTGCTCAGCTTCTGGGAATGCCTCAGTAAACTTAAAATCATGGCAGAAGGTGAAGGGGGAGCAGGCACATCACATGACCGTAGAACAATCGAGAGAGAGCAAAGATGCTATGCACTTTTAAACAATCAGATCTTGCAAGAATTCTCTATCATGAGAACAGCACCAAGGGGATGGTGCTAAACCGTTCATGAGAAATCCACTCCCATGATTCAATTACTTCCCACCATGCCCCACCTTCAACACTAGGGGATTACAATTTGATGTGGGCTTTGTGCAGGGATACAGATGCAAATCATATCGTTGATCTTCTTTATTGTTTTTGTTTTTTTATTTCATTAATTCTATCATGATTTTCATTATTTCCTTTCATCTGCTTACTTTGAGTTTCATTTGCTCTTCTTGTTCTGGCTCAATAAGATGAGAGCTGAGTTTATTGACTTGAGGCTCCTCTTCTTTTCTAAGTCAGGTGTGGAGTGGTATAAATTTCCCCTGAAGTATTGCTTCAGTAGCTGCCCACAAATTTTCATCTGTTGTGTTTTCATTTTCATTCTTTTAAATATAGTTTCAATTCCCCCCTTGATTTCTTCTTTGTCTTGTGGGTTATTTAAAAGTGTCTTATTTAGTTCCCAAATATTTGTGGATTTTCAAATATTGCTGTTATTTATTTCTGGTTTAATTCTATTGTGGTCAGAGAATTTACTTTGTATGGGCTGAATTCCTTTGAATTTATTAAAACTTGTTTTGTATCCTGAAATATGATCTATCTTAGTAAATACTTTTTACTTTTTAAAAAATGTACATTCTGCTGGGTGAAGAGTTCTTTAAATGTCAATTAGGTCAAGTTGGTTGGTAGTGATGTTCATGTCTTTTATGTCTTCACTAATTTTCTGTCTACTCATTCTATCAATTATTGAAAGAGAAGTATTAAAATCTCTAAGTATAATTGAGAACTTGCCTATTTTTCCTTGTGGTTTTATCAGTTTTTGTTTCATGTGTTTTTAGCTTCTGTTATTAGCTGTATAAAGTTTTAGGTTCTGTTATTAGCTACATAAAGTTTTGTTATGTCCTCTTTAAGAACTGACCCAAATATCATTATAAATGGACCTTCTTTGTCTTTGATAATACTTTTTGCTCTGACAGCTAGTTTATCTGATATTGATGTAACCAGTCTATTTTTATTTTTATTAATGTTAGTATAGTAAATCTTTTTCTATCTTTTTTCTTTTTACGTATTTGTATCTTTGTATTTAAAATGTGTTTCTGGTAGGCAGCAAAGGGTTGAGTTTTGCTCTTCTACTCAGTTTGACAATCTCTGTCTTTTAATTCAGGTGTTTAGATCATTTACATTTAATGTGCTTATCGATATTTTTAGATTTAAATATATTATACTATGTGATGTCTATTTGTCCTCTTTTTTTTAATTCCACTTCTCTGTTTACACCTTTTTTTTGGATTAATTAAGTATCTTTAAAGCATCATTGTATGTTTTTTGTTGGCTTATTACCAATAACTTCTTGTTTTGTTCTCTTGGTGGTTTCTTTCCTATTCATATGATACATCTTTAACAACATACTGTGTCTTCAAATAACATATCACTTCATGTAGAGTATAAAAATCTTATAATAGTATACTTAAACTTCTACCTTCCCAGCCTTTGTGCTATTGTTTTCATATATTTTACTTATATGTATAAAGCCTCATACTACATTGATATTATTTTTATTTAGTCAGTTATCTTTTAGAGATATTTAAGCGCTAATAATATCATATTTACCCATATAGTTAATTTCTTATAGTGTGGATATTATGATGATGCATTCTTCCAGCATTTGTATTTCTGAAGAAGTTCTTATTTTCTTCATTTTTGCTGGGTATAGATTTCTTAAAAGATATTTTTAATGAGTATCGATTTCTAGTTAGCAGAGTTTTTTTTTTCTTTTAGGGTCTAAAGATATTATTTTATTGTCATCTCACATGCCTTGTGTCTGATGAGAAATCTGCTGCTGTCCTTATTTTTGTTCTTTTGTAAGTAATACATTTTTTGTCTATGGCTGCTTTTCAAGTTTTCTATGTATCACTGGTTTTGAGGAATTTTATTATGACACATTATGTGGTAGTTTTATCATGTTTCTTGTGACTGGCGTTTATTGATCGTTTGTCTGTGGATTTAATTTTTATCAAATTTTTGTCTATTGTTTTCTTAAATATTTTTTGTCTGTTCCCTCTTCTTATTCCTCTTATTTGGAAACTCTAATTACATAAATATTAACTCACCTGAAGTTGTCCCACAACTAACTGATGCTCTTCTTCTTGTTTTAAATTCTTTTTGCTTTTGTTTTACTTTAGATAGTTTCTATTTCTATGCCTTTAAGTTCACTAAACTTTTCTTCTACAATATGTAATGCTGTAAGTCTTATGAAATGTAGTTTTTATTACAGACATTTTAGTTTTCATCTCTTGAAGTTGGGTTTGGGTCATTTGAATACATTTTCCATGCTACTTCTTAACTTTTAAACAGAGAGAATACATCCGACTGTTGATGGGGAATCTGTCTCCCTTTGCAGCTCACTTCTCTCCAGCATTCTGTCCTTGTTCTCCTGAGCTCAGTCTTCTTCTCCTGAGACTCTCAGCTCCATCCCCTCAACTCAGGGAGTCCAGTGGGCTCCCCTTGAGTTTTATCTCCCAGTGGCACAGCCTAAAAACTCTCTCAAAGCCGCACGCTGGGGCAATTTTAGGGCTTACCTTATGTTTCTCATCAGTCGCGATCATTGTACTCTATTTTCTTATATCCAGTATCTCGAAAACTGTTGCTTTTTTTGTTGTTGTTCTTTTCCTTTCTTTTCAGACAGGAGGACAAATCCACTCTGGGCTACTCATCTTGGACGTAAGCCAAATTCCTCCTTTTTTAAAAAAAAGCCATAAATGCTATTCCTTTACCTGAACTTTGTCTTAATTATTACATAAAATTGTTAGCAACCCAATAAATAGAGAATCAGTAAATGAGAAAAAAAACAAAGAAAATATTCAGAATGTATCACAGGAAAAAAGAAATAGAAAATATGAAGAATTATGAGACATGGAGTAGAATGGAAAACTACAGCATATTTTTTGCATTCTGTTTCTTTCTTCTGGGTTTGGTTTTCTTCTTACTAATACACATCCTTTTGTAGTTCTTTCAGTGATGGAAAGACCATGAGTCATAAACTCTCAGGTTTGATTCATTTGAAATTGTCTTTATTTTACCGTTACTCATGAATAATAATTTAGCTAGGGAAAACTTCCCAGGTTGGTAACTATTTTCTTCTAATGCTTAAAGGCATTATTTTATTGTTTTCTGGACTCTAGTATAGCCAATGAGAATTTTGTTATTCGTTTAGTTGTTTCTTTTGTAAATAATCTAGGTTTTACACTGATTACTTTTAAAATATTCATTTGTCTTTAGTAGTCTGCTGCATGCTACTGATCATCATCTGGAATTCTGGTACTTGAATCCTTCTTGCTGCTGCCACCACTTGGGAGTCAGACAGGAAGTAATCTTGAAAAGGCCATATTTTCTTTTATTACTTTGTTTCATATACCCAGGGCCAGCTTCATGGGTCTGCAACCTATGCAATCACAGAGAATGTCACATTTAAAAGGGTCCCAAACTTATTTTAGTGTTCTGCAATTGCCATCTTGTAATTCCTAATAATTTAAATTTGTTTAAATTTTATTTTTAATTGTGGTAAGATTTACCACACAACATAAGATTTACCATCTGTTTTGTGTTGCTTATAAAGGAATACCTGAACTTGGGTAATTTATAAAGAAAGAGGTTTATTTAGTTCTCAGTTCTGCAGGCTATACAAAAAGCATGGAACCAGCATCTGCTTTTGGCGTGGGCTTCAGTAAGCTACCACTCATGGTGGAAGGCAAAGGGGAACTGACATGTGCAGAGATCACATGGTGAAAGAGGAGGAAAGGGGTGGGGGAAGGACCAGGCTCCTTTGAATAACCAGCTCTCATAGGAATTAATAAGAGTGAAAACTCATTAACCCCTGAGGGAGGATAGTAATCTAATCATGAAGAATCCACCCCCGTGACCCAAACACCTTCCAATTGGCCCCACCTCCCAACACCACCACAATGGAAATTAAATTTAAACATGAAATTTGATGGGAACAAACCATAGCAGTATTGTATCAATTTTTGCATCTACATTCAGTAGAGTTAAGTACATTAACATTATGAAACCAATCTCCAGAACTCTTTTTACCTTGCAGAACTGAAATTCTTTTTCCATTAAACAACTCCCATTTCCTTTCTCTCAATCCTTGTTAATTACTATTCTACTTTCTGTCTGAAGTTGACTACTCTAGGTACCTCATATAAGTGAAATTACACAGTATTTGTCCTTTTGTGGCTAGCTTTTTTCACTTAGCATAATATCCTCAGGATCCATCCATATTGTAGCATGTGTAGCATTTCCTTCCCTTTTAAGGGCGAATAACATTCCACTGTACGTATATAGCACATTGGGTGAAAATTCTGAAAAATACTTTTGAAAAAGGGTTCCCACATTTTAATTTCACGCTAGTCCTGTAAATTATGCAACTGGTCCTGTTTTTATTTAATTATACAAGAATTTTATTTTAAAAACTGTAAAGGAATACAGTATAGGAGGGGAAATTAGTCAATAGTGTATGCTTCACAAGACTACTTTCCATAGTCCAAAAGAAAATTACACAGAGTTAAACCCTTCATAGATATACACCACATAGCCAGCCTTGCCCCCTGACCCTTGGATCTCCCTCCCTCTAAGGAGGCTTTTCTTTCTCTAACAGCCGGAGTGTGAGTCTTCATCTGCCCTTTGGAAAAACCCCTCCCCTACTCACTGGTATCAGTCATGTCCAAGAATTCTCATCCTACCCATTTCCACATCTCAACCAGCACAATCTCTAGGATAATATTTTCCAGTAGGAAATTTCCGAAGTTAAGCTAGGATATCACTAGGACATGAGTTTTCTTAAGGACAGTCAAGATAAATATTGGCACTCTGAGTTCTCTCTGAGATCAGGTCAGTGCTCTCTGAGATCTCCCTGGTAGTATAATGTAGAAATATGCCTTCCTCAGTCATCTCACAGGTAATTCTTGCCTCAGGAGAGATGTTAAGTTCCAGAAACATCACAATTGAGACCTGTAATAAGAATGAGAAGTTTCTCTAATTACAGTCTATTGTGCTCAGGCTGCTCCCACAGCCAATGACAATATATATTATTTTGTCCACAAGTGACAGGTTGCCCTTTTTCTCCTTTCTAATTCCAAAATTTGACCAGAGGCCCAGAGCACATAAAAAGTGATCCCTAGCAAATACACTCATCCTTCCGTGGCCCTGGGGTATTGGTTCCAGGACCCCCATGGATACCAAAATCCACACATACTCAAGTCCTTTGTATAACACAGTGTAGTATTTACATATAACCTATGCACATCCTCTTGTATGTTTTAAATCATCTCTAGATTACTTACAATATCTAATAAAATGTAAATGCTATATACATAGTTATACTGTATTGTTTAGGGAATAATGACAAGAAAAAATGTCTATATTTTCAGTGCAGACACAAATATTCATTTTTTAAACATATTTTTAATCTGTGCTTGGTTGAATTCATGGATGTGAAACTCATGAATACAGAGGACCAACTGTAAAGCTTTTTCAAACTATAGAGCCATTCACTTTTTGGGGTCCTCCCTGTGGTCACACAAATACCTAGATGAGGCTTTAACCTAGGAGTTTTGCTGCAAAAGCGAATCAGAATTAAAGTAGTTTCATAATTTTTAAAGCAATTCCCAAGGCCTAGAGGATGGGATGCTGCAGAGGGCTGGGGAGTGTGTGTGTGTTTGTGTGTGGTGCTTGGGGGTGGTGTGGGGGAACGTGATGCTGCTCATAACATGAGTTTAGATGAATAAGCCTGTGAAATGGAATTGGGTGACAAAATAATCCTCAGGGAAAGCCTGTTAGGTGGTTGGAGTTCTAATTATAAATGAAAGAGGTCAGACCTCATTATGATAAAAATGCAGTTTTAGCTTCATGATTTCAGCTAGTGCTTTTGATCTGGCTATTAAAAATCCTGCAAAGATTTTAAAGGCAATTTGGTTCATTTAATAGATTGTCTGGACCTGAGCTGACCAGCGGGGTGGCTTTGGGTCATTTAAAATGTGCTGTACATGTAAAATTCCCAGTTGATTTTGAAGACTAATGAAAAATAAGAAAGCCAAATATTAAAAAATATAACATTTTGTACGTATTGGGTTAAATAATGTGCTATTATAGTTTTAACTGTTTATTTTTACTTTAATTTTCCTGTGGGGTTTTTTCAGTGAAAACCAAAAAAACCTGTTAGAAATTCTAACACTAGTCCTTTAGAATTTAGAATTCTAAATTCTAAAAGAGTTGTAACGCTTCTTTTTAGTTTTCAAATGGAGCTACTACATTTAAAATTGCACAGTGACTTGCTTTTGTGGCTCACATTACGTTTCTATTAGACAGCACTGGTCCAGAATCCATTTAGTTTTTGACACAAATTAGATCTTTGATAGTCTCAGATTTATTTTCATCCCCAAGGTTCATGACGTTTTGCATACTTCCTAACTGTAGTCTCAGAAGTGAGTCAATTGCAGTGGGTTAGGTGACACTAGCCTGCCTGCCAGCACTCTTGCCTCCAACTCTCTACAAGTTGTCTCCTACACATACCTCAGGTGAAGAGGGAATCATTTCTTTCTTTGAGGAAAAGAAGACTTCCCTTCAACCAAGCTGATGTTCCAAACTATTTTTTTTTTTATATTTGATTTGATTTTTTGAGACAGAGTTTTGCTCTTGTTGTCACACTGGAGAGCAATGGCGCAACCTCCACATCCCAGGTTCAAGTGATTCTCATGCCTCAGCCTCCCAAGTAGCTGGGATTACAGGCATCCGCCACCTTGCCTGGCTAATTTTGTATTTTTAGTAGAGACGGGTTTCACCATGTTGGCCAGGTTGGTCTCGAACTCCTGACCTCAGGTTATCCACCCGCCTTGGCCTCCCAAAGTGCTGGGATTACAGGTGTGAGCCACCATGTCTGGCCCAAACTATTTTTTTTAACCTAAACTGTAGGATATAGTAAGTAGCAAATTGTCAAATTTAGCAGAGCTTTTCATTATAATATCCATGAGTCTGTCAACTATCCTATAAATAAATAGGTGACTTAAAGCCTCAAATGTCTTTCTGAGTGCTCTGGCCAGAGCAGAAAATGGAGATATAACTTCAGCAAATGCTGAATTGCAATTCGACTTTATTCTTAATGAGGCAGATAATTTGTAGTGTGATGAAATACACAGAAAATGCTATGTTCAGTGGACTCAGGAGAGACTTAATAGATAGAAAACTTCTTTTGCTCCTGGAAGCTAAAGGGAAGGAGAAGGGAGACAGAGGAGAGATAAAGGGAAAGACAAGAGGTGTCAAAAGACTATATATTCAGGAGATTCCGTTCCAAGATGGCTGAATAGGAACAGCTCCAGTCTGTAGCTCCCAGCATGATCGATGCAGAAGATGGGTGATTTCTGCATTTCCAACTGAGGTACCTGGTTCATCTCATTGGGATTGGTTGGACAGTGGATGCAGCCCATGGAGGGTGAGTCGAAGCAGGGCGGGGCATCGCCTTACCTGGGAAGCGCAAGGGGTCGGGGGATTTCCTTTTCCTGGCCAAGGGAAGTTTTCCACATGGCACCTGGAAAACTGGGGCACTCCCACCCAAATACTGTGCTTTTCTAACGGTCTTAGCAAATGGCACACCAGAAGATTACATCCTGCACCTGGCTTGGAGGATCCCAAGCCCACAGAGCCTTGCTTACTGCTAGCGCAGCAGTCTGAGATTGACCTGCGAGGCAGCAGCCTGGCAGGCAGAGGGGCATCTGCCATTCCTGAGGCTCGAGTAGGTAAAAAAAAAAGCGGCCAGGGAAGTTCAAACTGGGCAGAGCCCACCGCAGCTTAGCAAGGCCAGCTGCCTCTGTAGTCTCCACCTCTGGGGGCGGGGCATAGCTGAACAAAAGGCAGCAGAAACTTCTGCAGACTTAAACGTCCCAGTCTGACAGCTCTGAAGAGAACAGTGGTTCTCCCAGCACAGTGTTTGAGCTCAGAGAACGGACAGACTGCCTCCTCAAATGGGTCCCTGACCCCCATGTAGCTTAACTGGGAGACATCTCCCCATAGGGGCCGACTGACACCTCATACATGAGGGTGCCCCTCTGGGTCACAGCTTCCAGAGGAAGGATGAGGCAGCAATATTTGCTGTTCTGCAATATTTGCTGTTCTGCAGTCTCCGCTGGTGATACCCAGGCAACCAGGATCTGGAGTGGACCTCCAGCAAACTCCAGCATACCTGCGGCTGAGGGACCTGACTGTTACAAGGAAAACTAACAAACAGAAAGGAATAGCATCAATATCAACAAAAAGGACATCCACACCAAAACCCCATCTGTAGGTCACCAACATCAAAGACCAAAGGTAGATAAAAACCACAAAGATGGGGATAAACCAGAGCAGAAAAGCTGAAAATTCTAAAAACCAGAGAGCCTCTTCTCCTCCAGAGGATCACAGCTCCTTGCCAGCAATGGAACAAAGCTAGATGGAGAATGACTTTGATGAGCTGACAGAAGTCAGCTTCAGAAGGTTGGCAATAACAAACTTCTCCAAGCTAAAGGAGGATGTTCAAACCCATCGCAAGGAAGCCAAAAACCTTGAAAAAAGATTAGACGAATGGCTAACTAGAATAAACAGTGTGTAGAGAAGACCTTAAGTGACCTGATGGAGCTGAAAACCATGGCACGAGAACTACGTGACGCATGCACAAGCTTCAATAGCCGATTTGAACAAGCGGAAGAAAGGGTATCAGTGATAGAAGATCAAATTAATGAAATAAAGCAAGAAGAGAAGTTTAGAGAAAAAAAGAGTAAAAGGAAATGAACAAAGCCTCCAGGAAATATGAGACTATGTGAAAAGACCAAATCTACGTTTGATTGGTGTACCTGAAAGTGACGGGCAGAATGGAACCAAGTTGGAAAACACTCTTCAGGATATTATCTTGGAAAACTTCCTCAACCTAGCAAGGCAGGCCAACATTCAAATTCAGGAAATACAAAGAACACCACAAAGATACTCCTTGAGAAGAGCAACACCAAGACACATAATTGTCAGATTCACCAAGGTTGAAATGAAGGAAAAAATGTTAAGGGCAGCCAGAGAGAAAGGTCAGGTTACCCACAAAGGAAAGCCCATCAGGCTAACAGCGGATCTCTAGGCAGAAAGCCTACAAGCCAGAAGAGAGTGGGGGCCAATATTCAACATTCTTAAAGAAGAGAATTTTCAACCCAGAATTTCATATCCAGCCAAACTAAGCTTCATCGGTGAAGGAGAAATAAAATCCTTTACAGACAAGCAAATGCTGAGAGATTTTGTCACCACCAGGCCTGCCTTACAAGAGCTCCTGAAGGAAGCACTAAACATGGAAAGGAACAACCGGTACCAGCCACTGCAAAAACATGCCAAATTGTAAAGACCATCGATGCTAGGAAGAAACTGCATCAACTAATGGGCAAAATAAACAGCTAACATCATAATGACAGGATCAAATTCACAAACAATATTAACCTTAAATGTAAATGGGCTACATGCCCCAATTAAAAGACACATACTGCCAAATTGGATAGAGTCAAGACCCATCAGTGTGCTGTATTCAGGAGACCCATCTGACGTGTGGAGACACATAGTCTCAAAATAAAGGGATGGAGGAAGATCTACCAAGCAAATGGAAAGCAAAAAAAAAAAAAAGCAGGGATTGCAGTCCTAGTCTCTTATAAAACAGACTTTAAACCAACAAAGATCAAAAGAGACAAAGAATGCCATTACATAATGGTAAAAGGATCGATTCACCAAGAAGAGCTAACTATCCTAAATATATATGCACCCAATACAGGAGCACCCAGATTCATAAAGCAAGTCCTTAGAGACCTACAAAGACACTTAGACTCCCACACAATAATAATGGGAGACTTTAACACCCCACTGTCGATATTAGACAGATCAATGAGACAGAAGGTTAATAAGGATATCCAGGGCTTGAACTCAGCTCTGCACCAAGTAGACCTAATAGACATCTACAGAACTCTCCACCCCAAATCAACAGAATATACATTCTTCTCAGCACCACATCGCACTTATTCTAAAATTGACCACATAGTTGGAAGTAAAGCACTCCTCAGCAAATGTAAGAGAACAGAAATCACAACAAACTCTCTCTCAGACTACAGTGCAATCAAATTAGAACTCAGGATTAATAAACCCACTCAGAACCACACAACTACATGGAAACTGAACAACCGCTCCTGAATGACTACTGGGTAAATAACAAAATGAAGTCAGACATAAAGTTGTTCTTTGAAACCAATGAGAACAAAGACACAACATACCAGAATCTCTTGGACACATTTAGAGCAGTGTGTAGAGGGAAATTTATAGCACTAAATGCCCACAAGAGAAAGCAGGAAAGATCTAAAATTGACACCCTAACATCACAATTAAAGGAACTAGAGAAGCAAGAGCAAATACATTCAAAAGCTAGCAGAAGGCAAGAAATAACTAAGATCAGAGCAGAACTGAAGGAGATAGAGACACAAAAAAATCCTTAAAAAAATCGATGAATCCAGGAGCTGGTTTTTTGAAAAGATCAACAAAATAGATAGACCGCTAGCAAAACTAATAAAGAAGAAAAGAGAGAAGAATCAAATAGATGCAATAAAAAATGATAAAGGGGATATCACCACTGATCCCACAGAAATACAAACTACCATCAGAGAATACTATAAACACCTCTATGTAAATAAACTGAAAATCTAGAAGAAATGGATAAATTCCTTGACACATACACCCTCCCAAGACTAAACCAGGAAGAAGTTGAATCTCTGAATAGACCAATAACAGGCTCTGAAATTGAGGCAATAATTAATAGCCTACCACCAAAAAAAGTCCAGGACCAGATGGATTCACAGCCAAATTCTACCAGAGGTAGAAAGAGGAGCTGATACCATTCCTTCTGAAACTAATCCAGTCAATAGAAAAAGAAGGAATCTTCCCTAACTCATTTTATGAGGCTAGCATCATCCTAATACCAAAGCCTGACAGAGACACACCAAAAAAAAGAGAATTTTAGACCAATATCCCTGATGAATATCGATGTGAAAATCCTCAAAAAAATACTGGCAAACTGAATCCAGCAGCACATCAAAAAGCTTATCCAACAAAATCAAGTTGGATTCATCCCTGGGATGCAAGGCTGGTTCAACATATGCAAATCAATAAACATAATCCATCACATAAACAGAACCAAGACAAAAGCCACATGATTATCTCAATAGATGCCGAAAAGGCTTTCAACAAAATTCAACAGCGCTTCATGCTAAAAACTCTCAATAAACTAGGTATTGATAGAACATATCTCAAAACAATAAGAGCTATTTATGACAAACCCACAGCCAATATCATACTGACTGGACAAAAACTGGAAGCATTCCCTTTGAAAACTGGCACAAGACAAGGATGCCTTCTCTCACCACTCCTATTCTACATAGTGTTGGAAGTTCTGGCCAGGGCAATCAGGCAAGAGAAAGAAATAAAGCGTACTTCTTTAGGAAAAGAGGAAGTCAAATTGTCCCTGTTTGCAGATGACATGATTGTATATTTAGAAAACCCCATGATCTCAGCCCAAAATCTCCTTAAGCTGATAAGCAACTTCAGCAAAGTCTCAGGATACAAAATCAATGTGCAAAAATCACAAGCATTCCTATACACCAATAACAGACAAACAGAGAGCCAAACCATGAGTGAAATCCCATTCACAATTGCTACAAAGAGAATAAAATGCCTTGGAATCCAACTTGCAAGGGATGTGAAGGACCTCTTCAAGGAGAACTACAAATCCCTGCTCAACAAAATAAAGGAGGACACAAACAAATGAAAGAACATTCTATGCTCATGGATAGGAAGAATCAATGTCATGAAAATGGCCATACTGCCCAAGGTAATTTATAGATGCAATGCCATCCCCATCAAGCTACCAATGACTTTCTTCACAGAATTGGAAACAACCACTTTAAAGTTCATATGAAACCAAAAAGGAGCCGGCATTGCCAAGACAATCCTAAGCAAAAAGGACAAAGCTGGAGGCATCACACTACCTGACTTCAAACTATACTACAAGGCTACAGTAATCAAAACAGCATGGTACTGGTACCAAAACAGATGTATAGACCAATGGAACAGAACAGAGCCCTCAGAAGTAACACTACACATCTACAACCATCTGATCTTTGACAAACCTGAGAAAAACAAGCAATGGGGAAAGGATTCCCTATTTAATAAATGGTGCTGGGAAAACTGATTAGCCATATGTAGAAAGCTGAAACTGGATCCCTTCTTTACACCTTATACAAAAATTAATTCAAGATGGATTAAATGGGCAAGGACTTCATGACTGAAACACCAAAAGCAATGGCAACAAAAGCCAAAATAGACAAACGGGATCTAATTAAACTAAAGAGCTTCTGCACGGCAAAAGAAATTACCATCAGAGTGAACAGGCAACCTACAGAATGTGAGAAAATTTTTGCAATCTACCCATCTGACAAAGGGCTGATATCCAGAATCAACAAACAACTTAAACAAATTTACAAGAAATAAACAAACAACCCCATCAAAAACTGGGCAAAGGATATGAACAGACACTTCTTAAAAGAAGACATTTATGCAGCCAACAGACACATAAAAAAATGCTCAAAATCACTGGTCATCAGAGAAACACAAATCAAAACCACAATGAGATACCATCTCACACCAGTTAGAATGACAATCATTAAAAAGTCAGGAAACAACAGATGCTGGAGAGGATGTAGAGAAATAGGAAAGGTTTTACACTGTTGGTGGGAGTGTAAACTAGATCAACCACTGTGGAAGACTGTGGCAATTCCTCAAGGATCTAAAACTAGAAATATCATTTGACCCAGCAATCCCATTACTGGGTATATGCCCAAAGGATTATAAATCATGCTACTATAAAGACACATGCACACGTATGTTTATTGCGGCACTATTCACAATAGCAAAGACTTGGAACCAACCCAACTGTCCATCAGTGATAGACTAGATTAAGAAAATGTGGCACATATACACCATGGAATACTATGCAGCCATAAAAAAGGATGAGTTCATGTCCTTTGCAAGGACATGGATGCAGCTGGAAACCATCATTCTGAGCAAACTATCACAAGAACAGAAAACCAAACACCACACGTTCTCACTCATAGGTGGGAATTGAACAATGAGGACACTTGGACACAGGGTGGGGAACATCACACCCGGGGGCCTGTCATGGGGTTGGGGGAAAGGGGAGGGATAGCATTAGGAGAAATACCTAATTTAAATGACGAGTTACTCGGTACAGCAAACCAACATGGCACATGTATACCTATGTAGCAAACCTGCATGTTGTGCACATGTACCCTAAAAGTATATATATATAAAAGACTATTCAGTAGGATTTTATTAATTATGTATGTTAAGAATATACTGTATGCATTAACTTTTCATTTACTGAGCAAAGGTTTTTTGATTTTGGTATTTGGTTAATAAATGAACAATAATTTTATTCTATAATATTCAGAATATTTTAGAATTCATTTGGTGTTGTCGAGCAAAAAATTTATGAAAGGATATCTAGCTCATTTATTTTTCTTTTCAATTATATTTCATGAAGTTCAAGTGTGAAGGTATAATTTGTGCTCATCAATTAATATATCCTGTCATGCCTAAAAATGTTGGATTTATACTTTTCTATAGTCCTAATATTTAACTTGAAAATCTTCTTGGGGACTTTTTTTAAGTTCAATGTTTCTAAGAAGTTCTTAGTTTGTTAATTTTTTTCCAAGCTGATTTAGAAACTTTTTGAATGCATCTTAAATTTTTTTGAAGAAATACATTTTTTCTTTGTGTGCTATAAAGTACTCCGATACTCCTTTAAAATACATGTGTCAGGTAACAGAACTAACATCTTTGTGGAAACTGCTTTTCTTGTGTAGTTACCTTATTGCATCTATTGTGTCTGGGAGAAGTCACTGATTTTTCTGGATATTCTCCAAATGTCTTTACCAGTGTTTAGCATTATAATAGGAGTCAAGTCTTTTTTTTTCCACTATAATTTCAGATCTTGAATGTACTCCATAATAAATATAGTACATAGTTTGTCTTTGCAATGAAAAACCTCAGTCATGTGCCTCCCCACCCCTCCTGGGGGTTAATATTAGGAATTAGAATAAGTCAGTGAAATATGGGAACATATTTCATGATGTCACTCATGGCCTGCTTGAGAGGGCCTGAAATAACTACTGAGTAAAAAATGATATTAATCTTAATTGAATTCTCCTAAAGTTAATTGTGATAATGGTTATTTTTCTACTAGGTAAATCAACTGCTTTTTTGAGAATAAATGCCTAAATGAAATCCTGCTTATTTCAATCTATTTAATGCGTCTTTAACATTGAATCAGCATTAGAGTTGTGGCTGTTTTTATTATTATAATTTAACCTCAGTTTCAATATCATATTTAGATCTAACTGTTTAACAGCTGAACTTGTAATAGCTGTACACGTTGAGGGCCGCTTTCTGCTAATACCTTTGATTTTCTGTCTGGGGACTTCCTTTCTGACCACTGGGGCGTGAATGCCCTGCTCATACAGAGGCTAAACCAGAAGTGCAGGGGAATTAACTTCAGAAACAGCTCACAAGCAGTGTTAAGGGGGAAGCTAGTAATGACTATCACAGTTTCCTCACCCCTTCATCTGATTAACTTTGAGGCATATTCTACCTCAGTACTTTACAAACTTTATCATTTGGGGATCCTGTTAAAAATTCACATCCTGATTCAGTGGATTTGTGGTAGAGCTTCAGATGACGATGACGGTGATGATGATGATGATCCGCTTTGAGTAGCAGGCTCTACACTGTCTCTCAGAATTCCCCAGTGAAATTAAGCTTCATTTGGCCTCAATGGTAACTTTCTTGATTATTCTCCTTTGGTTGGTTTTCTTCCCTTGCCTATTTCTCACTTCTCTATTCCCCTACCAGTGTTTCCTACTTGCATGTGAATTCTTATTTCAGGTTGCTTCTGGGGTAACCCAAGCCAAGAATATGCATCTATCTATTTATCTATCTGCTCACCTATCCATCCATCTATTCATTTACATCTATCCATCCATCCATCCATCCATTCACCTATCTATCTAGCTATGTAATGCATTCATCTTCTATTTATCTATTTATGTAATCTATTTATCTATCTATCTTATCTATCATGTGTCTAATATATTCATCTATCCACCTATCTATTCATCTACCTAATCTATTCATCTATGTATCTACTATTTATCTGTCTAATCTATTCATCTATCCATCTATCTATCTAATCTGTCTACCTACATACCTACCTACCTATCTGGAACCTAGCAACAGAGCACAGCCTCTTAAAAAATCCAGTAAATTGAAGAGCTGAAAGAGAAAGAATGAAGACATACTGGAGGGGGTGGAAAGGAAAAGTTGATGACTACCACCTAAAGGGACTTTTTCTTCCTCCTTGTGTCATTTTCAACAGGATGTGGTATCATGGAGCTCTGGTGAAAGAAGAGACTAAGCAGTTAGCTATGGCTACATAAATGGGATAGCTCCAGAAGTCCATGGAGGGATCCCCTTTCTACTAGGAAAGATGGGCAAGG
This sequence comes from Pongo abelii, assembly GCF_028885655.2. Lineage (NCBI taxonomy): Eukaryota > Metazoa > Chordata > Mammalia > Primates > Hominidae > Pongo > Pongo abelii. Next base: position 11,386,197 of record NC_071990.2, read on the forward strand.
ACTTTATGCCTGATTCTGTTATTCAGGGCACATTGCTGACAGGGTTGGCTAGTGAGGCCATAGAGAGAAGGCAGGCCAAATGCTAATCTTGGAAAGGACGGAAGTCAGCATAAGCAGAGAGACACAGGGTGAAGTGGTAGTGGAGAGCGGATGCCACAGTGTGTGGGCTTGTGGGTCAGCCCTATTAAGGGGAGGAAAATCAGTAAATGGGCTTGCAGATGGTTACCCAAGATTTCTTCGTGACTTTGTGCAGCCTGTACAATGTATGCTCCTTATCTTGTGGGAGTGTAATTGAGAGCCCTGGACTTCCTCAGCTCAGATCCCAACTCTGCCACCTCCTGGTTATGCTACCTTAGCATGTGTATTCAACCTCTTTAAGTATCGGTCTTCCCATCTATGTAGTGGGGACAGTAATTCCTATTTCATGGGATTGTCATAAAAATTAAATGAGATGTTTTGTACAAAGTGCTGCCTTTATCACAACTGGAGGATAAGAGAGCAGCCCTGATATTGTAAATATTCCCAAGAATGATGAGGAAATGACAGTGGACCTTTTACTTGATTCCAGCATTATGAACACACACACACACAAACACACATATGTTTAACAGCATATTGGTAGAAAGCCACAGGAGCGGTAATACCCTGATTATGTAAATCAACCCCGGCTCTAACAGCTAAAAAACCCTACTACTGCTCTTAGCTATGCATGAAATCACCCCCGTGAAACTTCTTTGAATAAAGCAAACATCTGTTCTTGGTGGAATGCAAAAGAGAAACTTTATTTGAAGTTCCTGCTTCCCCTTCTCATTAAAAGTATTTCGAGCACTATTAAAATAGTTTCTGCCAAGAGCACTTTTTGCGCTCTTCAGTTTCTTAGGTTCACTGGCCTGAGAACCAGCATTCAGCATTCTTAGTCCCACCATAGCTGGGAGTCTGGGGTCTGGGAAAGGGATAGAGTCAGTTTGTTTTTGCCCTCAAGACCCTCTGATCGCCTCGGATGGTCTCACCTGCTATTGCTTCTTTCCAGTCCTGACAGGTTGATATTCTGGAAGCAAGATCTTGGAAGGCCAAGGACAGGTCATTTCTTAAGACTGTGCAAAAGAGAATCAGTCTTCACAGTAAGCTATTTGATTCTAGTAGTTCTTTCATCTCAGTCTTTTGAAAGCAACTTCCCCTCTTTAACCAACACCTGCCATGGCCTCTTCATGAGCCGAAGAAGGTGAGTGCTGATGGAAATCCCAGATGTGGCCAAAACTCCCCAGCAGCAGACAGGTCAAAAGTCTTTTGTACCCTTTCCCGTAACGGGTGGCACTTGATCTTCAGAGTGGCTTACGCTGTTCAAGAGGGTTTGAATCATAAGACATTTGGGGTTAAAAAAAAAACCTGTCATTTTGCATTTTGATTTTTGTAGAGCCAACTACAATGTATTTGAAAATTGTGTTCTTGAAATAAGCCTGTAATAGTAGGTGTCAAAAGTATCAGAGAAAAAGTGTCTACTCTTTTAGTGGTGTAAGTTGTGGTTGTTTCAAATTACATTTCCTTGTACTATATGATGGATGTACTATGCACACACACTTTATCACACACGTGTGTGTGTGAGAGTGGAAATGTGTAGGTAGTCAGAGAGGGAAGAATAAAGAATTCATGTTAATGTCTAAATAAATGAATTAATTAGTGAAATAAATAGATTCCTATTTACACTATACTACAATTTTTAAGGATAACCAGCTGTTAATTAATACACTGGACTTGAAGGAGAGTCATTTGTGTTGAAACATGAAATGTTTGTCCTCTCTCCTCCCTCCCACCTGGAAAACATGAAGGATCTGCAACTCACACATACTAGTGTAATTTAAACACAGTTTGAAAGAATTGATAGGCTGGGCGTTGTGGCTCATGCCTGTAATCCCAGCACTTTCGGAGGCCGAGGCAGGCGGATCACAAGGTCAGGAGATCCAGACCATCCTGGATAACATGGTGAAACCCCGTCTCTACTAAAAATACAAAAAAATTAGCTGGGCGTGGTGGCAGGCACCTGTAGTCCCAGCTACTCAGGAGGCTGAGGCAGGAGAATGGTGTGAACCTGGGAGGCGGAGCTTGCAGTGCACCGAGATCACGCCACTGCACTTCAGCCTGGGAGACAGCGAGACTCAGTCTCAAAAAAAAAAAAAAAAAAGAATTGATAGGCAGCAATTCTAACCTAAAGGGTTCATATTGAAACCAGTGATCATAGATATCTAAATAGGTCCTAATTAATGAGAAATTGCAACCATTTTCTGCTTGAGGGAATTGCCCAAGTTCCAAACTGCAGACTTGACATTCATATGCCATGAAAAAACATGGATTCAAATACAGAGACCCTAGGCTATTTCCTAGAGCTCCAACGATGTCATCAGAAACAAAAATGTTCCATTTGACAACCATGAGATTTGACATTATTGACCTACATGGAAGTTTTTAACACTGCCACTCATTCTGCCATGTGTAAAGGGGTTCAGCAGGGTGACCGTCTCAGGGATGCATACATACATTTTCTCCACACATCCTCCTTAATTCAAGGGTCATATCTGTGGCTCCCCTAGCAAAGAATCAAAGGCCAAAGGTGAGTGGCCCAGACTCTTTCTCGTACTGGGGAACACAGAGCAACAGGTGCAGCATATCACTGAGCTTGGCTGCTGACAGGGAAAAGCATTGATAATTTCCTCAGGTCTCACAGATCAGAAACAACAGGATACCCTCCCGCTAATTGGTGGGCACCGTGACTGCTATAGTTGGTTTGATTGAAATCAGTATTTAAATAATATTTTTAAATTGTGGTGAAATACACGTAACATAAAATTTACCATTTTAGTGTATAGTTCAGTCGTGTTAAGTATGTTTACAGTGTTGTGCAACCAATTCCAGAACTCTTTCATCTTGCAGAACTGAAACTCAATGCCCATTAAGCAATTCCCATTTCCCACTCTCCACAGCCCCTGGCAGCTGTCATTCAACTTTCTCTCTCTACAAATTTGACTACTTTAGCTACCTCACGTAAGCGGAATCCTACAGTGTTTGTTCTTTTGTGACTTTGTGCTTCTTTCACTAAGCATTTTGCTCTCAAGGTGCATCCATGTTGTAGCGTGTGTCAGAATTTCCATTCTTTTAAGGCAGAATAATATTGCATTGTATAAATATACCACGTTTATCCATTTACCTGTCAATGGATACTTGGGTTGCTTCCACCTTTTTGCGATTGTGAATGATGCTGCTATGAGTGGGGGCGTAGAATCAGTGTATTTAATTCTAACACTAAAAGGCTCATATTCCGCTGCATGACTAACCCACTCTATGATCCTCAGTAAGTCATGTGTTTTGTAGAGAGCATACAGTTGTTCTAATTCAGGGATCCCTTTGGATCCATGATACTCATTAATATAGCTGAGTGGAGTTAGAGAATCTTTAGGCATGGAGCAGAAAGAAAGCTTAGCCAGTTTAAAGGTTGATGTAAATTTAAATCTTGGCCTCCTTAGCACTAAATTTTCATTGCCCAGACTGTTCCAGCCAAGATTCACTGAATGAATATTACCCAAAAGTTCCACCCTTATTGATAGAACAATCGTGGCTAACACTTACATAGTGTTTAAAATGTTCTAGACCCCATTTTTAAGCTACATACACTATCATCATCATAACTGTTTTACAAATGGGAAAATGAGTCTGGGTAGTTAAGTCCCTTGCCTAGTGTATGCAGTTAGTCGGGGCTGGTGTTTGAATGCAGGTAGTTTCACTCCAGAGTTCACGCACTTCACCATGACACTGTGGACATACATGGATAGATGTATATGGGAAAGTGTATGATTGGGTGTTTTGACAATCAGCAATGAGAGGAGACATATTAGAACTCCAAATCAATATTGTTAAAAAATGGTGCAACAGCATAAAATAGAAAGTCCTCTGGTTTTTAAGTTGCACACAACTAATTGGAATCCCAACTCGGGCAGCAGCTATTTGATAACACTGACCAAGTTTTTATCCTCTTGGCTTCAGTTTCCTTATGTGAAAATGAGAATAATATCCACTTAACTCAGTTGTAGAAAATTAAGAAAATAATGTTGTCAAGTGCTTAGCTTATAGTAGGTACTCAATAAATGTTAGTTCTCTTCACTCTTTTGGGGCAAGAGAAGAAAGTGATCTCAAAAAACAGAAATATGTTGGCTGGGTGTGGTGGCTCATGCTTGTAATCCCAGCACTTTGGGAGGCCAAGGCAGGCAGATCATGAGGTCAGGAGATGACACCATCCTGGCCAACATGGTGCAACCCCGTCTCTACTAAAAATACAAAAATTAGCTGTGCATGGTGGCTCGTGCCTGTAATCCCAGCTACTCAGGAGGCTGAGGCAGGAGGATTGCCTGAACCAGGGAATAGGAAGTTGCAGTGAGCTGAGATCGCGCCATTGCACTCCAGCCTGGTGACAGAGCGAGATTCCACCTCAAAAAAACAAAAACAAAACAGAAATATGTTTTCATAAAGGCATATATTGCATAAACACTTTTTAAAATGATTGCCATTAAATATGAACACTTAACCACTTTATTTTTCTCGTGTACAAGGAACTTAACATTTGGATTGCCTCCTCTCTCTTTTGCGTTCTGCCAAAATCTGTTCACAAATGCAAGAGACATGTGATGTTGGAAACCTAACAATAGGTCCTAGTAAAATCAACCTTGTATTTTCTTTAAGTGGAGAAAGAGCTTTAAATGACAAGATACGGACCTTATTAATGGGCTAAACCTACATTCTCTTTCCCTTTGCCCCAGAATTCCATGCCTTTGAATATTTGTCATAAGTCAGCAAGGGAAGTGCTGTCTCCCAGGCTTCACCCAAGATCATCGTTATGTTTTAGCAGCCACATAATCAAAGTCTTGCCTCTTCTTTTTATTTTTAAAAAATAGTGTAACAATCTGATCAATAGAAAATGCTATAAGTACATTTTTTTGATAAAATAATGCTCACATGGAAGCTTAGATATTTGTCCAGTTAGATAAGTTGATTCAAAAATGATTTTTATAAGTTCAGTTGATTCAATAATAACCACACTTGTTAGGATAGTGTTGCACAAGGAAAAATGTCTTCCCATTGCCCCAGTACTCTTTGCTTTGAAGATGTACACAGTAAGCCACCAAGGGGCCAATGCGAGATGCACAGAAATTCAGATCTGCTCCTTTTTTTTTTTTTTTTTTGAGACGGGTTCTCGCTCTGTTCCCCCAGGCTGGAGTGCAGTGGCGCGATCTCAGCTTACTGCAACCTCCACCTCCCAGGTTCAAGCAATTCTCCTGCCTCAGCCTCCTGAGTAGCTGGGATTACAGGCATGCACCACCATGCCCAGCTAATTTTTATATTTTTGGTAGAGATGGAGTTTCACCGTGTTAGCCAGGATGGTCTCTATCTCCTGAACTCGTGATCCGCCCACCTTGGCCTCCCAAAGTGCTGGGATTACAGGCGTGAGCCACTGCGCCCAGCCCAGATCTGCCACTCTTAAAAGGAAGGTAGAGAAGAAGTTTCTTCATAGAAATTGAAGGATAGCATATTTCTCTATGTGGAGACTTACATCTCCATACATGTACAGACAACAAATATTTCCATGTTGTTTCTCACTATTACCCCTCTTTTCTTTGTAATGTTTTTCTTTGAGCAAAAAGTTTAACTCTGCAATTTGTTTCCTCTGTATGATGTTTAGTGATTGATTTCCATTAAATATCAAAAGAATGGCAAGTTCAAACAAGCTTAAGAAGCTATGGAACTGTCTGTAAGATGGATTCTATTTTCCATTTGTGCATGAAATATCTTGTTATCCACATTATTCGAAGTTCCAGCCTACAGAGAGATAAGGACATTTGATTGAGTGTGAAAGGTAGGAATGGAAGTGTGGGTTGTTTAACCTCATTGGACTCTCTTGTTGATTTCCAGATGGCAAAATGCATGTCCAGCCTCCAGTGACGCTGCATGGAGGGTTGGTGCTTTACTGAATGAAAGTGTTAACTGGAAAAACTTCCCTTACCTGGAAACGGATGAAGTCCTATAACTTTTAAGACATGGCTCTTTTTGTGTATTATGGTAGTTTGTGCTTTCTGATATCTTTTCTTTCTTTCTTTCTTTTTCTTTCTTTCTTTCCTTCCTTCCTTCCTTCTTCCTTTCTTCCTTTCTTCCTTTCTTTTTTTGAGACAGAGTCTCACTCTGTTGCCAGGCTGGAGTGCAGTGGCGTGATCTTGGCTCACTGCAACCTCTGCCTCCGAGGTTCAAGTGATTCTTCTGCCTCAGCCTCCCAAGTAGCTGGGACTACAGGAGTGTGCCACCATGCCTAGCTAATTTTTTTTGTATTTTTAGTAGAGACAGGGTTTTACCATGTTGGCCAGGAGGGTTCTTGATCTCTTGACCCAGTGATCCGCTGGCCTCGGCTTCCCGAAAGTGCTGGGATTACAGGCGTGAGCCACCGCGCCCGGCCCTGATTATCTTTTCTTGAACAATCACATCCCTCCTTTGGAGTGACTGGATGTCTGCTGTCAACATTTACATCAGATCATATTTTTCCTTTAGGCCAACCCTGCCTACAATCACTCTTGAACTATTAGGTTACTGCTATAAAACACTATTCACAAATTTTAAAAGGTAATTACTGTTTGCATCTTTAAGTTCTCAGGAACAATTTTGTTGGTTATTCTGCACCTTACAATATTAGTCTATTCCCATTTTAGAGACAAAACTAAGCATGAGGTAGGATAGTGACTGGTTGAGAAGTTAGCAGTGAATTGTGGTTCAAGGTGAGAATTCACAGACTTTGGTCCACTGAGCCATGTTTCCGATGCTTACATATCTGTGAAACAGCTGCAGCTGAAACTCTGAGAAATATTCTCTGCAAAGTGGAATATTTTAAAAGAACCAAGATCTCCTTCCCCTCTTCTCTTCATACAAGAATCTGCCCCATTTCTCATAGCTACTCACCTTTCTTGGTTTGAGCACCCTGGGACAGCAACTCATTGTAGATCCAGTATCTCCATTTGACAAAACCCTGTCTCTACTAAAAATACAAAATTAGCTGTGTGTGGTGGTGCATGCCTGTAATCCCAGCTACCTGGAAGGCTGAAGCAGAAGAATTGCTTGAACCCGGGAGGCGGAGGTTGCAGTGAGCCAAGATCACGCCATTGCATTCCAACTGGGCAGCAAGAGCGAGACTCCGTCTCAATTAAACATAAACAGACAAACAAACAAAATGCTAGCAATATGGATCAGGTTCTCTGAAATCCTATTGGTTCATCTGTCTCATCAGTAAGCAATGAAGCAGTGCCTTATGGTTGGCTTATATGCAGACACCTCGGGTCTTTCACATAGTGAATTGTGTGAGGCCAACAGTCGTCAGCCTTGGGCTTGCCTCAGAACCACCTGGAGGGCTTGTTAAAGCACCTGTTTTTGGGTCCCACCCCTAGAGTTTCTAATTCAGCAAGTCCAGGCAGGGGCCTGAGAATCTGCATTTCTAACAACTTCCTGAATGATGCTGATGTTGCTGCTCCTGGGACCAAATAGTTCAGAGACAATTTTTCTGGTAGGGCACTGGTGGCAGATCCATTCACTTATCCTCATTTTTTTGTGTGTTCAGAATAGTGAATCTTTGATATAGCTTGAATGTTTGTCCCCTCCAAGTCTCATGTTGACATGTGACCCCCAGTGTTGCAGGTGGGGCCTGATGGGAGGTGTTTGGGTCATGAGGTGGATTCCTCAGGACGGTTTGATGCCATTCTGACAAGATGGAGTGAGTTCTTACTCTTGGCTCCTGCAAGATCTGGTTGTTAAGAGAAGTCTGCTGCCTCCTTCCCCTCTCTTTGGCCTCCTCCTCTCTTGTCATGTGATTTATTTGCTCCCCCTTCACATTCCACCATGAGTAGAAACTTCCTGAGGACTTCACCAGAAGCTGAGCAGTTGCTGGTACCATGCTTCCTGTATAGCCTGCAGAACCATGAGCCAAATAAATCTCTTTTCTTTATGAATTACCCAGCCTCAGGCATTCCATTATAGCAATGCAAATGGACTAAGACAAGCTTTAAAAAGCTATTAAATAAAAATATCGTTTAATACACTATTCTTTGTTTTCCTATGAGTGAAGAGAATAAACATTATTCTCAAGAGTCTCAGAACTTCCCGCCTTGGCCAAGATGCAAAGGGCAGAGGACCCTTCATTAGATGCTACTTGGTGTTTGCACACCTCTCTCAACTGTGTCAGGCATTGCTAAGGAGGTTTGGAGTCAACTCTGGCAATATTGCTTTTTTAAGCCAAGGAGCAAAAACATGAGCATGACTCAATATTAAATGTTGACTTTAAAGGCCTCCTGCTCTTACTGTTTTTGTAATTTAAAGAAATCTAATCCTTTCATATGGCCCTGCTGTGCCTCTCCCTGGCATCATATTTGTTTGGGCTTTGGAGTCAACGTTAATACAATGATTTAAAGGAAAAAGAAAACAGCAACCTTAAAAGCCGGGGTTTCTTTTAGACTCAGGCCATGGACAGGCCAGCCATATGGGTGTGGATGTAGGACATTTGCATGTTTCTGCAAAGAGCCACATGTGTGAGGGAGAAATGGGGAGCACTGGGGCCACCCAACTTATGAAACAGAGAAAGGCTTTACTGCTTAAAAACCTTAAGGATCAGGTTGGTAGGTGGCTTGGGTGACACAGGAAAGAATTTGGGGATTTAAAAATCCTACAAATGATGTTTATTTTTTATTTTTATTTTTTGAGTTAGAATTTTGCTCTTTCGCCCAGGCTGGAGTGAAGTGGTATCATCTTGGCTCACTGCAACCTCCGCCCACCCAGGTTCAAGCTATTCTCCTGCCTCAGCCTTCTGAGTAGCTGGGATTATAGGCACCCACTGCCACACCCGGCTAATTTTTGTATTTTTAGTAGAGACGGGGTTTCACCACGTTGGCCAGGCTGGTCTCGAACTCCTGACCTCAGGTGATTCACCCGCCTCAGCTTCCCAAAGTACTAGAATTACAGGTGTAAGCCACTACACACGGCCTATAAATGATGTTTAAATGTTATTTAATACATTGAAGTCTCCAAGAAGACAGTTTTGTTAACTCTCTGATTTTCAATTCACTCCAGTAATAGTGAACTTTTGCTTCTCAAATGAGAACCTTCTTAATTTTCTGAGACTAACTCTAAGCTGTTATAATATTTTTCTTTTTCCTTTTTTTTTTTTTTTGAGACGGAGTCTCGCTTTGTTGCCCAGGCTGGAGTGCAGTGGCGTGATCTTGGCTCACTGCAACCTCTGCCTCCCAGGTTCCAGTGATACTCCTGCCTCAGCCTCCTGAGTAGCTGGGATTACAGGCGCACACCACCACACCTGGCTAATTTTTGTGTTATTAGTTGAGACAGGGTTTCACCATGTTGGGCAGGCTGGTCTTGAACTCCTGACCTCGTGATCCACCCGCCTCAGCCTCCCAAAGTGCTGGGATTACAGGCATAAGCCACCGTGCCTGGCCAATATTTTTCATTTGAACCATAAAAAAAATTCACTGTGAGTTCTGAGAGCATTTTTTACTTACAAATATCATACTATTTTTTGGTTTTGTCTTTTTTAAAGACAGGGTGTCACTGTACCCTGCCCGTGCAATCTTTTAAATTTATTCAGGGGACTCAAACTTTGGGCCCCAGTGCAATGGTGTAGAGAACATTTCATTTCAACTCATTCGTCTTGTCTGTCCATTTGTTCTTGGCCTTGGTAGAACTGGAAAACTCCTGACACATAGACCTGACTGGGAGGGGGGAAAATTTTAATGTTACAACCAAAGAACCACAGGAAGGGATATCCCAGCTCTATTCCCATGGACTCATGTGATTTCCCCAAGAGGCAAACACAGCAGATCACTTCATCCATCATCTTCTTTGGTCTTTTAAAGAGCACAGCTTTTCTGGGACATGGACAGAAACCCCAGAGACAATTGAACTCGTCGAGAAGCTGATTCCTTGTGCTGGGGACCAGGCTAACCCTGAATAAAGGAAGTCTTGCTCTCACTGTAGACTGTTTGCAACCTGTTTAAATCAAAGGAATTAATCCACACCGCAGCACACAGCTTATTTGTGATCATTAAGTGAAGTAGTCAAGAGGGAAACAAATGTTGTGTACTCAGAGATGCAGCCAATGTCGTCCCCATGTGAGACGTGCTTGCTGGCTTGTGTGTGTTAAAGAGTGACTGGACTCCCATTCCTGTATGTTGAGGTTTCTCTAAACTCCAGTTCTGCCTTCCCAGTCAACAGAGGCTAAAGATACTAGGGAACATTATATGTTTTGTTCCTCTCTGTACATAGTTTTTCAGGTACCCAGGTTTTGCAACTTCACTACCTCTTCTTTGCTATTGTTAGGAATAAATACTATGGAGGTGGTGAGGGGACAAAAGAGCATACTGAAAAGGGCATGAGACAGGAGAGAAGATGGCAGATCCAAAGCTCGGGGTGGGGAAAGAGCTTACCTGAATGATTTAAGACCAGAAAAAGATGAGAACAGATACCCTGGGTGAATGTATCAGAGACCAGAGGCTGGTGAACCACCTCCAGAAAACCTGTGCCTCAGGCCTGAATGAAGCAGAATTCCTAAAGTCAGCCAAAGGAAGACCAGTCTGATGGTTCACAGAGGTGACCCAAGGAGGCAGCCGGCACAGAGGCCAGGTAGGAAGTGCCGCAATAGTGGCTGGCCCCTGGCAGTGCAGGAGAATCACCTGGAGCTTTGGGAAAATGCCAAGGTCTGGAGAAACACATATCTGTTATGAAGTTCATAAACAGGCAGAAGTAAATAATGTATGTTTTAGATATACATACATGTGCATATAGATATAATAAAAGCATTTTCAAAACAAAGATGTAAAAATTCAGGGTCATGTTTACCTCTGCTGTAGGTAAATGAGTGCATTAGTTGAGGATCACATGGATAATGAACTAATTAGAATATCGTGGCTCTTAAAGCAGGTGGCAGGTTCACGAGTATTTATTACATTATTAAAATTGGACTATATGAAAGATGCGCCCATGCAGTGGTGATGCATGTGCCATGAATCAAAATTCAAACTTTTCCAATTCTAAGCACCTGAGATATGATTTAGAAATGTACTAATGCTACTATTTAAAAATTAGGATGGCTACTATTAGGCCATCCGAATTTGGATGGCTACTATTAAAAACATTAGAAAATAAGTGTTGGCGAGGATGTAGAGAAGATAGAACCCTCATGCACTCTTGGTGGGAATGTAAAATGGCACATGCAGCCAGTGTGTAAAATAGCATGTGGTTCCTCAAAAAATTAAACATTGAATTACCAGATGCTCTAGCAATACCATTTCTGGATATATATCTAAAATAATCACCACATGCAGTGGCTCATGCCTGTAATCCCAGCATTTTGGGATCTGGGAGCCCTCCCTTGGCTAGGGTCTATTTTCTAGGATGTCGAAGAATGTGATACATGTGCTCTGTCCACTTCCCTGTCCCGTGGCGCAGGAACAATCAGAAAGTCCCCTCTGCTGGGAAAAGGTCACGGTCCAAGATGACAGGTAAACCCAAGGTCAGAAGCCCAGGGCTCTTGAGGATGCCAACTGGCTCCACCGTATCGGGTGATTTCTCACATTCCTGGGGCCAAGTCTCCTGTTTTGTAACAGTTCAGTCAAGGATTTTACTGGAGTAGACAAGCATGAAATGAATTTTCCAGAGACGTTTCCGAAGTGGGGGAAAGTTCATGGCTCCAAGGCACCGGTGGGTAATGAAACAAAACTGCGAGCTTCTGTTTTTCTTTAGAAAGAGGGCTTCCCAGTTTTTAAAATCTGGATTTCTAAAACTTGAGCTGTATTTTCAACTCTCAGCTCAGCTTTGCCCTCTCACCCTGGTGTTGCAAGTGGATTCTGCGCTGCTTCTGAATTATCCAGGTGGGCTGCCCGGGTTCCACTCAGCACTGCAATATTGCTCAGAGCAGGTGCTCTTGAGACCTCTGGTTGTAATTACTCTCAGCACAGGATCACCGCTACCCAGAGGGACACACTTGGAGCAAACTTAGTGAAGGGCGCTTGCCTTAATCAGCTGGTATTGCCCATTACCAGTCTTTATTAGACTGTTGTTTATTACAAGGAACTCGTCTTTGATTTATGTAAAACCAAATACTTAGTTTCAAAATGAAAACTAAAAAAAACCTGGCCATCCTTTTTCACTTTTGGCATTACTTACCCAGCACTTGTCTTTGATATACATATGTACAGAAACCAATTTTAGGCTCCCAGAACTAGGAGAAATAAGGAAAATAAGAAACAAAAATCAGTTTTATAAAACATGCTAATAAAAATACTTCGATTCATCCTCATCCACCACTCATTGAATCTGCCAGTTCTGAACCTCGCTTCCACTGTTTGACCTTGAGTAACTTATTTAATAAATCAGTGAGACTCAATTACCTCTAAATTGGAATAATAATACCTATTTGGAGGGGACTATTATGAGAATTAAGTAAAATACCATATACTGCCTCTTGGAATTACTCCTTTATCTCTATTAAAATTATTACCATCAGAATGCAGATCTCCAGTTTACTACACTTTACATCCTAGTTGCAGAAATGGTATCAAGGACTGACTCCAAGCTTATGTCCTTGCAGCTAGCCTGACATTGACAAACGTTTCCCTTCCTGAAACACCAGCCCCTTGATACCACCCTTGCTTGAGGTTTCCAGTAGCTTCTTACTGCCTGCAGCTCAAAACCCACCATAGCTTCATCCCGTTCCACTTCTATGACTATACTAAATGTTGCCTGTTTCCATCGGAGTGCCCTTTTAAACCCTTTTTCCTGGAGGTAGGAAAGTCTAACTTAGTTTTTCGAACTGCTTTTTGTTTTGTACATGTCTCTGTCTTCCCACTCTTTCCTCACCACCCACTTCTTTCTCTCTATCAAAATCCCTGTGCATCCAATAGGATTTAGCTGCAGACCAGCCCCTCCCAGAAAATAGTCCCCAACGTCTCCAGTCCACTCTGATCTTAGCCCCTCACTGAGCTCTGGCTGTCCCTGTAATCCTGACCGTGCTTTCACACTTTTCATGGCTGAAGAGTCCTGCAAAATATGGAAACCCAGAGAAAAATGGTTAACAAACACTGACTATGATTTTCCTGATTGCACAGCTCAAGAGATTGAGTTCAACCACTTAAACTAGCTCAGATGTGGCGCCTCTTAATCAAACCCTGTCTTTCTTTAGCCCTGTCTTTTCTCTTTTTCTTCCAATAAAAGAGTACTTTATATTGGATCTTTTATCTTGATCAGCAAAGTTTTATATTTAACTTTTTTCCCCCAAGACGTTTTAGAGGTACTTTATTTTTTTCTATTTTCTAGAGTGTGAAACATGATATCTTAAAATTTATCTTAAAATCTATCAACATGTTTTGTTTTGGATTTTCACAACATACTTATTTTAGATCCTTTGTTTTCACTTTAAAAAATAAAACGATGTGAACACTTCATACTGAAACAAGAGGGCATATTACAGAAAATGTCTCCTATTTCTCCTCTGAAATTGATTTCTAAAATTACTTTGTTACTAAATGTGCTATCTTAAGCTGACTACCAGCTTTTGCAGGCATTTCCTGGAATCAGAATGTTGGAATGCCAAGAGTTGTATGTTTGAAGCAACACACCTGTTAGTTGCAACTTTGTTTTATTCTTTCTTTAGAATTATATACAAAAGATATTATAAAGATACAATGTTCCACAAAGCACAGATGATTTAGTATCTATTTATAATATGAGCTCATAGCATTACATCAGTGTTTTATAGATACAATTTCATATCCCAAGGCATTGTAGCAATACATTCCATATCACCATCTTTATTTTGTAATTCTTGAGAATAAGAAGAGTTAGCATCACACAATCTTGGGATTAATGAATTTGAAACAATCACAAATGTGAATTTTGTAGCATTTCTAGAATTCCAACAATTGAAAATTATATTTAAACAACAGCTTTCATAGTTATGACTATGTTTATATTCAGATAAAATAAAATTCACAAAAGGGACAAAAAGTAGAAAATATTTGGTGAAGTTTGCTAGTGGAAATCTGATTGGTCTCATAACTTAATCTTTAATTATTTGCCGTCATTAAGGGATATACTACTTAAAAGCTCAGACTTAAAAGCAAAGATCTCTCTCTAACCTGTTACAATCCTATGTCCTCTCTGAACACATGTTTAAGGTGAAAATGAAACATGTTATTCCCTCTAATAGAGGGATACTTTGCCAAGAAGTAGATTGTCAGGCAATCGAGGAAAAACAAATGGCTTGAGTAATCTAAAAACTGATTGATCCATTCAACAAATGTTTATTGAATGCCTAGTGTGGACAGAAACTGTTCTAGGCAGCAGCGATGCAGCGATGAACAAGACCAAGCAAGTCCTTGCTGTTATGGGGCTCACATTCTTGCGGGGGATGGACAAGAATAAATGAGAAAATAAGCCTGTAATTATGGTGAGAGCTTTAATGGGAATGAACCAGGCATGGTGATGAGAGGAGGCACTTGCTCTGAAAGAGTCATCAGAGAAGTTTGCTCCAAGGAGCTACCGTGACATCTAAACTAAGATCTGACAAATGAGAAGTGCCCAACTTTATGCAAAGGGGAAAGAATATGCAAGCACCCTGAAGTGGAAGGCACATTGGAGGAGCAAAAAGACAGTCAAAATGGCTGGGATACAGGGAGAGGGGGAGCAAATGGTACAAGGTGAAATGGAGTTTCATAGGGTCTCAGTCAACTAGAGTATTGTAAATTGGGGGAAAGCTGTACATTGTATTTTAAGTGCTTTTGGAAAGGAAATACCTGGATGCTTTCAAGCATAGAAACGACAAGATCTGATTTATATTTTATAAACACCTCTCTGGCTGCTGCGTGGGAATGGATTGTGGAGGGAAAAGTAGAAGCAGAAGGACATGCAAAGACAATTGTGGTCATCCAAGGAAGTGATGGCAGTGGTTGAGATCAGTGTGACAGCAGTGGAGATGGGTGAGGCAGATGGATTTGAAATATACTTTGAAGACAGAGCCACCAGACCCACCGATGGATTTGAGAGGAAAATCAAGTATTGAGTTCCTGGGTGGGTAGTTGATTCTGTTGTCTGAGATTGAAAGTACTAGGGGAGGAACAGGTTAGAAGGTAGGAGAGAATTACTTCATATTTGAGACACCAGTTAAAGAACCTAATGGAGATATTGAGTTGGATATCTGAGTCTGGAGCCCAGGAGAGAGGTCAGGGATGAAAAGGAGAGTCTGGGAGTCCCTGGCATATTGACCTCTCAAGCCTTAGGACCAGACTGTTTCACTAGAGAGACAATGTAGGCAGAGGGGCTGGCCTAGAACTATGTCCTGGGAGTATTCCAACGTATTAGAGGTTCAGCTGAAGAGGAGACTCCAGCAGAGAAGACATAAGAAACTTCCAGAGAGGCATGAGGAAAACGAGATGAATACAAATGAAAAGAAGCAAGAGGTTTCAATAAAGGAGGTGATCAGCTGTGCGGAGAGACACTGAAGGGGTTGGTAAGAGGAGGGCTTGGAGAGGGCAATTGGATTTGACAATGTGGCAGTTCTTTGGGATGTGGACAAGAATATTTTAAAAAGAGTTCTGGGGACCAAAACCTCATCACAGTAGGTAAGGAAGTGGACCCAGAGACCATGAGTTACTTTGTTGAGAATTTTGCTAGAAAAGGGAGTAGAGAAATGAGGCAGCAGTTAGAAGAAGATGTAGGGTCAAAGGAGGGATTTGGTTTGTTTGTGTGTTCTGTTTAAAGATGAGAGACAGTGAAGCATATGAGCATGCTGAAAAGAATGACCTAGTGGGGCTGATGATACAGGAAGGTGTGTAATTACAGAAGTGGAGCCAGCCCTCAATAACAGAGTTGATTACACTACCCAAATGAGAGCAGGAGTTCTCAAACGCAGGAAACATCCAAGCCTGACACTTGTATTCTAAGACACATCTTTTGACTTTTGTAATAAAAATATAAAATCTGAATCAAAGTGCTACAATTTATCTTCTAAAATTCCTAAAATCACATAGCAGTGATATAAAGAAGAATCTTTAACTCTCATATTCAAAGCTTCATAGATACCATATCTGTTTCTCCTACTTATCTGTAGTAGCTCATAAGCAAGAAGAGATGAGATCTAAAAGTTGCTAATGCTTTTTCAAAGTGTAATCCGAAATACAAGAGGATGCCATTCCCTATACTTAGACCCTCACTCACCTTGGGAAATGTCTGAAAATAAAATAATTGTTTTTTCCTTGAATGAAATGGCTCTAAGTTTAGAGACTGATTAAATATAAACTCAGCTGAGGAAACAAACAAAAAAACCACACACACAAAAGAAAAAAATCAACAAAATGTATTATACTTTTAGAAAAATTACAGAACAACTTCTGACAAATTAATAGTGTATTTTTAAAATCATTATTTCACTACACGAAGAGAGAAACTTGGATCTGGGAAGATCCCATTGAACCATCAGGAAAACATGTAAAAGAAAACGTGGCCAACAAGCATATGAAAAAAGCCTCAATATCACCGACCATTAGAGAAATGCAAATCAAAACCACAATGAGATACTATCTTACACCAGTCAGAATGGCTAGTACTAAAAAGTCAAAAAATAGATGCTGGCGAGGTTGCAGAGAAAAGGGAACACTTTTGGTTGGAGTGTAAGTTAGTTCAATCGTTGTGGAAATCAGTAGAGCAATTCCTCAAAGAGCTAAAAGCAAAACTACCATTTGACCCAGAAATCCTATTACTGGGTATACAGCCAGAGAAATGTAAATCATTCTGCCGTAAAGACACATGCAGGCAAATGTTCTTTGCAGCACCACTCACAATAGCAAAGACATGGAATCTACCTAAATGCCCACGAATGACAGATTGGATAAAGAAAATGTGGTACATATACACCATGGATTACTACGCAGCCATAAAAAAGAGTGAGATCGTGTCTTTTGTGGGAACATGGATGGAGCTGGAGGCCATTATCCTCAGCAAACTAATGTAGGAACAGAAAACCGGATACTGCATGTTCGTTCTTATAAATGGGAGCTAAATGACAAGAACTTATGAACACAAAGAAGGAAACAACAGACACTGGGGCCTACTGAGGGTGGAGGGTGAGAGGAGGGAGAGGAGCAGAAAAGATAACTAGTGGGTACTGGGCTTAATTCCTGGGTGATGAAATAATCTGTGAAACAGATGAAACAACCCCCCGTGATACAAGTTTACTTGTGTAACAAACCTTCTCATGTATCCCTGAACCTAAAATAGAAGTTAAAAAAAAAAAACCAGGAAACTGCATTGTACAACATCTAAAGAAGGCACAGAAAATCACACATTTTTGCTACAGTTCGGGTACAGTGAATATTAAATATGGCATTTTCTTAAAGCATAACTATGATGTTAAAATGAATTCCAGGATTAGACACTACTACAGAAAATGGTAAGTAGTCAGACTGTTATATTTTCCTTCCTATCTCTGGTCTCCCTCCAACCTTCCACCACTACCATCAGAATGTCACTGTTCTCAGTCTTAAGATCTGAACTCAAACTTTCTAACAAGGCATCTGTCTCCATGAGCTTCCCAAAGACCGATGCATAAGATGATGAGAACTAGATAGATACAGAGTTTAAAGACAACTTCAAACTTCTAATCTTGGGCAAATAACTTCACTTTGGTGGCTAGTAAAATAAAGGGGTGAATTAGATAACCTCTGAGTTCTTACTCACTTTTAAAAATTTGTCATTCTACAGTGCATTAGTGGTGGTGACCTTGTAGATGTCGAGATCATGATTTAAAAGGAACTGTTGAATTCCATGTTAATGCATCATTGCACTTAATTAGGAGGTTTTATACATTTCAAATGAAAGGTTGAGATGAATGTGTTATTTCAACTGAAAAGTTCAATAACACCCAGGTAGAAAAGGAGGCAAATTCTAAGGTCCACAAATAAGTGATTTATAAACTCAAAAACACATTAACACCAACTTTAATAGAAAATAAGTTCATTCCTTCCCCCTTAGCTTTTGTTCACTTATCTTTGCTTTTTGTATGCAGATAGAAACCGCTCAAAAAATAAATAAATAAAAGGAACTAAGGAGGATGGGGTGGAAATGGAAGAAAGGAGGGAGTGAAGGAAAAAGAACACTTTTTCTTAACAGGAAGACAGACTATGTTAGCTACCCCAACAAGTTTAAAATCCCCCAAATTAGAGTCACGTTTTTAGCAAGCTACACTCTTTGTAAAGATGATTAATAAATATTCTGCATGTGGTTACCTGAGATGAAACTGATATTAATTCATTTCAAGGGCATTAAGCGCTTGCCTGGACCACCACAGATTAAGAAGCAGTGGCCAGGCCGTGGGAACCTGTGGGGAGAGGCATCTGTATGAAATGCTTTTTCATGTTGACAGCCTGAAACTTCTAAGGTTTTAAGGTCATTTAAGCATTATTGCTCCTTCCCCTTCGCTTCTAAAAGCTTATCTTTCTCAGATGTCAGAAGAACATTCTAGAAACATCAGCAAATATGACACCTAAGAAACTAGCTTCACAACTTGTTATTTTGCTGGATATATGATATTCCAGTGACTATGGCTATGTAATAGTTACTCCAAAACGTGGTAGCATAAAGCAACCACTTATTAAGTCCATGGATTCTGTGGACAGGAATGTATACAGAACACAAAGCAGACAGCTTATCTCTGCTTCCTACTGTCGAGGGGCTCAGCTGAAATAATCTGAAGCCTCCTTCATGTCCTTGTTGGGAGCCTGACACTGGCTGATGGCCAAGAAGGTAGTTGGAGTTGGGTCACATACCCATGTGTGGCCTCTACTTGTGCCTGAGCTCCAAAGGTGAGTGCGTTGGGAGAGAGATAGGGAGAGACAGAGAAAAAGAGGAGTGGGGAGAACAGAGGGAGATGGGCAGGGAGAAGGAGTGGGAGGAAAAGGGAGACAGAAAAACGAGGCAGAAACCATATCAGCTTTTATGACCTTGCCTTGCAAGTCCCCTAGCTTTCTTTCCAGGACATTCTGTTGATTAGCAGCTAGTCACTAAACCCTGCCCATATTCAAGAGGGGGGATTTAAACTCCCACTTCTCAATGGAGGAGTGCCAGCCTCACATTATAAACAGAGCATGTGGGATGGGATATGCTTTTCTGTGGCAATCGTTGGGAAATAACAATCTGTCAAAAGTGGGTAACTTCATCTTTAAACAGGTTTATTGGCCTGTCCCAAGTTGCATCTAGACGTTATTCCTAGTATCCGCCATCTGCCTGGAGTAGGAAAGGACATTTTGTTGTTTCTATTTCTCAGGAAAGAGGACAGATTCTTATGACCTGAAACAGCACCTCAACTCTTACCTTAGAAATTTCTACCTGAAGAATCTGCTCTGAAACTATAGCAAACGATCACAGAGTGTTTGAGTGTGATTCCGGACTGATTCGGGAAGACCAAGAAGCAATGATGATGTCTGTTTTTGTCAAATATCTGAAAAGTATTTTTATTTTTCTAAAACTTTGTTCAGAAGTCTCAATATTGTAGTGTACAGAGATGTACACTAATTTAGTGATATGAAGATGAAGGGCTTTAAGCCTGTGTTTCTTGCAGGGATCTCAGTACCTAGGAACTCCAAAGAACAAACTGTTGCTCATGCAAAATTAAATTTCATGAAACAGCAAAGAATGGTGCCAGAGTTTAATTAATAGGATAAGGTTATGAGTCAGACTGTGTACCCCAAAAAAGATATGTTGAAGTCCTAAGCCCCTGAACCACAGAATGGGATCCTATTCAGAAATAGGCACAGTGTCCGGGCAGCATGGCTCACACTTGTAATCCCAGCACTCTGGGAGGCTGAGGTGGGTGGATCACCTGAGGTCAGGAGTTTGAGACCAGCCTGGCCAACATGGTGAAACCCCATCTCTACTAAAAATACAAACAAAAAAGTTAGCCAGCTGTGGTGGTGGGCACCTGTAATCCCAGCTACTTGGGAGGCTGAGACAGGAGAATCGCTTGAACCCAGGAGGTGGAGGTTGCAGTGAGCCGAGATCATGCCATTGCGCTTCAGCCTGGGCGACAAGAGTGAAACGCCATCTCAAAAATAAGTAAATAAATAAATAATACATAGGCACAGTGCAGTTGTTGTTAGTTAGAATTAGGTCACACTGGATTAGGGTGAGTCCTTAATCCAACAGGTCTGGTGTCCTTACAAATAGACAAATACACAGAAGGAACATGGCCACATGGAGATAGAGACACACAAAAACTTCATATTGAGATGTGGGCAAAGATGGAGAGACACTTCTACAAGTCAAGGAACATCCAGGACTACCCAGAAACTGTAAGAGGCAGAGAAAGGTCCTTCCCTGTAGGCTTTAGAGGAACATGGCCCTGCCAACATCTTGATCTTGGATTTCCAGCCTCCAGCATGTGAGACAATAAGTTTCTGGGGTTTTTTTTGGTGATAGAGTGTCACTCTGTCACCCAGGCTGGAGTGCAGTGGCATGATCTTGGCTCACTGCAACCTCCTCCCGGGATCAAGGGATTGTCCTGCCTCAGCCTCCTGAGTAGCTGGGATTACAGGGGCCCGCCACCATGCCGCTCATTTTTGTATTTTTTACTAGAGAAGGGTTTTCACCATGTTGGCCAGGCTGGTCTTGAACTCCTGACCTCAAGTGATCCACCCGCCTTGGCCTCCCAAAGTGCTAGGATTACAGGTGTGAGCCACCACACCCGGCAAGTTTCTGTTGCCTTAAGCCACTCTTTCTGTGGTACTTTGTTATAACGGCCCTAAAAAATGACTAGAGATAGAAAGTAAATCTCTTCGTTTCTGCATATACTAAAACAGGTGAATAGATTTCTAGCTCCCTTGGGGTCTGAACTTTTAAAAGAGAGATTTCTTATACGTATGATAATCATGATATTGTCATTTAATGTTTGGCTTCCTACATCAGTGACAGCCTTATGTTTCTTCCTCCCATTGCATTAAATATTGCTTCTCCCAGGCACCATATTTGCATTTGAGGAACCTATATCATTGCTTTATTCCTTTATGAAATCTTCCCCAATCTTTCCAACAGGAAGTAGGCCCTCTAATCCCTAAACTTCCTCAGCACCATATATGTACCGGATGTGGTAATTTTCTTGTCCTCAAATGTCTCTGGTTGTTTATAGGAGTGACATCTTCCCTGCTGGATAAACCACTGGAGGGAAGGGTTGAGGTTTTTAGGTCTTAGTACGGTATTTCCCACTGCACTTAAGACAGTGCTTTGTATTTAGCAAGTGCTGCATAAATATTTAAAAACTGGCTGAGAAGTTTTATGAGAGTTTATGCGATGAAGGTGTCCCAGAGCAAAACTTACAAGTATGTTTGGATTGGAAGATGATCCAGCTCTTCACTACCGGTCACCACTTGCTGGACTCAGTGGGCACTGCAGACACTGTACGCTATGTGAACAGGGCCCCGTAGAGCTTTGTAATGAAGCATCCCCTTTTACCACCTAGACCTTTCATAACCACAGGGTTACTTCCTTCACTACACACCCTTAAAGGATGTGGCCCACAGAAAAAAGCCCACCAGGGTGATTAAAAGCCTGGCTTTGTGCCAGATATCTTGGGTTCTGTGTTGCCCCACTCAGACCTCCCTTCACAAGAACCTACTACAGAGGCTGAGACCCCAAATGCTGCTTTGCCCCTCACCGGAGCATTCATGGCAACCCAAACTTCTAGGCTGCTCCCAGCCAAGAAGTGAACAATGTGAAGATTCTAAACTAGACCATTCTTGCTTGGTGCAAGTTTCCGCCATTCACCAGATTCCCCATCCATGGGCTTGGTCAAGACGTTCTCAGATCTGTGAAGTCATCTGAGGCTCTTCCTACCCGGTCCTTTCTTCCCTCTCTCCTTTCACTGATTTCACACCTGCATCTCAGTCTGAAGCCTTCTCCTGCCCCCTCCTCCTGTTTCTGCTCCCTTTATCCTCCATGGGTGTGGCTCCCAATAAAGCTCATGCACCTCTCATCTCGTCTTGGTGTTTGCTTCTCAGAGGACACAGGTTCAAATCCTGGCTCTTTTATTTGTAACCTCAATGTGTGACTTTGGGCAAATAATTAAACTCTTTTCGGCCTCAGTAACCTTATTTGCAAAAGTAGGGAAAGAATGGCATCTACTTCACATGGCTGTGGTGAGGACTAACTTGTGTGTAAGGCACTTAGAAGGTACCCATGTGGTGAGCACACTGTGCTTGTGATCATGAATGCTTCAGTGTCCGGCCTGAAAAGGCATTTGATCAATGTGTGATGAATGTTAAAAGTTAGAAGTAAACACTGTCATTACTGCAATTATCCGTGCAAAGTATTCTTGACTCTGTTATATGGATGACATTAATTCTCCACTCCCCTTGATAGATATCACTATATCTTCACCTTTAGATTGACCTGCAGAATAGCATTCTGAAGCTATTCCAGGATAATTTCCCAGGTTCCTAAGAATTCCATTATTTTTTAAAGGAAGATATTATATTAATTAAAAATCAGGCTGGGCACAGTGTCTCATGCTTGTAATCCCAGGACTTTGGAAGGCCGAGGCTGGAGGATCACCTGAGGTCGGGAGTTCAAGACCAGCCTGTCCAACATGGAGAAACCCCATCTGTACTAAAAATACAAAATTAGCCGGGCGTAGTGGCTCATGCCTGTAATCCCAGCTACTCGGGAGGCTGAGGAAGGAGAATCGCTTGAACCAGGGAGGTGGAGGTTGCGGTGAGCCAAGATTGTGCCATTGCACTCCAGCCTGGATAACAAGAGCGAAACTCCGTCTCAAGAAAAAGAAAGTCAAATTCCTTGCTTATGCTTATTTTCACTTGTTCTTATTTCCTTACCCTTTGTGAAAAAGAAGAATTGCTTTTGTCCTGTTTATGACAGTAAGAAAAAATATATCTCTACTCATTCTCCTTCTCTCTAGACTAAACATTCCCAGTTCTCCTAATGCTTTCTTTTTGATGTTCATTTCCAAACTATTTATCACTTGCTCATTTTTCCTGAATGCTCTCCAGTGTTCCAAAAAGTTGAGCCATGCATTGAAGAAAGTTCTCCAAAAGTGGCTTGAGTGATTGCAGATAGAAGCAACAGGAACTCTGCCTGTCTTTCCCTCAAGGCCTGTGATTAATGAAACCTGAGGAAGGCAGTTTCTTGGTTTAATTGATAGCTTCACTTTATTGGGGCAGAAACCCATAGATTAATAAGAAATTAGGTGGAGGGAGACTGTTTTCCTGTCTCGGTATAGAGGCATAAAAGAAATTCAGTAATGAAGAATACCTATTTCTAGCTGGAAAAAAGTGCACTCATTTATTATTATTAAATAGCTAATTTGAAAAGCTTGTATTATTATTTAACTCATGTATCACTTGCTGATAATTTTATAACTGAGAAAATTTTTCAGGGGCTATAACTTAAATTAAAACATGCTCTAAAGTTGTGTTTCAAAAGAAAAAGAAAAGAGAACCCACCAATTAAAGGCAGTATTTTGTTCTATAACGCATCCTTCCTGGCAGTGAAACTATTTTATGGTTCCAACGTAAAAGCCTTGGTTAGAATGTTTTGCTTTGGATCCTGT
Organism: Pongo abelii; assembly: GCF_028885655.2. Taxonomy (NCBI): domain Eukaryota; kingdom Metazoa; phylum Chordata; class Mammalia; order Primates; family Hominidae; genus Pongo; species Pongo abelii. The sequence continues at coordinate 11,409,880 of NC_071990.2, forward strand.
TTTTAAGTGAGGACTACCTTTGCGTTACTCATTCTTATGATTCTCATTTACTAAGAGTGAATATGAAGCACAATTCATGGTCACCAGAGCTCTGATCTATAGTGTTCACGAGCATAATAACCACAGATAATTTGTGCAGGCTGGATTGGTGGTCTCCGTTGCATGTATTGGTATCTGTGACAGGCAGAATCTAGGTCACAAGCTACCAGACTCACAGCACAATGCCTGGCATTGTGTCAATTACATGAATCCATGGAAACGAAGAGGAGAAGCTTGAATTTCACCCATAGCATCATGGGGAAAATGATGGGTTTTTTGAGAGAGGCCGAAATAGTGTCTCGGCATTTTCTCCTTCCTTTGGGACATCAGGATGATCCAGAGATACTTCCCAACAAACTAAGCTCAGTTAGCCATGCTTCATTCAAACTCAAAGGCTTGGCCTTATCTCTAAATAAAATACATGGAAGACAACCACTCAGGGGGGTGGAAATCAGAGATTTAGGACACCCTGGGATACAACAACAACAACAACAGTATAGCGGGGGACAGGAAGGCCCCAAGACAATGAGGCTTTAAGATTCCCTAAAACTAACAGAGCTGTGCTTTTAAAAGCTTGTCATCTGAAACTAACAGAGGATTGAGAGAGAAAATTAGTTTGACATTCTGAGGACACAATGTCAAAAAAAAAAAAAAAAAACTAAGAAAAATTTGCTCCAAAAAAACAACAGAAACTAAATCTAAAATAAAATGTAATTATAAATACTTAAACGCACACCCCCTCATAAATTTCCCAGCTGCCCTGGATTTCTCTCATGAAAGGAGGTGCTGGAAGAGAATCAACAGATCAGAGATATAAACACCAAAGGAAAGAATAAGACCTTCTTGGTTAAGTTTAGGTCCATTTGTCCAACTTGGCTTCACATAGTTAAAATTCATGCTGAAGTCACTTTGGAATGTTTGCAACCAGTCATTTGCCCCAGTTAGGAACAAAGCTAGGAGTGAGCATAAGAATGCAAAACAAGCAAAAGTCATTAAGAAGAAGGTAGCCCAAGAGTCACAGGCTTTTATATGAAGCTGTGGAATCAGGGAGTCATTTTCCCATCCATTCTTTTCTCATGATTAACTAGATTCTGTCCCTGTGTCTTTGCTCTCTCTATCATCCTCTCTCCTTTCTGGAAAACCGCGTCCGTTGTCAGGGGTATGGTAAGTGGGAAGGCCTCTAGGCTGAGATTGAAGACCCTTGAGGCTTGCACTTAGTGCTAATACATGCAGTGTGATTCTGAACTCAAGATTCTTCAAGAGTGAAGTAAAAAGGTTAGGCTGCATGGTCTCTGCCTGCTCGGGCCGCGGTAACACAGTACTGTACACTGCGCAGCTTAAGTAACAGAAATTTACTTCCTCACTCAAGTCTTTGATAGGGCTGGTTTCTCCTGAGGCCTTTCTCCGTGGCTTGCAGATGACGTCTTCTCCCTGTGTCTTCACGCAGTCTTCCCTTTGTTGTGTCTATGTCCTCATCTTGTCTTCTTATAAGGACACCAGTTGGGTTGGATTTCGGCCCACTGCATGAACACATTTTACCTTAATTCCCTCTTTAAAGACCCCATCTCCAAATACAGTCACATTCTGAGGAACTGGGGGTTAGGACTTCCACATATAAATTTTGGAAGAGATACACTTCAGATAATAATCTCCAAGGTTGCTTTCCGTTCCAGAGTCATTGGATTTTTTTTCTCTTTCAAGTACTGACTTTTCATTAATTTATCTTTCTAGTACTAAAAGGGATGATTCAGCCTGCTATGTTTAGAAAACATTGCAAAGGACTGAAGTTGTACTTTTCAGCTATCTGTAACCTTGTTCTCTTTAAAATAAAGCCATTCCAAGCCCAGCATGGAGGCTTATCCCTGTAATTCCAGAACTGTGGGAGGCTGAGGCAGGAGGATTGCTCATGGTGACATGTGGGTCTGTAGTCCCCCAGGAGTTCAAGGCTGCAGTGAGCTATGATCACACCACTGTACTCCAGCCTGGGTGACAGAGCAAGACTGGTTTGTTTGTTTGTTTATTTGTTTGTTAAAGCTATTCTGTAGGGCAGAGGGCACTGTTCCAGAGTCTGTGAGTAAACCTAAAACTTCTGTACTTTCTCAAAAATGAGACCATTGCACCTATGGCCATTGGAGAATCTTTTGAAAGAGGCTTGCCCTATGAGAATTTTGTAGGATTACTTTTTGAAGGGCATCAACACTTCCCCCTCACTGTCTTCAGGACTATCCCATGCCTTGGCTATGTTCTTTCAGATTGCAAAAGACAGAATTTGTTGTGTTCTGTTTTTTTCATAAGGATGCAAGAGAAGATAAGGAAGACAAGATCTCAACCACTTTCAGCAGAGCTTTGTGGAGAATGCAACATCCTTCAAGATACCATGAAGCTCCACGCATCTGGTCTTCTTGTTTCTTCGGGGAATAAATTTATTGTTCTCTGCTTTAGGTGACTTGAGGAGACAAAGTGATCCTCCATTTATGTCTCGGCCTCTACTTTCCCTGCTGATACCTGCAACTCTCTGGTGTCTTTGGCAGGTTCCAACTCCTTGACAGGGAGGCGAGTGCCCTGGGCAATTGGCCATCAGTGCACCCTGCCTCTATTGGAAAGAGCTTTTCTACCAGGCTGTTCTATTCTCACAAGTAAGCCTAAAAGAGATGGCTCCCTCAGTGGTTTACCTCTGGTCCTATCAACCTGATGATGAGGCCACTTAGTTCTGAGTAAAGTGACAGATGACCAAGGACTTTCTTTGAAAAGACACTGGGTTGGCCGGGAGCGGTGGCTCACGCCTGTAATCCCAGCACTTTGGGAGGCTGAAGCGGGCAGATAACCTGAGGTCAGGAGTTCGAGACCAGCCTGACCAACATGGAGAAACTCTGTCTCTACTAAAAATACAAAATTATCTGGATGCGGTGGCACATGCCTGTAATCCCAGCTACTCAGGAGGCTGAGGCAGGAGAATCGCTTGAACCTGGGAGACAGAGGTTGCAGTGAGCCAAGATTGCACCACTGCACTCCAGCCTGGGCAACAAGAGAGAAACTGTCTCAAAAAAAAAAAAAAAAAAAAAAAAAAGAAATGACATTGGCTGTTCTTGATACTTTAAGATTTCATAGACGCAGAAAATGCAAGTCAGCAAGCACCTCACTGAATATTCCCAGGGTATTCCATCCTTTTCTTTCATTTACCAAAAAGCTAAAGAGTAGTTTATATTCATTGCCTTCACTTTTGCATCTTCACTTTTTTATACTTCATTTCTTTATCATATCCCTGAAATCCTAGCAGTCTCACATCTGAGAGCCCACCTTCTTTCTCTTAACTCTAACTGAAATTAACTCCCAACTTTAATATCCATTTGTCTTTCTCTTTCCCAGCTTGCTGCTGTGTTTAAAACTATTGATTGACAACCCTACTTGCAAAGGCCCCTACCTTGGCTCCTATGACTGCATTATCCTGGGGGTGGGCAGCAAACCCTAGGGAAAGCCTTTCAATAATGAACCTGGATGTGAGTCCTGATTTTTCTCAATACTATCTATATCACACTGTGTATGTTAATTTTGTTCAATAAGCCTTATTTTTGTTCACCTAGTATATTTGTGATGATTGAATAATGGGGAAGAATATATTTGTGATGATTGAGTAATGGGGAAGAATTTTGCATAACACCAGGGTTTGGGCTTAGGTGAATAAGAGAATAAATGTGCAGATATTCAAGGCTTACTTCTTATACATAATTAGTTGCTAAGAGAGATTAACTTCACTTCTCTCATGTCTCCCAGATTTATTCCTCCTCTTCATTTTTATTATCTTGGTAGAACTCTTCACCACCTTTGACTTAGCCTAGTGGTAAATGAGCTGAGTTCTAAGCAGCTTTTGGAATTTCCAGGGAGATTCCTCAGGGACTTCTCTTCATTTTAACAAGGTTAGCTCCACTTTCATCTGTTTTATTTATGTGTTTGTTTTTTTATTTGAAGAAAATATTTTCATTTTTAACTTTAATAAGAAACGACACTTACCCAGTTATTGATTCTGCCTCATCCTTGGTCTGTATCTTCAGATCACCTCCCATATGATCTTAGAGTCAGTTCTCTGATTACTTATCCTGAAGCATATTTCTGATCCTGTCATACTGCATTGCCCGGAAATCTACTGTCCAAAATAGTAGCCCTTGGCCATTTGACTACTTAAGTTCGTTAAAATTAAATTAAATTAAATTAAATTAAAAATTCAGTTTCTTAGTGGCACTAGCCATATTTCAAATGCTTAATAGCCACCTGTATGTAGTGGCCGCCATTTTGAACAGCTCATAGTTAGAACAGTTCCATCATTCTGGAAATTTCTATTGGACAGAGCTGTGCTAGATAGCTTGATAAACATTTCCAACCTTGGCATTAGGATTTAAAATCTATCTTTACCTGGATCCTCTGCTGCTGTTTTCCTTTATAAAATGCTTCTGTAAGACTGAACTGTTTTCAAACATGCCATACTCAATTCCTGCTGTCATGCCTCCACTTACCCAACCCCACTTAGGGTGTCTTTTGCTTCATCACTGAACACCCAAATCCTACTCCCCATTTAAGGACTCTCCTCCATGAAGTCGTTTCTAATTTCCCAACTCAAAGTAATTTACTCTTCCTGTGAACTCTTACAGGATTTTAAATAAAGCACTCTAATGTCATCTACCTCATTTCTTCTAGAATTATAACTATCTATACATGTATTTTAGCCCTTTAATTAGTCGGGGTTCCTCTGGAAGCTGATTCTGAGACAAGGATTCAAATCTGAGTAGTTTAGCTGAGAGGTGATCCCCATAATCATCAATGGAGGAGGGGGTTAGTAAAAGTGGGAGGCAAAGAAAATCAATTAAGGATGCATTATCAGTTCAGTTACTGATATGGAGGACTAGACCTCAATCCCACTGGAGGCAATGTGGAACAAAGTTACCCCAGCCAAGATCAGGAAGGCTAAAATGTGTATTCACCAATGCCTTGCCCATTATTTATTTGAGGGATTCCAGGGAAAATCATTCTTGAGTATTTCCGTTTTGTCCTGCATTCAGAGCAGTCACACTTGGCCAGTAAAGAAAATCCCTCCAGCAGAGAATTGCAGATACTCACAGCAAGAAGCCTTTCTTGTGAACGGAGCATGGATGTGGAGCTGGTCCGAGCAGGCTGCCTACTGCATCTGCTATGACACCCAGCAAACTCTAAGGTAGGTCCTGGAGGGCTGAGGTCACATGAGTCATAGATGTGTGTCTCCCTTAGTGACCTAACACAGGCAATCAGCAAAGAGTTGTTCAGTGAATGAATGCATTATCCCGAAGATATTAGGTACTGGAGAAGAATTTGTCATGGAACCCAGTGGTTTGGATGGGTCAATTCACTCCCTGTCAACTGAGATAATCTCTGAATAGACAGACATATGCCTGGGGTTTTCTGTTGGCTTTGATGTTCAGTACTTATGGACTAAACATTGTACAAGTGTGGGAATTTGTTGAACCAGACTGTAAAGGAGTTTTGAGATTGCTCCAGAAGCAAAGGAGCTTATATCTAGAGAGGAATACTCGCGAACATCGACTGCAGCACTTGCCTTGGTTAGATGCCTGATGATGCTGTTGTCACAGCCACCAAGGGAACCAGGTTTTTTCATTGCAGCCAGGCTTTGATACAATCAGCCCTCTATGCCAGTCAGGAGAGGTGGCAGTGCAGTGTAAGATTTGGGAATCTAGGAAGAAAGTGTGTGTGTGTGTCTATGTGTGTGCATAGCATGTGTGTATATGTGTGTAGTGTATATGCTATGTATGTGGTATGTGTATGTGTGTATGTGTTTGTATGATGCATGTGCTATGTGCTGTGTATGTTGTGTGTGGCACATATGTGGTGTGTATATGTGTGTTTATGTGTGTGATGTGTATAGAGTCGTGTGTGATGTGTATGTGTATGGTGTGCAGTGTATATGTGATATGTGCATGTGTGTGTGATGTGTGTAGGGTCGTGTGTATGTGTTGTGTGTGTTTGTATGGTGTGTAGTGTGTGTGCTGTGTATGTGGTTGTGTGTGGGGGTATATATGGTATGTGTATGTATGCATAGGTTTGTGATGTGTGTAGGGTTGTGTATGTATATGGTGTGTGTGATGTGTATATGTATGTGTATTTGTGTGATGTGTGTAGGGTTTTGTGTGTGTGGTGTGTATATGTATGTGTCTTTCCAACTTGCTGCTGCATTAGGGTTGTGTGTGTATGGTGTGTGAGGGTGGTGTGTGTATGGTGTGTGTGGTGTGTATGTGGTTGTGTGTGGTGTATATGTGGTGTGTATGTGTGTGTGTGATGTGTATGGAGTTGTGTGTGTGGGTAATGTATGTGGTATGTATGTGTGAGTGTGGTGTGTATGTGGTGTGTGTGTGGGTGATGTGTGTGGTGTGTGTGGTAAATATGTGTGGGTATGTGATGTGTATTCAGAGTGTATGTGATGTGTGTAGGGTCGTGTGTGCAGGGGTGATGTGTGTGGTGTATGTGGTATGTATATGTGAGTGTGGTGTGTAAGTGGTGTGTGTGTATATGAATGTGATGTGTGTAGGGTTGTGTGTGTGTGGTGTGTGTGGTATGTATGTGTGAGTGTGGTGCATATATGGTGTGTGTGATATGTGTAGGGTTGTGTGTGTGGAGTGATTGTGGTGTGTGGTATGTGTGAGTGTGGTGTGTATGTGGTGTGTGTGTATGTGATGTGTGTAGGGTTGTGGGGGGGTGGTGTGTGTGTGGTGTGTGTGTGTGTGGTGTGTGTGGTGTGTGTATGTGATGTGTGTAGGGTTGTGTGCAGGGGGGTGATGTGTGTGGTGTGGGGTATGTGTGAGTGTGGTGTGTATGTGGTGTGTGTGTGTATGTGATGTGTGTAGGATTGTGTGTGGGGGGTGATGTGTGGTGTGGGGTATGTGTGAGTGTGGTGTGTATGTGGTTTGTGTGTATGTGATATGTGTAGGGTTGTGTGTGGAGGCTGATGTGTGTGGTGTGTGTGGTATGTATGTGTGAGTATGGTGTGTATGTGATGTGTATGCGTGTGATGTGCGTAGGGTTGTATGTGGAGGGTGATGTGTGTGTGGTGTGTGTGGTATGTTTGTGTGAGTGTGTGTGTGTGTGGAGTGTATGTGATGTGTATTGGGTTGTGTGTGTGGTGTGTGTGGTATGTTTGTGTGAGTGTGTGTGTGTGGAGTGTGTGTATGTGATGTGTATCGGGTTGTGTGTGTGGTGTGTGTGATATGTTTGTGTGTGTGTGTGTGGAGTGTGTGTATGTGATGTGTATCAGGTTGTGTGTGTGCTGTGTGTGGTATGTTTGTGTGAGTGTATGTGTGTGGAGTGTGTGTGATGTGTATCGGGTTGTGTGTGTGGTGTGTGTGGTATGTTTGTGTGAGTGTGTGTGTGTGGAGTGTGTATGTGATGTGTATCGGGTTGTGTGTGTGGTGTGTGTGGTATGTTTGTGTGTGTGTGGGTGTGTGGAGTGTGTGTACGTGATGTGTATTGGGTTGTGTGTGTGGTATGTTTGTTTGTGTGAGTGTGTGTGTGGAGTGTGTGTATGTGATGTGTATTGGGTTGTGTGTGTGGTGTGTGCACACGTGTGTGCTGAGAGTCTTTAAGGGTACGCATTGCAGCCCTCCAGGGCTGCAGAGGACCGACTGCCTGCCTGCACCATGTTGACCCTGATAGCAAGGCTGCTACAATATCGCCTTCCTCATGCCCTTGGTCTACTTTGCTCCCAGCTCTCACAGACAAGGAGCCACACATTAAAAGCCTGTGTTAAGCAGTCATGTGTCCTAAGAGAAGGGGAACATTGCAGTAAGAAATTCTGGTGAACGATAGAAAGCCAGGTGAGATGAACCTGGGGTACAGGGTCCTGGTCACCAAGCTAACTCAGTTTTCAAGGAGGAACCTGGTTGGAGACTTAGGTAGAGGAGGAAGCTCAGAACAAGTTTCAAACTGGAGGACCAGACAGTGGTTGCAAGTAGAGTCCCTCGAGGCTGAATCACAGCCCACAGTGTATAATTTTTAGAATACTCATCTTCCAGTCCCAGCTTGAAACTGACTTGGGGAAATTACATAGCCTCTTTCAGGCTCCTGCATCCTCATCTTTAAGACAAAGGTGGTGAAAGTCTCTATTGTCAGGATTAGAGGATTGCTTTTATCAGAAATTCCCCATGGAGAGCAACTACTATTATAGATGCAGGATCTTGATGGATACCTCGGGGATATCCCATCCCAATTAAATCTGTAGTAAGCGTTCAGGATGTAACATGGCAGCCAGGAATTGGGTCATTGCACAGTCATCAAACTCTGAGTTTCACACTAGATTTGTAGGTTTAGGTTTAAAGTTGCTTACGCAATCCCAGGTTGGTTTGGGAACTAGTGTGGGCTGAGCCTACTGGCGTGGGGAGCTGCAGCCACAGGTTTAGGGAGAGAAAGGCAGTGTAGAGAGAGATTATGTGTAGGATTGGGGCCTCATAGACATGTCTCAAAACATTGTGAAGTAAAACTGGGAATGGGGCAACACAAAGTATAGGAAGAGTGAAAATGGCCTCTCCAGAATAACTTGAGAGATAACTGCGACCACATCATCTCCAAATACTTCTCCATCCCACACTATAGAATTCCTATCTGGAATTCCAACTGCTGGATCTCCGGGTTAGGCAACCAGGAAGAGAACATTTTCTACAGATGGTGATGATTAAAATGCTTCTGTCACCAAAAGGCAGAGAGGCTCCGGGGGGCCAGGGAGGCTACAATCCTTCGTTCTACTTCTTTTATTGGTACATTGTTCTTTAAAGATGTGGAGATGGTCCCTGTTGGGATAGCACATGAAACACACTGGTTTCCTGGCTGTAAATAAAACCACTGGTGTTGTGTTTGACATAGCTGCTTTAGTACTTGGTCAGCAGTCCCATATGGTCTAGCAAACCTCTTAATTACAACTACAGAGGACAGATCCCTCTAGTAAACACCACCATGTTTAGCTTTTCCTTCTCCTGCTGCTGTCAGTGCACAGAGCATTTGAACTTGTAAGCAACAGGGGAGAAATACCAAATGTATACTCCCCTACCAGAGCTGAGCTTCTCACACCATTAGAGTTTGAAAGGGCCATTTGGGCAGGTTGCATGAAAAACTGGTAGACACCTGCTCCACTTTACCAAACCACAGTGAAGCAAAGTTTGGTTACTGTTTTTTGTTTTTTTTTTTTTTTGAGATGGAGTCTCGCTCTGTTGCCCAGGCTGGAGTGCAATGGCACAGTCTCGGCTCACTGCAGCCTCTGCCTCCCAGGTGCAAGTGGTTCTTCTGCTCAGCCTCCCGAGTAGCTCAGACTACAGGCGCATGCCACCACACCTGGCTAATTTTTGTATTAGTAGAGACGGGGTTTCACCATATTGACCAGGCTGGTCTTGAACTCCTGACATCAGGTGATCCACCGGCCTCGGCCTCCCAAAATGCTGGGATTACAGGCGTGAGCCACCGTGCCCGGCCAGTTTGGTTACTGTTTTAAAGAGATGAGAGAACTAATGTGAGCAAAGGGGCCAGGCAAGGAAAAGATGACTCCGGTATCCTTGAGTAAACTCTCTGTATCCAGGTGGTCAATTTCTGATCCAGTTCATTAGCACCCATGAGTGATGGAAAAATTTTGCAAGGCCTGGTTTGGCAAAAGTACAGGAAGAGGGCATAGCTCTATGAGTTGAATGGAAGTCTAGAGGTACAGAAAGGGGTGGAGTTGGCCTGCCTATGAGATCACTCTAACATTGGCATGTAGAGGGGGAGGGTGTGAACTATGCTAATTTCTTATAAAAAGGAGCGGAACCTTGGAGCCGGCTTCTGCTTTGAACATCCCTCCTGATCTCAGCAAGCTGCCTCCACCAGAGAAGGGCTGCCATGCTGGAAAACTCCATCCAGTGACTCCATCCCTCGGAAACATGCCCGTTTGAAAAAAGTACTACCCTGCTTAAAGATTCTAAATCTTGCCTTAATCTACTTCAGATTGAACTATTGCCGAAAAGGTACTTATTCAGAGTCTTTCACCTATGAAACCAAGATGCCAAGATGCCGTGTGCCCATTGTAAATTCAGATGTGTCCAGTCACATGTTTAGTAGAGACATTTCAGGATGTAATTTACGTAGTCTTCAAACTGTGAGCTACACACCAGCTTTGTAGGTTTGGGTTTAAAGTTGCTTGAGCAATCCAAGGTCAGTTTGGGAACTAGCATGGGCTGAGCCTACTAATGTGGGTGCATCTGAGGTGCAAGGGCAATAGGGTGGGCTTACCATGGTATGTTATTTGCCTGAGGAGTGAATGACTTATGAGGAAGAAGTCATCCCCAGGTAGAGTGTACAGATCTGGGCCACAAAACATGGTTTGTCATCATTTTTGGAGAGGCTGGGTGGGACGAATGGCTGCTCATACTGCTGTATGCCTGACCAGTCCCTCATAGATGTGATAAAGGACCCTAAGGAGATGAGCCCCGAGAAGACAGCCTAGCAATGGAGGATAATAGTCACAGGGACAGAGGCTGCCTCCCTGCCTACCTCATCACACTCTAGCCACTGCACTGACAGGCTACCAAGTGCATGGAATGAGGTCATGGCCATTTGTGGGAAGTGCTTAGTAGTGACCTGAAAATCCTGCTGTCAGTATCAGTGACCATGGGACCCAGCCAAGTACCCTCTAGAGTTGCAGCAGGCTTGTCACCTTTGCTACTGTGGACTCACAGGGCTGTTTTGAGGATCCAGGGGAACTTCTTGAGATCATGTGCACAATTGTCCCCGGGAATTTCCAAAACTAGCTGGGAGAGATTGGAGATGTTCTGCGGCTCTCATGCTCCACAATTTGTGGTTAAGCCAAAGAAGACAGCCTTTGCCAGTACTAGTGTGTGAGAGAAAAATACGTTACATATGCATTCTGTGAGCACAAAGTAATGAGACAGGGCCGTAAGTTAAGCGTGGAAGTCAGTCTCATCCCTGACAGACACACATTACGTAGGAACATGATTCTACTGACTTACCATATAATTGTGTTTGGCTTTGTTTTGTGTTAGTCCCAGCATAAGACAGATAGGGGTTTGAGCTGATCACGCCTTACTTTCTCCCTCAGTTCTTGTGATTAATCAGCAAGATGACAGGTCAGCTAGGGGTTGGGTGGAGTCAAAGTTGTAGGATACCCTCAGAGAATAAGCTCTTCAGAGTTCAAGCTGCCTCCATCCTTTCCGCCATTTGATTTATCCCCTACCAGGCTATGAAGCCTTGACTTTATAGTATAAACCTCTAATCAGATAAGCGGATCACAAAACCATCTTTATTCTCAAAACCACTGCTCTATTGCCCTAACCATCCTTGAGCCATCTCAGGGTAGAGGCATCAGCCTTCAGGAGTTACATAGGCACTGGCAGATCATCATAATAAGGATGGGTTGCCAACCTGCTCAGGTTACAGTGAATGATGATGGGTAGAGTCTGCTCTGAATTTCTCAGACAGGAGGGAGATACAATGTATTTGGTTCACCCAATTCATTTTAAGGGATTTGGTTCCCAGATTTCCTGCAATAGAAATCATGGCCCATTTTCACAGCCACTAGAGCATTAAATTCATGTATACAAAATAAAGGACTAGAAAACATGTAAACCTAAAAATGTTTAAGCTAAAATGGTGGTACAGATGTTATCTGAGTCCCATAAATCAGTATTCAGAAATATTGTCTTACTGTCAGAAGCAAACAGCAAACAGAGACTTGCATTAGCTATGTGTCTAGATAATGGCAAAAATTAAGTACAGTATTGTTTAGAAATCATAGGCTGGCAGATCTCTTCTCCTTTTCAGGGTTTAAAGAAAACATAACCTTCTCTGTTGCATTTAACAAAGAAAAAAAGGATTTTCTTGTTTTTTGTGTGCACACCCTGCCTAGGGATGAGTTATTCATCAAAATAAGCTTTCTTGTGTTTTAGAATTTGAGAATTTAGAATACTGAGCATTCTCTAACACATCTCCCTAAACATGCTAGCATTTTGATTCTGAAGCCTTTTTTCCATTTTGTCAAGTTCACCTTCTGAAAGGGACAGTGAAAAATTAGGGGCTGGCTCCACCCGGTGCTTTGATTAGAAAATTACACCTTCATGTATGAGGGCTGTCAATGGACAGTGTGCCCTCTAGCGCACGGAAACAGTAAAAATACTACATAAATACTACTTAAAAATACTAAAACTACCCCAAAAGAGTGACCAGTTAACTCACTTTCCATGCAGGTGCTAAGGACTATGTTTGTATGGTTGTTTTAGTGTCTATTGCTATGGAACAAATCATCTTAAAATATAGAAGCTTAAAACAACAAATTTATTATCTCCCACAGTGTCTGTGGGCCAGGAATTCAGAAGCAGCTCTGTCGGGTGGTTCTGCCTGGAGGCTTCTTTCACATGAGATTGCAATCAGACAGTACTTGGGGTTATTGTAAAGCCTCATTCGCTCCCGTGTCTGATGTCTGAGCTGATAAGACTGGACAGGCTGGGGTGGAAGCCTCTTTCTGTCTCTATGTAGTCCCTCTCTAGGGTTTCTCAAGCATAGCCAGACTTGTTTCATGTTGGCTCAGAACATCCAAGGTGGTGTCCCCAGAAAGAGAGCCAGGAGGAAGCTGTGTTGCTTTTTATGATCCAGCCTCAGTGGTCAGGAAATGTCACTTCTGCTGTGTTCTGTTGATAGAGGTAGTTGCAAACGTCTACCCAGGTTCAAGGGAAGGGAACATAGCCTCCACCCCTCAATACGGGAATGTCAGTGTCACGTCAGAAGAAGAGCATGTGGGATGGGATATATATTTGTGCATCATCTTTGTAAAAATACAATCAACTGCAATTGTTTTATTTAATCATTCTTCACCCTAAATGAAGTTGCTTCTATCATTATCCCAATTTTACATTTAAGTGAAAGCAGAAGGAAACATTAAAGATCTTCTTCTTATGCCCTTTCAGTGTCATACTAGAGCATTGCCTAATAAGCCATCAAAAGTGTCATCTGTACACGATTCTCAGTCTTGGCACTATTGAAATTTTGGTCTGGGTAATTCTTTGCCATGGGGGCTGTTAAGGGCATAATAGGTCATTTAGCAGACTCCCTGGCCCCCGCCCACCAGATACCAGTAGCACACCTTCATCCCTTTAGTTGTGATAATCACAAATGTCTCCAGACATTGTCGGATATCTCTGGGGTGGGGAGAGGGCAAATGTTCCCCCAGTTGGGAAGTTTTACAGGAAGAAAGTTACTTTTGATTATTTGCTATTGATGAAGGTGAGACTCTTGTAAAGTTAATGTTAACTTGTGGAAGATCATTATGTTGCAATTCATTTCTGTCCAATAGAAAATATAAATCCTACAAATTATAGTTTTGTTGTTTTATAATTTACCAGTTTCAATTTAACTTGCAATCTTATTCCAGCATTCTTTTTGTTCCTTGACTATATATAGTAATTTTTCTTCGCCTTCTTCATCCTGCTTGTTCCCTCATTGATGAGTTAAATAAACCTTTGTCACATGTGTGCATACACACACACACACAAACACACACACACCAGCTTCTTGGCAGAATGCAGAGTGAGAATTCTCTCCAATATGGGGATATGGAGCTATTATGATCTCCGTTCAAGAAAGAATTTGCAGATTAGCCGTGAGGGTGCAGTTAGGTGATAGCTTTGGTTGCAGTGCCTCTGGTTGCTTAGCCACAGCAGTTGAGCTGAGGCCATGCTTTTCCTAGGCAGACCTTTAACAGCTAATGAGCACAGTGGGCGTGCCAGGGCCTGGCCCTTTCTGTTCATCATGGAACTTCTCCAACAGGCAGCCTTTGCTTTGGAGCTCTCTGTTGGGCTGGCTGAGACTTTTGCAGGGCAGCACTGCAGTTTGACACTCTTCCTAACTAACACTCCTTCTCCATCCCCTTTCACAGGTGACAGATCTGCATCTCTAGCCTTCTTGTGCTTCAGGCACAACTCAAAGCTGCCAACAATCATGTTGCCCAATTTGTAAGCTGGAACTGCAGTCTTTTTGTTTTTTTGAGACGGAGTCTGGCTCTTTCGCCCAGGCGGGACTGCAGTGGCGCTATCTTGGCTCACTGCAAGCTCCGCCTCCCGGGTTCACGCCATTCTCCTGCCTCAGCCTCCCGAGTAGCTGGGACTACAGGCGCCTGCCACCGCGCCCGGCTAATTTTTTTTGTATTTTTAGTAGAGACGGGGTTTCACCGTGTTAGCCAGCATGGTCTCAATCTCCTGACCTCGTGATCCGCCCACCTCGGCTTCCCAAAGTGCTGGGATTACAGGCGTGAGCCACCGCGCCTGGCCTGGAACTGCAGTCTTAAGTGTGGCATGAGTTGCCTTCAGAACCCAAAGAGGCCTACCAGGCACTCCTTTTTTGAGGTATGAGATATAAGATGCAGCAATTTATCGTTTGCTTTGGAGGGGATATTCCAGCATGAACTTAACCACTGGATTCCTTAAATCCTCATTCATCTTTTCATCTCTGGAGCATGAGTGTTTTACCAAGACCTCCAGCATACTAGCCACCTCTTGCTTCTTCTGGCCAATGAACATGATGTCATTGATGGAATCGATGAGTTTGATGTTCACTGGGTTCAGGTGATCTAGATTATTTTAGACTATTATGGCAAAGGGCTGAGTTAAGATAGCCCTGAGGCAAAGCAATAAATGAATATTGGAGTCTGTCCCACGTGAATGTGAATTGTTCCTGAACTTTTTTTCTAATATGGATAGAAAAGGCACATTCACCAAATCGACAACCACATGCCACGGGCCTGCAGCCTGTTTAATGTGCTCTAGCTGTGATCCCACCTCTGGCACAGCAGCCGCAGTCGACCACCATGTGATTGAAACTGTACTCATCTGTTGTCATTCTTCAGAGTCCATCCACTTCCTGCTAGGGGAGACTAGCAATTAAAAAGAGATATGAGAGAGACGACCAATCCCTATTTTGTATTTACCATCTTGCCTGGGGGACAGTTTCAGAGTTTCCATTTGGCCTCTCCCACTATGATACCACTTCCTCACTGACCAAGGAACAAATATAGGGTTTACTCCAACTGCCAAGTACATTCATTCCAGTGATACATGGAAATGTAGAAATGCTTCCTGGGTGAGTCCACAGGTTCTGTGGGCCCACTCTGTGCCAGACCCAGCTAGGACTCCATTCATTACTTGACTCTTACAAGCCCCCACTTCAACAAGGGGTCCAGGTGTCAAGGTCAACTCGGAACTTGTGTGCAATAGTCTAGACCTTCCCTTTCCCTGGCATACAGTCACCCAAGCAAATGGTCGTGGGTCCCTTTGGGGAAGGATGGGACAAGTCATCTCGATATAAACTTGTTGCAGTGTTGCAGGGTACTTATTCTTAGGGACCTGGATGTCTTTTTAGTCAATGGATTTTGGACCTGAAAATTGGCTCAGTTCCTAGAATTGAGGAAAGTATCCTGACTTTTTACTGGGGCAATTGCTGTCAGCCTCTTGCTCCTCCTTTCTTGCCTTTTCTCGTTGTAGATGTTAAGCATCAGCCTTGTTGGCCCTTATCTATTTTGCCTGTGGGAATGCCATGCTTCTAGTATCCATCCCTCCACCTCCTTGAAGGTCAAGCCCCTTTGATGCCTCTGATCTTCCCAGTCGTTACAGTAATTGTGGACTCTGGGTTTCTAGTGGTTAAGCTTGGCCACTTGGTCTCTCATTCTGAGGCCTTACTATCCTCATGAATATTAATTACCTAGCTCTGTGACAGCAACCACTGAACACAGATGAGGCCTGATGTTTTGGCGAATGGGCCTTCCTGTGGGACATACTCCTCTGGTTAGTGTCCACGTTTCACATAACATATCCATTCTAGCACATCTCACCTCTTTATGCTTTCCTCTAGCTTCCGCCAGGGAAACTCAGGCATTTGCACTGAGTCATTGGCTCGGGGGAGCTGGCAGGAAGCATGGATTTAGCATAAAGGTGGTGGTGCGTCACAAAGGACAGCAGTTGGGCGGTAAGTCAGTCATGCTTCTGAAGCAGCAGACCAACATGGTGCGTTTTTGTGACTGCCACATATGCAAAAGCATGACATATATAATTATTTTAAAAGAACCACCCTGGTGGAAACAACACTGGGCAAAATCAGTAAAATACTGACTTTATACACACTGTCATTTTAATAAAAATAAAGAGAGATAACATTTATTGAGCATTCATGATATGCCAGGTGCTCTATTAGACACATATTGTAACATTACCTCATTATGTAGTTATTATTATCAGTCTCATTTTACAAATGAGCAAGAGGAGTACAATGTAACTAAAGAAACTGCTCAAATTCACATAGTAAGTAAAGAGGAAGACATGGAATTGGAACCAGGTGACCAAATTCACAGCAGCAGATATTCTTTCATTTTTTATGTCAGTGTTGTTTAGTTTTCAACATATTTTGCACATATTTTATTGGATTTATAGCTATATATTTTAGCTTTTGATGCTATTGTAGATGATACTGGTTTTAAAATTTCATTTTCTAATTACTCATTGCCAGTATATAGAAATATAATTGATTTTTGTATATTGACCTCTATCCTGAAATTTTGCTAAACCAAATTAAATTTTTTATAACATTTCTTACAGATTCTATGGGATTTTTCTGTATAGTCAATGTCATTTGCAAGTTGAAGCAGTTTTATTTTTTTCTTCCCAATCCGTATGTCATTTTATTTCTTTTTCTTGCCTTATTTCACTAGCTAAGAGCTCTAGTACAATACTGGTTAGGAGTGGTAAGGGGAAATATCTTGCTTTTTTTAAATTTTAGGAAGAAAGCTTTAAACATGTGACTATTAAGTATGATAGCTTTAGGTTTGCTGTAGACACACTATATCTAATTGTGAAAATTTCCTTCTATTCTTAGACTGCTGAGCATTTTATCTTTTTAAAATCATGCATGAATATTAAATTTTGCCAAATGCTTTTTTATCAGCTATTGAGATAATAATATATTTTTTCTCTTTAGTCTGCTTGAATTACATGGTTGTTTCTAAAGTTGAAACAACCTTCTATTTCTAGGATAAACCACCCTTGGACATCATATATTATCTGTTTCACATACTAAAGGATGATTTTTTAAAAAGTTTTTTAGAACTGATGGCCTGGCACAGTGGCTCATGCCTGTAATCCCAGCACTTTGGGAGGCCGAAGTGGGTGGATCACCTGAGGTCAGGAGTTTAAGACCAGCCTGACCAACATGGCAAAACCTCATCTCTACTAAAAGTACAAAAATTAGTCGGGTGTGGTGGTGCATGCCTGTAATCCCAGCTACTCAGGAGGCTGAGGCAGGAGAAGCGCTTGAACCTGGGAGGCAGAGGTTGCGGTGAGCCGAGATCACGTCACTGCACTCCAGCCTGGGAGACAGAGCGAGACTCCATCTCAGAAAAAAAAAAAATGTTTTTTAGAATTATGAAGTTATGTTCATGAGGGATATGTATTTTTTTTCTTATGTTTACCTAATTTGTTATTAGAATAAAGCTAGCTTGATAAAGGACAGATAAATATTTCCTTCTCTTCTATTTTCTGGAAGAGTTTGTGTAGAATTTGTATTATTTCTTCCTTAATTGGGTAGAATTCCCCTCTCTTCTATTTTCTGGAAGAGTTTGTGTAGAATTTGTATTATTTCTTCCTTAATTGGGTAGAATTCATAGGTGATGCATTTGGACCTTGAGTTTTATTCATAAAATGATTTGTATTACAAATTCAATTTATTTACTAGATATAGGTCTAGATTATCTATTTCTTCTTGAAGAAAACTTGATAATTTGACTCTTCTAAGAAATATGTCTATTTCAGCATGTGTTGGTATACTTAGAAAGGAAACATGTCTATTTCATCTAAGTTATTGAATGCATTTGCATAAAGTTGTTTGTAATACCTGCTGATTATCCTTTTAATGTCTTTGGGGTCAGTAATGACATTCTTCTTTTATTTCTGATATTTGTTTGCAATTTGTTCTCCTCTTTTTATTCTAATCACTCTGGCTAAAAGTTTATCTTTTTTGTTGTTCTCAAAAAAAAAAACAGCTTCGTTTTCATTGATTTTCTCTATTGTTTTTCCATTTTCTATTTTATTGATTTATCTTCCTATGTTTATTATTTCCTTTCTTTTACTTACTATGAGTTTTATTTAAGGTAGAAATTGAAGTTTTTGAAATGACAGTTTTTTTCTTTTCCAATATAGTTGTCTAATGCTATAGATTTCCTTCTAAGCACTGTTTTAGCCAATCTCACAAATATTAATATGTTGCTTTTCATTTTAATTAAATTTAAAATATTTTCCTTTATTTTGTTTTTTTTGAGACGAAGTCTCGCTTTGTCCCTCAGGCTGGAGTGCAATGGCACAATCTTGGCTCACTGCAATCTCTGCCTCTGGGGTTCAAATGGTTCAAATGATTCTCCTGCCTCAGCCTCCCAAGTAGCTGGGATTATAGGCATGTGCCACCACAGCCGGCTAATTTTTGTATTTTTAGTAGAGACGGGGTTTCACCATGTTGGCCAGGCTGGTCTTGAACTCCTTACCTCAGGTGATCTGCCCGCCATAAGCCTAGCAAAGTGCTGGGATTACAGGCGTGAGCCACCGCGGCCAGCTCCAATTTCTGTTTTGATCTTTTCTATGACTCACTTGTTATTGAAAATTGTGTAGCTTAAATTCAAAATCCTTGGTAATTTTTTCAGGTATCTTTCTGTTATAGATTTCTAGTTTAATTCCTAGTTTAAATCACAGAAGATACTTTGCATGTAATTCTATTTAAATTTATTGAGGTTTGTTTTATGGCCGGGAATATGGTCTTTCTTTGGTGAATGCTCCGTGTGCACTTGAAAATAATGTATATTCTACTGTTATTGGGTTGGATGTTCTATAAATGTTGATTAGGTCAAATCAGTTAATAATATTGTTCTTGCCTTCTATATCCTTACTGATTTTCCCTTTACTTGTCTTCTTGATTACTGAAAGAGGAGTATAGATGTCTTAATGATTAATTTGTCTACTTCTTTTAGCTGCAGCAGTTTTTGCTTCATGTATTTTGAAGCTCTGTTGTTAATTGCACACACATTTATGCTTTTTACCTCTTCTTATATCTTGTTTTAAACCTACTCCTTTATTATTATTTAAGGTCCTTCTTTATCACTGGTAACATATTTTGCCTTTATATGTACAATGGGTTTGTTTTGTAGACAGCATGTAAGAGAGTACTATGCTCTTTTTATTTTTTATTTCAGGGAAAAGCAGTTAGAAAGTTTCCAACAAGCACAAATTCCATAGTGAGGTTTTCCACATGTGGGGAAATCACAGGGGTCAGCACATCCAACGTGCAATGGACAAGCCTTGCACTGGGTAAACCACGTTCATAGTCATGGAATCTCATTTACCAGATAAGTATTGGTGTTGCTTTTCAAAAATCAGTCTGATGCTTTCTGCATTTTAATGGGAAATTTAATGTAATTATTGACATTGGTTAGATTTAAATCTGCCATCTTGCTATTTGTTTTATATGTATTCTATTTAGTCTTTGTTCCTTTTTTCCCTCTTTTTCCTTCTGTTCTGAATTAATGGAGTATTTTTATGATTCCATTTTATACTCACTATCGCTTTTTAAAAAACATATATTTTGGGGGCCGGGCACGGTGGCTCACACCTATAATCCCAGCATTTTGGGAGGCCGAGGCGGGTGGATCATGAGGTCAGGAGATCGAGACCATTCTGGCTAACATGGTGAAACCCCATCTCTACTAAAAATACAAAAATTAGCCGGGCATGGTGGTGGGTGCCTGTAGTCCCAGCTACTCGGGAGGCTGAAGCAGGAGAATTACTTGAACCTGGGAGGCGGAGGTTGCAGTGAGCTGAGACTGTGCCACTGCACTCCAGCCTGGTGACAGAGCAAGACTCTGTCTCAAAAACAAAAACAAACAAAAAAACATATCTTTTATAACTTTTTAATGGTTGCCATAGGTCTGCTAATATATACCTTTAATTATTCACAATCTACCTTGAAACTATTGTGTTTCACATGTAGTTTAAGGATCTCACCCTCACAACTCTATACTCCTAAGTCCTCTTTCCCAACCTTTGTGCTAAAATTTTCATAAATTTTAGATGTAAATATTCTACCAACATACACTACATGGCTACTACTTTTGCTTTAGTCATTCAATTATCTTTCAGGGCAATTATCAACTTAAAAATGTCTTTGATATTTATCTTCCTTTTCAGCATTTCTATAATCTTCATTTCTTTGTGTACAACTAAGTTTCTAGGATCTTATTCCTCCTGCTAAAGTACTTATTTAATTTTTCATCTTGCACAGATCTGCTGATAGTTAATTCTTTCATCTTTCACTTGTTCAAAACAATATTTATTTGACTTTATTTTAAAAGATATAGAATTCTTGCCAATTCAAGCAATGGATAAAAAAATATAGAATTCTGAGATGCTAGTTTTTTTTTCTTTCAATGCTTTAAAGATGTCACTCTTGTCTTCTGGGTTGCATAAATTCTAATGAGACATCTACTATAATTCTTATTTGGGTTGCCCTTAAGATTTTCTTTTGACTTTTGGTTTCCAGCAGTTTGAATTTTATTTGTCTAGTTAGATTTTTTTCCTCACATATGCTGCATGAGGTCCCATGCATTTCTTGGCTATGTATTTTGATGTTTCCATTATTTTTATTTTTTCAAATATTTCATCTGATCAATTTTTTTCTTTTTTATTCTGTTTGTATGGCATCTAACTTCTCTTCATCTCATGCTTTGACTCAGGTATGACAGTGCTTGCATCCTAATAACGGCCTTTCTTTAAATTTCAGGCTTCTTGGTTGTGCTGCAACCTTAGTTCTCTGATGGAAAGAAGTGTTATAATTGTATTGTTTATCTGGAGCTTTCTTGTTATGGTAGATGTTATGTTTTCTTTCCAGTTTTCCTATACACCAATAATATCCAAGCTGAAAGCCAAATCAAAAACACAGTTCTATTCACAATAGCCACAAAAAAGTAAAATAAAATGCCTAGCAATACAGTTAGCCAGGGAGGTGAGAGATCTCTACAATTAGAACTACAAAACACTGCTCTAAGAAATCAGAAATGACACAAACAAATGGAAAAACATTCCATAATCATGGATAGGAAGAATCAATATTGTTAAAATGGCTATACTGCCCAAAGCAATTTATAGATTCAATGCTATTTTTATCAAATTACCAATGATATTCTTCACAGAACTAGAAACAACTATTTTAAATTTCATATGGAACCAAAAAAGAGCTCAAATAGCCATGGCAATCCTAAGCAAAAAGAACAAAGCTGGAGGCATCAAGTTACCTGACTTCAAACTATACTACAAGGCTACAGTAACCAAAACAGCATGGTACTGGTACAAAAACAGACACATAGACAAACAGAACAGAATTGAGAGTCCAGAAATAATGCTACGGACCTACAACCATCTGATCTTTGATAAAGTTGACAAAAACAATAGAGAAAGAACTCCCTATTCAACAAATGGTGCTGGGATAACTGGCTAGCCATATGCAGAAGATTGAAACTGGACTCCTTCCTTACCCCATATATAAAAATTAACTCAGGATGGATTAAAGACTTAAATGTAAAACCCCAAACTATAAAAACCCTGGAAGATAATCTGGCAACTACCATGGTGGACATAGAACCTGGCAAAGATTTCATGACAAAGACACCAAAAGCAAGTGTGACAAAATAAAAAATGGACACATGGGACCTAATTAAACTAAAGAGCTTCTGCACAGCAAAAGAAACTATCAACAGAGCAAACAGACAACCTACAGAATGGGAGAAAGTATTTGTAAACTATGCATACAACAGAGGTCTAATATCCAGAATCTATAAGGAACTTAAACAAATCAACAAGCAAAAAACAAATCCCATTAAAAAGTGGGCAAAGGACAGAATAGACACTCTCAGAAGATATACATGTAGTCAACAAGCATATGAAAAAATGTTCAACATAACTAGTCATTACAGAAAGGTAAATCAAAACCAGGATGAGATACCATCTCACACCAGTCAGAATGGCTATTAATAAAAAGTCAAAAAATAACAGATGCTGGTGAGGCTGTGGAGAAAAGGGAATGTTTATACACTGCTGGTGGGAAGGTGAATTAGGTCAGCCATATGGAAAGCAGTTTGGCAATTTCTCAAATAACTCAAAGCAGAACTACCATTCAACTCAGTAATCCCATTATTAGATATATACCCAAAGGAATATAAATGATGCTACCATAAAGACACATGCACATGTATGTTCACTGCAGCACTATTCACAATAGCAAAGACATGGAATCAACCTAAATGCCTATCAACAGTAGACTGGATAAAGAAAATATGATACATATACACCATGGAATACTACACAGACACAAAAAAACAAGAACATGTCCTTTACAGCAATATGGATGGAGCTGGAGGCCATTATACTACATAAGCTAACACAAGATCAGAAAACAAATACTGCATATTCTCGCTTTTAAGTGGGAGCTAAACATTGAGTACATATGAAAACAAAGAAGGGAACAACAGACATTGGGGCCTACTTGAGGGTGGAGGGAGGGAGAAGGGTGAGGATAAAAAAACCACCTATCAGGTACTATGTTTATTACCTGGGTGGCGAAATAATCTGTACACCTAACCCCCCTGACATGCAATTTACCTATATAAAAACCTGCACCTGTACCCCAAACCTAAAACCAAAGTTAAAAAAATAAAAATTAAGATTAAAGTTTTACTATTAAAAACCATAAGTTTACACGGATATTTCCAATTGCAATCAAACATTACAGAGTACATTGCCTTTTACCCGTGTCCACATGCATTTCCCTTCTCAACAGTGGGAAACCTGACTCTCATCCTCTTATTATCATAGATATGTTATATATATTATATATATACTGTATATAAAATTATAAAATATTACTATAATAAATGCATTTTATTAAGTCTAGAATACAGAGAATGTTTCTGAATTGCCAGCCCATACCCTTGTGAAAAGCAAACCTGCTAACGTTCAATATCTCTTCATATTTTTAAAGATAAAATTTACATAACTGAAGTGCATAAATCATAAGTGTTCAATTTAATGGCCTTTAAAAATTTACATAATTATAATATTACATACTTATATACTTATAATATTACAAATTTACATACTTATAATATTACAAATTTGACCTCTTGTTTGAAGACTGCTTTGGATAAGCTCCACATGCAACTTTAACATCCCTTTATTACGAAACTTATTGCAATGATTTCTCTGTAGAGAAGTCCACTATGTTCACTAGAATATTAATTCATTAAAGAAAGGGACTATACCTTTTCAGTTTGGGGTTTCCACTTTTGGACAAGTGGTATACAACAAGGTACCAATGAATGTTTGCTACATAAGTAAAGTTCCATTGGAACAAATACCCTGCAGCTTTAAATAGGGGAGCTGTGTAATTTTAAATCTAAGATCTGCTTACTACTAAATCATCAGCTAAGGGAGATTCTACTAAATCACCAGCTAAGGGTGTTACGACAAGAATTGTCAGAGCATGAAAGGAAAAAGAAGGCAGCAGTTGAAATGCTAATAAATCATTAGGTTCCTATAACTCTTTACAGAGACATAAAGCTGCTCTAATCACTTATCAACTAGCCTTTGAAATTGGTGGCTGGCACAAATTATTTCCACTATATTTATATATTAAGACTTCAGTCTTAGCAAGATATTTCAAAGTAAGTATAGGTTATCTGTCCAAAACTTAACGGAGAAGAACATTTTTGTAGTTCTTGGTTGATATTCTGACATCTAAGATTATTATTTTCAGTTGTCTAAAAGCAGAGGGTAATCAAATCTGTTGAAAGGTATTACTTTTATAGCACTAACTATCTTGGCAAAGAGAGAGGTTACATATACTGAAATATGATTACACGGTTGTTTTGGAGTTGTGTCTGGAGATGTTCTGTTTTCCTTTAAATAACAACAATGAAGAATATTATATTCTTATATATACAATTTCATCAAATACTTGTTTCAAATGTCTGTAAGAAACTACCACAGAGTAGTTTTATAAAAAGAGCCCTGGAGAGAAATTTTAAATTTCAATTAATTTAAACCTGGATTCTGTCTCTGGATCATCCAACTGCCAACTTGAAACCTTAGTCAAGTCATAATACTTTCAGCTAAAGGAAGACAATAAAGCTACTTCATAAGGTTGTTATGAAGGCTAAATAATGTCATTAATAATAATAATATTAATAATAAAAATAGAGTGAATTATATGTATTGGGGACTTACCATATGCTAGACACTCCACATTTTGTATTTAATTCTCACACAACCAAATGAGGTAGGCCTTATTATTACCCTTTTTGAAAGATGAGAAAACTGGAGTTTAGAGAAATTAAGTGTATTGCTCAAGGTCACACACAGTAAAGTAGTATAGCAAGAATTCAAATCCAGGTCTCTCATACCAAAATACAATTGTAATTGTAATTGCATTTCTTCCCAAATACATGTAAAGTGCCTAACAGAATGTCTGACATATATTAAATCATCACGATGTGCTAGTTCCTTTTGTTTCTTACTCTACATCCTCTAGGACATCTCAAACATGCTATCAAATTTAACAACCACCTAAAATATATTATGCCATCAAATCTGCATTTCCAACTCAAACCACCTTTCTCCAGTCTCAACAACTATACATCCAGCTTCCTTAAGTGTCCAACAGGCGTGCCAAATTCAAAATGGCCCCATACAAACTTATTACTTTTCTCTTAAATGTGCTCCATTTATGATCCCCAAACAGTGAATATTACCATTTATTCAGATGCCTAAAATAGAAATATGAGAGTCAGGGCTTTTAAAAAATAGTTTTGTAATCTGATTTAAGTCTTCAATGCTTATTGACATGTTTATATTTCCTAGGATGACTGATTAAATCTTTCTAATCATTAAAAATTCAGCTTACATATTATCTCTCCTTTGGATCTTTGTAATATCAATTAAATAGTATCACTTCTGTTCAGCTGCCGTACCTTGTATATAACTCTATTTTTGTTATCATACTATATTTTAGTGATAAATTTTCATATTTCTCTGTTCTCCTACACTAACACAGTACATCTGAACTTTTGGGATGATAGAAATGTTCTATATATGTGCTGTCTACTATGGTAGTCAATAGCTACATGTGGCTATATATTGAGCATTTGAAATGTGGCTAGTGGTATTAACGTAATACCTGTCTGTCAACAGAGGAACTAACTTCTTAATTTTATTTATTTTTACTTAATGTAAAAATAATTTTAAAATAGCTACACATGGCTAGCAGCTACCATAATGCACAGTGTAGCACTTGACTCTGAGCTCAGTGAGGGCAAATACCATATCTTACTCACTTTTATCCAATGCCTAGAACATAGCAGATCCTCAAAAAATATATGGAGAATGAGTGAATGAATGAATAAATATTTTACAGTGGTAGAATAGAGAAAAATCTACTTATCATAAGCACCAGGGAACTATTACATAGAGGTACTGTGAAAACTAATAAACACTGATTTCTTGGTGAATAAAAACTTAATGCAAATAAGTTTCCAAAATGAAATGGAGAAGTAATTTCTATCGGGTCAACCCACTCTCAGGTAACAAAAATAAGCTCCATACAAAATATAAAATAGAATTGGATTAATCTAAAGGCACTCTAGAAGACGTGAAAGAAATTGGAGGTAAACTTATACTTGAAAGAAGGAAATGGCCATGTAGTTTTCCTGTTTTGATACAACATTTTGCTGGAGGGTAGGCCCTAGTTGCAGCTTTCTTGGTGGGTAAAACTCCAGTAGAAATCCAGTCTTATTGGCTTGGAGAACCACAGGACAGATTTTGGAGGCCATGGCAGCTGGAGAGTGAGGGAGAAACCCACAAAAGGTAAAAAGCCATGGGTGGGGTGGGGCAAGGGGGATTCTATATATGAACCTGGATAAAATCTCTGGCTGATCCCTGTACTACATATGCATAGGTATAACTCCAAATAGGCCTTATGAGTCTAAAATAACTGAATTGAGTTTTCAGCTGCTCCACTCCACAAAAAACAGGATTGGAGTTTAAATTAAAGTTAAATTAATTGCCTGCTTAAAAACAAAAACAAAGAAAACAAATTCCTCAAAGGGACATAACAGATTCCAGTGTCCCTACAACACATCATTCATAATATTCATGTGATCCACAATTACTAGATTTATGAAGAAACAGAGAAATGTGATCACAAGACAAAAGACAAATAAGTGAAGACTGACTCTGAGATGACCCAGAGGTTGGAATTAGCACATAGGGATTTTAAAACAACTATTATAACCATTCCAAGGATTTAGAGAAAAACATGCTCACAATGAATGAAAGGAGAGAAAATTTTAGCAGAGGAATCAAAACTACAAAAGAGAAACAAATGAAAATCCAGAAATTTTTTTTAAAACCTGTATTTAAAATTTGCAAGATAACTTTAACAGTAGATTAAAATGAGAAAGTCAATAAATTTGAAGATAGAGCAATAGAAAGTACCTAACATAAAAAAAAACAAGAGAAAAGGTTAGAAAAAAGTAGTCTCAGTGATCTATGGAAACAATGTGGAAAGGTCTAACATATGTGTAGTTGTAGTCTCAAAAGAGGAGAGAGAGCAAAAATATTTGAGAAAATAATTGGAAAAAATTTCCCAAGTTTGATGAAAGGCATACATTTACAGATATAACTATAACAAACCCAGTGAAGCCCAAGCAGGAAAAATACAAAGAAAACCACATGTATGCATATTAGAATCAAACTTCTCAAACCATGGTTAAAGAGAATCTCTTGAAAACACCAACAGATTAACCACAGATTAACACATTCCATAATGTGGAATGATATGAAATAACAATAATTTCTTGTCAGAAACAATGGACACAAGGAGACAGTGGAATGACATTTCTAAAATGGTGAAAGGAGGAAAAAAGTCAACTAAATGCAAAAAAAATCGTTTGAGGATGAAGGCAAAATAAAGATTTTCAGATAAATGAAAACTAAGATAATTTTTATTAGCAGACCTACAGTACAAGAAACACAAGGGAAGTTTTTTTTTTGTTTTTTTTTTTTTTTTTTTTTTTTTGAGACAGAGTCTTGCTCTATTGCCAGGCTGGAGTACAGTGGTGCAATCTCAGCTCATTGCAACCTCTGCCCCCTGGGTTCAAGCGATTCTCCTGCCTCAGCCTCCTGAATACCTGGGACCACAGGTGTGAGCCACCACATCCAGCTAACATTTGTATTTTTAGTACAGACGGGGTTTCACCATGTTGGCTAGGATGGTCTCGGATCTCTTGACCCCGTGATCCACCCACCTCGGCCTCACAAAGTGCTGGGATTACAGGCGTGGGCCACAGCACCTGGCTAGAAACACAAAGGAAGTTCTTCAGGCAAAAGGAATTAATGCCAGGTGGACACTCAGTCTTTAGAAAACAATGCAGTGCCCCAAATGATATATATGTGGCTAAATATTAAGATTGTCCCTTTCTCCTAATTTGTTATAAATAAACATGACTAAAGAAAAATCTATATTTGCTTTAAACCCCACATTGTATTGTGGGATTGATAACATTTTTAGATGAAGTACATATGACAACCAAAACAGAAGAAGTAAATGAATCTCTATTTTCAGAAAGATTCTGCTTTACACGAAGTGGTCCAATATTAAATCTAAGTAGGCTGTGAAAAATCAAGGATGTAAACTGTGACCCCTAGAGCAACCACTTGAAACAATACAAAGTTATATAACTAAAAAGTCAACCTTCATTAAAACATAATTCTCAAAAAAATTGAATTGAACAAAAACAATTGAGACGGTGGTAACAGAGAATTTAAAAACAAAAAGCAGGCAGGACCAACAGAAAATAGTAGTAAAACTGTTGGTCTAAATTCAACTCTATCAATAATTTAATTAAATGGAAATGAACTAAATGCTCCAATTATAATTCATAAATTCTCAAAGGAGATAAATGAGTAAGATTCAACATAGTTTCTCCATAAGAGATGAACTTTAAATATAAAAATACAGATATGTTGAAAGCAAATGACAGGAAAAGATTTATTATGCAAACTGTAAGCCTAAGAGAGCTGGATTGGCTATATTAATATCAGATGTAATAGATGCTACAAGACAAAAAGTAAAAACAGACATACTGTAATAATAAAAGGATAAATCTGCATAAAGACACAATAATTATACATGTATATGGGCCTAATAAAACAGGTTTAAGATACATGACATGAAAGAGTAACATAATTAAAGGGAGAAAGAGACAACTCCACAATGATAGTTGGAGACTTTTTATGCCTATTCTGCTTATGTAATATAGTTTGAGATTTTAACATTTAATAACAGTGATTGGCAGAACAAATAGATAAAAGAGCTGAATAATGCCTTCAATCTCCTTTACCTGATTGACATTTATAGAACACTACACCCAACAATTGCAGAATAAACATTATCTTCAAGTAACATGTAAAGTTTACCAAGATAAACGAAATGCTGGGCCATGAAACAAGTCTCAGCACATTTTAAAGGATTAAAATAATGCAGCCAATGTTTTTGGACCACAGTGGAATTAAATTAGAAACCAAAAACAGTAAGATGTCAAAGGAGGATAAAATTCACATATCTGGAAATTTAAAAACATATTGTCTATAATCCATGGGTCAAAGAAAAAAGTCATAAGACGTATTAGAAACTATTTCAAACTGAATAATAATGAAAATATATCAAAATTTGTGGAATACAGCTAAAGTAGTGCTGAAAGAGAAATTTATACCTTTTAAATGCTTAGGATAGGAAAGAAGAAAGGTATACAATGAATGACATTTGTTTCCACAGTAAGATCCAGAGAAAGAAAAGTAAATCCAAAGTAAGTAGAGGGACAGGGTGTGATGGCTTATGCCTCTAATACCAGCACTTTGGGAAGCCGAGGTGGGAGGATCACTTCAGGTCAGGAGTTTGAGACCAGTCTGGCCAATATGGTGAAACCCCGTCTCTACTAAAAATACAAAAATTAGCTGGGCGTAGTGGCACATGCCTGTAGTCTCAGCTACTTGGGAGGCTGAGGCAGAAGAATCTCTTGAACCCAAGGGGTAGAGGTTGCAGTGAGCTGAGATCTTGCCACTGCACTCCAGCCTGGGCTACAGAGTGAGACTCTGTCTCAAGACAACAACAATAACAACAAAAAACAAAGAAAGTAGAAGGAAGGAAACAATAAAGATATTATAAGAGGAGGAACATATGAAACAGAAAACAGACAAATGATAGAGGAAATTAATAGGTATAAAACATTTTGGGGTTTTTCTAGGGGAAATGACATTAAAATTTATAAACTATACATAGACATCCAGAAAAAAGAGAAATCACCAATATCAGGAATAAGTATGTGAATATGTTACAGATCCAACAAATATGAACAAGTGTATGCTAATAAATTCAACAACTTAGAAGGAATGGACATATTTTCTGAACAATACAACTTACTAAACTGACACAAGATGAAATAAAAATTCTTAACTAGTCCTATATATATATAAGAAATTGAATTTGTTATCAAAATCTTCCCTCTGAACTCTGTTAAACATTTAGGTAAGAAAAAAATAACAATGTTACACAAATGCTTTCAGAAACCCTGGAGGAAGAAACACATCCTAGTGTATTTTATGAGGTCAGCATGATCCTGATACTAAACTTGACACAGACATTTCAAATAAAGAAAATGAAAACACTGGTCATGTTAAGTTGATTTTCTTTCCCCATCACTAACAGGAAGGCAGGAGGGCCTGAGTTTGCAGATAGGGAGTGCGGGCTAGCTGGCTGGTAGGGCTACAACATCAAACTTGTATGCAGTTCCCAACTGCACATGGAAGAAAATGAAGCCCAATCTGGCCTTCAGGTTACTACAAGACGTTGAAAGAAGCCTGAGGTGGGTGAAGAAATGTAGAAAAATTAACTTACAAGATAAAACACCTGATTGGCTGAGTAAACATTATTGTCAAACACTTTGAGAACTCTGTGATTTATAAAACTAGTACTTATAGGAGAGTTCTTTGCAATTATGCTATGCCAGCAATGGTTGATTTTACTGGTCATCTGAACAATCCACATGGTGGACATTGAAAATAAATAAGATAATTGAGTGATAATTAAATCAGGACACAAATGGAAAAAATGATGAAACTTCTGAACAGATACAAACCAATAAACAACGGCAATACGCAGAACTCCAATGCAGAAGAAGAAAGTGAAGAACAAAATGAAGGCATTTCACCCCAAAATTGTGAAGAGAATAAAAACAAAAATTACTTAACATTTTTATTTGAAGTTTGGTTTGTACAAAATACACCTTTGGATGAAAATGAGGCTGACCAAATCTCAAAGAGTTTCTTTTCTCCTTTTAATGTTTAAGCACTGCTGGAGTGCAGGGTACTTTCTGGTGAGGCAGTTATGAGAAAGTTCTTTGAAACACATTATTCAGTTTGAAGACGCAACAGAAACAGGTGCTTGAGATCTACAAGAGCTGCACTGGGAAGAAACGGGGAAGTGAGTGATTCACTTCTTTCCTACTGTCGCTAATATGGAGGACATAGCTGAGAAAAAGCAATCACTGGTATTGGTGAGGCTCACTGATGAATCTCAGGGCCAGAGAGAAGGATGTGGGATTTCTCCCTTCTGAAGCTGATGCAGGAAGTTTGGCTGTGAAATGTCACACTACAATAACTGAAAAGTGGGAAATGAACAAGGAATTCTGGTGTGACCTGGCTTAGATTATGTCTAGTAGACTTTCTTTCAAAATGGCAATCATGGTAACTAGAACTTTAGAGAAATAATCCCAACATATCTACACACCTTGCTCTTCCCCTGCCTTAAATATGTAGAAGTCGAAATCAGTTTTCTGTTGTGGGAGGATCATCTATTGCTTTGGGAGCAATTAAAGATGTTCTTTTTTTCTGTTGATCACAAGTGCTTTAGAGCTCAATAATATAATGTCTGTCCTCTTTCAGAACAACAAAGAAAAGGCAAATGAACTGAAGGAAATCTGCTATTCACAATGTACAGGCATGCATGATGCTTTTGAAATGTTTTGCCAGCAATTGTTTTGTGTTTAGATGATATAAAGGTTGACACAAATGTTAGATGGAATACCTTTATAGCTGGTTGAGCTTTTGTTCTCTGTAGTGCATTAACGTTTTGATTTAATTATAAATCGTTGTTCATAAAAGTATCCTATTTTCAGAAAGACCATTTGGAAAAAATCTCCAGGGCCACACCTCCGATGTCTTCTTTGCAATAGGCAGCTTGACTGCAGCATTGCATTACAGAAAGAGATTGAAGATATTTACATTTATTGTAAATTTTCATTTGAGGAAGCCGCAGGGTTGACAACCATACTTGATGCTGAAATGAAACATTCTGGGAAATTCCTCAAGGCTCAGCAAGGTAATCTAGAATCTAAATTAACCACAGAGAATTACTATAAAGAAATAGTGCTCCAACAATGAGGCACATTATTCAGGACCTTAAAGACATTTTCTTAGAACAGTACCTCACAGTTCCTAAATGTTCTTAAACAGTCAAAAGCAGTTCACTGGTGGCCTCAGTCATAGAACAGCTTACACTGAACACCATGCCAATGTGTACTCAGCTGACTTATTCAATCCTGATACATTCTCTGCCAACCTTCATTGTTGGAGGTTAAGGCCAAAACACAGAAAAAAAGACAAAGAGCTTCCACCCACCACGTATAAAACTCCCTATTTATCTCACTTAAAGTTTTTTTTTCTTACTGTCTACATGTTACTGAAGGTCCTGTGTATTCTTCCTTTTGATGAAGTTTGAGAATGAAAGCTATGAAATTGGATGAAAGCATCTCAAACCATAACTAAGAAGCACTTCAACAGACCAGAGGTCAAGTAACTTTACACTGCTTAACATAAATGTTGATATAAAATAGGATCTTAATTTAACAGTAGACACATATATAAAAAAGCTATACATAAAGCCAGAACTTCCTACAAGTACCTAAAAACCACTGAAAATGCCTAATAGTTTTTCTTTTTGTATCTGATATTTAGAGGAAAAGCTGTGAGTTGTATTTTGGCCACTTAATCACTGAACATTTACCCACGTACCTTTCACTGAATATATTAAACACTAAAAATCTGCTGTTGAGTGGCCACTATTTGAACTTTCTTTCTTTGAAGACTTTTCCTTTCAGAATATAGCATTAAAAGAACATTCCATTTCTGTTGTTGGCAAGCTAGGGATATTTTAGTAAAGTAATTTTGAGCATAATGTCATGAATCTAATTACCAGGTATTATTAAGTTACCAGTTCTTTTAAAAAGTAAATGTTAAGGAGGTGTGAGGAGAAGGAATATATTTTATAAAATATTACAATAAAGCACAGGATTGACCATTGACTAATGGGTGTTTTAGTGTATTGTTAGAAATATGGAAGGAAATTACCAACCAGCAGCAGAAACTGTGAACTCACCAAACCAAGATTTCAATGTAGATTTCTTCTTTTTTATGTGGCCATAAAGGCAGAATTAGAGTTTGCATAGAAAGTAATCCAAAGATGTTCCACATCTGGTTGTTTACATTCATTTGTTGGGTTTACATCTTAACAAGTTCAAAGGAAGACGTACAAGTGACCCAGAAACATATTTTAAAAAAGTACAACATCACTAATCATCAGAGAAATGCAAATTAAAACCACAGTGAGATATCATCTTACACTAGCCAGAATGGCCATGATTAAAAAGCCAAAAATCCAACAAGTGTTGATGAGGATACAGCAGAAAGGGAACACTTATATACTGTTGGTGGGAATGTAAATTAGTACAACCTCTATGGAAAACAGTATGGAGATTTCTTAAAGAACTAAAAATAGAACTACCATTTGATCCAGCAATCCCACTACTAAGTATCTACCCAAAGGAAAATAAATCATTATACTAAAAAGACAACTGCACTCATATGTTTATCACAGTACTATTCACAATAGTAAAGTTATGTTATCAACCTAAGTATTTATCAATGGATGAGTTGACAAAGAGAATATCATATTTTATATATATATATATTACTTCTCAGCCATAGAAAAGAATGAAATTATGTCTTTTGCTCAACAAGGATTGAACTAGAGGCCATTGTCCTAAGTGAAATAACTCAGAAACAGAAAGTCAAATACTGCATGTTCTCACTTGTAAGAGGGAACTAAACAATGGGTACACATGAACATACAGAGTGGAATAATAGACGCTGGAGACTCTAAAAGTGGGAGGGTGGGAGGAGGATAGGGTTGAAAGATTACCTATTGGGTACAATGTTCACCATTTGGATGACAGGTACACTAAAAGCCCAGACTTCCGCACTATGCAATGTATTTATGTAACAAAACTGAACTTGTATCTTCTAAATCTAAATAAATACATACATAAAACCCTAAAAATCTCTAAGTAAACTAAGAAAAGATGGAAATTTCCTTGACCTGATAAAGGATATTTATGAAATTCTTATAGTTAATATAATGCTTAGTGGTGAAAGACTAACCATATTCCCTTCAAGATTGGACTCAGGGCAAAGATGTACCCTCTTAATGTTGTAATAGAAGTCCTAGCCTATGAAATAGGGCAAGAAAATGAAATAAAGAATATAATGTTTGTTGATGTAGAAAATTCTAAGGAACATATAAGCAACCACTAGAACTAATAAGCAAATTTAACAATATTACAGGATACATGTCCAATACTCCACAATCATCCTTTTATGTACTAGCAGCAAACAATTGAAAAATTTTTAAAAATCCACTTACAATAGCAATTAGAAATATGTAAAATACTTACAAATAAATTAAATAAAACCATACCAAATTTCTACACTAAAAATTACAAAACATTGTTGAGATAAATTAAGGAAAACCCAAATAAATGAAGATATATACTATGTTCATGGATTAGAAGACCCAAACAAACATGAGAAAGAAAAAGAAAATTGAAAGATTTACCCTATCTGAATTCAAAATGTGCTAAAGTTAATCAAGATAGTATATGGTATTGGCATAAGGTCTAACAAATATCAATGGAACAGAATAGAGAGCTCATAAACAGACTCACACTTACACACTCAATTAATTTTCAACAGATGCACCCAAGTAATTATACTGGGGGCAAAGGAAAATTTTTTCAACAAAAGGTACTGAAACAATTGGATACTTAAATGGAAAAGTTTATGCAAAAGGAATCTGAATGTTCAGTGGTGCTTTTGTCTGGTATGATAATCTGATGTGTTATCCTTTCCTATTTACATATTGGTAATGCAGTATCAGCTAATCAAAGCACTGTTTCACTAACATAGTGATATTTCTACTGCAGGGGTACTCTTTTTCTTTTTATAAAAATAATCCTTTTAAATTATAAAAGCAACAGATTTTCACTAACAACAGCTCCAAAAATAACATATAAAGTAAAAATAAAAATAAAAATAAATTACTCGTCATCACACAACCCAGAAATCACCAAAAGTGACATTTTGAGGTAGTCTTCCCAAAATATTTTCTTTTGCCCACAGTATATTACTGTGGTGGTCTTCCTAATCTTCTGAATATGATGTCATAAAATTTGTATCATCTCACACAAGACCATAGGAGACGGGAAAAAAACATTTGGATAATGCATTTTTCAACGTAATATTAACTTGCATTTAATTTTTTTCAAGACTTCTTTAGATTCAATTACTTTTGTATTCATGTACTATGGCAATATTAGCTTTCATTTCATGATTTCTGCATTTTCATTTACTGAAGACATAAATTCTAATTTTAAGTTATATCCGAATTGTACTTCCAATAGACATCTATTTCTGAAGTATCTGCCAAACTTATAATGACTGTTCTTTTATGAAAATAACTCTATTCCCCTATCCAAAATGTAACTTTAATGTTAAACAAGCATGACTCAAGGAATTAATTAAGAAACAAATTTTTTTTTGTCATCTACTGTCACATTAAGTTTATTTTGTATGCTCATTTCTTCCCTTGCCTCTGATGAAATTTAGGGCAAGTCACAAAACTGAACATTTCAACATTATGGTTAAAACCACAGAAGCAGTCTCCAGGCAACCAAATTTATAGTAGATAATCAGTTCCATGGCCACAGTTGATTGTTCAAGTTCTGGCAATCTGATTTAATTTGGGCAATTAGGCTCTCACCTAAGAATTTCTAAATTAAGTCCAAGAGTAAAGTTTGTCTCTTCATGTGTCCTGCAGCCATAGCCCACTTTGTAGCCTGAAGACCAGAGAAAGGAAGTCTTTAAGGGGAAAGAAGATAGGAGAAGATGCAAAAAGGAGAAGCAAAGATGTACAAACGGTACTTCCTGGATTCTGTCCGCTGTCAGTTGCTGGTTTCATTTCCTTCCAGAACTCCAGTTTCATTCCTGCCTTTTGATTCTGTGAAACCCCTCAATCA
Source organism: Pongo abelii (assembly GCF_028885655.2). NCBI lineage: Eukaryota > Metazoa > Chordata > Mammalia > Primates > Hominidae > Pongo > Pongo abelii. The sequence continues at coordinate 11,445,518 of NC_071990.2, forward strand.
TTATAATGTTTAAAAATACCCAACTGCAGGTTGGACATGGTGGCTCACGCCTGTAATCCCAGCACTTTGGAAGGCTGAGGAGGGCGGATCATGAGGTCAGGAGTTCGAGACCAGCCTGGCCAACATGGTGAAACTCCGTGTCTACTAAAAATACAAAAAAATGGCCAGGCATGGTGGTACGCGCCTGTAGTCCCAGCTACTTGGGAGGCTGAGGCAGGAGAATCACTTGAACCTGGGAGGCAGAGGTTGCAGTGAGCCGAGATTGTGCCACTGCACTCTAGCCTGGGTGACAGAGGAAGACTCTGTCTCAATAATAATGATACCCAAATACCAACCTTTCTTTTTTTTTTTTTTTTTTGGTCAAGTTGAGTTTCTGTTAAAAAGGCTCAAATAATGCAAAAATTAATATGGCTTGTGGGAGGTTTTCTCCTACGAACAACCAACCAGCCTTAATCATGGTCCATATACTTTTGGCTTCACCCATGGTGATAGCCCCTCTTTTATCTATTCCCTCAATCTGAGGGTACATTTTATTTTATGTTTAATAATTTCAACTTTTATTTCAGATTCGGGGGTATAAATGCAGGCTTGTTACATGGGTATATTGCATGGTACTGAGGTTTGGGGTATGGATGATTCCATCACCGAAGTAGTGAGCATAGTATCCGATGGGTAATTTTTCAACCCATGCTCCATTACCTCTTCCCTCTAGAGGTCTCCAGTATGTACTATTCCCATCTTTATGTTGATGTGTACTCAGTGTTTAGCTCTCACTTATAAGTGAGAACATGTAGTATTTGGTTTTCTGTTCCTGCATTCACTTTCTTAAGATAATGGCCACCAGCTGCAGCCATGTTACTGCAAAGGACATGATTTTATTATTTTTTTATAGCTACATAATATTTCCTGGTATATATGTACCACATTTTATGTATCCAGTCCACCATCAATGTGCATCTAGGTTGATTCTGTGTCTTCACTATTGTGAACACTGCTGTGATGAACATATGAGTGCATGTGTCTGTTTTGTAGAATGATTTCTTTTCCTTTGGGTATATATCTGGTAATGGAATTGTTGGGTCAAATGGTAGTTCTGTTTTAAGTTCTTTGAGAAATCTCCAAACTGTCTTCCATAGTGGCTGGACTAATTTACATTTCCATCAACAGCGTGTAAGCAATTACCTTTTCTCCGTAGCCTCACCAGCATCTGTTATTTTTTGACTTTTTAATAGTAGCCATTCTGAATGGTGTAAGATGGTATCTCACTGTGGTTTTTATTTGCATTTCTCTGATAATTAGTGATGATGAGCATTTTTCCATATGTTTGTTGGCCACTTACATGTCTTCTTCTGAGAAGTGTCTGTTTATGTCCTTTGCCCATTTTTTAATGAGGTTACTTGTTTTATTTCTTGTTGAGTTGTTTTAAGTTCCTTACAGATTCTGGATAGTAAATTAAGGGTCCATTTTAGCTGTAAACTTATGGTGCTTCCTGCACACTCACCAAAGTGCTGAACGTAGAACTACTTAGACCATTTCTGCTCTCATAAAAGTTCAGTGTCAAACTTTTATGTGTATTTTTCTGACTAGAGAGAGTAGATTGTCAGAAAATGATTATGATTTGACATTCGGTGACTTCTTTAGATTTTTTTTTTTTTTTTGAGACAGAGTCTCATTCTGTTGCCTAGGCTGGAGTGCAGTGGCGTGAGGGCAGCTCACTGCAACCTCCACCTCCCATGTTCAAGCGATTCTCCTGCCTCAGCCTCTGGAGTAGCTGGGACCACAGGCGCCCACCACTACGCCTGGCTAATTTTTGTATTTTTAGTAGAGACAGGGTTTCACCATGTTGGTCAGGCTGGTCTCAAACTCCCAACCTCAGGTGATCCACCCGCCTCGGCCTCACAAACTGCTGGGATTATAGGTGTGAGCCACTGCGCCCAGCCTTTCAGATTCATTTTCAAAAGGTTCTAATTCCTTCATGTTATTCATGGAAAAGAAATCAGGTTTTGTTTGCCTTACTATTATTTACAATATAGACAATAGTTTTAATACTGTGGGAATGAAGCACTTGAATATTTTTTGTCTTTTGAATGTCAATGAGTTCTGTTTTCAGAAATTTGGCATGGGTTCAGCATAAATTTATGTGACATATATTTAGTGATTAAGACAAAAAGAATAACATTCACTAACATTGCTAAATAAAAATTTTCCAGTACTACCAATATAATTTATATTGTTTATTATAGCTTTAAGGATTTTTCTAGAAAACTGAAGACAGCAGAGAATTAACACAACTCTAAAATATCCTGAAAACTAATTTTTGCTTATACGATTGAGAAAATTATCTTCACATTTCACATTGCAGACTCTGTCTACCTTCAGTGAAATATTTTTGGCTTAGAAAACTAGTGTCTAGAACACATTAGGTTTCAGAAACAGTTTTTTGGCACTTTTGTAAGAAACTCCACTCAACTTATTGTGAAATTTTATTAAGTAAATTAAGTGAAAATTGTTTAATAAGTATTCAATGTTGTGTTAAGTGGTATAGGTATTAAGGGAAGAAAAGATGAGTTGTGGCCTTTGCCCTCACTTGTCTGATAAAATAGTTGAGAAGAGACGTAAAGCAACAATTAATAAAACAGGACATCTCAGAGTAATGTGTATGCTGATTTTTAGAAGTTCTGAGATGAGAGAGAGAAAGATGGAGCAAATATAAACACAGAAGAAGCTAAGAACAGAGGACACAGAGAGAGCAAGTTCATCCTGCATTTCTGACCACTTTTCTGTTATTCTTTCCTTGAGGCTCCACTGAAATGAATGAAACCTGAAATGGTAGAGAGAACTGCATAGAAGAGGTGAGATTTGATCTGGGGCCTGATGGAAGAGGCAAGATTGGAGAGGATAAAGGGTTGAGTGGATAACATAAGTCACAGCACAGAAATGAGAATATGCTCAGTTTTGCAGAGAAGCAATGCCTAACTAGAGTGCAAGTGCATGTTGAAGCCATGGGAAATTATACTGGGTGAAGATGGTGGATAAAGAGATGTCAGAGGAGTGTAAACATGAAGCAGCAGAACATAGGGAATGGCTGAGCACAGGGAATAAAAGAATTAAAATTGGGTTTGGAGAGATTAGTTGGTCAAGGTTATGCAAGACACACTGGAAGGGTGGAGACTGGCATCAAGCCAGTTAACTAGGGCATTGCTGTAGTGTTCCTTCCATGAGACAGCAAGGACTTGGGCCAGGACATGTGTGTCAGTGCATATGGTGAGACAGGATGAAAGCTTTTCAAGGAAGAAAAATACCTGGCTTGAGCATGCTGGGCTAGAGATGATGGTAGGACTTCTTGTCTAACAGGAGTTTGAAGGTATGAGGCTGGAGCTTAGGGGAGAGGGCAGCAGGGAGAAACAGACTGACACAGAGAGGGCAGCCAATGGCATAGAAGTTACAATTGAAACTGAGAATGGAAGAGATTTCAGAAAGAAAGAATGTGAAGGGAAGGACAGAGAAATGTGAGTTGGGAAGCACGCACATTTAGGACATAGGATGAGTAAGATGAGCAAGTGCAAGAGGGAACACCCAGTCTGGAGTGTGAGACTCAGAGTGTGGCCAGAGCACCAAGGGAGCAGAGTGCTAAGGAGGAGGATGTCACCACTAGGGCAGGAAGAAGCTGGATGATCCAGAAGGTGAGGTCCTTTGGGAGAAGAGTTTCAATGGCGATCTGGGACTGGAAACGGGATCACATGGATGAAGGAGGAGCAGCAAGGTGATGGGCCAGTTGTCAAGTCAAATAGTGAAGCAGTTATGATGACAGACTTTGATGGCCACAGTACGTGAATCCTGGTTCCACCCAAACTGTACAACTTAACGAGTAGAAGTTTATCTAAGTCCCAGTGCACTGGGTTGAATATGGTCCCCCAAATTCATGTCCTTCCCAGATCAGAATGTGACCTTCTTTCGCAGTGGGGTCATTACAGACATAACTAGTTAAAATGAGGTTATAACGGAGAAGGGTGGCTCCATAATCCAATATGACTGGTGTCCTTATAAGAGGAGAGAGACACAGAGAGAGACATGCACAGGGAAGACACCCAGCTTGATAACAGAGGTAGAGACTGAGGTTATGCAGTTGCAAGCCAAGGAACGCTAAGGACTGCCGGCAACACCAGAAACTAAGAAAAAGGCACGGAACAGAGTCTCCCTTGAGGCTTCAGAAGGGGCCTGCCAACACCTTGATTTTGGACTACTAGCCTCTAGGTCTATGAGAAAATAAATTTCTGCTATTGTAAGCCACCAGTTTATAGTATTTTATTATGGTAGCATCAGGAAACTAATGTACTCATCCTTAAAGTGAGGAGAATAACACTTTGCTCATGGGGAGGATGAATATAACATGAAAAATGCTTAGCACAGTGTCTGCCCCATAGAAAGAACTCAGTTAAAGCCAGGTGCGGTGGCTCACACCTGTAATCCCAACCACTAGGAAGGCTGAGGCAGGAAGATTGCTTGAGGCCAGGAGTTCGAGACCAGCCTGGGCAACAGAGCGGGACCCCATCACTAGGGGAAAAAAAGGAACTCAGTTAAATGTTGGCAATATACTGTGTTATTCTTTGAAGAACTTTTATTGCAGGGGAAAGGAAAAAGTGATCTTAGATGAGTCAGGTAAACAATAAAGTAAATGTTTTCAATTTTGTTTCTCTTTTAATAGGAGTTATTTGTGTATATTTAAGCACAGAAAATAAATAAGACCTCCAAGGAGAGGAAAACAGCTAAAGAATTTGGAGATGATATGATATCTTCATCAAAGACCAAATCTGGTGCAAATGAAAGATTTCAAGAGATGTGACTGTAAAGTAAAATATTTTTAGTTATGTAGTATTTTACTTTATAGTCACATTTGTATCATTTATAATTCCCAGTTGATATTACCCTTCAGAGAAGATACTCTGGAAGGTATGACTCTTATGCTAATGTTGTTACCATTAGCTCAAATACTTTTGAATTTTCTTCAAAACCAGGTTATGAATTACTCAGACAAAAATTTTACCTCTTAAGACATACCTCAGTTTTGATCAAAATAAATATTTCCCAGGCTGGTCACTTAACTGACACAACACCAAACAACTTCTGACTATATCCAAACACCAAATCTACCCTCACATTATACACATTAGCACCACTGAGGGCTTTTTAAAAAAATGGGCCAAATAGTTATCAAAGCTGTTTTTAAATACCTAAATGTGAAAAACAAAATTCTGATTTTAAATGGAAAATCAACCTTGTTGGCTTAAATTCCCAATGACTTCAAACCAGGCAAGCTTTTCAATATAAGTTTTTTGAAGTTATGTATTATACATAAATCTTTTCACAGTCATTAATAGCCCTAACAGGCTACTCTGACTGGAGCAAAAATAAAACTTCCAAGGGGTGTACTTCTATTTCAAGGGTGGATGTCTACTCAGTAATTTCAAAGTAAGTGATCAATTTAAACCCATGGATTGATTATTTTCCTTCTCATGTCTTAGATCTCAGTATATATGAGAAGGAAATGGACTTGCTTTTCAAAGGTTTACAAAGAATAGAAAGGAATAAACAATAATTCGAAAATGCTTAATTATCTATTCACACCATGTTCAGACTTTCAGAAGAGAAGGAAGGTGGGCAAAGGGCAAAAGGGCCTTTTTGTCTTCTCTTTAAGTAACTTTTCCAGAGGTTCCAGAGAAAGAGAGAAGGTCATTAGCATAAAGTCACAATGAGATCTTTCATTTTTTTTTTTTTTTTAAACTTTGGTAAGAACCTAACATAAGATCTGCCCTCTTAGCAGTGAGATCCTTTAAATGGGCCTCTCCTTACACGTGGACCAGGAATTTGTCAGGGCCTAATCTTCACCTTGGAGTCAATTAAATTCTTTATTCATCCTTCTACTGTACTTCACGCATTGTGTTTTTACAATAAAATACTAAACTGCACTTTGGAAGTTGAAAATCCAGGACGAATATAAGGAAGTTGAAACTAAAGGGGAAGATCCCTTGGCAGCCAGACTCAGAAGCAAGCAGCCCTCTTTGGTTGCAGGGAGGAAGTCACATTTTGTGGTGCAACTTGTTGGCTTACATGCAACCCTTGGCCTAATTTTGAAAGATGACCCCTATTCAGCCATTGCCTAACTCAGTGTCTTACTCAAGAAATGTTTGTTAATTTGATTTTTACAACTGTCTTAAATTCCTTTGGTCATCTGGAAAGATGAAGAAACTAAGATAGTTGACAGTCTGCTCTAGCTGATACAAGCATTTTTCAAACTGGAAATTAGGTCACATGACCATGGCTATGAGGAAGGCCATTCATCTTCTTCTATTTGTATAATTCCCTAAGCATTTGTGCAACATATATATCAGTGACTGGGTACACATTTATATATATATTATGAGTACACACATATATGTTTTATATATTATGTAATATATGTAATATATTTGCTGAGTAAACACATTATATATGCTATAAATATACATATATAATACAAATAATAATACATACATATTACATATAATACATAGTCATGCATTGCATAACGACATTTTGATCAACAATGGACCGTTTATACAGCAGTGGTCCCATAAGATAAAAATGGAGCTGAAAAATTCCTATCACTTAATGACATTGTAGACATCCTAATGTTGTAGCACAATGCATTATTTATGTGTTTACGGTGATGCTGATGTAAACAAAGCTGCCATGCAGCCAGTCATATCAAAGTAGAATACATACAATTATATATAATACACAATTGTATGTAAAGAATGATAATAAAGAACTATGGGCCACGTGCGGTGCCTCATGCCTGTAATCCCAGCACTTTGGGAGGCCGAAGCCAGTGAATCACCTGAGGTCAGGAGTTCGAGACCAGCGTGGCCAACATGGTGAAACCTCATCTCTACTAAATACAAAAAATTGGCCAGGTGTGGTGGCAGGCGCCTGTAATCCCAGCTACTTGGGAGGCTAAGGCAGGAGAATTGCTTGAACCCAGGAGATGGAGGTTGCAGTGATCCGAGATTGCACCATTGCACTCCAGCCTGGGACACAGAGTGAGACTCTGTCTCAAAAAAAAAAAAAAAAAATTAACATAAAATAGCCTCAGGTAAGTCCTTCAGTGGGGATTCCAGAAGAAGGCACATTGTTACCATAGGACATGACAGCTCCACGCGTGTTACTGCCCCTGAAGACCGTCCATGGCACAACATGTGGATGTGGAAGACAGTGATATTGATGAGCCTGACCCTGTTTGGGCCTAGGCTAATGCGTATGTTTGTGTTTTAGTTTTTAACAAAAGAATCTAAAAGGTAAAAAAAAAGACGAAGTTTTGCAAACAGAGAAAAGCTTATGGAATAAGGATAGAAAGAATGAAAATATTTTTGTACAGCTGTAAAATATGTTTGTGTTTTAAACTAAGTGTTATTACAAAGAATCAAAAAGCTTTTAATATTTAAAAGTTTATATAGTAAAATTGTTACTGTAATCTAAGATTAATTTATCATTGTAGAAACATTTTAAAAATAAATTTAAGGTAGCCTAAGTGTGCAGTGTTTATAGAGTTTATAGTAGTGTACAGTAAGGTCCTGGGCCTTCACACTCACTCACCACTTACCCACTGACTCAGCCACAGCAACTTCCAATCCTACAAGCTCCATTCATGGTAAGTGTCCTATAGAGTTGTACTGATTTTTATCTTTTATGCCATATTTTGACTGTACCTTTTCTATATTTAGATGTGTTTAGATGCACAAATACTTCCCATTATGTTACAATTGCCTGTGGTATTCAGGACAATAACCTGCTGTACAGGTTTGTAGCCTAGGAGCTATAGGCTGTACCATCTGGCCTAGGTGTGAAGTAGGCTATACTATCTAGATTTGTGTAAATACACTCCATGATGTTCACACAATGACAAAATTGACTAATGATGCATTTCCCAGAAAGAATCCTCATTGTTGAGTGATGGGTGACTATATACATTATACAAATAAAACATAATACATATGTATTATATATATTGCATATAATATGTATAATTATAATGTGATATGGATTATAGAATGCAAATATATTTATTAGTATTATATAGCACATAGAAAAAAATATATATATATATACGTGTTCTCAGTAACAGTTTGTTACCTATTTCTTTATTGTTTCTAATGTACGTTTTATTCTCCCTTAAATAGATGCTAAGGTCTTTGAGGGTAGAAATAAATCTTCTATTTTTTAACACATATAATTAGTATAATGAAATGAAAGTGAGAAAAATTATAAATTTGTGTTCAATCTCATACTTTTACAATAGGCCAGATATTGTCATTAGTTTCCCAATTAACCCAGATATTTACAATATGAGCTTGAAAAAGTTATCTAAGAAGGCATAAAAAATGACCATTAGATATTCATCACAGAAATAGAAAAAAATAACCTAAAATTTATATGGAACCACAAAAAACCCTGAATAGACAAAGCTCTCCTGAGCAAAAAGAACACAACTGGAGAAATCACATTGCCTGATTTCAAATTATATTAATACTACAAAGCTATTGTAACCCAAACAGCCTGGTACTGGCATAAATACTGACACATAGACCAATGGAACAGAATACAGAACCCAGAAATTAATCCCTGCATTTAGAGTGAACTCAGTTTTTGCAAAGATGCCAAAAACATACATATTGGGGGAAGGAAAGTCTCTTCAATAAATGGTGCTGGGAAAACTGGATATCCATATGCAAAAGAATGAAACTAGACCCTTGTCTCTCACCACATACAAAAATCAAATCAAAACAGATTGAAGACTTAAATTTAACTAAGACCTCAAACTATGAAACTACTAAAAGAGAACATCAGGGAAATGTTCTAAGACATTGGTTGAGGCACAGATTTCTTGAGTGATACCTCAAAAAACACTGTCAACCAAAGCAAAAATGGACAATTGGAATCCCATCATGCTAAAAAGCTGCACAGCAAAGGAAACTATCAACAAAGTTAAGATACAACCCACAAAATGGGAGAGATATGTGCAAACTATTCATCTGGCAAGGAATTAATAAGCACAATTTATAAGGAGCTCAATCAATTCAATAAGAAAAAAGTCTAATAATCTGATTTTAAAATGGGCAGAAGATCTGAATAGACATTCCTCAAAAGAAGACATACAAATGGGCAACAGGTATGTGAAAAAATGCTCAACATCACTAATCATCTGTTACATGCAAACCAAAACTACAATGAGATATCATCTCACACCAGTTAAAAGGGCTTTTACCCCAAAGACAGGCAATAATGAACGCTGGGGGAAGATGTGGGAAAAGGGGAACACTCCTACACTGTTGGTGGGAAAGTAAATTAGTACAGCCACTGTGGAGAGTAGCATTAAGCTTCCTCAAAAAACTAAAAATAGAATTACCATATGATCCAGCAATCCCACTGCTTGGTATATTTCCAAAGGAATGAAAATCAGTACACTGAGAAGATACCTGCACTCCCATGTTTGTTGCAGCACTATTCATAATGGCCAAGATATGGAATCAACCTAAGGGTCCATCAATGGATGAATGGATAAAGAAAATGTGATGCATATACACAATGTAATATTATTCAGCCATAAAAAAAATCAAATCTTGTCACTTGTAACAACTAGGATGGAACTGGAGGACATTATGTGAAGTGAAATAAGCCAGGCACAGAAGACAAATGTCACATGTTCTCATTCATATGTGGGAGCTAAAAAGTAAATAATTAAATGCATGGAGATAAAGATTAGTATGATGGTTACCAGGCCAGGACCGGTGGCTTAAGCCTGTAATTCCAGCACTTTGGGAGGCCAAGACGGGCAGATCACTTGAGGTCAGGAGTTAAGAGACCAGCCTGGCCAACACGGTGAAACCCCATCTCTACTAAAAATACAAAAATTAGCTGGGCGTGGTGGTGCATGCCTGTAATCCCAGCTACTTGGGAGGCTAAGGCAGGAGAATCACTTGAACCTGGGAGGTGGAGGTTGCAGTGAGCCAAGGTCACACCACTGCACTCTAGCCTGGGTGACAAGAGTGAAACTCCGTCTCAAAAAAAAAAAAAAAAAAGATAAAGAATGGTTAATGGGCACAAAAATTATAGTTTGATCAAATGGGTAAGAGCTAGTATTCTGTAGCACAATAGGGTGACCATAGTTAACAAAAATGTATGTTTTAAAATAACTGAAAGCGGTATTGGAATATTCCTAACACAAAGAAATAATGAATTCTTAAGATGAAGGAGATCCCAGTTACCCTGATTTGGTCATTATAAATGGTATGCCTGTATCAAAACTCACATGTACACCATAAATGGAATTATTACATACCCATAATTAAAAAATTAAAAATTAATTTTAAAATAATTGTAATATTATGTACCCATAATTAAAAAATTAAAAAATAATTTTAAAAAAGAAAAAAAGACCATTGGGAAAATTTACTTTCAGAGTTTCAATTTTTTTAATGGAACTAATATTTCTAGTTGAATTCAATTTATGATGGATTGGGTTAGGTACCCAATTGGACAGAACTTTAATATGGAGAAGAGTGACGGGGTAACATTTATTCTGTACATTATATAAAAACTTAGAAAGTCTTAATAAGTGAAGAAAGGTGGTCTGGATGAATTCTCTAGGAAACAGCCTTTGCCCGCTGCAAGGTGGCAGGATTTTGTGGGTAGACAAGATATACTCAAATTGTTTGTGTCTATAGAAAATGTGGATCATCTAGCTTTGATTAGTAAGCTGAATTCACCAATTGACTTCTAGAAAATAGAATCACTGGAAACCTGGAATACAAAAGAATGCATTCTTAGCAGAGCAGTATTGGAATACTAATTAGGGAAGCTCAACCGCTGAAGGAAAAGTCCCAAAATACAACAGCTTGCTAACCTAAAATAATGAAAATGGTCAAAATCTAGTTTAAGGAGAGTGTGTTCAAGTGCAATGTGGGGATGGCCCACCTAGGAAGTACAGATTCCAAAGAATGGAAGCCAGTGTTCCAAAGTGTAGGACTTATCTAAGCTTTAATGCCTCGTTACAATGATCTGATTAGCTAAGGTGGTCTTTTTCCCTTGAGAAAGGTACATTTACCATTCCACATGGAAGATGTAACTGTTTTGGGGTCCTGAGCGCCATCTGGTCTGAGTTAGATACAGGACAATAAAGGAGGCAGCTAATCTATAACAAAGATCAGTGATTGGAAGGAAAGATCTGGGCTCTGGTCTCTCTTAGTCATTTACAGAACAAGAACAATGAGGAAGAGAGTTAAGCTATAATGTAAGAAGCGGAATTCCAAACATGTGACATGACTCAGTCTCCAGGGTTTACCTTCCCTGTTGGCATAATAAATTCAGAGGGTCCTAAAATTTTATTTTATTTTATAAGCTCTATACCAAGGAATTTCAAAGGGGATTCCAGATCAGCTGGGGGGCTCTCTGTCTTGTTCTATGCACTCTTTCAAGAACCCAGGCTGATACTGGCTTTGACATCTTTGATATGTGACTTTCAAAAATGCTGGAGTGTCACCATCCCAATGAGTCAGAAAAGTAAAAAGAGTGTGGAGCAACAGTTAAAAGAGGTTTTGATATGCCAGGCATGGAAGTGGCACACATCACATCTGGGCACGTTCCAAGGCCGTACTTCCCTGCAAGGGTGGCTGGGAAATGTATCAGGTTGTATGCCCAGGAAGAAGAGATTTTAGTGAACAGTGAATATCTCTGCCTCAAAAGTCATTCAACAAGCAGATCTAAAGTTCCTGTAATTTTTGAGCCTCAGAAGTCTTATTAAAACAGGGGGCAAATTGAGGAAGTAATGGTTAAATTTTGGGTATTTGGATTCAGACAGTGTTGGGCTAGGTGACCTTGGCAGGTTACTGGCTGCTCAGAGCCACAGTTTCTTTATTTGAAAAGTGAAGCTAATAACAGCACAACCTTAAAAGGGTGGTGTGAGGGTTAACAGCTTACAGACTGGTATGTGAAAGATAGAAAGTGTTAAATAAATGATAGTTTTCAAGCTGTTCATGACAACTCCACTTCTCATTTCAAAGCTTCTTTCAATAATAGGAGGGTTGTGCCTTCTGTTGAACATACTGTATAACCCAGGTGTCTTCAAATATCCTGAATTTCTCAGATGGTTAATTTTGTGTGTTAAATAGAATTATGGTTAATTTTATGTGTCAACATGACTAGGCCATGGAATATCCAGTTATTTGGTCAAACATTATTTGAGGTGTTTCTGTGAGAGTGTTTTTAGGTGAGAGTAACATTTACATTGGTGGATGAAATAAAGCAGACTGCCCTCCCTCATGTGGGTGGGCCTCATCCAATCAGCTGGAGACTTGAATAGAGTAAAAAGGCTCCCCCAAGGAAGGCAGAATTCTTGGCTAAGTGTCTTTGAACGGAAACATTGGCTCTCCTTGTTCTCAGGCATGCAGTCTCAGACTGGAACTACACCTTTGGCTCTCCTGGGTCGCCAGCTTGCCAACTCACCCTGCAGATCCCGGGACTTGTCAGCCTCCATAATCGTGTGAGCCAACTCCTCATAATAAATGTCTTTCTATACATATGCAACCTATTGCTTCTGTTTCTCTGGGAGAATCCTGACTAATACTCTTTCCCTAACTAAAATGCTGCATACAGTTGGGAGCCCCTGAAACCCATTTTCTTACCAATGTTTTGTAAATGGTCTAGGTTTGGGAGCAGAATAGGGCTATTTTTAATGGGCATTTGTCACTAAACTTTCATTTCTCCTGTATTCTCAATTTTATCACTTACCTTTCCTTAATACTACAGTTTCCACCCTACATTAAATTATTTCTTCATGCCCAAACATCACTTTCCACACTTTTACTAAAGGAAACAGTGTTATGGCCCAGGAAGGACAGGTAACTCCCAGGCGGCATGGATCTAAGTGGCTGGGGGCCAGGGGTCGGGGGAGACTTTTCACTGATCGCACATCATATCATGAGAGTTTTGAGTCATATGAATTCATCACACTAAAAAAAAAAAGGTGGGAAAGAGGTAGATTCTTGCCCATCAAGACAATCCTTCACAATTTCTTTCTGCTTGTTCTTTAAAATAAATAATTATTTAGAAGATTGCCATTCCCATACAGTTCTAAAAAATCTATTAATATTTAAATGTTACAGTAATAAAAACTAGTATTCATTGAGTATTTACTGCTCCAAACTCCACTCTGAGCACTTAATTACTAAGTACTTTGATCCTCATAATATCTCAAGGAAATATTATAATTAAATATATACTATCTATAATGAATAACAGATATACATATAATAGAATATTATAGTTCACATTTTACAGAGGAGAAAACTGAAAGTTACAGAGGTTAAGTAACTCACTGAATGTTGAATGTTCACTCCTGGTAAAGCAATAAAATCAGGATTAAAACTTAGGTAGTTTAGCTGTAGAAGTAAGAAATAGAAAAAAATATGTACTCTATTATAATCTGTTGGAGAAGGGGAGGAAAAGCAGGTTATAAGGAAGTGGAGTTATATGATTTTAGGATTGCTGAGAGTGAATGGTCACTAGATACATTCTAAACAGAGGATGAAGTGTTTATCAGTTATGGTCACAGAGATTACTATAAAATATAAAAACAAAACCAATCCTTTCAAATTATAAGGAACATATAAATAAGGTAAAGGAAACACAAACCATAGCCATGAAATACTTTTTTAAAAGAAGCAACAAAAATAGAATAATATAACTATGATGCAAGTAATACCACATATTTATTATATCAACGACTAGAAATTATCTAGAAGTTCTTCTATTAAATTAGAAATTTCATATTGGATCACGATGTCAAACTCCTAAAACAAAATTATTCAAAAGTTGAAAAAGAATGGAAAAATACATACCAGGCAAATGCAAACAGAAAGCAGGACTTAAGACCTTAACATCAGACAAGATTCACATAAATTTTAAAAGCATTTTATAATGGAAATTAATATATTTTTAATTTTAAAAAGCAAAATCATAAATCTTATATACATATGTGTTCACTAAAACACATAGAATCAAAATTCGTAAAGGGCAAACTACAAAAAGTACACAGAAATATAGGCTGAAATATATTATTTGTAGAAGACTTAACCTCACTCAGCCTGTGTTAAGACCACATTATTTGTTCATTACCATTTGTTGCCCCCTCCCGTTCATTCTTTCCATCCTTCTCTGTAGGCAGAATATACTTTTTTATCCCATTCACTTAGGGGCTTAACTATGCAATCTGCTTCAAACAAGGGAATGTGGATATGTGAGATGTATGTGACATGGACCCCATATCTGAGCATGAACTTTAAATGCACCTGTGTAGTTTTAGCCCTGCCTCTCTTGTTCATGCCAGAGCCGGGATAAGGATGAGGTGGGTGAGACAAGGTCTTGCAAGTGCAGGGTGAGATTCTCTGTTTATTTAAAATTTTGGTATTTCATTAATCATGGATTTTTGCATGAATTTTTATTTTTTGAAAATATTATATTAGTATATTATTTATCTTGATAACAGAGTGTTTCAGAGTCTGTTGTCAAGACTTGCAGGCAAGGCTTTGCAGGCAAGGCCAGTGTCCCATTGTAGCCCTGGTTCCAGCCCTATACCATGAGAATGGCATGTACTCAGAGCGTGACATCTTTCTCAGCCTCAGGTATGAAATGAGAAGACCTGTGGAGCTGGACTGAGCTGAATCAAGCTGAATCAATCTAGATTTTGGACTTGCATGGGGCCTGCAGCTCCTTTGTTTTGGCCAATGTCTCCCATTCAGAATGGCTGTATGTATCCAATGCCTGTACCCCCATTGTATCTAGGAAGTAACTAACTTGCTTTTGATTTTACAGGCTCATAGGCGGAAGGGACTTGCCTTGTTTCAGATGAGACTTTGGACTGTGGACTTTTGAGTTGATGCTGAAATGAGTGAAGACCTTGGGAGCTGTTGGGAAGGCATGATTGATTTTGAAATGTGAGGACATGAGATTTGGCAGTGGCCAGGGGAGGAATGATATAATTTGGTTCTGTATGGTTTTATCAAGGGTTTCCACTTTTGCGTCTTCCTCATTCTCTCGTTGCCTGCTGCCATCCACGTAAGACGGGACTTGCTCCTCCTTGCCTTCCACCATGATTGTGAGGCTTCCCCAGTCACATGGAACTGTAAGTCCAATTAAACCTCTTTCTTTATAAATTGCCCAGTTTGGGGTATGTCTTTATCTGCAGTGTGAAAATGGACTAATACAGTAAGTTGATACCAGTAGAGTGGGGTGCTGCTGAAAAGATACCTGAAAATGTTTTTCTCAAAAGATCAATATCATTTTATATTTTGATTTTAAAAGCTTTCCTCTAGGTTGTCTCTGGACAGTTTTTAAAATGACTAAGGTTAATGGGTGTTCCCTCACTTATGTGTGAGAAACCAGAAATTTTGGTTTATGAATTACGTTTGTGAATTGTTTCACGCTGAAGGGCACCGAGTTGAAAGGAAATTTTTGGATTCACTTGGGGTGTTCCCTGATTTATGACAGGAACGTGACTAAACTGTTCCTGAATTGGTGTATTAATTCAAAATAAAAAATCTGTAGGAAATAAATTCCAAAACTTTCATTTGTATTAACTCAGTTTTGGGTTTCATAACTCTGGCTGTTGGGAAAATGTCTAATTCTCTTAAGGATATAAGCTTCCAACACAGCCAAGATCATTACTTTTATTAAGGAAAACCTAAGTAGCCTAGAGAGCAGAGACCTTATCTTCAAATCTTATAGATAACACCTTGCACAGAACATTACAGATAGTAGATGCCAAATAAATATAGACGCCAATTAAATTGAACTGAACAGCAGGGGAGAAGTTGTTGGGCAGCAAATAACATTACTGGCTTGAGACTTCATTGCTGTGTCTTTCTCATTTCCTGACATGAACACTTGGATTCTGTAAAAAATATTTATTCAGAACAAGAACAATGCTGACTTTTCTATGAAGATCATTCAGTGATTCATTCAACAAATATTTGTGGTGCATGTGCCAGGCACTGTCCCAGGTTCTGAATATTTTCACTGCGTGCTACTGTGTTTTAAGTAATAGTGTGCAATCCTAAGAACATAAACTAACTAAAAGTTTCTGGTATGAGAGTTTAATGAGCCCCTGCTCAGGGAATTTGCTGTGAACCCTTCACTGAATGTGGTCACATTCCCTAACATCACTAATTATGTAATGCCAAGTCCCTTAAGAATATCATTAGGTAACCTGCACTTCCCCATTGAGAATCTTAAAGTGAGGGAGTTAACAGTGGGTTAAGAAAGATAATGTGGTTGCTAGAAAGAATAATAGACCAGGAATTCAGAAACTGGGCTCTGAAGTGCTGTCATCTCTGTCAAGTCATTTAATTCACAGAATCTGTTTCCCTATCTGTAAAATAAAATTAGAAAAATGTTAAAGCCTCTTTTAGGTTTGATATTCTGTAATCTTAAGTTAATAGATCTAATTAAGTCTAAATTCTAGGAGGAAGATAAACTCTACATTATGAGTTTTGGCTCAATTCCTATTAATGGTGCAAAAATTTCTGTTATGTTGTGACATCAAAAAGAAAATACAAATAAAGAAATAAATGTGTGTATGTAAATATTATTTTAAAGTGGTCACCAAGAGCACCATTTGACAGGTAATTCGACCCTTCAGTGCTTTGTCAAATATACTTCATGATTTAGCTACAGCAGGTATTTCTTCACTTCTCTTTGTAAATTTTTCTTTAACCAGATGACGGGTTGAAAAAAGGTGGGGGGAGGAGCTGGCTACTGCATATTTATGTTATTGCTAAAACTTAAATTTTTATTTTTTAAAGTTAGAAGGTTTCAAATTTCGAGGAGTTTAACCTGTAGTTGGATTTTAGATGCTCCTCTGGCTGGACATGAAGAAAGACAGCAAAGCATGGGGAGAGAGATCTAGTTTAAGTTCGAGGGAAAAAAATAACAGACGCAACTTAGATAAAAGAATACTACTACCAAAAAAAAGGGGGGCTAGAGCCGGCGATGGCCTTGAGGATTAGGACACCTGCCCACCTGGAGTAAACAGGTAATGTCAGGCAGGTTCTGGAACCCTGGGAGGCGTAAGTTCTTGCTGCGGGAAGAGGGATTAGCAGAATGATAACGCGGGTCTATTTGTGTTTTAGGGGTTTTAACATGCATTCTGCAAGTAAGTGACCTATCCAGGTCATTCGATTCAGGCTCAGGAAAAAAAAGCCCCGCAAATTAATATATCTAAATGGTGAGATAGTGACACCTTTTAAAAAAAGTTATACATAAGCATCTATATCAAAAGCATTACATTTTAAGGCAAAAATCTGAACTGTCACAGCATCCACCTCACCGAGTTCAACAGCCCCACCTTGGGTCAGGGCTGTCCCTGGAGCGCGGGCTCCCGCAATGCCCGCACCGCCCACGCCGCCCGCACCGCGCGCACCCAGCGGGGCCAGGGCGAGGGATCCAGGTCTCCAGGTCTCTCAGGGCGCGCGCCCGGGGTCCGGGGGTGGGGGGCGTGGAGGCGGTTCCCTTGGAGCGCCCAATCAGCAGTAAGACCCGGCGGTGGCGCCAGTGACGTAGACCGCGCTTCCCTCCGCCCCACTGCGGGCCGACGCTCGGCGCCGTCAGCCACGCGCGCTGGAGCGCGAGGGGAGAGCGAGAAGGAGGGCTTTGGGGCCGACCGGCTGTCGGAGGGCGGCGGGTCGCGGGGAGCGGGGGAGTGAGCATGCGCAGCGGCTCCGGGGAGCGCAGGGGAGGAGGGGCCGGAGCTGAGAGGCGCGCGCGTGCGCGCGCACGAGTGGCCCGCCGGCGGCTGCGGGTGGAGGGGGCGGTTCCTCGAGTGTCGGCGACCAGAGGGCGGGCAGGCGGGCGGCAGGTGCCGCCGCAGCCTCCGGCCGGTCCCGCGTCTCCCTCCTCCGGCGGCGATGAGCTGGGCCCTGTCGGGGGCTGCACCTGCCGGCTGCCCGTCAGCACCGGCCTCCTGGCGTGACCTCGGCCTCCTCGCGTGTCCGGCCCCTGCGGCGCGGCGCTGCCCCTGAGAGGGAGCGGCGGCGGCCTCCTTCGCCCCGAGTCCTCGCTCGGGGGCCGCGCGGGGACGGCGCCCGGCCCCCTCCCCTCCTTCCTCCGTCCGCCGTCCTCAATGTCTCCCCGGCGGGGAGGGGGCTGCCTGGGAGACACGCTGAGCGGCCCCCCCACGGAGGCCCTCCGGCTGCAGCAGCAGCAGCGCCCGGCCCGGCGTCCCGCAGCCTCCACTAGCGGCGGCGGCCTGGAGGAGCCGCGCACCCGCCGCCGCCCCCCGAGCCTCGCAGCCGCCGCCGCCGCCCGGCACCCGAGGAGAGGGCGGCGGGCGCCCCTCGGGGAAGATGAAGGCGGAGGGGGGCGACCACTCCATGATCAACCTGTCGGTGCAGCAGGTCCTGAGCCTCTGGGCCCACGGGACGGTGCTGAGGAACCTCACGGGTAATTGACGCGCCTGGGCTGGGGACGGGGATGCGGTCCGCCCCTCTCCTGTCTTCTCCCTCCTCGGGAGGGGACACTTTCCTCGCCGCCCCACCCCCGTGCGCGCCCCGCTCGGAGCTCCAGGTCCCGGCGAGGAAGGTGTTAATCGGAGCCACTCTGCGCGTGTCCCGGGGGGCTCCGGCTCCCGCCACCCCCTTCCCTGAGTCGCCAGGGGAGCATCCGCGACCCCCGCTCCTGCCCCGCACGGGGAGAGCTCCTGGCGGCGGCCCGGCCTCTGTAGTACGCGCGGAGTAGCTTTAGTGCTGAGACTTGAGCGCATTTCGCTTTTATTCCATTACCCTCTTCCCCTCCCCCTTCCACACACATCGCTTCTTGCTATTTACATCTTTTTCTGATTTAGCTATTTTCTTTCTGGCAAATCTCAAGCCAAATGTAGGACCTAAAATCATTGCCCACAATGGTCTATTTACTTTTCAACCGCTAATTTTTTGGGCGATGTAGATAACTGAGTAAATTATAGTGGGTCAGGGGCTGAGCTAAGGTCTAGTGCAGTCTAAGCGTGTTAGCTTCATAGATCTCCTTCCCCTCCCATTTCCTTTTGTCTGTCTGTCTCTTTCCCTCAGGCCTCCAGCTGCTGCTTCTGAGACGTTTGATAATTTTGTGTATTTCCCTTCATTTATTAAGGCTGTCAGAAATTGGCCTTATAACATCGGTTTTTATTTGTAAAAGTGAGTGATAAAACACACAATATTTTTATTTAGTCTGTAGATTTGCTTTGTGAAGAAACTTCTGGTTTTGTTATGTGGAAATGCTTACATTATACTTTGAGTTCCGAATTTAAAAATTATTCTCTGAAGTAGAATTTACGAGAAACAGATTCAGTTGCGATTTGGTGACTCCTCAATGCCTGCTTTTCAGAGGAAAAAAAATCTTAAAAACATACCCAGGATTTAATTCTTGAAAATGTGTAAGGCAGTTAATTTCAATAGAACATTAGTATTTCAAAATGCATTTTGTCAAACTGGTTAAGAGTGTTATGAGTATTTCACAAATATAACCTGTGTTCATATATATAACATATATATAAAGTTTGGCATGGTATAGAATACAAACGTAGAAGAAAATTTTATGGAATTATATACCACAAAAGACAACTCTAAGGACACTGGTTTCTTTGAATGGAAACTATATAGTTAAAGTAGATTCTGGGTTGCTTCATGCTATGCTCACTTTTAAGCTGTGGTTATTTAACTTGAAACAGACTGACTTTACATGATGATTGCCGATAAGGAACATATTGTTACAATTCTGGAGAACTAAATGGACATAAAGACCATCTCATGATTCAGTTGAATTTAGAGGTAGACTGCTTTATCTTACTTATGATTTTGCTTGCATTTATCCACTGTTTGGTATTTGAACTGTACCAGTTTTTGTTTAAGTGAAATGAAAAGTAGGGACTTAACATATATTTTTGCAGGCATACCTTGGAAATATTGCAGGTTTGGTTCCAGAACACCGCAATAAAGCAAATATTGCAATAAAGTGAGTCAAATGAATTTTTTGTTTTCCTAGTGCATGTAAAAGTTACATTTTACCTGTAGTCTTTAAAGGTGAAATAGCATTATGTCTGAAAAAAAAAGTACAGAGGTTAATTTAAAAATACTTTATTGCTAAAAAATGCTAACGATCATCTGAGCCTTCAGCAAGGACGTTATCTTTTTTCTGGTAGAGGGTCTTGTCTTTGTGTTGATGGCTGCTGACTGATCAAGGTGATGATTGCTGGAGATTGGGATGACGGCAGTTTTCTTAAAACAACAATGAAGTTTGCCACTAAGGAAGAGCAATAGACTCTTCCTTTCATGAAAGATTTCTCTGTAGCATGGGATGCTGTTGGATAGCATTTTATCCACAGTAGAACTTTCAAAATTGAAGTCAATCCTTTCAAACCCTACTGCGGCTTTCTCAACCGAGTTTATGCAATAGTCTAAATCCTTTGTTGTCATTTCCATGGTGTTCACATAATCTTCACCAGGAGTAGATTGCATCTCAAGAAACCACTTTCTTTGCTCACCCATAAGAAGCAACTCCTCAAACTTTATCATGAGATTGCAGCAATTCAGTCACATCTTCAGGCTCCACTTCTAATTCTAGTTCTCTTGCTATTTCAACCACATCTATGGTTACTTCCTCCACTGAAGTGTTGATCCCCTCAAAGTCATCCATGAGGAATGGAGTCAATTGCTTTCCAACTCCTATGAAAGTTGATATTTGGACCTCTTCTCATGAGTCACGATTGTTCTTAAGGGCTTCTAGAATGGTGACTCCTTTCCAGAAGGTTTTCAATTTCCTTTGCCCAGGTCCATCAGAGGAATCATTATCTCTGGCAGTTTTAGCCTTCTTACACAGTGTATTTCTTAAATAATAAGACTAGACAGTCAAAATTACTCTTTGATCCATGGTCTGCAGAATGGATGTTGTGTTAGCAGGCATGAAAACAACATTGATCTACTTGGACATCTCCATCACAGCTCTTGGTTGACCAGGTACATTGTCATTGAAAAGAATACTCATTAAAATGAAAGGAATCTTTTTTTTTTTCTGAGCAGTTCTCAACAGTGAGCTTCACGTATTCAGTAGGCCGTGCTGTAAACTGATGTACTGTCATCCAGGCTTTTTTGTTTCATTTATAGAGCACAGCCAGGGTAGATTTAGCATAATTCTCAAGGGCGCCAGAATGGTAAATGAGCATTGGCTTTAATATAAAGTCACCAGCTGCATTAGCTCCTAAGAAGAGTCAGCCTGTCCTTTGAAGCTTCGAAGTCAGGCATTGACTTCTCCCTAGCTGTGCAAGTCCTAAATGGCATCTTCTTCTGATATAAGGCTGTTTAATCTACATGGAATATCTGTTGATTGGGGTAGCCACCTTCATCAGTTAGCTAGATCTTCTGGATAATTTGTGCTTCTACATCAGCATTTGCTGCTTCACCTTGCACTTTTATGTTATGGAGGTGTCTTTTGTTAAACCTCAAGAACTGACATCTGCTAGTATCAAACTTGCTTTTGCAGCTTTCTCATGTCCCAGCCTTCATGGAATTGAAGAGAGTTGGGGTCTTTCTCTGGATTAGGCTTTGGCTTAAGGGAGTGTTGTAGCTGGTTTCGTCTTCTATTTAGACCACTCAAACTTTCTTCATATCAGAGAGCAGTCTGTTTTGCTTTCTTATGATTTGTGTGTTCACTAGTGTAACACTTTTAATTTCCTTTAAGAATTTTTCTTTGCATTTGCAACTTGGCCGTTTGGTATGAGAGGCCTAGCTTTTAGCCTAACTCATCTTCGAATGTGCCTTCCTCACTAAGCTTTATCATCTCTAACACTTGATTTAAAGTGAGATATCGGACCCTTTTTTTCACTTGAACACTCAGAGGCCAATGTAGGGTTATTAGTTGGCCTGATTTCAATATTCTTGTATCTCAGGGAATAGGGAAACCCGAGGAGAGGGAGAGAGACTGGGGAATGGCTGGTTGGTGGAGCAGTGAGAACACACACAAGATTTATCGAGTAAGTTCCCTGTCTTATATAGGCACAGTTTGTCGCACCCCCAGACAATTACAATAGTAACATCAGAGATCACTTATCACAGATCACTATAATAATAAAATACAAGAAAATAATAATAAGGTAATAAAATTTGAAATATTGTGAGAATTACCAAAATGTGACACAAAGTGAGCACATGCTGTTGGAAAAATGGTACTGATAGACTTTTGACACAGAATTGCCTCAAACTTACCATTTGTAAAAGCCAAAATAAAGTGAAGTACAATAAAACAAGGTATGCCTGTAGATGTTAATCACTGGCTTAGCTCATCAAAGGGTTTTTAGAGAAAGTTAGCTTTGGGAGCCACAGAGTAAATGTAAATGTAACTTCCTGGCCAGCTTCAACAATATTTTTAAATAAGTAAGATTCTAATTATTATAATTGCCTCCACTTCCACAAGTCAACCATTAAGCTGATAATAGTAGTTATTCATCCAGGGTTAGCTCCAATTGTCTTTCAATATGATCTTAATACTTGCCAGTTGCTCATTGGACCTTGCCATTTCATAAAGGATATGCCGAACATCCCAAAGTAGGACTGAGGTGGGACTGAGGACCATGGGAACCTCTACTAGGAAATAACTACTGTCTGAATATGTGAAATTCTAGGCGTCAGGGTAAAAATGCAGAAAGAAACAGATTAGAAGTATGTTTCACTAGTGGTTGAGTGTACCACATGTTAGGAACCACATCTCTTCTCAACAGTGGCAGTCTATAAGTGATAATATTCTGATGGGATTCATTGTGGCCTTCTCCA
Source organism: Pongo abelii (assembly GCF_028885655.2). Classification (NCBI taxonomy): domain Eukaryota; kingdom Metazoa; phylum Chordata; class Mammalia; order Primates; family Hominidae; genus Pongo; species Pongo abelii. Next base: position 11,468,401 of record NC_071990.2, read on the forward strand.
TGCCAGTGACCTTAGTGATTCGGTGTGTATCTTAATCATTAGTTAACAGATGCTACCTACAGTGCCATTTACAACTTAGTCTACTAAAAAGAGGCGAGTAAACACAACTTCTGAAACATCTGTCATTTGTTGAATGGCCGCTCTGTGTTAGGCACTTTACATATATTATTTCTAATCTTCAGAATAACTCTTCAAAATACATTTAAAAGGAAACTCAGAGAGGTAAATTAAGTTGTCCCAAATCTTATAGCTAGTATATGACTGAGCTGGGCTTTAGACCCAAGTCTTTGCCTCTAGACTCCTCTTTCTTCTTTACCATGCTACTTCAGCTACTTCCTCCTTACTTTCTTCAAGCAAAATTAATTTCTTGCTTTATCTTGCTACTTCTGCTCTTTGTACATATTTTTATTATGTTTTTCAATTATGTTATAATTTGTATTTATCTCTTCCAGACTGTGAGCTTTTTGAGGGTCAGTCCATTGCCTCACTTTTGAATTCTTATACCCTAGCATTATAGTACCTGGCACATAGTAAATGATAAATACATGTTTATTGAGGTGAATTTTTAAAATTTTAACAGTTGCTTGATTTAAACATTCTATATTGCATTGTTTCTCAGCTGTATCTCTTGGAGTGAATATGCTGTTAAAGAGGAATGAAGTGTTTAAGCAACTCGTATAAATCATTTTTATACATACCTTTAAGACATGCAAATGCTTATTGAGAGTAGTTTTCTGTGTTGGGTATAATGCTTTCATATATTTTGTTTAATCTTTTCAGCAATCCTGAGAGAGATTATTGTTCTTATTTTACAGATTCAGATACTGAAGCAAAGAGTAACTTGCTTAGATCTGATAGCTAATAGTGAAAAAGTCATTATCTTTTTTCATAATATGATAACACATACTGTTAAGTCAGAAGGCATTTTTGTCGTCATCATAAACTTGGAAATGAAACTAATAGAAAGGAGCATAGTCTAGAACCAATACTACTTGAATTTAAGAAATAACTGTGTGAAGGATTTGCACAAATTTGCTTAATAGGCATTCTGATTAATTGGATACCAAATGAAAGGGAAATATGCGTCACTAGTGTTTTTTTCCCATGTACAGAGAGATGTGATGTGATTTTTCACTTTGTGTATTATCCCAGTGGGTGAAGTGGGAAAATATACTGACCTTTTTATCTTAGAGACTGACCTCTAGAAAGTAGTCTTGTTTATATATTACTGTGATAAAAATAAATTCTTAAAAAGTAATAATGAGAACTACAAGCATCTTAACATTTTACAGCCAGAATGACTTAATTTTAGAAATATTGAAATATCACTCCATCAGCGAAGTGACATGGCTGAGATCAGTTATTTAATGACAGAGGCAGGACTGGAACCAGAGTTTCCTGGCCCTTTGTTCTCTGCCTTTCCTTTTTCTCCTACATAGCTTGTTAACTCAGGCAGTTTGAGAGAGAATAAATATTACGGTACAGGTTGAACATTCCTAATCTGAAATTTTGAAATTCAAAATGCTCCAAAATCCTAAACTTTTTGAGCAACGTGACACTCAAAGGAAATACTAGAACATTTCAGATTTCGGATTTTCAGGTTAGGGATGCTGAATCAGTAAATAGCATGAAAATATTCCAAAATCTGAAGTCTGAAATCCTTCTGGTCTCAAGCATTTCAGATAACGGATATTCAACCTGTACTTAAGAGTACCCTGGTAAGTATTTGCATCAGCGAACCTGAAGATGTATGAATGGAACTAATTTGTCCAGAAAATAAAATATACTGGAAAAAGTAATATATTAGGCTTTCTAAAATTTTAAGTTGCCATTGCCCTTGTAAAAGCTAGTGATCCATATTTATTATCTAGCCAGTTTTAGAACTCCTACCAAGTTCAGCCTGCTATTTATTTCCCCTACCTTGGAAGACACTTGTATGGGGATTCCATATAGAGCATATTAATCCCTAGAAACCCCATATCTGTCACTTAATAACCATTGCCAAAGTTCTCTTTCTGTACATATCACTTCTTTAAGTGTGTTTTTCACAGGATTCCTAAATTGTTTAACTGTGTCAGTTATATGCTTCTGAAGTAGAGAGATAAATAGCTTCCTTTCTTTTTCAAATAGATTTTCTTTCTTTGAATATGTTCTAAATTCCCAACCCCAATCTAAAATGAGAGTCAATATTGTATATACAGTTTTTTAAGTAACTTGACTTTTAAAAAATCTACAATTAAATTTTTTTTTTTTTTTTTTTTGGCTTTACTTTTATTTTCTTTAACTATTTTGGCTTCCATCTTAGTGTTCTGACCCAAATTTGGTTGCTAAGAGTTTAGAGAAGAATTTTTATTTAGAAAAGGGCAGGGTCTGTAAATCCCAGTATAAATGCAAAACTTGGCTGGTGTTAGGAAAGGGATAATTGGTCCCTGGGAAAAAGATGAGGGCTGCTTCAGGCTGGTCTCTCTGTATCAGCAGCAAATGTGGGGGCAGGTGTTCCCTTCTTTTTATTGGTAATAAGCATTGGGAGGCTGGGAATTCAACCTGGAATGAAGGTTAAAAGGCTTCTCGCTCTCTCTCTCTGTGTGTGTGTGTGTGTGTGTGTGTGTATGTAGTACTAGTAGTAAGTAGTAGTAGTAGTAGTAGTCCTGTTTATTCAAGGGCAATATGTTTCAAAACCCCCAGTGGATGCCTGAAACCATGGATATTTCTGAACCCCGTGTATACAGTCATGTGCCATGTAACTTTCCAGTCAAAGAAGGACCTCATATGATGATGGTCCCATAAGATTATAATGGAGCTAAAAAAAATTCTATCACCTACTGAGATCATGGCCATCCTAATGTCATCGCGCAACACGTTACTCACATGTTTATAGTGCTGCTGGTGTGAACAGACCTACTGTACTGCCTGTTGTATAAAAGTAGAGCATATACAGTTATGTACAGTACATAATACTTGATAAACAACTGTGTTACTGGTTTATGTATTTACTGTACTAGATTTTTTATCATTATTTTAGAATGTACCCCACTTGTTTAAAAAAAAAAAAGCTGAATCCCAGCACTTTGGGAGGCTGAGGCAGGTGGATCACGAGGTCAGGAGATCGAGACCATCCTGGCTAACATGGTGAAACCCCGTCTCTACTAAAAAAAAAAATACAAAAAATTAGCTGGGCTTGGTGGTATGCGCCTGTAGTCCCAGTTACTTGGGAGGCTGAGGCAGGAGAATGGCATGAACCTGGGAGGTGGAGCTTGCAGTGAGCTGAGATCGCACCACTGCACTCCAGCCTGGGCAACAGAGCAAGACTCCGTCTCTTAAAAAAAAAAAAAAAAAAGGCAAGCTGTAAAACAGCCTCAGGCAGATCCTCCTCAGGAGCGATTCCAGAAGAAGACATTGAAGAAGACATTGTTACCTTAGGAGATGGCAGCTCCCTGCCTGTCGTTGCCCCTGAAGACTTTCCATGGGACAAAGTGTGGAGGTGGGAGACGGTGATATTGATGATCCTGACCCTGTGTAGGCCTAGGCTAATATGTATGTTTGGGTCTTAGTTTTTAACAATTTTTTTTTAATTTTACAAGTAGAAAAAGTTTATAAAATAAGAATATAAAGTATTTTTCATACAGCTGTACAATGTATTTGTGTTTTAAGCTAAATGTTATTAGAAAAGAGTTACAAAGTTAAAAGTTTATAAAGTAAAAAAGTTACAGTAAGCTAAGGTTAATTATTGAAGAACAAAAAATATTTTAAAAATAAATTTAGTGTAGCCTGTGTATAGTGTTTATAAAGTCTACACAGTGTACAGTAATGTCTGAGGCATTCACATTCACTCACAATTTCACCTGAAGCAACTTCCAGGCCTGCAAGCTCTATTCATGGTAACTTCTCCATGCAGATATCCATTTTTTAATCTTTTATGCTATATTTTTACTGAACCTTTTTATGTTTAGAGACACAAATACTTCCCATTGTGTTACAACTGCCTGCAGTATTCAGTAAAGTAACATGCTATACAGGTTTGTTGCCTAGGAGCAATAGGCTATACCATATAGCCTAAATGGAATATATGTTAGCTTATACCATCTAGGTTTGTGTAAGTACACTGTATAATATTTGCACAATAATGAAATGGCCAAATGACACATTTCTCAGAGTGTATCCCCGTCGTTAGGCGACACATGCCTGTGCTGTGTTTTTCCTACACATGCATACCTGTGATAAAGTTTAACTTGGAACTTAGGCACAGTCAGGATTAACAACAACAAATACTGTAGCAAAAGTTATATGAATGCGGTCTCTCGCTCTCAAAATATTGTATTGTACTATACTTATCTATGTTCAGACAATAGTCGATAGTGGGTAACTGTAATTGCAGAAAGTGAAACTGCAGATAAATGAAGAGTATTGTACATATGTATATTTAGGATATGTATACACATATACATACTGCATCATAGTTCCCTTTTAGGCATTATAGTTGCTAAGCCATTTTTGTTTCAATATTTAGTGTCAGTCGAAAGAAAAAAATAAAAGAAAGTGAATATTTAGTATATATATTTGGAATTGTTCACATTCATACTGGTATAGTCAGCACCTTCCTTCAGTAGCGTTCCCAAGAGGGATGCTTCTCTTGGGGTTACTCTGTATTCTAGCTTACCATTAGGTTAAGTTCCTCTTCCTAAATGTTCTATTATAGGAGGTGAATTTAAATAGAAAAAGTTCAAATGTCTACTTAGAGTTATTTATGTTTTGTAAATGTGCCCTAAAGATATATGCTACTTTTCAGTATTTGTGTCAGACCTCCATTTTACTTTTTTAAAAAATGTGAAAAGTCCTTACCCTTGATAGGTACAGAGTCAATTAGTAAGTGTCAGTATGATATGGCCTTCATAGGATTTAACTTCTTAGGAGGCTTACCTGTATATCTTATTGAGAATGAAGATGCCATAATTTTTAAAAACCGAAATTGTCATTAGGGATTTTTTTGTTTTTACCATTTGTCATTAAATTTTTATTTTCTTAATTTCTGTCTCGTTATTTTTGAATCATAAATTCATATCCTCTAGCAATACCAAGTCCAAGGTCCAGATGACATTTCTTCGATCTGAACCATTTTCTGGATATGTCTTGGGACTGCTTGAGTTATAATTTTGATTCTTTAATATTAACTATGATAATAAAATGTATTTATCTTTGTTTAGTGATTGAAAGGCAGGTCTAAGAAAGTAAGATAGTTCATGAAGAGGAGTCACAATTTCTAGGGATATGTTTTCTGTAGAAAAGAAACCTAAACAGAAGAGAGAGGAGATAGGGATGGGGACAAGGAATTGAAACTAAGGAAGGAAATTGGCAACAAAAGCCAAAATTGAGAAATGGGATCTCTAATTAAACTAAAGAGCTTCTGCACAGCAAAAGAAACTACCATCAGACTGAACAGGCAACCTACAGAATGGGAGAAAATTTTTGCAATCTACCCATCTGACAAAGGGCTAATATCCAGAATCTACAAAGAACTTAAACAAATTTATAAGAAAAAAACCCATCAAAAAGTGGGCGAAGGATATGAACAGACACTTCTCAAAAGAAGATATTTATGCAGCCAACAGACACATGAAAAAATGCTCATCATCGCTGGCCATCAGAGAAATGCAAATCAAAACCACAATGAGATACCATCTCACACCAGTTAGAATGGCGATGATTAAAAAGTCAGGAAACAGCAGGTGCTGGAGAGGATGTGGAGAAATAGGAACACTTTTACACTGTTGGTGGGACCGTAAACTAGTTCAACCATTGTGGAAGACAGTGTGGCGATTCCTCAGGGATCTAGAACTAGAAATACCATTTGACCCAGTCATCCCATTACTGGGTATATATCCAAAGGATTATAAATCATGCTGCTATAAAGACACATGCACACGTATGTTTATTGTGGCACTATTCGTAATAGCAAAGACTTGGAACCAACCCACATGTCCATAAGTGATAGACTGGATTAAGAAAATGTGAAACATATACACCATGGAATACGATGCAACCATAAAAAAGGATGAGTTCATGTCCTTTGTAGGGACATGGATGAAGCTGGAAACCATCATTCTGAGCAAACTATCACAAGGACAGAAAACCAAAGATCGCGTGCTCTCACTCATAGGTGGGAATTGGAACAATGAAAACACTTGGACACAGGTTGGAGAACATCACACACCAGGGTCTGTCATGGGGTGGGAAGAAGGGGGAGGGATAGCATTAGGAGATACACCTAATGTAAATGACGAGTTAATGGGTGCAGCACACCAACATGGCACATGTATACATATGTAACAAACCTGCACGTTGTGCAGATGTGCCCTAGAACTTAAAGTATAATATAAAAAAAAAAAAGAGTGGTCAGAGGTAAGAGGAGAGCCCAGAGAGTGTAGCATGTTGAACTTATTGTAGTATCAGATGAATAAGTCTACTGATGGCTGTATTTATTGAACCCTCACTGCGTATCAGACACTATATAAAGCATTTTGCATGCATCTCATTTTCTATAAAGTGAGCATATAAATTTATTTAATATATGTGGTTATATCAGGTGTGATAGGTTAATTTTTTATTTTTAACGACTAACTACATGAACAATAAAATAATCATAGAATAAACAGTGGCAGTACCAACACATTTAAAAGAAGCCTCAGGCTGGGCGCGGTGGCTCACGCCTGTAATCCCAGCACTTTGGGAGGCAGAGGCAGGTGGATCACGAGATCAGGAGATTGAGACCATCTGGCTAACATGGTGAAACCCCGTCTCTACTAAAAATACAAAAAACTAGCCGGGCGTAGTGGCGGGCGCCTGTATTCCCAGCTACTCGGGAGGCTGAGGCAGGAGAATGGCGTGAACCCTGGAGGCGGAGCTTGCAGTGAGCCGAGACGGCGCCTCTGCACTCCAGCCTGGGCGACAGAGCGACACTCCGTCTCAAAAAAAAAAAAGGCCTCATTAGATTGTCACAGTCACATTCCATCTCGTGACTTTAGCTAAGTAGATTAAGCCTTGAAAGAAAAAGATTTTTTTCACCAAACTTTATGCAAATAGGAAGAACACAGTTTCTTACTGGAGTCCAGTTGCTTGTGTTATGATAATCATGGAATATAATCTAAGAGCATGTTACCTACTTGTTGTAGTAGGACTTGAAAAAAATGAAAATAGCTTTGAGGAATGTAGGTTACTAGATCAATTAACATTAGCTTATTAACATACTCCATTACTCCCCTTCATTTGGTATGTTATCCCATATACTTATATGTATATCAATTTTTCTAACTTTTTATAAATAAAGACGGGGTCTCGCTGTGTTGCCCAGGCTGGTCTCAAACTCCCGGACTCAAGCAGTCTGCCTGCCTTGGCCTCCCAAAATGCTAGGATTACAGGCACGAGCCACTGTGCCCTGCCTCTAATTTTTTTCATAATCCTGTCGTGGCTTATATAATTTTTTTTTTTTTAAGTGGAGTCTCACTTTGTCACCCAGGCTGGAGTGCTGTGGCACGATCTTGGCTCACTGCAACCTGTGCCTCCTGGGTTCAAGCGATTCTCTTGCTTCCACCCCCAAGTATCTGGGATTACAGGTGCCCACCACCATGCCCAGCTAATTTTTTTTATTTAGTAGAGATGAGGTTTCACCATGTTGGTCAGGCTGGTCTCGAACTCCTGACCTCAGGTGATCCACCCGCCTCAGCCTCCCAAAGTGCTAGGATTACAGGCATGAGCCACTGTGCCCAGCCAATTTTTTTTTTTTTTAACCAACTCTTTACCCTGACAGATTGTATAATTCTTATATAAAAAAATGTATATCCAGGGTTTCGGTACTAAGGAAGGAAAGTGATATATTTCCTTCATAGAAATTTTACTTTTAGTAGTTAACATTTCTTTAACACCTTTTAATGTGCTGGGCATTGTTCTAAGAATGTTACATGTATTATTTCATTTGAGCCTCACAATAATCCCACAAGGTAGACACCATGATTAATTCAGTTTGTAAAAGTGAGGAAACAGGCAGAGATTATTTTGCTCTTGCTTACAGAGTGTCTAAGCCATGACTTGAAAAGTTACCACTCAGCTGCAGTTCAGTTGAGCAAACATTTGAGTAACTTTACGGTGGACATGGTGCTGTCAGAGATACAAAGATAAATACATAGCGACTATTTTCAAGAAGCTTATATTCTTATACATCTTTGTATTAGTTATCTATTGCTGAATGACATTACCCCCAAATTTAGCAGCTTAACACAAGACACATTTATTTTCTCATACATTTATTTTCTCTGATGGTCAGGAATGCTGGTTCTGGCTTAGGGTCTTACGGTGTCCAGTCAAGCTGTCAGCCAGGACTACTGCATTCTCTGCAGACTTGTCTAGGGCTGGGGGGGTCAGCTCTCAGGGGCATTCATGTGGCTCTTGGCAGGTGGTGGGAGGCCTTCTCCATAGGGCTACTCGCAACTGGTTTTTTCAGAGTGAGAGATCACACACACATAGACACAAACACACAGAAAGAGAAACCAACACAGAAGCCACAGTCTTTGATAGCCTAATCTTGGAAGTGATATACCATCATGTCTACTGTATTCTATTGGTCATACACAGACCAGCTCTGGAACATTGTGCGAGCAGACTGCACAAGGGTGTAGTGGGGACTCTTGGGGGCCTGCTGGACGCTGGCTAGGACAGTCTTAAAGGTGGGTATGGGGAGAAAGGAATGAGGCTAAGGGAAGACTTAGGGGCATCATAGCAGGTGAGGGAATGAAGTGTCTGTAAAAACAAGGTGATTAGAAAAAGCAGAAAGCTGTCTTGATGTGTAAAATCATGTTTAAATAGCACAGTCTAGCATTTTCAAGGATTAATCCTGATATTTCTTGATTATGAGTTATGTGTCAGTCTCTGTGGTAAACACTGATGAACAAAAGTGAAAATGTCAATCATTATCCATAAGGAGCTCAGTGATCTAGAGAAGCTAACCTTTAGATTAAGTATTTCTTTTGTGGCTTGTTGAGTTCAGGAAGAACCAGGCAATGGAATTGTGAAGACAACACAAGAAGAGGTAGAGAGTGGAGGAGGAACCTGTTCATGGGAGGGTAGAGAGGCAGGAGAGGTGAACTGCCTATGGGTTGGTATTACCAGGACATGATTGCATTGCTGGTCTTGGGTGCCTTGGAAAGCAAAGATGTTTTCATCAGTAATGTGAAACTGGATTTTCATTATACAGTTTTTTCCTTCTGTCACTCCCTACCATGAATTACGTGAATCTGTCATGGTTTCCAGGCCTACGTATCAGAATCATCTGGAACTGTTCATACAGATCCATGGCTCCAGTTGATATACGTGGAATTAGGATCTTAGAACAAGGCCTAGGATGCTGCCTTGTAAACCAGCTCTTCAGGAGATTTTGTTATTGAGAGCTTAGTGGTTGGGAACACCCGATTTTTTTAAAATTATTTTTTTGTGATCAATTTATAGCTATCTTATGGTGTATAATAGTTAATATGGGAGACTTAGACTTATTAAAATTTCAGTATAAATGACTCACTTATTTCCAAGAGCATATGATAACCCAGTTTTTTTTAAGTGACTTGTCTTTTAACAGATTATATTAAATTTATCTTTTGAGAATGTTTTCTTCATTTGTATGCGGCATTAGCCATAGAAAATTATCCTTATTAAATTATAATGCAGTTATCCCTCAGTGTTGTCATCCAAAAGACCACTAGGCTGGCTAAATAGTAGAAAGGATAGTTTTATCAGCAATATCAATTTGCAAACCAGGAAGAGACAGTCTCTGCCATGTGCAGAAAGCACTGTCTCTTCATAGAAGGGAAGTTGAGATTGGGTTTGATTGCCTCTCAGAGTTTGTATTACACAATAGAGTCATACATATTCAGCAGGTTTGGGGGAAAAGCTATACATATTTATGAGAGGAGCTGAGTGCATGCTCCGAGGGTAAACATGTGTAACATATATTCTCTGTTTACTTTGGGGCAAGGTTTTAGCATTAAAATGAGGTAGAATTTGACTATGTCAGAAGGTGAACTATGGGATGCAAAGGCAGTCTGTGCACAGTCTTTATGGTATAGTATAACTGGTAGAGACTGGCTTAAGGTCTACAATTGCTTATCAGAAAAGAATGTTTATAAGGCTGGTCCTGTGTCTAATCAGAGTTGTGGTCTGGGTTGTAAATCAGTAAGGGGTGGTCTGATAGCTCCTATTGTCAGGGAGTTTAGAGCCATAGGACTTCAGAAATTCACCATGCTGCCTGGGCCCTGAACCCTTGACCTGTAGGTAACTTTGCTTCCTTAATCTTAGTTTTGGTCTTAGTTGATAAAGAGGTGTCTATTTTGATCTCAAAGTATATATGGGGGATTGATTCTAGGACTGCTGCATATACCAAAATCCTGCAGTGGCCCTGCAGAACCCATGTATGTGAAAAGTCGACCCTCCCTGTAGGCGGGTTTTGCATCCTTAGAATATTTTTGCTCCATGTTTAATTGAAAAAAAAAAAAAAATCCACATGTATGTGGACTCGTGCACTGCAAACCTGCATTGTTTAAGGGTCTACTGTATCTTAAAAATTCTAAACATTTTAGTTATATTAAATCTGAAGTATATGGGAGAATGAAACATTAAAAATGTTTATGTAAATATGTTAGGTGAGCAGCTATTGGAATTTCCACCTCCCTTCTTGGATAATTGGGGTTCTGCTAAATTTTTTTCTAAAAATAAAGATTTGAAAGAAGTAATACGATCCTTGAATGTATGAGTCAGGAAATTTTTTAGCCTCAACTTCAACTAGCTAGTTTTTTTACTTTAGATAAGTCACGTATTTCCCAGGCCTGTTTCCTCACTTATAATACTATCTAATGTAAATAGTTTTCATACTGATTAAGGGAGAGCTGATCTAGAAATTTTATGAGTTAAGAAAAAAAGTTGAGAGGTTTTACTAGGAGTTAAGAAAAAATGTATGCATTTGCACATAAACTTGTTTCTTTAATCTTTCAAGTTAAGCAACTTTCTTTTTCAAGTGGGACTTCTTCAGACTTTTAATATACTTATTTGTAGAGTAAGGTTTAGAACCAAGAAAATCTTTGCTCTCTGCATACCTCCGACCTCTTAGACTTAGGCCTTCTTGAAATTTGGTTTAGGAAACTTGATTCAATATTTGAAGATTCCTTCCAGTTATGAAATTATCTCTCTCTCTCTTTTAATCCCAGTACAGCATAATTACTTCCTTACAGTTAGTCTGAATGCTATTTAAGGTGTGATTACTGTGACTTGACTTTGCATTATTTGCAGTTTTCCTGGTTATGCTTGTATTTCCTGATTGGTCATTCCTTTGGTTACCTATTTATATTTAGTTTCAGGAATGTATTATATTGAGAATTTCATTATAAGTTATGCTCGTTGGTGTAAAAAGTTTAATTTTCAGTATTTAGTATAAATATCCCATGGAAATGTTATATCATGAGATTGTAAAACATTTTATCCTTCTTCATTGTGAAGGTTTTTTTAGGTTGGTGATTCAAACAAACATGAATCAAAAAAATGTTTTTTTGTATGATACATACAATTTAAGATACTTGAGGGCACATGATAACAATTAAAACCATTGTATAGTTACTGTTAAAACTTCATACTAGATTCAGATTTTGACATTTAATCCTTACACTTTTTATCTGAGTAAAAATCACTGGAATTATAATTGATTAATTACTCAGTTAATCAGTTACAGGGAAGAACAAATTGAATGGCATCTTTTAGGAAGACAGTGCTGTGGCTTAAATATAGAGCAATTTTTGAACTATTTTAAATAGCCTTAACCTGATTTCTTTAAAGCAAATGATATCTTGATTGGTTTTAATTAAAAACCTGTTTTTCTAAGAATTGTCTTCTGTTTAATTATGGGTATTGTTATTTACAGTTTGAAATTATATAATTAGCAAGCAAAAGGGTAATTTAGTTTAAGTGGGTAATAAACAGTATTGCCATGAATTTTAAGATGGGCACTATGTTAAAGCAGCTCTTGAAGGTGTCACAATTAAGTTTAAAAGATAATGTTTCTGCTCTCTCTTAAGAGGCAAAAGTAGAAAACTATTAAGTATCTACAGTAGCTTTAACTTATGTATTAAATGTGGTTGCCAGTTGATAAATACAATTTATTTTTAAGTCTGGTTGAAATGTTAGCATGATTAAAAATAAGAAGAAAATGTCTTTTATGTTTACCTTCATTTTAGCCTCCTTTGTTGATTATTTCTTGGTGTAAAGTTTGCATCTGGTATCATAATCCTGTCTAAGGAGCGTCCTTCAATATATTTTGTAGCATAGATCTTCTGGCAGTTGATTCTCCGAGCTTTTTTCTTTCTGACAAATAAATGTTCATTTCACCTTTAGTTTTGAAAGACATTTCTGTTGAATATAGATTTCTGGCTTTATAGTTTTTTTTCCCCTTTCAGTATTTTAAAGATGTCACTCTATTGTCTTCTGGCTCAGAAATTTCTGATAAGAAGTTTCCTTTACTTTTTATATTTGTTCCACTGTTTGTAATATGTCTTTTAACCTCTGACTACCCTCAATATTTTCCCTTTATCTTTGGTTTTCACGCATTTCACTATGATGTGTCTAGGTATGTGTGTGCGTGGTTTATTTTTGTTTTGTTGTTTTTCAGTTCTTGGAAGTGGGAAGTATTTATCTTAGGATTCTGTGAGAGTCTTGGATTTGTGGTTTGATGACTTTTATTATTTTTGAAAAATTTTCAGCAACTTTCCCGTCAAATATCTTTTCTTCTCCATTGTCTCTTTCTTATTCTGGACTCCAATTACATATATGTTAAACCATTTGAAATTGTTCCATATCTTTTTTTCTAAACTTCTAGCATTTTCATTTGGCTCTTAGAATTTCCATCTCTACTGAAATTCCCCATCTGTTCATGTGTGTTGTCTGCTTCTTCCACTAGAGACTTTAACATACTAACAATAATTATTATAAAGTCCCTGTCTGGTTATTCTACAAACTGGGCCATCTGACTCTGGTTCTGTAGATTGCTTTCTCTCTCAACAGTGAGTTGTTTTTCCTGTTTTTTGAGTGCTTCTTATAATTTTTTGATTGAAAGTCTCACTAAAGACTGAGGTACATCGTGTTTATGTCTGAGATGGTCTGTTGCTTCCGTTAGACCAATAGTGAGAATTGATTTAATCTACTTAGGAGTTGAGCTGAATTTGAATTTTGTTGTTGTGGTTACCTTCAGTGCACCACACGCTTCACATTCTGTAAGGCTGCTGTTGTTGCCTTGTGCTTAGGGTGCAGCTCTGTACTGCAGGATTATTCTCAGTGGCAATGCTCCATTGTAGCTTTTAGCCATTTCTTCACAACTATGCCTCAGAAGGGGTCTCTCTCCACACACTAGCCTTCCCCCAGTGGTGGAATGCTGATGCTTGTTGCTTGCTGCTAGGCTCCTGAGGGGAGCTGTCCTGTTTTTGTGTTAGGCATGCTCTGTGTATGGGGATCTCAGGAGGTGGGGCTTTGTCAGCATTCCTGCCTTTCTGAACCATGGTGGCCAAACTCTTCTTACATTTGTGATTGTTCTTAGGAGTTTCTCGTCCTTCCATCGGCAGTAACAGACCTCTGCTTGGAATTGGGTCCTGAGTCCTGGGTGGTTTTCTGCTTCTCTCCCAGGAATAGAGGTTTTATTCTTCTACCTTTCCCTAAACTGGAGTTCTAGTAGAGCTTTGCCTGTCCCTTTAGGGTGACAGGATTTGCTGCCCTCCCCTAATGGCTAAGGCTTTTGCCTTGAATAAGAGAAGGGTCGCAAGAAGCAAGATTTCTGTGTTTCCCCAGCAGTCACCTCCTGCAGGCCTACACCACCAGCAGTGGCTCTCTCCTTCTCCGGCCTATGATCCAGTCTTTCCAGGGAGCACTCAATAGAGACCTGTGGAAAAGCACTTGCAAACGAGTGTGCATTTGTGTCTGTCACTTGTGTCATTTACTCAAGGTTGGTATGTTAACCCATGCTTGGTCTTTAACAATCTGTAAAAATTGTAGCTGATTTCTTCTTACCCACTTGTATGTTGCCCACTGCCTGCTCTTGTGCTTTACCAGGTAACACATGTCCCCCACTCCTTGCTTTGCATCCTCACCTCACTAATGAGCTAAGGAAAAGTTACGATTGTATAATTTTATCTTTTTCTCATTGGATGGGAGTGACATTTTTTGCAACTTTTTATATTAAAATTTAAATAGAATAACTGAACTGTTTTAGTAATCATAGATTTTAAATTTTACAAAATCATGCATTTAGGAAAAAATTGGGGACACTACAAACCTGAAATGAATGCGTGCTGGGCTTAATACCTAGGTGATGGGTTGTTAGGTGTAGCAGACCACCATGGCACACATTTACCTATGTAGCAAACATGCACATCCTGCACATGCACCCCAGAAATTAAAAAAATGAAATAAAATAATTTAAAAAAAGAAATTTAGATATTTTTAGAACATGGTCAGTAATGTAATTGTGCAGGTAATCTTCACATTTTTGTACTTGGTATTTTCCTACTTTTAGTTTCTTTACTGCTTGCTTCTCACCAGCGTTTGAACAGTATGGTAGATGGACTAAACGTACTTTTTTATACTCCCAAACCTAATGGAATTATCATTTATCCAGTTGTTCACACCAGAAATCTGGGAGGCCAGACATCACACCTCGCTCATCTGTATCATCCAGGCCATCCGCAAGTTCTCCTAAATATTTCTCAGATTACTTTCAATCCCAAGGCCAGTACAAAAATCCAGGCCTTAATTTATCTTTGTACTCTTTAAAATGGTTATTATTTATTCATTTATTATCATTACTATTTTTTTTAAAGTGACAGGGTCTCGCTCCGTTGCCCAGGCTGGAGTGCAGTGGCACAATCATAGCTCACTGCAGCCTCAAACTGCTGGGCTCAAGCGATCCGCCTGCGTCAGCCTCCTGAGTAGCTGGGACTGTGGGCTTATGCCACCACACCTGGCTAATCTCTTTGTACTCTTGAAATATTCTTATAGTCTCTCATCTCTATCCAGTCCCACTTTTCCATATCTACCAGAGTAATCTTTTTAAAAGGAGATATGATTCTATAACTTCTTTATTTAAAGTTTTTATTGGGTCCCCATAATCTTCAATTTTCACAAAAATTCTTCATTCTATATGGTCTATAAGCCTCTCCCCTTTCTTCACCAAAAATTACTCTGGCTCTAACATACCACTGTAATTTACAGCCTCATTTTACCATATTTTTTGGTTTTAGTCAAACCCAGAGTTCTTGCAATTTCATCTTCTCTATTATATACAATTTCATGATTTGAACATTGTGTTTTAGAGCAGTGGTTTCTCATTCTTGGCTGTACAGGAACATAAGAAACGTTTAAATTTGGGCAACTTTAAAAAATTCCAGTGCCCAAGCTACATCCTAAACCAATTAAATCGGAATGTCTGGGGGTGGTATCAAGGCATCATCATTTATTTTAGGCTCTCCCAGGTGACTGCAGCATACAGCCAAGTCCCACCTCCCACTCCACACTCTTATTGCACCTCCAACATGATTATCTAATTTGTTTAAATCTCGTTAATTTTTTAAAAATTCATGTGTGGCGCTGACTCTTCTTGGGACCTTTCTTGACAACCCACACCCTTGCACAGGGCTATGTACCCCATAGCATCACCTGCATACTGTACTCTGCAGAAACTGAGGAATTAGAACATATGTAATTGAAATGTCATTAATTGAACACTCAAAGTGCCAACTCTTGATAATATGTGAAACTACCTTGACTGTAATTTTCAATGGGGGATGGGACAGCCAAGCCCAGCCCAGGAGTCAGCAGACATTTTCTGTAAATACAGTATTCTACTTTTAGCAATAGTATTTTATTTTACTTAAATAGAAAATGTAGTAAATATTAATATTTTTGGCTTCATGGGCCATATAATCTCTGTCTCAATTACTCAGCTCTGCTATTGTAGCTTGAAAGTAGTCATAGACTATTATGAATGAGTGTGTTTGTTCCAATAAAACTTAATGAACACTGAAATTTGAGTTTCCTATGATTTTTACATGTCACAAATTATTGTTCTTTATATATATATTTTTTCTTTTTTTTTGAGACGGGGTTTCACTCTGTCACCCAGGCTGGGGTGTGGTAGCATGATCATGGGTTACTGCTGCAGCCTTGACCTCCTGGGTTCAAGTGATTGTCCCGTCTCAGCCTCCTGGGTAGTGAAGGACCACAGGAATGCACAAGCATGCCTGGCTAATTTTTTAATGTTTTGTAGAGACAGGGCCTCATGCCGGTCTTGAACTCTTGGGCTCAAACAGTCCTCCTGAGTCAGTCTCCCAAACTGCTGGGATTTCAGGCATGAGCTACTGTGCCCAGCTTCTTGATTTTAAAAAATCATTTCAAAATCTAAAAACCATTCTCGAAGACTATACAGAGACAGGTGGTAAACTAGAGGTGACTCATGGGCTATATTTTGCCGACCCTTGATCTATATAGCACTTTTCCAAATTATAAGTGTATCATCTCTCTGAGAGTCTAGTAAGTCCCCTATGTGGGACAAGTCCCCAAATTCAGAAGTCATTGCTATTAGAAAATGGGAGCAAGTTCTACACTTTAGATTTGTTGGTATAACAAAAAGCTTGAAATAACCCAATTTGGACACAGATTATTTAAATATATAATATGGACTATTTCTATAAAGAGCGTGATGGTATAAAAAAAGAAAATATATATATATAAAATATATAAATGGTATTTTCAGCTTCATTTCTAGAATGTTTAGTGCATAGTAAGTTTTCAGTATTGACTTGCTAATGACTTTTAGTAGAGAGGTTGGAGTCTCTGTATTTTTGAGGATTAAAAAAATAGTCTAATGAGATAGGTTTTGTTGTTTTAATGACTTTCGGAGTTTTAAATAAATACCTCTTATGTAACTTTATCCTAGAGTAGTGATTTCTGTCTCTACTGCATAGGATCTCATGAGCAGCTCAAGTTGAGAACCATTGGTCTAGTAGAGCATCTTCTCCTTTATTTTTATTTTTTTATTTTTTGAGACAGAGTCTCGCTCTGTCGCCCAGGCTGGAGTGCAGTGGCGTGGTCTTTGCTCACTGCAAGCTCCATCTCCTGGGTTCACGCCATTCTCCTGCCTCAGCCTTCCGAGTAGCTGGGACTACAGGTGCCCGCCACCACACCTGGCTATTTTTTTTTTAATTTTTAGTAGAGACGGGGTTTCGCCATGTTAGCCAGGATGGTCTCGATCTCCTGACCTCATGATCCGCCTGCCTCAGCCTCCCAAATCTTCTTTTTTGATAAAGAATAGAATGAGAGCCAGGCATAGTTGTACATGCCTGTAGTACCAGCTACTCAGGAGACTGAGGCAGGAGAACCATTTGAGCCCAGGAGTTTGAGTCCAGCCTGGGCAACATAGCAAGACTGCTATCTCTTAAAAAAAAAAAAAAAAAAAAAGAATGAAAAACTAATTTCTAAAAATATTATATTTGCAGTAAAAATGTGTGTAAAATATTTCAGACCAGTTGTTTAAAATAGTAAAGAATGTATAAAATGATATCATTCATCTCATATCTTATCTCTAAAAGATAACCATTGTTAGGTCTTCTTCCATTTGGTTATATGTTTTCTGTACAAATATGAAAATGTACTTTTTTAAACAAATAGGATTGTACAATATGTACCATTGTTTGACTTGTTTTTACTCAGTATTTTTTAGACATCTAGAGAAATTCATTTCTCATAAATAATGTTGTTGAAGGATTAAAAACAAAAGCACAGAAGATAATTTTTTAGTGGCTTGGCAACCAGAGCTGATGAAAGTTACAGATTGGGAGCAGAGCTATTTCTAGTATTGTTTGGAGGCTGGAACAGATCATAACTCTGCTGCCTTTTACCCCACCAAAAAGTAACACACTGCAACAATCCAGGCAAAATTAAGGTGAGGATCATAGACAGTCTTGAGTGGGGAAATGTTATAAAAGGAATTTCTGAGATACGTTCTGGAAGAAGGGATATTCCCTTCCAGAGAATTATGGTGATTATAGGCATGAGATGCTTCAAAGTTTCTGTTGTTTTGTGTATTACATTTTTTAAATGTTGTTTTGTATTTTGCAAAGTCTCTCTGGCTTCCTCCCTTCATTGTTACCCAATTGCTAGAAGCTTGGATGAGGTGGGGTATGAGTGGAGAGAGAAAACTGTGAGCCTCGGGGTGTTCACTTTAGCACAGACAGTTTAAGGAAAGGCTGTGATATTCCACTCCTGTCTTTTTACTAGGTGTTCTTCCCAGGATGTTGGGCATCTGCTTTTGCTCTAGTCCTTAGGATCCTGCGGTTCTCTTCACCTGAACTAATCCAGTAGGTTTCATGTATTTGCCGATAGTGATTGGGCCTTAGACAGTCTTGCTTATCCAGAGTTGATCAAAATCTTTAGAGTCCCTGTTCACTCATGAGGTTATGTTGATCTGTAAGGTAATTCAAAATAATAGTAATAACACAAAACCTAACATAACTGTTAGGTTATGTTTTCTATCATTTTTTCCATCATAAAGAGTATGATTTTTTAAAAGAGAGAAAGAAATATAAAAGTAAATCTGACATTAGGGTACTTTGTTCATGTTCAGTCTGATGAAGGAATAATCCTGGACTGGTCATTGGTGGACCATTTGAGATTCTATTTTAATTTTATGATTATTTTGATACCTTTGGTTTTTATAAAACACTGAACTGAAATTTTACTTTGCCTTCTCTATTAAGTAGATTTATTGTTGAGATCATAGCTACATATTCAGTAGTCAAACAACACTACTTTTTTATAATGTCAGATAATCTCCTGTTCATAGTGTTAAATATAGTCAATAAATAAATTATTTCCTCTAATTGTATTATAAGAACTTTTTTAAATGGGCTTGAGGTACAAGGCGGATTGTTGACTTTTGTATTGAAGAGTCTGTGGTTGTTGCAGAGCCTTTCCTTGTCTCAGGGTAAATTGAGAAAAGAGCTCCCTTGATGAAAATATACACCCCCATATTCTACTCCCTTATATTCTCACTTTATTAGGTTCACTTAGGAAAACTGTATCTTTCAATATGCAAATATCTTCTGAGCAAGTTGGGGTTTTTAAATTTTAATGTATTTATTATAAATTGAAGCCATTTGTTTGAGAGTAATGATCTGAAATACTGTTTCCCTGAATGCTGGAAGAGAAAAGCCTCTAAAAGGCAAGCTTTGTCTGTATTTCCGTAATCACTAGCATCTATCTCGTATGCCATTGAGAAGCATGCATGGTAGTTTAACACACACTGTAAAATATATCAGATGTCTCTTCTTTGAAATAATTTCAAATTGCATGAGTCCATTCTACGTGTCAGTTCTTAAGAATTTGGCAGGGTAAAGCTGATTTAAAAAAAAAATCTTTCTATTCTTTCGTTTTTTAAAATTAAACTTTTATTTTGAGATTATAAGAATCACAGTTGTAAGAACCAATACATAGAGAGCTTATGTACCCTTTATCCAGTTTACCCAAAAGGAACATCTCAGAAATCCACAGTATAATATATCAACCAGGATATGGACATTGATGCAGTCCACCAACCTTATCCAGATTTTGCTAGTATTTCTTGTACACTTGTACTCTTCTCTATTGTGTATTTAGTTCTATACAATTGTATAACTTACATGTATATCCACCACTATAGTCAAAGAAGAAATTCATTACCACAAAGATCACTCATGTTGCTTTTTAATAACCATGCCCTCCTTCCTTTTTAAGGAGTTTTTGTTTTGTTTTAAAATTCTTAGTCATGTATGGTCTTGACCTAATTATTTTTCAAATTTATATCATGCTTTTAAATTTTTTACTTTTTAAAAAAAATTGGTAAAAACAACTGATGAAGCACACTCGCTGTTGACTGGGGGCAGTGGCTCACGCCTGTAATCCTAGCACTTTGGGAGGCCAAGGTGGGCAGATCACCTGAGGTCGGGAGTTTGAGACAAGCCTGGCCAACACGGAGAAACCCCATCTCTACTAAAAATACAAAAATTAGCCAGGCATGGTGACGGGCACCTGTAATCCCAGCTACTTGGGAGGCTGAGGCAGGAGAATCGCTTGAACCCAGGAGGTGGAGGTTGCAGTGAGCTGAGGTTACTCCAAACCAGGCCCCCCTCCCTGCCAAAAAAAGGCACTCACTGTTTTCTCCACCCTCACACAGATCACTTCTGTGACAAGTGATGTGTGGTTTTTTTCCCACACCAAGCAATTCTCTAGGATACCAACTGGGTGTCCTACAGTTCAGTTCAGTTCTGACATTTACCTGGTGTTAGCATCCAGTCGCGCAGGTTAAAGGCACAGTCCCAGAAACGACTCCCATTTAGACACCAGTAGAAAGTCTGGGCTTCCTGTATTTCTGACTGGCTGTAAATTGGGGGTTCGCATTTACCCCTCCTCAGGTTTCATCATTTGCTAGAACAGCTCATAGAACTCAAGGAAACACTTCACTGGTTATGGTTACTGGTTGATTTTAAAGGTTACAACTTGAGGCTAGGCGTGGTGGTTCTCGCCTGTAATCCCAGCACTTTGGGAGGTTGAGGCAGGAGAATTACTTGAGGCCAGGAGTTCTAGACCAGTCTGGGCAGCACAGGCAGATCCTGTCTCTACAAAAAATATTTTTTAAAAACTAGCCAGGCGTGGTGGCCCACATGTGTAGTTGTAGCTACTGGGAAGGCTAAGGCAGGAGGATCACTTGATCCCAGGAGATGGAGGCTGCAGTGAGCTATGGTCACGCCACTGCACTCCAGCCTGGGTGATGGAGCAAGACTCTGCCTTAAAAAAAAAAAAAAAATCATATGGTATTCATTTGTGATGGTTTATTTTACTTAGCATAATGTCCACAAGGTTCATTCCTGTTGTAGCATGTGATAAGATTTCCTTCCTTCCCTTTTAAAACTGAGTAATTTTTCCATTGTATGTGTACCATGTTTTATTTATCCGTTCAGGGACTCTTGAGTTGCTATCACCTCTTGGCTATTGTGAATAATACTGATAAACATGGGTGTGCCAATATCTCTTTGAGATTCTGCTTTTAGTTCTTTTTGGTATATACCCAGAAAGTGGAATTGTTGGATCATATGGTAGTTTTGTTTTTAACTTCTTGAGGAGCCTCCATACTGTTTTCCACAGCAGCTGCATCATTTTACATTCCTACCAACAGTAAATATCCATATTTAATGATATTTGGATACATAGGTTTTGATTCATCCATTTTAATTCTTTAATGACTATTTTATTGACTTCTTTTACAATTGATAGTGACTACCTAGCCCAAATCACAGATGAGATACTTTGTATTATAGAATGTTTGCATATCAAGGATGATCCTCAAGGTGAAATCTAAATATTTTAGAGTCAGCTCTTTCAGGTGTAAGTGAGAGAATCCTTACCTGAATTGTTTAAGTAAAAAGAGGGATTTTATTACACGGGAACTGGGATGTGACATTGAATCTAAGGATGGTAATGAGTCAGGCCTTAGAAATAACTGATTAAGGGACTTGATTCTTTCTTGTCTTTGATGGATCTTTTTCCTTCTTGTACTGTGGCTTTCATCATGCGACGATGAAGTAGCTTCACAAATCTTGAGCCTTTCAGCTTCAGCTACCCAAAGAGCAAGGACACTCAGTTGGTCCCAATCCAGAAGTCCCAGGGGAAGGGAACGATTGGCCCAGCTTGGATCGATTGCCTTTCTTTCCAACCTCACTACAGTATGGTCAGGGAGAAGGAGTCAGTGCAAGGACATCTGTGGGAACTATATGGAGTGACTGGGAGGCAGTCGGGTGGCCAGAAGGAAAGGGAATGAATGTGAGAGGGAGAATGAAGAGTGTGCTTGTCCACTGTCTCTTAAGCTGAGATGTCAGTGAACAGTCGATTGAGGTCACAGTGGGGAGACAATACTGGAGCTTGAAAAGTTCTGGATAAGGAACACTAAGATGACTAGAGGCAAATAATTTATCTGACTGATTTTTTAGTACACCAAGTTCAGGGCCACAAGGAGAAAATGACTGAAATTCTTAAAAGGTAAAAATCATTGACTGATTTCTGGAATGATTTGAATTAGAATTACGAGGTAGTTAAAAACATTCTTAACACTGCTATTTAGGGTAGAAAATAAAAGATTCTATTTCAAACAGTAATTTTATAATTCTAAGAAGTTTACAAATATATCGGGTTTAATATAAAATTGATGGATGATAGCTATATAATAGGGGCATTTAGAAGAAATTAGAGTATAGTGTTAACCTTTTGAAGCCGTGGAAGGAATTATTTCCCCATCAGGCATCAGTGATGATGATAAAACTTATAATGTATTCAGTGCTACTTGTGTCAGGCACTGTGTGAAGCATTTTTCTATGTATTATGTCATTTAACCTCCCAAACCATAGGTGCTCACTATTTGTTAAACTGAATTTTCTAAGTTGTGTTTCAACAGATGATTAACACTTTGCTTTTCCTTTCAGAGATGTGGTACTGGATCTTCCTCTGGGCTCTCTTCTCTTCTCTGTTTGTCCATGGTGCTGCAGGAGTGTTGATGTTTGTGATGCTGCAGAGGCATAGGCAGGGAAGAGTCATCTCTGTCATTGCAGTCAGCATTGGATTTCTGGCTTCTGTAACTGGAGCGATGATTACCAGTAAGTTTTCTTTTGTCTGAGGATGTAAGTTTGTATGCACTTACCATTTTGGCAGCTGTGTTCTTATTATACATGTAACATTAGTGAGATCTTTTATGTAGATTACTTTTCAACACTTAACACACTCCATCTAGAAGATAAAGATGAGCTGATTTATTCATTGAACAGATAAGTTGTTGTAATTCTGCTATGTGAAGAGTCCTTTTACAAGGTTTTGAGGGAAATAGAAAACTTCATAAAAATTGGCAAGAGGCAAGGCAGGTCAATGGGAAAATTCACAGTGATTATAGTTTCTGCTTTCAAGTTGCTCATTTTCTAGGAAAAAAGAAAGGCATAAAAATATGTCAGTGATAATTATCATAAGCAAAAGTATAGCTCTGAGGTCCTTAATGTCATCTTCCTGTGACTACAAAATAAAATTGCACTTTCTTCTTATATACACATTATTATGGCCTACTAGAAATGAGCTGTGCTAGAGTGTCCTCTAGTGCTTTGCAGGTTTCCTGCTGTGCTGCCTACTGAGCTTTTTCAGACAAGTTTTCAGGTTCATTCCCTCTGGCCTTCTCTGCTTAACACTGTACTTAGGCCCAAACTCCAGCCTTGACTTCAGAGAATTAGTTTATGATTTTGTTATCAGCAGAAGGTATCCAAGTTACCAGCAGCAAATCCATACAGATCTGCAGCAGCCTCAATTCTTGCCTCCTCAGAAGAAATAATTTGACTGAGGGGTGTAAGACAGAAAAAGACACCAAGGCAAGCTTCAGAGCAGGAGTGGAATTTAAAAGCTTTAGAGCAGGAAAGAAAGGAAAGTACACTTGGAAGAGACCCAAGCGGGCACTTTGGAGGTCAAGTGCCCCATTTAACCTTGGTCCTACGACTTGCTGGCCCATTTCCAGTGTCTTGCACCCCTTTTCCTTCATTCTTCCTTTAGGGTGAGCCACCCGCATGCACGGTGCCCTCTTTACACTTGGGAGGCGAGCATGCGCAGTGTGTTTAAGAAGTTGTATTCGTGCTCATCTGAGGCTTTCTCCCCTTTTCCAGTGGAATGCCCCCGAAGGTCATACTCCACCATTTTGTCTTAATGCGCATGCTTGAGCCCACTTACGCATTTCCTGAGATTTTATTGGAAGCTACTGGTTACCAATTTCAAGTATTTTTATCCATTGGGAAGTTGCCTCTCCCTGGTGCCTGTGACCAATTATCATTTTAGTGTGACAACTGCCGGACCATCACCTGATGGTCACCTGACATTCCTGGTGGGTGGGGGTAAGCCCTCTCCTGCCCCACTCCTGACAACCTACCTACTGTAACAATTTCTGCAGCCGCTGGTTGAGCAGAGCTTAGGTGTGCACCCTGTTGAGACTGGAGTGTGCCACATCTGCTTGCTTAGTGTGGTTGTGCCAGGAACCGGGTGCCTCTCTGAGCTGCTGTTGATTCTGTGACTGCCAGTGCAGAGTACATGTGTCTGTTGCCCTTCACGTCTGGCCTATTCCCATATGTCAGGAGCAGCTGACTGCTACCACTGGGTCTGTTTTGGGACTCTCTGACAGTTTCTTCTTCCTTTCTAGTTGATTCTTGCCTCAGAGATAAGAAGGCAACCTTGTCTTTATGATGCAAGGGATTCCCTTCTTTACCCTTTCCAGAGTGATTGACATCCTTTGTCTTGAGAGGAAAGCCCTACTCCCATGTCCCTGGGTATGTCCTATGGCACTAATAAGACAACCATAAAATACTTGCGGGAAATGGGGAGGAGTCTGTTTTCTTATCCTTCAATTGCTATTTTTTGTTATATTGTGTTAAGTTTTTATAGTTGCTTTTGTTGTTTCTGCATTCAACCTATAATTTGATGATATGGATGGTACCTCATATGCTTCGTCATAGACAGGGTTTTAAACAAGTACTCAGGTTTAGCTAAAGCAAATGGTCTGCTTAATAGGAGTAGTACCAGATTGAGTAGGAAAGATAGAACCGAGCCAGATTCCAGAGGGCCTTGGAAAGCTATCCGGGAAGTTTGGGCTTTATTCTGCAGGCCATGGAAAACAAATGGATATTTTTGAATGCAGTTGGCAAGGGACAAGCAGTTCAGTGGGAAATTTTGTTTTGTAGTTGGTTATAGAATTAATGTAAAGAAGCAAGAGAAAACCCTGAAAGAGCAGGGACCTGGTCTGTCGTCATCACTGCTCGATCCCCAAAAATAAAACAGTACCTAGAACATAATTGATACTCAAAACATATAGGTTGGATGGATAGGAGGAGTGAGAGAGGAAGAGAGGGAGGAAAGGAAAGAAAGAAGAGGGGATAGGGAGAGAGAATAAAGAGGAAGGAAGAGGAATTAAGAGGCATTAACTGTAATCTAAACTTGAGGCCAGGTTCTGAACTAGAGTAATGGCCGTAGGTTGGGAAGGAAGGAGTTAATGTAAGAACTATACAAAGGACAAAAAATCTAAATTAGTTATTCATTGTGGTGGCATACAAAGAGATATGAAAGGGGCTGCCAGTAGTTTTTGACATGGCCACTGTTGTAATTGTGCAACCATGTACAGAGGAGGAAGGAAGAAGGAGCAGCTTGTTTGGAAGTTTAAGTGGTATGTGTATATATATATGTATTTATTTGCATATATTATTGCAAAAGTTTAAAGAGAGCATGAGAAATGGAATTCTTCCATTTATCTCTGATGATATGTGTGTATATATAACCCATTTTCAATTCAGTCAAGAATAAAGTAAGCCAGTGATTTTAGAAACTGCAGTGTTATATTTTTAAATCCTTAAAAATATAAGTCTGACACAATTTCAAGTAAAAATTTGTGTCCATATTAGCAATAAAACATTTAATTTTTTTCTGGCTAATTATCTGACCTGCAAACAGGTGAATTAGGAAAACTAGCCAACGTGAATAGTGATATTTATTTTCTTAATACAAGTTGTGAATACTAGTGCACTCAGCTGTATCTTCAGTTCAGTTATTGATTGCTAAATACCTATATTCAGTAAGATGCTGACTGAATATAGTTACATATTCATTATATTTTGCTACTTCTTAGATTTTATTTTGAAACTAGAGTGATTTTTCATATAGTGTTTTTAGTTAATACCAGAATTGGGAGAAACTGATTTCTATATAATGTCTAATTTTAGCTGTTTAATTTTAGCCAGTCTAAAAGTGTAAAGTAAGTTCTCATTGTTGGTTTAATTTGCATTTCTGTGATTATTAATCAATTTGAGCATCTCTTCCTATGTTTATTATGTATTTAGGTTTTCTTTTTTACAGATTGCTTCTTTAAATTCTGTAGTTTTCTTTTGGTATTCTTGTTTCCCTTTTATTAAATTACAGATATTTTTATATATTAGAGATATTGACCTCTTGTTGGTTTTGGACTTCGCAAATAATTTATCTCAGTCTTTTATCAGTTACCTTCATCCATGATATCATTTACGGAGCAGAAATCCTTAGTTTCAACATGATCAACTGAAAGGGTTTTTGCCTTATGGTTTATACTTAAAGATTTTATTAAAGAAGTTATCCTCCATTCCAGTGCCAAAAGATATTCTGATATATTTTCTATTAATTTTACAGTTTTTCATTTTGTATTAAGGTCTTTAATTCACCTGTAGCAGGAATTGGCAAACATTTTTGTAAAGGGCCAAGTAATAAATATTTTAGATTTCGCAGGCTAGTGGTCTCTGTCACATTATTCAGTTCTGCCAAGGTAGTGCAAAAGCAGCCATAGACATATGTAAATGAATGTGCATGGCCTGTTTCAGTAAAACTTTATTTCTATTTACAGCAAAGGCATCGGGCATTCAGGCCATAATTTATCCTCCATATAGAGTCTACCTTTGTTTTAGGTATTAGATAGGATTCTATGTGTTTTTTTCCCCCACTGCCATATAGTAAACCAGTTTTTATCATGCCAAACACTAAAAAATTCATCATTTCCATATTGATTTGTAGTGCCACCTTTATTGTGTATTACATTCTCAAAGTACAAGGATCTGTCTCTGAACTCTATTCTGATTCATTGGTCTTTTTATCTATTCTTGTAGAAGGGTCACTTTTTTTTTTTTTTAATCCCAGTGGTTTTTGTGGTATATCTTAATATCTGTCAGGAATAGGTCCCTCTTGTTACTTTCCTTTCTCAAAGTTAACAGCTGTTGATGGGCCTTTATTCTTTCATATAAATTTTAGACTATGTCTACTGGATCGCTCAAAAAGTATGATAATGATTTTTATTAGGATTTAACTGAATATAGAGGATAATTTGGGAAGAATTGGCATATTATATCACCCAAGAACATGTAGTGTATCTCTATTTATTGAGATCATCTTTTACGTCTTTTATTAGAGTTTAAAAATGCTTTTCTCAATAGGAAGTTTGCATACTTTTTATGAAGTTAATTCCTAAACTCCTGTTATGGCTATTGTGCATGGATATCTTTTGATTACATTGTTTAGTTTTATTGGTGTGGAGAAATACTATTAAGCTTTGTAAGTCAGATATATGAAAGATTAACAAAAAACTGGTTTTTTGGAGAGATAAGATGAATAGACTGCTGGCAAACTAAGAAAAAAGGGTTAAGGCAGAAGAGTAAAATACAGAGCATAATAGAAGAAATACTAAATCTCAATAATAAAGATAGAGAATTATAAAAATAAAATAGTTTTATGAACCAGCTATACCTAAATATAAAATGTCAAAATTTGACATAAGGGGAAATAGAAAATATGAATAGGAAAATAATTATTTTTGCCAATTGCAATATTAAAGACCCTTCTTCCAAAAAACTCCAGGCCCAAAGGGGTTTACAGGAGAATTCTACCAAACTTTCAAGAACAACTAGTTCATATTTGATCCAAATTACTGCAGAAAATAGAAAGAATAAAAGCTGTGCACAGCTTATTTGCAGAGGTCAGTGTAATCTTGTTGCTAAACAAGATGAGGGCTACACCAGAACCTTAGGAATTGCTATTCTTGGAATGCAAAGATAATTCAATATCAGAAATGAGTGCAGCTGTATTTCAAGAAAACATTATTGATGGACACTAAAATCAGAATTTCATATAATTTTCATGTATCATGAAATGTTAGTCTCTGGATGTTAAAAAATCACTTTAAAAATGTGAAAACTATTCTTAGCCTGCATGCTGTACAAAATAGGTGGGTGGGCCAGATTTATGGATTGTAGTTTGCCAACCTCGATCTAATTATGCAAACTGATAGAATCAACACATTATTAAAACTAATTCTTGCCTTAAC
Source organism: Pongo abelii (assembly GCF_028885655.2). NCBI lineage: Eukaryota > Metazoa > Chordata > Mammalia > Primates > Hominidae > Pongo > Pongo abelii. The sequence goes on from NC_071990.2 coordinate 11,496,404, forward strand.
CTTGTTCTATTTTTTTTTTCTGTTTTTCCACCCATAGCTCTTTGTGCCTCTTCACCCTTAACCTTTATCGTATGCTTGCTTTTTTGTTTTTTCTTTTTCCATTTTAGAGATAGAGTCTGGCTCTGCTGCCCAGGCTGGAATGCAGTGACACACTCATACCTTACTGTACCCTTGAACTTCTGAGCTACAGTGATCCTCCCAACTCAGCCTCCTGAGTCGCTAGGACTACAGGCTATCATTTGCTTTCCGTCAGGAAATAAGCAGGGCAGATCACATCACTTTTCATTGGAATGCCCATCTGCAGGCACTTTATGTTGTGTATCAGTGTTTTCTGTCTACTGATGACTCTCCTGTTCCCCTTTGTTCTTGTAGTTTTGTATATTTTACTCACCTTCAGATCATCTTGGCAGTATTGCTTTCTCCACTTCATTTGGGATCTTTCCTTATTTCTAATTGATCATGTTTGCCACTGTTCACAGTGGCAGATCGACATGTGTTGTTTATTTCAAGAACCCTATCCCACTTCTCTGCTTGCCTGCATATATTAGCCTCATAAATCACCACGAAGAAAATAAAGATCTTAATGTACTCTTTCAACTAGCTGTTGTTCAGCAAGACACCCTAAGGAGAGTGAAAACTAAAGAACAAACTGGGGTAAGATATTTGTTAGAACAATATATAACTTCATATAATTGTAAAAAGATTAATATCTAGACTGTATATTTTTTAAAAACCCTGTGACTCAAGTTATAAAAAGACAACCCAGTAGAAAAGTGAATAAAGGACTTAAGCATTTCATAGAAGTAGAAACCCTAATGGCTAATAATATGTGAAGAGAAACTCAATCACATTAATTGCCAAGGATTTGTAAATTAATCAGATAGATAATATCTCTTACCCACTAGATTGGCAAAAAAAATTAAAAAACAAAAAAATATGTCACCTGCCTCTGAGGATATGGAGTAACTGAAATATACATTGGTACAGCTAATTTGGAAAAATAATTTGACACTATCTAGTCAAGTTGAAAAGGCCCATACCATAGGGCTGAGCAGTTCTGGTTTTACCCGTGGATCGTGGAGAAACTCCTGACTGCATGTGTGTGCTAGGGGTCGTGGACAAGAACATTCGCAGGAGCAGTGTTTGTGATTGTAAAGGACTGAAAACAAAGAAGTGTTGTTGGCCATAGAATGGATAAATAAATTGTGGTATATTCATACTTGGAATTCTGTATGGCAGTGGAAATGAATAAGTTATAGCTGCACACAAGGAATATAGTTATTTCCTACTATATTCCATAATATATTTCTGCCCTGCTATTTTAAATCAAGAGTTTATTTAACTTTTTCATTGTATACCAATATTTTTATTCGATAAATAGGATTGAAAGATATCCTGGCATTTAAAATGAAATATCTTTCATATCCTGACATTTAAGATGAAAGTTTCTTGGAATTTTAGGGACGTTTTAGGCAAGTTAGGTTATAGAAGTTAAGTTAGATTTTAAAAATTTTATTATGTGAGTAATATATGATTATATTCATTATGTAAAACTCAAAACATTATAGATAGAGGAAAGTCCCTTTTGACCAACACTCTCAAACTAGTGCTCTTCTCAGAAGTAAGCCCTATTTTCAGTTTGGTATGTATCCGCCAGATATTTGTTGATGCATTACATTCACTCATACATATTTACATACATACACACATACATATGTATGTATGTACTAGTAGAGAATATGTATTATTTTATGTTTTATTTTCTTCGTTACCTAAATGATATATCTAAGTTATTTTTATTTCAGTTCATACAAATCTATATTTTCCTTTTGAAATTGTATGGGTTCATGGTATGGACTTCATATAGTTTATCTCCAACTGATGGTGGATATTTGTTTTGTTTTTGTTTGATTACAGAAATGCTGTATTGATTATGTGTGTTTATGCATGTATATATGTGTGTTTATATTCTAAATATTAATCATCAGTTTGTTTTGCATATAGCAAATATTTTTCCAGTCTGTTCCTTGATGTGAAACCTTTATGGGTTTTACTCTTTTTTTGTGGTCTTAAGAAGATCTCTTTTCCTAGGATCATAAACATAATTATCTTACATTTTAAAGTTTAGATGTGTACTTTTGTTTTTAACATTTAGTGATTTAATCCATCCAAAATTTATTTTGGGGAATGGTGTGAAGCAGGGACCTAAATTTATTTTTTTGAAATGGCTACCAGTCGTTCCAACACCATTTATTGAATGGTGAATCACTGATTGGAATTATCTTTATCCTTTACTACTATGACGACTACTAGCCAAAATTTGTTGAGTACATACTAGGATCATCCACTGTTTTAAGCACTTGACAAGTGTCATCTCTTAATCTTCATGCCCACGTATTTTACAGTTGAGGAAGCAAGGCATGGGAGGCTGAGTGATTGCCCAGTGTAACACAGTTGCTAAGTAGTGGAGCTTGGATTTTAATCCAGGAGCCTAGCTCCACAACCCATGCTCCTCACCTTATGTAAGCATGGAACGTTTGAATTGACACATTTGTTTGCCATTTTGCAGGCAGCCTGAGCTAGTAATTGCTTCGATTTCCCCCTTGCTGTGGATCATGATTGAAAACTTAGTATCAGAGGGATGGAGGCCAAATTGTGGTTTTTAAAGTGGAAGATAGTCATATAAATCTAGGATGAATCCAAAGAGAAAGAGTATTACTCTATTTTATTTTAACATAATTTCTGATAACAAAGGTGTAGGATACTTAATATTTTTAAAGAATGTCATCTAATTCTAAAATTTGGATATGTGACCAATTATACAAGTGATTTTATTGTTTGGTTAAGTAAATGTTGGTGCTACTAGGAGTTTTGAGATGCTTATTAGCTACTTTATCATTCTCTGAATTCTTCATTCTCATTTTCACTTAGTATAAATATGAAGTGATAGAATGATTTTGGGATTTATAGCCAGACTAACCTGGATTGAAAAATCCCAGCTCTTGTACTTGCTGTATTTCCTGGGGCTAGTAACTGAACCTCTCTGAACCTCTGTTTTTTTCATCTTTAAATTAGGTGATAATACTGAGGGGGTGGTATGATATTTAAATATGATAATATTTGTAAAGTTCCCAGCAAAATACATAGTATATGGTAAGTACACTATTTTAATTTCCTTTTATTTTAAAACATGTATATGAAAGTCCTTGGCTTAGGTTAGTAATTTGCTTTTCCTGTTTACATCTCTTACAGAGCAATACACTAACTTTTATTTGGAAGATTTTGAGTGAAGTACAAAGAATTAATCTTTATCTAATTTTTTTCTAAGTTGACAAGTAAATATTATATTCTAATTTTCATGACTAGGTTTCCGTCGTAATTGTAATTGTCAATTCAGTATTTTCAGATAACTTCTCGTCTTTGTCTTACGTTCATTTATCTAACCATTTTAGGATATATAGACAGTTTTTCTAGAAAAGTAGTTTTCAGGCCATCTCCATCTGTGAGATGGCATGTTATAATTTAAATGTTTCCTCCTTTATGGTTCCTAAATGTACTTTTAAAGTTATCCACTTAGATACCACATCATTATAGATGGTCTGTGAAGATCAGATGTTGAGTCAGATGGGCACTGAGGTTCCTCATACACTGAGATTCTCCCGTTCTCAGAAGTGTACATTACCTAAGGAACCTCACTAGAATAGATGTCAGATTCATTTTGCATTCTTATTAGACGTCAAGATACTAGTCTCCAAATAACTTAGAGTTGGATGGTTTATTTAAAAAGCAAGAACTATTTTGTATGGTAGATTGTGAGATGGATTAGTCAGGTATTATATTTTACATGATATTTAAGAATTCATATTATTCAGAAAAGATACCTTTAATATTAAAATATTTATTAATAATTTAGAAATTACATTAAATTATGTTATTTTTCTGCATTATCATTTGTAATTATCAGTATGTTATATTGTATGTTTACAAAAATGCTAAAGAGGTCTAGTTAATTGAATGCCCAGGTGAGAGGTTGCAATAATGAATTATTCATTTTTTATGAACATATTTGCTATCAAGTATGCAGCATATACCATAAATATATATCTTTTGGTTGAATAGAAAAGTCTGTTTTTCAAATAAGTGGCTAAGTGTATTATGGTAAGTTGTAACTTTCACCAATCACAGGGAAACTTTTTCATAGAAAGTGGATAAAATGAGAAAAAAATGATGATTTATGTTTTGATGAAATGAAAAGAGCTCTTAAGGTGCAGCATGCAGTGTGTTATAACACGAGTGACTGTATCCTTTCATTTTTCTCCTGTTTCTCCTTAGGTGCAGCAGTAGCAGGCATTTACAGAGTAGCTGGAAAGAACATGGCCCCTTTGGAAGCGCTGGTATGGGGCGTTGGACAGACTGTACTGACATTAATCATCTCCTTTTCAAGGATCCTCGCTACACTTTGAGGTTTCTGTGGGAATGTCTTACTTCACATAAGGAAACAGATGTACAGATTCCCTGAAAACGGCATTGTTAACAAGTGGAAATGAAATTGTGCAAGAATGTGGACTGAGCAGGTCAAAGCATAAGGAAGACCTTGAGCTGTGTGGAAAGATTGCCCTCTGGTGTTCAAGTGATTGCACTACCGCACTGCACCTTATGTGCCTCTGTCTCAGGCAAGGTGCATTAAGACACTATGTAAAGTTACAAGAAAAAGCACCTTGTTTAGCTGCCTATCAGGTTAACATTGGTGTTGAAATCATCGTTCCTAACAGTGTTGTGTTAAGTTACAGGGACGTTTCGAGGTATTGATACATGTGCCAAACTCTTTTCTTTTTGTTAACATTGATCATGTGACAACTTGCAAGTGTAGATGTAGCTGAGTGCTGTGAACATATTTGACATGAATTCAGGTAATGTATTAAGATTTGTGTTCTGTAACACTAAATCCCGAATGAGTGCTAAATACTGAATTGTTTAATATGAGAGAAATTATTTGGTTTTTAATGTTGTGCGTTTCTGGGATTTAGGGCTTCAATCTGTTTAGGTATTATTGTTATTTAATTGATGTGGAAGATAAGTCTTCTTAACTGAAGACTAGCCCAGCTGTTTTAAGAACTCAGAGTAGCTCTATAGGGTGCATACTTTTCACTAACTTAAATAACACCCTTTTAATAGCTTCCCTCACGCATACATATTCTGTTTATACAAATTCAGAAACTTGAAGGGTCATACACATTGATTGTAGTTTGTGCGTCATAAAAATGTAATTTGGAAATTTTCTTAAAAATTTTGTAAGAAAAAGTCTGAAATGCATGTTGCATTCTTTGACCCTTCTAAAGAAAGTTTTTGCCTTGTATCTCATGGACAAAACATCTTTATAACTAGTATCTCAGTGGGATTATATTATGTGTTGCATATATCTTGATTTTTGACAAAACATAAACAGTCTTTCATTCTGGAGTATTAACTGTTTTTAGAGAGTGGCCTAAATTAGGCTCTGGAAATAAAGACCTCATTTGTAGAAATAAGTAACAAGTAAGTTATATAGGAAGAGTAATGAACTCTTTTACTTTGGACGTGTGGCAACATCATAATTTTGCTAAGTAAAAATTGGGGAATATAGTAGGTAATTTTAAAATTTGGCAATTAGTCTCAGCATATCAATGCAGTACTGAGCATGTATTTGAGTAATTCACTTGTTCAGTTCTTGATTTATGATATGAAGTTATGATTTAAGTTTACTGGAAGAATCTGTGAGGGCATATATCAAAAGTGGAAATGTCCTTTATATAAAACATTTTAAGAGGTTCTGGCAATACGTAATTGTAAGTGTATAGGAAGTAGGGTTGAACTGGTCTCCTAATGAGATTTTTTTGGCACCAGGTACAATTATAATGTGCTAACTCAAAGGAGACATTGCAGAGAATATGAAGTTAAGGATAATCAAAAAATAACCTGGTAGCCTTGCTGTTTAATCCAATTTGCTATAAAAGTAGGCCTTTGTTATATTACATTCAAATTTAAGAACTTTGTTACCCATACCACTTTTTCTCTACCCAGAAGCAGAGTATATCCACAACTTATCAATGAGAAGTTGGAGAGGCAGTACTTTTCTCAGTATGAAAGCCAATTTGGGGGATTTACTAACACTGGCTTGGAAATTTGTTTTAAAAAAATAATAAGCAACTATGCATGGATCTTTGAAGTAAATCTTAAAATTGATTATTTTTATTATGTACAAGCCTGAAATTGTTTTCATGTGTTCTTTATATTCCTGATGTTTTTACAAATTAAATTTAGGCATAACTTTTCCAAGGCAATCTGATTTTTTCTTTTCTGCCAGACTCGAATTGTGTTCTTCCTTTACTTTGGCTATTCTGTCAATAATTTAAAGCATTCATATTCTTCCAGAGGAATTACCAATAGCATGTGGAAATTGTTTCAGATCTACAGAATGAATACTTATTTTAACATATGGTTATTTTATGATTTAAGAAAGTTATGGTAAAGTAATATGGAGCACAATTCATAATCCACAATTAACGAGAAAATAACTTGGATACATTAAATGTACTAATGTGTGGACCAAAGAGATTTAAACTATTGTTTTTACTCTAGAATGAAAGTATAATTGAACGGTTAATAATTAGTTTGTAGAGTGTCCTGCAGTTATCTCATTATCAAGTTGCTTTATGTTATCAATTGTGTGTGTATGTGTATACTTTTAATTTTAGGGGTTATTTTTGGTTTCTTTGCTGTTTTCAGTTATTTCCATTGAGATTTTATGCAACTGTCTCTCTTTTGATGTTTCGAGATGCAGTTGAATAGTTTGAGTTTATGAATTGTCTTAATAGCTATTTATATGCTGAAATTTTTAAAAAGTTAGTAGCTTTCCTATAGACACAAGAAATGTTTAATGATATATATACACACACGTATATATAATTATATACGTATATAGAGAGCTGCTATATATGAATACAGTCTACTTGGAAAGCTTTTTTTCAGTGAACACTTTCATGTTCTAGTGGAAATTTGTTCAGTGTAATGATCTTTTAAATAGGTTTGAGGATGTTTGAAAATTTTGAATTTTGGGAAAATTTTCTTCACTTAATAGAGCTGGAGACCCTTGTTTGGGACATGACAAAAGTCCTTATTGATGTATTTGGGTTATATATTTTGTTAAAATTTATATGTGATTTAGCAGTACATTTTCTTCGTGACAAATGCAAGAAGGGAGGGAGGATCCTCTATAGTGGACACTCCTTTTTTTAAAAAATGTTTAATAAAATATTGTTTATAGTGAAATCAGCTCCCCAAAGAAGGAACTCCTACATGCCCAAACTAATTACAGTTTAACATACTGATTAAAAATGCCCCTAGATCACAGCTAGTCAGGAGGCCTCAAATAAACTGCAAATAATGCTTAAAACTTTAAAAGAAAGAGAACCAGCAGTCTTCCCCATGGGACAGTTCCAAGGTAATAGCCTACCTTGCCTAGGATAAGTGAAGTCCTAAATGATGCCTATCTTCAGGGCCTGGAGCGGAATTATTCTTTAGATCTTAATGTTTACCAAACGGTGTTACAGTTTGTTACCCAGTATGCTTTCTTAGTATTTGCAGCATACATTTCACTGCTCAAAAAAGTATAAGGGTTTTGTTTGTACTTTAAATGAGAGAAATAAAGAAATGAGTTGGCCTGTATATCTTGTATTTGTGATATAAGGAACGGGATAATTTGAAATCACAGAATGTTGTGGAAAAGGTCTTTAAAGAACCTCTAATGAAGAAAGTGCGGCTGCCACATTGATGTACCTAGGCTGCCACTCATACACCGAATAATTCTATTTTGTAAACACTTTGTGTGGATCCACTATGTAAAGTGCTCTACCAAGTATTTTCTCTAGTAAAAAGTACAAGAATTACCAAGATGGAATTCTTTACCTTGAGTCCACCAAGAGCTAGCAAGATGATTTTTAAATCCTAAAAAGTTTGGGACAACATTTTGCTTCCTGATTTTAGTTGAGAGTTAGCCTGTTATCCCTCCAAATTCTCATTTTCCTGGTTCATCCACTAAATAGAATTTCCATAACTGAGATATCATGGCTGTGACATAGTGAACAGAATACAAGACTCCAAGCCAGCAACACAGATTGAATTAAGACTCTGTCACTTGTCAACTTTTTGACCTTGAGCAAATCACTTCTCTGAGCCTCGGTTCATACTCCGTAAAATGTGACTAATACCTCATGTAGTTATTGTGAGGATTACGTGAGATTGTTTATGCATGGCAAAGCAGTATGTATTTCACAGTAAATGATTGATTGATAGTCTCTAGAATTTTTTTTAAATTACATTTTGCAATTGCATTACCAATTGAATATGTTGTTTTGTAAAATTCATCAATTTTCTTTCATTTCTGTATTTTCCCTACATATACTTTAGGAAAGAAACTAAAAACGTTCTCTTATAATCTTGCTTCATCTCCTTTTCACCTTTTCTTTTTAAAATCAGCAGATCTTTAAGAACCTTTTGTGAATTGGTGGTGGTAGAAATGGCCAGTGCAAGCAGGATTAAATTAGGAGTTCTGTTGACCACTGGTTAAAATAGGAAAAGGGTAGAGAGGTAGTCAGCCTTGACTCCTTTACCTATTCCCACTTACTTCCCTTGGATTCATTCAGCCATGTTGATTCATTGACTTTCTGCTATTTGCTAATTATTGTTCTTGAAAAGTAAGAGCGATATATAACCCTTCCGTCTTCTATATGTCTGTTTCTTCTGCTGGCCCTGGGCCTTTGGCTCTGCAGTGTAGTGCCAATCCTGTAGAAAAATAGAACGATATTCAGTGTCTACCAAGTCCTTTCTTCCACAGGCCAAGGGTGCTTAAGCCCTAGCTGTTATTTTGTTTCTTTTATTTATTTATTTTTTGAGACGGAGTTTCGCTCTTGTTGTCCAGGCTGCAGTGCAATGGCATGATCTCAGCTCACCGCAACCTCTGCCTCCCAGGTTCAAGCGATTCTCCTTCCTCAGCCTTCCGAGTAGCTGGGATTACAGGTGCGCACCACCATGCCCGGCTAATTTTGTATTTTTAGTAGAGACAGGTTTCTCTGTGTTGGTCAGGCTGGTCTCAAACTCCCAACCTCAAGGGATCCACCCACCTCGGCCTCCCAAAGTGCTGGGATTACAGGGGTGAGCCGCCGTGCCCAGCCTATTTTTTTTTTAACTTTAAATACTATTATTTTAAATTTATGTTCATTATATAATTCAGGGAGTAACAAGATGCCTGGAGCAATTTCTGAAATATTCTCAAACCACTTCACTCTTGACACTACAGATTTTTCTCTCAGTCTCAATCAGAATCTCTGCAGTCATTTGTTTTTAAGATGTGAGGGACGAGGAAAATTACTGAAGAAATTCTAGCAGATTTCGATTGCAGAGAAATTTAGTAACACTTTTTGGGTAACTGGGTAAATTACTATTTCTTTTAATAATCAGGGGTGAAACTCTCAATTGTTAAAACGGACCAATAATCAAATGGTTTTATAATCTTTCTTAACTTCCCGTCCTTGTTATAACGTCTTGGAAGAAGACTCTTCAGGATAAAAAAGATATTATTTGATTAAAAATTATAGCATTTGGAGAGGTAACACACAAAAACAAAAACGTATTTGACAAAGCGCCCTACATCCTGTGAACACAATTTCCACCCTTTTGTTAGGATTAGAAACTATACTGGATGAGTATGTATACTGCATGTTTACATATGCTGTGTTTCTTTATATGTGAGGCTTCACTGACTACCATGCATTTTGAAATTGTATTGCATTTTGTGTATGTGTGGTGACAGGTTTGCTCTTCTCACTTAAGGAGCTCTGTTCTGTGTAGGCAGTACAGTGTTGTTAAGGAGGTTGCTGAATTAGTTATCTAAAAATGTATCCATGAATTTGGGGGAAATAATGCTTAATATCTGAAGTATTTTCAGTAAATGTGGAGATATATCAGATAATACTTTTAAATTAGTGGAAACACATTTCTGAGTGAACTGAGCTATGAACTATAATAATCTCTTCCCCTGAGTTTAGGGAAGTTGTTTTCACATTCTTTACATTTATTGCACATATATTGAACTTACATAATAACTCTTCCCTGATTTTGAGAACGAATTTAGCAATTTCCTAAAAATCTTCCTCCTCTTTCCATACAGATGTCGTATGTTATAGTTTAAACATAGGTACAATTTGTTAATAGAATCCAAGGAACTGGTTTAGGAAAGAATATTCTTAACACCTACGGTTATGCAGCTCTAATCTTACTGAAAAGTAAATACTTCAGGCAAGTCAGGAGAGCATGAACCTCATACGTATGTTTTTACGATTATGTACTGCACCCACATATATCTACTCTTGGTAGTAACATGACTCTACCCTTTTTGGGAATGTATTTAGGTGGATAACTGAAACTCAAAAGCAGTTTGACAGAAATACACAGAAAGAGGAATTGCGGTGCATAATCAATCGTCTGAGTCCCGTAACTGTAACGCTTTTTCTCTTGAATATAAATTGGTAGTTACTAAAAATCACCATTTTAAAAATTTTATTCTGTCTTGCTGAATTAAGCAGAAATCACTTTTTTTAGAGCCCTGTTTAAAGGAATGTTAACTCGAGAGGACTACTGATGATGAAGCTTCTCTTGTTTTTAAAGTATTTACACATCATATTTTAAGTATTTTTGGAATGGAACATTTTAAAGTTTTCTCCATAGAAAGCAACATAGTGGCACTTGTTGAGTAAATCATCATAAAAATGATTTACTTTTAATAGCAGATGAGTTGATAGTTTAACTGTTGACACTTTCTTAATGTTTTTGATGTTGGATGCATTTACAATGGAAGAATATTTTTAAGAGATTTGGCCCTCTCACCAATATACACATTCAGACTTGGGCTCCACACATTTAGATGAACAAATAGGAAATTCACGGTATTTTTTGTTTTAGCCATCCAAAATTCATAGGATTCTACCAAAAATATTAGCCCCTGACTCTAGTTATTCTGAGATGAGGGAATCAACTTTATCTTGAAAGTTAACTAGCTAAAATGTCTTTATTTAAATAGCAAAAATATAGTTTACCTGACAGGTATTAAAAGTCTCACTTTCAAATTGTGTTAACTCTCAGACCACTGATGAATCATTTAGTAAATCACAAGCAGATTTTAAAAGCTAAATGAAGCCTTAGTGCCTTGAAAGTTAAGATACTTGTGCAAAGTGGATTTAGCAAGATTCAGGATTGGCATCAGTGAGTTGGCTAGGTACACATCACCCGTGACTGGGAATTCAAAGTTTAGAAAGCCTAACGAATAGTAGCTACTAACTTCATATGGTTCAATGTAAATCAGTTACTTAGTCATTGACTGTGACAGATGACAGCTACTTTCACTATTTTCTCTATTTTTTCTTTTTCCAAGTATGAAATGGAAGAAAAATGTAGTTAAGAAAATTAAGTGTGAGACTTTAAAATTTAGTTTTGTTGTAAACTAGAGATTCTAGTGAACAGTGTTAGTTTTATACTGTAGTACAGGGCACACACTTTAACCTTTAGAAATATGTTTACCATCAGGGATTTATTTTTACTATAGAAATACTAAATGTACTGTGAAGCTTAAAGACAGGAGAATAAATGTTGGAGGGGTAATACACAAAAACAAAGGCATATTTGATGAAGTACCCTGTGTTATGTGAACACAATTTCCCCTTCTGTTAAGACTATAAACTATACTGTATGAGTATGTGTACTGCATGTTTACATAAAACAGTTTAATTTTGAAGGATTATTTTAAAAACTATGTTTATATATAATACCTAACAAGCTGTAAATATTGTATATTATTGATTTTTAATTTTATATAAGCAATTTTTTATTTCCCAATTCATGTACAAATCTCATTATGTATATAGCGTAATTTCCTGGAGAACACAAATTTTGCAGTGAATTTTAAGTATTTTAATTGCAGTAAGCATCAATTTAGCCTAGAGATGTTGATCTTTATTTTAAATTATTTTTCACCATTCTCATTTTCTTCAAAGGGCAGCAATAAACATATGCAAGTTATTTTTAATTATAGAAAGTAGGTCTACAAAGATAAGATCTAGGTTCCAACTCATTGCTTTAAGGAAAAGATGCATAATTACTATCATTCAGTGTCTAATCACAGGACCATTTCTGAGGTCCACATGTGGCTCTCCTCTTTGTAATATACAGGGTGAACTCTTTACTGATACACACAAAACAACTGTTAAAAGTGAATCCAGCACTTAAATGTCATTACACAGAATTTATTGGATTAAAAATTTGTAATATACAGTATTTTAATAAAGTTTCTGTATTCAATTTCATGCACTTATATATAAATAAACCTGTCTTTGAAAGCTTTATGGGGTGTTTGACTCTTGGTGATAAATCTTTTCAATTCATTCACTATGGACTCAAATGTCTTCTCTTGCCTTTTTGTCAATTTTTCTGGCCCTGTTTTACCTGCAGATTTAGGAGGTAGTGCTTAAAAGCTGGGAGGCGACCAGCCTGGCCAACATGGTGAAACCCGTCTCTACTAAAAATACAAAAAAAATTAGCTGGATGCTGTGGTGTGTGCCTGTAGTCCCAGCTACTTGGGAGGCTGAGGCTGGGAAATCACGGGAGGCGGAGGTTTCAGTGAGCCAAAAACGTGCCACTGCACTCCAGCCTGGGCGACAGAGTGAGACTGTCTCAGAAAAAAAAAAAAGATGAGAGGCATAAAGTCTAGTTAATAGACTTGCCTAGTATCAATCCTGGGCCACATAGCATCTATTTCTGAGTTACCGTTTAAAGAAACATGCTATCAATTTTATTAATAAGGAGCTACCATTTGTTGAGTGCTGCTTATCTGTTAAAGACACTTCCTATGCATTCTTAAACACTTAAGATAACCCTTCAAGTGATATGTTTTATCGCCATTTTATAGATGAAGCATTTGAAGTTAAGAGAAGGTAGGAATCTGCTCAAGGTCACAGAGCTAATAATTGCCAGGCTGGGGTTTTCTTGCTCTATTACCTGCTTCCCCACAACTATGTTGTGTTGGTGTCTACAGAGTATTTTGGGAACTCTTACCTGTAATGAGATAATATCTCATTACTGTCAAAAACCGGATGAAATTATGTGGTTTTGAAAAATTATCAACTGAAGATTTGAATTGTCAAATTTATGCATATTTTGAATGTTTGGGATTTCTCAGGGAGTGCTAAGTACTCAACGAGATTCAACTGCTATCTTGCCTGTGAAGAGATTGGAGCTGACAGAGCCAGTCACTATAAATGTTTCAAATCTTGCTGGAATGAAAACTAGCTTCACTTTAAACATTGCGCAAGCATAATGGAAGTAAATGTTTTTTCACATACACTGACCTACTCATTCCACATAATTACTCCGTGGAAATGTATTTTCTTCTTCCTTGGTAATTTTTTTTATCCATTCACACTAATAAAATTATTCAATACATTTTCTCCCTGGCCATGAATGTTAACATCTTGGACAAAATATAAATCTTGAGATCCCAAAAAAGTTTTCTATTTTAGTTCTAGTATCTTTTTTGGCTCTTGAAGTAATATTTTTGTAATTTTAAAAAATAAGTCAGTTTTCTTTGGGCATTTTATTTGCTGAGCATTCAAATAAGACATTCAATTTCAGATTTACTTACTTTAGATTTAATGAGTGATTGATGAGCTCTGACTCTGTTGCCCAGCCTGGAGTGCAGTGGTATAATTAGCTCACTGCAGCCTTGACCTCCTGGGTTCAAGTGATCCTCCGTCCTCAGCCTCCCCAGTAGCTAGGAATACAGGTGTGCACCACCATGCCTGGCTAGTAAATTTCAGATTTATCACCACCTACATTGGACAAAACTACAGGGAAAGGTAATTAGTCTTAAACTGAGCCTTGTGTTTACCATTAGGAATGAGTCCTAGTCAGGCTTGTGGAGAAACATTTCAGATTTACTGAATAGGTCCTTACACCGTCTGTGTTTTGCAGTTGAACCTTTATTATTTTGTTTTTGAGAGTGGATTCATTGCTCACTGTGTTGCCCAGGTTGGTCTCGAACTCCTGGGCCTAAGCAGTCCTTCCCCTTAGCCTCCTGAGTAGCTGGGATTACAGGTGTGTGCCACCATGCCTGGCTTCAAACCCTTATTAGCTCATAAAATACTACATAAAGCTTCTGCGTGCAGAGGGGAAAGTAAACAGGACCCATTGCACCTACTCTTTGAGGAGTAAAAATTGGGTTTGCCTCTAGCTTCCAAATGGAAACTTAGGAGAGGAATCTATCCTGTCTGGTCTTAATTTTCTTTGATTCATTGTCACTAGGCATTCTTCTTTTGGACAATTTTATGAATATTCTTCAGGCTTAGAAAGTTCTGGGGACTGATTTGCAAAATGTAATTGCATCAGGTGGTTTTCTTGTAAAGCAAGAGTTCCGTCACTAGATGGTGCAGTTGTTCTATTTTATTTTTCTCCTTGCTTTTGCCTTGGACATTACCTATGAACTGAAATTAACTGTTTACTTTTGGATTCATTTCCATATGATACATTTAATGTTTTTTTTTCCAAAAGAAATGCACACCAGAAAATTAAGTGTGAGAAAAATTAAGATTTCTTCATGTCTTCACTAGCCAATTTAACTTTCCAAAGAATTATTAAGATAGGTTGTTTGCAAATTAGAAACAACCTATCAGGGTTGTTTGCAAATTAGAAAATCACTTTAGTTTATGATTTTTGTAAGTCATTAATCTAGACTTTGATTTATATATTTTTCTTAAATTCCAACTCAATGCATAATGGTTTTATCTAATTTATTTATTTTATCTAGTGTATTTTATTTATTATTTAGAGAGAGTCACACTGTGTTTGTTGCCCAGGCTGGTCTCCGACTTCTAGCCTCAAGCAATCCTCCTGCCTCAGGCTTTCAAATAGCTGGGATTACAGATGCAAGCCTTGACATCTTAGTATCTAATTTAGTAGTCTACGCTTTCTTAGTGACATTTAGTTATACAGTTGGTCAACTTGGGGTTACGCACACGTAGTGCAATCTGCCTTGTATCGTGAGACTTGGTTTTGAATTCCTGCTCTACCACTTAGTAATTGAACTTGTCCAAGTCATTTAACTTCTGCAACAGTCAGTTCTCACATTAGTAAAGTGGAATGACATCTCATGTTGCACGCAGTGAGTTCTTAACAAACAACCTTTGTCCCACTGGCCTCTTTCAATGTATTGTCTGCACATAGAGGGATGATGTCCTTCCAGCCTTTGCTAGAAGTTTTGGTAATAAGTTCAGGCACTTCTGCTTCAAAGACAGAGCCAGATTCTGTCCTGACAGAGAACAGTGCATTTTTAGGGAGGATTTGTTTTAGATTTAAACTGTCCCGTTGAACCCCGCACTGCTTTTGCAACAAAGCCTGCTGAGGGAAATTTTAGAAACATACCTCAGTGGGAAAGAGCCTAGTTAGAAAGCAGGATGAATAAACTTGCTCAGCTAGCAAATTCTTCGCATTCTCTAAACCAAATATGTACAAGATGAGGAAGCCAAGGCAGCCAGCATAAATTAATCCTGAAAGATGGCTGGGACTTGCCCATCAGCTGTGCACATAGTCATGAACCACCGCAGACCCTGTTGCTAATGAGCTTCTCTACTTTGTTTACTATGCTACAGAGACAAACTATTTAGTTCAAACTCAGAGAGGGAGGGTTAGTCTTTTCAGCTCCAGAGTTCTGGTTGTAAAAGCACAAGTTTTGTTTTTCCATAGTGTGGCCTGCAGCAGCCACAGGGACACACATGCCCCTGCACTCAGGGTCTTCAATCAGGACTGAACTTCAGACACCAGATGGCACATGCCTGCAATCCTAGCACTTTGGGAGGCCGAGGTGGGAGGATCACTTGAGGTCAGGAGGTCGAGACCAGCCTGGCCAACATGGTGAGACACCCTCTCTATTAAAAATACAAAAAAATTAGCCGGGCAAGGAGAATCGCTTGAACCTGGGAGGTGGAGGTTGCAGTAAGCCGAGATGGTACCACTGCACTCCAGCCTGGGCGACAGAGTGAGGCTCTGTCATCAAAAAAGAAAAAAAAAAGAGGACCAAACAGATTTTCATAAAACTACACTTTGCTTACTTTTTGTGGGAATTGGTGTTGGTGGGTGACTCCAAAATGTGTTAAAAGAAGACGCTTGTGTTATCTTTGATGTGGAAAATAGGAGAAGGTACAGAGATGAGTGGGAGATGTAGGGTTGAGGAAACTACAATTTTGAGAGACTTGTGACTTTTTTTTCTTTAAGTTCTGGGATACATGTGCAGAACGTGCACGTTTGTTACATAAGTATACATGTGCCATGGTGGTTTGCTGCACCTATTGATTCATCCTCTAAATTCCCTTCCCTTGCCCCCACCCACCAGCAGGCCCTGATGTGTGTCGTTCCCCTCCCTGTGTCCATGTGTTCTCATTATGCAACTCCCACTTATGAGTGAGAACATCTGGTGTTTGGGTTTCTGTTCCTGTGTTAGTTTGCTGAGGATGATGGCTTCCAGCTTCATCATGTCCCTGCAAAGGACATGATCTCATTCCTTTTTATGGCTGCATAGTATTCCATGGTGTATATGTACCACATTTTCTTTATCCAGTCTACCTTTGATGGGCATTTGGGTTGGTTCCATGTCTTTGCTATTGTAAATAGTGCTGCAGTAAACATATGTGCATGTGTCTTTATAGTAGAATGATTTATATTTCTTTGGATATATACCCAGTAATGGGATTGCTGGGTCAAATGGTATTTCTGGTTCTAGATCCTTAAGGAATCACCACACTATCTTCCACAATGGTTGAACTAATTTACATTCCCATCAATAGCATAAAAGCATTCCTATTTCTTGAGACTCGTGACTTTTGAAAGCCCTGTGCATGTTACCTGAGAGGGGATGATATGAGACCTGGGTCTTCTCCCAGGTTCTGACCCTTTGTGCCCATGAGACCTCATATTAGACTTAATCTCTCTATGCCAATTTCTTCTTCAATAAACCTGAAAACACATCAACTCTTTTTGCTTTCTCATAAATGCAAGTTGAAACTTTTAACAGGACAGCATCAGTATAGGCCTGTTATTCTCAGACTTTCCTAGGCCAGGACCAGTTTGGCTCCAGGACCAGTTTGGCTCCAAGCGTTTGACACTTAACATGTCCATGTAGTTCTGAGCCTTAGTCTATGTCCAGATTTATTTGAAACTTGTTTAACTTGGAGGATTTTTTGCAAGGTGAACGAGAAGGGATGAAAATTTCAAATCTAAACTCTAACTTCTGTTTTTTTCCCTTTTTTGCAATTCAACAAGGCAGAGGTATTATTCCAATTTTGCTGATCCAGAAACTGAGGCATACAGGTTACATGTCTTGGCCAACATCATACACAAACATATGTGTTCATATATACACATGCAAGAATATATACACACACAGTGTCTTGATCTAAATTCAGCTTTTCACCTAACTTCTGGCTTTTTTTTTTTTTTTTTTTTTTAGACAGAGTTTCGCTCTTGTTGCCCAGGCTGGAATGCAATGGCACGATCTTGGCTCACTGCAACCTCTGCCTCCCAGGTTCAAGTGATTCTCCTGCCTCAGCCTCCCAGGTAGCTGGGATTACAGGTGCCCACCACCATGCCTGGACAATTTTTGTGTTTTTAGTAGAGATGGGGTTTCACCATGTTAGCCAGGCTGGTCTCAAACTCCTGACCTCAGGTGATCCACCCGCCTCGGCCTCCCAAAGTGCTGGGATTACAGGCATGGGCCACTGTGCCTGGCCTGTTTTTCATTTTTTACAAGTGCCTAGAAGATATATGTAAAGCTTATATTACTGATAGGGTCATCATTGTAATAATGTTGGAATTCAACTTTTGCTCTCAAACCATTTTCATATCTATAATGTCATTTTGTCCTCACAATCTGTTCTTATTTGAGGGAAAGGTAAAATGCTTTTAATAAATGAAGAAAGCCATTTACTTGGTTAAACAAAGGTCTCTTATGAGACCTGGACAGCTGTTTGAACAGATGTGCATGTTAAGAGCAGAACGGAGGTGGTCATAGCAGCCTAATTGCCTGGACTCAGGTAATCCCTAGAGGCCCAAAGGGATCCCCTTGGAAACTGGTCGCTTCCTGGGTAACCCATGACTAGCTCATTTTCCTGCCACAATGCTTTGGCTTGTGACTTTTACAAGACAGGATGTACAAAAGCCCAAATGTTCACATGAGATCTTATTGAGGGGTTAAGTCCCATTTTCTTCTACCAGGAATATCTTGTGATGGAGCTCTTCAGTCATAAGAGTTACACATCCAGGTCAATCGAATGCTGATAGAATAGAACTGCCACAATGCTTCATTAATATTTTTCAACTTTTAGTTCAACTAAACAGACTATTTCTGTCACAAATAAAGCAGCATGCTTCCCAGACTCTTGTTCACCTTAACTAGTTCAATGCACACCACCAATTATCTGGACAGGAAAAGTTGCCAAATCAAAGCAAAATATGAAGGCCCGCTGGACATTTTGAGTCCAAAAAGGATGAAAGAAAACAGTACTTTTGGGATTATTGATATGGGAAGCCGTGTTTTCGAGACCCCTGTGGAATGGAGTCGGAAGTGTATCAGGAGCAGTTTTGTTGGTTGTGATGGGAAAAATGAACAGTGTGCTGATTAACCTCAGAATCAGGATTAGGTCAAAACACCCCCACTCATGACATCAGGAATCTGTTTGTGTGATGTTAGAGACTGTATTGGGGAAACCATTTGAAAAGCTTGAACGAAAATTTAGATTAAAATCATGTCCATAAATAAAGACCAGCTCAACCTTATGTCACCTACACAACGGAAGAGACAAGAGGTAGAGATAAATTGGCAAATATCCCCAAAATAATTTTTCTTTGATGTTGAAACTTGTATCACTTTACAAGTGTCGCTTTCTATTTTAAAGCATTTCTATCTGAAATGTATGCAACTTTGTCTTTACCACCTCTGGAAGGGGGCAGAGGTGGTCAAGTGTCAAAGGATTTCTTCACATGTGGTGTAGGTGGAGAATTAAGTCAGGAATAATGTAGATAATGTGTGTGTGTGTGTGTTTCTTTAAAGAACTGTCCCAAAAGTTAACAAAATAAGCCCTTGAAATAGGTTCTGTCATGAAAGCAGGGCTTTTTCATAAGAGAAAATGAGGACGATCAGGCCGAAAATAACTAAGAATTGGTTTATTCTTACATATCCATTCAGCATTTTTAATTCTGGAAAGTATCAGACATCAACTTGAGAAATGCCTCAAATCATTTGGTAGGATTCCAGTTTTATGATGCACATCTCAAAGAATCCTATGATTATCTTGGCTGTTACTAATCCAGTCTGGTATTCATAACAGCTTTTGTTCAAAACTATCAAAAATTCTAGCTTTTAATACAGTAATAAATTTGGTAAAATAAAGCCTGATCTCTCTCTCTCCTCTCTCTCAAATTTTCCAATCTTCCCACTTTGTTAGCCACAATGACAAATGGGTCAGACTAAATGTAAATAGCATTTATTAAGTGTGTTCTAAAGCAGCGGTCC
The DNA here is from genome assembly GCF_028885655.2 of Pongo abelii. Classification (NCBI taxonomy): domain Eukaryota; kingdom Metazoa; phylum Chordata; class Mammalia; order Primates; family Hominidae; genus Pongo; species Pongo abelii. Next base: position 11,516,046 of record NC_071990.2, read on the forward strand.
CCAATGTTTTTGGCAGGAGGAACTGGTTTTGTGGAAGACAATTTTCCCACAGAGTGGGATGTGGTTTCAAGATGAAACTCTTCCATCTCAGATCATCAGGCATTAGATTCTTACAGGGAGCACACAATCTAGATCCCTCGCATCCGCAGTTCACAATAGGGCTTGTGCTCTCCTAGGAGACTCTAATGCCACCACTAATCTGACATGAAGTGGAGCTCAGGGGTAATGCTCGCTGGCCCGCCACTCACCTCCTGCTGTGCGGCCTGGTTTTTTTTTTTTTTTTTTTTTTTTTGAGACAGAGTCTCACTCTGTCGCCCAGTCGCTCTGTCGCCCAGGCTGGAGTGCAGTGGCGTGATCTCGGCTCACTGCAAGCTCCACCTCCCGGGTTCACGCCATTCTCCTGCCTCAGCCTCCCGAGTAGCTGGGACTACAGGCGCCCGCCACCACGCCCGGCTAATTTTTTGTATTTTTAGTAGAGACAGGGTTTCACCGTGTTAGCCAGGATGGTCTCGATCTCCTGACCTCGTGATCCACCCACCTCGGCCTCCCAAAGTGCTGGGATTACAGGCGTGAGCCACCACGCCCGGCCTGTGCGGCCTGGTTCTTAACAGGTAACAGAATGGTACCTGTCTGCAGCCTGGGGGTTGAGGACCCCTGTTCTAAAGAACACTAACTGGGAGCGGCTCTTTTTTTTTTTTTTTTTTTGAGACACAGTCTTGCTCTGTCACCTGTCGCTCAGGCTGGAGTGCAGTGACGTGATCTCGGCTCACTGTAAGCTCCACCTCCCGCATTCACGCCATTCTCCTGCCTCAGCCTCCCGAGTAGCTGGGACTACAGGCGCGCACCATCACACCCAGCAAATTTTTATATTTTTAGTAGAGACAGGGTTTTACCATGTTGACCAGGCCGGTCTCGAACTCCTGACCTCAGGTGATCCACCCGCCTTGGCTTCCCAAAGTGCTAGGATTACAGGCATGAGCCACTGCACCCGGCTGACATCTAAGTTTTTATCTAAGTTTGTAATCCCACTGCTCAGTGTTGTTTCTCTTTAGCCTGCCAATATTTACTGACCAGATTTCTCCTCCTCTGCCTGGCCCCTGGGCTCCAAAACCTTCCCGGCCCTATGATGTCATGTTTGGCAGATTTCTGTCTGGAATTTCCTAACTTGGGTGTCCTTCTGGGGCTTCCCAGACCCAAACCCAAGGCTGGCACTCGCTACCCATGGCCCAGGTAGTCTATCAATGTGGCACCCTCATATAAAACCCAAGTTTGCAACTGGCAAATGTCAAATGAGAGGTCTGCACCAAATGTCACAGGGTTCTACGGAAGGGAGCAGCTGCAGGGGTCTGGGAAGGTCAGGGACAGCTTCACAGATGACTTGGCAGTGGGGCAGGCTTCAAGTGTGAGTTTCTGAAGGCAGAAGTGGTGGCTTATCATGAAGAGAGAACATCAGATGTGGATACTTAGGTGAAAGAGCACCAGAAACCCACACATTGGGGGTCAGAGTATGTGGAGGGAGTTACGAACAAGTGAGGCCACAGTGGGAAGCTGTGGGAGGCAGGACTTAGAGGTAAGCAGGTGCCAGCCCAGAGCCCTGAACTCCAGGAGAAAGGGCTGGAATTGTATCTTATAGGCAGTTGAAACTTTTTGAAAAAGAGAAGTGTACCTCCATCTGAAATTAGAGGGCAGGCAAGGGACGGGGTACAGTTGTTGGCTCTAACATCATTTTAGTATCTGCTTTTTAGACCCAGTGGGAAAGAATGAGGGATTTCCAGTCAGAATCTTCTATTGAATTCCACCTTTGCCACTTAGGAGCTGAATCATCTTAGAAACGACTTCATCTCATTGAGTCTCAGTTTCCTCAGTGAAGTGATTTCAAAGCTACCTCATCAGGTTGTCGTGAAGCTTAAAGCTTGTAAAGTAACTGTGATGCTGGAACAGAGCCTGTCTATAGACATACTTAGGGAAGTGGTGCGCTAGAAGACCATTCTAACGGACATCATTCCCCTCAACACTGGCAGGCACGCTGTCTGGTCAAATGCCTGCCTTTTCTGGAATCCCTGAACCTCGCTGTTCTGTTTGCCTGCAATAGAGAGGATGCTGTTGCAAAAGTCTTACTCCTTTTACAATTTTCATTAATGTTTTTGGAGACAGGGTCTCCCTCTGTCACCAGGCTGGAGTGCAGTGGCACAGTCACAGCTCACGGCAGCCGCGACCTCCAGGGTTCAGGTGATCCTGCTGCCTTAGCCCCCAGAGTAGCTGGGAGGACAGGTGCACACCACCACACCTGGCTAATTTTTAAATGTTTTGTAGAGATGGAGTCTCATTCTGTTGCTCAAGCTGGTCTCAAAACTCCTGCGTTCAAGCGATCCTTCTGTCTTGGCTTCCCAAAGTGCTGGGATTACAGGTGTGAGCCACCAGGCCCGGCCCATTTCTCCTTCTTAATCTGAACTGCTGGTGGCTGTTGATTTGAGACCCTCACCGGCACATTATTCTTCATTAGCATTAAGGTTAGCTGCTGTCAACAGGCAGAAGCAGCCACCTGGGCTGGCTCTTGAGTACGACTTCTTGAAACCCAATCTGCCTAATTACCTCCTGTGCAAAAAGGCAGGTCAGAAGGAGGTGAAACCAATTGACCTCAACATGGCAGGTTTTGCCTAGAGCCTGAAACAAGAATTCCCTTTGTAGCTTCTCTTTTTCTTCTTTTTAAAGTTCATTAACTGGGAGAGAATTCCTGATGGGAATTCTCCTTAATGTTTCTTATCTGGGCACAAGTTGAGGCCCAAGGCATTACAGATAAGTAAAAGTAAACTCTTATGTATTGAGAATTTGAAACTACAAGACACTTAGCAAGTAGTTATTAAAAGCCAAACATTTATTTATGTCCCTTGGTCTATTCTATCCTTATCCTATCTCTTGTATAATTTTCACCACCCGGCCCCCTGGCCCCTGCCATGCCCATCCCAGCCTGTCTCTGGACTGAAGGCACTGTTTTGCTTTCTTTTAATTGGTGGCTCCTCCATCACATGTCCATGGGGGTTCTGGCCTCTGAACCTGCTTCTGGACCTTTCACCTTCCCCAGGCACCACACTCAGCATGGCGGCCTTCTGCAGGTGAGGCTGCACCTGGACTGGGTTCCTGGGAAAGATTTGAGTAGGTTCTGAGTCACGAGGGAAGAAGCCAATGGAGAAAGAAGGAAGGTGAGAGAGAGAGAAGAGTGGGAGAGGTTGATTGTTGGGGTGAAGTCTCAAAGCAGAGACGAGGGGAGGAGATAGGGGAGGAAAGATAGGGGAGGAAAACCTGGCCCTGATGGGACATCTATTCAATGGCGTGTTCCAGTGACGTGAAGCAAAGGGGATGAGATTGAGTGTGGCTGAGGACAGGTAAGTGGTATTGATACAATACCAATGTTCCATTATTACAAAACGACTACACACACTCACACACACCCCACGTACTCACAGTGGAGGGCGGCCCTGGCCCCTGCCTCTGCCCAAGTGAGAGCGCTGGGGACAAGACACGCTCCTGCTCTTGGTTTACAGACTTGCTGTCAGTTTCCTGGTGTGGCTGTGAGTTATGCTTTTTTTTTTTTTTCTGTGAGTACTGGGGTAATTTTCATAAAGAGCATTTCTAGTCCTACATTTTAATTCTCATTTTTCCCAGAAGCCCAAATCTGGCTAAGATATTTAAAGGCTGTATTTTACCCCTGGAACTTCCTCTGATCACCTGCACTTATAATAAAATCTCAGCTCCTTCACACCAACTTGGTATCTTCAGGACAGGGATTGCCTTCTTGGATTTATAGAGATGTGTCTAGAGGCTTTAGCAAACTAAAAATATCTAGATCAATTAATAATATATGGAGCAAATTATTTGCTCTTATAAATTGGTGGGAAGGTTCTCATGAATTATCTCAGCTGTGAGTAAAACATTTTTCTTTGTTGTATTAAAAACATTAAATAGCTTACTCTGCACCAAGACTTTTGGGATACATTATAACCACATTTTATAAACTATAGATTAGATAACAGTATTGTCTCAATGCTAAATTTCCTGAATTTGATAACTATACTGTGGTTATGTAAGACGATACCCTTGTTCTCAGGCAAACACTGGTATATTCAGCAGTGAAGAGGAATGATGTATGTGATCTACTCATGAATGCTTTAGGGGAATAAAAATATCTACCTATGTATCTACCTATAGAAAACAATTAGCCAAATGTAGCCCAATGTTGACACCTGGGTAAAGAGGATATGAGCATTCTTTGTATTATTTCAGCAACTTTTCTGTATCTTTCAAATTATTTCAAATAAAAACTTAAAATATCTAAGTTTATACACACATATATTTATAGCACACATATATAGAATGGCTTTTAAAGTATATTTATACAAATTATATATATATTTATAATACACAAGGTAATATATCCAAAGTTTGAATTTAACCTTAGATTGAGTTAGCTCCAGCTGGCATTTACAGTCAAAAAGCTGAGTGAGGCAGGTGATTCTAGTTTGGAGTTTATTAGAAATCTGCAGTATGTATTGGGGTGGCTGCCTCCTCACCAGGCCTGCCTTGTCAGGAAATGCGGGAGCCTTGAGAGAGACCCCCTGAGTTTCCCATGGTGAGCTGAAGTTTGGTTCCTGCCTCTCGCTGTGCATGGGTAAGAATGACGTCATGGAGTGGGAACAAGTGAGAGCCCCTTTCCCTTCCTCTGCAAAATGCAAGCTAAAGCAGCTTATCTGCAATTGCCAGAGACAACCACTAGGTTATTTTTACACAAAAACTCCTTTGTAAACAAGTCTTCAGAACCTTGGAATTCAAATGAGTGAACTAATAATATAAAAGGCATCTGAAAAGGTATCAGCTTGCGGCTCCTGGTAAGTCAGGGAGTGCTCTGCAGTAGGCCAAAAGTTAAGATGTGGAGATTCTTTTTTTTTTTTAAAAAAAAAAAAAAAAAAAAAAAAAGGCTTTTTTCAGGCCAGGTGCAGTGGCTCATGCCTGTAATCCCAGCACTTTGGGAGGCCGAGGTGGGCGGATCACGAGGTCAGGGATCAGGACCCTCCTGGCTAACACGGTGAAACCCCGTCTGTACTAAAAATAGAAACAAATTAGCTGGGCTTGGTGGCGGGCGCCTGTAGTCCCAGCTACTCGGGAGGCTGAGGCAGGAGAATGGCGTGAACCCGGGAGACGGAGCTTGCAGTGAGCCAAGATGACACCACTGCACTCCAGCCTGGATAACAGAGCGAGACTCTGTTTCCAAAAAAAAAAAAAAAAAGCCTTTTTCAAATTGACAAATAAGAATAATATATATTTATGGTGTGCAATATCACGGTTTGATAGATGTATACTCTGTGCAGTGGCTAAACCAAGCCAATTAACATATGCATTGACTCATCTACGGTCAGGTGTGGCTTAACCACAGATACTTTCTGAGAAATGTGTTGTTAGATTTTGTCGTTGTGCAAATATACAGTGTACTTTTTTTGATAAGTAGGAGTACACTCTATAATCGTAATAAAAAGTACAGCATCATACATAATAAGCCAGTAGCATAGTTGTTTATTTCCACTATCAAGTATTATGTAGCATACATCATTGTACGTGCTAGACTGTTATATGACTGGCAGTGCAGCAGATTTGCTTACATCAGCATCGCCACAAACACAAGTAATGCCTTGCCCCATGTCACTAAACCATAGAAATTTTTCAGCTCTTTGATAATCTTATGGAACCACTGTCACGGGGCGGGGGGGTGGGGGTCCATCATTGAACAAAACGTTGTTATTTAGCACATAACTGTACTTATTTATTTGTGGTGAGAACACTTACAATCTACTTTCTTAGCAATTTTCAAATGTATAATGTATTGTTATTAACTATAATCACCATGTTATCAAATAGATCTCTTGAAACTCATTCCCCTAATTGAAGTTTTGTATCTTTTGACCAACATCTCCCTAATTGCCTCTCCCCTGCCCCCAGACCCTGGTAACCTGTATTCACTCCGCTTTTATGAGTTAGACCTTTTTGGATTTCCCATAGAAATGAGATCTTGTGTTTTGTCTTCCTGTGTTTCACTCAGCACAACATCCTCCAGTCTCATCCATGTTGTCACAAATGATAGGATTTCATAATTTTATGTGGCTGAATAGAATTCCACTGTGTGTGACTATACCTCATTTTCTTTATCCATTCATCCACTGATGGACTCTTAAGTTGATTCCATATCTTGGCCATTGTGAATGGTGCTGCAATAAACAGGGGAGGGCAGATATGCCTTTGACATAGTAGTTTCATATTCTTTGAATATATATCCAGAAGTAGGAGTACTGGATCATATGGTAGTTCTATTTTTAATTTTTTGAGGGATCTCCATATTGTTCTCCATAGTGGTTGTAATAGTTTACATGCCTACCAATAGCATGTAAGTTTCCCTCATGAGACATGGAAATTCTTGTCCTGTCCCTTGAGACAGTTGGGGACTTCAGCAAATGCCTTTACCTCTTTATCTCAGTCTTTTTCTTTTCTTCCCTTCCTTTTTCTTTTTCTTTCCAAGCTTTGATATGTCAGGGACAGATCAGATAATCTCTGCCCAGTTCTATAAACTCTGTGGAGAGTCGTATCATGTTGACACAAAGCTCCTTATGGGAAGAGATGATCCTGAGAAAAACAGGTTAAAAATAAGCAGAACTCAGCTTTTACTTTCACCCTCCCCTGGGCACGTCTGCTGTCTACCATTCACTCCTGCATTCTCAGGTTTTGTAGTCTTAAATTCCCATGGGGACCGCTTTTGGGCTGAAGGACGTTCTCAAAACACAAAAGACCTTGACACAAAAAAGGCATGCTACTTTTTAATATTTAAATAAAATATTTTTAAAGGCAAAAAGAAAAAAATAACTCTCCTCGACTAGGAAATAGAAACAGGTTGAAAGTTTCACTGGGTATGAGAAGAATTTGGCATCCTGATGGCAAGAGTTGGCTTCAGGCACAATTGTGATGGGGGTGAGATTGGTCTTCAGCAGCCGCTACCTCCAGCACCCTGGCCTTCAGGGACCCATGGCCCCAGGTTCCCTGTCCAGAGCACAGCCCCCAGGCCCACCCTCCCAGTCCCCTGGCAATGCCCAGGGATGCAACTTGTTCTCTAGCCAGGGTTGGTGACAAAACGTGTCCAAGAAAAAATTATTCCTGACACTTATTAAAGAATGGTAAGGCCGACTTTATTCAGCAGGACTATTGAGGTAGATATCAAGACTACCACAGGGGGGTTTTGCAGTGAGCATGAGAGATTGGGCTCAGCTCTTAGTACACAAGGTCAGCAGATGAAAAATTCCTAGAGAAAACATCAAAGGTAGCAGGAGATTCTGCTAAAGTAACCTAGCAGGATTCTGACTGAAGACAGACCAGTGTGATCACCTATCACCTAGGAGACGGTGGAGACGAGGAACCTGGTGAGATACCAAGGATGGGAGATTCTGGCTAAACAGATTTAGCAGGATTCTTGCTAAATTGGGCAATGCAAAGACTGACACGGAAGTCCAAAGGTCAAGGCATAGTTGAGAAGAGAGTTCAGAGGATCCTCCTACAGTTTGGTCAAAGAGAGAATCTTGGTCACATGGCTAGTAATTGTTTACAGAGAGAAGAATGTGAATAGGGCTAAATGACAAGAATGAGCTACTTCTTAGAGATAGATCCTTTCATTTTATAAACTCTTTGGTACTGACAGAGTTGCTCCATGACCAAAATTTAGTTAGGCTCCTCTAAGCCCTCTTTTTCATTAGGCCTTGATCGTGGCCGCCCCCCCCATCCTTGGTCTGCCCAAACAAATTTTGGCAAAGAATCCTGCTAAGTCTGTTTAGCCAGAATCTCCCTCCCCGCCTGAGGTCTCCTCTTAGTAATTCCTAGTCACTTTCCCCCTCACTCTGTTCCTTGCTGTAAATCCCTGCGTATCCTTGCTGCATTTGGGGTTGAACTAAATCTCTCTCTCCTATTGTAATAGTTTTGAATATAGTCTTCCTTGCCATAATGACAAGTGTCAGCATAATTTTTTCTTTAACAGTACCCATCAGGTTCCAGGTCTTATTTTTACAGAGATAATCAGACTGATGCTAACCTGGAAGCATGGAAGGGTCTCATGGGGAGAAGGTGTGCTATGGAAAGACAGGCATGCAAGCAGATAAATGACAAGTTGAGTACCATGACAGTGGTACGAGTCAGCTGCTATGAGAACCTAGAAAACAAAACAACTAATCCCAAGCAGGTACACTTTGAGCTGGGTACTAAAGAATCAGTAGGGCTGGGTGCAGTGGCTCACGCCTGTAATCCCAGCACTTTGGGAGGCCAAGGCAGGTGGATCACGAGTTCAGGTGTTTGAGACCAGCCTGACCAACGGTGAAACCCCGTCTCTACTAAAAATACAAAAATTAGTAGGGCATGGTGGCACTGCACCTATAATCCCAGCTACTCAGGAGGCTGAGGCAGGAGAATCGCTTGAACCCAGGAGGCGGAGGTTGCAGTGAGCCGAGATGGCACCACTGCACTCTAGCCTGGGCGACAGAGTGAGACTCCATCTCAAGAATGAGTAGAATTTCACCTGGTAGAGAAATGGAGGAAACAGCATTCCAGGAAGAGAAGGTTGAAAAGGGATCTTCCATGTTTCGGCCTAAACAAGTGATTCTGCCAGTAGGAATTCCAAGTACCATTTGGGGCACCCCTCAAATTGCTCTACCAGGGGCATAGCTGCTGTTCCTATCCACGGGCCATCAGGTGCCCCATCACACCTGGGGTCCTGCCTCAAGGAAAACCCCCATTTCCATCCCGCATGCCACAGCACCCTGCCTCTGCTCTCGTAAAGGAACTCGGGCCCTTTGGCTTAAAATGTCAAAGAGAGGTTGGACTCTTTCCTTAAAAATAAAATATTTCATTTGGTTCTTCCGAAAGTTACTGATAAGACCAAAAAGGGGAAAGCAGGGAAGGAAGAGTGAGAAGACAAACATTGGCACCAATGCCTGGAAAACGATTCCCTGTGGGTGGAAAATGCTTCGGTCATTTCTCCCAGGCAAGGCTAGAAGCAAAGAAATCATGAACAGAAGTGCATGGAAAATCCGAGCAAAATATTTTTAGCTGGTTGACCTTTTAGTAAGAGTAGTATCTCCTTTAAAAGAAAAATTATCGAAAGAATGTTATGTTACTAATACTCAGAAGGGAGGAAGGGAGGAGGCTAAGCCAGAAGTCAGAATATTCAAGCTTGCGGTGGACTTTTGGGGGGCCTAGGTGCCCAGCAGCTCATCTTTCTGAACTGGGCAGTATCCAATCATTGCTAGCATCTGGCATTCCCATGCCCCCTGCCAGTTGAAATGTGTCTGTGGAACCAGCTCTGGATTCTCAAAATATTCCCATACGCCTCCCTCCCGCCATCCCGCCTCCTTCTTCCCTTTCTTCTTGCCTCTTTCCTGTCCTCCTTCCAGACCTCCCTAACTTGATTCCACTGAACCTGGGTGGATTGCTTTGCTGGAATAAACTCTGACCTAATCCCACTCTGGGCTCTGCAAAATTCTCTGCTAACTGGTTCTTTCTCAAAATACTCCACTGTCCCTCAGATAAAGTCAACTCCAAGTAAAATTATGGAGCATACAAGGCTTTGTTTTGTTTTGGTTCCTGTCTACCTCTCCTTTTTATAGGCTTTTCATCTCCATTTCTTTTCTCTCCCATCCTAAAATCTCAAGTACTCATTGTTCCTGTGGCTGGAAGTCCTTACTGTAGCAGTCTGTCCAGTTCCACTCTGTTTTCCAAAATGGCCTATCCCAGTCACCTTCCACCACTCTCATTCCCTGGGATAGCTGATATTGGCTAATTTTTAGAAACAGGCAGAGGGTCAAGGCAATCCACAAATGCCCACAACTGACCTCCCTCTTTATGTGCTGCTTTTCCCATTTTGATATTTCCCCCCAGCATTACTGAGGTATGATTGACAAATAATTGCATATATTTAAGGTGTATGACATGATGTTTTGATATCTGTACACATGGTGAAATGATTACCGCCATCAAGCTAACCCATCCATCACTCAACCTAGTTACTATTTCTTCCCATTTTTATTTTAAAGGCACATTTCTTTCTTTCTTTCTTTCTTTTTTTTTTGAGACGGAGTCTCACCCTGTCACCCAGGCTGGAGTGCAGTGGCACAGTCTCGGCTCACTGCAACCTCCACCTCCCGGTTTCAAGCGATTCTCCTGCCTTAGCTGCCCTAGTAGCTGGGATTACAGGTGCCCGCCACCATGCCTGGCTAATTTTTTGTATTTTAGTAGAGACGGGGTTTCACTGTGTTGCCCAGGCTGGTCGCAAACTCCTGAGCTCAGGCCATCCGCCCGCCTCGGCCTCCCAAAGTGCTGGGATTAGAGGAGTGAGCCACCGCGCCCGGCCTTAAAGGCACATTTCTAATAGTGAAATAGAAAGTTCTAAAGTGGTAACACATTTTCTGCACGCACCTCATTCTATCCATCATATAGGGAATTCCCTGCTGTTCCTTTCTGTTAGGCTGGCTCCAGCCATGCCTGGGATCATGACTTCCAAGAGACTCACAGCTGGGTTGGGGGCGTGGGCCTCAGGGTTGAAAGCTAGATGGGGGAACAGGTGTCAGGTTACAAAGGTAAGGTTGGGAGTGGGCAGACTGTCCCTGCAGGGAGCAACCTGGAGGTCTGACTTTGCTGTTGGACCAACTCTTGGAATGGATACAAGTCTTTTCCTTTTCTTAGAAAGTCTTAGTCTTATTGTGATCACTCTTCCCTGGACGCTCAAAGTTAAGCTGTTAGAAACTAGTGAGCCTTCAGGGCATGTGTGCTTTTATTTTAAAGGCTCTGTGGGGTCCAGACCTTCCATGTATATTCACATTCTCTCCCGTTTAACCAGAGAGGGACTTCCAAACCTTTTTCACTCTTGCCAGACCCACCTCCACATCTACTGCTGCCCCTCACCTGACCTCCTTACTTGGCAAATGCCTCTGACTCATCCAAGAGGAACTCTGCAACCTGTCTCACCACGTTGAATGTTTGCTGTTCTTACCTGTCCCTTTCTCCTTTATCTTTTAAGGAACGATGTCTTCCTCTTCCTCTTACAGGAGAATGTCCCCTTTGTCCCTGAACTTGAGCATTAGTCCTCCTACAATCTCCGTTGATCTTGTCCCATGACCTGTGTCTTCCATTGCACTGTGACTGTCTCGCTACAGGTTATGAACAGTCTCACATCTCCCTAGACTCCTACACTGGAAAAAGAAAACCCAAGCCCCCTTCTTCCTTTGAGCTGCCAGCACATCTTCCTCCTCCCTCCCAGGGCCACCCTTCTTAGAGGTGGAGTGTCCACTCCCAGCCCACACCTGCAGAAGCCTCACCCTCATTCTCTCTCACCGACTTCTTCCACCTCAGCCTTCCTGGATGCCTGGACCAAAGGACGTTTCCTCAATCATGATCCTCCCCCTCCCCATGCCACGTTAGCCTCCCCTTTTTCAAACCGTGTTTCCCCGGCTGCAGTGGCACTTCTCTGCCTTGATTTTTCTCATACCCTTGAAATCATTCCTGTGTCTTCTTTCCTAATCTTCCTGCCCTTCCCACTCCTGCTTCTTTCCAAATGTACAGGCTTTGTTCATTTTCTCTATATGTACATTCCAGCCTTATTTTTCTTTCTTCTTTGGACTTTATCTGTTACCTCTGTGAATGGCCCCTGGAAGTGGGGATGATATCAGTGGGTGTGCACCAGCCCAGCTGTGCCCATAGTTCACAGTATGCCCATTTCCATGGCTATTGCCTGTGCCTTACTGGTTATTTCATATTTAGAATATTTGTCCTGCCTAGGAGTCCTACCTCCAGGATACCTCAAAATCTGTAATTATATAAGACAGGAGAGGTTCTGAAGCAACAGCTATGAGTCAAGAAAAATAGCCACTCAAAAGACTTTTCATTTAGTTCGTTTAGTAAGAATTGCTTCTTTGAGATCCTGCTCACAAGACCTGGGTGATAAAAGCCCACCTCGCCATCCTCTTCTACTCCTCTCTGCCAATGGAAGTCACTTCTTCCTTCTTTGTGCTCCTACAGCACTTTATTTGAGTCTGTAATTACACATCATTATTAATAATGTACACTCTGCCCTTTATTATTTGTGTATGTCTGTCTTTAACTCTTCAATGACTATTGGTTTTTCATTTCCTGTAGTGATTCAAAATACATACCCATCATGGTATACATATTGACTGAATCCACCTGCATTGGGATGACTGCTGCAGAAGGCATTGACTCTGTTTCATCCCTGCACTTATTTGGGCTCATGTGCAATGCTGAGCTACCCAGAGGACATCTGTGTGAGTTCCAGCAGCAGCAGCCAATCAGCTAATCATCCTTTTTCCAGTGCCAGGCGAGATTGACTGGGACCCTGAGTTTGGTTCTACCGTTTGGAAATAACACAGAGGATTACTTCTTGGGGTCTCTCAGCCAATCAGAGTCACTTCTTAAGACTGGGCCTTTCTACAGAGGAATCTTAGGAGCAGAGGCTCTTAGATCAGATGAGAAAAGGGTGATGGAGAATCTGGTTTTCCTTCTGAGATCATTCCTTTCAAGTCCCATCCTAAAGACTTCACCGACGCTGAGGTCCGAGTATCCTGATCAGAATTCAAACCAGGTTCCCATCAGCACTGGCTCATCCACAAAATTAGTAGGCTTGGTAATGGCTAGGCCTTGAATTCCCAGAGTCTTGGATTGACCCAACCAGGGAGTAGTTGGAGAGACACATGACAAGGGCCATGCCCTGGAAAGCTGGGCCAGAGGACCTATCAGTTGATCAAGATTGCAGGGCATGAGGCGAGACAGAAAAGTAACAGAGTAACCAAGAAGTCGCCCTCCTAAATTGGAGCAAGGTACCAAATGACCTAAAGTATTGTGGTGGCAGGACTGACTGTGCAGGGCACCCTGTCTGGGGCTGATGGACTGGATATAGAAGGATGAGGAAGTTGTCAGCACCAGAGAGTTGATGCTTATCTCCAGGAGATCAGCTGGGTGGTACGGGGCTGACCGTACAGTTAGGATGGGTGCTTCCTCACAGGGTAGCATGGAAGAGAAGGTTTTATTGCAGTAAGAAATTTAATCCCCTGGCAAAAGCAGTAATACCAGGATGACTTAAACTAGCTGGTAAAGTGGGAAGGAGGGAAGGGAGATGGAAGGGGTGAGGACAGACGGATCAGAATTTATGCTTTGGGCAAGTCATACATACATACAATTTTGTGGATTTTGTCATTGTTAGAGGCAGGAGGGCCTTGATCAGCAGGTTTTCACTATTACACGGGTCCCTAGACACATTCTTGACTTTCAAAATTTCATCACAGATATGTGAAAGATTCTGTGGAAGAATATAATAGCAAAAAAAAAGAAGAAGAAGGGGGAAGGGAGAGGAGGAGGGGGAAGGAGAGGGGGAGGAGAAGGGGAGGGGAGAAGGAGGGGAGGAGAAGGACAGGGAGGATGGAGGTTGGGGGGTGGGGGGGAAGGGGAGGAGGGGAGGGGGAGGAAGAGTGGAGGGGGAGGAAGAGGGGAGGGGTGAAGAGGGGGAGGAGAAGGAGGAGAAAGAAGAGGAAGAAGAAACAACAAACTAAGGATTCTGCCTCTAAACTGACAGTAGTCAATTTTTATCAGCTTCCAGAAACTTCTTTTTTTGAATACTCAGTTAAACATGCATCACCTTTGTTTTAGGAACTTGGAATGGATAACAGAGTACAAAGAACTCATCAGAACACCACAGACAGGACTTCTTGATCACTGGAGAAGATATTCAGGCAGCCACTGTCCCCAGAGAACCCCAGGAAAGAACAAAAACAGGGGTCTCATTTTGGAGCCTTCAGTCAAGAATCATCTCCTGTTCTTGGCTGGGCTGCCATGAGGGTGGGGTGCACACAGAGCCCTGGGAAAGGAAGAAAACACGGTTGCAACACCACTTATTTTGTTTCTTCTAACACCCTCCTTTTTCCCCACTCACATTTGAGCACTTACGGGCATCATTTGTTCTAAAACAAAGGAAGAAAAATATATCTGTTATGAGTTCCCTCTGTGCTTGACTGAGTTACCTGGCATTGGGATGGCTTGTTTTCTGGGATGCCCAGAGCTGTACACGTTCCTTTCTGGGGTGAATACTTTGTATAGAGAGACATAAACAGCCAACTAGGCTGCAGGGAGTAAACCCTGTTACTAACTTTTCTTTCTTTGGCGCTACATTCCTGCGGAGATAAATATATAGAAAGACAGATTATAAAGGAGGAAGGGCATCGTGTCAGCATGAGGGCTCCAAGAGAACAAAAAGGGTTATCGCGTGCAAAGGCTGAAAATAGAATTTAAAGCTATCAGGACTGGGGAAAGAGTTGAGGCCTCCCAGGAAAAATCTGCAAAGAAAACTTGAACCTTCCAGGAAAACAAGCCCTGGGTAGAGTTGGGTGAAACTGAAACCTGAAAATCCATTTTCCAGAAATGCAACTGGGCAGAGAGGAGGGAAGCCACTACTATCAAGTTTTTGCCCAGAGCAAGCAAGGCACGCTGGCTTTGTACAAAGAGTCTTATTTAGAAGCTGCCCTGAGTTGAATGCAGAGAGTTGGAGCAGGGCGGGAGGGTGGGATGGGTCGTTGAAATGAGCCATCCTAACCTTTCAGACAGAAACGGTGCACCCTAGCTGCTCTGAGGTGCATGTTTCTAAAACAAGACCTGGAACATTAATTTTACATTTCAGTCTCTTTGTAAAAAGCAGATGCTCTTCGCCCACCCCCTTGTTTTTTTTGGCAAGCTAGCAAAAATCCAACGAACCAAGTCAAGGCTGTCCGCTAGCCACGGGTGCCTTTATCTTGTGGAGTATCTGTTCCTTTGTGGATCAAGCATGGAATGAAAACCGTGCTGAAGAAAGGTCACTTCTCATTTTAGACTCCATTTCAATGGGTAGTTAACCTCTGAGTCAACCGACTCTGTACCCATGTTCAATTTCCTCCGCCTGTTGGGCTCTTCCATTTACCCTTTTATAATTAGAGTACATCTTGTTTACAGTGCACAAAGCTGGTTTAAGATCCAGTTGGCCATGTGCCCTCTCGTTACAGGACCGTGCTCAGAACAGTCAGCTGTGAGTGCAGCCAGTGGGATTAAAAAAGCTAAGGGAAGGAAGATGCCCTTTAAGGAACCTCAGCCTTACTGATTAAAGTAATAATTAAGCCATTATATCTGTTGGGGAGCTGTTACCTTTTCCAACAAAAGCCCTCAGCCAGAGATTCCAGCCGAGCACCTCATTATCATGTGGGTGCCAGGGTGGCATGCCAGGATCAGCACCCACCCCAGGCAACATGGTTTAAATTTTAAACACCTGTCATCTCCCTGCCTCCATGTATCATCATTTTCAGAAGGGAAAGTGCCCCTAGCAGGAAGTGGGGCTGCCTGATTCTGGGTTTGCCTTTGAAAGCCAGAAATGACCCTTCTCCTGAAATTTTATTCCAAATTTAATTTCAAGCTATCTCGGTCTAGAAATAGATTTGCATTGGCTTCTCTTGTTGCAGTTGGTAAGGAAAGGAATTTAGGTTTCAACTGGAATTTAGGATTCAATTAGAATTGGTCTTCATTCTTAACAAGATTGTTGTCTTAAAGACAAGAAATATATAGCATTTCTCGCCGCATCCCTCCACTCCCCACCATGGCAAAAAGGGCCCTGGCATGCATATGTGATTTTGTGACATGAAAAGATCCACTTTTACAACTCCATGGAGGCATATCTTATTTAGAGAACACGAAGGTAGTTTAAGGCTCTCACTGGCCACTTGCCTTCTTAAAACAGAGACAACCTATGGATTAGAAAGGAAGCAAGACTGGAGAGGGCAGTTTGCACCTGATTGGGTCAGGGCAGGTAGAGGAGTGAGCATGGTTGTAATAAACTGGGTAGAATTTAAGGTCTCAGTCCAAAGGCATCCCATCTTTCTCCTTCTGGACCCCGTCTCAAGCCTGGCTCCAGTTCCTGAGTCCCACGGCTCTCCAAGGCCTCTTTCTGTTCATCACAGCCTATGGAGAGAGATGCAAAGTGATTTGTGTTTATTTTAGAAATAATCTGAACATTGCCAGGAAAGGGCTTGCTGAAAAATGCTGCAGCACTAAAGCTGGTCCAGTAGAAACCGGTGTAAGTGCAAAGAGCAGCGCCAGCTCCTCCCCGGCTCTTTCCCCAGGCTGTTCTTCCTGCTTTTTGATCTCAACCTCACTCTACTCCATCCCTTCTTGATCCAAGTCCAGAGTCTCTTTCACACCAGCCATGCTGCCAGCATTGTCGGGAGGTTTGATGTGGTGTGAATTCCTGCCCCTGGGAGATGGACAGAGAAAGTCACAGAATCTTGGGAAAAGAGAGCTTGGGAAAATCCTAAAGTCTGTCTTTGCAGCCTGTCTCCTACCAACAGACAAGATGGAGACTGGCCGTTTCAGAGCACTGGCTTCAAGGATGTCTAAGGGTAGAGATTCCTTGGGCTTGTGGGCAGGGGCCCGTTTCTGTGTGTTGTTCCAGATGGTCCAGGTTCTTCTGTCTGTCCCATTAAAATGTATCCTTCTTGACGCCCGTGATGGCCCTTTTGTCAAATCCTAATTGTATGTTTGTGGGTTTGAGTTTTCCATTCTCCAGAAAGTACCATCTCAATACCAATCCAGTCTTCCATTTAGGTCCACATTAATCAGAAATATTCATTGGTATCTGGTAAATATCTGGTGCTTTTGAATTTTGGAAATGAGGCTAGATGCATTTATTCATTCAAAATTAATTTTGAGTGACTAGTATGTGCCAGTCACTGCTTTGCATACTTGGGAAACAAGGAAACAACAAAAAATTGTTGCCTTCAAAGCTCTCATTATAAGGGAGAGGGGAGTGTGGGAGACAGATTGCCAACAGTAAAGAACAGATAAACCACATACATTAGAGTCTTAAGCCCCACAGCAAAAAAGAAGAAACTGGGTGTTCTGGCCTGCAGCTGGAACAGTAGAGAGAAGACTGCATTGAAGTTTCCAAGCGCAATTTTACTGAACCAGTGAGAAAAACGACAAGAGTTTCTATTTCTTCCTATGAAGAATGGGTCTTACCTATAAACAAGTGTTAGAAGATATATGTGCATATATCCACCCATCATCTTACTACTTGCAGACTTAGATTCTGTAGATATTTATATCTATAAAATGATACTCAGAATATTATTTCGTAATTATGTAAATTATGTATACATTATATGTGTACAGAATATTATTTCATAATGCAAATTATACATTATATATGTGTACACACACATATAATCATACATATTACACATACACACAGTTATGTGTTGCTTAACAATGAGGATCTCTTCTGAGAAATGCTTCATTAGGTTATTTCATCGTTGTGTGACCATCAGAGTTACACAAACCGAGGTGGCATAGCCCACCACACACGCTATATGGTAGACCCTATCACTCCTAGGCTACAAACCTGGACCCCATGGTACTGTACTGAATATATAAGCCACTGGGATGCAGTGGTAAGTATCTGTGTAGCTAAACATACAAAAGTACAGTAAAAATACTGTACTGTCATCTTACAGGACCACCATTGTATATGCAGTCTGCCTTTGACTGAAATGTCATTGTGTAGCAAGTGAGTGTATATTACAATTTAAACAATACATGTCCTCAAGGAATTTTGATACTCTTTCAAGTCATGTAGATATATAGTACATTTCCAGCTCCCCGAATAGTTTTTTTGGTTATTCAAGAATAATTTTCTAACCTGACCAATTTACATTTTTGATCCCATAAACCACAGAAGCTTCTCCCTGTTTTCAGCCCCATCCTGGTGACCTGTCTTAAAGCTAGTCCATGCTGGCCTTCAGCCTTCAACTGCCACTGGGAATGACAAGGATTCTGGAAGGCTGGGCTGGTGCGGCAAGGGGAGACTCCCCTGAAAGGAAGAATGTCCCCGGGGAGTGTGGCGTGGCCAGCACATCTTCTCACACTTTATTCCTGCTCTGAAACCCAAGTCAGAACTTCAGTTTCTGGTTTCTTTGAAAGTACTTGGTGAACAAATAAGCAAATAGGGGATAAGGAATGTCCAGTCATTGTTTGAGGATTTTATGGAATTTGGAGCATTGTTATTTTAGTTGTTTAGAAAAGGCTTTGGTTGCCTGTTTATCATACAGTGCAGGCCATGAATAACTTCCTGGGGGACTGGCCCACATTCTTGGTCCGGTTGGCGTCTCTTGCCCAGCAAGGCTCATGCTGGGCGTCTTCCCAACATCCTGTCTGGGAATGACCTCCTTTTCTCCGCTTACTAAGCTCCGAGAGTCCTTATTGAAATGACCTCCTGCACAGGGGGGCCTGCTGTGGCGCCTGGCAAGAGAAAACAGCCCTGGTTTCTAGGAAGTCCCACACATACACGCACACACACACACATACTCTGGAAGTCTTGTTAGGAAGAGGTGACATGTTTATGTTCTTCCACGCGTCTGATAAGGAAAACCAGCAGACATTCCAGAATGCACCAAACACAGGCGAGGACAGGTGCAAGGACCACAGCTGGAAACCAGCGAACACAACAAACCCCGCAGCTGTCCGGGCCATGCCATGCTGGTGTGGGCCAGAGGGGAAACCAAGGGTGTGCGTGTGTCTATGTGTGTCTGCAGATGCACTCAGGCTTAAAAATTAGAAGCTTGCAAAGCCTTCTGCATTTAAGAGAAAAAAAAATAATCATGAATTTTTCTGGCCATCTAGAAAAAATTTTGCTCTTGCCAAAAACATTCAAAAGCTATCAGGATTTTTTTTTTAACTTATCTAAGTGATATTAGTGAGAGCAGGGGAATCCCAAAGAAAGGGACAGGTGGGTTCTTTAAATTCATTCTCGGCCTTAAACGAGACCTGCTTGAACATAATAAAGAACTTCAAGAAGTCCTCGCACCTTGGTTGAATGATAAAGTGTTTAGAAATAATACCTTCGTGATTATTGTGTACAAGACATTCATCTTATAAGGACTCCGATGACCAGAGAGTTCAGTGCCTTGCCTCTGGTTGTAATGCAGAAGTGTGTTTCCCACTTAGGGGTGTTCAACATGCCATGGCCTCCCTGTCTCTGTGATGAAAGTTAGCATCGCAGTTGAGTGACCTACCCAGGGCCCTGAACTCACAAGCATCTCACATCTGGTTTAACACTCTGCTGTTGCCATGGTAAAATCCTTAATGAGGATTAATAAATTATTAATCCTTAATGAATCCTTAATACCTTTGAACTCGTGTCTTGCAGGTGTACTCCAACATGAAAATGGAGCATGCACATGAGCTGAGTAGTGACATGCAACATGCATGTGCATTGATCCTTGCTGCTCATTCACATACAGTGTTCACGATGCCCCCTGGACACAGAATTCCAGTGGACCCACCATGTGTGCGGATTCAGGGGAGACTCAAAGCAAATACAAGGTAAGTATGGACAACCAAGGAAGGTGAGGTGAGGAAGGAGGAGGGACACTGACAGCCCCAAGAGGGCACATTTTCCGTTTGAAGCAGAACTTGCTTTGACACAAGAAAGAAGGCAATGGCATTCTATTAATAACAAATACTAATGACCAAGGGACCCTATTCTGTTCTTTCTTACTCACACACTTCCCTGAATTAACCATATACTTCCTCTGAAAATGAAGACATAGACCAAAAGGAAAAAAGGGCAGCTGAGCGTTAAGATTTGATAGAGTATGTGCATATCAAGAAGTAAAATAAAAGACTGGGTGTGGTGGCTCACGCCTGTAATCCCAGCACTTTGGGAAGCCAAGGTAGGCAGGTCACCTGAGATCAGGAGTTCGAGACTAGCCTGACCAACATGGTGAAATCCCGTCTCTACTAAAAATACAAAAATTAGCCAGGTGTGGTGGTGCACACCTGTAATCCTAGCTACTCAGGAGGCTGAGGCAAGAGAATCACTTGAACGTGGGAGGCGGAGGGTGCATTGAGCCAAGATTGCACCACTGCACTCCAGCCTGGGTGACACACTGGAGACTTTGAGACTCCATCTGAAAAAAAAAAAAAAAAAAAAAAGAAAAGAAAAAGAGTTGAGTTAGTTTTGTGCAGTCTTTCCACTGTTCTGGCAAGAAAAAAATATATATGTATAAGCTGCAAAATACGAATTACATAATTCCAGTGATTCTGCAGATGAGTTACTCTCATATTTGCATTTATTAATTTATTTTTAATTTTTTATCATATTTTTGAGATGAAGTCTTGCTCTGTCACCCAGGCTGCAGTGCAGTGGCATGATCTCAGCTCACTGCCACCTCCGCCTCTGGGGTTCCAGTGATTCTTGTGCTTCAGCCTTCAGAGTGAGTAGCTTGGGATTATAGGCATATGCCACCACGCCTGGCTAATTTTTGTATTTTTAGTAGAGATGGGGGTTTCACCATGTTGTCCAGGCTGGTCTCAAACTCCTGAACTCAGGTGATCCACCTGCCTCGGCCTTCCATTGCTGGGATTACAGGTGTTGGCCATCGTGCCTGGCCCATATTTGCATTTAAAACTGACATTGTACAATGTAAAGATGAACTGTAAAATTCATGCTAATAATTTAAAATTTTAATTTTTCTTGACTTAGAATAACACTAAACAGCAGATTTTTTTTTTTAACGTCATGATAAGTTGAGACACTTTAGAAGGAAGGAAAAAAGCTTTATTTTATAGTACCTTTAACAATAGTTTCTTCCCCCACTTTTAAACAGTTTTCATTTGCACTCGGTCTCATGAATACAGAGCTTGCTGTGCTGGTGATAAAGAGAAATTTTGGCAGAAACACATCACATGGTCGTTAGGCTTAATCTTGGAGATAGATTTGTGTAGCTTATGTCTACTAGCGTTCATATCACCTCTACTTAGGATTTCATTTTAGCAATTGTCTTTATTTGGATTCCCCCAGAAGCACACCAAGACGAGAATTAAAGTGGGGACATGGTGGCCCTGACAAGAGAAACCAGTGTAAAGGGCTTATTGGAGAACACGGAGGGTGTGGGAATGATGAAGTAGTCAGGTTATTCAAGGGAGCTGAAGGGGCCACTGAAAAATGTTCCACGAGAAGTGTGTGTACCTTCCTCGGCAGAGGCTGTGCCGCCTGCCCTTGCCCTCCCTTTCTCCATCGTTTCTGGATGCTAGGACTTCAGAATTTTTTAGGAGGAGACACACATTTGTGATAGAAATCACAGTGTTATGGCTGAATTATGTCCCTCAAAATTAATATGTTGAAGTCCAAACCCTCAGGAGTCCAAACTCTCAAGAACGTGACTGTATTTGGAGATAGGGACTTTATAGAAGTAATGAAGTTAAAAAGTAAAGTCATGAGGGTGAGCACTAATTCAATATAACTGGTGTCCTTCTATGAAGATGAGATGAGGACACAGACACGCACAGAGGGAAGACCATAGGAGCGCACAGGGGAAGACGCCATCTGCAAACCAAGGAGAAAGGCCTCAGGAGAGACCAACCCTGCTCACACCTGGATCTTGAACTTCTGGGCTCCAGGGCTGTGAAGGAACACATTTCTATTATTTAAGTCCTGCAGTCTGTGGTACTTTGTTGTGGCAGCCCTAGCAAATGAACACGCATGGTTAGAAAAAAAATCCATCAGGAAACGTGAAACAGAGTTCCTTGCTAAAATGCACCTTGGAAGACATGATGAGACATCAGAATGCTAGGGTAAGAACAGGAGACGAGTCTACAAACCTGCGGCAAAACTGGAAGAGTTCTGAGGGCCAGCTCTGCCACGTAGTGGATTTGTGGTCTTGGGTAAGTTACTTAATTTCTTGGTGCCTACATATTGTCGACTGTAAAGAGCTTCAAATACAGTATACTTGATAGAGATGCCGTCAGAATTAAATGGGATAACGCTTGCAAAGTGCTCAATATGTTAGCTCATCTTGTTTTTCTGTAGGCAGTAAGAACTCCTTAAGGGCTAGCATCATGTTTTCTTCTGCTTTGGAAGTAAACTGGAAGCATGTCTTGAGTGTTAGCCTTTCACTTCAAGGAAACAAATCTGTGTGGAAGTTGAAGTCTAGTTGGGGAAAACCAGATACACAAAGGAAGTGATGAAGCTAGAATGTGCAGTTTATCAGTGGATGCTTACCACTTACCAGAAACTGTGTCATACACCTGATTTCATACCCATCTCGTTTTAATCCTCTACAAAGTTATGAGATAGATGTCTTTGTCTCATTTTCAAAGATGTGAAAACTATTGGCTAGAGTGGTTAAAGGATTTTTCCAGAGCCTGCTGCCAGTAATTTACGGAGCAGGAATCAAACCTAGGTGTGTGGGCATCAAATTCATTTATGCCATGACTATTAAAATAAAACTTCCTTTCAAATTATCTTCCTAATTACCCTGCAAGGCAGGTGAGGACCTATTGCTAGCACCATTTTATATATTAGGAAAATATGACCCAGGAAATCCTGAACCATCCAAGTACGTACCCAGTGTTAAATGTAAAGCCAGCTCAATTCCAGTGAGGTTTTCTGGCTCTTACTCTGGTGATATTTAGCTACTTAGATACTGTTTAGATATTCAGATTCTCAGTGAGTGACTCACAAGATTGTGTCTGCGCACTGTGGCTAGATTTCATTTTGAAGGAAGTTTTGGAATGCCACTTTTCCTGTATAGGATGGGAAACCCATTGATGTCAGCCACGATGCCAGGGCAGCTGGAGTGCTGTGGGCCCAGCATGGGCTTGGGGGTCAGAAGAACAGAATTTTTGCTCTGGTTCTGCTACAAATTGGCTGAGTGACTTTGAACACTTCATTCTTCTTGGCCATGAGTTTCTTATCTGCAATTTGGAGAGATTGTGCCAAATAATTTCCAAAATCTGTTAAAAATCTGATTCTATGAAATGGAATCTCCGGTTGGGCCTAAGAAACTAGTAAGAAGCCCAGAGACATATGGAGGTAGAGATTGCTCTCCTTTAGTCTCAGCAAGAAGGAAATCACCTTCCCCACAAAAAAACCATGGACAACACATTTTATAGCTGGAATTGCAGAGAATCGCTGGCACAGGCAACATTGGTGGGTGGGGGAAAAGTCCTTATTAAAATCTTGGTTACAGGAATAAGTCTACTGGGGACTTAAAGAAATCCAATTTGCACTCCAAGGATCAGCAAGTACAAATCCTACAAGAACTCTCTGGCCATAGAACAGAGAGTCCTAGAACAAAGCCTGTTTTGATCCTTTGTCTTGGTTAAGGGTGACACCATATCTCCAGCATAAACGACGACGATTGCATTGTTCGCATGCCGGTAATAGAAAAGGAAAACACAACCAGGCTGTTTGGTTAGTTTTGGCATGCACAGTTCAGGGTGGGAAATGCCCTTGGGTTCTGGCTGACCACCTGTTATTTAATTTTTTAATAAGTGTGCCAGTTTCAAAATACCAGAGACTCTCCTTGAAGGGTAATCAGAAAGAATTGAATGTCCTGGTATTTGGAACGAGCATCGTATCTAGCTTATTGGCATCATAGCCCTTACTGTAATATCAGCGATAACAGCAGTAACCGCAACAAGAGCCCGTGTCAGGTCCCTGGGGATCTCCCAAAGAAAACCTTTCCATTTATAGCAAAAAAAAGTAAAGAAGCAGGGATCTGAGGTGGAAACACAGATAGTTTGTTCCCGTGGTAGCACTTCCCTCGGTGTTCTAGTGCGGGATTAGTGGGCTTCATTCAAAGTGGAACTACCTCCAGCCTCAGTGGGCCTGGGACCATGCCCATCAGTTATCCCCTCTGGTTTTGGAGGTCACTGTGTGATCTTGGGCTGACCTTGGAAGCTTCTGACTTACCGGCCTGAGGTTCGCATAATTGCAGGGCTTCTATGTTCTGATGGCTAAACTGGAAAGCATGGTATTCATGCTGGATACCTCGTCCAACAGGTGTCACCATGTGGTCCATAGACCGGCAGCATCAGCATCCCTCTGGAGCTTTTTAGAAATGCCCCACCCTAGATACAGGGAATAGGAGCCTGAATAAGATCCTTGTAACAAGATCCTGGGGTGATTCATTTGCACATTTTCGTTAGAGAAGCCCTGAAATGAAGCCATACCACCCTGCACATCTGGGAGGTAGATTAGCCATTCACTGGCCCAGGACAGTTTGGTTGTAAGAAAAAAGAACTTACTTTGGAAATTCAATGGGTACAATCGAGCTTTTCTATTTTCTGCTCTGTGATATTACCTCTTTTCAGCCAAAAGGAAAAGGTTCTTTTATTTAGAAAAAGAAAGTATTTGGGGAAAAAATAGCTGAAACAATTCACATAAAAGAAAAAAACATACTTAATATCTCCACTTAAAGACACATGAATAAATAAGTTTAGGTCCTCTTGCCACTTTTCTAATCCTACCTTCAAAATTATCCACTGTTAACCAATTTCATGGGTATCCCACCAAAAATACTATGCTTATATTTGCATTATATATATACATATACACACACACACAAACACACCAGGGAGATCATCCTTAGTGATTGTTTTTCTACATACTTCCTAAGCTAGGACAATGAAAAAAATATTAGAAGGAGCCCTTTGAAAGGCCTTCTATTTTAACTCTATTGGCAGCTCGGTCTGAGAAGCATTTTTCTTAAAGAGATGGGCGCAGAGGGCCTTTTGCAAAGTGAGTCAACATGAGCCTCACGGAGTGCAGGGTGTTGGCTGGACGGCCAGCTCCCCTGGCTCTCATTTCTGCTCTCATCCTTTTTCTCCACAGCTCAAGCCCCATGAAAGCTGGAGGGTACCCTCAGATGCCCCATGTCCTTCTGGAGTTTACAAATGTGGCTCAAACACCGTGGGTGGGGCCAGTTGGGATCACAGGAACTCACGCTACACTCCCGATGAGGTCATGAAAGAGCTTTAGTCCTGCTGCCAGGAGGGGGTTATTTCTTACCAAATGGTTTCCAGTGGTTTCACAGAATTCCTCATGCACTCTAAGCTGGAGCTTTCATTCCTGAACACTACAATTCAGGGCCTACAGTTCATTCCTCAAAAATGGGGCCATAATTCAATTGAGGTCATTTGTTTTCTAATTCTTCTTCAGTATCTATTTGGAAAATCACTTACTTAGCTCTCTTCATCCACTCACAGTGTCATTACTCTGAACTTTTAACATATGTGTGTGTATGTGTGTGTGTGTGTGTGTGTGTACACATACAGTTTATATATATATACTTTATATACATATGTATATGTACACACACACTTTTTATGTATTTATATATATTTAAAGTATATACTTTATATATATGTATGTATATAAAGTATTTATGTATGTAAAAATATGTATATATAGAGTATATCTGTAAAGCATAATATATATTATAAAGTATATATACACCTAAGTATACATACTTGAAATATATATACTGTATATATGTATATAAAGTATATGTATATATAAAGTATATATGTAAAGTATAATGTATATAATTTATATATGATATTATATATGATAAAGTATATATAAAGTATATATACTTTATATAAAGTATAAATAGTACATATATTATGAAGTATATATACTTTATATAAAGTATATATACTATATAT
The DNA here is from genome assembly GCF_028885655.2 of Pongo abelii. NCBI lineage: Eukaryota > Metazoa > Chordata > Mammalia > Primates > Hominidae > Pongo > Pongo abelii. The sequence continues at coordinate 11,541,654 of NC_071990.2, forward strand.
TATAAGGCATACATATTATAGTATACTTTATTATAAAGTATGTATATATAATATATAATATACATATTATATACATCATAATATATATTATATACATAATAAATATATAATATACATTATAATAATATATAATATACATTATAATAATATATACTATATACATTATAATATATATTACATACTATATACATTGTGATAATATATATTGTATATATTATAATTATATGTTATATTATATGCATTATAATAATATGTATTTGTTATATACATTATAAAAATATCATATAGTATATACATTATAATAATATATTATTACTTTATTATATACAATTGAATATATACATTATAAAATATATAATATAAAGTATGTATAATATATAATATAAAATATAGTTTTATATTATATAAACCGATTTATATTATCTGAACCGATCCAGATCCCTTTGGGGATGTCTTTCTGCACTTTTCCCCATAGCGTCAGCTTTTGAAACTCAAAGGTAGTAGGCATCCCAGGGATAGAGTATATATAATATAAAATATAGTATATATATTATACATACTTTATATATAGTGTATATATATGTAAAGTGTATATATTATAAAGTATATATAAAGTATATACTTAAAGTATATCTATAAAGTATATATAAGTATATACCACATATGCACTCATATATATTTATATATTTCTATATACTCTATATATATACTATATACTATGTAAACTATGTATATATAGAAGTATATATGCCACTCTAAAGTATATATAAGTATATAACCTTTATATATTTTATGTATATCTAAGTGTATATAATGTATTTATGTATATATACATGTAATCACCTGACTTCCGCAATACTGATGGCTTACAGGTTTTTGCACACTAAACCTTCTTCCTTTCCTATCCCCGACTGAAGCTATAATATTGGAAGGTTTGAGAACTGGTTGGTGACCCGTACTTTCCTGCTGTAAAAGTGACTCACCTGAGGAAGTGACACAGTCATAGACCAAGGAGACTGTGTCCTTTCCTCTCACACATGGGGTTTGGAGAGGAAGGATTGCTCCCCTTCTGGGACTCATGACCCGTGTTTTATTATTTGCCTTTGTATTAATTTCCTATTGCTTCTATTATAAATTATCACGAACTTAGTGGCTTAAAACAATTTGTTATCTTACAGTTCTGACGACAGAAGTCAAAAATCTGTCTCACTGGACCAAAGTCAAGGTGCCAGCAAGCCAGTGAGGCTGGATGCTTCTGGAGGCTCTAGGGGACATTCCATTCCTTGCCTCTTTCAGTTTCTAGAGGCTGCCAGCACTCCCCAACTCCTGGCCTCATCACCCCAACCTCTGCTTCCATCATCCAATCTTCTTCTCTGATCCTGACCCTCATGTCCCCTTCTCAGAGGACCTTGCAGATTAAACTGGGGTCACCCAGTTAATGCAGAATAATCTCCCCATCTAAAATCCTTAAGTTAATTACATCAATAAAGTCTCTTTTGCCATGTAAGGTAATATAGTCATAGGTTCTAGGGATTAGGATGTAGACATCTTTAGGGGGCCATTGTCTTATCTAACACAGTCCACACGGCAAAATGCTGAAATTGTGACCCTACAGGATGTCCCACCAGCCAAGGAAGATTTTACTTATTGCCTACAGTTTAAGCAGCTTGGAATCATCACACAAAACAAATCCCAGACACCTCAGAGAGGGGGCAGCAGATCAATATTTTTGATAGGGCTTAGAGATGCGTTTTTACCAGCAGGGAGTCAATATGAAGGTATGAGAAGATAGAAAAAAGGGATGTGGAGACTTACATGAATGGAATAGTCATCATAACATCTGCCATTTACTAAACCTTCATATCCTTGACCTAGGGCTAGGCACGGTATATGCTATTTCACTTAATCTGCACAAATAGCCCAGCAAAATAGGCATTGATGTCCTTGTTTTAAAGAGGAGGAAACTGGCCAAGTGCGATGGCTCACACTGTAATCTCAGCACTTTGCGGGGCTGAGGCTGGTGAATCACCTGAGGTCAAGAGTTTGAGACCAGCCTGGCCAACATGGCGAAACCTCGTCTCTATTAAAAATACAAAAACTTGCTGGGCACAGTGGCATGCACCTGTAATCCCAGCTACTTAGGAGGCTGAGGCAGGAGAATTGCTTGAACCTGGGAGGTGGAGGTTGCAGTGAGCTGAGATTTCACCATTGCACTCCAGCCTGGGTGACAAGAGCGAAACTCTGTCTCAAAAAAAAAAAAAAAAAAAAAAAAAAAGACGAGGAAACGAATTTGTACAAGGATAATGGGCTCTACAGCTTCTAGTCTAGGTAGGTGCCCAAGGACCACTGCTTGTCAGTAGAGATAATGATCTTTCTGAATGTGTTTTTAAATCACTAGAGTTACCTTCCCTGAAGAGAGTACCTTTAGCCTTCCCAGAACCTTCTGCTGTGGTTCTTTCATCTTCCCCTATGTCAGCAGAATGAGTATGGCCATTGTTAGAGAGGATGGTGTTTATCCTTCTGGACATCGCCCATTACTTTCTTTCTCCACTCAACTGACCAGCAGTCTGTTGGATCTACTTGACTTTCATTAGAACAGAAACCACAGTGTTTTAATGGTTGGCATTCAAGACCTTGTTAGAGAATGAATTTGTATTTGATTAACATTAATTGAATACATGTCATGGGCTGTGGGTTGAGCTGGGTAACTGGCATATAGCTCAGTAAGTGTGTGATGGAAATGGGGCTGCTGCCAGCACAGGCCACTGCAGCAGTTAGGCGGTCAAGTGGCTTGTAGTGAGGAGAGCTTAAAGGTCTGCTTACCACCATGATTTTCTGCCCTGCAGGAGAAGGGCCAGATGGCTGGACTCCATTCTGGTTTTCAGTGATTTTACTGCTTACTCTCCACTCACGGGAGTTCAGTTTCAAAATATGTGTCAGACTAGGTCTTCCTGTCACAAATAGTGAAAGGAGAAAATAAAATCATAATATAGGAATTTAAGCTGATTTCAACAAATCTTGACGTTGCTCAGACTGTACCCAACTAGTGGCTTGTTGGATCCTGAGCTGGCCCTCCAGAGCCAATTGTACACATGTTCCCAGTTCCCTGTCAAGGGATCCAGTGACATCAGGTTCACACCTTGAAACTAGCTACAGTAGGACTATTTACACCATGAAAATCTGCAAACACTATAGTTCAGGGCTTTGTTTCTCTAAAGAGCCAGTTTATCAGCATTTACTCTCCCCAACACACACATTTTGTATAAGTGATCATCATACTGAATTAACATAAGTAATTAATTGACTAAATAAAGCAATGTTAATATTTGTTAGCACTGGTAGTTTACTATGTTTCTGGATATGGTTTTTTAATAACTAGACCTACCTTCCCTGAAGAGAGTATCGTTAGCCTTCTCATGACCTTCTGCTGTGGGTTAGTTTCATCTTACCCTATGCCTAGGCCTGAAAAGAGCAATATTTTAATATCATAGATCTGTATGCTAGAAGGGATGCTAGAGGGTAAACAGAATATTTTTCCATTTGACGGACAAGGAAAAGGAATTGACCCTGAATCAGAAGAGCTCCGTATCCTTCTTCTTGGATGAACTGATCCAGATCCCTTTGGGGATGTCTTTCTGCACTTTTCCCCATAGCGTCAGCTTTTGGAACTCAAAGGTAATAGACATCCCAGGGACAGAGTATTCAAAGCTTTGCTGTGTTAGGGATTGAAGTGAGGGCAGAGTAAGGAAGTAAATCCAGGATGCAGGAGTTTGGGTGGACATGCCAGGGCTGGTTTGTCTCTACCTACACTTGTGACGATTAATAAAGAAAACAATTTCTGTTTTCCATAAGTCCTTTATTCATTCCAAAACACCTCTGCATGCCAAGCATGGAGATCCTAGGCCCAGAGTTAGGATCAATTGCTGGCGATTATAGGACTCTCAGCTTCAGAAACTCCCATGGCACACATGTGGCCATGGTTTCTCATTAAAAACCCAAGGCAGAGGAGGATGGTTATGTTGTACCAGTGTTGTCCAGGAACTCATCTTCCCATGGCTAACCAAACCAAACAGGCTAATTTGTTTTAAACATTAATATGAGCAGGAAATCTACCACAAGACCTCCTGTTGGAGGGTAGGCTATTTGTAGTTTGCATCCAGAGAAGAACATATGAATATTTCTTCTGTCAACATTCGCCTGCACTGTATGTGCTGCTCTGCTTCTCTGGCCTCAGCCCCACACCGAGCCTATTGAGGCGTGAAGCTGAGAGGTCAAGTGTCTCATATGGACTGAATCCCAGATGTCGCTTTCCTGCTTTCAGCCTGCAAGCCACTGAACCATGCAGGGTGAAGGTTAGACTTAAAGTTCTTGGCGATGACTCTGTGTTCCTGGGAGCAGCCTCCTCCTCTCCCCATGTCCCTCTGGCCTGCACATGCTACCTGTCTCCCCAACCCTGCCCCATCTTATGACAATCCCTGCAAAAATAAATGAGCAGGAGAGATTATTAACTGTTTACCTGTGAACTCTGGCATGTCCTGAAAGCTGAGTTCTTGTGTCCAACAACCTAAGGTGAAGCTGGTTGTGTGTATTTTGTAGAGTAGCAGCTGGAAATGGGCTTTCTGATTCTAGAAGAGCCCCATTGGCTGTAGATGAATGTAGCCAATATTTCTAGCAATTTTTCCTGGCCTCTCGTTCTCCCTCCTTCTGAAAACTTCTTAGCCATGGCTTCCAGGTAGAAAGTGACTAAGATACACCTTCGTTATTCTTGATCCAGGGCCCCAGGAAAGAGTTTCTGAGGCTTGACACAGGTGGGGTTTGCAGCAAAAACATCACACAGTGAAGTGACAAGTTTAAAGGCAGGGGGAATCATTGAGGATTCCCATGTTGTGAGGCATGAGGTGAGTTGTAATGTTGAGGGACCTGAAGAAGAAGTTAGAGGCACGGGGAAGGAAAAAGGAAGAGGATTTTGTCACTGATTGGATTTACAGATTCAAGAATAAACAAGAAACAAGTGTGACTCTGAGGGTTTAAGCCTGAGCCATGGGAGACTGGAGGAACCAACCATTGACAGAAGTCGGGAGGGATAAAATGGGACCAGTGCTAGAGCGATGAGTACCTGAGAGAAAAATTCTTGAATGTCACTAATATGACTAAACATGGATTTGTTGTACTAGCCATGGTGGAACGATACCATAGTCACGTTCCTAAAAAGAAATCACAAGCCTTGACCTAGCTAAGGCAATCGTGCTGAGGGCTGAAAGAAAACAAAATAAAAAGTGTTGGTTCCCACCTCCCCTCTTCTCCTGGGCTTATAATCATTGACAGGTTACTACTGCTATGCATTTATGGCTTTTTGGAACAGAGCAAGATTCTTGGCAACCACCCAGGGAAGGCCGTCTAGCAGAGTGAGGCCACATGGAAAGTTTCAGTCCCCGGAAGGTTCACCCTGAGTCTTTCACTGATTTCACAAACACAATGAATTGAGTATCCTGTAGGCCAGGCCCCGGGCTAGGCCCTGGGGGGATAAGGTAAACAATACCAACACAGGCCCCCCTAATCCCAAGCACAATCAGCAGTCTCTTAAGACTTTTGTCTGGAAAGTCTGTTGGTCTGCTCTGGCCACCCTCACAAAGTACCATGGACTCGAGGCTGGAAATCTAAGATCAAGCTGCGGGCAGAATTGGTTTCTCCCAAGGCCTCTGTCCTTGGCTTGTAGATGGCGTCTCCTCCCAGGGTGTTTGTGTCCTCATCTCCCCTTCTTATAACGACAGCAGTCATAGTAAATTAGGGCCCACATGAGTGACCTCATTTTACCTTAATTACCTTCTTAACCGGCCTATCTCCAAATACAGTAACATTTTGAGGTCCTACGGGGTTAGGACTTCAATATATGAATTTGTGAGGGTGTGACACAATTCAACCCATAGCAGGCTAGTCCCTGGCTGCCCACCTCGTCAGGGACTATTCTGTGGGATTCTGTGTAAGCAGCAGCCCCGTCCCGCCTCCCAGTTCTGAGGAAGGCCATCTCGTGGGCATGGGGAAGCCAGTGTGTCTGAGTTCATATTAAAGATGCTCTGAGCAAGAAGAAAACCCATTCGCGGCATGGGTGGGCCTGTCCCTCTATCCATGGATCTGTTCTCTTTGTCTTGTGCGACTTGTGGACAGAATAAACGGTGATCTGGGCTTTTTACTCACACAAATGAAATGACTGGTGTGGTGTCGGTGTGTGTGAAAAGGAAGAGTCACTGGCTCCAAGCAAGCCAGACTCCTGCCCCTCAGCCCCCTCTCCAGTACACAGGACACGGGGGGCAAGGGCCCTTCCTGCTTCCACTTAGGGCCTGGAGGGTTTCTCTATCTCTGACTGGGTCCCTAGGTTCCATGTTACCCTTCAATGATGTACCCGCTCACTCATTTTGTGCTCTTCCAACCGAGATTCTCTGTTATTTGATAGAACTGAGAAAAATCTCCAGATCCAACTTTTACAGCTGTTTCCAGTTCTATTTAATGTGACAACAAGATCTTTCCCTGAGATTTCTTCCAGACTCAATTTTGAGATGAAGAACCTTCTTTTGCAACCTCTTCTCTGTATTGACGTTACCTGAACCAAAGCCCAGAGGCGTCTTAAGATTCTGTTCATGGAATTTCCCTGGACCAAACTTCACTCTCCTCTGATGGGATTTCCTGTGCTCAAGTACTTTGCACTAAACTCATGATAGAGTTTTCTCAGAGCTCACAGTTCTTTGTGACATTCTGAACTATCTTTACAACCCTTTCCACACCTACCCAGGGTTTCAGCCTGCCTGGGTGGTATGGAATCCAAATTCATGGCTCCATGACTCAGACACACATTGGCACTAAGTCATTTTATCTCAGACGCAAATATACATGCTGACCCCAGCCCTAAACAGAACACATCTGGCGTGAACACGCCTCTGGTTGTAGAAGGGTGGGCGCATCTGCTGTGGGACAGTGTGTAGACACTGGGAACATTTTCCTCTGGAAGGATAAGTCCCATGAGCTTACTAGATCATGTTCTTTGTTTTCAAATTCCAATATTCATGCCTGAATAGCTAACACAAACAGATCTTTTCCACGAGGGTTGGCAACAGTGCTTAAAAGTCCATTAAAAAAATCAGACAATAGGTTGTTAACATTTAAGCCAAGTAGTAAAAAGTTGAAAGAACCCATATTAAGCAAAGAAGTCATTCTGGGGCCCCAGTTGTTAAGCCAGTATGGGACATGCATGAGCTCTGGCTTGGTGTTAATGCTATTTTGACGAAGCTATTTTATACTTGATTGTTTAAGAGGGAAAAAAGCTCTGTCCTTGTAAAATTGAGAATGTCTTAACGTGAGCACTCTAGACTGCCTGACATGCGGGCCGAGGCTTCTCTTTCTCACATTTTGTTATCAGGGCAGTTCTTTGCATGTTGGTGTCCCTGAAGAAGATGCTGAGACAGAGATCTGCCTGACTCTGGAATGCTCTCAGGATCAACATCCATGAGGGCAGAGGGAAAAGTTGGTGTGAGGCAGTCACCAGAGTTCTCAGCTAATCCCAGGGGCATGGTCCATCAGAGAGATCTGAGTTGGGGCAAGGGGACCAGGCATAGATATCCTGCATTGGCTGTTGGCAATGTGCTTTCCCAGGAAGGAGGGTGTCCTTGAGTGAGCATCTCTCTTGAGCAAAGTTAACTCTCAAAGAGGACTATATTAATCCATTCTTGCACTGCTATAAAAAAAATACCTGAGACTGGGTAATTTATAAGAAAAGAAGTTTAATTGTCTCACAGTTCTGCAGGCTGTACAGGAAGCATAGAGGCTTCTGCCTCTGGGGAGGCCTCAGGAAGCTTCCAGTCATTATGGAAGGCAAAACGGAAGCAGGCATCTCACATGGTGGGAGCAGAAGCAAGAGGGAGGGGGGAAGGTGCCACACTCTTTTAAACAACCAGATCTCATGAGATCTCACTCCCTTTCACCAGAACAGCACCAAGGGGGAGATCCACCTCCATGATTCAATCACGCCCCACCAGGCCCTATGATTCAATAACCTCCCACGAGGCCCCACCTCCAACGTTGGGGATTACGAGACGACCTGAGATTTGGGCAAGGACACAGAGCCAAACCATAACAAGGACTGACAGTACTGGGCAGTAAATTCTCCCTTTTTGAAGGGGGAAATTTAGGCAGTAGCATAGTATCCATGACATTCCCCGTGTTTTGTGAAGGATTATTGAGGAGTTTGTAGGGTACACATAGATGTGTATATATATGAATACTAATGATAAAATAATGGCAGAAATCAGGAACACAAATAATGGGAAACCTGACTACAGTGGATTAAACACAGAGTGGCTTATTTTGTATTATACAAAAGGAGGTCTGCAGGTAGGCACACAGGAATGGGCCATCCAGGCATCTGCAACATCAGGGATATAGGCTCGGCCCATCTTTCTACACACCATTCTCTTGCCAATCAATCGTCATGCTTGTTCCCTTGTGGCTGCAGGATGGCTGCTCTTTCTAAGCAGGAATCAGGGCAGGGCAAAGGTGCAAAGGGCAACCAAAGGGCTTTCTTTTAGCGATGTTTTGCTTTTTTTATTTTGAGAAGGGGACCTCTTTCTTGGGACTTTTACCTGCGGGTCGCTGGCCAGCATCATGTCACATGGCTGCTTTTAATGGTGAAAGAAATTGAGAAATTTACATAGTAGTTTCAGCTGGGTACTTTGCTCCCCTAGCACAATTATGATTCTGTTAGCCAGGAAGAAGGGAAGCATATGAGACAGGTGACATCAGTGTTGGCTCTCTGTCCCCTAGGGCAGATTGAGCCTCTGAATTAATTAAGAATTTAGTGATTGAGGCTCAACCAACATGAAGTCCTTTCCCTCTCTTCCTTCTCTTAAATGTATTTATTCTGTGCCTATGTGATCATATAAGAGGGTAAAGGAAAGGAAGTTGTTGAAGGTGCTTCCTGGACATCTGCTTGGGAAGCCAGCAACGCTGACCAGCCTGGCTAACATGGCGAAACCCCGTTTCTACTAAAAATACAAAAATTAGCTTGGCTTGGTGGCAGATGCCTGTAATCCCAGCTACTCAGGAGGCTGAGGCAGGAGAATCGCTTGGACCTGAGAGGTGGAGGTTGTAGTGAGCCAAGATCGGGCCACTATACTGCAGCCTGGGTGACAAGAGTGAAACTCCATCTCAAAAAAAAAGAAAAAAGAGAGCTCAAGTCTGGCCGTGTTGAGGTTGAGGTCCTGGGAGACATCTGGGTGGAGATGCCCAGTAGGCCTACAGAAAACAGTTGTGAGACTGTGGAGAAAGCCCTGGGCCAGAGATACAGACTGAGAATCATCAGCCATATGACATTGTTGGAAGTGTGAGAAGATGGCCAAGAATGATCAGAGAACATTTTCTTCATTACATCAAATTCCACCTTTGCCATGCCTGAGGTGATCATTCCTTTCTCATAACTTTCTCTGGGGCTTTCATGTCTATTCTGCCACTTGATACTTGCCATGGGCTTCCTAGTACAATTATAGATTCCTTTCCTTCCCATATCATGTGAGCTCTGAGGTTGCCTAAGTCCTATGAGCCTTCTCCTTATGCTTCTGTTTCACTCAGCAGTCTCCAAGGTGTGTCTGTGCCTCGAGGGCAGAAGATAGTGGGAAGGGGTGAGATCCAAGAATCCTGGCTAGAGCAAGGCGGGAGTCCTTGCAGAGCATGTTGGGGAGCTCCCTCAGATGACATGGCAAGCTCAGAAATAGAAGCCAGGACAGAAGTTCACTCTCCTGAGGCACTCAGTGGACTCAGGATTAGGGAGTTGTGTGAAGAGGCTGTGGAACCTGAACCTCTGTCGTGGGGACAACCCTGGGGAGGGGCTATGATTCAGGTGATTCCTGGGGCTCAGCGGCAGCCCTAGGACCCTGTTGGACCCAGGTTGGACGAAAAGCAGATGGTGACATGATTTGAAGCCCTGTGAACTGGGCGTTGGGAGGCAGGTAGAGGGGCGTGGGGATGGATGAGGAGGACTGAGTGCACTTGGTATACCCTGTTAAGACTGTTCTGGAACTTGTGGCAAGACAGACAGGTGGCTGGTCATGTGAGTGGGGAAAGGGCCATACAGGGGAGGCAGTGCATCCCTTCCCGTAGCTGCTGCTGCTGGCTTTGCCTCTCTCCCAGCCTCATCTGCTGCTACTGCAACTTCCCTCCTGCAGCTCTGCCTTTGGAGGCTGTGAGGACTTCTCAGTGACCACAGATCCTTTGGGCCCCCAAAGGAAAACCCACACTTCCCCTTTTGCAAGGATGTGAGCCTGTTACCCAGGACCTGGACCCAAGAACATCTGAGGGATACTCTTGGGATTTGTACTGTGGCTCCCAAAAGATATAGGTCCACTCAGAATCTCAGAATGTGACCTTATTTGGATTAAGCATCTTTGTAGATGTCATTTAAATAAAAATCTCAAATCAAGATCATCCTGATTTAGGGTGGACCCCAAATCCAGTGAGGGGTGTTGTTGTAAGAGACGAAAAGGAGCAGGCACAGAGACACTGGGAGGAGACAGCCATGGGAGGATGGAGGCAGAGCTTGGAGTGATGCACCTGCTACTAAGGAATGCCAAAGATGGCGGGAGCCACCAGCAGCTGGGAGAGAGGCAAGGAACAGATTCTCCCTCTGAGCCCCTGGAAGCAATGAACCCTGCTAACACCTTGATTTCAGATATCTGGCTTCCAGGACTGTGAAAGAAATGAGCTTCTGTTGCTTTGAAGTACCCAATACTGTTACACTGGTCTTTAAGAAAAAAATAAAATAGGTCGGGCACGGTGGCTCACACCTGTAATCTCAGCACTTTGGGAGGCCAAGGCAGGTGGATCATGAAGTTAAGAGATCAAGATCATACTGGCCAACGTGGTGAAACCCTGTCTCTACTAAAAATACAAAAATTAGCCAGGCGTGGTGGCATGTGCCTCTAGTCCCAGCTGCTCAGGAGGCTGAGGCAGGAGAATCGCTTGAACCTGGGAGACAGAGGTTGCAGTGAGCCAAGACGGCGTCACTGCACTCCAGCCTGGCGACAGAGCGAGACTCCATCTCAACAAATAAATAAATAAATAAATAAAATAAACCACCCAACTTGGGATCATTTGTTGCGGTAGCCCCAGGCAATGAATGCAGAGTTGTACCAGAAAATTCCTCATCACCCACCAGTTCTGTGGTTCCTCTGACACTGTTAACGGGGGGCACTCTAACTAACCCTCACTCTAATATTTCTTCTGAGTTTCTGTAGTTGGCTTTCTGTGTTAGCTGGCCCTTTATCTCTGAGGCACCTCTATGCCAGAGAAGCCTTTTGTAAGAAGACTTTCGAAACTAGATCTTTTAGTGGCTGATCCTAACACCCAAGCAGAGGTGGGCACAAAGGCTAGGCTCCTAGCATGGTGCCTGCTACTGATAATCATATACAGTTGACAGTTTTCAGAGTGTCCTCACATATATCATTTCATCCTCAGAGCAACTCCATAAGGAAGCAGGTCAAGAACAGTTACTTATTTTACCCAGGGGAAAATTGAAGCTTAGAGAACATAGAACGCTTTTGCTCGTCCCATAATTTGCTAATGTATTTATGATGGAATTGGAGGGGACCAGGTTCTTTCTTTCTCTTGCATTAGTTAGAAATGTATTTGGCAACAAGTATCAGAACTATTGATATGTCTGATGGTGGCTTAAAGAAATAAAGGTATGCTTATCTCAGAAAATAATCATCAGAAGAGGCCAGGGCAGGGCTGGTGTGTGACCCAAACAAGGCACCCTCCCGTTGCTCAAGGTCGTCTTCCCATTGCTCAGCACAGAGGGCTCTCCTTCATACTTGCCTATCTGTTTTTTAGTGTGACTGCTACACCCCCAGGCTATCCAGTAGGGAGAATGGGAAGAAGGAAGAGGGCTATAGAGTGAAGAGCTTTCTCCTAACAAAGCTCTACCCTTTGGCTTTATGCCTCTTCCCCAGTGACGTCTGCCTACACGTCAGGAGTCAGAATTGTGTCTCGTGGAGGGTTGCTTCCCTGAGGAACACAGGTGTGGAGAAAGGGATGAATATTGGAGGGAAAAACTCTTCAGGGTTACAATTTCGAGTATGTTTTGTTTCCTAAACTGCTTAGGTTGGTACTTGATGCAATTTTCATTTCACTTGTCAAGTCTTACGGAGAACTGGTTACCATTATTGTTAGTAGTATTAGAACTGCCAAGTCACCATAGTAACAATGATGATGAAAAACGTGATCAATTTCCACCTGTTCATCAGACTCTTTTTTCCTAATCTTTAGTAACACTGTATGTTAGGTGGGAACGAAAACAATAAATACATTGCTGATTTTAATGTGAGATGTTCAAATCTCTGACATTTTTAACCTCTAAAGAAGGAGAACACAAGCTTTATTAAGGGCAAATATTTTTGTTATGTTGTTTAAAAAGTAGTATCCTGTGCCCTTGGCTCATTAGAACAGCAATAAAAATGTAATAGGAAGGCTATTTTGTTTTCTGCCGGGCGCTGTCATTTGCTTTCCTGTGAAAATTTTGGATGCCAAACTGATACGCTGAAGAAAGTCTGTGCTCTGAAAATAAAATTACATCTTCCTGGAGACCCATGGGAACAAGCAGGGGACGCTTGGCTGGGCCCCTGTCAGTGACAGCTGCCATTCTGCCTGTGCTGTTCACAGATGATTAAGTTACACAGGGTGGGCTGGCTCCCAATTGTTTCCTCCAGAGAAAGACCATTTCTTGGCCTCTGAGCAGAGGTGGGTTTGCCATGAATGCCACATGAAGCTTAAGCCTGAGGGCCCCTCACTTGCTGCTTTCTGCGAAGAACCCACCAATGTCTACACAAGTCCCGTGTTTCTGACAGTTTGTAAGAGGAATCCTTTTTATTTCTTTTTCTTAAAGAGGGTCCCCCGGAGTGTCTAAAAGTCCAGGTTCCACCCAGGATGACATTGTCATCTCTGCATCTGGGACAACATTGTTGGCAAAAATTTCCCAAGATGCAGCAAGCATTTGCCTTTTCTCCTCCCTGTACCTCTGGTCCCCAACACAGAGCCTTTTTCTCCCCATGGCGTCTACACCTCTGGACTAGAAAAGCTCTCTGGGCCCGGCCAGGGAGGCGTTCAGCCCTCCATGGCTGATTTTGAGATGCTTTCATACTACAGAGGCATGAACAGACAGCTGCTCTATGGAGTGTTGACAGAAGAAAGCCAGGTCGGGGAAATCTTTGCCACTAAATGATCAGAAAAAAGGCCAAAAATATATCTTTTAACATGAGTGAAGTCTCTCTGGGAAAACTGCTTTGAAACCTCAAGCTAAGGGTGGATTATCCTGTCCCTGTGGTCCCAGACATCCTGACCCTACTGGTCTCCTCAGACCTGGCTCATTAGAATGACAGTCCCTGCTTTGATGTTTCATTCCCCGTGCTGGCCCATGAGCTCCTCGGAGGTACTTAACTTTTATCCTCTCTGTGCCCAAGACCAGGGCTCCCCAGGGTGGCTGCTGAACAGTAGGCCCTAAAACTATTTGCTTAACCCTCTCCATCTCTCTGTCTCCCCTCCTTCCTTTCTCTCTTTCCTTCTCTTCTCTCTCTTCCCACCACCACCCCCCCGCCCACGTACAATTCAAATATGTGCTTCTAAACATGGAGGCTGGGAAGAATTTTATTAGTTTAAGCCTAACTTCTGTATTCATTAGACAAGAAGATGAAAAGAGAAGAAAGGGGCATTGAAACCCCCTTTTCTTTTTATTTCAGCAGGAGCAGCGTAGCGTGTGCGCGTGCGCACACACACACGTACACACACCCTTCTTCTAAAACAGGTGGTTTAGGCAAAAGTCCACTGACAGCCTGGCATCTCTCTGGTGAGGCTGCGATAACCCCCACGTTCCTCTGTGGGGTTTGGCACAGCATCAGCCTTTGAGTTGCTACTCCTGGGGATTCCTGGCAGTGCGTGACTCTGAGGGAAGTGAGGCGAGGATTCCTGCCCTCTGCTAAGCCATCCTCACTCATGTTCTCCCCCAATCAGAGCTGCATTTCTCTGTGTGTGTTTTTCAGATTTGAGTCCTGCTTTCAAAATATAAATATTCTACCTTAGTTACCCATTCATGCCTTAGCAGGATATTTAAAGGGATGAGATCTTGGAGACCCAGAGGACTGGAGACAGAGAAGGAGGGGAGGCAGCAGCCAATATGCCTGCTCCAAGAGTGCCCAGGACAAGTCCTGGGTGGTGCCTCAGTTTTGTGGGGGCCCAGGCTCACACCTCCAAAGCTCCCAGCCCTGGCAGATGCAGCTGTCAGTACGGCCTGGCTGAGAGCAGGCCTGGGCTGGGAGAAGTCACTGGAGGTCAACACATGGCTCCTTGTGCACTTTGTTGGCTTCTCTGCTGGACTCAGCTGGAGGTGACGCTTGGTGACCAAATACAGCACCGCGTCTCTGAGTAAGCCCAGCTCAGGAATGCAGGATGAAGGGGGGCTGCTCTCACTTGCCCAGGGAGAGGCCTTGTGGAGGAATCAGTAAGTCAGCAAGTATTTGTTGAGCATCTATTATGTGCCAGGTGTAGGCTAGTCCTTGTGAATAAAGCCACAAATATCATCATTCTCTGTGGGTCCTAGAAACCTCTTAGCTCACAGGATGCCACACAGTCAGCCCCAGGCAGGCCAGCGTCACAAGGCATCCCTGGGAGGCTGGGTTGGAGCATGAGAAGCTGAGGTCAGAGGGCTGGAGTTTGAGTAGAGGAAGTGGACACCTGGCCTGCGCTCAGGTGGCTCAGGCTCAATGACCTTGCGGCCAAGCATCCTCTGTGCCCAGCTTCTGCAGGTGTCAGATTAACCTGGCTTCTGAATTTTTTTGGATCACAACTCTATACGCTGCCTACTCAGATCTTATTTTCCGCTCACATAATAATAATGTCTCCCAACAATTAAAAAAAAAAAACCAAACAGAAAAAACCCGAGTCCCAGCGAACTCTGAAAAACAACCTGTAACAATACACATTAGTTACACCCGGAACTCCATCAGACTGTGAATTTGTCAGTCTATTTTAGGGGCTGCCTACACACCTTATTTTTATTTCTGTAAAATTGGAATCAACCCTGCTCCACAGGATTTTCATGAGGATTAAATGAGATAATTGACTTTAACCCGGGCTTGGAGTATGGTTAGCCCTTGACAGAATGTAGTCAATAAGATAATTAATAATTCTATTTGATAGAGTTACTAATAAAAATTGCTATATGCCCAAGGAGGGCAGAACCGAAGGAGAGGGCCACCCAGGGAATTTCTGAATTGATGTAAGATTTTCTTGATAGAGCCAGATATGACTGGCTTGCCCACTTCAGGGATTTCCAGGGGTGCAAAACCAGCTGGCTGCTGAAATGACGCATTTGCAGGCCATTGTTTTCTTATAAGGTGTGTGCAGTTTGAATTGGGGGAGAAAAAGCATTCCTTGTTCATGTTCCGGGAAAACTGAAATAGAGCAGCAGATCTTGATTGTCTGGACAAAGCTCACTCCCTTATTTATTCCCCACACTCCTGACCCCACCCCAGGGAGGAATATCTTCTGAAACCCCTTTTCTTTTAGAAAAAAGGATGGAGGGTTGGAGAGAGTCCTGTTAACCCTGGCTTGGAGAGCAGTGGATTCTAGAGGTCCCTGGGAGGCTGTGGACCAAGCAGGGCTTCCATGGGCCTCAGCTGAATTAAAGGAACGTGGGCCCCGCAACCTCAGGCAGGAGCAAGGCAGGGCCACTCCACAGACAGGTGTCTGCTTTACCTGGAAGGCAGGGCCAGCGCACGGTGACCTGGTCTGTCTCCTGCTGACACTCTCTCAAACCCCTGACCCTCAGCAGCCAGGTGGGTGTGAAAGTCAGGGCCCTGCGAGGTCTCCAGCCACCCTGAGCGCCTGCCTGGACTTGAAGGCCTTGGCCCGAGCATTCAACATTTGGCTTTGAACTTGACTGCCTTTGTCTACGATGATGAGTCTGACATACCTTTGCCTTATGTCAAATATGTACTTATAAACGTGGATGCTGGGAAGAGTTTTAATAGTTTGAGCCTGACCCTGTATGTTCATTAGAAAAGAAGATGAAAAGAGAAGAAAGGGGCTTTGAGACCCCCTTTTCTTTTCATTTCAGCAGGAGTGGCCCAGAACCTGGCTGGTCTGGACAATGGAGCATATCATATATGGGTTATGGATTTGACCATAATGTTGCTGCATTTTTTTCTCAATTTTTTTTCTACTAGTATTTACTAATGACCAACTGTTGTGTCAGGTACTGCTTTGGGCACCAGAGGATGCCTGACCCTGTGACGCCCCTGAGAGAGCTCACACTGTCTGGGCCCAGTGGCTTCCTTAGCACTGGGCATCTGTTGCACACTTACTCCTTGGCGAGACTCTCAACACATAGCTTCCTGCCTTTCTTTTAAATATTAATTCTGAAGCAGACTATGAAGCAAGTGGCTAATGTTCCCATGTGGCTGATAAACTGGTTATAAGGAAAGTTCCCAAAGAACAGCTCCACAATAATCTAAGCGGTGATGACCTGGTTTGAATGAGCCTGTAGCCATCTGTGCTGACTCCCAGGAAGGATCTGTTTATTTAGAGGCAGGAGTTCTGGCGTGTTTGCCAATAAGCAGAATGACAGCTGAGCCTCATTGCCTCATTAGTCACACCTTGTCCAGGTCAAAGCCCCTTGCTCTGTGTGCCCTGAAGGACTCGATGGTGGAGCTGGAGGCTTCTTTCGTAGGATGATATTTCTACCTGTCACATGCTGATCATTAGCTGGCACTGAGAAATCTCTGTCACATACTTTTAAATTGTAATCATATTTTAATATCAGGATTGGGTCTAGACTTAATGTAAGTGATGTCTTCAATGTATTCTTTCCTTGATAAGTGATAGATTGAGAACACAAATAAGCTACTCGTCTTCTTTTTACCCTGAGCACTACCCTGGCAATGAGGTAAAAACCAAAGCTCATTGAATGAGTGGCTGAATTATATATGAAGGAGAGACTGTGCCCATTAAACTCATTTTGCATAGAAGTTTTAAAAATAACATTTACCGGGCAGGAGGATTGCTTGAAGCCTGGAGTTTGAGACCAGCCTGGGCAACATAGCGAGACCCCATCTCGACAAAAAAATTAAAAAAAAATAGCTGGGCATGGTGGTGCATACCTGTAGTTCAGCTACTCAGGGGCTGAGGTGTGGGAGGATCGCTTGAGCCCAGGAGTTCAAGATTGCAGTGAGCCATAATTGTGCCATTGCACTGCAGCCTGGGCGACAAAGCGAGACCCTGTCTCAAAAAGAAAAAAGGCATTTAGTTGTGTTATTAGGTATTCAAATTGAATTAGTAATTCAAATGAACTCCAGAAACATTTAAGATAAGCAAAAAGAAGAAAATAATTGCCCTTGTAAAGCCATCCTTTCCTACTGTTTTCTACGTTTCTCTGGGATGTATATGTGTACGTGTGACTTTGTGCCTGTGCCTGTGTGTCATCTGAGTGCGTATTTCTCTTGCATCCTGTGTTGAGTTTAAGAGGGACCTAGATGTGGGTACCTGAGCCAGGTTGGGGAGGCTTGCCAGACACCTGTTTGCATGAGGAACAAGACAGGTGTGTGCTGGGAACTCACCCTGAACATAGGCAGGCCCAGGTGTGTATTTGACCCAGTGAGGGAGTGGCTCTGTGGGTACTGGGGAAACCCAGTTTTGGTCCTTGTAGCCTGAGATCATGTCTCTCGGTGATTTCTTTCAGAAGGGCTAGGTGGGAGGCACATTCTGGGCTGGGGACAGTGTGAGGGATCAGGGTGCCTGGGAAGTGCATAGGGTGATGTAAGATTCACAAATAAATGAATGAGAGTTGGTGCTGTGTTCAAAAACGCATGCGTGAAACAAGAAGGCTCATGCATGTGGGAGAGAGGAGAGCATGCGAATGTGGAGCTGTCTGCTGGGGTGGTCAAGGCCCTGCTCTCCTGGGTGAGGTTCCCCATCTCCTATAGCCTGTGGGCCCTGGAGATCCCTGAGCACTGTGGCAGAGAGTGCTGAGTGATGGTCCCGCTGGAAGATGGGGCCAGATCTATAAAACAGGCCAGGCTAAGCAAAGGCTTTGAATGTGAAGACGTGAGCTAGAGCTTCCAGAAAAGTAAGGCTTGGCTGCTGCCACATTTCACTTGAAAAAGACAAGAAGTTCAGGTTGCCACATAAGCCAATGATGGACACTCAGTTTCAACCCTGCTTTGATAGGATCGTGTCCCCAAGACCCCCCAGTAATGGCAACCTGGGGTGAGTGGCCTCACCTCATTAGGCCTCAGCATTCTCATCTATGAAATAAAACTTGGAATAAATGTTCTTTGAGTCTTTTTTCCACTGGGAAGTTTGTTCCTCCCCTTCTCCCAACCCCTCCTCATCTCCTAAGCCTCATTTTCCACACAGCTCTCCTAGGCCCCCTCAGCTGACCTTGGAAATTCTTCCTGGGGACCTCGGTCAAAGGGAGAGTTGCCAGAAGCTTGGAGGTCTACCACCCCCACAAAGAATGAAAATAGGGTGTTGTGTGGAAAGAGAGGAGGAGGAGGAAAGTAATTAAAGTTAATTATGGAAATAACAAGTTAGAAAGATACCCTAAGAGGAGAAAAATCCAGCCCCCATTGCTTGGTGGGTGAGGAAGTCATTCTGGTTTGGAAGTCCAAGTCCCCTAGAGAGGTTTGGGGGTGACTAGGGAGGGTCAGCCACAGTGGCATCACCAATTGTTCGAAGGATTACGGACCAGGATAGAATCATATTTACAAAGCCAGCTGGGTAAACCCCATGTTGGCAGCCTCATTCCTCTGAAACCAAGGCCACTTCTAGAATTCCCTTTTGTCAAGTATAAGGGAAGAGGAAGGTTTTTATTTCAGTCACAAGTGGATTAAAAATACATTAAACACAAATTGCTAGAGCATATTAATCACTGATAATCAGTTTATTGATGTCTTATTGCTGCAGAGATATTTTAAGAAAGGGAGGACTTTAGTGATGACCTAGACTTAGTTGTAGAAACTTTTCTTAAAATGAAATAAGATGTGGGCAGTCACAAAAAAGCAGATAGAGCAGCTCTGGTGAGGCCCAGCACACAGGCCCCCACGGCAGGGCCCAGGGCTTGTCTGGGAAATCTGTAGACCTAGGTTAAGCTCAGTTCCAAACTTACATGTGTAGCCCACCCCTCTCACTGATTCAGAAGCATTTTTTTTTTTGAGATGGAGTCTTGCTCTGTTGCCAGACTGGAGTGCAGTGGCATGATCTCGGCTCACTGCAACCTCTGACTCCCTGGTTAAAGCAATTCTCCTGTTTCAGCCTCCCTAGTAGGTGGGATTACAGGCATGCGCCACCACGCCCAGCTCAAAAGCATTTGTTGAGCACCAATAGTATGCCATGTCTGTTGGAGCTTGAAAGAAAAAATTAATATAGGTCAGCCATTCTTATGGATGTCCCCTTTAACCGCATTTCCATAAATCTGGTGTGAGCTCTCGTGGTTAAATCTGTTCAGACCCTCAGGCAGGAGGCCTGGGTAAAGTGATGAGTTGAGTCTTCTTTGGCCCCCTGCAACAGGGACTTGGCAGCTATTCCCAGAAGAGTTCACGGGCATGCCACAGTCCTGGGTGGGGAACGACACAGGTGAAATAGGAATACTCTAGGAGACCAAGGACATGAGTGTGGTCTGGGTCATTCCTGGCCTGCGTCTGTGAGTCTTCCTTTCTATTTTCACTCCCCAAGCCAGGACTTTCTCCCTCCGCTCTTACGAGGAGCACGGCTGCAGCTGCTAACTCACCTCCTTGCCTCACACACCTCCGGTTCCTTCTTCTTATTATCACCAAAGAAACTCTGCAGCAACAGAAATCTCAAAACAAATCCATAAGCCAAAAATTAACAGTTACGCTTGTGGGGGGAGAGAGAGAGAGTCCTTTGATGCTGCCACATTGCCTATGCCATAAAGCTGAGATTCCTCAGCGTGATGGTCGATCGTGTCCTTCAAAATCTGACTCATCTAAACTCCAGCTTTGTGGGATCCCCTGCTGTGTGTGGAACACACCATGCTGTTCCCCATCTCTGTGATGGTGTTCATGCCCTTGCTTCTGCCAATAATGCCCTTTCAGCTTCCTTAGTGAGTCTCCGTCCTGATTCCAGACTTAGCACAAATGTTTCCTCTGCTATGAGCACTTCCATGGTTTCTCCAAGCAGAGACAATCATTCTTTCTTCTGTGTTTCCACTTAGGGTGTACATAGTCCTCCTCCATACCAACCATTTTTATTCTAATTATCTCTTTCTGTGGCCGCCTAACTCCCCTGACGGGAGCGCCATCCGTCATGGCCAGTGTTCTATGATCCTGTATCTACAGTGCCTAGAATATGGCAGAAGCTTACCAAAAAATACATTTGTTGAATAAATGAATAGTCATCTCTGGTCTAAAGCCAACAGAGATACACTCAGGGATTTCTATGTTTTGTTTTGTTTTGTTTTTTAAAAAAAAATTGACAGAATCATGTTTCACCTTCCATATCTTTGCTTTTGTAGCAGAATTTAAAGATTACCAGTTTATCAAGGACAAGAACAAAAGGAGCTCGTGACACATAACCTCCCAATGGTTGGACCAGGCCATTGGGTTCAGATACATGTGTGTACGTGTGTCTATGTGTCTTACATCCATGCATGCTTGTGTGTATATGGGTGGGGGGTGTGTGTGTGTGTACATGTTTGTGTGTGCATGCCTTTTGCTGCCTGGGAATGCTTTTCTTTTAAGATACTCTTGGCATTTCGCTTCTTCTAGGGCCCTTTCCCTATTTTTGGTAGAGGAAGTTTCCATTTTCCTTTTTGCTTGGCCTTATTTTTCCCATATGGAATGTTTCTCTAGAGCTTCATAAACTGGATTGTTGGCAGTGAACTTCTTCTAACCCTTTCAAACTAATCATTGGGTAGAGAGAATTAAAAATTCCACCAAGTTTAAATATACATATATGAAATCTATAGCCTCTTCCAACCCTTCTTAATGGGAATAAATTAAAAACTCTATTTTTTTCCACAGGAGACAAAAAACAAAATGAAGATACAGCTATTTTTTTCCAGATTGTTTTTCATTAGAAAATGGATATGTGAAGGAGTGGCGGTTAAGAACTGAATTGTGGGCCAAAAAACTTTTTAATATTCCTATGTGACTGTAACTCTATAAGAGGACAGAGCTAAAATAGGCAGTTTCTTCTGAGTGCTGCATGAAACTGACATCCTTGGGCTCCATTTAGTGCTGGTTCATAGAAGCACAGCACATGGGTTTGAGAAAGAACTCAAAGGAACAGTAAAGAGACAGAGACTCAGCATCCAGGGAAAAGGGGGAGAGAAGAGGCCAAATAACCTCCAGGCAGGAGGCCAATTTCTGCAGCTAACTACGTTATAGTTCCTCCTTTGGCCTTCGTGTGGCTCATGGTGCAGTTAAAATGATCAGGGACATTTCCATGAAGTAGTCCTTTTCCATGCAGAGACACTCAGAGCTGTGCTGGAAAGTCAGAGGCTGTAGGAGCAAAGTGACAGTCGTAGCTTTGTTCACCAACTAGCAGCTCAGTGCATGAGAAATCCTCAGATGAGTGACAACTCTGTCTCCCCCACTCCATGAAATCTGGAACTTTAGGGAGCCCCAAATAACATGGGCAGAAGCATGTCAAGTGTAGCTGCAACAGATCATGGATTTTCTTGGTTTCTTTTGATTTCAGAAGGGGGAACCTTACCTTGCCCTCTTCTTGCATGAGTTCCATCTATGGAAATGTGTTCATATTCATCTCCTTTTACCTCAAAATAGACCCAATTGAAGTGGCAGCTTCTGGATCTGGCCTGGTGAGAGGAATTGGCTTTAATAGTTTTTTTTTTTTTTTTAACTTTGGAATCTAAAAACAAGAAAATGAACCCTGCTGTCACCGAGGCCCCTCCAATATTACCCTTCAAGGCTATTTTCCATTACTCAGTGAAAAAGGAATGGAAATGTATTTTGTTAGTAAAGGAAGATTGATGAGATCTTAAACTCTATTTGCAGATTTGTAATAGTCTTCCAAAAATCCCCGTGCTCAAAGTAAAATTATGGTTTTCTTCCCTGTGACCTGTTTTGACAGAATCATAGAAGGTTATGGCTGGATGAAACCTTAGAAATCAAACAAATCCCTCATTTACAAATGAGGAAACTAAGGTCCAGAGAGGTTAAGCCCAAGGACACTGAGCTAGTTAGTGGACCTTGAGAGAGAATGAAGAGTTGCATTTTCTTTCCAAGGAGGGCCTGATGGCTCCATTTTGTGGGTGTGCATTGCAAGTGCTTTTGTGTGGTGACACCAGAACTTTTTAGCAGAAAAGGAATTCTTTGAAATGTGAAGCCAATTCTCTCCGTGCCAAGATACTTAAAAAGCAACAGCAATGAGCTAGGACATCTGTCTGTCATTGGGAATTTGGGAGGCAAATATTTTCACAGAACCTAAGTGTTCAAACAAACATGAGTAGCAAATATGGTCTCAACTCCAGCTGAGCCGTTAAAACTTGGACAAGAGAAGAAAGGGAAAATGGAAATAGAGGGTGGATAGGAAATCCAGGGCTCCAGGATTCTTGTATGAATTACATGAAAAATGAAGTTTGAGTCATTCAAAAATACATGAAGTCCTGCACCATGATCCCATAATTGTTGGTTTCAAGGAAAGAATATGAATTCATAAGTCTCTCCTTTGGAACATAGGTTCATGGTGAGGAATTGGCAGAGCTGGCCTATACTTAGAGGATTGGGCAACCTGAGCCAGGAAGAGTGCTGCTTTTCCCCTGAAGGGCAGGGGTGGGCTCAGAATTGTCAGGGGGCATGAGCTGGACCTGCAGGTTCTAAAATAGCTTTTAGCCGGACTTGACTGGGAAGGGGGACCTCATCAGGGAGAGGTCATCGATGGGAAAAATGCCGGGATGGGAGCAAGTATGGCAAGGCCAAGCCATTAGCCTGAAGTAAGACAAGGGTGAGGTGAGGGCTGCAACACAGAGCATGGGCTTAGGTCTGTTCCATTCATGGGGAGTTAGTGGGTGATATGGTTTGGCTGTGTCCCCACCCAAATCTCATCTTAAATTGTAGCTCCCACAATTCTCATGTGGCGTGGAAGGGACCCAGAGGGAGGTAGCTGAATCATGGAGGTGGGTCTTTCCTGTGCCATTCTCATGATAGTGAATAAGTCTTATGAGATCTGATGGTTTTTTGTTTTTTTTTTTCTTTTTTGAGATGGAGACTCGCTGTGTCCCCCAGGCTGGAGTGCAGTTGCACAATCTTGGCTCACTGCAAGCTCCGCCTCCCAGGTTCATGCTATTCTCTTGCCTCAGCCTCCCAAGTAGCTGGGACTACAGGTGCCCACCACCACGCCCGGCTACTTTTTTGTATTTTTAGTAGAGACGGGATTTCACCGTGTTAGCCAGTATGGTCTCAATCTCCTGACCTCGTGATCCACCCATCTCGGCCTCCCAAAGTGCTGGGATTACAGGCGTGAGCCACCACGCCCAGCCGAGATCTGATGGTTTTATAATGGGGAGTTTCCCTGCACAAGTTCTCTCATTTTCTCTTGTCTGCCACCATGTAAGATGTGCCTTTCACCATCCACAGGATTGTGAGGCCTCCCCAGCCACGTAGAACTGTGAGTCCATTAAGCCTCTTTTTCTTTGTAAATTACTCGGTCTCAGGTATGTCTTTATGAGCAGCATGAAAATGGACTAATACAGTGGAAAAAGGCGAGGTGGGGACAGGTAAATCAGGCTTTTGACTTTAAGACTTCAAGTGCTTTTCAGGTGAGAGGTGTGTTAAGGGGAAGGTCTTCCATCCCAGAGCAATCCTTTGATCATCCTCATACACCTTCCCAAAAGGTGTGCGATGACCACAGGGTGGCCAGGAAGACTCCCTCTAGAACTGGTGAAAATGGGAGCCCTTTGGGAGCAATATCCTCTAAACCTGTTATACCCTCTAGGGTGTGAATGGAGTTTTGACACAACAGGCATTGAAATAAACCTGATTCTCCTCTTCTTTTCATGGAAAAGCTGTGCTCTTTGTAGCCGGAGGAGCAGAATTCTTTACTAACCCTTTCAAAATATTCTTGCCTAGATATGAGAGGATCATCTCATCTTCACTAAAAAGTTAAAGTGAGTAGCAAACTTAGTCTTCAGGCTTATATGGGGAATATAAAATAGCCTACGTGGTTGACTTGAATAACTTCCTAAAAAAATAGCTTCCCCTGGTACAACAGTTATTGGAATTCCATCATTAGGGGTACATCCTTTAGCATCCACTGTAGCCCAAACAGTGCAGCTCTCTTTTAAAATGCAAAATACTACTGGGAATAAACAATACATAAAATCATTATCTTTTCAGTGTAAATTAATTCACTAGTTCAGGGACTCAGGGATGAATGACAGCTCTTGGTGAGGACTGGAGAGGAAGGAAAACTGAGAGGTTAAAAGTAAGGGGCAATGTTTGAGAGGGGAGAAGACACCACAGATATATTGATTTTCCCACACGGTAGAGGACAGTACTGGGAATCAGTGTCACTTATCTGGTTTTGATAAAACACAGAAGGACATGAGCAGACTCAGATGCCAGGTAACATCTTATGTGTCCAGGGAAAGGCCCAGAAGACAGAAGCTCGTCCTCCTGGTGGGTTGCACTTTCATTAAACAGAGTCACCGTGCATTCACACAGTAATCTACACTTTCCAATGTACTTCCATAATTGATATTTTACTCCCCCCCTTCCCCAGAGTACTGTGATGGAGTAGGAGGTAGCACTATGAGAGCAGCAAATTTTATGGAAGATGAAACTCAGCGGCTCAGGGAGGTTAACTGACTTTCTTGGAGTCATAATGTCAGAGGTTCCCTGACCACCTTGATGGATTCCTAGGAGATTTAAGGATGAAATTGGTGGTGGTGGGGTCCATAACTCACTGAAATGATACTTAAAATTTGCTTTTTGCAGGTGTGTACATGCAATTTTATTGAAGAGATTTTCACTACATTCTCAACGTAGTCATTGAACATCAAAAGCTTAAGACCTCCAGGCTTTTCAGTGTGTAACTGGAGAGGTATGGAAAAAACTGGCCAACCATAACCCTTGTGGGAAGAGAGTGGGGCCCACATGTGAAGTAGAGAGTTCAGGATGAGAGTTACAGTCCCTCTCTGCCCAACATAGCTTAAAAGTCCCTTTTACCAACAGCAGCGATATCACTATGTCACTACACAGCCATCAAACTCCCTTCTTCATCACTTGTTCAGAGGACCCTGCGTGGGAACTCTCCCAGTGCTCACACACCTGCCTGGTACAGTGACAGCATTCCATCACATGTAAGCCTAACTTTAAGAAAACCAGATTATAAAAAATCATTTAGCCTCTAGTCCCAGCTACTTGGGAGGCTGAGTTGGGAGGATCACTTGAGCCCAGGAGTTCTGGGCTGTAGGACACTATGCTGGTTAAGCATCTGCACTAAGTTCAACACCGCTATGATGACCTCCCAGAAGCAGGGACTACCAGGTTGCCTAAAGAGAGGTGAGCCAGCTCAGGTCAGATACAAGCAGTTAAAACTACTGTGCTGATGAGTAGTGGGGTTGCACCTGTGAATAATCACTGCATTCCAGCCTGGGCAACATAGCAAGACCCCATTTCTAAAATAAATAAATAAAAATGATAAATTTTAAAAATCATGTAAAGGGTAAATATGAGAGTGGGGTAGTTTTCTACTTTACAAAATGATGCAACATATTTTTCTGAAGCAGTTTTAGGTATAAAGTGTCAGTTTATAGGATTGTCATGCCTGTAGCTTACTTAGAAATATTTGACAGTGGCCAGGCGCGGTGGATCACGCCTGTATTCCCAGCATTTTGAGAGGCTGAGGTGGGCAGATCATGAGGTCAAGAGATTGAGACCATCCTGGCCAACATGGTGAAATCCCATCTCTACTAAAATACAAAAAATTAGCTGGAGTAGTGGTGTGTGCCTGTAGTCCCAGCTACTCAGGAGGCTGAGGCAGGGGAATTGCTTGAACCTGGGAGGCAGAGATTGTAATAAGTCAAGATTGTGCCACTGCACTCCAGCCTAGCAACAGAGCGAGACTCCATCTAGAAAGAAAGAAATACTTGATACTATCTAGTGTGATACTATGTGTGTTACTTTAGCTTAGGTGAACTTCATGTGCCAATCAAGAACGCCTCTTACGGGGTGGCCAGGCAGGATTACATCAGAAAGGCCAGACATGTCTTTTACAAGCCCTCCTTGTTCAACAACCATTACTTTGCTAATTCTTATATAAAGTGTAAACAATGGGTTTTTATTGATGAAATTCGTGTCTTGGTAGTTAGTTTTCATTGGCAAAATTAAAGGAATTCAAGATGCATAGATTAGAGCTTAGAGGTCCTCCTTCCTTCTTGACTGAAGAGGACCTCAAAATGCACTCAACCATGGATCTGTTCCCTTTGGGGATATTTTCTTAGCTTGAGCCCCAGTTAGTCTTACCGCCGTTGGTTAAGAAATGAGATAATGCAGATGGCAATGTTTTGAATCTTGCCGAGAGTTGCTGTATCTGTGGTGAGCAGACCTTTTACAGGATATGCTTGGAGCACCTAAACAGAGAGCTGAGAGCTGGGACTCCAAGTTTACAGGACTGCTTGATGAACTGTTCTGAGCTTGTTTTGGTCAGCGACTTGGTTTTTTTTTATTACCTGCTAAAAAGGTGGTAGAGGAAAACTAATTATTTGCCCACTCTGATTTTCTTGAAGCCTACTGTGATCTACCAAACCAAAGCAAACCAAACTCCCAAAGTTGGCCATGACCAAATTAAAATTAAATAGTTTGCAGTAATGTTATTTTTCAGAGGGTCATTAATCATACACATGTAATGTAGAATTTGCCTATGTGGACTCTAAACATTTTTTTACTCCAGAGATAGTATGAGGGAAAAGGCTACCGTGGAAGAGGATTGAGGAAGAGGATTTCTTCCTCCAAAGAGGTTTAGGAAGAGGAAACGAAAAGGCAAGTACAAGAAGACAGCTCGGGGTGAAGGTCCTGGTGAGGCTTTCAGAGTGTAGGTGAAGATCTGACCTAAAGCACTGGTGAGGAGTCCAGAGGGATGGGTTCCTTGTCTCTGGAGGGAA
The DNA here is from genome assembly GCF_028885655.2 of Pongo abelii. NCBI lineage: Eukaryota > Metazoa > Chordata > Mammalia > Primates > Hominidae > Pongo > Pongo abelii. The sequence continues at coordinate 11,568,826 of NC_071990.2, forward strand.
AGAATGAAAACACTGGAAAGACACACACTCCTCCCCTATAGAAGAGTTCGAGAAAGAAAGTGACAGCTTCAGCCAGGCGTGGTGGCTCATGCCTATAATCCCAGCACTTTGGGAGGCCGAGGTGGGTGGATCACTTGAGGTCAGGAGTTTGAGACCAACTGGCCAACATGGTGAAACCCTATCTCTACTAAAAATACAAAAATTAGCTGGGCGTGGTGGAAGATGCCTATAATCCCAGCTACTTGGGAGGCGGAGGCAGGAGAATCACTTGAACCCGGAGGTGGAGGTTTCAGTGAGCTGAGACTGTGCCATTGCATTCCAACCTGGGCAATAAGAGCAAAATTCTGTGTCAAAAAAAAGAAAGGCATAGCTTCATTATTTCTTTATTTAAGAAATACTTAAATATATCCCAAGAAAAGTTCTAGCTGGCTGATTAGCAGGGAATGACCACAATATTTATGAAAGTTTTCTCTTACCATTTTCAGAAATCTGTTTGAGAATTGTCAGCATTTTAGCTTGTCTCAGGATGCCGGCATGAACCACATCTTTGTAGGTGCTCCCCTAGGACCATTTTTTGTAAAGCCAATTAATAGACATTTATTTAATATCTATCTAACTGTGCTAGGCACTGAGGAGGACAGCAGAGAAGCATTTGACTTAGTTCTGACCTCAAGAACTGGTAGAAGATGCTGATTTGAAAGACATTAGACAACTAGCCACCCATTTCCAGCATTTTATGGTTTATAAGCATTATTATGATGGGATTCAGAGGAAGAGGATATTAGTGCAGGCAAATGTAAAGGCTTCGAGCAGAAGACAGGATTTAGGCTGAAGCTGTATTTTATAAGCTTAGATATTTATTTTGATAGGGAAAAGGGGAATCTTTGAAACACAGCCAGGAGGCTGGGTGAAAATGGGGAGGAGGAAAAGCAGCCTCTACATCAGCGCAGCTATGTCACTGTCAACGTGAGGGCTTAGGAGGCAACCGGCTCTGTTCACTGCTCTCCGAAGCCAGCCTTGGCTGAATTCTAGCCAGTCAAGCAGACGTCTGACCAATACTTTATATGGCAGCTTGGCAGAAAGAGTACCCCTTCCTCCACCACCATCAAGTAAAAAATGGTGAGGACAACAAAACTCACACCTAAAAAAATGTCAGGCCATGCTATGATTCACTTGCAAACCAGAATTAATCTGTAAGTCTATGAGGTGCTGGCCTGGGGACCTAACGGGCTCGTACTCACACATGAAGGACACCAGGAAATAAGAATTCGCATGGGAGAACAGAGGAGGACTCAGAGGAAGTGAATGTACTCAGCTTAGACTGAGTAGGAAGGGGCTTCCCAGGCCCTAGCAGACCCCACTGAGGCTGGCTTCAGGTGGGCAGATTTCACTACTGCTGCCCACCTCAGCATGCAGAAAAGGTCACTACAGCACATAAACAAAACACACTAATCTAAAACACTTTGCTTTCATTGAAATCAAACACAATTAACTTATTATTTTAACTACCCAGTGGAGTCCAAGGTGGAATTTTAAAAACCAAGGAAAAGAATATGATAACTTTCAGAGAGTTCAAAGAACAGTCAGGCCATTTTATCAGTACAATTGTTTTGGAGGTCACTGTTTTTTGAAAGAATTAAAAGTGGAAAGGTCCTCAGGGAGCATCTGTCCACCCTCCTCGTTTTACAGATGAGGGCGCAGAGGCTGGAGACCGAAGGCACTTGCCTCAGTTACTTAGTCATTTAGAGCAGGGTCAAGGTTAGGACGAGATTGCAAAAAGTCTGGGTGAAGTCCTATGCTCTTTCAATTAAATTTGCCAGCTAATTATGAGTATGTAATTAACCTCATAGTTTTTTTAAAGCTCTGATGAAATGCAATTCATATAACGGATAATTCACCCCTGTGACGCATACAGATCAATGGCCTTTACAATATCCACACAGTTGTGCACCCATCGGCAGAAGCAATTTTTAGAACATTCTCATTATCCTAAAAAGAAATTTCACACCCCTTAGCTGTCAGTCCCTGATACTCCCATTTGACTATTTCTGCATCTTCTTGGGAGAAATAGCCATTCAGAATGCCTCCTAAGTCTTAGGCAACCACTAATCTGCTTTCTGTCTCCGCAGTTTGCCAGTTCTGGATGTTTCATAATATGAAGTCATATAATATGGGGTCCTTTGTGACTGGCTTCCTTCACTTGACATGTTCTTTTTTTTTTTTTGAGATGGAGTCTCGCTCTGTTGCCCAGGCTGGAGTGTAGTGGTGCGATCTCAGCTCACTGCAACCTCCACCTCCCAGGTTCAAGCAATTCTCCTGCCTCAGCCTCCCAAGTAGCTGGGACTACATCACTTGGCATGTTTTTAAGGTTCGTTCATGTCGTAGCATGTATTTATACTTCATTTCTTTTTGTTGCTGAATAATATTCCATTGTATGGACATACCACATTTTATTTATCCTTTCATCAGTTGATGGACATTTGGGTTTTTTGTCCTTTTTGGCTGTGATGAATAATGCTGCTATGCACATTTGTGTACAAGTTTTTGTGTAGACATGTGTTGTCATGTCTTTTGGGTATATACCTGGGAGGTGAATTACTGGCATCTATGGTAACTCTGTGTTTAATCATTCAAGGAACTGCCAGACTGGTTGACTGCAGAATGGCTTCCAAAGCAGCTGCAGCATTCTGCATTCCCATCAGCAGCATATTAGAGTTCTGATGTCTCCACATTCTCACCAACACTTGTTATTATCTGTCTTCTCTGTTATTTTAGTGGGCGTGAAGTGGTGAGAGACAGAACTAGTCGGATTTCTTAGGCTAACTAAGAATTCCACAGCCTAGCTGGGAAAGGTGACCGCACCTACCTTTAAACACTGGGCTTGTAACTCAGCTCACACCCAACCAATCAGGTAGTAAAGAGGGCCCACTAAAATATAAACTAGGCTAAAGCAGGAGGATAAAGAAATAGTCAAATCATATATCGCCTGAGAGCACAGTGGGAGGGACAATGATCGGGATATAAACCCAGGCATTCGGGCAGGGAGCAGCAACCCCCTTTGGGTCCCTTCCTGTTGTATGGGAGCTCTGCTTTCACTCTATTAAATCTTGCAACTGCACACTCTTCTGGTCCGTGTTTTTACAGCTCGAGCTGAGCTTTCACTCGCTGTCCACTACTGCTATTTGCCGCCGTCACAGACCCACCGCTGACTTCCACTCCTCTGGATCCGTCAGGTTGTCCGCTGTGCTTCTGACCCAGTGAGATGCCCATTGCCGCTCCCAATCAGGCTAGAGGCTCGCTATTGTTCCTGCATGGCTAAGGGCCCAGGGTTCATCCTAATCAAGCTGAACACTAGTTGCTGGGTTCCACAGTTCTCTCCTGTGACTCACGGCTTCTAATAGAGCTATAACAGTCACCGCATGGCCCAAGGTTCCATTCCTTGGAATCCATGAGGCCAACAACCCCAGGTCAGAGAACAAAATGCTTGCCCCCATCTTAAGAGTGGCCCGCCACATCTTGGGAGCTCTAAGAACAAAGACCCGCACGTAACAGTGGTATCCTATTGTGGTTCTGATTTGCACATCCTTGGGGGCTAATGACACCGAACATCTTTTCATGTGCTTGCTGGCTACTTGTATGTCTTCTTTGGTAAAATGTCTGTTCAGCTTCTTGCCTGCTTTCAACTGGATTATTTATCTTGAGTTGTCATAGTTCCCTATATATTCTAGATACAAGTCCCTTATTAAATGTATGATTTGTGAAACTTTTCTTCCACCCTATGGGCTTTTTCACTTTCTTGATGGTGTCTTTAAAGCATATGTGTTTTTAATTTTGATAACCTCATAGGACTTTAAATGGTGAATTATTTTTTCTCTGCCTTTGGGTCATTAACAAATAGACATTAATAAACATATGGTGATAAAAACATTTGCTAAGTAATATGTGGTGAAGTGATCTGTAAGAGGGAATTCCAGATTAATATAAAAGGCAAAATGAATGGATAGAAACTGTAGCATTAGACGAAACAGCAGGAAGTAGGGTACAGTGGGAGAAGATGTGGTGTGGAGAAAAGCAGTCCTGTATATCCAGGAATCACTCCAGCTGCCGAATACCAAAATGCCCCTCTTCAGTGTCATTGTCAGAAGGAAATATCCTTGAGGAACAGAACTCATGTAATTAAGGACAACCACAAGGAGATTATAGTTTATAATTTTCTGCATGTTCTTAGAATAAACAGACCCCCCATAGCAATAACTGCTTATTAATGAAGTCAGGTGTGCATGCTCATTCCTAGCCTGGTTAGTCTATTGCATGCACATAACACAGAATTTTTGATGGATGAATATTTATTTATGCATGAGTAGCACGTATATTACACTTGCAGATGAAGCCAGAGTTCCAGGTTGCTATCATCATTGTATGAATAGAATGGAGTTGTTTTTCCTTATTATTTTCCTTGTCTTTCTCCCTTCACCTCCCCCAACCTTGCCACTTCCCATCTAAACACAGGAATATACTAATCAGGGAAATATGCACTGCTGTTTAGCGAAGGGGTCAAATCCATTTGGATGGAATTCCAGGCTCAACAGGCTAACAATGGCAGGAAACTGGGCCCTCAAGCCGGCTGCACCGGGGAGCTGTTGAGCGATAGCTTGTTGAAAGAGGCGGCCCTGGGGTATGCTACTTTGGCTTGCTTTATGTTTGGAATGCTGCGATTGTTCCAGACACAATGAGGGATCTGTCTGTCCACACAGGAGCAGTTATAATTACAGGAACAGAAGCTAAATTACTGCTGTTAATTGCAAATGATTCCATTGCAGCCTGTATACAACTCTACTAATTTGTCCTCTGGGCTTTATGGCAGCAGGCAGGATTTTTAATTTAATGTCTTTGGTGATTATGCTTTATGTCCACTTCAAATTGTAATGCCCTGCCGGTGAGGCCAGGGTCCCTTCTGCTTCAAGGTCATACCCTTCTGTACTACCTGTCTTGTTGATTTTGATGATTCAGGCCAGTACATGATGTTGCCTCTGCTGAGAAGACAGGGTGTTCAAAGTGCATCTGACTCTGGTGTCCTAAAACCTTGCTTTGTTGCTGCCTTTAAGGGGCAATCATAACATCCTGTAGAGAGATCTTCTTGTGTATGTGACTTAGGAAACACTTCCTACTTAGGACAGAAGGTTGACATCTGGCCTGGCATTGTGTTCTGGAAAAGGCAGCTGCAACAGATGTGAGTTTATAGCAAACATCACCAGTAAGTGGATGCTCTTTTATTGTGGAGTAGGATCTCTGTCCCTTTGTCTGTTAGGAAGTGCTTTGGGAAGATTCACCACCCTTGATAACTTAAACATCATTCCTTCATTCATTCATTCAGCAACTGTTATTTGAAGGTCTACTATGTGCCAGTATTAGGAGTGAGATGAAGAGTAGAGTAAGAGAAGGCCTATGCTATGAGCTTACAGTCTCTGTAGGGATCCAAACACATAAATGAGTAAGGCAGTGTGATAGTGTCATGGCAGAATTTTGCATGTTTCATGGCCTGCAGATAAGGAGTGAAGAACATTCCCAGAAGTAGCCACAAACTTTTCCTTCCATAACATTGTCCAGAACTGAAACATGGACCCATATTAAAACAGTCACTGGTAGTGGATAGGCTAACTCTTCCATCAATCAGGCCTGCCCAAGGAAAAGGGAGAAGAGACAGCTTTCCTAGAAGCATATGGCAAAGGTGGGACATTTAGGTGTCTGAACGAAATCCAGTCTCTGTTTAAAGGAGAAGACAGAATGATGCTGAGAGACACCCAATAATATCCACCACCTCGGACAGACATGTCAGAGAGCTCACTCTGGCAGCAATGTAGGGACTGGGGATGATGGGGGCAGATCGAAGGCAGGGACATAGTTGGGAGGTTCTGCGGAATTCAGGGAGGGGGCTGAGAGCTGGAACTGAGGCAGAGATACCTGCCGAAGAGAGGAGGGATCAGTTCTGAGAGCTGCAAGGAAGAAGAATTTGTAACAGTGATTCTTAAGCACTGGGGGAACATTGGCCCCAAATAATCTGATGCTAGCAGTTTTACATTAAATGTCAAGCTTGCCAACTTGATCCATTAGCATCAGTGTGACCTCGATGGCCAGGAAGCTGGGCTGGTCAGCCCTTTGTTGGGCCACTCTTGGTTCCGATGGGCACCAGAGATTTTTCTTTTTTGGGGGGAGTTGGGGACAGAGTCTCGCTCTGTCGCTCAGGCTGGAGTGCAGTGGTATGTTTTTGGCTCACTGAAGCATCTGCCTCCCGGGTTCAAGCGATTCTCCTGCCTCAGCCTCCTGAGTAGCTGGGATTACAGGTGTGAGCAACCACACCTGGCTAATTTTTGTGTTTTTACTAGAGATGGAGTTTTGCCATGTTGGCTAGGCTGGTCTCCAACTCCTGACCTCAAGTGAGCTGCCCGACTCGGCCTCCCAAAGTGCTGGGATTACAGGTGTGCACCACCACAACTGGCTAATTTTTTGTATTTTTAGCAGAGACAGGGTTTCACCACGTTGGCCAGGCTGGTCTTGAACTCCTGACCTCAGGTGACCCACCTGCCTTGGCCTCCCAAAGTGCTGGGATTACAGGTGTGAGCCACCGTGCCTAGCCGCACCAGAGATTTCTTTCTTTCTTTCTTTTTTTTTTTTTTGAGACAGAGTTTTGCTCTGGTAGTTGCTCAGGCTGGAATGCAATGGCACAATCTCAGCTCACTACAACCTCTGCCTCCCAGGTTCAAGCGATTCTCCTGCCTCAGCCTCCCTAGTAGCTGGGATTACAGGCATGTGCCACCACGCCTGGCTAATTTTGTATTTTTAGCAGAGATGGGGTTTCTCCATGCTGGTCAGGCTGGTCTCGAACTCCCGACCTCAGGTGATCCGCCCACCTCAGCCTCCCAAAGTGCTGGGATTACAGGCATGAGCCACCGCGCCCGGCCATTGGAGATTTCTAACCAAACCATGCAGGAGGAAGATGGATGAGAAGCAGCATTGATCAGGCACTGGCTACCTATATCACCCACTGCTTCCATAAGTACTCGGCTCAGCCCTCATGGTGATGCTCTGATGCCCATCAAGCAGATGGGGAAACTGAGGCATTTATGCAGTTCATTGTCATACCCCTGGAAAACGGCAGCTGTGGGATTCCAGCTTGGGTTTGTGTGAGTCATAACATGACTCTGTCTTCCACCGGTGCTGCCATATTTGGTCCACACGTGAATTGCTGTGATTACCAGCTTTTTTGTTTCCTGGAGACCTTTGGTGGCCTCTGTGTATGCAGCTGAAGGAGACACTTACGACCTCATTCCTGACAGTTTTGGGAGCTGACAGCAGAACATTCAAAGAATGACATCAAGTGGCTTTCCTCAAGGTCATTTCCTGCTGGTGATCTCTGCAAAGATCACATTCTTTAAGGATGTGTAGGGGTCAGAAACAGACCCTATTCTGTCAGGCGAGAGATGCCTGGAGCAGCTGTAATGGGCAGACGTGTGTGTGTGTGTGTGTGTATGTGGTGTGTGTGTGTGTGTACATCTTCCGTGACATGCTTTGCTGGTGAATACAACCCCTCCTCCCCCGGCCACACTTTGCTAAAAACAAACCAGGTCTGCTGGGGTGCATGACTCATGCTTGAACTGGAGTCTTCACCCTGAGACAATAATTCTCATTTTAAAAGCAAATGCTGAACTCAACAACTACTGGGGTGACTTTGCCTGTCTTAATTTGGCTTGTTAGAGACAGCACCTCCTTAGCTGCTTGAAGGAGAACTTACTTAAGTGGACCTTCCATGACTCTGTTCCTTTTCCTATCCAGGGCTCACATAAGAATTGTCTGCAGCTGGAGACATGAAACAATGATAGGATTTGGAGTCAGGGTGTCCTGGTTTCATGTGTGTGTTCTGCCCTTGTATTACCACATGGTGGTGGGCAGTTTACCCACCTGAGCATGAGGTGCCTCACCTGTGGAATGGATAGAAACCTGCTGTATTGGAGAATGTTCACCCATTCAAGATAATGCATGTGAAGCACCTGCCACATAGTAGATGCTCAACCACGTGGACGTTAGCATTGACTTTGTTGCATGTTCTCTGCTTAGCTATCATTTCTCCCTTCCTCCTTTATTTTGCATTAATTTATTTCTGTAAAGGAGGAAGCTGCTGGGCACAGTGGCTCACACCTGAAGTCACCACTTTGAGAGGCCAAGGCAGGAGGATCACCTGAGGCCAGGGGTTCAAGACCAGCCTGGGGAACATAGCAAGACTACCGTCTCTAAAGAAACATTTTAACAAATTAGCCAGGCATGGAGGTGTGCTCCTTGTAGTCCCAGCTACTCGGGAGGTTGAGGCAAAAGGCTCTCTTGAGCCCAGGATTTCAAGTTACGATTGTGTCACTGCACTCCAACCTGGGTAACAGAGCAAGACCCTATCTCAAAAAATTTTTAAAGGAGGAAGTCATCAGTTATGTATATCACACAGTTTCACTGGTGACTTTGCCACCTTTTCCATCCCTTTGAAGTTCTGCATCGCCGGTGGGAGGACGTTGGTCAGAGCAAGCACAGTGTGGAGGCAGAAGCAGAGATCAGAGGACCTCAACTCTCTCTCTCTCCCTGGGCTCTGCTCTAACTTGATAAGGGCCCATGGGAACATCACCTGAACTCTTGCGGGCCTGTGTCTTGCGGGTCTGTAAAAAGAGGGGCTTAAATTAAATGATCATTGAACCCTCCAAGCTCTTGCTGGGCTGTTTCTGGGGGCTCTTCTCTCTGGAGTATTGATTTGAATTTTGGTGCTGAGCCAGCCAGTGCATGAAATACTACCACTTTGCTCAGTCTCGTAGATGTTTTTCTGTATTTCCTATGTTCAGCATAAAGGGAGCCAGCCCACTACTGCTTTTAATATGAATTGCCCTTTGGAGTATGGAGCGCAAGGCAAGCAGCACTTGTCTCCGCTAATAGACCCACACATTTCCAGGAGAATTTTTTTTTTCTCCTTGCTACTCACAACACATCGCTTGTTTATGTGAAGGTTTTTACACACAGCTGATTTATAAGGGATTAGATTTCTCTAAAACATAATCTGCGTTGGTTCTATTGGCCAGTTAAAATTGTATCCTAGCACAGCTTGTTAAGACATTACATATCATTCCTCTTGTTTTTGTCACACTCAGGAATGGTAGGTTAAGAAATATGATTCTAGTTCATAAAAGCCTGAGAGGGACTAACTGGGCTCTATTTATGTTTTATCCAAGAATGTGGAATTTGAAGCTTTTCTCAAAGTGAAAGTTGACCCACTGGATCCGTGTGCTTGGGCCAAATATGAGTATGAGAAACATTCTCAAACCTTTCTGGAATCCTGGGCCATTAGACACTGAAGGGCCCTAAAGGATTTCTGGGCAGTTCCTTCTTCTCTCATGCCACAATAATTATTTACAGTTCTTGCCCTTCTTTTAGCTCAAAAGTGAACTCTGCATGAAGCATATTACCTTAGAGAAAATGTTCACTTAAAGAAAGCCACCTGTTCAGGAAAACAAATTGTCCCCAAGAGGCGTGGTGGAACGCAGGTGGGAAATTTTGTCTTCAACAAGGAGAAATTTACCAAATTGGTTGCACCAGGGTTTGTTTTTTGTTTTTGTTTTTGTTTTTTTTTGAGACGGAGTCTCGCTCTGTCGCCCAGGCTGGAGTGCAGTGGCGCGATCTTGGCTCACTGCAAGCTCCGCCTCCCGGGTTCACGCCATTCTGCCTCAGCCTCCCGAGTAGCACCAGGGTTTTTAATATCCAGTTCAACCGGGAGACATTTATATTCTGTGAAGGCTGAGGTGTCAGTGTAAATTTGGCCACCAGGTGGCACCAAATGTTTTCATTAGAAAAACTGCTGAAGGAAAGCCTGGTCAGCATTCTCTCGCCTAGTTAAAAGGAAAAAAAAAGAAAAAACCCTTTAAAGTGAGTGTTGTCGGTTCATTCACCCAAATTCAGGAAGCATGTGCCTTTCTTATTTGCTAGCGCTTTGGCAGTACACTGTGGCAGTTCAGGGTGAGTTATTTCCTTGAAGTTTGTTAAAAGGGAAACATGGATGAAATTCAAGACTTGAAACAAAGCTTTATTGGAGCTTTGCGGGACAATTAAAATCCAGTCTCTCAGCCAACAAACGGTTCCATCAACCCCCTTCTAGGCCTTGCAGGACACAGGATGCCCAAACAAAAGGCAGAGCGGGGCGGCATGGCTGGGTTTTTCCTTTTTATCATTTGCTGCACAATCTTATTCTTTCAGATCCCAAACCAGCTTTTACGGTCTGGTTAAAATTTTGTTCTGTTTAGAAAAGAGGGCATCCTAAAGCAACCTAACTGAGCAGGAGTTGTTGCAGAGGGACACCCGCCTGCTTTCAGATGTGAGTGCTGCTGGGGATGACGTCTTTCTGCCCCGCTCATGGTCTCCGGAAGAAAGTGCAGGCACGCTAAAGATCGGAAAAACATTGGCCAATTTATTGCTAAATTTCAATTCTTAAGACGCGTTTTTTTTTTTTTTTAAATAAAAGAGGTGTGCATTCATTTATTTATTCATTCATCCATTCATTTGATGAATATTTATTGAGCGTTCACTGTGCCAGGCATCGTATTTAGCAGCCAGGGGAAGAATGGTAACCAAAACTGCGTTCCAGCTTTGGGGTGCTTCTAGTCTAGAGGAAGAAGCAGATACTCGTCAAGCACTCACATGAATGTGCATCAACAAGCTGCGGGAGGTGCTTTAAAGGCAAAGATTGCTGTCCCTGGATGTTGTGGAGCTAATGAAGTTGACCTAGATTCGTGGAGTGATGGGAACAGGCAGTGTTCCTTAAGGAGGGACCCTGGAGCTGAGATTTGAAGGATGAGGAGGAAGTCATTAGGCAAAGGGATGGGAAGAGGTGAGAGGAAGATTTCGGCCAGGGAATTGCAAATTCAAAGGCCATGGGGGGGAGAGGGAGAATGACAAGTTTGAGTTCAGAGTTTGAGATGCAAGCGTGGAGGGAATTCAGTAAGGGAAGCAGGAATGGGTGCAGTCACAGGAGTAAAAACTCACCATGAGTTCTCTACTTTTCTCTGTGTTTAGTATACTTTTCCTCTGCCAAATGGGAGAAGAAAGGTCAACACACACACACACACACACACACACACACACACACACTCCAAAACTCTATCAATTACCAGATCTCTACTAGTCGCCTGCTTTGATAAGTAGTCTGTGGTATGGTTGGCTTGGAGACAGTGTCCAAATATTTGAGAAAAGTTTGGGCATTTTTTTCCCCCAGTACAGTGACCTGTATAAATGGACACAAGTACAACTGGGGAAGGCTAAGAGGAAAAGTCGCAGAACATACTTGGCAATTTTAGCGGAAAGTGCTACCTTAAGCATCCCTATTTTCCCTTTAGTAAGGGGATGTGGGTCTGGGAACTGATTGGGTCTTAGACACGACCCCAAATTTCTGATGTAATAGCAGTTCCCATTCACCAGACCTGGAGTTTTTTCAGTTATACACCAAGTTAGGCCAGAAATCCTGCAATCAACCGGCCACACCCTAAGATCCCTGCAGGTCAGTTCATTCTGGTAAGCCCTAATGTCTCGTAAGATGACTATACCCATTTCTATCTTACTATTCTAGTGTACCTGTTTGCCTTTTCCACCCGGGCCCTTACCACATGCTTGGTATCAAGGAGTCCTTTTTGATGGTAGCGTCTTCCACTACTATTCCTAACTCACAGAGAAGAGCCTCTACGTTCTTTTCAAAGATGCTGGTGTTTCCCTCACCAGTGTCTATCCCAGGCTTTGATGATGGGATTGCCTATAAGGCTACAGCCACATTCCTCTCTTGACACCTATGAGTTCTTTTGTTATATCGAACCTTACAGTTTCTAGCTTCTCAACTTTCCCTAGATTGTACTTCCAATGGAGCCCTGGTCTTCTTGGGCCAGCAAGGAAACTATCAGAACCACTCTCAGCTGCTCCAGCTAACGCCACTAGATCCTGAATCGTGGGTGAGTGCACAGTGCACCCGCATTCACCCCGATCAAAGTGATGTTCCTTCCTCTTGATCAATAGCCTTCAGGATGCCTTTCCTCACACATTCCCACATCCTTGCCAATATAATTAAGTCCTGTAAGTCTTTTGGTGGTTGAATTCCCTTCTCCCCTAGTAAGTGCTGGGGTCTGACTTTAGTTACAGGTCTGGGGATGTGGAAGATGAGTGTGTATAGGTGAGGGGTGGGGGTAGGGATAGAGCATGAAGTGAGTCTGTCCCTCTGCCAAGGTAACTAATGGCCACAGAAAGAAGGTAACAGTGTCCTCAGGCCAGACATGAAGAGCCTAACCAGGGAACACAGAGGAGGAGGGAGCTCAGGGTGGGTTGTGGGTTGGGGAAAGTGAAGGACTACAAATCCTGCTCTATATTCCCATTCCATTTGTGTCTTTTCTAATCAATGTCCTTACATATACAAAAGAAACATAATGAAGATTTGAGTACAACTGATAATGTAATTTGGCAACCACAGAACAAACTTTGCCTTTGGTTTCCAGCTACTTCAGTCCCATTCTTTTGGCATTGTCAGAGAAATCTCTGGTTAAAGAAAATCCATGCCTTGTGCTTTTCATGTGTCTTTCAAAGCCAGTGCCCCACAGGACCACATTTGGACCCTTTTCATTTTGGTGCTCGCACCCAGACTCCCAACTGCCTGCGTTCACATCTCTACCTGAAGACTCTCTGGCTTCCAGAGGTTACTCTGACCATGTGAGGCAGACCAGAAGAGCAGGAAACAGCCTCTTTTGGGAACAGTGCTCAGCTGATGACTGGTAGTAATTGGTGCAGAAACACCCCAGCTGCCTTGTCCTTTGGATGGGGTAGTTCTTTTCTTTCTTTCTTTCTTCTTCTTTTTTTTTTTTCCTGAGGTGATGTCTCGCTCTGTTGCCCAGGCTGGAGTGCAGTGGCGCGATCTTGGCTCACTGCTACCTCTGTCTCCTGGGTTCAAACGATTCTCTTGCCTCAGCCTCCAAGTAACTGGGATTACAGGCATGCAACACCACGCCTGACTAATTTTTAGTAGAGACAGGGTTTCACCATGTTGGCCAGGCTGGTATCGAACTCCTGACTTCAAGTGATCCACCTGCCTCAGCCTCCCAAAGTACTGGGATTACATGCACGAGCCACTGCACTGGGCCTTAGGTAGGATAGTTCTGAAATGCATATTTTACTCTTTTCCCTAGAGTGCATGCATGCAGCTGAGCTCCTGTAGTCCATAGTGGTAACTTGCCTGGTAATGCATTCTTTATTGTCTGCCTTTCTTTCCTGTTTCTTTTCCCCCCTCCTCCCTGTGGATGTTTCCTGGGACCACCTCCCAAATAGACTACTGGCACTTGAATCCTTGTCTGAGGTTCTGCTTCCAGGCAAATCCATACTAAGAAAGAATCTTATTGGAAGAATCTCAGGTAGCTAACAATGGACTGAAGATCCAGACTGTGAACATGGGTGAGAGAAGAGATGCTAGGCAACAAGGCATACGGACATTATTAATCCACCAGCACATCTGGTTGGGATGCCCCTGCTAGACACCACATCTTCCAGACCATGCATCCGCAACAGGAGAGATATCACCCCAAGGGGGCAAAATTGGTTCTTGAGAGGAGGTGAAAACGTCCTGCTCATCATGTATAACGCATGGATATGTATACAATATGTAAAGAGATATACACTGTATCTGTGGTCTTAACATTTCATGGGGGGTAGTTAGGGAAAAATGTCTCCTTAGGAGGGCAATTATTTTATTTTATTTTTTGCAGGTGAATTACTCATATTTATTAAACACTGGCTATCATAAAAATAGGTAAAATTATTGCAAGACCATCATATGTCATTAAATCATTTTTCAGTGAACAGCTTTGAGTTTTTAGAATCGTTGACTCTTGGATCTAGAAGACACTTTAAAAAATTACATTCCACAATCTAAATTTTTCAAAATCAGCCTTATAAACACAGTACATTATCATTAAGATAATTTGGAAAACATAGGAAGACCAAAAAAACACAGCTAATCCCATTATCTAGGTATAATTGCTTTGAGTATTACATATCCTTCTAGCTTACTTTTTATGTAAAGGTGATTTGTTTTTTAAAAACATAATAGTAAGTCATACTATATACAAGATTATGTGATGAAATCATTTTTAAAAGGTTGAAAAATACAGCTGTCGACACCACTTCTGTGAATGCTACATTGCTGACCCTTGATAACACTGCCTTGATTTCTAGTGAGTGATATGCAGAACCGTAGTCTGATGGGAACCTCTGATTGGCAGAGCACATGTCACATGACCCAGAGGTCTCTGTAAGGGTGGAGAGAGAACATCTGGCCTCTTCATATTCCGTAGCTTGTAGAGTCCAGCTTCCCTGCAAGACTCACAAAATAGGGGAATTTTCTCTCGAACTTTGAAGACTGTCAAAGTGGAAGGCAAATCCCAAATTATAACTGGTCATCTTTGAACAATCGTGGACCTTGAGGGGTTTGAGGGCTCTAGATTTGGGACAACTGGTACTACCTCTTCCAAAAAGTAAAATTTACTCAGAAGTGCTTGTAGGGAGGCATCAAATATGGTCTTGAGTTGTAAAAGTTCACCAGACGTTGTACAAACTATGAATCAGAGCAGCTTTTAAAGTAGAAGACGCTTAGTGTAATTGGGTGTTCTTAAGAGAAAAATGTGAGATAAGAGAGCTGTCCTTTTTGATGTCCCTTTGAATTCAGAATTTTAAGCGGATGCACATATAAATTTTTGGAATTGGGACTTAGAATTTCTAATTCTCCAGCTAGATGCTCCCCATGGCATGGTGGAAAGATCACACTAGGAAGATGTCAGTCAGCATTGCCACTGGCCAGTGGTGGGATCTCAAGCAAGTCCTTCATGTCTCTTACCTGTATGAGAAGAGTGTGGAATTAAGTAATTTTAGGGTTTTCCTACCTCTACCATTTTATATATCAAGGGATATAGGAAGAAAGAATGTAAGAAAGAAAGGAAGGGAGGGTGGAATGAAAAATTTCTTTTGGGTTTCCCATGTATCATGGCCTTTTAATTCCTCTAACAATACCAAAGGGAAGACATTATTATTTTCATTGCATGGCAAGGAAGTGGAAGTTCAGAGAGGTGAAGTCACTGGCCCAAGTTTACCCAGCAACTAAACATCACTCAAACCCATATCTGTCTGGCTCTGAAAGTCATGTACTTTCCACAAAACAACACTGTTCCATGCTTTAGGGGAAATGCGAGTCAGCAACGATATGCTTGGGTGGTTTTCCTTCCCCTGGCCTTGGGGACCCTCTCTTGGCTGCCTGGGCATTTTTCATGTTGCTCAAGTCTGATGCTACCTCATTCGAGCATGCATGCCATTGTCAGTGGCCTACATTGGCCCTCTTTCTTCCCATAGTTCCAGCTTTTCTTGCTTTTGCTGAAATGTGCAGTCAGAAGATTGTGGAGTACACTGAATGTACTACCCAGGCTCTCAGGACCGAGTGCTGAGAGTTTGCTAATCTGGTGAATATATACGGGAGAAGAGTAAGGCACCAGAACATCTTTCTGCCTTGACACTGTGCAGAGAAATAGATGCCCAAAGATGTAAGGCTTTAATCCAGTAGCCTTAAAGCATACATTCCTAGAATGGAATATACCACTGCCATGAAAATGAGTGACTAATCTGAATATTTCTCACCAAAATAGTTTTAAGTAAAAGAAGCCACATTATACTTTATGATTTCATTTATATAAAGTTCAAAACACAGGGAAAATTAAGCTATTGTATTTAGGGATATGTAGTTAGGTTGTAAAGATTAAAAAGAAAAGTAATTAAGTAATTTCTCTAACAATCAGTATAGTGATTGTAAGGAAGAGGAGAAATCAATGGTATTCGGGAGGAAGCCCCAGGGAGGTGTCAGGGGGTGCTGGCCATGTTTCTTACACCTAGATGGTGCTTAGGTGGGTGGTTGCCTTTTAGGGATTATTTACATTGAGCTGCACATTTTTGCATTTTCCTTATGAGTATTAGACTTTGTAATTTTTTTTAAAAGGCAATTCTGACAACTCTACACACATATATATTTGACAACTTAAATGAAACAGATCAATTCCTCAAAAAGTACAAAATAGCACAATCCACCCAATATGAAATAGGTAACTTGAAAACCCTGTAACTATTTAAAAATTGAATTTATAATGTAAAAACTTAGGAAGAAGAAATCTCTAGACTCAGAGTTTTTCACTGAAAAATTAGACCAAACATTTAAGTGAAAATGAATACCAATTGTACACAATATCTTTCAAAGAGTAGAGGGAGGGAACACTTTCCTAACTCATTTTGTGAGGCCAGTATTACCTTGTACCAAAACAAAGACAATACAATAAACTACAGATTCATATCCTTTATGAATACAGATGCAAAAATTCTTCATAAAATGTTAAGTTGAATTTAGCAATGTATAAAAAGAATTATATCCTATGAGCAACTGAGATTTATTCCCAAGATGCAAGCCTGACTCAATCTTAGTTTTTTTTTGTTCTTTTTTTTTTTTTTGAGACAGAGTCTTGCTCTCTCACCTAGACTGGAGCGCAGTGGCACAATCTCGGCTCACTGAAACATCCACCTCCCGGGTTCAAGGGATTCTCTTGCCTCAGCCTCCCAAGTAGCTGGGATTACAAGCATGTGCCACCATGCTGAAGTAATTTTTGCATTTTTAGTAGAGATGGGGTTTCACCATGTTGGCCAGGCCTCCAACTCCTCGAAAGTGCTGGGATTACAGGCATGAGCCATCACACCTGGCCTCAATCTTAGTTTTTTTTTAAAATAATTTCAACTTTTATTTTCGATTCAGGGGTACATTGAGTGATGCTGAGGTTTAGGGTATGATTAATCCTGTTGCCCAGGTACTAAGCATAGTACCCAATGGTTAGTTTTTCAATCTTTATCCCCCTACTTCCCTCCTCCCCACTAGTAGTCCCCAGTGTCTCTT
Source organism: Pongo abelii (assembly GCF_028885655.2). Lineage (NCBI taxonomy): Eukaryota > Metazoa > Chordata > Mammalia > Primates > Hominidae > Pongo > Pongo abelii. The sequence continues at coordinate 11,585,849 of NC_071990.2, forward strand.
GTTGCCATCTTTATGTCCATGAGTAGCCAAAGTTTAGCTGCCACTTACAAGTGAGAACATGCAGTATTTGGTTTTCTCTACTTGTATTAATTTTCTTAGGATAATGCCCTCCTGCTTCATCCATGTTGCGACAAAGAACATGATTTTATTCTTTTTTATTTTTATTTTTTTCCAAGATGGAGTTTTGCTCTTGTAGCCCAGGCTGGAGTGCAATGGCACTATCTCAGCTCACTGCAACCTCCACCTCCCAGGTTCAAGTGATTCTCCTGCCTCAGCCTCCCGAGTAGCTGGGATTACAGGCACGTGCCACCACCCCAGCTAATTTTGTATTTTTAGTAGAGACGGGGTTTTGCCATGTTGGTCAGGCTGATCTCAAACTCCTGATCTTAGATGATCTACCCTTCTCAGCTTCCCAAAGTGCTGGGATTACAGGCATGAGCCACCACCCCTGGCCTGATTTCATTCTTTTTTATGGCTGCATAGGATTCCTGGTGTATATGTTCCATATTTTCTTTATCCAATCCATCATTGATAGGCACCTGGTTTGATTCCATGTCTTTGTTATTGTGTATAGTGCTGTGATGAACATGTGAGTGCCTGTGTCTTTTGGTGGAACGATTTATATTCTTTTGGATATATACTCATTAATGGGATTACTGGATCGAATGGTAGTTCTAAGTTTTTGAGAAATCTCCTAACTGCTTTCTACAGTGGCTGAACTAATTTACATTCCCACCAACATTGTATAAACATTCATTCTTCTCTGCAGCCTTGTCAACACCTGTTGCTTTTTGACTTTTTAATAATAGCCATCCTGACTGGTGTGAGATGTTATCTCATTGTGATTTTGATTTGCATTTCTCTGATGATTAGTAATGATGAGCATTTTTTCATATTTGTTGGCTACTTGTACGTCTTCTTTTGAGAAGTGTCTGTACATGTCTTTTGCACACTTCTTAATGGGGTTATGTTGTTTTTTGCTTGCTGAATTAAATTCCTTATAGATTCTGGATATCTTTGTCAGAGGCATTGTTTGTGAATGTTTTCTCCCATCCTGCAGGTTGTTTATTTAGTCTATTGATAGTTTCTTTTGCTGTGCAGAAGCTTTTTAGTTTGATTAAGTCCCATTTGTCAATTTTTGTTTTTGTTGCAATTGCTTTTGAGAATTTAGTCATAAATTCTTTCTCAAGGCCAATGTCCAGAATGATGTTTCCTAGCTTTTCTTCTAGGATTCTTATAGTTTGAGGTCTTACATTTAAATTGATAATTCATCTTGAGTTAAGTTTTGTATATGGCAAATGGGGTCCAGTTTCATTTTTCCACATATGGCTAGACAACTATCACAGCACCATTTATTGAATAGGGAGTCCTTTCCCCATTGCTTAGTTTTGTTGGCTTTGTTGAAGATCAAATGGCTGTAGATGTGCAGCTTTATTTTTGGGTTCTCTATTCTGTTCCACTGGTCTATGTGTCTATTTTTGTACCAGTACCATGCTATTTTAGTTACTGTAGCTTTATAGTATAGTTTGAAGAAAAGAACAAACCCTCTGACTTTGTTCTTTTTGGTTAGGAGAGCCTTGGCTATTCAGGTTCTTTTTTTGGTTCCACATGAATTTTAGAATAGTTTTTTCTATTTCTGTGGACAATTACACTGGTAGCTTGATAGGAATAGTGTTGAATCTGTAGATTGCTTCGGGCAGTATGGCCATTTTAACACTATTTATTCTTCCAATCCATGAGCATGCATGGAATTGTTGTGTAGGAAAAATCTTGTCACATGACAAGGAAAGATTAGGCTCACAGACATGTTGAAGGATGAGATGGGCAGGGTTTACTGGGTGAAAAGGGAAAAAAAAAACTGGGAAACAGGGACTCTCCACAAAGTGAGAGTCCTGTTAGCTGGCTTCCTGCCTCACAGATTGAATCCCAGGTTACCATCCCAGAACAGGAGAGGCCAGGCTCCTCCCCACTGCAAAGGGTGTGAACTTCCTACAGCTCCATCCCATTCTTTCAGTGCTCAGGCCTGTCAGAGGTTCTCCGGGGACTCCTTTACACTTGGCTGTCTCAGAATGCTTTTTATTTGTTTGTGTCATCAGCAGTGTGTTGTAATTCTGCTTGTGAAGATCTTTCAATTTATTAGCCAGATATATTCCTAGGTATTGTGTGTGTGTGTGTGTAGGGGGGGCGGGGGGGTCTATTGTAAATGGAATTGCATTCTTGATTTGGCTCTCAGCTTGAATGCTATTGGTGTATAGAAATGCCACTGATTTTCATACATTGATTTTTTATATCCTGAAACTTTACTAGAGTCAGTTATCAGTTTCAGGAACCTTCTGGAGGACTCTAGGGTTTTCTAGGTATAGAATGATACCTTCAGCAAAGAGAGATAGTTTGACTTATTTTCCTATTTGGATGCCTTCTATTTCTTTCTCTTGCCTAATTCCTCTTACTATGACTTCCTGACTCAATATTTGGAAATCAGTCAATGTAATCTGCCATATTAACAGGTTAAAGAAGAAAATTACGTGATTATATCAATCCATGTGGGAAAAGCATTTGACAATATCTGACACTCATTTATGATAAAAACTACCAGAAAAGTAGGAATAGAGGGGAACATCCTCAATTTAGTAGAGAAACTTAACATCAGACTTAATGGTGGAAGGCTGAATGCTTTCTGCATAAGATTGGGAAGAAGGCAAGGATAACCTCTGCCACAACTGCTATTCAACATAGAACTATGGTACATCCATACAATGGGATACTCATCAGTAATAAAAAAGTACAAACCACCAATATATGTGACAATGTAGATGTATCTCAAAAACATTATATTGAGGGAAAAAGCCAGATGAATCTCAAGGACATTAAGTTACATTGAAAAAAAAAAGCCAATCTGAAAAAGTCATATGGTCTATGACTTTTTATGTATATAACATTCTTGAAAATTGAAAATTATAGAGGTGGAAAACAGATGAATGGTTGCAGAGGTTAGAGATGGTGGAGGACAGAAGGGAGTATAAGTATGACATAGGCAGCACAAGGGAGATCTCTGTGCTGATGGAATAGTTTTGTATAGTAATTGCTATAGTGGTGGTAACATAAATCTACACCTTACAAAATCACGTAGAACTATAAACACACATGGTACCCATGTCAAATACCCGGTTTTCATATTGTATTATAATTACATAAAATGTATCTTATTGTATTGGGAAAACTAGATGCAGAATACATGAGTCCTCTCTGTACTATCTTTGTAACTTCCCGCAAATTTATGATTATTTCAAAATAAAAAGTTTTTATAAAAGGCCATTTTGGATGCGGTACAGAGAAGAGACTGAAAGGATGAAATGGTGGAAAGATGCTGGTGCCAGGGAGGTGACAAGAAACCAATTAGGAGATTTCCTGCAGCCATTCATGGCAGTGCACATTCACTCTGACCAGAGGAGGAGTGGCAGAAATAAAGAAAGTGAGTGGACGTGAGAAATTTTTAGGTAACAAGATGGAAAGTATCTCCTTGGTGATGGTCGAATATGGAAGGAAGGAGAGGAACTTGTCATCAATAATGCCCAGATTTCTGGATGGCAAAGGCAACTGTGGTGATACCACTGTGAGACAGAGTATGGGAAAAAGAACAGGACAGGTGTAGGGAGTTGGTGTGAAGGGTGAACTAGTTTTAGACACGTCAAATTTGGGGTGTTTTTGAGATAGCCACATAGATCTGTTGAGTTGACAGTTTGGAACTCAAAGTTAAATAATGGGAAATCCAGACACAGAAATAATAATATTTAATAATAAAAGGTCATGAATAGAAGGATTGAGGACCTACGATCTATTCTTAATAATCGTATTAAGAATTAATCATAATAATTAATGAAATTACAAGATTTCATAGCTAGGCGGAGTAGGACAAGTAGACCAAGAATAACGAGGAGGAGGTGTCAGAGAAATATTAGGCTGGTGCAAAAGCTATTGTGGAGCAAAAACTGCAATTACTTTTGCAACAACCAGAAGAAAATCCAGAAGTGGGTAGTGTCAGGGAAGCTGAGGAAAGAGAGTATTTCAAGGAGAATGTGACTCACAGTATTCAATGGTCTGAGAAGTCCAGTCAGATCAGAACTGAAAATGACTGCTGTGTTTTACGGCATAGATGCTATTGGTGGCCTTAGTGAATGGTGACGTAGATTAAGGAGCCAGTGGAAAAGGAAAAAATGAATATAGAAAATATATTAAGTTTTTTCCCAAAGTTTGGCTGTGAAGGGATAGAGAGAGCTATAAAGGAAGATTTTCATTTGTTTTGTGTGTGTTTGTTTGTTTCAAGCTAGGAGTGACTCAAAGATGCATAAATGCCAATGGAAGAGAATTGAAAATACAGAAGTGAAATGATGTGATCTTGTGCCCAAGAAGCCAAGAGGTCACAGGATCCAGAGCACAGGGATAGATACATAGCCGGTTATTTTTCCCAACTAAAGAGAGAAGTGCCTCTCATTCAGCAGTACCAAGATGTTGGTTGTAATGGTAATTGTGGCAATTGCCTTTAGTCTGTATTCTTCATTTGAATAAATATTCTTTCATTAAATCATAGCTTAGTAAAGTTAGAAGACACGTTAGAAATTACCTAGCTCGACTACTACTTTTACAAGTCGGAAACCTGGGGCCTGGAGAGGATGGAAGGGGTCACTCCTCCCAATGATACATTGGTCTTGGTCTTGGGCTCAAGTCACTGCAAACCCTTGTATCCACTAGTGTCTTCTGCAGGTCAGTAGCTTCTTTGAGCCCAGATTTCTTCATGTGAAATAACTGGACCATAATTGCTTTGGAAAGGAACAATCTGCTTTTTTGTTAATACTATTTTGAAAAAATATTTTACTTCTCTAGTCACCAGCCTTTCTGTTTGAAGCTTACAGGTCTTAGAGGTAAAACTGGTCAAGCAACATGATTACAGTTCAGCAGATGAGGCACCCACGCTATATTGAACTATAAGCATGTAACCGGGTTTTAGGTGTGTATTTTTTTTTTTTTTTTTTTTTTTTGTTTGAGGCAGAGTTTCGCTCTGTCACCTGGTCTGGAGGGCAGTGGTGCAATCTCGGCTCACTGCAACTCCACCTCCTGGGTTCAAGCGATTCTCCTGCCTCAGCCTCCCAAGTAGTTGGGATTACAGGCACCTGCCACTATGCCCAGCTAATGTTTTTTTGTGGTTGTGTATTTGTAGTAGGCAGGGCATGGTGGCTCACGCCTGTAATCCCAGCACTTTGGGAGGCCGAAGAGAGTGAATCACTAGGTCAGGAGTTCGAGATCATTCTGACCAACATGATGAAATCCAGTCTCTAATAAAAATAGGTGTGTATTTAAAAAGGATTAATAGCTCATTTTTACCTGGATAGACCAGCCCTGATGTCCAGAATTTTTGCTAAGACTTAGGCCATCATCCAACTGGCCCCATCAGAATTAGGTTCCTCAGCAAGGCAGGTGCCTGTTCTGTGCTTGATGCTGTTGCATCTGCTGGGACCAGGATGGTGTTTCTGTTCTTCTATAAAATAATGAAGAACTCAATTTTTCTGAGGGTCCATAGGCTAACAGATCAGTTCTTTCCTCTACTCACCCTCTTCTTCATGCCTTGAAACCTACCTGAAATTTTAAGCCTTTTCTATGCTCTTTGCATAAAAATTGTTAATCTTCTTTTTATTTATTTATTTAGGTTTTTGTTTACTTATTTATTTATTTTAGTGGTGTTTTCAACATTTACTATAGACTTACAGCCAAGTTGTAAAAATAGTCCACAGAGCTTTCATATACTCACCTCCCAGCTCTTCCACAACTGTAACTGTAGTACAATTGACAGACCTTATTCAAGTCTTGCCAGTTGTCACACTAATGTTTTTCCTGTGATCTAGAATCCAAACCAGCATTCCCAAATTGCATTTAGTTGTCATGACTCCAACCTGGGAGGCACTTTTCTCTTTGATGGCCTTGAAACTTCTGAGAACTGCCTCTCAATTTGAGTTTGTCTGGTGTTTCCTTAAGCATACATTCAGGTTATACGTGCTTCTCCCTTGTAAGCACTGGGTCTTTGCAGTCTGAGAGCCAAAAGTTCATCTACTCCCTATTCATCATGAGCCTGTGTTCTTTGTGAAAAGCACATTCATTTGGAAATAAAGAATGGGTTTCTAGCTCCACATCTAGAGCTATAACATAGTACTTACTGCAACTAATACAACACTTAGGGTTCACCTCCAGGGTTAAGTATTATATTGTTTAATGTGCTATTTAAAACAGCTGAGCACCTGGTGGTGTCTGTTCTAAATCTCTATCATCAGATATTGTTAATTCACTAGGAACACAGCTAAGTCATCCAAACCTGATGCTTAGACCAATTACTGGATCAACCAGAATTCCTACAGACTAGAGTCACCCATAAATAACTTAATAGTCTAGCAACTCCTTAGGCCAAATGTCCCACTAACCAGTCGTGGGCATCAGAGAGGGGCTGACTTTCCAAGAGATGTGCAGGCTGGGGTACCATCACCAACATCCCCAAAATGGATATGAGAAGAAGTTGACAGCAGTCAAAACTTTCTTTCAAGTTTCTAATTCAAATGCCACATGAAAACTGTAACTGGGCCAAGAATCAGAGCATAATTCTAATGTCCCAACTTATTACTGTGTCACTTTAGTCAAGGAGCTTATCCTCTCATTCATTCATTCATTCATTCATTATAACAAATTACAGAATATCTTCTATGTGCTGCACTCTATGTCAGGTGCTGAACATCTTATGGTGAGTCAAAATAGATAATTTTTTTTTTTGGCAAAACAGGTAAGGAATAATGTTCTACATGGGGTGGGGGTGGTGGAGGAATAGTGTGAACAAGAGCCACGTGGTAGAAGGGTGCAAGCATTCTGAAAAAAGAGCATTGTAGCTGGATGGCAAAAAAAACAAAAAAAACAAAAAAAACAAACAAAAAAAGAAGCAAGCAGAATAGAAACTGAAGCTGTGGGGTGTGGAAGGGTGAGACAAGGAGAGCACCGTAGGCATGTTAGGGAGTTTTTGTCTCATCCTAATAGGATGAGGGAAGCCACCAATAGGTGTTAAACACTGCAAACATAAAATCAGATGCTGGGTCTGTCCTGCAGACCCTGGCCAACAGATGAAATGAGTACTCAGACACAGGTATGCAGTATGAGAGCAGCTAGGTGACTGCCTGGCTCCAGAGGCCAGAGAGAAGCTGGAGCAGCTTGCTTTTATTCAGAAAACCTGGAGCCCACACAACCTGTAGGTAATTAACATTTATTGTTCCCCTTTCAGGGAACGTCATGCACATGGATGATTAAAGGTCAGTTCCTGGTCAATATAAGTAAACAAGTCTGTTGAAGATAAATTCCCCCACATTCCCTTGTACCTACCCCTTGCCCTCTGCCTCAGGGTTATAGAACAGCTGCCTTCGGCTATTCTCCCCCGGGGCTCTGCAGAACTTTCCGACCTTTCAGAAGGTTTGCGTCCTTTCCTATGGTTTTTCTCACCCCTCTGATGGATCCCCCACAATCGGATTTGGGTTTTGAAAGATTACTCTAACTGTAATGAAGAAAATGATTTGGAAGTAGCAACACCAATTACATGGTAGCTCAGGCAAGAGATGATGCTAGCTTGAACTAGGGTGGTGGTATGGAGACCTAAGTGGAGACGTAAGGGAGTAGAAGTATTTGTAAAAAGGCAGCAATGTTTCCATGGGATCTGGTTCACACTGCTGGTTTTCAATCACTTACCCTATGACCTTGAAAACTTACTTTACTTCTCCATGGCTGTTTCCTCATCTGTACAAATGAGATATAATAATGATTTCTATATCATAGGGTTATTGAGAGCATTAAATTAATAGAAGTAAAATGCTTAGAAAAGTACCTGGAACACAATAATCACACATACCACATTCTACGTATACATACACACACATATAAACTTACAGCAATTAAGAAGCTATTTAAAAAATAAAACTGACAGGACTGGGAGATAAATTGAGTATCTAAAGAAAGGGAGAGGTAGATGTATATCTGCCAGACCTCTTACTCTCAAACAATAGATATCGACTCTGTTATTTAAGTTGAAAGAAACTGATAAGGAAAGGAATAGGCAGCAAAAAGGTGCACTTCCTACCAAAATGGAGTAATAGGGAACCATATTTCTCCCCCTACTTGGAATGACTAAGAAATTGGACAAAAATATATGAAGAAACAGATTTCAAGATATTGGACATTAGGCAATGAAGGGCAGTTATTTTTAAGAGATGGGGATGGGGAATGACGTGAGCCTTACAAATGCCCCAGTTTACCACCTTGAGAGAATTTCTAGGCTACAGCGCAGCAAGGGTGAACCCAAAAGGAGTCTGCTGCTCACCCTGAGTTGAGGAGGTGGAGCCTCCAGAGAGTTCACGGTAGTTAGAGTTTTCAGGGTACAACATCAGAGAGGAGAGAGCTGCATGGAGTGATAACTCTGAAGATGTACATAGGGTCCTTCTTGAGTCCTGAGCACTGAGCCTCAGTACTTCTAGAGAGGTACTCATTCTGAGCAGCACATATGGTAAAGAAAACTACCTGAGACCAGAAAAAAAACACCTGAAAGGAAGAGAGGGTAGTCAGAGTCAGAGCTCACACAAAGCTGGGAATAGTGTCTGTGCCTGGACAGACTGGAAAATGGGTCATGGAATAGAATACTTAGAAGGGTCTTAGGCAGGGGAAATTATCCCTAGACTAAATGCCACTCCAGTACTCCCTAACAAATCTTAAAAGCAGGCCCTAAAAGAATTGAACTGTTTCAAAATAATTACACTATTTATTATTTTGAAATAATTTAACTATCTCCCAGAACAAATCTCAATTATATATATATATATATGAATTTTTTAAAAATCCACTACCTAATACGGTAAAATTCACAATGTGTGACATCAAATCAGAAATTATCAGGCATATAAAAAATGGGAAAATATGAACAATATTGAAGAGAAAAAGTAATCAATCAAAACTCATAAGCAAATCAGAACTCACAAGATGTCAGAATCAGAGAACGAGGACATTGAAACAGTTACTACAAGTGCCTTCCATTTATTGAAAAAAAGCTAGAGTAGAGATTCAACATATTAAGTTGTACAAAATATTAAAAGTGACTCATATTTAACTTCTAAAAAAGAAAACTAAAATGCCTCTGATGAAGAATACATTGTATGGGATTAATGGCAGATTAGACATTGCAGAAGAAAAGATTAGTGAGTTGAACAGCATATCAATAGAAAGTACCCAAGTGAAATTCAGAGATAACAAAAGACTAAAAATTCAATAACAGAACATCACTGATATATTGGATAATTTGAAAGAATGTAATGTAGATATAATTGGAGTCTCTAAAAGAGAAGAGAAAGAAAGGGAAAAGAGAAAACTGAAGAAACAATGGCAGAAGATTTCCCAGATATGATGAAAAACATAAACCCAAATATCCAAGAAACTCAGCAAATCCTAAGTACAGGAAACACAAAGGCACATAATAAATTGCTCAAAATTAGTGAAAAAGAGAAAATCGCTTAAAAACAGATAAAAAGGTACTATATATACAAAAGAATAAAGATAATAGTGACAGCAAAATTTCTACCGGAAACAATCTAAGTAAAAGAAGAAAAACATCTTTAAAATTCTAAAATGAAAAAAAAACAACTGCCAATCTATCATTCTATGGTGAAAATATAATTCAAAAACAAAAGTGAAGAAGGACTTTGAAGACATAAAAAAGGTGAAAATATTCATCACCACTGGATCTATACTACAAAAAAAAATACGTAAAGATGTTGAAGTAAAATAGCACAAAGGCTGGGAGAAATAAAATGGACATATAATATCATACTATATATGAAGTGGTATCAGCATTCCTAGAATGCAGACTGTGATAAGTTAGAGATGTATATTGTATACTATAAATGCTAGAGTAACCACTAAAATAACAAAACAAAGAGATCTAGCTAAGGAGCTAGAAGGAGATGAAGTGGAGTAATAAAAACATTCAATTAATACAAAAGGCCACAGAAAAAGAAATCTGTAACAAAGAACAGATAGAAAACAAATAGCAAAATAGTACCTTTAAACCTAACCATATCAATTATCAATTATCACATGAAGTGTCTAAGTACCTCCATTATAAACCAGAAGTTGTCAAATTATATACTGCCTACAGAAAACTACATTTAATATAACGATACAAATAGGTTAAAAATAAAAGCATGAGAAAAGATATAATATGCTAACACTAATTAAAAGAAAGCTGGGATGACAATATTGCTATCAGATAAAGTATATTTCAAAGCAAAAAACATTACAAGAGATAGAGTCATTTTATAATGAAAAAGTGGTCATTTTTATCAAGAGAATATAACAATCTTAAACTTGTATGCACCTAATAACAAAGTTTCAAAGTAAATAAGCAAGGAGAAATAGACAAATCCCCATTTGTAATTGCAGATTTTAATATCTATCTCTCAGTAATTGATGAAACAAGACAGAAAATTGGCAAAGTTATAGAACATTAGAAAATCACTATCATTAAAATGCAACAGGATGCAATACAAGAAAAAAAATTAAAAAATCACTATCAATCAACTTGACATAATTAGCATTTATAGAGCACACTACACAACAACAGAAGAATAGACATTCCTTTCAATGCATATGGACTATCTATTATGATAGAACATATTCTGAGCCATAAAACAAGTGTCAATGAATTTAAAAGAATTCAAATCATGGAAACTGTGTGATGTGATCACAATAGAATTAACTTAGAAATCAACAAGAGAAAGATATCTGAAAAGTGCTCAACTATCTGGGGAAAAAATAATACTTTTAAGCAACTCATGAGCCAGAAAAAAAATCAAACAGGAAATTAGAAAGTGTATTGAAATGAATGAAAATGAAAACAACATATCAAAATTTGTAGAATACTAGAGTAGTACTTAAAAGGAAATTTATAGTACTGCCTGTCTCTATATGTAAAGATGAAAGGTCTTTACTTACTTTAAAGCTAGTATGATAACAATTGGCATAGAGATCAACAAATAAGTCAATGAAAGAGAATAGAAAAACCAGAAAAGGACCCATACATATTTGGGCATCTGATTTTCAACACAGAGACTAGAATTGTAGTTCCTGCTGCCTCCTGAAACTAGATGCAGCTGCTCTATCTCATCTCCAGAATTCATCCTGCTTTTCTATTCCTCTAACTTCTGATTCTGGGTCTGAGGCATGGGGTGTTTCATAGCGGGGCTATGTGCCTATGTCTTCATCTGAATTAGAGTCCGGGAAGGTGCATGCTTGCCGGGTAAGATGGAGGATGCCCCAAATGCTTCAAGGGTAAACAGAGGTCAGGTAGCCAAGAAGAACAACCAACATAAGGAGCCAGTGATGCCCTTAAGCTTACCCTCAATGCCTGTTTCCTTAGCTAAGAAAGAAATATTTCATAAGATTTCCACGAGAATCAAATAAGATCATATATGTAGAAATACTTTGCAATTTTAAGTATAAATATAAAATGTTATTTTTAAGACCCATAAAACTTTGCAACTGAACTCTTTTGAACTAAAGCCTTAATGGGATAAGCAAGAGTTAAGCAACTGATGGAGAAGACCCAGTGAACAAACAGGAGGAGATTCCAGGAGACAGAAAAAGGTCTGGATACCAGGTTGTGGTACAACCAGTTGTAGATCAAAAAGAGGGAAAGAATGCTTAAGTAGCTCCCTTAAGGACATTGTTTATATAGCTGTTTCCATACCTTTAAAATACAATGATTAGTACCTAGCAAAAGAATTACAGTCAATACATTTATATATCTTGTGCAGGCCTATTACAAGTAAGTTAGATAAGAATTCTCTTACAGTTGTCATGAAGTATTTTTTATTAATCTGTTTGCATCTGTATAACATAAATTACCAATTCAAATCTGGGGAAATGCTATTGCTTTCATTCTAATTTAATTGTTTATTCGACTTCATCCTACTGCATCTTCTCATCCTCAAAAAACAAAAACGAAAACCACAAAGTTTGATTATTCCAATTGAGCTAACTAGATACTTTAAATCCACACATAACTTCTGTCTCTTGGTCTTACCTTTAGTTTGTACTATAATGACCAACATTGAAAATAAAAGCATTTATTTTATAGAGACACAAATAAAGACCTTACAACTGCATTTAGAGGATTATACAGTCACATGTCACTTAACAAGGGGGATGCATTCTCAGAAATGTGTCAGTAGGCAATTTTGTCATTGTGTGAACATCATGCAATGTACTTCCATAAACCTAGATGGTACAGCCTATGACACACCTAGGCTATGTGGTACAGCCTATTGCTTCTAGGCTACAAACCTGTACTGCATGTTGCTGTACTGAATACTGTAGGCAATTGTGACATAAGGGTAAGTATTTGTAAATATTTGTGTTTTTAAACATAGAAAAGGCAGAGTAAAAATACAGTATTATAATCGTATGGGGTCCATCACTGACTGAAACATTGTTATGTGGAACATGAGTATGATCTACCAACACCTGTAATATTACAAAATAGCATTACTTTAGATAATTATTTGCTGTTTTTTAATGTAGACTTTTTATTCTAGAACAGCTTTAGAATTACAGGAAAATTGTGAAGATAGAACAGAGAGCTCCCATTCCCTCCACACCCAGTTTCTCCTATTGTTAACATTTTACATTAGAATGATATAATTGGTCCAACTACTACACCAGTATAGATATATTGTTATCAACTAATGTCCATACTTTATTGAAATTTCCTTAGTTTTTACCTGATTACTCTTTCTTTTCCACAATCCCATATAGGATGCCACAACACATTTAATTGTCACATCTCCATAGGCTCTTCTTAGCTGTGATAGTTTCTGATTTTCCTTAATTTCGATGACTTTTGACAGTTTTAAGGTTTCCTGGTCAGGTGTTTTGCAGAGAGTGCCTCATTTGGAATTTGTCTGATGTTTTTCTCCTGATTAGACAGGGATTATGGGTTTTTGAAATGAAAATCACAGAAGGAAAGTGCCACTCGTCCTATCATCTCCAGGGTGCATGCTATCAAATGAGCTATCAACATGATGTATTACTGTCGACATTGACCTTGGACACTCGAGTTAGATCTGTTCTGTAACATGTGTTGTTTGCTCTGCACTGCTGCCATTCTGTATGACATTAATTTTTTTCATTTTTTCCCCAACATTTTGTTGTGAGAATTTTTAAAAATACTGCAAAGTGAACTTTTAGGTTTTTATAATAATGTTTTATACACGCTGCCACTGAGATCCTACCATCCATCTTTTACTACCCTCACTTTGTCACATCCCTGTCCATCTACCCATTCTGTCATCCATCCCACTGATCCATCTTATTGCTTGAATTCTGTCATTTATTTTGGGTTCTATCTATTTTTCTGTGCAACAGAAGAGAAAAAATAGAACTGGATTTGCTGCAAAGAAACAAAGAAGGAGAAAGAATCATGGTGAATTTTAGAGTTCAAGTTTTATAGATGTGCAGGGCAAAAATTAGTCTGCAATTTAGGAACTGGTAGAAGTTCCTTGATATTATGAAATATGTCTAAAATACCACAGCCACCCTGAAAATTGCCAAACAATTATACAAAAGAAAGCTAGAGGGAACTATGGACCACTCACACATGACCTCAGGGGTTTGGAAGGGGATGGAAGAGCATTTGCCAATTTGGAATAACAGCAGCGTGTCTCTAAAGGGACTATGTCAGAAAGACCCAGAATTGCATTTCCATTTCCAAGAACCCATCCTCAGCACTAACTAAATAGGAATTTCTGAGGTACACATTTTGTTTATCCGTTCCCCTAATGCAAAGAACTCTTCAATGAATGTCCTTTACAGTTTTCTTATCTGCAAGTATGAGAGTTTCTCCAGGAGAATGATCTTTGTATTAGTTTGCTAGGGCGCCACAACAAATTATCACAAGCTGGGTGGCTTAGAACAACAAAAATTTATTGTTTTACAGTTCTGGAAGCCAGAAGTCCAAGATCAAGATGTTGGCAGGGTTGCTTCCTTCTGAGGATTGTGGGAGTCAGAGCTGGCCCAAGCCTCTCTACTTGGCCTGTAGGTGGCCATCTTCTCCACGTGTCTCTTCACATCATTTTCGCTTTCTGTGTGTCTCTGTGTCTAAATTCCCCTTTTTAAAAGGACACTAGTCCTATTGGATTAAGGCCCACTCTAGTGACCTTATTTTAACTGGGCTGATTAACCTCTATAAAGACCCTATCTCCAAATAAGGTCACATTCTGAGATGCTGAATGTTAGGACTTCAACATATGATTTTTGGGAGGACACACTCTAGCCCAGGCTTCACATTTATTTCCTGTATAACCTTTAAAGGAATTTGGAAAAACTATCTACTCCTTACACATTTTAATATTGACATTTAACAATTTAAATAATAGATTTAAAGAGTTTCAAAGGATAAAACTTCTGACGTTTTGTAATTATTGATGCTTTAAAACAAAATGGTTATATCACTTTTTAAAACATATCCAAAGGAATCTGGATACCATAACAATTTAATTCAATTCTCATAATCCATTATAAACATGCATGCATAATCTCCTGTGGAAATGTTATAACTTTTCTTTTTCTCCTTTTCATTCTAATTGTCCCACAGAATTTTATCTTATTGTAATATATTTTTGTCCCAGAAGGTCTCTTTTTTTGACCACCCTATCACACTTCTCTTTGACAAAATTATGCATAGAGATTGAATTTTTAAAATGTCTTATTTCCTGGAAGGCAGTAAGTGTTAAACACTTTCTTCTGGATTGAGTTATTGTAATTGTTACCCAATTGATCAAGACACCAAACCATAAAACTATAATTAATTTGTAGTTTATTAAACAGAAAAAGTAAAGTTCCATAGAAAATTCTTCTCTTAATTATAGAAATGGTACTTCTCTCCCCAGTTAGTTCGTGTATCCATTGATGAAATCTGTATTGTTCCAGCATTTGAATGCTGGAACAATACAGATTTCTGTACTCATTTTTGTCCCTCCCTCACTTTTATAGAAGTAACTGCTGAGAAAATATATTCATGATAATAAATAAATGGGAGCAAATGGCATTTGTATAGAGCAGTTTCCTCCAATTCTATACATTCCATTCAAGTTAAATACCAAACACTACCTAGTAATTTACTGACAAAATATTTTTAGTGCTGTCTGCCAAAAATTCTATTAAGTTATTTAAATTCATGAAAGTGTCAAAAACCACCTAACGTGCAGACAATCTATTGCCCAATTATAAGAGTTATTCACATTCTTGAATTCTGAGAGATACACCAGAAAGAGTTTACCAACCCTAATCAAATAACTCTTAAATATACCTGGTGCTGTTTTATTTAAAGGCCCCGTGTGTAGAATGGATTGGTGTCTTAGTTTTGGCTCCCACAAAAAAGCAGACCCTAAGATGAAATCTTGAGTTGAAGAAGTTTACCTGACAGGTGATTCCAGAAAGTACAACTGAGTCAGTGAGGAGAGTGGGCCAGAGAGGGAGAAAAACAATATAAAAGTGAGTTAGTGAGTGGGTTACTACTGCAGGCCACAGAGCCCAGTCCCACCTTCTGCGTATCCTGCAGAATGCGCCTCAGAACTGTCCCAATAAAGAATAGAGAAGCGGGGAATTCATCCATGGACTCCCATCTTTCATTATTTTCCCTGGCCCTTCCAGTCTCCCCGTACAAGGCTGAAGACTAGAGAGAGGGCCAGTCCTCCTTACGCCAAGAAGCAGAAAGACTTGGGTGTTTAAGGCTCTAGAAGGTACAGTGAACTCACAGGTGGCTGCTGGGATAGGCAACAGAACAGCAATAGTGTCTCTAACAGCTGGAAATATAGAAAAATACTAATTTGATTACTGACAGATATTTATCAAATGCTGTAAAATATATTTTCATCTAAACCTTGAAACTGCAGATTTATTTCAGTTAATTTATCAAAAATATCCTATGTCGGCAAAGCCTATACTTTTGTTAAACCTATCAGCAAAATAAGACCTTTTTTCTTACAGAAATAGTCTAATTTCATTCTCAATTCAAATAAATATGTTAATACAAGATTTAAAAATGCTATCAAGTAATTCTCAAATTTAATTTGCATTTAATATTGAGTAAACGTTAAATATTGCTGGTCGGGCATGGTGGCTCATGCCTGTAATCCCAGAACTTTGGGAAGATGAGGCGGGAGGATTGCTTGAGCTCAGGAGTTCGAGACCAGCCTGGGCAACATGGTGAAACCCCGTCTCTACAAAAAATACAAAAATTAGCCCAACGTGGTCGTATGTGCCTGTAGTCCAAGCTACTTGGAGGGCTGAGGTGGGAGGATCGCTTGAGCCCAGGAAATGGAGGCTGTAGTGAGCCGTGTTCACACCACCATCACACCCCAGCCTAGACAACAGAGAGACTCTGTCTCAAAAAAATAAAATAAAAATAAATTAAATAAATAGTGCTAGAACTACTGATAAATAAATTTTAGAATGCATACTGTAAGGAGATTAAAATAATGTAAATATAATACCATTAATTTATTTACTTTTTAGTAAGTTATAAAAATAAGAAAATCATGATGCTGTTTCTGGGTAATTTATAAATACTTTTAAGCTAAAATTGTAAGTTATGTTTGAAGCGAGGTATATGTATTTCTTTGGTATGTGTGTGTATATACTTATTGTTCGTGTTCTGCTTTGGTGAATAATTAAATTACAATCAAATTTAAATATAATACATAACACCGTTCATTTCTAGACCTCAGGATAATGCTTTCCCCAGTATTTAAAAGAGGCAAAAACTACCTAATGCTAAAACTCATCAGTCTGGAAGAAAGCATGTAATTTTATTTATTTTTTTGTTCATAGGAATAGAAAGCATTAAGAATTTTATAAGTAAAATTAGATGAGGATAAACTTCAATTAGAATACATGTTTAAAGATGTGCTTTTATAATGTGGATTTTAACTGCTTTATCAAAGTGCACACACCAAATCTGACAGAAATTATGAAGGTATTTGTGGATTTTATCTAATTTACTCTGGGAAATTTGATAATTCCAGAAAACATTTTAGATGTGTTTAAAATAATCAGTCATCAACATACTCCTTTGGCTAGCCCAAGGTACTTTTCTTTCCAGCTGACAATACTTTTTAGGCATAAACATTGAGAAAAGTGAAATAGAATTGCCTATACTTAAACATAGGAAAAACAGCCATAAAATATTCAAAACATTTCACCCCGATTTGCTTTCCTAGGCTCTCCTGCCGCCACCACTGATCGGGTTACAATTTCTGACAGTAGATTGTCATCACCTCCACCTCTCTCTACTATGTATCTGAATATCTCATTTTATCACAAATCTTCACTCTTAACAGAAATGTGTGTGACATAGGAAAGACTAGAAGCCCACAGGCTTTATGGGCCCTAAGTAATCATTAAAGGAAGCATCTCCTTTTTCAGTTACCCAAAGGTTTTTGAACTCAGGAGCAATGCCCTAAAGCAAGATGTGGCTGGGTGTGGAAAGGGCTTTTCTGAACACAGGCAGGCTCTTAGGCCAGTCCGTGAAATTCTTTATGCTTAGGAACCCCTTGGATAGTGCAGGTGTGAGACTACCAGACTCTTGGATATGCACGTGTTCAGTTTTACTAAATATTAACTATTGCTCTCCAAAATGGTTGTGCAGATTTACGCTTCCACCACCCATAAGGTTTCCCATCATGCTAGATCTTTGCCAACTTTTGATGTCATCAGATTTTGAAATTTCTGTCAATTTAGTAGGTAAGAAATATTATTTCACAGGTTTTACTTTATATTTTCCAAATTATTAATGAGTTTTTAGCTTATATGTTTGCTAGCTATTTAAGTTTCTACTGCAGTTAATTACCTCATATCTTTTCCTCATTTTTGGTGTTTTTTAGAAATTAAATTTTGACTTTTTTAATCTATTCTATATGCTAATCCTTTGTTTTATATATTGTAAAGACTGTCTCACAGTATATCACTGTCATATAACTTCAGTCATGGAGTTGTCATCATCATGATTATCATCATTTTAATACTACTAATAATAGCAGTTATGTTTACAATGTGCAGGGCCTGTTTTAAGTATCTTACATGTGTTGCCTTATTTAATTCTCACAACAGCTCTAGGAAGCAAGTACTTATATCCCCATTTTATACCGACTAAGGTATAGAAAGGAAATTGATCGAGATTGTTCACATGGTAAATGGCAGAGACAAGATTTGAACCTAGAAACTAATTTCAGAGCACTCATCCTTCATCACTATACTATCTCATAAAACTTCATCTTAATACAATATAAAGAGTATTATAATTTTCAGATAACCTTACCTTGGTTTTGTGTAAATGGTATTGTGTTTTAGAGTTAAGAGCTATATTCCACATCACTTTGATAATTGACATTAAGTTCCCACATGGGTCATATATTATGCTATACATGTGGATTTAAAAAAGGACACAGTTTCTGCCTTCAAAAGCTTACAATGTAGGAGGTAAGAGAAACAATTGCAATACCGTGTGATGAACATTTGTAACAGGATTCAGCAAGTGATGCTATGAGAACATTTAGAAAGTTTCCCTAACATACAGTAGCATGTGATTGCTGACACCAGCTTGGTCGGGGAGATCCTAACCCAGCGGTGCTAGAGGAATTAAAGACACACACACAGAAATATAGAGGTGTGAGGTGGGAAATCAGGGGTCTCACAGCCTTCAGAGCTGAGAGCCCCGAACAGAGATTTACCTACATATTTATTAACAGCAAACCAGTCATTAGCATTGTTTCTATAGATATTAAATTAACTAAAAGTATCCCTTATGGGAAACAAGGAGATGGGCCAAATTAAAGGAATAGGTTGGGCTAGTTAACGGCAGCAGGAACATGTCCTTAAGGCATAAATCGCTCATGCTATTATTTGTAGCTTAAGAATGCCTTTAGGTGGTTTCCTTCCTCGGGCGGGCCAGGTGTTCCTTGCCTTCATTCCCGTAAACCCACAACCTTCCAACGCTGGTGTTAGGGCCATTACGAACATGTTACAGTGCTGCAGAGATTTTGTTTATTGGGCCAGTTTATGGCCGGATTTTGGGGGGCTTGCTCCCAACATGTGATGATATAGATAACTACATCATATGAATGACTTAACTGAACCTACAGTCAACAAAACTGCCAAATCTTTGTTACATATGCCAACCTTCTCTCCTGTTACTCATTAGTTTGGACCTAAGTGACCTAATTAATCTTCTAGGTCTGCTTGTTGAGGTCCTTATGGATTCTGACTTGCCCATGGAAAGTTTTAGCTAGCCTTTTACCACCATGTCATTTATAACTATAAACTTGCTCAGCACAGTGTTAATGGTATCATTCAAGTCACTGGCATCCCCCAGATTGATAAGACCCCTAGGATAGATTTTGCAGACAAGTCCTAGCAACAACCAGGCCACCTATCAGCATTCTCAAGATTGTTCATCCAGCTCCCTGTCTGCTTCCAGCACAGAGGAGGGTTGTGGGGATGGGAGGGGGAGTGAGCAGAGGAAGGGGATGGATGGAATAAGGTCATGATAAGCAACTCAGGCAGCAGAGGTGGGGGTGGAGGGCAGTAGTAGTGGTAGCTGTTGCATCTTTGCCTTTTATTTTCTTTCCATTACTTTCCCCCCATAAAAGCTGCATAATCTCTTCCAGAGATAAATGACTCTTTAAGTTCAGAGGTGAGCAGAAAATGATGAGATACCACTTAAACTGCTGACACCTCCATTTATTCTTCTTTAAAATGGAAAAAGTAAGGCTGGACACGAAATGAAAAATTTAATTCCTTGCTACGTTTTGGAGGGAAGAAAGATTAAGAAATGCCAGAGATTAGTTTTGCTTTTAAATCTTTGTGGTACAGAAGGGGAAAAGTGCATCCAGCAGTAAAGCCACTTGTGACTTCATACCAGGGCAGGTGCAGTGTTATCTGGATTTTTCCTATAATGTCATTCCAGATTGGTTATTTTTAAGCACATGAGCACAAATAGTGATTTCTTGGTTGCTAGTTTTCTATCTCACCTCATTGCTATTTTAGCAATTGTCCTATAAATGGACAGTGCCGTGATCACACAGATGCTGGGAAAGGGAGAGAAAGAGGGCAGAGACAAGCCTGTGGACGACGTGATGGGAAGGCAGGCAGGGAGGCTGCCATGAGCACAGTTAGCAGGCAGAGGGAGCAGGGAAGCAAACTCAATGAAAATGCCAGCCCCCAGGATGGGCTCTTTGCCATTTGTGGAAGGAGAGTGAGGTTCTTTAAAATTATGCAGTATAAAAACACATAAAAGCTGCCTAATATTTTCACAAACTGGGGGCTTACTTCTCTGCATGATGCTTTCAGTGAATCCATAAAAGATCTAACTATTATCTGTTCACTCCAATCAATGACTGCAGATCCCTTTAGAAAAGGTTTGCAGGAAGGTGTACAGTATGTACTATGCTGCAGGTTCCTTCTTTAAGGGGACATGGTCCTCCCTTCAGCCAAAGGGATCTGGATTGGTGAACAGGTTTGGATCTAGAAACCAGGTGAGAGGTCATGGTCATCTATTGTACCATGACTGAAGTCAAGTTTTTAGCTCTCAGACCTGGAGTTCCGTTATATTGTTCAAGGATTGGACAAAGAAAGGGTATTCCCTGGCCAGATCTGGCCTGCCTTCTGTGTTGTAAAACCCATGACCTAAGAATGGCTTTTACATATTTGAATGGTTGGAAAACATCAAAAGGAAAATAGACTTGGTGACAAATGGAAGTTTTATGAGCAATGTCCATAAATAAAATTTTATTGGAACCCAGCCACGTTCATTTGGTTACTTGTGGTCTATGAATGTTTTACACTACTATGACAGGGTTGAGCAGATGCATCAGAGACCAGATATGTCTTCATTGCTTTTAAGGTGACACTCAGCACACTATAAGTTAAGGTGATGCAATTATAACGTGATGGCATTTTGAGTGCCATACGTATCACTCCATTGTGAAATATTTTTTTTTTTACCAGTTCATACAATTATGTCATGACAAAAAAATAATAGTGAACTTTGCATGCATGCCCTTAAGGCACAGTGAAGGGTGGATTATTTTGTTATCAAATTAAATGGCAAAGCATTATGCTTATTATGCAATGACACAATAGTTTCCAAGTGGTTCATTTGTTAGCCAAACAAGCGAGGAATGCCGTTTACTAATGGTGGATTCATTAAATTATGCTTGATCATAGCAGCCAAAGAAATGAGTCCAGAGAAAATAAACTTGTTCAAGACTATTAGCATTTCAGCAAGAACAGTTGCTTGAAGAGTTCAGAACATTGAAAGTAACACCAATGGTCAAATAAAAAACAAAGCAGATGATTTCGAGTGGTTTTCTTTGGCTCTTTATGAATTGACAGATGTTTACAATACTGTTCAATTGTTTAATTCAAGGAATCAGTACTTGACTAGTTTGAAGTGACTAAAGAATTAGCCAGTATGAATAGTCTGTGTGGAACAAATGCAGGTAAGCATATGTTCACAGAAGTTAAGAAAATATGAATCTAGTATAATATGAAGTAGAATCTGCTATGATGTGTTACAATTGAGGGCAGTAAAAATATAACTGGAGCAGAAAAAGACTTAGACAAATTTGCAATGCTTGTAAAGATGTAAAAATTTTTAAGCCTATGTTTATTTGTTGTAATATCTGTTACAGGTATCTTGTGAAAAATACATGAATCTGTTATATATTATTAAACCAGTAGTACCAGTGGTGAACTTCATTTACAATTGCAGATTTTATTGTCGGTTCCATGAATTTTTGTCAGAGATAGAAGCTAAACATTAAACATGGCAGTTTTATGGTTTAACAGTGGTAAAGTTTTATTGCAATAAAAATTTTGAGCTGAGGGATGACATTGAATTTTTTCTGAAAGCGAAGAACTGGCTTAAACCGTTATTATCAAACACTGAATAGCTTTGGAAATTAGTCTTTGCTACAGACTAAATAATGTTTATTAATGAATTCAACCTAAAATCGTAAGGCAAATGTCACTTATATATGTGAAGCTTAACTATAGTAAAATTACTTTGACAACTAATGTTTGAACTGCAATTAATGTCAAGCTGCTTTATACACTTTCTAATCTGTCAGTGGTTAAAACAAGAATGAGATCTCCATTCCCACATAAATTTGCAGTAGATACATTCTCAAGCTCAGACAACGGTTACAGCAATGTTTTTCAGACCTCAATGGAAGTGCAAAGGGAATTTCAGTATTTCGAAATTGATTTAGTTGTACAATTGAGGAACTCCTTGCAACGTAATGACCTGCTAACAGGCAAATATAAGGGAAGAGTCTAATAAAATTCCATAAATACCTTCTAAGCAATGAATATACTCAAATAAAAATCCATGCTCCTGAATTTCATGTTAATATTTGGCGATGCCTATCTGTATAAAAATGTAGTTTCAAATATTAGATTAAATATATAAAAGTTCATTAAAGATCAACATGACAGATGATATTAGCAAATAACTTTAATGATAGAAAACACTAATTTTGAACCTGAATTAAGTGAAATGTTATCCCCCAAAAAATTCCTTTTCCTCATTAGTAGACCTGTATTACAAAAAAAGTACTCAATTAGTAGTATTATATTTTAAGTTTCATCAACAAAAATTTTGTAAAAATTTGTGTTATCTTCTGTAATATAAGTACCTGTATAACATCATTAATTTTGCCTCTTGAAGTGAAAAGTCTAAAATATTTACTATCTGTACATTTACAGGGAGAGTTTGGTAAATCCGGACATAGATTAAGTAACATTTTCATGGGTAGCCCATCTATTTCATTTCCAAAGACACTGTGGTCAGCAATGATCACTGTAAGTCAAAAACTTTCTAATTATCACTTTGTCTCTGCTGTACTTTTCTGTAAATGCATTTCATCTTTCTTTGGTAGTAAAAACTACCAAATGACCTATGTCACCCTGGGATCTCATATTCCCACCAAAATATCAATGTGGAATCCTCACCATCATTTGAGGCCTGCAGATGACAGCCACCATATAGCTAACATTCAAGAATGCTGGTGCTCTCTTCACCAGTAAATTTCTCAATTGTGAAGGAAGTATCTTTGGGCCACCTTGGGATGTGGAGAGTAGAGACAGGGTGTTCAGGGAACACATTATAAATGTGCTTCAACATTGTTGTATTCCTAAGACTCCAGATTCCTTCACACTTTGCCAAGGAAGTTCAGGTATGTCAATCTTATTAAACATAAGCCATGGCTGAGTCAATCTGTCAACCAGGCAAACTGCTAGAGCCACATCTAGCTTCACGAGATAAAATATTAAATCCGGGGTTTCTGGTAAGTGCACTCACATCAATAAGTTCAATAAAATCCAGTCCACTTGTTATATTTCATTCTCCTTGGTCTAATACCCTTGGAGTAAACTCCCACATGTATTTTTTTCAGGATTCTACCACTAAAATTAGCATGATCTTACAACTATTTTAGCATGTAAGTTATTTCCTCCTGGGTCAGACTTTGTACTTGCCCTTAGGGAACATGCTGAGATCGGGTCCTTATTATGGGTATAGTGACAAAAGGAATGGTCAGAATGAGTTTTGATGAGAAGAGGTATTTCATGGCAAGGCAACTGCCCCATTATTAAAGTTTATTCAAGAAACAGAAGGCTGGTCTCTCCAGATATGTGAGGATAGGCATCTCCTGCTGGCAAAGGAGGTCAGATGACTCAGGGGTTCAGAATTCTGAGCTTGCTATGAATCCATCCTGATGTCCTTCTTTCGAGTCTAAGGGTCATTATCTTTTCTAGTTGATACCCAACCTTCATTTGAGAAACTTGAGAATCTATAAATTCAAATTCAACTTTCAACTCTGAAATCTGTGCAATTAACTTTTGTGTCTTATTTTCAGCAAACAAGAGAAAGAAATGATATTCTTTCAGGGCTGGTCTGGAAGCTTCTTAATGATCTAACTATGACTCAAGCTCAGAACTTAAAGAAGCAGGCTTTTTTTTTTCTTTCTTTCTTTTCTTTTTTCCTTCTGCAAGTGCTTTAGGGCATTCAGATGGAGCCATTCCATACTATCGCCTGTGTAGTCATCGTCGCTGCTGCAATAGTCAAATGCAGAGGACATTTGGTTCTTCCAAGGCTCTTGCTTTAGTAAGCACTTGAAAAGCAACCACAGGTAGTAGTTTTATTAACTGTGATGTCACTGCATGCCACTGGTTACTGGAATTCCATTTGCCATTAGCAGGAAGTTCAGCACTGCATTCAAGATGAGGGACACAGCCAAAGCAAACCCACAATTCCATTGCTGATGTTCTGTCCTACTGATTTCGGTTCTAGACCCCAAAGAAAAGGATAGCCACCTGCTAGTGTTTCTGAGGGGGCATGAATATTGGAAAACTACAAGTGGAATCTTCTGCTACTTCCCTAACCGTCCCTGCCAAAGTGAAGGAGTGAGGCTGGGTGATGATGACAGCAACGGTATGCAAACAAGAAGAGTGAGTGCCTTCTTCTCCAGCCGTCTGGTCTTCCTCCACCCACCACTATTAGAGGCAGCACACCTGGGGCCAGGCACAGTGGCTCATGCCTGTAATCCCAGCACTTTGGGAGGCTGAGGTGGGCGGATCACTTGAGGTCAGGAGTTTGAGACCAGACTGGCCAACATGGTGAAACTCCATCTCTACCAAAAATACCATCTCTACTAAAAATACAAAAATTAGCCAGGTTTGTTGGTGGGTGCCTGTAATCCCAGCGACTCAGGAGGCTGAGGTGGGAGTACAGGAGAATCGCTTGGACCTGGAAGGCAAGAGGTTGCAGTGAGCCAAGATTGCAACACTGCACTCCAGCCTGGGTGCAGTGAGACTCTGTCTCAAAAAAAAAAAAAAAAAAAAAAAAAAAGGAAAGGAAAGGCACACTTGGAGGGAGCTGGTAAAGCAGAAATGGGATTTGCAAAGTCAGCCCCAAATCACAAAGCCAAGTATAGAAGCATGAGTTTGAGTTTGATACTGAGAGAATAGCTTAACAACTGGCTCACTAATAAAGTGCACTAGGATGAAGTTTTAGCCACTTTTTCATTTAGTACACTTGTAAGACATGGTTAGAGTCTGGGCCATAATTAAGGATATAGGAGAGGACATATATTTTCCCTTGAAAAGAAAATATTATTGGTTTCCCTATGAAAATGTTTCTTTTTAAAGTAGTCTCTGTGGAGTCACTCATTTACACTGTGAGCATTATTTATTAGCTCACGAATTTATAGAATACAAGTCAGGATGCACCTTCTAGGTTTATGGTGTTTGCTGCTGGGGGATTCTGTAGAATGGGAAAGAAACCTCATTTAAGCTAAGTTATGTTTTCAGCTGTGCCAGTAGCCAATTTGTTTGAAGTTGGCTAGAGTCTTAGTCAATTTTCTTTTACCACAGTCCGTTATTTATCAACAGAGGTCTGTGTTAAAGAGAGAAAGAGATGAAAGAAAGAGAAAGAAAGAGAGAGGAACGTACATTTAAAAATATAAAAACACCTCATCCCAGCTCCTTAATCCATTTCCACAGTCTGCCAGGGATTTAAGGAGAGGGAAGGAAGTGTGAGTCCCTTGCTTTAGGCACTGATTATATAAGGTGAGATTAATTTTCCCACATCATGTATGGAATCCATCTCCTTGCTTGGCAGTCATAGTTCTGCCTCACTTAAATCTATTTGCATCTAGCTAAGCCCACAGAGGAGGGTGTAGCTTAGAATAGAATTTTGCCTTTCCAATGCTTCTTTGGGAACTTTTCAGGATGATGATAAAGGAAATAATATGGTTAGCTTCATACGTGCTCATAATTCTTCTGCAACAAAAATTGAAAGCGAGGGGTTGAGAGAAAGGAAGAGACCTGACTCTCTTCTGGGTCATGCTGGAATGCGCTGTTGGTTTTCAAAGTGTGAAGAGTGTTTTAAGATAGTAGGGATCAGGGACAGGCCAAATGGACCCTGTGATGGGGGCCTCTCTTATCCTTCACTGCAGTTAATTAATAGCCTAAGGGAGAAGATAAAGGAGAAGAGAAATGCTTTAGAAAATAAATAAGACGTGGGTACAGGGTCAAGTAGTGCTCTCGCTGTAGAAGGAGATGATTATTGTAATTAGCAGCAATGCATATGGATCGTGCCAATTTGTGAAAGCTGTGAGAGTGCCGTATTTCTTCTATTCTCTCCTCCTACAATCCTCTGCTAACTCGGCTACTCCTGTTAACCTGGTTACTCTGCTGTCTCTGTGTTTCTTCTCTTTCTCTACCTCTGTGTGTGTGTGTGTGTGTGTGTGTGTGTGTGTGTGTCTGTAGGTAGCTAGATACATGGCTGTGGTAAGTAGTTCTACAGCAGGCAAATATCCCAAAACAGTCGAAAGGGGCAATGTTCTTAGTTGAATGAGACTCAAAATGCAACCAAGTTCATGGTTGCTTGTGATTAATATGAACTAACCCCCTCCCACTTGAGGATGAGAGAGGAGGATTGTGTTGCCTTAATATTCATAACAGCTCATTATCTCGCTTATCAAAGAATGACTGAATTTTAAAGCTGGAAGGGCTTTAGAAATCACATTTTCTAACTTCTTATTTTTAAACATGAGAAAGCTGAGGCACGATAGGCTGAATTATGTCTCTGAGGTAACACAGCTGGAGGAAAGCTGGGCCAGGATTGGAAAACAAAGGTTTGCCAGTAACTTTATTGCTGCTTCTTACGTGTGATGTACACATGAATAGAAGAGGGTAAATACAATATGTATGCATAATGTAATATGTAAATACATTCAGCTATATTTGCATATGACATTTTTTTAAAAACTGCTCTTTCTACTTTTTTTATGTACAGACGTGGGTTCAAAGATCTATTAAGCTTTAATGCATACATTCTTAGATTAAAAATTTGTTATTTGTTGAATATCAAACTATATCCTTGATAATGTCACTCCTTTTATCTTTCTATATTCTGCCTTTCAAAAGCTTCTATGAGAACTTTTCAGGATAATGATAAAGGAAGTAATGAGGTTAGCTTGACATATGCTTAAGTTCTCTTTGATAACCCTGTCTAAGGAAAGGTTCCTCAGGAGACAGAATGGTCTCTGAACTACGAAGAGAAGAACAGGAAGCAAAGGATACACAGACGGGGTAGAGGTAACAAGAGAAAACTGCAGGACCTGGGCACTGATCTCTAAGTTCCTGCTTGGTCTCTTTTGGAGACCTTTGCTACTTTGCATATTCACCTTTGAAACTTTCTTTGGGTTGCTTCTTTTAAAAAGAGCAGTCTCTTTTCAAAACAAGACATACAGACAGCCAACAATCATATGAAAAAAAAGCTCAACATCACTGATCATTAGACAAATGCAAATCAAAAACCACAATGAGATACCATCTCACACCAATCAGAATGGTCATTATTAAAAAGTCAAAAAATAGAAGTGTCTGTTCATGTCCTTCGCCCACTTTTTGATGGGGTTGTTTGTTTTTTTCTTGTAAATTTGTTTGAGTTCATTGTAGATTCTGGATATTAGCCCTTTGTCAGATGAGTAGGTTGTGAAAATTTTCTCCCATTTTGTAGGTTGCCTGTTCACTCTGATGGTAGTTTCTTTTGCTGTGCAGAAGCTCTTGAGTTTAATTAGATCCCATTTGTCAATTTTGGCTTTTGTTGCCATTGCTTTTGGTGTTTTAGACATGAAGTCCTTGCCCATGCCTATGTCCTGAATGGTAATGCCTAGGTTTTCTTTTAGGGTTTTTATGGTTTTAGGTCTAACGTTTAAGTCTTTAATCCATCTTGAATTGATTTTTGTATAAGGTGTAAGGAAGGGATCCAGTTTCAGCTTTCTACATATGGCTAGCCAGTTTTCCCAGCACCATTTATTAAATAGGGAATCCTTTCCCCATTGCTTGTTTTTCTCAGGTTTGTCAAAGATCAGATAGTTGTAGATATGTGGTGTTATTTCTGAGGGCTCTGTTCTGTTCCATTGATCTATATCTCTGTTTTGGTACCAGTACCATGCTGTTTTGGTTACTGTAGCCTTGTAGTATAGTTTTATGCAGCCAAAAAACACATGAAACAATGCTCATCATCACTGGCCATCAGAGAAATGCAAATCAAAACCACAATGAGATACCATCTCACACCAGTTAGAATGGCAATCATTAAAAAATCAGGAAACAACAGGTGCTGGAGAGGGTGTGGAGAAATAGGAACACTTTTACACTGTTGGTGGGACTGTAAACTAGTTCAACCCTTGTGGAAGTCAGTGTGGCGATTCCTCAGGGATCTAGAACTAGAAATACCATTTGACCCAGCCATCCCATTACTGGGTATATACCCAAAGGACTATAAATCATGCTGCTATAAAGATACATGAACACGTATGTTTATTGCGGCATTATTCACAATAGCAAAGACTTGGAACCAACCCAAATGTCCAACAATGATAGACTGGATTAAGAAAATGTGGCACATATACACCATGGAATACTATGCAGCCATAAAAAATGATGAGTTCATGTCCTTTGTAGGGACATGGATGAAAGTGGAAATCATCATTCTCAGTAAACTATCGCAAGAACAAAAAACCAAACACCGCATATTCTCACTCATAGGTGGGAATTGAACAATGAGAACACATGGACACAGGAAGGGGAACATCACACTCTGGGGACTGTTGTGGGGTGGGGGGAGGGGAGAGGGATAGCATTGGGAGATATACCTAAAGTATAATAATAATAATAATAAAAAAAAAAGAAAGGTCAAAAAATAATAGATGCTGGCGAGGTTGTGGAGAAAAGAGAACACTTACACACTGCTGGTGAGAGTATAAATTGCTTCAACCATTGTGGAAGACAGTGTGGTGATTCCTCAAAGACCTGAAAAACAGAAATACCATTGGACCCAGCAATCCCATTACTGGGTATATACCCAAAGAAATAGAAATCATTCTATTATAAGGACACATGCATACGTATGTTCACTGCAGCACTATTCACAATAGCAAAGACATGGAATCAGCCTAAATGCTCATCAGTGATAGACTGGGAAGAAAATGAGGTATGTATACACCACAGAATACTATGCAGCCGTAAAAAAGAACAAGATCACGTCCTTTGCAGGGACATGGAAGGAGCTGGAAGCCATTATCCTCAGCAAACTGACTCACGAACAGAAGATCAAATACCACATGTTTTCACTTATAAGTGGGAGCTAAATGATAACACATGGACACAAAGAGAGGAACAGCAGACACTGAGGCCTATTGGAGGGTGGAGGGTGAGAGAAGGGAAAAGATCAGGAAAAATAACTAATGGGTACTAGGCTTAATACCTGGGTAATGAAAAAGTGTGTAAAACAAACCCCCATAACACGTGTTTACCTACATAACAAACCTGTACATGTACCCCTGAACTTAAAGTTAAAAAAAACAAATAAATATAAACAGCAATTGTGTTGTAGATTCAGGTAGTTCTCTCTGAACTCACACAGCTCTTGTGCTTTGTTGATATTGATTCCCAGAACTCAAAAACAGCCTTCAGTAGCCGGCATAGGCTCATTAGTCATCATTTCCTATATTTACTCTTCCTTTCTTGTTTTCCATCAGAACCTATACCATGAATTGTCAAGTCATTTACTTTAACAAATGTTTATATATTTACCTTTGAAAAGAGCACCATCAAAAATCTTAATTTCAAGTTCCCACTCAGTTACTTAACTGTATGGCTACAACCAAATCACCCAACTTCTCAGAGCCTTACTTTTTTCCTCTGTAAAACTGGAAAATTTATACTGGATCTGCTACTCTGATGAGATAAAGTGGGAGGTGCTTGTTATTTTTTGGTAAGTGTGATGGGCAAAATTCAAAGATGGGCCCTGAGATTCCCAATCCCTGGTATATGCCCTGTGTAATCTTTTCCCTTTGAATTTGGGTGAGACCTTAAGTGAATATGATGGAATCTCACTCCTATGATTTGGTGGGTAATCGATCAGCTGATTATGAGTTAAGCAAGAGGGAGAAAATCCCAGGTGGGCCTGACCTAAAGAAGGGAACAGTTAGAAAGGAACTGGAAAGTACTTGACAAAAGACATGAAACCAGGGAGATACTCCTGTATCTCTGAAGAAGGAAACAGCCTTCTTGTGAATTACCTACTGAGGGGTGCACCTGTGAATGAAGGAAGGGTCCGAGTGTGGAGCTGAGAGTAGTCTCCAGCTGAGAGCTGGCAAGAAAGTGGGGACCTCAGACATGAAGCTGAACATGAACAAATTCTACTACCCCTTTATAGAGCTTGGAAACAGACTCTTCCCCAGTCAATCCTCCAGATGAGAATATAGCCCTGCTGAGGCTGTGCTGGAATTCTGACTCACAGGAATTGTGAGATAATAAATTTGTGTTGTTGTAAGCTGCCAAGTTTGTGGTAATTTATTATGCAGCAACATAAAACTAATACACTGGGTGCAGTGGTGTGTGCCTCTAGTCTCAGCTACTTAGGAGGCTGAAGCAGGTGGATCAGTTGAGCCCAGGAGTTGGAGGCCAGCCAGGGAGACATAGCAAGACCCCATCTCAGATAAATCATTAAATAAATGCAACTTAAAATATGCACAATGGCCTAAAAATAAACAAATAGAAAACTAATATAATTATCCAGTACTGCATGCCAAGAGGTGAGGGATAAAGAAAGTGTATATTCTCTCTTCTCACCTCCCAGTACCTAGAGGACAGACTTGTGCCCACCTAGAACAACAAATCTGGAAGGAGGAACATCCAGACCCAGAGACCAGATGCAGTGGCAGCAGTGGCAGATGCTAGCGGTGCTGGAGGTTGGGATAGCTTTCAGGTCAGATGTGACTATGGCATGACTTTGTGCCGCACAGGGCCAGGTTCCCTTAGTTCCTGAGTGTTCTCTGTGTTCTAAGGCTCACATAAATTCTGTGAACTTTCATCATTTTCCCAATACATTTATTTCTGCTGCAATTAATCAGACTTGGCTTCTCTTGTTTGACTCCAAGAACTTGGATTGTTATGGACCATATATGTAAGAGTGCCTTGTAAACTGTGACAAATACTATACTATAAATGTAATGCACTATTTTAATTGTTTCTCTGCTCTCGTTTTCCTTTAGGCTCATATGTATGAACTTAGGCCCTCTCTGAGTCAATTCTTGGTGTCATCCTGCATGCTGATAGTCCCATAAATAAGTGTACCTTTATTCCAATAAATACATGAAAATAACATGTGAATCTATGTAAAAATGAAAAGCTTATTGACAGATCAGATAAGTGAGAACATTTAAGGACTCAAAGTAGAGACCATTTCCTGAAGGGCTTGTTTAGGTTTAACATACTTGCTTTCAGTTGAACTCAAAGGTCAAACAAAGCAACCTCTGTTTCTGTCTTACACCATTGAGAAAACAAATGTCTGCTACTATGAGTGTCTCCAGGGAAGAGGTCTCCTTGACCATTCTTCAGAATGAATGGGAGTGTCAGGAGTATGTATTCTGATGGGTTCAGATTCACTTCTTCACTTGCCAGGAACCAGAACAGAGTTCTGTATGTATCTTTCCAGACCTCTTACAAATTCCTATTATGAAAGGTGCAGAACAGTGAGTAAATGCAATGAAAAGTTTCATCTTTGAAACTTAATTGCAAAGCACAGTTAAAAGCAAGACAAAACAAAAACCATTGTGTTCATCAGAGCCATCTCAGGAGCCTTGCAGGTAGTGGGGGAAAGAAGGGGTGAAGCTTTGGCAAGTAACTACACTCAATCCTTGCAGCTATGCTCTGAGAGTTGCATGTTGAGGTTTTGAGGCTCTAAAAACTTTGAGGGTACCTGCTAGCAGAGCTATTTGTTTTGATTATCTAAACCCAGAACCATTGGGTAAATTTACATATGGCCGCTGTGTCTCTGCAAGGCAAAAGACTGTAACGATGACTTTCTCCAGTCACTACATTTGCATCTAGTCTCCAGCAAGAGGAAATAAGTTTTTTGGCTCTGATCCTTGGGAGAAGAGCTCCAGTGAAGCAGAAGGCTGAGGTTCAGTCAGAGAACGCACATTTTCTGAAGCACAGGGAAGGAGGCAGGAAAAAGAGGAATTAGAATGGTGTGTGGTGCTTTGCTGAATAGCTTCCCCAGGACAATGACTATGAGGACTTCATTTAAGTTCCTAAATACAGAAAAATGCTGTCAACACAACCTCAGTAGAGAAAGCTGCAAAAGTTAATAAATACAGCAACTTCGGCCAGCAGTTTACTTGTAGCACTTGGAATAGAAATGATGAATGCACCAGAAAGTCGGCTGCCAAGTGGTGATGGGAGGGGCAGAGTGCCTTGGTAGTAAAAGCTGCTGCTGCAAGGAGAGGCAGAGCAAGGCCAACTGACCTCATGGGTATCAGAGCCAAACTGGAGAGGACTCCCCTGGGAGCTGTCCCTGGCCTGCCTATGTCATGGAGGAAACTGTTGCTCTGATGTTCCCTAAGTTGATTTAACTTTAATGGTATATCCTTCAACACAGAGGGCAGAGTGTGGCCAGGGGACTTGGTAGTCTTGGAGTCCTATGTCATCTATGTGGTCTGATATGGTTTGGCTCTTTGTCCCCACCCAGATCTCATGTCGAATGTAATCCACATGTGTTAGGGGAGTGGCCTTGTGGGAGGTGATTGAGTCATGGGGGCGGAGTTCCCTCCTGTTGTTCCCTTGATAGAGGTCTCATGAGATCTAGTTGTCTGATAAGTGTCTGGCACTTCCCCCTTCTCTCTCTCTCTGTCTCTCCTGCTGCAATGTAAGACGTGCTTTCTTCCCTTTTGCCTTCCACCATGATCGTATATTTCCTGAAGCCTCCTACCCATGCTTCTTGTTGAGCCTGTGGAACTGTGAGTCGATTAAACCACTTCTCTTTATAAATTACCCAGTCTCAAGCAGTTCTTTTTATCAGTGTGAAAAGGCATTTGAGACTTTTATTTCAGAGTCACAGGCTTGGCTGGAAATAAGGATTGTGTACCACTTGATGCAGCAGAATCCACCTGGCAATCAGCTCCTTTTGGTTGATATGAGGCCAGAAAATCTGTTCCTGTGTCCCTTCAGTCTGCATTTATGAACATGGGCTGTGACTTGGTGAGAACTTGTAACTATTAAATTCCCTGTAGACATTGTGCCTCCAGTGAAGGATAGTATAATTTCAGAATTTCAAGGCTCAAAAGATTATAAAGCAGAGCTAAACAAAGCTCAAATTATATCTCCTGGTTCATATAAAAATGAATATGGCTATGAGTGAGGCACTTGATGTTTAGAAAAATTGATCACTGATTTATACACATTGTTCACTTTATTCACATTACTGGAAAATCAGAGCTGCAACTTTTAAACTAAAAGGCTTAAAGTTATATGAGAGAACAAGGGATGCTGATATTTGGAATTTCTTTGACTTACTGCTGGAACCCAATGTGATCAAGGCAACTTTAATGTGCATTCTAATTGGTTGCCTTGGCCAAAGTTTTGGTGTGACTGAGAGAGGGGGGATGATGAAGCCTAGTTAGGAGCTCTGCTACCTACCAGAGAGTGACAACTTGTCCCGGAGTGAAAATATGAACAAGAACCATGTAACAGACCAAGGTCAATAGCAGTGGCACCTCTGTATTGAGCATTTATTCAGTGTCAACTACTGTGCTGGGCTTACCTTCACAACAAGACAGTGAGTATTACCGTCATCATTTTACCAGTTAACAGTTACTTACATAAGGCCATACCGTTAGTAAGTGGTCGAATGATAATGATGATGATATTAACAATCATCATGAGAACTTACCTGGCATTGTGCTTTTCTGTTTACAGAATGAATTTAAATAAATAATTGCACTTGATCCTTAAAGTATGTTGGTGTTGCTATTATCATTTTCATTCTTTGTGTGGAAAAACTTGGACTGAAAATTGCCTTCAAAAATAGCACATATTAAAATAGTAAGTCAAAATTCTTTCTTTATATTCATTGAACGTATACCAACTTTCAGCTGTGTGACATTAAGCAAGTTATTTAACTTATTTAAGCCTTGTTTTCCTTGTATTGACTACTCAAGAGTACAAAGAATGAATGCAATGATTATCTTACCTTGTTTGGTGTTGTTGGGGTTCAATAAATATTAGCCATTTTAATATTATTATTATGTGAGTTTCAGATTTTCTTGGGAACTTTCCATGGGACTTATTTTACAAAACCATCAAAAGGACTTTTTAATAAGGTGCTTATATCCTTGAAACAGTATCCTAGTGTAACCAAGGACAAACTGGATGGAAGATGTATTGTTTACTTACGTCTTTTTCTTAAAGAATATTTTCTCCTCAATATATTGATTCAAGAAATGCATAGTTAATGTCTCCTCTGTGTCCTTTATTGTGCAAGACATCGAAGATAAGCCAATAAACCAAACCCGGTCCCTGTTTTCAAAGAGCTTTCATTCCAATGGAGCAGCCATTTATATGGATAATACCAACACACTGTGGTGAGTGCATTTCAGTGCAGGTGTTTCACTTCTAGGTATTTCCTCAAGAGAAGAGAAAACATATATCCAGTAAAGGCCTTGTGTAGGAATATTCATAAAAGCTTTATTAATAATGAATCAAACTGAAATTGACCCAAATGTCTAAAAAGAAGAAAATGGATTAACAGATTGTGATGTATCCATACATACTACAGCAATACAAATGATGAAACATGGATGCAAAGATATGAATGAGTCTTTAAAACATCATGCCTATACCAACGTAAAGAAGCCAGACTATGTTCATCCTATACAACTTATATGAAATTCTATAATGACACTAATCTATGGTGAAAGGAATCAGAACAGAAGTTGCCTGGACTTGGAGGTGAAACAGGGATTTACCAGGAAGTGGCATGGGAGCTTTCTGGAGTGATGAAAGTGTTTTATATCTTGACAAGGAGAAAGGGACATGGCATAGGATACACAGGTGTATGCATTTGTCAAAACTCATCAGACTGAGCATATGAGATCTGTGTATTTTACTGTATGTAAATCCTACCTTAATTTAAAAATTTCTAAGTATTTTTTGTTTTTACACTATTATAAATTGTATTTTTGGACATTTTATTTTCCAAATCTTTGCTATTAATATGAAGCAATACAATTGATTTTTGTATATGAACCTTGCGTCTTCAGACACTGATAAACTCACTAATTATTTCTAGTAATCAGTTTTTAAAAATACAACTTTTTGGATTCTGCATGGTAGACCTCCTTCAATCTTTCATTTCTCTTAACTATTCTCTTATGTTTCCCATCTTTTGTCTCTCTGTGCTACACTTAAAATAATTTCTTTTAATATTTTAGTTCTCTCTAGTTTTGTCCTTTCTTCTCTCAAACTCATCTATTAGGTTTTTTATTTCTATATTTGTATTTATTTTATTTATTTATTTATTTTGAGACACAGTTTCACACTTGTTGCCCAGGCTGGAGTACAATGGCACAAGTTTGGCTCATCTCTGCCTCCAGGGTTCAAGCAAATCTCCTGCTTTAGCCTCCCAAGTAGCTGGGATTATAAGCGTGCACCACCATGCTTGCCTAATTTTTGTATTTTTAGTGGAGATGGGCTTTCGCCATGTTGGTCAGGCTGGTCTCAAAAGTCCTGACTTCAGGTGATCCACCCACCTTGGCCTCCCGAAGCGTTGGGATTACAGGAGTGAGCCACTGCTCCTGGCCTGTATTTGTATTTGTATTTCTAGAAATTTTACTTTGTTATTTTTCATATCTGCTAGGTCACTTTTTTTTTTGTACAATTTCCTGTTTGCTGCAGATATTTTCGATCTTTATTTCTTTAAACATGGCTATTTTGTAGCTTGCATCTAATTGTTCCTATACCTGAAGCCTTTCAGGGTCTATTTATGTAGTCTATTATTGCTGCTGTTTCTTTCTCATCATAACTTACTTTCTTGTGGCTTGGTTACCATGAACTCTGCACTGCTCATTGTCTAGAAGACATGATTTCTGGTAATTCCTGTGACTTGGGTGAAGGTATCCTTCTCCAAATAGTTTTGCCTTTGCTTCTGTGAGACATTTAGGAGCACTACCTCTCTGTAACCAATTTATATTAAAGTTATGGCTTGAAGTTTTCTGGTCCACCCGGGGTTTCAAATTTAGGCTAACAATTCTCAGAAGCTAATCTCTAGACAGACTACTCAGGGACAGGTTATGTGTTGTTTTTGTTTTTCTCCTTTATTTAGCACTAAGACACTGCTATCTTAGGACTTTTTTTAAACAAGAGGAACGGGTAATTTTTACTTCCTGAAGGTTTTACCTTTGGGATTCTAGGTTAATATAAGTGGGGGTCTAATATTAACTTTCCAATATGGGTGGGCTCTAGGCTTTTGACTTCTGTCCACCTTATTTTGTGAGGTCTTCAAAACTGGAGCCCAGTTCTCCGTATGTTCTTAAGACAAAAGGCTTTGTTTGGCTGTGTCTCCACCCAAATCTCATATGATATAGTTTGGCTGTGTCCCCACCCAAATCTCATCTTGAATTCCCACGTGTTGTGGGAGGTAATTGAATCATAGGGGCAGGTCTTTCCTGTGCTGTTTGCGTGATAGCGAATAAGTCTCACGAGATCTGATGATTATATAAGGGGTAGTTTCCCTGCATAAGCTCTCTTCTCTTGTCTGCCGCCACGTGAGACATATCTTTCACCTTACACCATGATTTTGAGGCATCCCCAGCCATGTGGAACTCTGAGTCTATTAAACCTTTTTTTCTTCCCAGTCTCGGGTATGTCTTTATCAACCGTGTGAAAATGGACTAATACAGTTTCTTTTCTAGGTAACTGGAATCTCTTAGATCTTGATCTGGTAATTCTTTATTATCTTGTCAGTTTCTTGATGCTTTAAAGGATACTAGAAAATTATTGTATTCATTATTTTTAGTTGATTTTAGCAGGAGAGTTGACCAAAGTCGCCTAGCTCTTTACTATTAGAAATGGAAAAAATAAAATTTGGAATTTGTGTGGTCTGTCTTTCATCATTTCTAAGTATAAAAGTAATCCCCCAAGTTGATAAGTTTCACTATGTAAATTTAAAAAAAAAATCTGCATGGCAAAAAAGAAAATAAAAAAAAGAGAAAATAAATCACAAAGAGGACTAATAGACATTCAACAAGCAAGAAAAAGCATTTAAAATTCTAATCAAGAAACTCAAGCTCAGGAGAAAGAGACCGATTTTCTTTCTTTTTAAAAAGTTTACCATTTTATATATTTAATTCATTCATTCTTAGAGATGAAGTCTCACTCTGTTGCCCAGGCTGGACTCGACCTCCTGGGCTCAAGTGATCCTCCTGCCTCAGCCTCCCAAATAGATAGGACTACAGGCACTCATCATTGCACTTGACTTAGTTTTCTTAATATATCAAAAACTCTATATTATTATCAAACTATATCATTATCAACTCTATATTATTATCAATTTACACTATTTTATCAAGTGTAAAATATTGCCTCAAAACTTAGCACCCTAGGGCAACAAACATTTATAATCTCAAAGTTCCTGTGGGTCAGGAATCTGGGAGCATATTAACTGAGTGATTCCAGCTCAGGGTCCCTCAGGATGTTGCAGTGGAGACATAAGTCAGGGCTGGGTCCTTCTAAGGCTTGCCCAAGGCTGAAGGACCCCGGCTAAAGTCATTCATGAGACTCTCAAAAGAGCCTCTGCTTCTCACCACGTGGTCTTCTTTATCCAGGGCTGCTCAAGACCTGGCTACTGGTGTCCCCCAGAGCAAGTGAGCTTGAGAGAGCCACCAAGACAGAAGCTGATTATCTTTTATGAGCCAGTCTTGGGAATGACATACCATCTCTTCTGCCATATTTTATTGGTCACACAGAGCAACTGTGGTACAATGTGGGAGGGGGACTATGTCAGGGTATGAATACCAGGAGATGGAGTCATCTGGGGCCATCTTGGAAGCTGCCTACCACAAACTCCTACAGTTCAATGAGACAAGCAAAAAACAAACCCCAAGCAGAAAAATGAACAAGAGATATAAGGAGACACTATATATAAATACATGTATAGTAAAGATAAGGACAAAGGTGTATCTTTATGTTAAAATACATCTTAAACATCAAAAGATGCTTGACCTCACTCAAATTAAGAATAATGTAACTTAAAACTGTATTGGGGTGCCACTTCTATCCATAAGATTGGTAAAGATAAACACAAAGTTCTAGCTCACTGTATAGTTGAGAATTTGGGGAAACAGAGCCTCATATTTTGTCAGCGAGCGTAGACTTTGGTAAAACCTCTATGAAGAATAATTTGGCAATAACTATCAAAAGTAAAAATATACATATCCTTTGATCCGATAATTTCACTTCTAGGAATTTATTCTAAGTATATTCTGGCACACTTGCAAAAATGATGTCTGCGAGAATATATTTATTGCAGTATTGACTTGTAATAGCAAAAGATTGGAAACCATCTGAATTTCTATCAATAGAGAATTAAATAAATTATGGTAATATACATATAATAGAATTCTATGCATCTCTTGAAAAAGAATGAAGCAGCCCTCTTTATACTGATTTAGAATTTTCTCCAACAGGTACTGAAAGATGTAAAAGCAAGACACTGAACTGCATGTCATCATTTGTGAGAAAAATACGTACATGCTTGCATGTGAACCGAATATCTCTACAAGTATATCCAAAGGGTTGAGACTTGTAGCTGTTTTGTAGAAGGGAACCAGGTGGGTACAGTGTAGGAGTGTGAGGGAGACTTACTTGTTATGCATTTGTTGTTGTATATGTTGAATTCTATACTATGTACATGTATTAACCACTCAAAAATAACTTAAAAATATATTTTTAAAAAGCATACTGTAAGCCTGGGCAACGTAGGGAGTACCTTGTCTCTACAAAAAATTTAAAAATTAGCCTCGTATGGTGGCATATGCCTGTAGTCCCAGCTACTGAGGAGGCTGAGGCAAGAGGATTGTTTGAGCCCAGGAGGTCGAGGCTGCAGTGAGCTGTGATTATGCCACTGCACTCCAGTCTGGGTGATAGAGAGAGACCTTGTCTCAATAAAAAATAAAAAATAAAAATAAAAATAAAAATAAAATAAAATAAAAGGATATAGTAATGACCTGAAATTTAGGTGCCCTAATCTAAGTTGGCATCAATAGAAATAAAGAGAAGTAGAGCTGGCAGGACATGGTGAATCGTTGGATTGGAGAGTGTGAGAAGAGTTCAACTTGATGATCCACTTCCTGCTACAGGCACCTGAGTAGATGGAAGATAGGGAACCTAGGAGAATACCTCTGATAAGAAAACTTACGTATTTGATAAAATGATTAAAGTTTATAGAAAAAAATACATTTTTAAAAAGTCAAGGCTATTCTTTTTTGTACTCTACTATAAGCTTCTTGCAACTAGATGTTATATTATAAATTTTCTTATAGCTCTTACAGTACGTAGAACGGTGTCTTACTTGTTATAGATGCCCAATAAATATTTGTTAGATGAGTGTCTGAAAATCAAATTTCTAAAACACTGTTTTATCTTTTCAGAAGGTGGATTAAATATTTGCCTAAATGCAAAGTGTGAGCATCAAAGAGGTTGAAAATGTAATATCTCATTATCTCTTTACTCAAGGGTGAAGGGGCATAAGTGGAGAAAAGATGAAGTTTATGCAGCAAATTGCCAACTGGAACAAGGCACAGAATTTTCAAAACACAAGATAATTAGTTTTACTATCTCTTAAAAAAAGAGAAGAGTCCATTTAGCCACCAGAGGGCTCTCATCTTCCCATTTAATAGCAGGCCTAGACCCAGACATGAGATAATGTAAAAATGCAGTTGAAAACTAGAAGAGAATATATATATATGTTCAACTACATTTTTTATTTTGTATTTTGTATATATAAAATACACACATATATAGGTATTTCCTTTCTTCCCCATGAAATGTATACTACAATTGTAAAAACATCCTGCCAAGCCTTCTTATCACAACATAAGAAGATAGAAATTCATCAAACGTGCTTGAAATACTCTATCTCCAAATATCAAGGAGGGCCTCCTTGTCTTTTGTTAATTGCAAAATGAGGCCGGGCGCAGTGGCTCACGCCTATAATTCCAACAATTTGGGAGGCCGAGGAGGGCGGATCACCTGAGGTCAGAAGTTTGAAACCAGCCCGGCTAACATGGCGAAATCCCATTTCTATTAAAAATACAAAAATTAGCCAGGTGTGGTGGTGAGTGCCTGTAATCCCAGCTACTCGGGAGGTTGAGGCATGATAATTGCTTAAACCCAAGAGGTGGAGTTGGCAGTGAGCTGAGATCACGCCACTGCACTCCAACCAGGGTGACAGAGCAATACTCCATGTCAAATAATAACAATAATAAACCAAAACAGCAAAATGAATTTGTCTCTAGGGCTCTGTAAGGCCAGGACTGCTTGGGAGGCATGCCTATACACCGGTGGGAAGAAGGAGGGCGCTACAATGGACTGCTTTTCCTTTGCGTAAGCCTCCTGAAATTGGGTTATGTGTTGAAATGTTAATGCTTTGCATAGACTTAGAGGGTTCTAAAATCTAGGATTTCTAGACTCCATGGCATTTACAATATTTCATTGCCTTCCTTTATTGTGTTTGAACTTCAAGTTGAGGAATGGGTGCTGAAACATGTGATTTGGGATCCTCTTGTTGATGCTGTGAAGCCATGCGGACAGTAAGGGAGCTTCCCTTCCATGAACGCCTTCTGCATCCTGGTCCTGCCATCAGCTCCCCTTCCATGAACTCCGTCTGCATCCTAGTGCCGCCATCAGCTCTCCTTCCATGAATGCCTTCTGCATCCTAGTCCTGCCATCAGCTCCCCTTCCGTGAATGCCGTCTGCATCCTAGTGCTGCCATCAGCTCCTCTATACTATGATTTCACACTACTTCTCCCAGGCGTTCAAATTATAACCCGTAAGTAGCCTCCATTGGATTAGTAGAGCCTTTTAGTTAAAAGAACAGAGAAAGAAATGGGTATTTATTGGATGCTGACACTGGGCTGAATGTTCTCAGCCTATTATTATTATCAACATCATCATCCTTCTTCTCAGTAGCACTAACACAAAGCAGGTATTGCATTCCTCCTCTCTATATGGGGAAACCAAGCTCTGAAAGGTTGAATGAGTCACCCGAGATGGTAAATGCTGTGGAAATGGGACTAACTGAATTTAGAGTGTCTGTAAAGCTTGTGTTCTTTCACTCTGATGCTTTAGTACCCCCGTGATGTGAACATATACTTTGGGCTTTCTTTGTCCCTGGGATACCACCCCCTGTCTATGGCATTCAGGGATCTCTGGGGCCATAGCTTGCAGGTGGAGCTTTGAGACAGCATGTCCCATGGCTCTGCAATGTCCACTGAGAATGTGGCTTAATGATGGTTGCAGCAACATGACAGGGGCCCCTCTGCATGTGTGGTAGGAAGGGATAGTGCCTCCTCAACCCTTCATCCTTCACAGGAGGAAGACATGGTGGCCCACAGCTGAGAGAATGCACGCTCAGGGATTTTCCCTGACTTCCCCTTGCCTTAAGCAATGTCATATGAACAGGGTGGTGGCATAGGGTTGGTAGTGAAATCTGTAGCCATGCAGGACAGTGGCCTTCAGTAGCTTGTTCTGGAGGCCAAGCCCTAGACCACCATCTTGTAGGCATCACTAGCCACATGAGACCATGTGCCAAACGCAGACCTGAGCAGAGCAGATGGAGCCCTGTAGCCTGGCCTCTGAGACGGAGCCTGTGGGACACCAAGTCCCTTCACTGTCATGTGTGGAAGAGTCTCCAACATGAATTTTCAAAGAAACACTCACACAGACAGAGTTTTCTTTCTGAAATCTGCTCTACTGAATGGCTTCATCCTAGGGAGGAGAGACTGTTGTTTCCTTGATGGGATGATGTGGGATTTGGGGAGACTCTTGAATGAAAAGAGAAGAGTTTGGCAAGCAGAAGCGGAAGGATTATTATAGGCCTATGAGTCACAGATACTGCAGGCAAACGACGCGGAGAGCGGAGGGTGGGAGGATCCAGAGAAAGGAGGTGAGGCCAGGGGAGCCAAGGAAGAGGAGTGTAGCAGTCAGGGATCTCCAGAGAAGCTGGATCAATGGGATGTGTATGTACCTAGAAAGAGATTTATTTTAAGGGCTTGGTTCCCGTGATGATGGAGGCCGGCAAGTCCCAAATTATCAGGGCAGGCCAGCAGGCTGGAGACCCAGGGGAGAGCCCGGGCCACAGTTCAAGTCCAAAGGTCATTTGTTGGCACAATTCCCACAGGGTGCCTCTCCGGCTCCAGTAGTCTGGCCTCTTGCTAAGGAAGTGCACTGAGGTCCCAGGGAGACAGGAGACAGCTCCACCAGAAATCTTTGCAGAGGCATCTGAGCCATTCCCGGAGCCTGGCTCCACACTCCACCCCAAAGTCACCTCTGCTGTTGCACCCAAAGAGACCAGGCAGTTGGTCATGCCATAAAATGTGCTGAGCACTTGCGTGACTAGGCAATGGCTTTGCAAGAAAGCTTGGAACAAAGGCAGTGGCTC
Source organism: Pongo abelii (assembly GCF_028885655.2). Taxonomy (NCBI): domain Eukaryota; kingdom Metazoa; phylum Chordata; class Mammalia; order Primates; family Hominidae; genus Pongo; species Pongo abelii. The sequence goes on from NC_071990.2 coordinate 11,628,540, forward strand.
TCTCAGATGATGTTCAAAACAACCTGAAGACCTCAGCTGCTGCCATAGGCAAGGAAAATGGACAAGAATTCCCATACTCCAGGTGGCCTTCAACCTTGGCTGCACATGGGAATGACCTGGAAGTGCTTTTAAGATTTCCAATGCCCAATCGCAGCCCAGACCAATTCAGAAGCTCTGGAGGAGACATCTAGGCATAAGTACTTTTAGAAGGTCCCCAGGCGACTCCGAATCTGCAGGCGAGGCTGAACGGCTCTGCCATATACTCTTAGCAGCAATTTGTATTTCCCCTTTCCCTTTCAGGTCCCCTTCTGTCCATTTGCCCACTTGCATGCCTGTTAAGGCTCGGGCTCAGGAAAGAGGGTGTTTCCACCATAACACCCGTGTCCCTGAGCTTGCACCCTTCCCACAGTGCCTCAGAAGATTTGAAATGAAAATGTTTAATGTTTTCACCTTGAGGAGACAGAAGGAAGGGCTGATGTTCCAGATATTGTGAAGGGAACAGAAGCAGGATTTGGTAGAAGTTGTGTGGTTTAACGGAAAGTGGGTAGGTGTCAGAGCCAGCCAGAATGAGCTCTGTGCTGTCACTGGGTAATTCTTTGTTGGAAAAATCTGTCAACCTTACTGAGCTTCAGTTTCTTTATCCTTAATATTGAGAGAATGATGCCTGTCTCTCTGAGCATGGTGAGACCTAGAGATAATGAATTGCAAATGCCTATCCTGTAGTGGGCACTCAACAGATGGTATACATTACTGGTGACTCTTTGAACCAGGAAAGACACATGAGAAGAGTTAGAAGCTGGAATTTAGCATCTCAATCCCCTCATTTGTCAAATAGGGATAATGCATTGGGTTGAATATGGTCTCACCCCTTTCACCCCCAATACGCATGTCCACCTAAAACCTCAGAATGTGACCTTATTTGGAAATAGAGTCTTTACAGATGTGATTAGTTTAGGATCCTGAAATAAATGATCCTAGACTTACAGTAGACTCTAAATCTGTGACTAGCACCCTTATAAGAGAAAGGACAGGGAGATTTGAACATAGATTCCAGATTCTCTGTAAGGTAAGAGGTGCAGAGACACACAGGGAAGAATGCTATGTGGAAACAGGCAGATATTGGAGTGATGTTTTTAGACACAGTCTAGTTCTGTCACCCAGGCTGGAGTCTAGTGGCACGATCTCAGCTCACTGCAATCTCTACCGCCCAGGTTCAAGTGATTCTCCTGCCTCAGCCTCCCAAGTAGCTGGAATTACAGGCGCCTGCCACCACGCCCAGCTAATTTTTGTAGTTTTAATAGAGACGGTACAAGGGGTTTCACTGTGTTGTCCAGGCTGGTCTCGAACTCCTGACCTCGTGAGCCACCCACCTTGGCCTCCCAAAGTGCTGGGATTACAGGCAGGAGCCACCACACCCGGCCACATTTCTATCATTTTTAAGCCACCTAGTTTGTGATACTTGGCTATAGTAGCTCCAGGAAACTAAAACAGATAATAATAGTAACTATACTACTTCTAAGTTATTGTAACTAAAATAAATTTATATTGCAAATATAACTCAATTTAGTAATAGTGAAATTTTAGCTAAATGTGAATTGGGATTATTTAGATGCTAGATAAGCAGTGTAGGGTGATGATTTCTGTGCTAGGAACAAAGGCCACTGGTGCTTGGAGGGCCTTTCAAGTGTGACTGTGTGAGGGATACAGTGAAATGGCAAGAGTTGAGTTCAGGAAGGGACAAGGTGAGACACAATAAGTCAACACCAAAGAGTGCCCTCTCGGGCACCTCCACTCACCAACCAGGAAGAGCAGCTGGTTATCCTTTGATCTCTATCCCACAAGCACCTCATGCACAAATAGCTTAGCATCTTCTTGGCTCTCATCTTGGGGATCCCCCTTAAAGTTATACTTTCAATGCCATCCCCAATAAGCGACCACAGAACCACGATTCATGCAGCCGCGGCATTTTCGTTAAGCCCTAGAATGAATGGGTAAGTTTCCCTTTGTCATTGTGTGTATAGTCATGCAAATAATCCCTGCCTTCCATGCTTGGGGTCTAAAACGGTTCCCAAGTGGACTTAGATATGTTCCTCTGTGAATTGGAAGGGCATTTTGGAATGGTTCTTTCCTTCCCCTTGATTTGAGGATTACATGGAAATCCACACTGCTGAGTGGGAAAACTCTGAATTGGTGTCCAGCAGTTCTTTTGGCCTCTTCCTCTTAGTTTGGTGATATGTGATGGTAATAAAAGGTCATGATGGCAGGATGAGCCTGGAAAAGGAGAAATACTGGCAGTGATACTGCAATCTATTTTACAAGAAAGAGAATTTTATTTAACCACATGATTTTAAAAATTGGCAAAGTTGCCAGGTGCGGTGCCTCATGCCTGTAACCCCAGCACTTTGGGAGGCCAGGGTGGGTGGATCATCTGAGGTCAGGAATTCGAAACCAGCCTGACCAACATGGTGAAACCCCATCTGTACTAAAAATACAAAATTAGCTGGGCATGGTGGCACATGCCTGTAATCCCAGCTACTCGGGAGGCTGAGGCAGGAGAATCACTTGAACCCAGGAGGCGGAGGTTGCAGTAAGCCGAGATTGTGCCATTGCACTCCAGCCTGGGCAAGAAGAGCAAAACTCCATCTCAAAAAAAAAAAAAAAAAAAAAAAAAAAAAAAAAAATTGGCAAAGTTGAGTTAATGCATATATATAAAATGACAACATAAGTGCATTTTAGAATGTAGCTAGAAAAATTTTCATAAGGAATAAAACATGTCTAGATGGGAAGTCTTCAGAATCACGTACCAGATTCCTGGCAAGGTATTGTAACAGTCATACAGTACATGTTTTCCTGACTCTATGTCATCTGACTTCATTATTAGAATCTTAATAAAATTTAGTGTTGAGTGAAGACAAATCCCTAAATTGTAACCAAATATATTTGCTCAGGCCAGACTTAAGCCTCAGCGGAAGGTTTTGTAAGCTCTTACGGTGGAAGGGATCTTTTTCTTCTTCCTGTTAGCATCTCAGAGGAGCTGAGTCTAGCGGAGCAGCTGCTAACAGAGGAAGCTGGGAAAGCCAGGCTTGGCTTCCCAAAGGAACGGCAAGATGAAAACATGCAATCCTCCATGCAGGCCTGCAAATGCCAGGTGGATGACCACCATGACCTTATCCTCAGGCCATGGCATGCATATGGCCAGGGACATACACTTAGTAGGCACTTTATAATGATTTGTATAATGAATGAATGAATCCTGCAGTGTGGTGGAGTGTAGTGTTGTCCAACTTACCGAACTAAGTTGAACCCTATCATTAATATTATTGGATTAAGAAATTCATTATTTTTTAATAACACTATTATTGGATTAAGAAATCAATTTCATGGTCACAACATATTTTAATGGAATAGGAAACAATATCATAGAAAATAAAGGAGCACGTCACCCATATTAAAAGCAAGTATGAGTTTATGAAACTTTTCACACAAGCGTGTGTGTTATGTGTGGTGTTTCTACTGGGTTATGATGTAAAATGTATTTCTGAGGGTATCACTCAAGAAAGATTGAGCACTGTTGGTGGAGTGGAAACTATTTGAGGCATTTGGGTCAGATAGATCTTGATTTGAATTCCAGTGCCACTGTCAGACACTGAGCGTGTTACTTAAATCCATCTGAGCATCACATATGCATTTAAAGTCAACCATATAGTATGCACTGTGCTCGATGAGGGAGATACAGTGGTGAGTAGGACATACTCTTGCCCTCAAAGAAACACAAAATATGCCCTTAATAAGTGTCCACCTCTCTTCAGCACTTCAGGATCTCTGTGACTGATTGGTAAGACAGATGTCTGGATAAAAAGAGATCTTGGAGAAGCTCAATACTGCTTGAGGTTCTTCAGGAGCCAAAGGAATCCTAATTTTTTCTTTGCTCTGTCTTCTTTCTTCTTAAGCATGGCATCAACTCACAGGTAGTAAAAGCTGTGATACTCATGCATTTTGAGGGAAATTTGAGAAATATCAATACCCAAAGCTTCTACCATGGAGCCATTCATGTTATCCAGTCTTTGTTTCCAGAATCATCGTAGGACCGTGATGACAGTAGCACCAACTCTCAAACATAAATTCGAGAAAATGAAAAAGTGGCATTGAATATCTACACGGAACTTCAGAAATACAACAAACACACACACACGCACACACTCATACACACAAACTCATGAGCAATCATAGTAATTTGAACAACAACAAAAACCATGATGTTGAAATTTGGAGGATGTAGAACCTAAGAGTCTAAGAAAGATTAATTTATGCTACCAACAAACACACATTTAAATTGTGGGAAAAAAAGCATGGTGGCAACACAACACTACTCTCTCAAGACACAAAGCAGGCCAGACGTGGTGGCTCATGCTTATAATCTCAGCACTTTGGGAGGCTGAGGCAAGCAGATTGCTTGAGGCTAGCAGTTCAAGACCAGCCTGGCCAACATGGTGAAAACCTGTCTCTACTAAAAATACAAAAACTATCTGGGCATGATGGCACATGCCTGTAATTCCATCCTCTTGGGAGGCTGAAGCATGAGAATTGCTTGAACCTGGGAGGCAGAGGTTGCAGTGAGCCAAGATTGCACCACTGCACTCCAGCGTGGGTGACAGAATGAGACTCCGGCTCAAAAAATAAATAAATAAAAGACATAAAGCAAGTTTAAATTCCTGTAGTGCCAGCCACATAATCAAGGCTGGAAACAGAGTGGCACATCACAGCTATGTCCCCTCTGTCCACCCCTCCAAGGACACGCAGAATTTAGTTGACCTATCAGCTGCCAAAATCATGGACCAGCTTCATTTTGGGGTGCTGTACCCATCAAGTAGCTCTCTCAGGGAGGGGTGCAGAACAATCATAACCTGCATCATTGGCAACTTATACGGTGAAAAATTATGAACTAGGCAAGTTTTGTCCTTGGAGTCTACAGCTGACCCTTCCGCACCTGTTCCTTTACTAACAATATCCTCATTTTTACTTTGCCAAGCGCGCCCTCCCCCACATTAAAACTTCCTTTCAAATCATCAAATATCCTTCACTGAGAATTGAACATGCATGAGTTTCATAGGTCACTTCTTTCAGAAGTATTTATATGTTAAATCTGGCTCTCCATATGAAATGGGCGGCTTTATTGGTGAAAGAATTTTTTGTACATTAGCAAGATATTTAGGGTGGCAGTGAGAACAGAGGCCCTTTTCATGGCCCCGAAATAACTACACCATGCAAGAGGCTGACGACATCATGGTAATGATGATGTGCTAGTCAGACTAGACTGGGCCTTAATGATAAACACTTGCCATCTGTCAGGAAGGGGTGAGAAGTCACCTAAGGTAAAATGAATTATGATGTAAACAAGGTTTGTCTTCAACATCCCCCCGCCTCCTGTTTAAGGATCAGTCTTCCTGACTCGGACCCTAGTAGCCCACAGGCTCTCCTTTGAGTCATCAGGGCCATCTAATCGTCCATTCTAGAGCTTCCCTGCACGCAACCCGTTTATCTTCCAGGCCATTCCTCATCTCCTTCTCCATTTCATCAAAGGTATCTGCTATGTGTCCTCTTCTATCAATGTTCATTCACTACCAGTCCACATGAAACTGTAATTTGCTCATCACTGTAAATAGAATTGTGGTATGTAAGATGGACAGAGTATCTGAAATGAGACAATAACTCTAATGTTGAGACTATCAGCTTCCAGGGAAGCCTAGGGTGGAAGATAACTGGTGATGATGCCTGTAAGGTTAAGAAGCTATAAGGAATCCTCAAGTCCGTCTGTATTTTTGAGTACTTTCTAATGGTGCAGAGTTAGGCTTTGTTGGAGATATAAAGAGGTAGACATGGCCCCTCGTCCCAGGAGTTTGCAGTCAAGCAGGTGGGATGGTGAATTAGGCCATTCTTGCATTGCTATAAAGAAATACCTGAAGGTGGGTAATTTATAAAGAAAAGAGTTTTGATTGGCTCACAGTTCTGTAGGCTTTACAGGAAGAATGGTGCTGGCATCTCCTGGGCTTCTGGGGAGGCCTCAGGAAGCTTACAATCATGGCAGAAGGTGAAGGGGAGCAGGCACGTTATATAGTGAGAACAGGAGCAAGAGAGATGGGCGGAGGAGGTGCCACACACTTAGACAACCAGATCTCGCCAGAACTCACTATGGCAAGGCCAGCCCCAAGAAGATGGCATTAAATCATTCATGAGAAATCCAGTCCCATGATCCAAACACCTCCCACCAGGCCCCACCTCCCCATGATCATGGGGATCATGATTCAACATGAGATTTCGGGGAGACAACACCCAAACTATATCAGACGGAGATCTTGGGAGCCAGGCACTTGCATCCACCACTTTAAATAATCTTATTTAATTGTGGTAGTATCATTATCTAACTTTGCAGACAAGGAACTGAGGCTCAGAGGAGTAAACTATTTTTATCCAAGGTGAGTCTCTCTCCAAGGGGCTGACTGGTGCCCCTCTTAGGACAGTAGCAAGTTGGAATAAAATCTGGCATGCCTAAGGTCTTTAAGGAACAGGGGATGCTTACTTCTTTTGCGTTCCTTTGGCGGCCTACATAGCATACTTAAGCTCCTTCTTAAGTATGTGTCCTCTTATTCACATGCTGAAGTTGCTATACATTTTTAAACAAATAATAAGCGAATAATATATTTTTCTAAAAAGTAACTGATTTTCTCTAGGTTCAATACAGATAGCCAGCCATGGGAGTCAGAATTTGAACTCAGATCTGGTCTGGTTCTGAAGCCTCTCTTCTTTCCAGCTGTGAGACAAAGGAGCAAATATGAGAAGCGCGTTTTGCTCAATTCTGCTTGCCAGGAGAATTTCACAAAAGCCCCGGACTGTGAAGATGTTTGGAAAGATGCTTTGAAGACGAAACCTTTAACAGGGTTAGTGTTTATGCCTCTGTAATATACAACTAGATGCACTCTTACACCCAAGCTTTGATGGGATTCTGCTGCGATGGAAATTCTGAGCAAATTTGATGTGATTGTGCAGGTACCGAACCTCCACTTCCTGTCTGTAAGCAGTGGGCTGAAATCCTGGGCTGGAGCAGTCTCATAGGATCTCTCTGAAAGGCTGTTCCCAGGCTGTAGGCCTTGGTCTGTAGTCCCCAGTAAGACTTCTGAATACAACTAACTTCAATTCTTTAAAAGCTTGACTGTTTTCTTTAGTCGGCATGGCATTCCATACCATTCCAGAAACAGAAGCCAGGGGGATACGTGAAGGAGAGAGCAATGGCGTAGTGTGCGGAGCTGATTAGCTGTTAACTAGCAGAATTGAGACAAGGCAGCTGGCCAAATGCCCTGGAGGGGCAAGGAAAAGCTTTTTCAGAGAGTTGGGAAGTGGCACTCCAGTGAGGTCTGAAGCCATGAAGGTTGACTTATTTATTCCACAGTAGCTAGAAGAAGAGGGGTCTTTCTAGGGAGTGTGACCAGTTGAAGCAAAGGCTTGGGAGGAGGAATAAAAATGTGCTGGAAGTGGGAAAAGGGAGCTGGTTAAGGGGCTGAAAGTTATTCCTTGTGGACCACCTTCTCATCACACGCTCTTTGACCTCATTGTAGTTCAATGAAGGGAAAGAGAGTCAAAAGCAGGAGGGAAGTTTCTCTCTAAGCAGACAGGGGCTCAGCAAACCCAGCCTTCCCTGCAGTCTTACCTGGAGCCATTGCCTGGAGAAGAGGGTGTTCAGGCCACAGTATCCCAAGGCTGGGGGCACCTTTGCTCAGAAGCCCCCTTTGGTGCTGCTCCTCAAGAACCTCCTGGGAGGAAGGGCCAGGGAGCCAGGTGCTTCTCCCTTCCCCTTCTGGAATCCTGGCCAGTTTCCATGTACATAACCCAGCTTAATCCATAGAAACAGGAGCTGCAAGGCATGTTCTTTCTCTTTTTTTCCTCTCCAAGACACGGAAACCTTTATTTTCTCCCTACACCACAAACCGGTACTGTTAAATAATATTGGATAATTGCACCTGTCGTACTCCCCATATTGTGCTGAGGAAAAATAATTGCTGGTTTTCTGCTTTGCCGTTTAGCTGTGACTCCGTCATTTGACTCGGAGCATGTCATTTTCTCCCATTTTAGACTGTGTACAGTCAAACCCTGTGAAAGGACTCACAGATAGCGGCCCTGCGTGTGTGAGTGGGCGCGGGCCTCATTCAGCAACGATTTCTAATTTATACAGCATTGAAAATCCACAGCTATAAATAAACAGTTCTGACTGGCTTTGCTGCCTACTCAAATGCTTTATTAAAAAAAAAAAAAAGTCACCAGCAACTGCATGAGAAAGGAAAACAAGAATGTCTGGATGTGGATTCTGGCTTCTGAATCCTGGGCTTCGGAGTGGGGACACCCCACCTTGGGACCAGCTCAGTGCTCAGCCCCTCCAGTTTTTGGAAAGCCTGGCCTCCTCGCTCCTCGCTCAGCCCCTCACGCTCCCCACGTGTGGGTGCAATGTGTTTGGGGATTACAGTATATGAAACTGGCTTCCTGTTATGACAAGTATTGCAAGTGAGTAGGTGCGGAGGAGCTGAAAATAGCTTAAGAAATGTAGGACCCTTCTGGGGAGAGAATGGGGTTAAGGCATTGTTTAGGCAACAAGACAAGTCTTCTACCCAAATTCAAAATTGGTTTCAAATGTGAGACAGCAACACTGGAACAGAAGCATGAGTATAGGCCAGTCCCTGGGGTAGTGGTGTCGGTGTCCTTCCTCCGCCTGTAATGGGGACAGTTTCCACCAATTTGGGATCTCTTGACCACCTTCTTTTGTCCAGTTCTGCAAGATGTGGACACATTTTTGTTTTGTTTTTTAAATAAAGGTTTTTGGATGACCCGGTACTGCTTTGCTCTGTAAGAAAGAGGAAGGACAGTGGGCTCAGGAGTCAACTATCTGTGTGGCCTTGGACTTGTCATTTCCCTGCTCTGAACGCAGAAGTGTGCTGGAGCCAGTTTGCACAGGCTCTCGAGGACTAAGTGGTTGTCCGCATCTCTTCCCAACTCTACATTCAGCAACATGCTGCCAGCTTGAAAAAGGCCATGGTGAGAGTGTTTACACCATGGAAATGAGCACACATTATCAATCAGAGCCTAACATCTTTTCCCCAGAGAGCTGGTTGTTAAACATTTCCCAGCACACCACCATCAGAAACTCAGTTTGCTCATTTGTAAAATGAGAACGTAACTCATCTCCTACTTACAAAGTTTCCGTGGGCTAAAATAAGTGGGAGTGGTGATAAATTACTTGACACTATACAAATATTGCTGGTATCATCATGTGGTTGCTATAGTTGTCATTTTCTATTAAGGGCCTAACATAGTGCTACGCGATCTGCAAACACCATATACCTTTTAGCAAATGTTTAATCAGTGTGTTATTGTTTTGTTGTTTATCTTGTCTTAAGCTACTGCAGCACCAAGCATGCCCTTGTGTGCTTAGGCGTGTGCTCAATGGGAAATGGTTCCGAGACATTTCTAGTGTTGGAAGAGATATTGCACAATGGCCAGGCATGCTGCAATCAAGGTTTAATTTGGTCCTAGGGCCAGTAAAGCCACAAATAGAAATTTGCAGGCTCATCCCCACCAAGAGCTTACTGTGACTGAGAGTTACATAGCCCGAGTCACCTCTCGGGTGTGGAAAATTTGGGTGATCCCCTGAGGGCTTCACGTTTGGGGAATTTCCACTGTGGCAACTGCTTCTGAGCTCCCGCTGAGACCAGGTGCTTGGAGCAGTGAAGAGGCAGCAGTAGATGTGGGGAAAGAGGTGGTATTCCCAGCTCCATCTGGAAAAGACTTGAGGCCCATATTAACAGAACAATAGAAAAAGAAGTGGGGATTAAGCATGTTTCTTGGTGCCTGTCCTGGTCTTCCCTTGGGCTGCCTTCCTCCCTGAGATATTGTGTCCTCTTCTGTAACCCTTCAAGACCACTCTTGCTCATTTTTACCAAATTTCTCCTATATAATGTTAGGTTGGGAAGTCCAAGTCCAATTTCCTTCAGTGTCCACACCCCAACCCATATGAGCCTAGTGACATACTAGTAGACTCAAATATGTTTACCCACCAATAGCCATTTGCCATTTGTGTTCTTTAAAAAATGTGCCCACAAATAAAGTCCAGGAAAATAACACTAGGAAAATCACAGCAGGGCTCTTGAAACCTTGTTAAGCATCTGGAAATCAGCTTTGTTAAACCACACACTAATTCAGAAAAGTGCTTTGTAGCAAAGCAATCTCAACAGCCCCTATAATTCTATCACTTCCCATCCAGATTCTTCTGCAAGTAAAATGTATTAATATACCATTTATTTGATGAATTAATCAGTATTCAAATGGAAGAGGTTTTGACAATGTCACTATGTTTGATGTTTATACCTGCCCTGAATGCTTGCTCAGAAGAGAAACAGATTTCCCCGTATTTCTTATAACTTACTTTTCCATTGTCTTCAATTAATTTGCTACTATCCCAAGTAGACAGATAACTTCAGTAGTAGCCATCTCCCTACATTTTTAGATCACTGAAAAAAATGGAAGAGCAATCCATGAAAATAACAGCTTACTGAAATGCTTGTTTTTTAAAGAAAAGTTGGGATTATTTAAAAAAAAAAATGGCCCAGGACCGGTAGCTAGGAGATCTGAGAGAGAGAAGTCATTGCCTTGGTTCTGACACTAAGTAACCCTTTTGCCTTGTGCAGGGGTAACTTCTCATCTAGGTCCTCAGCATCCTTCTCTGTAAACTGAAGAGTTTAAATGACTCTAAGTTCCTCTCTCTCTCTAGATGTTCTCTAACACCAAGTTTATGTGAGTTTCTTTGGCCAGATTTTAACCAGAGACCATCCTCCACGAAGGTCAAAGGTAATTAATTCTGAGATGGCAGGAGTTGTTTTTGGCCTGTGCAGTCAACCTTTCAAAAAACCAAGAGTTCTCAAGTTAAGCTACCTTCACGAACCTCTTATTAAATTTAAGTATCACTCTCTGTCCCTCCTACTTTCTATGTTGCTCCACCACCTCCCTCCACCAGAAAAAAAAAAAAAAAAAAAAGATGAGAAAAATCTCTTGTGTTTTCTTCCTTCTTGGTTCTTGGAAAATGGTGTGCAATCACTTCCTCTTCTTCCGCTGCCTCATGTCACCTGTACAAACAAGAACAGAGACAGACCTCAGGCTTCAGGCTTTCCCTAATGGGTATTTTTGTGTGGGTAGAGATTCACTCTGACTTGGGGCAGTGGAAAGTTGAACACACTTTTCCCGAGGTGACAAGATACAGTTTTAGGAGTTATGAAAAACAGCTGCCACGATGACAGGGGCAGAGAACAACTCTGCCATCCTCCCTCAGTGCTGGGTTCACAGTTAGCCAGGCACCCACGACGCTGTTTGCCTTCAGGTACTCTGCATAGCTAAGAGGAGGCATATTGCTGTGGCTCTGAGTGAGTGTTTGCAGGCTACACACAATCCATCAGCAAACTTTGAGACTTTGCAGATGGAGATGAAGAGACCACATCAAATTAGAGAGGAAATAGAAGGGTGGATGTTCACCTAATTGGGGTCATTCTGTGACCTCTTAGCAAATGAATTCATCAGCCTGGTGGAAAAGTACTGGCATATGGATTAGGTTTGAGTAAGCTCATTAGAGGGGCATTATTCTACTGAAATTATAGCATTAGATTTGTAGAATGACTTCTATTCAGCCAACAAGTTGGTACTCCATATTTAATGATCATAAATCTTTGTGTAAGCTCTGCAATTTATGAAATTTCATTAGCTCATTATCCTTTGTGCTTGTTGCCACATACTGTCAATGCTACTTTAAAAACTTCTCCTCCATTCCAGAACTTACAGCACTGGTAGTTCTGGCTTGGTATTCCTGCAGCAAATCCATGCTCCTAATTCCACAGTTCACCCTTCAAACCCTGCCACCTTCATCAATTCTATCCTTAACAGTAAACACTGGATATCTTATACTCATTCCATTCTGCTGGAACTCCACTTCTTAGAGGCTATCGTGACTGGTGACTTGAAGTCCTGTTTGTGGCCCCTTAATCACACTGATTTCCTAGGATGGCCACCTCTTGATCATGCAGTCCTCATGGCTGTCCTTGTATTCATCTCATGCAAAATTTTCAAGATCAAAGCTCTCTCTTCTTCCTCTGCTCCTCATCAATTTAGACTACCCCAGTCACTTCAGCTGAGGCTTATTGTTTATCAAGCTTTATGGGTTTCACATTGTTTTCATTGGTGTGTCTACTTCTTTCTCTTCTGTTTTTCCTTTTTTTTTTTTTTTTTTTTTTTGAGACAAGGTCTTTGCCCAGGCTAGAATACAGTGGCACAATCTCAGCTCACTGCAGCCTTGAACTGCTGGGCTGGAGTCCTCCAACCTCAGTCTCCTGACTAGTTGGCACTAGAGGTGCACACCACCATGCCCAGCTTTTTTTTTTTTTTTTTTTTTTGCTTTTTTATTAGATACAGGGTCTTGCTATGTTGCTCAGGATGATCTTGAACTCCTGGCCTCACCACAAGGGATCCTCCCATCTCAGCCTCCCAAAGTGCTAGGATTACAGGCAAGAGCCACCACCCTTGGCCTTATTTTCCATTTTTGATGTGAATTCTCTCCTCCCTAGTTAGGCCTTCTCTACATTAGGTCTATAAGTACAAGCACAGTACCTCCTCTTTCTGTAGAGTATACTCCGGGCCTTTAATGAATTCTTTTTCAATTAAATAACCAGCTCACATACAAGAGGGACAATATAAACTTGGTCAATATAAACTTCTCAAATTCCTACCCCTGCAGTCACTCTGAGGATTCCTAAAACTTTCTTTTATCCATGTTGTTTACCAATCCCCAAGCCCTCAAGCCTAACTGTAATCATAACCTCAGTCCTTCCACCCCAGGTGTTGAGGACTGAAGATTCCCTTCTCCATTTAAGAAATGCAACAGAACACGAAGGTCTGGAGAAAAGCCACCCAGGAGCAGATGTGGTGGTGTGAAGCTCTGCTGGGGGAGGAGAGCAGGTGACTCCTTCCATTGGATTAGAGTCCTCTGTCCAAAACCAAGTAGCTAGGAGGAACACTCAGAAATGCCCACATACCCATCCACATGCTAGAGAAGGCACTGTTCCCAAATGGGTCTCTGTGGCGCTCCCAAAGTCATTTTATTCTGTAGGGACTCACATGAAATGAACATTGCAAAAATCATGTTTCTTTTTGCTTCTAGCAGCTGGGAACTGCGAGTGGGGTCTCAGTCTTGAATTCTCACAGAGTTAAGCAGTTTCTAGGCTTCTTTAAGTCTTCAAATTTATCTCTGACCAAGCTTTTTATCTTTTTCTTTTTTTTTTTTTTTTGAGACAGGGTCTTCCTCTGTCACCCAGGCTGGAAGGCAGTGGTGTGATCTTGGCTCACTGCAACCTCTGCCTCCCAGATTCAAGCGTTTCTCCCACCTCTCAGCCTCCCGAGTAGCTGGGACTACAGGTGTGCGCCACCACACCTAGCTATTTTTTTTTTTTTTTTGTATTTTTAGTAGAGATGGGGTTTCACCATGTAGGCCAGGCTGCTCTTAAACTCCTGAGCTCAAGTGATCCACCTGCCTTGGCCTCCCAAAGTGCTGGGATTACAGGTGTGAGCCACCGCACCCGGCCCTCTGACCATGTTTCTATAATGCGTAGTTGGAAATAAGGAAACGGTTGACTTAATAATAGATCATATATCTTACCCAAACCAAATTCACAAAATGGATTTTAAGTTGTAATTGGAAAATTACGTTTATTATAAATATTTTCTTGATTGAGAAGCATTTTTCCCAGTTGAAAGTATCCTAGTTGGCAGATAGGAAGTTAGATTCACCCCGACTTGTTTTATTCCTTTAACTGCTGTCAGATAGTACCAAGGGCTAGAAATATTTTTATAGCCCTGATATTTCGCCTGATATTCTTGACCAGTTGGTGCTTGGCTGGTGACTTCCAATCGGGCCACTGGAAGCAGAGATTCCAACTGTGTCTCAGGAATTCAGAAGCAGAGATTCCAACAGATTCTAGCCTCCATCTTTGCAAGATCTGAACAGAAACTGCAGGCATGGCCAAGAAATTATTGTTTCAATCAACATCATCATAGATACCATATATAATTATATGCCTTATTATTCCAATAGTTAGAACTCAGGATAAATAAAAACATAGTATTCTCAGAGATTTACACCTGTGTATCTACAACCACAAAAATGAATGCCAGGAATTGAAAATTTGAAGAGCATTTGCCTGGTTTCAGTGGGCTGACTCAGAAAAGGGCAAGAAGATTGTTGGTTGGAGGGATAGCAGGTGTTAGAGAAATGAGGTCTGAGCACTGATAATCCTATGTTCACACTGCAGAAGTCTAGGGAGGACAGGGAGCTGAGGGCTGGCTGGAGAAACTCCTGGGGGAAAGAGGCTGAGGAAGAGGCAGGGAAGCTAATCCAAAGCGGGCTCTTTTTGAGTTTAGGGAGATGAAGTTAGGACAAGAAAGGCAAAATGGAGATAAATTTTTGTCATTGACTAAATGCTGCCCCAGCGGGACCATACTTTAGAAGTACCTGTGGAGTCATCGCATGATAAAATTCTTTTGTTATGGAATAAGCAGAGTTAATAAGACAAAACTCATCTAATTCCTTCATGAATAAAACAAGGAGGTGGACTAGATGGCCTCTAGGCAGCTTTCATCAAGAAAATCTGCCTTTTAAAAAACCTGGTTTATGGCAAATAATATTAAAAGAAAGTTTCCACGTCATTCTGTCCAAGACATATTCCCAGCGCCACTTGGCCAGGCTGGAATTTTCAGCTTACAGTCTGTCCTTAGGATGAGAAGGACCTATGGTCTTAGGGGCCCCGACAAAGGACAGCCTGACTCCTGGCATGTGTCCATCAGGGGCATAGGGAGAGGGGTCGCAGGCCCTGGGTAAGCTGACTGTCTCTCCAACCACCCCCACATAGCAGAGGCCCTGCCATTTGGGCCTGGAGGTGCTTAGCCCCTTTCTGTGCCCCATATCTCTTGTGGGATGATTTTCTCTTCCTGAGGAGCTTGTGTGCTGGTGTCAGCATCCTTGTGTGCTATCAATCATCAAGGAAAAAAAAGAAAATTAAGCACGTAAGGGGCAGAGAAGGGAGCCTTTGATAGGATGTCCTGATTGCCTCTTGCCACCAGTCAATGTGGAAGAGAACCTGCCCCGGGCATGCCTGGGTGTTCAGTCATGGTCATGGTGAGCCAAGCTCTCAATGTCTTGCCAGAGACAGCTTCCCCCATCTGCTTCTATCATGGTTTGAAGTTAACATTCCATCTAACTCCTCCCAAAAAGTAGAAATTGAATCTTTCTTGGGGGATGACTGGTCCCAGTAACTGACTCTGTGCTTGCCCAACCCTCTGCCTCATGACACAGAAAGGCTAGCCCAGGGCAGGGAGTGAGATGGTGACAGGTCAGGCCAGGTGGCCCTGAGGAACCTCTTGTGAGCTTTTTGAGCCTCAGTGCGTTCTTGAAGGACCTTCCTGTGGGCCATGACAACACTTGCCTCCTTGACGCTCAAAGCCAGTTCCCTGCAACTGCGTGCCCTGGGAGGACCTCATCATATACTTTCCAAGTTAACATGTGATTCCCAGTATGGTTTCTTATTGCTGTCCTTCTTGCTCTCTTGTCCATATTCACCCACTGATGTGGCACAGGAGGAGGGAGAAAGTGAGTAGATGTTCAGCTATTGTGACCATCACCACCAACACCCTTCTCAGTCCAGCAGCCCACTGAGGAGAGCACCACACTGCACAAGGATGCCGTAGACAGAATTATCCACCCTGGGAGGAATCCAGGGTCCTGAGATGTAATAGAGCCTTGTCCTCAGACCAGCAGCCTCAGTATGTCTGGAGTATGCGTTAGAAGGGCAGAATCTCAAACTGCACCCCAGATCCACTAAATCAGAATCCACACTTTAACAAGATCTCTGGGTTCCCCAAGATCCTCATTTTGATGAGAATCAGAGGTCTACACAGGCTTGAGAAGCGTTGCTCTGTACCAGTGGTTCTGGATCCCGATTGCAAGGTAAAATAACTGGGAAGCTTTAAAAAATACCCATGTCGAGTCACCATCTCTAGAGATATGGATCTAATTGACCTAAGGCAGGCCTGGGAATTATTATTTTTTAAACTCCCCTAGTGTTTCTGTGATGTAAAAAGCCAAGGTGGAGAACTACTGCTAGAGAGATGCTGTCACATTGAGTGGGTCTTGACTGATACTTCGCCTGATATTCTTGACACTTGGTACTTGGCTGGTGACTTTGAATCGGGCCACTGGAAGCAGAGATTCCAATTGTGTCTCAGGATTTCAGAAGCAGAGATTCCAACAGATTCTAGCCTCCAATAGCCTGACCTCCTATTCGCTATAAGTACCTGAGGATGTGCATCATCTCTGTCCGTCCGCTGTCAGGTAGCTGTCACCTTTAATCACTTGCAGCTGGGAAACTGGTAATTTATACATCAACTCGAAGGGGAGAATGAGGGAGAATAAGATGACCAGCAGCAGTGACTAACTCTGTATGCCAGGTCCTGCTGTAGGCGCTAGATCCTCAGCAAGTCATCTGAGGTTCTCCGTGAGCCCAGGAGGAGGCCACTAGCATTATCTCCACTAGGACAAGAGAAAGCTGGGGCACAGAGACCTTCAGTGTCTTACTCAGTGTCACAGGTACAAGTGGCAGGGCCAAGATAGAAACTGAGGCAGTTTGGCACCAGAACTTTTCTTCTAACCACAGCCCCCGACTGCCTCCCTAAAGCATTCATTTGAATGTCTCCTGTCATCAAAGGGGGCTCAGGCTGTGGAAGGAGGGAAAACATAGGCTTAGCTCTGGCTTTGGACAGAATACGTGGCTATGTATAAGTTTCCAGAACCGAAGATCTGGAGAAAGGCTCACTGGTAGGGGAACCAGACAACTGAGTGCCCAAGCCTAGACGATATTTAACCTTATGAATACTGGCACAGCAGGAATAGACAGTGATCGTCTCAGGCCACCTGGGCTTGGTGGTCACTCTACTTAGAGGCTGTTTGATCACTGAGGAATTGAAGTGCATCGCCATAGAATACATGGTTGGTTTGCGGCCAGGTGAGGGACATACCCTTTTTTTTTTTTTTTTTTGAGACGGAGTCTCGCTCAGTCGCCTAGGCTGGAGTGCAGTGGCGCGATCTCGGCTCACTGCAAGCTCCGCCTTCTGGGTTCACGCCATTCTCTTGCCTCAGCCTCCCGCGTAGCTGGGACTACAGGCACCCGCCACTACATCCGGCTGATTTTTTGTATTTTTAGTAGAGATGGGGTTTCACCATGTTAGCCAGGATGGTCTCGATCTACCCTGGCTTTCTTGATTCCTATTCCAGTGCTCTTTCCCCTGTTTAATACTTTCTGCCCTAACATGCGTGTCTTCAACAACTCTCTAACTGGTACGCCTTGTCATCACCCTCCTATACTCCTTAAAACTCCCTGCCCAATACTCTACAGCCATTGTAGTCACTCCTTATCTGTCATCTCCAGAACACCTTTGCAAAAAGTTGTACTTTACACCTAGGAAAAAAGGCCCTTGGATATTCTATTGTCCGCACTGATTGAGGCAATGAGAAAGCTGATGGAAATAGGGGATTTTAAGATGAAAAAGACATACCCCTAATCCGTAAGATACCCGAGGTCTAGTGGAAAAACAAATCCCTAAAGCAGTAGTGAAACAGCAGTCATGATAAAATGGTAAGTCTGGTGACTGGGAGATAAAGGGGGAAGCACTGGGAAGGACATGAAGTCCAACCTGGGCTGACCAGGGAAGGCTTCCTGGAAGAGGCGAGTGTTGAAATGAATGAGTATGAGCCAGGCAAAGACTGGAGGATAGGAGAGACAGAACCCCGTGGAGGTAAGAAACAACATCAACGTGGAGGGAAAACCAGCAGTTTGGTGCCACTGGGGCACAAATATAGAAGAGGAAAAGCCAAAGCAGGGACTGGGTCACAGAGGCCTTTGTGTGTCATTCCAAGGGTGTGGACTTTCTTCAGTCAATTGGGGGAAGCCTTAGAAAGTGTTTTCAGTAGAATAGGACATGGGGAAATGTGTTCACATAGGTTATTTAGCTTTCAGCAATGTAAAAGTGTTCACTGCATTGCAACTTTAACGAATCTAATAATTCTTATTAAATTATGTATAATTAATAAAGATCTGTTCAAGATTTAATACATTTCTGATCTTATTCTGATGTTAAATAGGACCTTTTACCCATTCTCTTCTTTAAAAAGTTAAAAATCTAGAAAGACCTCGAGAGGTAAGTACAGTCATTTACAATCGTCTCTTTCACTTACTTGAAAACTTGCACGTACATGAGGTAATTAAAGGTCCATATGATGCCAGCTTATCTGTTTATTGGGACCTAATTATAGTTAAAAATTGGATGCAGTACTTAAACAATGAGGCTTGTTAAGAACATTGTGTTGAGAATAGTAATTTCAATAATAATAAATATGATGATAATTTTGTTTTTTAATTCAATGGATGTTTAAAATTCACCGTAGAGTAACAATTTAAAAATTAACTCAATACATTATTGAACTCAATACAATTGATTTTAAAAGTTATTGTTCTCTAAGCTCTAAGTAATCAAGTTTTTCTCTGTACTTCTTATATCTTAAAGCTTCTTTAAATATATATATAGAGAGAGAGATTTGGGGAAGGCATCAGAAATCTTTACCCAGAACTTCAAGGAGCCAAAACTAGTTAGAATTATATGTCAACACATCTGAAATGTCAACACATTTTTTTTTTTGCGATAATTTTCTGTGATTTGGAATCCTGATTGGGAAGTAATTTTTAGTATTCCATTTTTTTAAGTGTTTGCTTTCAAAGAGAATTTTGCCCTTGAGAGTTTCTTAAACCAGTCAAATTCTCCAAGAGTAGAAAACATGTGATACATCCAAGTTGCATGCTTATTTCTCCAGGGTCTCAGCTTCCTCTCAGAAATGCACACTCTGGTACTGAACCTTCTGAAACTGTCAGGTTTTTTTTGCATACACGGGCTTATGTTTTCACACCAGTTCATAGATTGGGCGGAAGATGGCACTTCTGCCATCTCTATTTTGATAGAACAGAATGGCATGTGGGCGAGTGATGTGGGGGACTGGGTGTGACTCTTTGCCTTCCTTATATACAGAATCAGGGGAGAGTTCCTGCGCTTCTCCTGGGGTAGGGAAGCAAGTCATGGGTGTTTTACAGCCTGACTTTCTGGTAGTTACTTTTCCAACAATAAAAAAATATTCTGGGGTGGGGTGGGGAGAGAGGAAGCAGGAAGGAGAATGAAATCTTCCATTTTAAAATTAACTAAGTTAAGATGATTTTTTTTTCTTAGGAAGAAGCAACAGGATTGTACCCACCTATAATGAGAAAGCTTAACTTACTGACATATTCTCATTGCTGAAGACTCTGTCTGAATGAGGATTTCAATCTCAAGTCTAGGATGTGATTTCGTCTGGTAAATGTCTTATGGAAGGCTGAGGAGCAGCCTAATGAGGCACTGCTGAGTTGGGAGGAGGCAGGAGGAGCTGAGAGAACTATCTGGACTCACTTCCCTCAAAATGAAACCTTGATATTTTCAAAGCTTGTGTCCCTGGAGCCCTCACTTGGGTTAGGGGGAGACCCCTAATTTTATTTATTCATGCTAGGGATGGTAATACCTTGTTCTCTAGGTCCTGGGCTTTCTAAAGAAGATTATTTTTAGCTCTAAAGTTAAATGACACATTGTTTGGGGGAGGAGGGGAGATCCTTTGATGGGGTCCTTTAAAAGAGTGCCCCACCCCCAACGCTCTCCTCTTGCCTTGGCAGGACCTCTTGGCAGGACCTGTCTGAGTCCTTTGGACAAAGACAGTAAGCATCATTGCTTCTGTTTGGGGCTAGTTTTTCTTTCTGTTTCCAGGTGAAGGGGAGAGGCGGGCACGGAAGAAGCACATCTGTAGCTAAGAAAGAAATACACTGACCCCATTTCCAGTGGTTGAGCTTCTCTCCAAGTAGGTAGATGCTGGCGATGAAGACGTAGCTGAGAGAGAAGAAAGCTGCTAGACCCACGGGGCTGAGTTTGGCAAATACAGGATACACCCAGGTACCCGTCTCAAAATAGAGCCATAGGATGCTGCAGGAAAAAAGAAGTCATGGTGTTTAGAGCAGGAGGAGAAAAACAAGCCATTTTCTCATCAGGATTAATGAGGTACTGGAACCCAGGCAGGGGAAAAGAACCCATCAGGGACGTTTGTCAATAGCTGTAGTATTTCCACAAACCTAAAGAAGTGAGGCCTTTCTGGGTAAATCAACTTGATTCAATAAGACATGCTGTTTGATGGGCTGGGATGGGCTGCTTTACCTAATCCATTTAAATTCAACATTGGTGAAAGAATATAAGAGAACATAGGGCCAGGCACTGTGGCTCATGCCTGTAATCCCAGCACTTTGGGAGGCTGAGGTGGGTGGATCACCTGAGGTCAGGAGTTCGAGACCAGCCTGGCCAACATGGCGAAACCCCCGTCTCTACTAAAAATACAAAAAATTAACCGGGCATGGTGGTTTAGGCCTGTAATCCCAGCTACTGGGGAGGCTGAGGAAGAAGAATCGCTTGAACCTGGGAGGCGGAGGTTGCAGTGATCCAAGATCATGCCACTGCACTCCAGCCTGGGCAACAAGAGTAAAACTTCGTCTCAAAAACAAACAAATAAACAAACAAACATAGAACCATCGTTAGCTAAAGAGAGTATGTGGGAACATGAATGATCCCTTTCCCTGAGAGGTATGGCCTGCTGAGACATCGAACCTGCTATTACGGCATTCATTTTGCTGGCTCTGAGCCAGAGAAGTGGGGTTTGCTTTTTTGGATCTAAGAATCAGGTGCAGCTTTCCATTAGCTCTCCAAGTCTGCTGGGATGAGGGAGCAGAGATGGAACGTTATTGCCCTAACACAATATGCCTAGGATTTAACTGTCAGCCCTGATTTTTACCCATGCATATAGCCATAAATAGAGTGTTAAGCAGTAATGCATGGATTTGCAGGGAGGCTCAGATCTTGCTTATGTGAGGATAGGCTGTAAGTCTTTTCTGGAAGCCAAGAGAAGGAAAAGAAATGCTAGGAGAAGAGCCACGATGTCTAAGTGAAGCCTAAAAATGCAGTTTGCTGGAAACCAACTTCACTGGAAGGTGCCAAAGTCTGAAATAACTTTAAAAAATTAAATGTGGGGAAGCTGATGCATCAGCTACAGTTCATCATTGGTTAGGAGCACAGAATCTGGAACTGGGCTTCTGTGATTCAAATCCTAGCTCTGCCACCTAGTAGCTATGTTACCTCCAGCAATTTTGTCAACCTTTCTGTCCCCATCTCCTCAATGTGTAAAGTGAAGATCCAAACAGCATACACCTTCTAAGGCTGTTGTAAAAATTACAGGAGTTAACACGTGTAAAAGACACAGAACAGTGCTTGGCACATTGTAATATCTGACAAGAGTTCAAAAGCTTCCATCTCCACTGAGGGATGGCACAATGGGAGTGCTCTCAGAAAGCCTTCTTTGAAGTTGCTGATCTCTTGTAACCATTAGGAAAGGCCAGGTTATGCTTCAAAAACAACATTTAAATTTGAATATCCCACATTGTCAAAGGAATTCAGATGGAAGAATGAAATTCTGTGCTTAAACTTTCAGAAACCCAAGGGTGATCTCTGTCATTTCAAATACTTGAAGTTTGTTAAATGGTTTGTGGAAGAGTCAAGGGCTATATTCAGGACCGGGAGTAGGGTGAAGCAAGAGAGGCCCTAGGGTGTAAAACTTAAGGGACCATCTCTGCATCAAAGGACACAATAAACAGTGTGAAAAGGCAATCCATGGAATGGGAAACAATATTTCTAATCATATCTCTAATAAGGGGTTAATATCCAAACTATGTAAAATATTCCTGTAACTCAACAATAACAAAAAACCCAAATAACCCAATTAAAAATGGACAAGGGATTTAAATAGATCTTTTACAGAGAAGATACATAAAAGGCCGACAAATGCATGAAAGGATGTTCAACATCACTAATAACTAGAAGAAATGCAAATCAAAATGACAGTGAGATATTGTCTTACACTCATTAGGATGGATACTATTTTTTTTTAAAAAAAAGACAAGATAGCAAGTGTTAGTAAGGACATAGAGAAATTGGAACACTTGTTCATTGTTGGTAGGAATGAAAGATGGTACATCTGCCTTGGAAAACTATATGGTGGTTCCCCCCAAAATTAAAATAGAATTACCATCTGATCCAGCAGTTCCACTTCTGGGTACACACCCAAAAGAACTGAAAACATGGCTAACATGGTGAAACCCCATCTCTACTAAATATACAAAAAATTAGCCAGGCGTGGTGGCAGGTGCCTGTAGTCCCAGCTACTTGGGAGGCTGAGGGCAGGAGAATGGCATGAACCTGGGAGGCAGAGCTTGCAGTGATTGGAGATCACACCATTGCACTCCAGCCACTCCAGCCTGGGCGACAGAATGAGACTCTGTCTCAAAAAAAAAAAAAAAAAAAAAAAAGAATTGAAAACAAGGACCTGAAGAGATATTTGTACACCCATGTTTATAGCAGCATTATTCACAATAGCCTGAAGGTGGAAGCTCCCCGAGTGCCCACTGATAGATGAATGGATAAATAAAATGTGGTCTATACATAGGCATTAAGAAGGAAGAATATTCTGATGCATGCTACCACACAGATCAACTCTGAAGACATGCTAAGTGAAATAAATCAGTCGTAAAAGGACAAATACTGTATAATTCCATTTACATGAGAAACCTACAATGTCAGATTCATAGAGGGAGAAAGTAGAATGGTGCTTGCCATGTGATTGGAGGAGGAGGCAGTGGGGAATGCTATCTATGGTTTTGATATGGTTCGTTTGTTCCTACCAAAACTCATGTTGCAATTTGGTCCTGCGTGTGTTGGTGTTGGGAGGGGGAGCCTAGTGGGAGGTGTTCGGGTTATGGGGATGGATCTCCTAAGAATGGTTTGATGCTGTTCTTGTGATAGTAAGCTCTAGAAATGGATTTTTTCTATGAGAATGGGTTCTTATAAATCTAGGATGCCCCTCAGGTTTTGCCCTTTTCACACGTGTCCATTTCCCCTTTGATCTTCTCCGCCACATTGTGAGGCAGCAGTAAGGACCTTGCCGGGAGCCAGGGCCATGCCCTTGAACTTCTCAGCCTGAAGAATATGAGCTAAATAAACCTCTTTTCAATCTCTGATATTCTTTTATAGCAACATAAAATGGACTAAGCCAGGGAGTTATTGTTTAATGGGTAGACTTTCAGTTTGGGACGATGTAAAAGTTCTGGAGACGGATAGTGGTGATGGATGTACAACAAGGTAAATGTACAAAATGCTACAGAGCTTAAAAATGATCAAAATGGTGAACCACTTAAAATGGTTAAAGTTGTAAATATTGTGTACCTTTTACCACAATTTAAACATATCTAACGAGGTGTCAATTTTAGGGTGATATAAATGTAGGGCTGGCATTTAGTTCCTCGCCTGGGCCCTGCTGGTATCACTCTGCTTTCCCAAACTTGTCTGGATGTTCCCCCCAGATTGAGAATGAGGTGACTAGAACAAACAATAATTATCATCATTATCACTAATATTATAATTCTTTTTTTTTTTTTTTTTAGATGGAGTCTCGCTCTGTTGCTCAGGCTGGAGTGCAGTGGTGCAATCTCGGCTCACTGCAAGCTCTGCTTCCTGGGTCCAGCAATTCTCCTGCCTCACCCTCCCGAGTAGCTGGGATTACAGGCGTGTGCCACCATGCCCAGCTAATTTTTGTATTTTTTGTAGAGACAGGGTTTCACCATGTTGGTCAGGATGGTCTCAAACTCCTGACCTTGTGATCCGCCCGCCTCAGCCTCCCAAAGTGCTGGGATTACAAGCATAAGCCACCACGCCAGCCTAGAATTCTTTAAGATATGCGTTCCATGGATGCATTACAGGATGCCCACAGTGATTCTTACCTGCATGGCTACTTCTCATGGCAGGACAAAGAAGGTATATGGCATAGAAAATAAATAGTTTCAAGTAGATAGGGCTAGGAGTTTGGAGTCAGTGAGGAGCTCTGAATATACTCCAAACAAGTTGCATCACTTAGTTCACTTTGTTTACTTTATATAGTTGAAATTAGGGCTTCTGAATTCCCATGCACATTTATGTAAGATAGTCTATAAATAAGGACATCCCCCCAGAGGCTTGGAAAATTTCTGTTTACTTCATGTTTGTTTCCTTCAGCATAAGGCTTGTAAAGGTAAGTTCCCGAGGTAAGCTAATGAATTGTGTACTTTCACGGATAAAGTGCAAGGAATGTTACAGGTGTGGTAGCTGACAGTAGGAAAAGTAACAGAGATACGGAGTATGAGGCAAGATGATAGTAATTTACCAAGGGTGCTCAGCAGAGAGGCATGAGTGAGGACAGAGTCACACTGTTAGTTGACATCACTTCTTTATGGCTTGCCCGAATATGAGGGGAAGGTGGGAAGAGAGAGGGGCCTGCCCATGCCCTGCCTCCATCCACAGATCTGCGGTCCATCCATATTGAACCCTTTTGTTTCTTGAATGAACTGAGCTCTGCAGTTTCTTGGCTTTCACACCTGCTGTTGTCTTCACTGGGTACACCTCTGACATTTTTGTTTCCTGGAACCTACTTCTCTTTGCCCTGTGTCTGGCTGAATCTTACTCACGCTTCAAATCTCAGCTTAAAAGTCTATTTCTCCAGAAAAGATTTCCTGAAGCTCTCTCCCCCAACCCTGATTCGGGTAAATGCTTATGTCAGGTGCTTCCTCCACCCTGGAACTTACCTTTGTTACTTATTTGATTGTTTTTCTCACTAGTTTGAAAGCTCTGCAGGGGCAGGGACTGTCTCTGTCATGCACATTTATTTGCCAAGTGCCCAAAATGCAGCAGGTTCTTTGAATTTTGAAATGAATGGCTGTGTTGGGTGGCTCTGTAGGACGCTGCTATGGACAGCTCTCAGTTGCCTGACTCACCAGGACCACGATAGGCTCTGGAAATTTGGAAATGTACCCAGTGGCCTTTCAAGTTTTGGTTAATCTCACTTTACTAATACTTTGAAGAGGCCAATGACATTGCCCCTCAGTTCAAAGAGCAATTTCACATCCTTCTTGAGCCATCTGCTACGTGAACCTTTGTGAGGTGGACTGGGTGGGCACCAAATGGCAGCCAAAAATTAATCTTTTAGGGTCTCCTTATCCTAAATCTTAGAGTATTAAAATGGCTATCAAGAAATTCATAACTTCTGCATCTTATCAGTAGAGAAATACCTACATCTGTGGGTGGCAGATAAACAGATAACGGAGTTTTGTGGGCTTTGGGCATATAATTCTTTCTTTTGGTGTTAACCCTCATGTCACATCTTTCCAGCCCAGGAGAATAAATCAAATAGAAAGAGTCAGGAGAAACTGCAAAGCTAGAGTGTTAGTCAAACAGTTTACCTAGATGTTGAAATGTCAGCAATGATGAGAGTTATTGGGGTGGCAACCTCATCATGGCATTTAAAGCTGTTGCCCGACCCCTCCCTGAGACACCCCCTTCCAGTTTGAAGCCTCTCTGCCCTCAGGGCCCATGGTTTTCTAACTTCCTGCCCTTCTACTACCTGGTTATTCCTTGCTACCTTTGCTGCTCCTTCCCCCTCCTGTCCCTGAGAGGAGGGCCTTTCCCTGGTGTTTGCTTCTTACTTATCTTCCCTCTCTCCTCTCTCTCTTTCCAGCAATCTTGTCACTCCACGAGGGTTCAACTATCTGCATCTCCTCAGCCCCACCTTTCTTGAGACTGCAGGGTCTGAATTTCTGAATGGAAATTCCTCCAGGCAGGTGATTCTCAATCTTGTCTCAAAATTAGAATTGACTTGAGGGCCTTAAAAATTCCAAGGCTGAGGGCATATCCTGAACCAATTAAACCAGAGTATTTTTGAAATGAGACCTAGATATGGGATATTAAACTGACTGTTTTACTTATACCCAAAACTATTTCTTTCACAATTCATTTTCATCTATCAATGGAATCACCATTTTTCTTGTCTACTAACTTAAAATTTTTAGAATTATCCTAATTTTTCCATTTCATTTGTGTGGTACATGTCAATCAATCCATAAAACCTATTCTGTTGTTTCAACAATGTGTCTCAGGCCTGTCTCTCATTTCTGATTCTACAGTTTTACTCTCTTCATGCTGTTATTATTTCTGATTTTTGTTACAGGCATTTTGGTTGAACAAGAGCTAAGGTTTGAACAGGAAAGATGAGAAGAACAGGAGATGAGATACCCTTTCCTCTCCTAGTCCTCCACCTCCATCCCTCTTCAGTTTGGATCCTGGCTGAGCTGGACCCCGCATGTTGACAACAAGGATGTGTTGTGTGATGTCTTTTTAATTAATTTTCATATATGAATTTACAGGTAGGGTAAGGATTTCTTCTGCAGAAAACGGTGCTGAGATTCCAATCCCTGCTGAGTTGAGGTTATAAAGCTATGGTTGACCTGGATGATCCCAGTTGAAGGTCATATTTTAGGAAAGGGTAACAGTGGCTCAGGGAGGGAGTTCACCACATGGTTGGTTCTGAGCAGGACCAACCTTGTGTTAGGGAAAATATTTATTCAATTAAAAAAATGAATAAAAACCAGAAAGAGAAGCAGAGAATTGCTGATTCTGGAAATGGCAAGGTGGCTGGTCCTGGAACTCAGCTTAGTCCACCCCTTGGCAGCTTTTAATGTATTCTCAGGGTAAGATGTGTACATGTATTTGTAAATGAGGCCCGAATTTAAAGAACTGTTACTTCTGGGAACCCAGGAAGCTTTGCTGAGGGATCTTACCCTGGCGAGCATAGTATAAAAGAAAGTAATTCTCTCTCTTGCCTCATAGGAACTACTTTGGGGAAGGGACTTTACAAACATCTGCCCCAAGGCTGGGTGATAGCTGCATATCTGTGCAGTGCTTGTACTGGGCATGCAATACCTTACACACTAGCAGGGACACCTGCAGCATCAGTAGGTTTCTGGTCTACCAAGAGCAGTGTGATGATGCAGTCCAGGCCAGCTGGGGTGGTTACTGTGGCGAGTAACATTGTTAATTCTACCAACACAGGGGGCTGATGGGTAAATGACACTGTTGGCATCAGCAGTGGGCATGGTGTGCTAACCCTTAACACTGTGCCAGGTGGGGATGTTGGGCCCAGTGGGGATTATGGTTTTGCTATCTGTGTGTAAGAACAATGCTCAGAACAGTGTGCAGCATGGGTTGTGCAGTGCACAACAGGGGCATGTGTGAGCACTTGGCAGATTATTGGGACTCCTTGGAAAATTGGACCAAGACCTCCAAGGCAGAAGGGTGCTTGGGGATATCACTGGAACTGTGAAATAACCATACATAAAAAGTAAGACATTGTGATCAAAGTACATAATGTGCTGGCTAGTTTTTATTTTTATATTGGTTTATATTTTATTTTGTTTCCCATCTCTTGTCACTCCAACGTATTTGAAGCACTATTGTCAAGAACGACATTTTAAAGCATAATTTGCTGGCCAAGTTACAAATACTGCTCACCCTCACTTCCACTCCAAACAAACAAACAACAGCAACAACAAACGCTCCCATTTTCTATACTATGCCCAACCTCCTCTAGTCTGCTATCTGCAAGCCTCCATGAGTGGGTAGTTCCAGGGATATTTCTCATTAGTCTCTTTCACAAACAGGTCCAGCAAAGAGAATTACTGACCCCTGCTCTCACGCTTTCTGCACTCTCCTGGCCTTGGGACTGTGCTCCTGTTGTTTACTTTCTCTCATTTTTTCTAGCTCCAATCCTGCCGGTCCTTCACGGCTCAGATCCAATGCATGCCTTCCACAGCGCCCTTCCCACACCGCTCAGCTGGATGCAAACGCTTCCTTTTCTGTGGCTCCTTGTGTTTTTTTATGAGGTTTTACCGCTTTCCATCTTCTGTACTTATGTACTTGTATGTGTGGGTCATCTCCACTTATTAAGGATAAACCCCCTGCAGGCTGAAGCTTGGCCTTATATAACATTGCTTTTCTGGGCAGGACCAACCATGTGTTAGGGAAAATATTTATTCAATAAAAGAATGAATAAAAACCAGCAGAAGGAACATTTCTATTTTTTTGCTCCTCACCACTGCCTCAGGGAGAACTAGGTGAGGTGTTTTGGGGTAAGAGAGAAGGGAGGAATAAGTGAGCTACCATATTTAAAGGTGACTAATGCTTTGCAAAGGAAATGAAAGATTTGCAGTCATTACTATTTTGCAAAGCTTTATTTTCCCACTTAGGGGAGAGCTCTTCAATTTTGCAATCTGAAAAATAACTAAAAGCAACCACCACATGTAAGGCGGTCCCCACGGTCTCAGGGACTATTTTTAGGTCATTTGAACATGGTTTCGGCAGTGAAATGCTTCTCCAGCTCAGCTTCAGTGCTGTTTTCCTGACTCATGTTTGTTTCTCACGCTCCCTCTGGCCCAAGCCCATGCTCTTTACCTCATTCGTGTTATGCCATTTCCCCATTTGACTGTCCAAACTGGGCACATCTGACAGTGGGCCCATAGCCACTTCCCTAAAACATCTCCACGAGTGTCTGCAGTTTGTAGAACTTCATGGCCATCTGTGGCTGTGAGGAGCCAGGGGCCCTGGAAACTGCGTAAGGGTGGGGATGGCAGGCACCAAAGAGTCTGAGCTCCTCTAACCGGGACATGAACAGAAATAGAGATGCTTCCATCAACAGGATTGCATCAAACACCCTCGTTTAAGTGTCTATATTTGATTTGTTCTAGCAAAAATGGGGCTTAATGGACCAAATACCAACCTAGTATTTTTCATGAAAGATGAAATCCCAAACCACCTCAGCTCCCTAATGGGCACTGGGGCCCACCTAGTCACGTTCCTGCTGGTGACAGGTCTCCATCCCTTCCCTCCACTCCCTTCATTACCAGTACTTTAATGTCTAATCCAAGCACATAGAGCTGGGAACAACACATGAAAGATTTCAGAGTGCAGAGCTAGGTCAAGCTTTGTGCATGTCCATCCATCCAGCATTTAGCTGAATGGTTTTGCACACACTGGGAATTGAACAAATACCTGGCCATGTAAACACAGCAGAAAGACAACTGGATTTGGAAAGAGAAGACCTCAGTTTTAGTTGGCTCAAGTACCAGCTTTGCATCTCCACCCCACCTGTGCCATATGACCATGGGCATGTCATCTACCCTACTGGAGATTTAGTTTTCCAATGCTAAGTCATCTCTAAGTCACCTCCCATTGCTCACACTCTCTGATTTTATTTGTGGATTGATTGATGTTGTCATCAGTTGGCTAACATCAACTCCCCTGAGTTACCAGCAATGCCACCAACTGGTCTACCTGTCTTGTTCCTCTTCAGTCTGATGTCTACACTGCAGCCAGAATTGTCTTTCTAATCAGCTTTCTTACATAAACCACGTCATTTCATTCCTCTGATTATAACACTTTTCTACAGAAAAGCACTTGGTTTAAAAGTCCAAGCTCACTGATGTGGATTTACGACCTGGCTTTACCCTGTCCTCCAATTCAGCCATACCCTCAGCTCCTCAAGCCCTTTGCAGATGCTGTTTTTTCTGCCTGAAGGTCTTTTCCATGTCTCTTTTGACCTATTCTTACTCATTCCTTGGGCCTCAGCTTAGACAGTGCTTCCCTTTAAGAAGCCAGTCCTGCACATCTCTCTGTGTGCCCATAGCATCCTGGGCTTATGCCTATTACAGTCCTATCACCCTGTCTCCCACTGTCTGTTATGCTCCTCTTTCCCAGACAGCCTCTAAAGGTAGCAGGTTTCCTGAACTTCACTGTATCCTCCGTATTTTAGCACAGTGCCTGGTGCTGGTGAACCACTGAATGGATAAAGGATGCACTTGTACCTGGCTCCCTTCTTGTCGCATTTCTTTCTCCAACATCCTAATTACCTGCATCATGGGGACACCCACCCAGGTACTGACAAACCAACCTCCTGGCTACTACTTCTCATTTTTATAGACACTACAATTTTCCCCAATAACAGCAGTGGCCTTAGGTGCTTTTTATCTTCTTGGTCCCCAAAAAAGGAAAAGAACAACAAGGGTCAGATATGTGAACTGATAATCAACTTACAAGTCCTTAGGTAGAATACATTAGTAAGTAAAAGGTAACAACACATATACGAACTACAAGATTTACACTTGGCAATAAAAGAGTAAGTTAAAGACCACCAAAAAAAAAAAATACAGCATACAAATTCATGTGTATAATCAGCTAGCTTCCACTTTGCTTCTCTTCCATACATGCAAGAACAACAACAACAAAATCTTTATGTGTCTATACTCTTACCCCAATCCAGGTCCCAGATACTCTGTCTTTAGCGATATATTCCTTTGTGTTAAGCCAGATATGGCAAACACATAGCATATATCTTACCACTGTCCATTGTCATGCTATTGAAAGTCATTGCCTAATAATCACACAACTTTTTCTTGGTAATGCCTCAGAATCCTTTTCAACAGAGTGCTCCAGACATCAACTATCAGTAGGTCCCAAGCTTAAGCCTCGTTCTCTGAAAGTTCCTTTGTTAAAATGTAAAGGCTTCAGAGGCTGAAGAACAATATAGAGCACCGGAGTCTTGGGGTAGATTTATTGAGCAAATGCTTTCTTTAAGATGGGAGAAGAAAGATTTGGGTACTCAGGGAAAGAGGGGCACAGAAAGGTGGGAGGGGTAGACACCACAAAAGGGAAGGAAGGGCTAGGAAGAAAACAGCGGATGAGGTCTGGGCACCAAGTTTATTTGCTCTGAGACAAAGTCTGGTCGAGTCCATAAAACAGGCACTGCTAGAGCCCAAGTTCTTTGCAATGCACTCTTTGTCTCTCTCTCTGCTTCCATCCCTGACAGAGCACTGAACTGAACGAAACTTCCCCACACATAGGGATCGGAGGGTCATCCAGATTGTCACATGTGAATAGCTTGTGTGAGTCTAGAGAAGGAACACTGATTAGCTTCCAATCTGCAGGTCTTGTATTCAGCAAGCCTCTTTCTTTCAGAAGGAACAAAAGCATAGTGCTAGATGAGAAGGTTATAGAATGGAAGAAAAGTTTCTCAGTCACTGGGTGAAAGGCCAAGCACGTTCCCTTGATTATAGACTATTGGGCAGCGTTTCTGAAAATGAGTGTTGCCAGGTGGTTGAATGATGAAATCTAGGCCAGCTACTGAAATCATCTCCCATGCAATTGCCCAAATGCCTTCTAGGAGCTCTGATGCCAGCTGCTGATGCAAATAAGCCCATAATGAAACAGGCAACAGAAGTGGACAAACCTAGCACGCTCTGCCCACTAAATGCCTTTTTAGGTAGAATGTAGTTAGATGCCTCAGATCCCTCAGCCATTCAAACATGTTCATTGAAGATAGAACCAAGGAGCAACATTTTCTTGGGAAAGCAAGATGCGTGGCTTTGCAATGATTAATTCTTCATGAGACAGAGAAGGGAAGTTGTGACTTGCTGTGTATGTGTGTGCACACCTGCATGTTTCTGTGCTTGGGAGGTTTCCATCAGCATTAAAATCAAACAATAAGGATGCTTCTTGAAATGTAAACATGATTAAATCCTTATTAAACCAAGATAAAGGGATTCTGACAGAACAGTACACATTTCTGGAACTTCCCTCAGGGTCGTGAATGACAAGCCTAAGTTGACTTTCTCCATGTAATTCTTACCGGCTGATATAAGCAATGCTGGCAGCAGCCAGCAAGGTGAGTCCTGTCTTCTTTGATGGATAGGAGTGAGGCCTGAGGATGACTTCAGCCAATGTGATGGGGAATATGAAAGTGTGCTGGAGGAGAGAAAATGGCAAATCAGAATGGCAGGGTGTCCAGGGTGCCTATAGTGCCCATAATTCTCTGTTCCCCTTCCAGTCTACCTCTTACACACTGCTAGATGAACCTTTCCAGGTCATGCTCCCTAGAGGCCCAAGGACCTACAGTGGCTCCCTCTTGCCTACTACATTAGTCCAAACTCCTCTGTCTGGCTACCAAGGACTTTGCAATGTGTCTCACCCTCCCTCCGGTCCTGCTTATTGCCCACTGCTCCCCTCTCCCCACTTTTTTTTGCGGGGGATGGCGGGGGTGGAGATGCAGTCTTGCTCTGTCACTCACCCAGGCTGGAGTGCAGTGGCGCGATCTCGGCTCACTGCAGCCTCTGCCTCCCAGGTTCAAGCGATTCTCCTGCCTCAGCCTCCTGAGTAGCTGGGATTATAGGCATGTGCCACCAAGCCCGGCTAATTCCTGAACTCAAGTGATCTGCCCGCCTTGGCCTCCAAAAGTGCTGGCTTGGCGGCTTGGCATAAGCCACCATGCCTGGCCCTCTCCTAAAACACACACACACACACACACACACACACACACTCACTCATGCATACTCTCACAAACATTCACACATTCATGCACAAACATGCACACTCACACTCAGGCATATATATATCCATGCACATCCACGCACATGCACACACACGTTCATGCATACTCACAGATATTCACACGTTTGTGCACAAACACGCACACTCACACATACCACTTCGGCATATTCTCACACACATTTGTGCCCACACATGCACATGCACACATCCATACTCTTGCATATTCTCACACACATTCATACATTTGTGCACATATACACACACCCACCCCTCCTCTGTTAGACTGAGGCTGTCTCCTTCACCCTCCGTTGTGCTCGGTATGCTCCCTCGTACTTCCAGCCTCCTGTCCCTGCTTCCTCTCCCTGTGTGGACTGTGCCTTCTCTCCCTGGGATTCAAATCCTCTATGTTCTTCGCAGCCAGTGCAATCTTCCATGATACTGTCTCTGAATTTTCCTCTTGCTAATTTCTCTCACTCAACTCGACTGCATTTATATCCTGTGCCATGTAGTCTAGCACTTATGGTGTATATTCGTACGCTCTGGGGGGCCGGAGAACACTTTCCACCCAGTTCTGCGTTTCTTGTTGCACTTAGCATGGTGTAACTGAGCTCAGTCCTGCTGAGGGTGGTAAGTGTGTGGGGTATGCGTGAGCCTCCCTCTGAAACCCCATGTCCTCCCCCTCCTGCCCTGCCTCACCCCCTCCTTATAACCATCTGTTTTCTTACATCCTCCAAACCCTTAACAGTAGATTTTTTTAAATGACATAATCAAGGAAATAACTTTAGGAATGGTGGCGTTTTCAGATGCAAAGACTGCTGCAGCCTGCTGTCGTCTTGGTTATAGAAGCTGACCTGGGAAAGGTCACTGGAGTATGTGTGCCATGTCTTTTCATTTATTGATGACATTTATGAAGTCCTTCTGCCACCCTCTGAGCTTACTGGAAACATCTAGTAGTGCTAGTATTTTGCATTTTTTTGTAGTTCCAGCTATCATTCCTCCTTCACTCCTGCTTGCCAATTTCCTCAGCTCGTGGCTGCCGCTTTCACCCACAGTCTCCACCTGCAAGCTCCCGCCCCATCTTGTTCCTGAGCTCCAAGGCAGCGGTGTTGGCCCCTCAGTTAGGGCAGTCTCTGGAGCTCGGGAATGTCATTGCGTTCCCATGCCCAGCAATGCAGCTGGAACTCTGGGTGCTGGCTCTGGGCAGTCTTTGCTGTCATTCACAAAAGTCTTGTGCTCAGGAGGCATCCCCAGGAAGCAGTAGCTTCCTCCCATCTGAGCTGATCTGGCTATAGCAGTCGGATATCATGATGACCCACAGATGACCAGAAATGGGTCAAGTTTTGGTGAGGCAGGAGCAGGGTGAGAAGGACCAAGCTGTAAGTACAGGGCAGCACTGGGTGAAGAGGACCTCTTAGGGTGCCCCAGTTAGGGCCACAGTGGGGTGGCCCAGAGCACCTGGGCATCTCAAGGGCCCTGGGCACCCTGAATTTTACTAACAATGCCTAGAGGAACAGCATTGCAGACAAGCTACAGCTTTTAGATAATCTGCTCAAGGTTGGTCCTGAACATACTGACTGGTTGGAGAAACGAATGGAAAGACTCCCAGGCCCCCGTCACACCTTGCATATTTCTTCAGTCTGATTTTAGGCTGCAGCTTCTGTGTCTCTCCCTCTAATAAAAGAGCATGGCATCCAAAGGCACACAGTTTCTAATCTAACCCTGGGCTAGTGACCAAATCTCTCTGAACTTCAGCTTCCCCAGTTATAAAATGGGGACATTTTATAACAGCTAGTGATGCTGCTATGGGGATTGACATGAGTGCGTGTAATATGCTTAGTCTTTGGCCCTGGAGAGCTTCAGTGAGCATTTGCTGGGGTTGTCACTATTATCAGTGTGACTGTTGTCTTTCATCTCATCGGTGGGCCCAGGGTGGGGTGCAAGCAAGGGTCTGGGATATCCATGGCTTCAGGTGCTTAGATGAACTCTGGCCTGTGGTCTGCAAGAGGCTGTGGCATGCCAGCTGCTGGAGTATGGTTGTCCCTGGGGCTCCCTCCCCAGCCCACAGCTGGTGCCTGCATTCCCAGTCAAGGCCACCTTGGAGCCCTGCTGATGCTCAGTGACCAACAGGGATGCTGTCTTCATCCAGAGGCCACCTCAGCAGGCAGGAGATGGAGCTGTCTCCCGGCACAGCCACCTGCCCCTCTCTCCCAGCCTTCACTCTGCTGCAGCCAGGAAGATCCAACCTCTATTAAAAACCATTAACAAGCCCATTATACTGGCCATGGATCTGACGAATTTTATTAACCCTGCCCACAATCAGCAGCTCCCGTCCTCTACATTAACGATCATTTGGAACAGAATTCCTGTGGAATAATGTAGTGTGTTCGCGTTAGGAGTAAATGAGTTCACAGTGATTAATGCTTTTATAACAAACAACTCAGGAATGCATGACTGGTCACCTCTTTCAGGAGCCTGCCCTTTGCAAGTGACATTCAATTGGATTTCCAAATGAATTCTCCCTGATGGCTTCTGGGAAATTTACTTCAGTGATGTCATTAGTGATGGGCCATATACCTCAACTTCATCCTAGCTAAAAGGTCTTTGCAAGAATCACATTTTCCGGTCGGGGCTGGGGATAGGAATGAGGAAAAGAGCCTTCTAAATATTGAGCTGCAGTGAAGAGCTAAACATGATGCAATAAGCCTTCTGGTGTTTCAAACGTATGGGTATTTCACCTCACTTTGACATAAATCATATGACCTTTGTCAGACAGCACATATTTCCAAAAAAAAAGGAAGAACAAATTCAGTAAGAGAAAAATCAAATATGTTTTTGCTTCCAAAAAATCTAATAATTAGGCTGGGATTGACATAAATTAGAATGCTGCCAAAAATTACTGGAAACACTGACTCATTCTGTATTTCAATTAACAGTTTCTCAGTTTCCCTTATAAACAGTGAAGCTGACAAAAATTAATTATCTCAGAGGGGGTAAAATATTTCCTTCCAAAGTAAACAAAACATCAAGGGCTGAAACAATAGCATGTGTAAACAGAGGGGATCTAGTGGAGCTATCTTTCCTTGTCATTAAAGTCATCATTTTGGTAGATTTTCCTTTAAATGTCTCTTTCCAAATGCAACGGTTATAAAGAGATGTTCTTCTCCCATCCTTTTCTACTCAATTATACCTTCCCCCACATTCCTCCATAAAATGCCAACTTTCACCTGAATATCTTGGAGTGAGAACTACAAGCATGAAGTATTAAGTATTAGTGTAATGATCACACTAGATTCTCTGCTTATAAAATAGCCTTGCAGATAAGTACTAAGATTTACCAGCCCATGGAAAATTTGTACGAGGTTGCATGAGTGACAACATGGAAAATAGTGATAATGATTTGAGCACTTGTTTGTACTCACCCCATACAGGTAGATAAGTGGCTCCATCAAACAATTTCCCTGCATATGAGGCTAAACTTACAGTAGGATGAAGTTTGCCTGACCCTTGAGAAAGAAGCAAGCCTTAATCACTGAGATGACACATGGATCTGACAGGTCTTTATCACTGTCACGGAAGCGCCAGAGACTGAATCTTTAAGGCTAGGCTGATCACACTCTTATCCTAAGGTTCCTGCGGGGTCAAGAGCACTTAATTTTCTCCAGTGAAAAAAATTCAGAGAGCCTACATATTGTAAAATCAGATGATAACATAAAAAATATGTAATCTCTGCTTGTTTCCTCTATTTCTTTTCCCTTCTGGACTATCTCTTGTGTTGAGTTTGAGTTGACCAAGATAAATAAACTGACTTCGACCCTCTCAGATGGGTCATCAAGAGGCTTTCTCCTTCAGATGCTGTTTCTATATCACCTGCTGCATATTTGCCTTAATACTCTCTTCCTCTCCTCTATTCAGGCCACATTCCGATCTGAGAATTAGTTCCTGATATTGGCTCTTCCCAAACTGAGGTCCTTTCCTCCAAGTCTCTACAATAATACCTTTGGTTTGCTTATGGTACTAACAGATAAATATTTTTAAGTGAAGTTTTAGTGCACTAACAAGATCTCATTTCTGAGTACATTAAGGAGGATTTCTTTTGTTTACAATATATCAAATATATCATTTTTTAATTTTAAAAAATGGAAGCCTTCACAAAATCTCTTTGGGGGAAACACATGACCAAAATATCAATTAAAACATAAATGTAAATACAATAGACATAGAAATGGAGGCAAAACAAACCTTAATCGGATGCCATCATATCCAGGCTTATTATTATGCTGCTGGGTCACATTTCTTAAGCTTGAAAATTGCACGCAATAAAGGCATGCAGTAATAGTTGTTTTGTAAATTCCAGTAAGGCAATCTCTGGTTTTGATAATACCATCCATTTGCCAGCTAAAAACTTTGACCTCCTTCCTCACTAACTTCCTGTGCTACAATTTCTGCCTCTAACTCCCTACAGGTAGAGACAATGGTGATGGTCCATGACATTTTTAGGAATATTTTGTATCTGAAAGCAGAGACCATCTGTATTCTCTATGTTTCTTACATCATTAAAGATACAGTTTTGCTTTAAGTAAATCTGATATCTGGAAATCTGGAAATGTGCACATAGGCTATAGAGCTTATGTCTCTATGGGACTTAAGAAAAAACAACAACTTCCAACTACACTACCTGTAGGAGTCTTTTCAGTCTCAGAGACTGAAGTTTTTAAAGAGAATTGGTTTGTAAAAATTCCCTTTTCTACTTTGTAGGAACTCAAGTGCACAGGCTAGACACCACTGTTGTTAAAGAGTCAAGATTAAAATTCATGGGGAGGAAGGGACTGGGGAGAGAAACCACCCACAGAAAGAGCCACTGACTTCTCTTTGCTCTCCATTGTCAACCTAGGTGGGCTAACACAGGTTCCCCAGCTTGCAAATGCAAGTTATATGGCAAAGAGTAGTCATGTTTGCAATTTACTCTGAAATGCACCAAAAACAAGATGAATAAATGGATGCACAGGTGGAGAGATTTATGTGAAAGCAAAAACAGTAAACTATTAACAGTGGAATCTAAGTGGTGGGTGACCCAGCTATTCACTGTAAAATTCTTTCAACCTTGCTTTATGTTTGAAATTTGTCATAATAAGACATTGCGGGAAACATGAATAGTCTTTACTGATCCGGAAAGAGAAATGAATGCCCCACTGGGCCAAGGAAGAAAAGCATAGTGTTGTTTATGAACTCTTATGTGACTTGAACAGATGGTTAAATGACAACTTTATGAATCTTCTGAAGAGAATTTTTAAGGGATCTTTTACTTACTACACTGCTGTCCTTTGGGTTAATATGTAGTTTGACCAATATCTCAAAGCATCATTCTATCACAAAACTAGTTGGCTTTGAAGGAATCCAGCCTGGTGAAGAAGTGGCAATTTGGATTCTATCCAGTTAAGGATAAGATTTTTTTTTTTCAAGAAGGTATGGGATCTTAGGACCCTACAATCAGGAATCAGGAATATATCCACCTCTT
Source organism: Pongo abelii (assembly GCF_028885655.2). Lineage (NCBI taxonomy): Eukaryota > Metazoa > Chordata > Mammalia > Primates > Hominidae > Pongo > Pongo abelii. Next base: position 11,666,584 of record NC_071990.2, read on the forward strand.
CCTGCCCCCTTCCCCTCTCTTTCCAAAGTATCCAAATCCCTTCTTCCTATTGAGCTCTCTCTGGAAATAATAACACCCTACACACCTGCTGTCAGTGCTGACTCACTCCTTTACTCCTTACACTCAAACTTCATTCACTTTTCTACCAAAATGCTTCTCATAGCTGCTTATTCTTTTATCTTCCCAGGCATCACTTCCTTAGCTTTTCCCTATTTTGGTACCTACAATCACTTAGCTTTTCCCTATTTTGGTACATATAATCAGGTGCATAGTCTGGTACGTTGCAATCAGGCAAACCTAAAAAAGAAGTTTTAATGTTGCTACTCCCCAGCTCAAAAACCGTCTGTGGCTCTCTATTGCCTCTGTCCACTATCTATACACCTTCCCTCATCTCAGAGCATCTCAGCAGGCTCCCTCCCTTCTACTCAGTCTCCTTATTATCCTTTTGTTTCAACCCATTTTTCTTCTCTAGTATTCTTCCCTTTTTTCATTTTTTAAATTCTTTAATTTTTTCTCTCCCAATAGCCCCATACATCTTTGAGATACCTTACTAAAAAAGCCCATTTATTAACATGAGAAGATAGAAATGAAAATTAGAACTCAGAAGAACACTGAAACACAAATACACCAACCAGAAGGCTTACTGGGCTTCTATTGTTGAGATTCAAGTTTAGCAATATGTTCCCAGACAGATAAAGTAAAAAGAGAGAGATGAAATGTACACACTTCCTAGTTTTTGTTTTTCAGAGAAATTAAAGTTTTCCCCCTAGGCATTAGGCCTGAAAGAAATTACTACCATTGCATTTTCATTTTAGCGGGACTAAGCCTCATAGTGACCTCAACAGTGTCCCCATAACAAACAGTTCAGAGGTCTAATTTCCATAAACTGATAATATCTGAAGGCAAAATAACGAAGCTCAATCAAGTGAAAGAGATGCTGCCAGTGAGGAGGTAATATTTTATAATTTTGTAGCCTTATGTGATCTGAGCAGTAGAGGAACTCTAGAAGTACCATTTTCCCCATGGGTGTTTTGTTTGTTTTCGTTCCAATTGTGAATCGGACACCAGCCAGGATTTTATTCTTTGTTTAAAGCCTGGAGTGCAGGCATTACCACTGTTGATAACACAGTTATCTAAATACTTGGAGAAGTTAAAAGAGTCAATGCTAATGTTGAACCCTTTTATTGCAAATAAGAAGGCTCACCAAGGAAACCATCCCCAGCCCTTCTGTATTTGCAAGGCTGTGGCCTGTCCTGCCTTCTCATGGGATGTTCACTCTTCTGTCTGTTCTGCAGCCCCTTTGGTCTGCATTCAATGCTTCAGTGCTTAACAATATTCCATTTTGTTTTTCACACTGTCAATTTCATGTGTTTTTTTCCCCTTCCTTTTCTTATAGAGATGATAAACTCTTTGAGGGCAAAGCTCTCATTTGTTTTTTCAGGACTCCCCTCCAGCCTCTCCTTAACACATATTTTGACTATTTTTCTTGTGCACTTGTCCACTGTAGGATCGAGTCTTTAATGTGGTTTGCAGAGGTCCCAGGGATCTGTCTTTCTTCCCGTGTCCTCTCTCTAATTAGTCTGCACTCCCACCTGAAGACCAGGTTTCCTCTCTCACTGTGGATACAGCACTCACCTGTCCCTCCCTCCCTCAGCCCCCTTGGCCTTCACATCACATTACAGGGCTCAGTGGCCCTTAGCTGAATCCTGAAACTCCAGCAGGTGCCCTGTCTTGGCAGAACTGAAGGCTCCTGTGCTCATTCCCCTCATGACATAACACTTGTACGTTCGCCTAATACTGACAAAAGTCTTCCAGAGATGGAAGCAACTCAAGGCTTAGGGTCACCATTTTCTCTCTAGTGCCTACCACAGTGTTTAATCTATTCTGGCCACTTAACATCAGTGACATTAATGAACGAGTCAATGAAACAAAGTGGGGCAGAAGAGGAAGAGAGGTCTTCTGCACAACCTGGGAAGCCAACCCAGACTTGCTTCACTGGATGCCAGCACCCACATAGCAGGCTGCGTCCAGGATGGCAGGGTTGCAGAATCAACCCCACTTCCAGCTGGTGACCTTAAGGATTTCTCACGGCTGTAAATGGCACCCCAAAGCTTGGAAATGGGTGTTGGGAGTCAATATACTTTGGATATTTGTCCCCTCCAAATCTCATGTTGAAATTTGATCCCCATTGTTAAAGATGGGGCCCAGTGGGAAGTGCTTGGGCCATGGGGGTGGATCCACTATGAACAGCTTGGTGTGTTTGAGTAATGAATGAGTTCTCACCCTTAGTTCCCATGAGATCTGGTTCGTAAAAAGATCCTGGCACCTCCTCCCTTCTCTCTTGCCTCTCTTCTTCTCTTTCCATGTGACAGGACATCTCCCTTGCCTTCTGCCATGAGGAAAAGCTTCCTGAGGTCCTCACAGAAGCCAGGCAGATGCTAGCAGCATGCTTTTGCTTCCTGTACAGCCTGCAGAGCTGTCAGCCAAATAAACCTCTTTTCTTTGTAAATTACCCAGTCTCAAATATTTCTTTACAGCAATGCAAAATGAACTAACATGGGGGCTACAGGAAAGCCTGTGAACAAGTATGACTCTTGGAAACAATCAATGGGTGCCCGCTGTATAGTAACTAAATGGTAGACTCAATGAAAAGGCACCACTGAACAGGAGCTGGCAGCCCTGCAGGAAGTCAGAAGATATGGAGCCAGCAGAGACTGTCCTTTGTTCATCTTGAGACTCACTGGTCTGTGGCTCTACATTCTGAGATGGGGCCAGGTGGAAAGGCCCCCGGGTTTTGCTTGGTATCTCCTCCATGCCCCTCCTCTTCATCGATCTGCAATTCACTTTCCTCCATGCTTCTTTGCCTGGCTTCACATGGTGCACATGGAGACTTGTTTTAAAGACAGAAACAGATGGGCAGCTCTCTGCAAAGCTGCTCCAAGTTGGAGGAAAGAGATTGTTCTTTTAAAGAAAGAGGAAGTTTAGGAAGCATGGGGATCTACTCTCACTTTTGGGAAACTGTGTCTCAGGGCACTATCCCTTCCTTTCCGATATCTCATCACGATGTCAAGTAAGGGCTCAGAGTGTGTAAGCGCAGCTGGTTTCCCTGGGAGATAATAGTGGTTCTGGAAAGCACCCTGTAAGCACAAACTCAGGGGCACAGTTCCAAACCTTCCGCATGACTGATCCCATGACAGATGTTTCCACACTTTCTCCTTCCTGCCTCTGGCCTTCTCTCCCTTGCTGACCTATGAGGGTTTTCTAAAGGGACGTGCAGGCTGTTTTGTGAGAATGGCATCTACTCACTGGTGATTTTTCTAAATGCACATAATCAGTTGATTTAGGGTTATTCAATCTCTTTCTCTCTCTCTCTCTCTCTCTCTCTCTCTCTATCTGTGGGTGTGTGTGTATGTGTGTGTGTACCTGTGTACCTCTTGCTAGTGGAGAAGGGAATGGCTAAGAGTAGGGCCTAAAGGTAAAAGACAAGAAGTTGTTTTCCTAGGAAATGCCTTCATTCAATACCCATCAAGTATCTCTTAAGAAGCAGTTCTGCTTCAGCATTCTAGGTAACTGAAAGGTATATAAGATATGGTCTTTGAACTCAAAAAATATTAATAAATTTCAACTTATATCTATTGTAACCCTACAGTGTCAATCTAGGACTAGGTGAGTCCTAAAGCATTATGTAGAGGAGGCTCTGAAAATGTTAGACAACAGTAGGCAGCACCACATCAAGCCTTTGGAGTCCACAATGAAAGACCACAAGTCCTTGTTTAAATCAAAGAATGAGTTACGGCAAAATCTTCCTATCCTAAAAGACTCAAGGATTTCCCCTCAACAGCTTTTGACATTCCCAAGCTGTATCTAACAATCTCAGAATGCGCCACTAAATTGTGTTTTGTTATTTCAACATAAAAGTTCATTTTAATTCCCTATTATTAAAAACATATAACTACATGTGAGAGGTTACTTTTTCAATTATGAACATTTTTTTTCTTTTTTGTTTTTTTTGAGACAGAGTCTCGCTCTGTCACCCAGGCTGGAGCGCAGTGACATGATCTTGGCTCACTGCAACCTCTGCTGCCTGGGTTCAAGCGATTCTCCTGCCTCAGCCTCCCAAGTAGCTGGGATTACAGGCGTGTGCCATTGCACCTGGCTAATTTTTGTATTTTTAGTAGAGATGGGGTTTCACCATGTTGGCCAGGCTGGTCTCGAACTCCTGACCTCAAGTAATCTGCCTGCCTTGGCCTCTGAAAGTGCTGGGATTATAGGCATGAGCCACCCCGCCCATCCATGAACTTTTTTTTCTTGCTGAGAATCCAAGAGCAAAACAAAACAAAAGCAGAAGGCCATCTATAGGCTAACAAGCTAAAGACGTCCAGTAGCATAGTAAATTTATGAGTTTGACACTCAGAGAAGAAATCCAGCTGGAGACAGAGGTTTGGGAGCCATCAGAGTATGGACATCACTGTGTTAAGTGGTAATAGATGAGATAACCCAAAGAGTATATGAGTTGGAGAAAGAATAAAGCATATAGGAGAAAGCACTGTGGAGACACACCAGTTGAGTCAGGGTTTCTAAACCTCTGTACTGCTGATGTTTTAGAATCCAGAAGTCTTTGTGGTGGGGGGTAGGCTGGCCTGCGCATTGTAGGATGTTAAGCAGCATCCTTGGCTTCTACCTAGTAGCAAGCCTTCCCCACTCCACAAAGTTGTGACAATTAAAGCTGTCTCTAGACATTGCCAAAGTCCCCTGCAGGGCACAATCCATCCTGGTTGAGAATCCTTGATTTAAGAAATAGGCAAAACAAAAGCATTTTGCAAGGCTGATTGACAGGAGTGGTCAGAAAGTCCAGAGGTAAGGAAAAGAGGGAAAGAACTATTTCAGGAGAGATGTGTCCAATGTCATGGAGTGGTAATCAGGCATGGGCACCAAGTCTACTGGGTTTCCAGACAAGAAGGCTGTTGGCAAGCATGCAGGCCAGGTGCTTGCCCCTTGTGTTTCCAATGAGCCTGTCCTTCCTTCCAGGCTAAGTCCTCCATTTCTTGTTGAGTGTCTGGGACCTTTAGGGCTCAACCTCCTGTTCAGCGGATTCTTGGATGTGGAGCCAGGAGCCTGAACACTGAGGGAAGGTCAGCATAGAGATGCTCCCCAGAGGCCACTGCCGTCAGTTCCACAACCCTGAGGTTGGCTGGGAATCTTAACAAGTTTGTAAGTGTAAAATTTGGGTACCTGCAACGCAGGACCAGTTGGCAAGAAGCCCACTTGCTTAGAATCTGCTACACTCCTGAGAACGCAAGCCTGGGGCATTGAGACAAACTTCCCATGGCTAAGAAATGTGGCTCACTTCCTTATCACGGTCTTCTCAGGAAAAACTGAAACAAAATTTCTCCAAAGGTCACAAAATTCCTTCTCACCACAGAATAATACAATGTGGTTTTTAGGAGTTCCTAGTTGTGTTCAGAGGGAGATGCTAAAGACACACACACGCTTTTATTCATAACCAATTTGTACCAGGCGAACTCTCCAGAATACCCCTCTGAAATGATTGTGCACTTTTTGGTTTCCAAAGTCAGAAGGCACAAAAAGCACAAGGGTTTGTTTTGTTTGTTTGTGTAGGGCACTTTAGCTTTCAAGCTGAATTTTCATGGGTAAATTAGTTTCTAATAAAAGGAAGAGAAATGCTGAAATCTCCTCTGCTTTTATGAGGCTTTTCTTTTTATTCTGACCTCAACATAAGAAGAAACTTGATTGCTATTGGACTGTTAAAACTCCAAATTCCATAGCAGCCATGAAAAAACTTGTTCTGTTTCTATTTGTGGAATTCCACAGGCATGGATTTACTTTTCATATGCACAACAAATGAACCTCATTCCTAGCTTCTTTGCCCATCAACAGGAACCCCTGGTTGGATAGCATCAAGTATGTCTCCCAGGGCCAGCAGCGGCCCAGCAATAGTGATGAGGAGGGAAACTGACCTATCACAGGCTTTCACAGAGATAGAAAGGGGCTGTTTCTTTTTTCAACTGTTTCTGCTCTTCCCCTGATGGCCTCTATTTCATCTGGTTACCACCATGTCCTTATTCCTCTGCTTAATTTCAGACTCTGCCTCCTTTTCTCTTTGATTCACTAATTCTTTGGAGACATGAATACACAGTTACCTAATTAACATCTGACCACGGTGGATGTACAGAGGAAAGTATCAGCCTAGAAAACTTTCTGCCAGAGCGTATATGCTTTTAGCTACCGCACCAATCAGAACAGACATTGTTTCGCCTCAAGCAAAATATATGTAATTATGACTCTATGCATCTCTTTGAACGTAAGTCAGTCATGATTAGACCACATGTCTCAGATCTAACAACCAAAAGCCCTATAGATATTTCAAGGCACCGGTAAGCTTCCTAGCAGTGTCCTCATTTATAACTTTCTGTATAAAAGAACAACCCAAAGTTTCCAAATATACAGTGTCAGCTACAGACGCTGACACTGTGGGTTGCTAAAGGCTTTCCTTCTGCCTCTAATGCTTCTTGGCCCCAGCACACCCCACTCCACCCCAAAGGAAGAGGAACTCTGGGGTCAGTCAGAGTCATAGAGAAACTACTAAAGTAAGAGACGAAGTCTTCATTAATTCTCTCATGCCATAACCATTAAGTGCCTACCTCATGCCAGGCATTGTGTGGGGTGCTAAGGATCGGAAGGCAGACAGATGTAGTCCCTGGCCTTTCAGACCTTACAGTCAATGGGCATGATTTCCTATGAGCAAGTAGGGAAACAGATACCAATCACAATACATGCTATGAAGGAAAAAAACCAGCAATCTAGGTACCAGAACACAAGTGGAGGAACGTACTTCATGGAAGGCAGTCAGGGAAAGCCATTCTGAGAAGACCATGTCTAAGATGTGTTCTAAAAGCTACGGGTGAGCCATGGGGGAGCAGATAGGGAGCATCTTGGGCAAGGGTGCAGCACGCGCGAAGGTCCTGGTAGGAGAACGAACTTCAAGAGCTGCAGGGCACAGTAAAGCCTGGAATGGCTGGAACATGGAGTGCCAGGGGGAGAGAAGTTCAATCTGTGTCTGCAGCATTAAGCAGGGCCCAGGTTTACCAGGTTTTGTTGGCCATAGGAAGGAGTTCAGGTTTATTCTAAGTGAAGCGGGAAGCCACTGCTGAATACTAAAAAGGGAAATAACATTTCGCAATTGATTTTGCCATGGTCTGTAGGGGCCCGAAAATGAAAGCTGGAGGACCAGTTTGGAGATGTTGTATTTAGGTGAGAAATAAATGTGGCCACGAGGGTGTTGGCAGTGGAACTAGAAAGTGAACAGATTTGCTACCTATTTTGGAGGTAGAATGGATGAGAGTAGCTAATGGAATGGATAGAGTGGAGGGAGGTGGCAGAGTCAATGCTGGTTTCTGTCTTGGGCAATTAAAAGGATGATGGTTCCATTTCCTGAGATGGAGATGCTCAGAATAGATGAGAATATAATATATTCAGTGAGATATTATGATATAATACAATATATTCAGTGAGAGTATAATATATTCAGCTCTGTACATGTTGATTCAGAGATACCTGTGAGATACCTACTGATGTATACAGTAGCAAGGTCAGGTAGCAGCTAGCTGGAACTCAAGGTAGATCTGAGCTAGATACTCAGCACATGGAGAGAACAAAAGCCATGGGAATGGATGGATGCCAGTTACTGGGGAAAGGGCATTAGCAAAGCAGAGGTCCCATGGGAAGCCTGGAAGAACACCATCCTTTAGAGGGCAAGCGGGGGATCCAAGCGGAAACTGAGGTAGGAGAAGAACAAGGGAGTGTGGCATCAAAGGGTTAAAGAAGCAGAGTTTCAAGGAGAGAGAGGTGCCCAGTGCTGCTGAGAGATGAGGAAGATGGGGGCAAAAACAGGTGCCTGGAATTTGGTAACATGGAGATAATTGGTGACTAGAGTATGACGAATGAGCAGAATAAGAATAGGTCCTAAGTACAGGTCTGAGGGCAACACTCTTGGGTTACGTTCCATTCCAAGAAGCACACTTGTGTGCTTGACTGACAGCGTTTGCCCCAAAGGAACTCCCAGTTAGCCAGCCCTTCTCCCACCTCTGAAAATCTTTGTAGGAAACAGTTCAGGGCTCAAGAAAATGAAGCTATGACTTGAGGTTTGCCTCTGCTTTGGGTGGTAGGAAGAAGAGTTGTCTTTCCACATCTTTACTTTCATCTTATAGAGCAGTCAGTTCCAAAGACTGGAGGCCAGAGAACAGGACTCAGAAAATTGCTCAAGCAGCAGGTGCCATTCTGCTTCCAGTAAGGCCAAAGGGACAAAAGACCCCAATATGATTCACGAGAATAAAAGAGGTTGGGAAATTGGGGAAAAATTAAAAAACAGCCACTATGTTGGAAGAATTTACACCTTGGGGCATTAGGCAGCCAGTGCAGGCCTGGGGCAGACCTGAGAGTTTGGTTTCTGGTTAAATCCCTGAATGGCGGAAAATCCCAATTAACAAATAGGACTTGCATTTCACCTCTCCCCTCCTGAGGAGGCCCAGGTAGTTCTTGTAGGCTTGTGTGCATAACTTCCATGCTGATACTAACAGCCAAGTAAATCAGGCAATCCTGGGTGCATTAAAACCCAATCCTGAGAGTTTAATAATACGCAAACTAAATAAACAGCATGCACCAGGAAACAAATACAAACTCATCCTTAATTGTTACATTGCCTAGCCTGAAAGGCAAGCAATTTGAACACCTCAAGCAATCACGTTATGATCAAGAGCCTTCTCTTAATTGCCAGAAACCCTACAGGCCTCTCCTCCAGGAGAGGATCAGAAAGGACAACACTCCAGCAAATTCATCTATAATCACAATTTAGCATTATTACATAGCAGCCTGTCCCTAATAAAGGGATGAACAAAATGAATTCTTTAATCACCAATTTTCTTTCTTAGCTGATGCCTGTCCCTTTAAAATGAGTATTTTAGAAACTTTGCATTTTCCTCTGAAATGTACTCTGACTTCCTGCACATGATCCTCCCCAATCTATGTTATTTTATCTATTTATTTATTTACTTTGAGATAAGAACCTTGCTTAATCGCCCAGGCTGGATTGCAATGGCACAATCTTGGCTCATTACAACCTCTGCCTCCCAGGCTCAAACGATTCTCCTGCCTCAAGCTCTCAAGTAGCTGAGACTACAGGCATGCATCAACACACCTGGCTAATTTTTGTATTTTTTGTAGAGATGGGGTTTCGCCATGTTGCCCAGGCTGGTCTCGAACTTCTGGGCTCAAGCAATCCACCCGGCTCAGCCTCCCAAAGTGTTGGGATTACAGGCGTGAACCACTGCTCCTGGCTCTGACTACATTATTAACTGGAATTAGTGATTAGTTGCATAGTGTAGAGATCTGTGCCTTTAAGAACAGTAGAGATGCTTCCACAGGGAAGGAACATAAGCTTGCACAAAAGGCCTTTTCACTATGTTGTCTCCCATATGAATTGGTTCTAATCTACCCCATACCGCTTCCAATGTATTCCTATATGTCAGGATAGTTTCTTACCATGGATTCAAATTCCCATTAATATTTTTTCTAGTCAATATTTCCTCTTCTACTGACATGGAGGTCATACCCTCCATGTGTATTATGAGAGCGGTTATTTTAGAAATTATAACATGCTTATTTAACCTGGTCATGGCTGACATAGGTCACTATCTGTAGCCCCTCATCCCCCAACAGTCCAATAGGACCTTAGAATACCTCTATTCCAATCACCCCCTCTCAGTTTACACTCTATTTTTGCTTGGCATTTTAGCTCATTTTGGGGGATTTTTTGTATTTTTAATCACTACACATTGGACAAATTCTTTTCCATTGCTTTTAGTATCCAAACCTCCGTTCTGAGATCCTATTTCTTCTTTCTAGAGTATTCCCTTTAGCATCTCCTTCAGAGAAGACTTGTGGGTGGGGAAGTCTGCTCTAGTGTGTCTGAAAATGTCTTCATTTTGCCTCTATTGTAAAAGACACTTTCAGTGAGTAAATAGGTTGACAGTTTTTTCCTTCAACACTTTGGAGCTATTATTCCATCCCTGGCTTTGCTATTGCTATTAAGAAATCAGCTATCAATCCAGCCATAGTTTCTTTTTAGGAAATCCATCCTATTAATCTGGTTAATTTTTGGATCTTCTTTTTTGTCTAAGGTTTCTGTAGTGTCACACAGTAGGTAGATGAGAGTGGTTTCAGTCCAGCCTTAGTCCTGTATGGAATTTATTTTGCACTTCTTGAATCTGAGGATTACTTTTGCATACATTCTGGGAAATAATCAATGTTTATCCCTTCAAATATTGCCTTTACCTCACTCTTCTTGGTACCTTTTATTCTGCTTTATTTTAGTGTTGGGAATTTCCATTACTTTCTTGCTGGTAAGCCAAGCATTTAAAAAAGATTTTTAAGAAATATTTTTATTCAATGTTTTGGGTGTCTTATGAAATATTTTTTTTTCATGTTACTGTTTCGCTATATGGCCAGAAATGAAATCACTCAGGACTTTTTTCCTTTGAATGAATAACTTTCTCCTCACATTAAAGATCATGGGCATGATTCAGAAGGAAGCTGTTGATCCATGAATTTTAAGGTCATGGATCAACAGGGTTCACTTGGGAAAACGGAAGCCCATCCAGGGATTCCAAGGAGGAAGGGTTTCAAGGCTTAGGAAGCTGTTGAAAAGGGAAGGGCAGTGAAAAATAAAGGAAATTTCAACCAGATGGGGGTGATTCATGGGAGCTCACCAAGAAGCTGCTACAAATGTCAAAAGTCTTCATTAACTGCTACCATTGATCTCAGCTACTTGCCGGATGAAGTGTGTGATTCCTAGGTGCTTTTCCAGAAGCCACTGCTAACCTCATGTCTGCAATCTTCCCACACATCTATTTGAAACTACCCACTAGGGAATAATGGCTTCTCTTCCTCCACATCTCATGAGAATGCCTCTCATTGGCTGACTGTTGCCTGGAACCATATGGAGAAAGGGATTCTAGCAACAGTGGATGGCTCCGGGTTTATCCCCTGCAACGCAGTGGAGAATGGAGAAGAGGCAATGGTGATTCCAAGTCAATAACGATTTGCATGGGTCGTTAAAGTATCACTGATAGCACTTTATATTGCACATGTAATATATTTGTTTCTGATAACAATGCGGAGAATTAAGAATGGTAAACATACTTTGCCTGTTTAAAGGAACCCAATATCAAGAGAGGTTTATTAATTTTTCTGAAACCACCAGCAAGGCAATGGCAGAAATGGAATCAGAGTTGAGGTTTTCTGGTACTTAATTCTTTTCATGAAATAAAAAACAAACTTGTCAATTATTTTTACAACTTGGACATAGAGCTAAGAAATTTTGCTCCTCCTCTCACACCAATCTGACTTTTAGGGATCAAGCTCTAACACTTTATTTCTAGTAGCTTATCCCTTTCAACTTTTTAGCCCAAGTAGACATTTTTAAAATGTGAAGGGTCATTTGTGAATAGATTTGAGTTACCAGATGGTCCATTTCCTGATGACCTATACCTGAAGATGATTAGATTATATGCATTGTGCTCTAAAAGTCACCATCTGAAAAAAAAGAAGCCACTAAATCTAAGGGTCATTCTCATTGGACATGCAACTCAATCTTCCAGTTGTCAAATATTCAACAAATACTTCTGAAGTGCCTTTTTTTTTGCCAGACTTACAACTTCTGTGATCCTGATGATATTTTAAGCTTCTGACTCTGACATTAGGTTAGTGAAGTATTATTTTAAAATATGTCAGTAAGAGTATGCATATTAATTAAAATGTTCCCATATGTAAGCCTTAAACTAAACTCCCTGTGCCAATTGGAGACAAAAGACCTTTATTAAATACTATTAGATAGGTTAAGTATTTTACTATTTCTGCCAATCACTGCTACAAAATAATATTCATTGTCAAGCATGAAATGGGTAAAAAGGAAATCTCATCTTATTATCGTCTCTTAGAGTCACATGTCCTAAGATGATAGCAAAACCAGCATTTGCAAGCAATGGCCATATCCTACTCCTCCTGATCAGTAGGCCTGTTATTATCAGGGTTGAATTCTGTTTCAATGCCATCATAATTACATTGCTGGTTCTCTGAGCAGATAGAGGGAGGATGCACCAACACACCTAGAGATTTTTGTGTTAATCGAGGTGCTCTCAAATGGCATCTGGGGCCATTTTAATTGTCAGCTACCGTTAAAAGTTTGCAAGTACACTCTGCCCTCAACATAGAATCCCTAAGATCAGTGATCTGAGTGAGAATCAACAGAATCCCAAATTTGAGCAGACCTTTTACTCACACTTCAGTAGATACTGGCGGGTCCCCCGTCTCTCACATGGCTTAACATGCATGATCTTCCTAGAGACAGAGCTCTTTCTTGTCCTCATTTCTAAACCCCTCTTTAGTTTTACCCCATTGAAAAGTTTTAGAGGAAATGACAAATGCAGCAAATGCATGAGAGTGACAGAAAGGGGATGAAGCTAGGGTAAGTAGGCCGATGATAGGTTGTAAGAGTTGATGAGATTGAGGAAAGAGATGGCAAAACAAGGACCTTCTATACAAATGGACTTGGATCTTGGATTGGAAGAGGAAGATAAAGGGCAGAGCTGAAAATTCAGAAACTCAAGATGAGAAATATCTAAGAGCTAAGGATCCACGTGACAGACATGTAATACATGGGCAAGTGTAATTACACTATCAAGAGAACTACCAGGAAATGCTCTGCAGAATTATTCCACTGGCTGGTAATCCAAGGACCTGGAGGTGGGAGGAAGACGAGGAATTGGACAAATTCAAATTTCCAATTAGGCATAAATGGCTTCTTAGTAGGCAGAGAAGATGATGAGACCAGGAACAAGGTGTGGGGGCTGGTTGAGAACCTGTCAGCAGCTCCCTATTCAAGGCAAGGACGGAACTCCACAGCCTACAGTGTGTCTGCCTCTGGGGTTATTAAGCAACCAGAAGCATGACAGGGCCTTTTCCATGCTGGCTATTTAATCAGGAAGAGGAGTGTCAGTTCTAACCTGGCAGAGAAGGCGCTCTCATCCTCCCAGCAGGCTGCTCTCGGGGATTTTTCATGTCTGTCTTGAGTTCATGGGAGTTTGGCTCTTTCCTTCCACTTAGATTTTTAGTTTTTGCTCTTAGTATTTCAGAGAGATTTAGGATCTTCTGTTATGAGTTTCTCCAGCCTGGTTATTCTCCAGCATCAAGTCATTCTTCCGCTGGGGTGTTACACATGGTTGCCATGGAAGTGAGCACTGGTTGATTCACACAGGAGAGGGACTCACTAGCAAGCCCTCAAGGGCACTGAATAATTCTAATTACTAAAATTCCTAGTAACTTCTCAGAAGACATCTATACTTTTTTGATCACTAAAATCCTTTGACCTTGATTGAGAAATTAGAATTTATTTTTTTTACTGGTTTTCTTCTGTTTAAAAAGCAGCCTGTTGATAATAGGAAATCACTGAATAATGGAATTTTAAAAATATGCTACTCTTGAGCATACATTGGAAGTTCTTTGAATTGGGATTAAAAGGAGGAAAAAAAGAAAAGGCATGCTTTCATCATCCTGGTCCCTGCTCTCCAGAGATGAAGAAAGCAAACACAGTGAGTACCTAGTTCTAGCTATGGAAAACCACCAGTGGACTGGTCGTCCTCTGGAAGTGTTCACTGTTAGACTTTCCTCTGTTTAGCTTAGGATTTCTTGAGAGGCAAAATGCCTTTATTGTGCTTATTCAGGTAACTCTGCTTCCTAATCCCAGTTTAGCTTTTGATTTCACTGTGGCATTTAAGGCATTCAATGTCTCAGGGTTTCCCAGGTAAATGACGGAAAAGATTCTGATCTACTCTAGGTTAGGAAGTTAGTGGAATGAATTTTTTAAAAAAGGGTGACTAGAAAGTTGTTTCAAAACAAGGAACCACCCATCAATAACACTGTAATGCTAAAACCTGAAATGATATCCAAGTAAATATCTGGGTGTGGTGAATGATTCCACTTTATTTCTGCTCGGGAGCTTTGGTACATGTTCAGCAATGCTCTGAACAAGGGCCTTTCCCTCAGGATGCCATGGAGACATTCACACATTGGCTTAATTTATGTATCTCTATTCTCCCTAGACTCACATGAGAAGTTATTTCCCAATACTAATTGCTGGTCATTGTTGCCAGTCATGTTTTCTCTTTCTCATGTAGACCTGGTCTAGAATATGGCAAGAGCAGATTTTAGAATGTAATGGTACAAGGGGGTTGGACCCAGTGGCTCACGTCTGTAATCCCAACACTTTGTGAGGCTGAGGCAGGTGGGTCACTTGAGCTCAGGAATTCAACCTGGTGAAACCCCATCTCTAGTAAAACACAAAAAATTAGCCAGGCGTGGCATGTGCCCATGTGCCTGTAAGTCCAGCTACTTGGGAGGCTGAGGCTGCAGTGAGTGGAGATCATGCCACTGCACTCCAGCCTAGGTGACAAAGCGAGACCGTGTCTCAAAAAATAATAATAATAATAATTTAATGGTACAAGGGATGGGGAATCACAGTTGGGTGACGTGATGTGAAACAGTTGCTTTTGAGATTGTGATTTTAAAGACATTTCATACTCCCTACCTTGGAAAAGTGTCATTTAAAAAATGCATTGAGATGTTACCATCGGGGGAAACTGGGCAAAGAGTACACAAGCCCTCTATGATTTCTTAAACTTACATGTAAATCTACAATTATCTCAAAAAAAAGTTTAATTAACAGTGAGTTAAGGAATAGAGTAAAGGAAAAGTATGCAGATAGTAGATGCTGGCTATGTGTTTATACAAAGATTATGGAGAAGAAATTTATTTTTTTCTGACTATGGGGCTGGGCTTGCCTTGAGTAAGGGATGTATTAAGTACATGAGTATTAGAGAAAACACAGGTTTGTGACTTCAGATCATATTCTAGACCTAGCTCTATCACTAATCAGTTCTGTGGTCTTGGGAAAGTTGAATAAACGACTGAAACCTCAGTTTCCTCTTCTGCAAGGTGAGCGGTTTGTAGAGATTGAGGCATTTCAGCTCTACGATTCTAGGTTGACATTTATGTCTCCAGGAAGCAACACAAGGGAAGATGAATTAGGGCTCACTATTTGATAGCAACTAACACTGACTCAGATCACAACCAACACAGATTACAAGCAATTTACAAAGACAATGAATGTTGTATTAACAGAATCAAAATGGGCATTTTAAGTGTGTATCAGAAATATATTTTTACTCTCTTCTTTTGCCTGGAAAACAGAATAAAGGAAAAATAATATACAGTATATTTCCAGTGTCTCCCTACAAAAGAAATGTAGAGTCTGAAATTCAGGCAGAGCTTTTGTTTTTTTTAGTAAGTCATGGAAGTGATTCCAACACTAACCCACCCTATATGATGGCAACATCTCTTAAATCCCCCCAATCTTTTACTCTCTAATCTAATTATGAGCACTTGAAGGTAGAGACTATTCCAAGTTCAAAACCTTCTATCAATCTCCTTTGCCTACAGAATAGAAACAAAATCCTTAGCATTCATGTCCTTCAATATCTGACCCCACATCTCTTTCCCCTCTTTGATACCTTTTCCCCTCTTTGATACCTTTGCTCTTGCCAAATTAACTATACTAGGTTAAATAGTGTCCTCAAAATTCATGTCATTCCTGGAATCTCAGAATGTTACCTTATTTGGAAACAAATGCAAATGTAATTAATTAAGATGAGGTCATACTGGAGTAGGGGACCTTAAACCAATCTGGTTGGTATCCTTATAAAAGAGGAGAAGAGGCACAGAGGCACATATCTGCAAGGAGGAATAGGTAAAGACAGACACACAAACAGGGGAAATGTCATGTGATGACAGGGCAGAGGCAGCAGTGATGTGTCTACAAGCCAAGGACTGCTGGCAACACCAGAAGCTGAAGAAGACATGGAGTAGCTTCTCGTCTGGAGCCTCCTGAGAGAGTATAGCTCTGCCAGCACCTTGGTTTTGGACATCTAGCCTCCAGAACTGTGTGAGAATACATTTCTGTTAATTTAACTCACCCGGTTTGTGGTGCTTTATTATGGCAGCCTAGGAAACAAATACACGGATCTACTTACTCATGGTGCCCTGAGCCTGCCTTGGGCTCAGACATTTCTCTCCTTCAGCTCATTATTCCTCATACTTGCACATCACTTGCTGTCTTTTCTATCCAACCTTTGAACCCCAGCTCAAATCTCCAACTCATTCATCATCTGTTCTAATCTGTGCAGTGGGAAGTGACTTTCCCTTTAGAAGTATGCTCATGGCATTCATTGGACCTTATCCTGCACTCTTTGACAGCATCTTGCGGCTTGTTCTTTGACTTTTTACTATTTTCATGATGGGAATATTGTCTTTCATCCCCTGCTAGCCCAAATGGTGCCCACTCTGTGCCCAGGACATGATGAGATTTTAATGAATATTGGTTGTTGGGTTAATGCTTTGGCAGTGGATGCAGAGTCATGCAGCATCACTCTTTAAAACAAGAATCCCGTATGTGTAGCTACATGAAACACAGCCTCCAGGTTTTCTCCATGGTCTCTAAAGAAAGTGGCTTTTTTATCATTCTCAGCAAACTATCTCAAGGACAAAAAACCAAACACCGCATGTTCTCACTCATAGGTGGGAATTGAACAATGAGAACACATGGACACAGGAAGGGGAACATCACACACTGGGGACTGTTGTGGGGTAGGGGGAGTGGGGAGGGATAGCATTAGGAGATATACCTAATGCTAAATGATGAGTTAATGGGTGCAGCACACCAACATGGCACATGTATGCCTATGTAACTAACCTGCACATTGTGCACATGTACCCTAAAACTTAAAGTATAATAATAATAAAATAAATAAATAAACAATAATAATAATAATAAAAGAAAGTGGCTTTTTTGTACCCTACATGAAGCACTTCGGGGTGGTATTGGTACGTTCAGAAGGTGCGGCAAGGTGGGGCATTGATTCTGGCTGCAAAAAGGAACATCTGGTCACAATCCATTAGTCTGCTCTGTGATAGTTCAGAAAGCATGCTGTCCCACATCTTGGGGTAAATAAAGCTTTTACTCTCTTGCTTCTCTTCTTCTGATCAACTTGCCCTGCTCATGTTCCAGGCCAGTGTTGCAGAGAATATAATTGAGGTCAATATCCCTTTAGGCAGTATGGAGGAAGGGCAATCCCGCTCACCCAGCAGGAGTGAGATGGGGCTGGTGTAGTGACTCATATCAAGTGACATTTGCAAAGGGAGGCCTACCGTTCACTAGCGAGATGCCAAGCAGTGTCTTCTGTTGGGCCCCTTGGAAGACTGATGTTTAGCCAGCAATTCTCTTTTAGGAAACAGGGGCAGAGAGGGGAAGTGGAAGGGAAGAGGAAGAGTAGAAGAACCTTTTGGAAAAACCTGAATTTGACACTGTCAATATTTGGGAATGTGCTGTCACCTTTATCAATATCCTACTGCTCACTACTTATATCCTTTGAGATCTGATATCTCCTTCTCTGACCAGCCATTCTGAGCTTTACCTTTTCTACTTTTACCACACTTTGCATCTGTATCATACAATCTCTATCAAATTATATACGTAGTGCCTTACTTTTTCTATTGATAGGTAACTGCAAAACTTTTTTTTTTAAAAAGAAAATACTTAGAACAGAGGTCATTATTACATGAGTTTTGCTATACGTAGTGTAAGACAGCCTTTTCAAAACTGGGGTGAAAAGGGTTACAATGCAGAGACCTAGGTTTGCATTCAGCGGTGTTATCTTATAGCATAGGAGGCTGAATAATGGTCCCCAAAGATGTCTATGTCCTAATCCCTGGGACCTGTGAATATGTTGATATGTTACCTTGCATGACAAAGGAGATATTGAAGATGTAATTAAATTAAGGATTTTAAGATTAAGAGGCTATCTTGAGTTATCTGGATGGGCCCATTGTAATCCCAGGTGTCCTTATAAGAGGGAGGTGGGAATGGCAGAGGCAGAAAAAAAGGTGATGCGAAGATGGTGGAAGCAGAGGCTGGAGTGATGTGCTTTGAAGGAGGAGGAAAGGGCTATTAGCCAAGGAAGGTAAGTGGTCTGCCTGGAAGAAGTAAGGAAACAGAGTCTCCTCCAGAGACTCCAGAACGAATGCCACTCTGCTAGTACCTGGATTTTCTCCCATACAACCCATTTTGAACTTCTGGCCTCCAAACGTTAAGATAACACATTTGTACTGTGTTCAGTTATGAAATTTGCATTAATTTGTAATAGCAACAAGCACACTACTCTGTTCTCTCACCTTGTTTATTTATTGTGTGTTTACTGCTTATCTTCCCCACTGGGATGTGTGTATAGTCCACAAGGACAGAGCATAACCAAGGCTCTATCCTCCCCCCACACACTCTCAAAACTGCCCTTGAACAGGTCACCAGCGAGTACGAAATTGCCAAGTCCAGTGGAAAGGTCTGATTCGAGTCCTCTTACAAGATCATCATATTCACCTCTCAGCAGCTTTGGACATAAAATACTTCCTCCTTCTTGAAACATTTTTACACTGAGCTCCAAGAGACGACACTGCCTCGGGTTTCCTCCTAGCTCACTGGTACCTCCTTCATGATCTCCTTTGTTGAATCTCCCTCCCCTTCCTCCCAACCACTGAAGGCTGGAGTATTCCAAGACTTAGTCTCCTGGAATATCTTACCTAACCATAACTACTCCCTAGGTGATTTTATTAAATTTAACTTTAAAAACAATCTGCATAATGAAGATAATCAGATGTATGTCACCATCCCAGAAAGCTACCCTACACATGTCCAAGCTAGAGCAGTATGTCCAGCTGCCTGTTCCACATCTTGACATCATTATCTAATAGGCGTCTGAAACTCACGTGCCTAAATGGAACAATTGATTTCCTTATTCACAGTCCTTGCACCTCCCAAGCCTCTGTATCCATGCTCCTTCCCTGTGGCTTAGGCTAAAAATATTTTCTCTTTCTTTTTGCCGTATGGATTATTAAGTATATACATGTATGTTAGGGAGGGACAAAGAAGGTGTCCCTGAAGAGGTGACTTTTTCTATCATACTCAGAATAAAATGCAAACTCCTTGCAGGTCACATGAGGCATAATCTGAAACCTGGCTACACCCTGTCATCTCCTCCCTCCTCATTCTGAACCAGCCATGCTGGCCTTCTTGTTTTCTAGAGATGCCAGTATTTCCTTGGAGGCTTTTTAAACTCGCTGTTCTGTCTGCCTGAGCCTTTCTTCTGCCAGAATGTCCTGTGGCTGTTTCCTTCACCCTATCCAAATTTTTATTAAAATATCAGCTCATCATAGAGTAATCCCTTGGCCACCATAATTTCCCTGTATGCTATTAAACCTGCTTTTTTTACACACACACACCCACCCACACACCACTCTGTTCTCTCGCCCTGTTTATTTACTGTGTGTTTACTCACTGCTTATCTTCCCCACTGGGATGTGTATATAGTCCACAAGGACCGATCTTTTCAATGGTCTTGTTCATTGCTGCATCTTCAGCTCTTAGAGTAGGGCCTTGTACATAGTAGGCATCTGATAAACACTTTTTAGCACTTCCTTATGTTAAAATCAAATGTCTTGCTTATTATTATAGATCTTAGCTATATTGCATATTACATTAGGTATGTAATATCTCTCTTAAATTTCTTAAGATTAGGGACCATATTGATGTTTTTCTTGTCACCCACATAAGGACACAACAGCCCAAAGCACATACGAGTGATTTTCAAATGAATGAATCTTCATTTTGTCTTTTTGATTTGAACTCGGCAATGGAAATCATCTGGGGGCCTTCTTTTCAAGTGTATGTTCAGTTATGTCAGGTGTTCTAGGTAAGAGGCCCATAAATGGAATTTGGAGGGCTCATGAACCTCCTAAAATTGTACATACACTTTTATGGGTATTTGTGTTTTCCTGGAAAAACAGTCTATAGATATTTTCAGGTTCACAGAGGAGCCACTTCCCTAAAGGTTGAAAACCACTGAGTTGTGCCAAGGTATGCAGACTGTGGGTGACCTATGCCCAGGGCTGGGGCTTAATGGAGGGTGAGGAATCAGGAAGGGTGGGAGGAGTTTGCAATGCTTGGGATGAAGGGTGGCTGACCTTACTCACCCCCACTTAGCAGCCCAACAATTTCACACCAAGCTTATGGGTGGCAGAGAAAAATCTGTGATTGGGTCAGAATGCTAATGATATCATCTGGCATGCTATGACTGAGGGAGAAACTAGAAGATTTTAAGTTTTACTCCCTGGGCATTCCCAGCACATCCCTGGGAGAGGGCTCAAAGGCCACCCAGGCCAACTAGCCATGCCTTGCTCATGAGTTACAGTCAGGCCAGGACACGTAGGGCACAGAACCCCTCCTGTCCATGTTCTTCCTTCAGCAATAACCATGTCCCTCCGCATAACACCACTATGCCACTGCCTTGTGTAAGCATTAACTCACTATTTCAACTTCGTGTGTGTACATTAGACTCAACCAGATTTAAGATTGCTAGATGTCAAAACCCTCATTAAATATCAATCATAGTGTCACACATGTAGTGGTACTTAACTGCTCTTTTTCAAGTGAATAAATGACAACATATTAAATAACTAGGTGGCTGTATTTGGGACTTTCTCCAATTTAAAGAGCCAGGGAAAGTCCTGTCTCTCAATAGCAGATTGTTTTGAAACCCCCATTGACATCAATGAAACTTTTTTAGTTCTAAGACTCTGTGGTCATGGATTGAGAATAAGCTAGTGGATCTTGGCTGGGAATTCTTAAGTTTTACATGAGAATACCTTATATTCATGCAGTCCTTGACAGTTGTTAAAGTTTGCACACACATTCTCAATAATCATGTACTATTTTCAAAGATAGAAGGGGCTCTGAGGAGTTCTCTGATCTATTTCACCTCTCCTTTGGGGCAACCTGAACAATTTAGGTTGATTTCCAGAGAAATAAGTCCCCCAGCTCCCCTTGGGTTAGGATCTGATAATTTTCTCAGTTACTGAGAGTCCTCTTACTGCTATTTAAATCTGTCTGCTCTGATTCTATCTTTAGTAGGCATTTAGATAAGACCTGAGGAGTTAATGTTTTCCTGGCAAAACCTGAAGGGCTACTTTGCTGTTCTTTCCCTTGTTTTATGAAGACTGGAGAACTGCTTAGCACTAAAACAGTCAGATTGATCTAGTTTAATTAAGGTGCCCTGTCCACGGTGGATGCAAATATCTCACTGATGTTTCTATTTAGTCTGAATACATAACAAGGGCAGGAAAATGTCTGTTAGAGACACAATCCGCTTAGAATAGTCCTGCTGCAATGACAAGTTTCCAATGAGCTGCAAGGGTTGAGCTGGGAGCAGCCCAAAGACTTGATTAGTCATGAAGGTCCTACAACCACACTGTGTCCAAGGGGAGAGTGGTATTTCTTACTTTGACAGATACTACTCATAACAACTGGGGCAGCATCATAAATGGCAATGGGGAGAATATTTCAAAGCTAAGGCTAAAATAGCAAACATAGGGAGTGTTGAGAAATGAAAGAAGCTTTCAGGACAGCATGGCGCTGGCAATGGAAGGCAATTGTTCTTCTACTGTGGAAAGGAAAAAGGAGCTGTACAGGGAACAGGGCCAGCCCCACGCAGAGGCACCTAGTACCAAATGCCCAGCCGGACTGCCCATCATTACTCTGGCTGCCATAATGGTGATTTCCCAGAATTGTATTCCTTCCTTTGGACTGTCATGGACAGGCACTGGCAAAATGTGGGAAATGTTAACAAACTGACACAGTAGCAGCCATTTCTACCATGAGTTCACACTAGTATTTAAGAACTTGGCAGAGAACTTTCCTTGAGGAAACAGGCCAAGAGGATTTAATAGTGAGGACAGAAAATGTCCAGAACAAGGAACACAGTCTAGAAGACAGAGATGAGATATAGTTATTAGGACACTTAATTTGGAGCAGACACCAAAAGAAGGCAGGAAGTTTGAGGATGACTGTGTTAGGGACACCTAAGGCCAGTTTTGCTGATACCAACATTTTTCCTAGAGATGGATCTGTTGAGAGTTTCTTCAATCAAATTAAGAGAAACATAGAAACATCTGCATATGACCTAGGGTAGCTTCCTCCTCCTCTTCTCTCCTTGTCACCATTGTTCCACTTCCTTTGACCCTTGCTCCTTTTCTCTGAGGGATTCAGGTTACTTGAATGACCAAAGGGCAAAGGGCAAGGTCCACAGCACCCCTCAGCTTGTGAGGCACAAAAATATTTAAGCATCTCCGTCGCACAGTATCTGCCTTGCTAATTAGCTCACGGATGTGATGTATGTTATCCAGCTCTCTGCTTCCAAAATTATCACAAATCCATATGGCTGTTTATTTACCAAGGTCACAAATATTGGATACCATCATCATAACCATTTGAAAGAAATCCAATTTTACATCAACCCTAAAATGGGGGGGAGATGGTAGTCATTGTGAAAAAAGCTACAAGATGAGCACACAAACCTTGAGAAGGTGTTTGCTAGGTGCATTTGGCCCCACATAAAAGATACTTACAAGACTCTGCTTTTTTATTATTTTAGTAACAGCTAGCTCAGCCAGTAGTTTCAAATCTCTTCATTTTCTTAGAATTTTGGCTTAGTAGCATACAGATGAGGATTCGTTTGTTTTTTTTTTAAGTAAGAAGTCACACTTTGCTATATTGATCAAGCAAAGCGAGGTCCTTTTGATTGCCTGGTGAATTATGAAACAAAACCAGATCGAATCACAAGTTCTGGACTTACTGCAGCAAAAGGCAATGAAGGGTGCATTAGCCTTGGATTTCCATCCTAGCTGTGCCTCCTACGAGTTCAGTGGCCTCAGGCATATCACTCATCCTTTCTGAGCTTTTATTTTATCTTATTTTTTCATTTGTAAAAATCAGGATTATAGTAGTTCTCTAAAGAAGGCTGTGTGAATTAAATGAGCCCATACCTGAAACACATGCTTTGTACAATATGAAGTACCATTTCTTAAAAAAAAAAAAAAAAAAAAGCAGGAATATTCACTACATCAGTGTCTCAGATTAACATTCATGGGAAACTGGGAAGGTGAAGAGTTTGACAAGAAAAAGTTGAGAGGAGGAGGGTTCCTGAGAGGTCAGACTTATGTAAGGTTCTGGTCCTGAACTCTAAAAGAGTTCAGAGCTGTGTTCTATTAGTCAGTCAATCATCAATAACTCACTGAGCACAAAATTTAAGCTGAAATTAGTTTTTTTCTGGAGACTGGGGCTTGTGGCAGGGGCAGTGTTAGTGGACTGAGTTGTTTTTCTGAGTTGGTCATCTCGTGAGTTTTAAGACCATGGAAAGATGGGCAAGAGTGAGGGTAGAAGAAAGTTTGTGAGTGAACTTTTGAGGAGTCTTGACATGCCACTTCCTTGTGCCTTTCCCCTGGTTTTTTTTTTTTTTTTTTTTTTTTGAGGTGGAGTTTCACTCTTGTTGCCCAGGCTGAAGTGCAATGGTGCAATCTTGGCTCACTGCAACCTCCGCCTCCCAGGTTCAAGCCATTCTCCTGCCTCAGCCTCCTGTGTAGCTGGGATTACAGGAGCATGCCACCACACCCGGCTATCCCCTGGGGTTTTAAATGTCATTACCTTCACGGAATCTAAGACCTTTTTATAATCTCCTGGTTGATGTGGAAATACATTTGTAAGTATCGAGAAGCTGAGTTAGGTCTTTGAACAATTACTTCGTTCACATTGTGCCAAAGGTTCAGTTATCCTCCTCCAACCGAGACCTGGCAACCTCATGCCAGCCCTGCTTGTCTCGGTCCCTGTTACTGATATTCAGGTTCCAGTGACCTAAAAATCTCAGAACAGGCTCTGTTTACTATTTAGCTTCTCCAAAACACAAGCCTGAATAAAAAACCAAATGGAAATGTATTCCTAGAAATATGTAAATGCTAATCCCATTTGTGATGCAGGATTGTGACAAAGTGTGTTACTTAAGTAGCTGCTGCTCAGCTATGAGATATTCTTTGGATGTTGGGGTGGGCTTTTTTTTTAAAGCTTGCTTCATTCCGTCCATACATCGGAAGTTTATGACATATTTGCAGAAGTCGCTTCTCCTTCAGGCCTGCCCTCTCAGAACTGTATGTCTTTTCAATGACTTCCTAAGCAACGTGGCAGACTCTCACCTGGACATCTCCTGTGTTCTCAGCAGACTCACTGTAATTATAGCACTGGCTTGTGTTCATTTCATACCTTCAATATGCCCTTTAAATAAATAGTGATGAGGTGGATTGGATGCTGGGAATTGAGACATTTGGAAACATAAATAAGGCACTTTGGAGTTTTCAGTACAGAGGCTATTGGTGTTCTGTGTTCGCTGAATTTTCCCCTCACTCACCATTGCATGATTCAGCCACACTGGGATGATAGTATCTAGGACCTTGGGGTAAATGAGATCTCGATTGTAGAGAAAGAGGATCCAGAATGCCAAAAATACAAACTGGAAAATAAAACACAAAAAATAGCATCATTAGGCTTGTTTTTAATCAGAGCTTTCTAAGATAATCAAGGAAACACAGCTAAATAAAAACAGATAACCATTTTAAAGATATCTTACATATACATTATAGGAATGTAGTACATATACATTATAGTAATTCTACAATAAGCATTCTTCCCTTCATTTCATTGCTATATCTGCTCTTTCTGGGGATTCCTCAATGTGCCAGAGAGTTAGAGATCAATTATTTGTCATCGTGGCAGGCAGAGAAGATATGAATAAACAGGATTCCCAGACCATTAGTCATTTATTTTAACCAATAACTTCTTTTTCTAAACTTTCACCAGGAATGCTGAGAGTAGGCACACGGAGTGGCTTGAGTCATACACGTTCCTTGTCCACCTTCTAAATATGCGTGGCTAGGGGAAGCAGGAAGGCTGAGAACCGTAAGTGCCAAGCTCCCAGGAAAATGCACAAGCTAGCTGACTGAGGGCTGGATCTCCCTGGTGCTCAGAACTTTGAATTGATCTCCTCTTGTACTCCTTGCCTCTCTTGTCAAAGCATCTATCCTCTATGCTACGAAGTCAATGCATAGATAAGGAAGTTAAAAACTATTGAACTTCTGATCTTCCTATCTTCTGACATTTCACACACTCCATTTCTAAGCCTTAAAAAAATAAACAGACTTCATTGTTGATTTTAAAAACTTGGCTATAGCCAGATTTGGTGGCCCATGCCTGTAATCCTAGCACTTTGGGTGGCCAAGGCAGGCAGATCACTTGAGCTCAGGAGTTCGAGATCAGCCTGGGCGACAAGGCAAAACCATGTCTCTACCAAAAATACAAAAAAGTAGCCAGGTGTGATAGCACACACCTGTAGTACCAGCTACTTGGGAAGGTGAGACAGGAGGATCACTTGAGCCTGGGAGGTTGAGGCTGCAGTGAATCGAGATCACACCACTGTACTCCAGGCTGGGCAACAGAGTGAGACTCTATCTCAAACCGCCCCCCCAACCCCCCAAAACCAAAAAGCTTGGTCATTAGAAGATTTTACATGGGCAGAGGTAGAGGTATCCTGCAAAGTAATAGGTATCCTTGCTCTGTTATCAGAGAACTCATTAGGGCTTAGAGA
Organism: Pongo abelii; assembly: GCF_028885655.2. NCBI lineage: Eukaryota > Metazoa > Chordata > Mammalia > Primates > Hominidae > Pongo > Pongo abelii. The sequence continues at coordinate 11,692,284 of NC_071990.2, forward strand.
GCTGCATTTTGCATTTAAGTTAAGTTCCGTACTATAGGAAGCAGGACAATGAGAGGTAGAAGAAGGTAGTCATTTCTAATTATAGGCCCTGCTGGGCAGCCGGCATGCCTGATCTCTGTTTGTTTCCATTCTAGCTAACAAATGGAAAACATGAACAATGTCATAGAAATGTGGATGGCATCAGCATGCAAGCTTACTGTCCCTGCCATATGTCTCACTTCTGCCTGACATCCATCCACTCAGCAACATGAATGAGGCACCCACTGTGTACCCCATACCAGGCTGTCTTTCTCTCCTTGGTTGTCTTTTCCATGTGCCACCTTTGAAGGTCTCATATCTTTTTTCAAAAAAAAAAAAAATTATTTGATGGTTTTCCACTTGCAGAAGTAACATATACTTATCGTAGCAAGTGAAACAAGATGTATAAAAGGGGAAAATTAGTCATCTCCCTCCCCAGGGCTCTGCATTCCCATCACCCTGATGGAACCAAGGTTGTCTCAGTTGTATTTTGATTAAGAAAGGTCTTTCAAACTTCCCCATTAGACAGCAATAAGGACCTTGTACCAAGTCTTTGCAGAGGTAAAAAAGCTAGTGATAAAGCTGATCACTAATGTGCTCTATTTCCTAAAGACACTGGGCAATGTGGCACAGTCCTCAGACAGGACATTGTTGTAAATGCAGTGGGTGTGGTTTCCAATTATGAGCTCCCAAACAGCTTGGCTGCCCAGGAGAAGCGTCTGTCCATATGCACATTTCTGTTAGATTATGTACACATCTTTGTAACTTACTGTGGATACGGGAAAAGCCAGTGTGGTGAAAAGCAGGTCTCTGAAGGCAGTTAGGAACTTAATGTCTTTTCTCCCTTTGGTTCTTTTCAGCACATCATCCAGGCAGGTGACCCCGTAGAAAATGGTCTGCAAGAGCTAAATCCATTACAACAAATGAGGGCATTTTCATTTACTTTAATTAATACCTTCTTCACTGATGGAAAACTCCATCCTTCTGAGAGTAATGTGGCTTTGAGAGGGAGAGGGCTGTTGGGTTGTTTTGGTTGAGAGCCAATTCAAGGGCTGGGCTTCCAGCTCATTGGGTCCTGACCCTGCTCGCTAAGACTGATTGAGTAAATTTGTTTAGGGGACAATAATGTGTACAGTATTTAGTGTAATGGACTTGAGCTAACATGGAAACAAAATAAAGAGTCAGCCTAAAAGGGGAACGTAAGGAGATGGATACCTTGACGGCACAGAGGTTGGAAGAACCAAATAAACAGCTCAAAGGCAAAGAGGCAGATACAGGGTGGACAGAGTCAGGAGTCTTCCTGGGAAGGAAAATTAGGAAAAATGCCTAGTGCTGAAATCTCACTAGAGAAACTGGAATCAGGTCAAGAGCATCACCACAAATCTCTGTGCTCTCCCAAGAAAGGCACACAAAAGGGTGCCTTGCTCAGCAGAAGAAGAGCTGGTGCACTTTCTCCCTTAAATAGGGCACCTGCAGGCCTCACCGAGACAATCTGGCCATGGCAGCAATTTAAATCCAAGGGGATAGAGCAAGCCATGAGCGCTGGTGGGTTACTAAGTGCTGTGTGGTCCCCAAAGCCAGGAGAAAGAGAAGGAGGGTATTTTTCAAGAAAGTAATACGATATGGAAGGCAAGCTTTGTACATTCTTGTTGCTTTGTACAATTCTGTGGTGTGTCATTTAAGGACTGGTAGAGTTTGGGGGGTGGGGTTAAGTTAGGCTTGCGACAGAATCCATCCAAATCCCTGAAAGCCCTGGACTGGTACAAGAGGGGTGGTCTGGACTCTGCTTTTAGGCTATAAGTCAGGACGGTTCTAGAGCCTGGGGAGCTGGGCTGGGGATGGATCAAGGTGGCTGTTGGGGAACAATCTCTGAGCTCTGGACTCTAGGAAAGACCTAGCAAAGTCAGCCACATGCTGCTCCTGGGCTGAGGGCGTAGGCAGGAGAGGATATAGAGGTGGGTCAGACCAGCTACACCCATCACCCAGGAGCTTGTTAGAAATGCAGGACCTCCATCCCATCCCAGACTACGGAATCAAAATCTCTTGAAATGGGGACCAAGAGTTTGTTTTTTAATAAGCTTCTCCAGAGCTTGTTAAAGATTGTTTATCCAGGTGGGATGAGGGGAGAAATTGAAAAACTACCTATTGGGTACTAAGCTTATTACCTGGGTCACAAAATAATCTATACTTATATAACAAACCTGCAAATGTACCCTTGAATGTAAAATAAAAGTTAAAAAAAAAGAAATTTTTGGCCAACCTTATTAAGATACACTTTACAGAATATAAAATACAGATTTTAAATGTAGAAAAAGATTATTTAATCTTTATGTAGGCTAAAGCTAGAACCACTGAATGAGACACAAGTTTAGCACTCAAAAATCTTACTACTGAAAGCTATAAAGCGGACGTTTATTCATTACTTGGTGTGTGCCAGGCACTGAACTATGTGTTTCATTCTCATAACAACCTTTTGAGCCAAGTCCTATCATTAGACCCCCTGCTCACCACCATTTTACAAATGAGGAAACAAACCCGCCTAAAGCTTCCTGGCTGGTAGATGTCAAACCCAGCAGTCCTGTTCTTGAGCTAGACTTTTAAAAAATAAAAAAATTATCAGGTTTCTGAGCATAGTTCAGATAAAGCATTGTGGGAGGTCAGAAGACAGACAATTATCTCCAGGTGGGAGAATGAACGACAACTTCACAAAACATCGATGCCTGATTCCCACCCCCAGAGATTCTAATGTAATCAGTCTGGGGCTAGGGCCTAGGCATTGGGAGTTTTAAAATCCTCCCAGGTGATTCTAATCACGGGCAGCTGAGGCTGAGAACCACCTGCCTGGAGGAACTTCCGTTTGGAAATTCAGACCCTGCAGTCTCAAGAGAGGCGGGGCTGGAGAGATGCAGGCTGTTGAGCCCTCATGTGGAACAAGATTGCAGGAAAGGGAGAGAGGAGAGAGGGGAGAACAGAAAAGTGGGCAGCAAACAGCAGGGAAAGTCCCTATCTAAGGGACAGGAGGGGAAGGGGACACAAAGGTACTAAAGAACAACCAGGGGGTAGAAGAGCCAGAAGACAGGAAATCATGGGCCCTGGGGTGGAGGAGGTTTTGAACCAGAAAGGGGTGTCTCAGGGAGGGGTGGGGCAAAAGCTTTAAATGGCAGGAAGAGGTTGCCACCCTAATACTTCTCATTATTGCTGGTGATTTTGCCATTCACACGCTCAGGGCTGCAGAATTTGGATGTGTAGTCATTTGCACAGGGAGTTGGGAGAAGTTCCCTCCTCTCTCCCTCCCCCACCAGTAGCCTCGACTCACCCTGGTTTCACTTCCAGCCGCTCAGGCCGCAGCAGGCCAAGCTGCTGCTGGAGTTAGGAAGAGCAGGCATAGGCTTGGGCCCAGGGGAAGAGGCCTGCGCTGTTCTATCAGCAGGGCAATTAATCCCGTCCTGAGCCTGGGCCAGGCCTTCCCTCTCTGGGGAGAGGCCGCCTCCACCCGGCGTGTGAAGCCCATGTGACCCGCTTTCCTCAGGCTGGAGCTTCCTAGAGTCATCGTGAGTCAAGCTCCTCCTGACTTTCTCCTGCCTCTCCCAGTCACAGGATGTGGAAATCGGATTGGGGGAAAGAACGCATTACTCAGATCCTCCGGGCCTTCTCCAACAATAAAACCTTGCTTTACGCCTCCAACTTGTCAATCCCCTCTCCCTCTCCACCCCAGCTCATGGTTACTTCTCAGGCATATGGCACACGGGCCTCTCTAGATGCCCACGGTGTGTGCCAGGCAGCCCTGTCGCCATTGAGCTTACTCAACATTGAGGCGTCTTTGTCCGAATTCACCAGAAGCAGGTGGAACCCCCGCGTGGGGGCTCAGGAGGAAGGCACTAGGGAGCTGCCAAGGAAAAGAAACCTACAAGAGCTGGGGCATGAAGGGGCTGCCAGGAGCAGTTGGGGCACACAGAGAGTGAGAGAGCCTCTCCCAGGCTCCATGGGGAGGCTTCCAGGAGGGCAGCAGGGACAGGTGTGGATCAGCCCATCCCACTGGAACGGTCTGCTTATTCTCCAAAGACGATGCGATGTTTGTAAAACTCAGAATGAGCTTGACTCACGATAACAGACGGAGCGATCAGGGGAGGCAATGTTAGCTGTTATGGGCTGAGTTATATCCCCCACCAACCACCACCAAATTCATATGTTGAAATCCTAACCTCTGGGACCTCAGAATGTGACTGTATTAAAGTGGTGATGAAGTTAAAATGAGGTCATGATGGTGCACCCTAATTCACTATGACTGGTGTCCTTATCAGAAAAGGAGATGAGGACTACAGACACACACAGAGGGAAGACCACGTGAGGACACAGGGAGAAGGTGGCCATCTGTAAGCCAAGGACACAGGCCTCAGGAGAAACCGACCTTGCCCACATCTTCAACTTCCAGCCTCCAGAACTATGAGAAAATCAATTTCTGTTGTGTAAGCCCAGTCCATGGTAGTTTGTTACGGCAGCCCTAGGAAACTATACAGTAGCGTTAAAATATGATCGCCACAACTGGTCTTCTTTGAAGAGTCTTACAACAAAATTACTATCATTTACATTTCACAACTATTTTGGCCACCCAGAAAAGCCCAGACGTAACGGCATCTACTTATTCAAAGTTTATTTCAGACCTGCTGCTCCCTGATTTATCCTTTCTCCTGGTTCTTCCCTAATTGTGTTCCCACTGCGTGTTCCGTGCCTTTTCCTGAAATGCTGCTTCTCTGAGTTCGTTAGCTGTCTTTTGTTTCTGTTGCTAGCTGACAAACTAACACCTGCGACAAAGCTGAATTGACACTTTTAAATAACTAATGCAATTCAAGAAACTGCAGTTAAAGGATATTTAGTTTTTACATTCATGTGTTTTCACAAACCCACAAAAATCTTCAAATCGTGGAAGCTTAGCCTTTCCAAGTCATCAAGCTTATTCTCTTGCCTTTAAGCCAGAGCCCTCTCTCTTTAAACTACCTTAGGAAATGAGAATTTCTTCTATTTAAAAAGTAATTCCAGGGAGGGAGATTCCACAAGTTTCCTGAGCAAGACATTACAAGTCTTATTGGATGAGTCAAGTAATCCAACACCTAACTCAGGACTGTGCCTGACTCAGCCAGGCGGGACTTTCTTATTTCTCTCCTTCGAAATGATGCAAGAATTTGCGGTGGAAGACTACACCAGAAGAAAACAGCAATTGGGGGCTGTGATGAGTCCTTTATATAACGGTGGTGGTTGTGTTTGGGGCAGGTACTTTGCCAAGTATATCTGTATTCGTATGGAATACAGGATTTCTGTCGTCATTCATACACATTTAACTTAAGAAACTGAGATTAAAGGATGCAATAAAGAACACAGGAGGAGAAAGAATGTGCAGAACCACAGTTTGGAATAATGAAGAGAAAAATGAGACCAAGAGCATCGAAGGACAGGTTGGAACGAAGTACCAGAATGCTTGGCCAATGTTGCATAGCTGAGGACAACGGGCTTCAGTACAGCAGTAGGGTGGCTGTGGGATAAAATACCTTCATGATGGGATGGTCTCATGCCTGTTAGAACCATGTTCTGGTCATTCACTCATTCAACCAACATTCACGGAATGTCAGTTAGGTACCAGAAATTGTCGGTTAGGTACCAGAACATAATACAGGCTGGGGAAAGCTCTGTGTTAGTGTCTTTATCTGGAATTAGGAAAAGAAGAAGTGGAAGAAGATGATGAGGAGAAGAGGGAGGAGGAAGAGGAGGGAGAGAAACCTTTTCTGTATGTTTGGTATTTTACACGATGCAGGTCAGGTTCCATGGGAAACAATCTGAGATTCTGAGATGTGCCTGCAGGATGTTCACTGAAGAACACTCTCAGACATCTACGAGAGGCAAAAAGGGAACAGGATTGAAGTGGGGTGGCTGAGTGCTGTGCAGTTGCATGGAATCAGCTGATCCCTTGAGGAGCTCTGAGCTGAGCTGCTCCTTCAGAGCTGTCCGGGAGTGCAGACTTTGCACCCCATATTGGATGCCAGTTATTGCAGGCAGCAACGCCAGGGAGGGGCCTAAACCTTGGTCGAGGCAGCTCCCTTCTGCTGGGGGCAATTCTGGGAGGGGATCTCAGCTTTGCACCATCAGCAGCCAACACTTCTTCTGAGAGCTGGGGACTGAGTACCTCAGCGCTGGGGAGGTATGAGGATCTGGGTGCCTTATCAGAATATCCACTGCACATGAGAAAACTGAAGCACAGAGAAGTTAGGAAACTCACTCAAAATCACACAGCAAGTGAGCACAGCCAGTGTTCTGGCTTCAGAAGCCAGGTCTTCAATCACTCATCTCTATACTGCGTGCAAAGAACCTACCAAAATGCTGTCATAGTTACTTGCTCAATAATTTATAGCTGCTTTATTTTGGGTGCTGGTGGTGACTATCACATAGTTCTCTCAGTCCTTACCCTTTCAGCTATCGAAGTGCATCTTTGTGAGGCAGAAATAGTTAAGTGTATTTCTGACTCCATGTTGCTGAAGAGTGCCATAGGGGCTGGGTGCGGTGGCTCACGCCTATAATCCCAGCACTTTGGGAGGCCAAGGCAGGCGGATCACAAGGTCAGGAGTTTGAGACCAGCCTGGCCAACATGGTGCAACCCCACCTCTACTAAAAATGCAAAAAAAATTAGCCAGGCCTGGTGGCGCATGCTGTAGTCCCAGCTACTCAGGAGGCTGAGGCAGGAGAATTACCTGAACCCGGGAGGCAGAGGTTGCAGTGAGCTGAGATCGCGCCACTGCACTCCAGCCTGGGGGAACAGAAGGAGATTCCATCTCAAAAATAAATAAATAAATAAAGAGTGCCATAGATTACTTAAGGTTGGACCCCAAGTGTTGAAGTGGGTGCCATACTATAAATTCAACCCCATCTTCTCACTGTTCACAGGCTGCCTTGGAGTTTAGACCCATAGAGTCCTCCCAGGTCCTCTGTTCCCCCAGCCCCAGGCCAGCATCCCCAAGGACTTATGTGGTATTGCCACTGTTGTCATCATGAGAAGTTGAGGGTGATGACAATGGAGCTGCCTGGGGCTTGGGCAACTTATGAAAAGGGAGGGAAAGGTCATGCTTCTGTTGTTGAAGGGGGTGTCAGGGGCGTGGGGAGGGAGGGGCCCACTCAGAATCTCCCCTGGAGATCCCAGTTATGTGGCCCCACCTCTAACAATGTTTCAGAAGGAAGTTTATCTTTAAAAAGAGGAAACCTTAATAAACTGAATGAATTCTGCGAGCCAAGTTGTGGCTGCTGAGCCTTGCCCTAAACCCCCTAGCTCATATTCCCTGGGATTAGGGACAGTCCCTGGATGGAAATGGGGTGGACAGAGAGCAAGGGACATAGCATTTGTGGAGGACTCAGGCACTGGATGATCTGAGCCAACCTAAGCAGCTTGAGGACACCCATGGCACTGCCTTGGTCTCACGCCTAGCCTCTGGGGTTCCCCATTCTGCATGGCTGTCTGCTGGAGCCTGCAGACTGTACCACCAGGACTGCCTGGTGCCTGCGGGCAGCTACAGCAGGGAGAGCAGTGGCTCGACAGTGGTCCTTCTCCAGCTGGGAAGACGGGGCACGCAGCTCGGGGAGGGAGAAATAGGAGCCATGAAGGGGAAGGGGGTGGATGACTCCTGCTGGCCTCCACCTACTAAGTCACCCTCCTGCATCACCTTCTCTACCCAGAGAAGTTCACCATCACCTCCCCATCTTCTCTCCCCACCGTCCACTGCCTAACACCATGCTGATGTCATTCTGAGCGCTTCCCACCTGTCAGATCATTTCTCCCCCATGGCTACCCTATAGTTAGCTACTATTTTTATTTCTATTTGACAGATGTGGAAATGAAAGACACAAAGAAGTGCCTAGCCCAGGGTCTTGGGGGCAGCAAGCAGTGGGACTGAGGTGCCATCCCAGAGATCACAATTCTAACCATTGTGAAACACCACCTCTCCCTCCCAGCAGGGAATCAGTAGCCCCTTCCCTGAGGTCAGTTTACTCTCTTATTAGGCAGAGACTCCTATCTGTCCTCTCCTACCTTCACTCTCCTTAGTCAGAAATGGGTCACCTTGACCAATTCTCAATGGCACCTTAGCCACTACCACCAACCCCAGGGGAGTAGCTCAGTGCAACTCTTGTCTGTCTCCCCTTCCAGTCCCCTGGGATAGCTTCAAGGGGAACTGGGGCAATGCTCTCAATGCCAACTGGCACAAAAGGGGGCTTTGCTCTTACAAAGGGGACACAAATGATACTCAGCCAATTATAAATTCAAGCTGTTTACGAGGAGGGGTGTACATTTTCTGGTAAGCAGGATTGGATACTAACTTCCCCAAACTGAGGTAAAATAAATATAAGAATGTGAGCACAAGTTGTGAGACCTTTATGACTTAATAAGCACAACCACCAATTAATTAGTCATGAATGAACACTAATTAATCATTAGGAAACACAACCGTTCATCAGCCCATGAGATCTCAAGAGCTAGACATTTTCAGGTCCAATATTTCACCTTAAGCATATTCAAAATCTACATTAAATTGATCCTTTGAAATACACTCAACCCATCTTCACCAGTTGGGAAGCATTTCATTAGGTCACACTTTCAAGATGACTCCTAATGGAGCTCAGAAAGAAAATCACCACAGGTAAGCCCCTCAGTTTATTTACGAGGGCCAGAAGATACCAGGAGAGAGGGACTGCTCAAGGATGCAGAAAGGCTGAGGTCACGTCAACGTACCAAGTTGCAGCTTTTTAATATGTGGGTATCCTGTGCCAGGCACTGTGCTGAATTCAAGGTAGAAATATAGACAGTTAGGGTTGGCAAGGACCTAGGAGAAAAAGAACTTCTGTTTTGGAGCCAAAGTTTGATTGGAATGTTAAGACTCACATGGCAGGGAGAGAGGGAATTAGAAAACAACACTACACATAAATCAGCGGAGACTGAGAGATGCTGTGAAAATCAGAGAAAGGAAAAGGAAATTTGGACTGGAGTTGGTCAGCAAAGATTTGGGGGGAGTATATGTGATTCCCAATCTTCTATGAAAGAAGCAATGTGGTGAAGAGAGGTAAGTAGGCCTTTCTTCTAAGGACAGAGAGAACACTGGGCAGAGAAGTGACAGCAGGAAGCCCAGGGACCAATAGTAGTGAGACGCAGTCCTTACTGCGGAAGAGACCAGCCTCCCAGGAAGAGGGAACCTGCTGGTTGGGCAGGTGAGCTCTTGAATCGGGAGTTTGACATTGGGTCCATGAGGCAGGAGGGAGCCACTGTGGTTTCCTGAGCAGCAGACCACACTTTTAGATCCAGGTCATGGTATTAAAAAACAAACCAAAACCAGTGCTTTGAGAAGATTAATTTGGAATCTGAGTGGCTGGATTAGACCATGAAAGGACCGTAAAGAGATGATATGGTCATCCAGGAAGGCTTCATATAAGCCTGGAATGAGAGACAGTAAGGTTGAAGAAGAAAGGATGAACTTAGTAAAAGGAAAACCTAATAGGATTTGGTAGCTGATCAATCAGGGAAGCAAAATTGGGATTAACACTAGGAAATGACAGTATCACTGACAAGATAAGAGACTTTTCTCACTCTTGGAAAATAAGGGCTCTTGGAAATGTAGGTGAGCTAGAATTAAAAAGTCAGGATCAGTTGTGTGTGTGTGTGTGTATATATATATACAAAGAAGTAAGGGAGCTGGTTAATGAGTGTGGTGATAAATCTATTCTTAGCCACACATAGTGTGAGGTAGGACATTCATACTGGAATTGGATTTTATTAGAAAGTCAGTCCTAACTACAGACACACGTCCCTTTTAGTTGACTGTTTTTCATAGAAAGTCAATAGAGACACAAACCTTAGGGGTGTGTGTGTATGCACGCGTGTGTGTGTGTGGGTTTTTTGTTGTTATTGTTGTTGTTTACTGTGGTACTCCTAGTTCTACAAAAAATATTTTTTGTTTTGTTTCTGTTTGTTTTTCTCATAAAATTCCATGATTGAAACAAGTAGTCACCTTGAAGTTTTCAAACACACTGGAGCTGTGTTCAGGGTTCCAATTTTTCAGGCCCAAATAAAGAGGCCACTAACCAACCAGTGAGGAGGAAGCAGCCGCTTTGGGCCTCTTTGATTTTAACTCTCTCCACTTCCACCTCCTTAGCATTTCAGAGTGTCACAGTTTCTGATCACATACATTCTCTGCTTGTCAAATGAGGATTACGATTCTGAAAACAGATGTTTATGTGGCACCCAAGATTTTAGTCAAAAACCTCAAATATTAATTCACATCCCCAAATGATTCCCCGTTATTAGCTTTTAACTTTAAAAGTATTTTTTAAAACCTATTCCTCAAAGTATTTTTTGTAATCTGCTTTTCTCCCATTCATTCACACTTCATCAGAATGCAGTCAGCCAGGTTAGGAAGACAAGAAAGGATTAAGTCATAAGATTGGTTTTTAAAGAGTTGAAAATGTGTATTTGCCATTCGGTTGGGTGATTTGTCCTTTAAGATGGAGGCTGAACCTATAAAAAATTGAGGTGGGAGCTGAACATGGCAAAATGTGTTTGCTTTTCTTAGATAAATCTGTTAGTCTGTGTGTGCTGTAAAATGGCATTATTCCTTCATTGGAAATTACACTTCCTACACACCATACGCCACTCTGCCTTCTCTTCACAGACTTCCCCAAGCAAAGTTCAAAATGCCTCCTGCATTTGTAGTTAATCCCACGGTGAAACCATTAGCATGGTCCCCTCTTTGAGCTCATCTGAAAAGAGCTCCAAGATGAGATTTTTTTTTTTCAAGAGAGCATTTAACAATAAGCCAGCACAGAGATGTTAACTATAGATAATTTCCAAATTGGGTTTATCAGAGCAAATTGTTAAGTAAACGAAAAACCCAAAACTCACAAAACGGTGAAGAAGGAAGACAAATAACAAATTTGTGTATTTAATAAAATTCAAAGATGATATGTGTGGCAGCACTGATATTCTAGAGAAATGGATCAGTTCCTGGTACGGCCATATGGACTTACCAGATTAAGCAGCGTCATATATTTCCACCTTGCACCATTTGCCAAGATTTCGGATTTCACCTCGTCTTTTCCTTCCTGTGAGATGTAATAATTGAGGAAAGTATACCAGCTCAGAACAAGGAAGCGGTATATGCATGTAGAAGTCTTCGTCATGGCTAGTGCCGACCGGGGCACCGTGAATGTCTTGAGTAGTTTCTGGCGTCTTTCTGTGGGTCACAGCTCAAGTTCAACAGCAGGCCAGAGAGCTATAAACCACACCCCTCTGGGACTGAGAGTTCCAATACAGGCTGAATTTGGTTCTCTTTTAAGCTCCTTTCCTGATAAACTTCAGAGACAGGATTACTGCTGGTTTTCAGATGCCTGCATTTAGATAATGATAGATAATCTGTAGATTTGCATACAATACAACATGTGGGCTTTGAGAAGGGCAGGTAGCAATGCAAGAGCTGTACATTGTACTGTTTCACTAGGGCACTGGGGCAGAGGCATGGTTAAATGAAGTAAGCATGAAATACTAGAAAAATCTAACGAAATATTTCCATGGCTGTATTCTTTTTTCTTTTCATTTGCATATAACAAGGAAGTTGCAACCTTATCTCTTGAGAAAAGGAGGAGCAGGTTGATAAACCAGATCATGGGTGTGCTTAGGGCATGAACAGTAGAAAGGAAAAGTGTGTTGTAATTTTGCTCCTGAGGTCTCTGAGATTCTAGAAAGTCTGCAACAACCTTTGATCCTCCAGGGAGCAGCTCCAACGGTTTCTTTTCTTTTTTTTTTTTTTTTTTTTTCAGTTTTGTATCTATACCCTAGAGAACCAAGAGTAACCCAGGGCTGTCCTAGACACTCCATTTGCATAGGCATTTCTGTGCCCTGAGAGGGAAGAAGCAGCACAGGAGACCATCCTTACTGTGGCTATGACCCCAATATACCTGACTTTAGACGTTGCTGGGAGAGGGTGAGAGTCCCTGCTCTGCCATGAATAGGATGAGACATGGCTGGGCTAGGCAGCGTGCAGGACTAGGCTCTGACTCAGGCTCCACAGAAGGGAATTGAGGAAGAACTAGAAGTGGATGCCTTGTGACATCGCCAGCTTGTTTCCCTGGGCAACTGACTCCGAGGGGTGAGCAAATCCCTCAGAGAAATGCTCCTGACACAGTTATGTAAGTCTGTAATGGGTGCTTTTCAATGACTTAACCAGGGCTTAAAAGTACTAGCAGAAAGAACTGTAGGCTGGACAAGGAGGACAAAACATAAACAAACCCACCTCCTAAGAGTCAACAGACTCCCAACATCAGGAACGGGAGATGGGGGGAGAGAAAACCTGAGCCCGCCATGGAGGTCTGCATTGTAACCATGTTTTATTTTTCCATCTGTTGGGGCTGCTATAACAACATACTGTAAACTGGGAAGCTTGGAAACAACAGAAATTTATTTCTCAGTTCTGGAGGCTGGAAGTCCAACATCAAGATGCTGACAGAGTGCCTGGTGTTTAATGTGGGTCGGTTTCCTGGTTCATAAATAGTGACTCCTGGCTGAGTCCTCTTGTGGTAGAAGGGGCAAACAAGCTCCCTGGGGCCTGTTTTATAAGGCCACTAATCCCATTCATGGAGACGCTGCCCTCATGACCTAATCACCTCTGAAAGCTCCCCTCTCCTAATGCCATCACCCTGGGAGTTAGGATTTCAACACAGGAATTTGCAGGGAACACAAACATAGACCATAGCAAACCATTCTCAAAGGAAGGGGTGATCTGGGAAATGGGTACATAAAACTCTGTGCAAAACTCCACAGCCTGGGCTAAATTGCAAATAATAACAGAAGCTAATACTTTTATAGTACTTACTGTTTGCTAAGCATTGTTCCAGTTGCTTTACACATATTAGCTGATTAGCACTCTAAATAACACTATGAGGTAAGTACTATTATGTATTAAGTACATTTTCAGATGAGGAAATGGAAGTCTGATCTGCTAAAACGATGTGTTCAACACTTCGTAAGAGGCAGAGCTGCCATCTGAACTCAGTGTAATGGTTAATATTGAGTGTCAACTTGATTGGTTCGAAGGATGCAAAGTATTGCTCCTGGCTGTGTCTACGAGGGTGTTGCCAAAGGAGATTAACATTTGAGTCAGTGGATTGGGAGAAGCAAACCCACCCTCAGTCTGGGTAGGCACCATCTAATCAGCTGCCAGCGTGGCTAGGATAAAGCAGGCAGAGGAACGTGGAAGGACTAGACTTGCTGACTCTTCTGGACTTCATCTTTCTCCCATGCTCTCACGATGCTTCCTGCCCTCGAACATCGGACTGCAAGTTCTTCAGCTTTTGGACTCCTAGATGTATACCAGTGGTTTGCCAGGGACTTTTGGGCCTTTGTCCACAGACTGAAGGCTGCACTGTTGGCTTCCCTAATTTTGAGGTTTTGAGACTCGGACTGATCCACCACTGGCTTTCTTGCTCCTCAACTTGTAGACGGCCTGTTGTTGTGATTGTGTGTCAATTCTCCTTAATAAATTCCCCTTCTTATATACATACATCCTATTAGTGTTGCGGGAAGTCAGGGACCCCAAACGGAGGGACCGGCTGAAGCCATGACAGAAGAATGTGGATTGTGAAGATCTTACGGACATTTATTAGTTCCCCAAATTAATACTTTTGTAATTTCTTATGCCTGTCTTTACTGCAATCTCTAAACATAAATTGTAAAGATTTTATGGACACTTATCGCTTCCCCAATCAATACCCTTGTGATTTCCTATGCCTGTCTTTACTTTAATCTCTTAATCCTTTCAGTTGAGGAGGATGTATATCGTTCCAGGACCCTGTAATAATTGCGTTAACTACACAAATTGTACAGCATGTGTGTTTGAGCAATATGAAATGTGGGCACCCTGAAAAAAGAACAGGCTAACAGCAATTGTTCAGGGAATAAGAGAGATAACCTTAAACTCTGACTGCCGGTGAGCCGGGCAGAACAGAGCCATATTTCTCTTCTTTCAAAAGCAAATGGGAGAAATATCGCTGAATTCTTTTTCTCAGCATAGAATGTCCCTGAGAAAGAGAATGCGCACCTAGGGGCAGGTCTCTGAACTGGCCCCCCCGGGGCGTACCTGTCTCTTATGGTCGAGATTGCAGAGGTGAAATAAACTCCAGTCTCCCATAGCGCTCCCAGGCTTATTAGGAAGAACAAATTCCCGCCTAATACATTTTGGTCAGACCGGTTGATCTCAAAACCCTGTCTCCTGATAAGATGTTATCAATGACAATGGTGCCCGAAACTTCATTAGCAATTTTAATTTCGCCTTGGTCCTGTGGTCCTGTGATCTCGCCCTGCCTCCACTTGCCTTGTGATATTCTATTACCCTGTTAAGTACTTGATGTCTGTCACCCACACCTATTCGCACACTCCTTCCCCTTTTGAAACTCCCTAATAAAAACTTGCTGGTTTTTGTGGCTTGTGGGGCATCACGGATCCTACCGACATGTGATGTCTCCCCTGGACGCCCGGCTTTAAAATTTCTCTCTTTTGTACTCTGTCCTTTTATTTCTCAAGCCAGCCGACGCTTAGGAAAATAGAAAAGAACCTACGTGATTATCGGGGCAGGTCCCCCGATATATTAGTTCTGTCCCTCTAGAGAACCCTAATCCAACCAGTGTACCTGCCTACAAAGGAACAATGTTGCTCTGCACACTCTGAGACTCCCACTTTGATATTTCTCCTCTCCCTACTGAGTCCCCCCTTTTTTTTTGAGAAGGAGTCTCGCTCTGTGGCCTAGGCTGGAGTGCAGTGGCGCGATCTCTGCTCACTGCAAGCTCCGCCTCCCGGGTTCACGCCATTCTCCTGCCTCAGCCTCCCGAGTAGCTGGGACTACAGGCACCCGCCACCACGCCTGGCTAATTTTTTTTGTATTTTTAGTAGAGACGGGGTTTCACTGTGCTAGCCAGGATGGTCTCAATCTCCTGACATCGTGATCCGCCCATCTCGGCCTCCCAAAGTGCTGGGATTACAGGCGTGAGCCACTGAGCCCGGCCGAGTCCCTTTTATTTTTCTCGCCTCTCATCAGAAAATTATCTTAGAAAAGGATCAATATGCTTTGAAACTTGGTGCACATATGAATGAATGAATGTCTCCAAGGGTGTTTTCATTTTAGACACCATTGTTGATTTAGAGGTTTTATTCCTTTATACAAAAAAATATCTCAAGCCTAAGTCTGCAGATGGGTAAGGATTGAGGCAAAGGTAGGAAAGGAGGGGAAGACAAAGACCCATATCTCTGAAATGTGTGTGTCCAAACCTGGACACTGGCCTTTCACCACCTAGATGTTATTTTTCTCTGCATTAGCCTCATTGCCCACAGATGGGGCCTCTCATAAATATTGATAAAATTATTTAAATTAATTTGTAAGAGTTTTAGTGTTTTACATTGGGATCCAATGAATTGTTAGCATTTTAATAAATAATAACATGTAATATATAAGGATTTAACATGTAATATCATTTTAATACATATTAATAATTAATAAAATGATATTTTAATAAATGACATGTAGTATATGTATATAAGGATTTAATAATTACACGTAATATATGTATATAAGGATTACATTATGAATTAAGGATTATGAATTAAAAAATAAAACTATTTCTTAATTCAACATCTGCATTTTCTTATAAAACTTTTCACAAAATTGTTGCCAATGAAAAATCTACATTGCAACCATATTCATATCATAATTTGTGTTCCTGGTTGAATAACCAGATCCATTTTCATGAAGCAGCCTGACCATCTGTTCCCCACCATGAGACCAGGTGGAGCTTTGGAGAGAAATGAATGTCACCTCTTAGTTGCACGTTATAAACTAATACATACTAAGCGTGCTGTTTGTCTGCCTTTTCCTCTCTCCAAGTATTTGAGGGCTTCACATCATATCCAGGAGAAGTGGGAAGGAGTTGTTCAAAAATTTGATTATTTTACACAGGAAATTTTAAACATTTAAAAATAAGCATACTTCATACTTTGATTTGGATACTACACAGGCCACTTGGTTACTAAGAGTGACTTTCTTTGAAACTCTCTACCCCCCTGGGAGTCTGCAACATGATTCTTTAGTTTCACAAATACTTATTAAGCAACAACTATCTGCCAGGCACCTGCTAGGCCCTGGGGATTCCCCGAGGAAGAAGAGAGATGCAAACCCTGCCCTCATGGAGCTTATATTCTAGCAGGAAAGATGGACATTAAGCAACAATAAAAACAGGTGTTAATTTATAACTATGGCAACTTCTGTGAAGGACAAACACAGTGGACTTATTAGAGGGGATGGCAGTATCAGACCTGGTGTGGGTAGGGAGTCAGGGAAGCTAGCCCTGAGGAAGCCACGTGTGAGCAAGGCTTATTCTCCCAACATGCTCTTACTATCCTTCTCAGTCTGTTTCATGAGCTCCTCTTCCTCCACCAGCTCCTTCTGTGCTGGCATTCCCCAGAGAGCTGGTCCGGCTTACCATCCGTCTCCCAACACATACTCACCCTAGTGATTTTATCCATGATCATAATTTCTACCACTGCCTTCCAGTTTGTGACCACAAATTATATACCTCTGGTCCAGGCCCTCTCCCTATCCCCACCAAGCTTCAAACACATCTTTGACTACCTGTTGGAATCTCCTGAAAGAGACAGACATGCCTCAAACTCCATACGTCTAAAACGAGCTCACTGACTTCCACCAAACCAGGCTTTTCTTCTCTAGTCTCTGTCTTGTGACCACGGCCTCACCATCGGCCTGGGAGCTTCCTGTGTCCTCCCGCTTTTTTACTCCTCAAATCCAGTTAACCACCAAATCCTGCCAAGTTCGTTTCTTACATCAGGGTCAAATCAGTCCCTTTCTTTCCATCCCTTCTACAACTGCCCTCGTTCAAGTGGCCTCCATCTCTTGCCACCACCATAGCAACCAGCAACCTAGCTGGTTTTCCTGAATCTAGTTTGATGCCCCAACTCTGTTTTTCACAAGGTCAGTGAGTGATTCTCTCTGAAATGCCACATACCCCACCAGCTCATGTCGTTTTACTACATCAGCATCACCCACAGCATTACATCCAAGTTTCATAGCTTTTAATAACCTGCCCACTCTCCATTGGCTCTCTCCAGCCTCGTGTTGCATCCCACATTGGATGTCACTCCAACAACACTGCATTGACAGAGCTTTTCACCTACACCTGGCTATGTCACATACCGGCACCTTTACCCCTACTGTCTCCTCTCCCTGATGCCTCCTCTCAACATATCTTTGACTGGTTACATCATAACCCTCATTTAAAATGCAGCTCAGCAGCTTCCGTCTCCAGGAATCCTTCCTTGATGGCCACCAAAACCTGACCATCTTAAACATCTCCCTCCTGTCTTCTTTAACCTGCTATGCAACCCTGCATATTGCATAATGATTAGGAATTAGTCTTTTTTATACATCATTATCTCCTAGGGTTCACATATGATGTGTTTGAATTCCCAGAGCTTAGCATAGTGCTGGACACACAGTAAGTACTTAATAAATATCTGCTGAATAAGAAAACCAATAACTCAATTTAAAAAATGGGCAAAAGACCCGAATAGACATCAAAAGAAGACATACAAATGGCCAACAGATATATAAAAAATGTTCAACATCACTAAACCTCAGGGAAATGCAAATTAAAAGAGATATCGCCTTACACCTGAATGACTGTTATCAAAAAAAAAAAGAAAGAAAGAAAAAGAAGGAAAGAAAAAAGAAAACACATGTTGGCAAAGATGTGGAGAAAAGAAAACTCTGATATACTGATGGTGGGAAATAAATTAGCACAGATATTATGGAAAACGGTACAAAATTTCCTCAGTAAATTAAAAATAGAACTATAATATCATCCAGCAATCCCACAACTGGGTATATATCCAAAGGAAAATGAATTAGTAATGTCAAAGAGACACCTGCACTCCCACAGTCACTGTAACATTCTTCTTTACAGTAGCCATGACAAGGACTCACCCTAAGTGTTCATCGATGGATAAATGAATGAAGAAAGTATGGTACGGATACACAGTGGAATAACACTTGGTCTTCAGACAGAAGAAACTTCTATTTGTGACAACGTAGGTGAACCTGGAGGGTATTATGTTAAGTGAAATAGGCCAGGCACAGAAAGACAAATACTCCTTGACCTCATTATACGTGCAGTCTAAAGAAGCAGAGAGTAGAATGGAGGTCACCAGGGGCTTGGGGCGGAGGTGGGAGTGGGGCTTGGGGAAAGTTGGTCAAAGGATATAAAATTTCAGTTAGACAGGAAGAATAAGTGTAAGAGATTTATTGTACAATATGGTGACTATAATTAGTAATAATGTGTTGTATGCTTGAAAATTGCTAACAGAGTAGATTTTAAGTATTCTCGGCGAGGCATGGTGGTTCACACCTATAATCTCAGCACTTTGAGAGGCTGAGGAGGGCAGATCACTTGAACCCAGGAGCTTGAGACCAGCATGGGCAACATAGCAAGACCCTGTCTACTAAAAACACAAAAATTAGCTAGGTGTGGTGATGCGCACCTGTAGTCCCAGCTACTTGGGAGGCTGAGGTGGGAGGATTGCTTGAGTGTGGGAGGTGGAGGTTGCAGTGAGCCTGCATCACACCACTGCACTCCAGCCTGGACAATAGAGCCAGACCTTGTCAAAAAAAAAAAAAAAAATACTCTCACCGCAAAAAGAGGATAAGTATGTGAGGTAATGCATATATTAATTAGCTTGAGTTAGCCATTCCACAATGCACACAGATTTCAAAACATCATGTTGTACACCACAAATGTATACAATTTTTATTTGGCAATTTAAAAAATAGTAGCAGTTATGAAAATATTTGCTGAATAAATGAATATGTAGAATACCAGGTGTACCAGTCTGCCGAGCCTTACCCTAAAGCCGGCTCATTCATTAAAAACCTACTGTGTTCAACGTGTTCAGCTGCTGGGTTGTGGGGAGGAGGTGGAATACAGAAATGAGTAAGACAGCCTGAGCCCCGGAGGAACTCACTGCCAAGTGGCAGAGACAGGTATGTAAACAAAAAATTACAGCACGATGTGATAAGTACTATAATAGAGGTATGCACAAAGTACTAATGGAGCCTAAATTATCCTGCACATTATTCTGTCATTCTAAATATATGGAAGATTGAGCTAACGATGAATGCATTGAGTAAGTCATGGGAAACTCCAGACACGAAGTAGGAGAAGATAAGGATGAAAGGAGTCCCACAGTAAAGTAGTCATGGCCACCGGCACAAATAACAGTTTTTCCTGGTAAAGATATAACCCATTTCTTGCCCAGTCACCAAGGGATAAGATACAAAAGGGAGTCAGGGCAAGGGGCTTGAGTTCAAGCCTGTACACGCTTCAGGACCTGGAGCTGATCAGCCATCAGCTTCACTGGGGTGTTAATTTCCTTTGGTATGAAATGGGGTTCAGGGAACCTGCAACAGTGACTATCTCACGTCCCAAAGCTGGGACGCCAACTGAACTAAGGGAGCAACTGACCAGAGCTGGCCTCTGAAGAAATGCCCCAACCCCACACAGATTCACACACCCCCACACATACCATGGCGCCAGCTGCAGCGGGAGGGGTTGGACGACACTCCTAGGTGACGTCTGCAGGTTGAGCAGCGATGAGCAGGAAATAGGGACAGAGGGCACAGAGTCCTTGAGATTATGGTGAACAAGTCTGCTGAAGTGTGGTTTCATTTTGACACAAGAGAGGGGTTCTCCAGCTGCTGTTGCTAAACAAACAGCTAACCAATATAGCTCTCAAATGTTAAACTTGAAGACAAGGCAAGTTGGCGGGACTTGTACTTGTTCCACCTACCCTTGTAATCTGCACAGAGCCCATCTGAGATGGCTCATTCCCTTTACAGCTGATCTGTACTTCCACAGTTCTTACAGAACTGTCTTACCTTTGCCCATCCAAGGACTAATAGTCCCATCATTAAACTCTCAGCTGAGGGAACTGCCTTTTCCCATTGGAACCCTCACTGAGGCAGCCAATCACTATGAGCATCTCCAGGGGTGTCTGATACATCTCTGTGCCCTCAGCACTATTCATGGTAGCAGGTAAATTCTAAATGCTGATAGAGATTTGTTGTTTGCCCAACTATCTACTCCAACAGTAACACACTTAGGAGTCCAACTTTCCCCCGGGGCCCGAGCCATGACCCAGCACAGGCAACCTTAATAAACAGCTTGCCCCTGCCTTCCTCAAAAAATGAACTTCTCTCTTTCTAGGACTGGCAGGTTTCTTTAGGATATGGATTCCCAACTTTGTCCTCCTGGCTCGGCCCCTCTATGAAGCAGCCAAAGGCCCTCTCAATGAACCCCTAAGCCCCACACACAACATACTTCCCAGTTTCCATAGACTCTAAACCGCTCTCATCACTGCACCTGCCCTGTCCTTACCCAACATCTCTCAACCCTTCGTTCTCTATACCACTGAAAACCAAGGAATAGCTCTCGGGGTCTTAGGGCAACAAAAGGGAAATCCTCCTTCCTTTACCCCTGTGGCATACCTCTCAAAACAATTAAACAACACTGTCAGAGGGTGGCCAACCTGTCTTAGAGCATTAGCAGCAGCGGCCGTTTTAGCTCTGGAAAGTAAAAAACTAACATTTGGCCAAAGCACCACTGTCCACAGCTCTCACAACTTACAGGATCTCCTCTCCTCCCGGGCGTTAAGCTCCCTCTCTCCTTCCTGAATTCAGTCACTCTATGCCCTCTTTATTGAAAATCCTGAATTCAGCCTCACCAAAAGTGCTCCCCTCAACCCAGCATCCCTACTCCCCATATCCTCTTCCCCTTCTACTCATTCTTGCACTGACATTCTGGATCACCTGCAGCCACACTTCCCTCACATCTCCTCCGAGCCTCTCACTAACCCAGATGACCAACTATTCATAGTTGGCTCCTCTTCTGGAGCCCCCGGCTCTCCCAAAATTGCTGGGTATGCAGTAGTTACCTTAAACCATGTAATTGAGGCTAAAACCTGACCCCCAGGAACCTCCTCCCAGAAGGCAGAACTCATAGTGCTCACCAGAGCCCTAACCCTCTCCAAAAATAAATGGGTCAACATATACACAGACTCCAAGTATGCCTATCACATTCTTCATTCCCATGCTGCCATCTGGCAAGAGAGAGGATTCCTTACCGCCAAAAGAACCCCCATTACTAATGGCCCCCTTATTTACCAACTCCTTCAGGCTGCACACCTCCCAACTGAAGCAAGAGTCACGTACACTGTTGAGAACATCAAGCAGGATCAGATGAAATCTCAAAAGGAAATAGAAAGACCGACGAGGTAGCAAAACAGGCCTCCCTTTCTCCTCTTCCTGCCCTCATCCTCCTTGTCACCCCAGCAGTCCCACCCAAATACCCTCCCACTGAAAAGTCTTCACTACTACAGCAAGGAGCCTCCCTTCAAGGGGACTGTATAATCAAAAATCAAAAGCCTGTTCTTCCCCAAGAGCAAAGCAAGGAAATTCTAACACCTCTTCACCAATCCTTCCATATCAGTGCATGCCCCCATACCTACTCCTTCGCCCTTGTTTCTCCTCCCCCCATCTATTCATCTCACTAAAGGACATAACCTCAAACTGTCGTATATGCTCTGTTACTTCCTCCCTAGGGGCCCTCCACCCTCTCCTCATCCCTACACACCAGCTCAGAGGAACACTCCCAGGGGAGCACTGGCAAGTAAACTTCACCCACATGCCTCCCGTCAAAAAAGCTAAATATCTTCTTACCCTCGTAGACACTTTTTCAGGCTGAGTAGAAGCATTTCTTACTCCTTCAGAAAAAGCTGCAGAAGTCTCTCAAATTCTCATATCAGAAATTATCCCTAGATTTGGTCTCCCAAGCCCCATACAATCAGACAATGGGCCTAGCTTCATCTCCCAAATTACCCAACAAGTCTCCCCATCCCTTGGCGTTGAGTGGCGCCTCCATATCCCATATCGGCCCCAGTCATCCGGAGAAGTCGAGAGGGCAAACGGAATTCTCACAACTCAGTTAACCAAACTCACACTTGAGATCAAAAAACCTTGGACCTCCTTTTTACCCATAGCACTGGCTCACATCAGAGCCAGTCCAAAAGCCCCCTCCTTCCTCAGTCCATTTGAGTTAATGTATGGACGTCCTTTCCTCTTACAAAACAGACTCCCTCCTAACTCTCAATTAGGAGAGTACCTCCCAACACTCTCTCTCATCCGTCATCCCCTCCACGAACAAGCTGACCAGGCCCTCCCAAAACTCCACCAAGGCCCCACCGACCAGGCACTCCTTCCTGGAGAATATGTCTTCCTAAAAACCCTTATTTCAACAAGTCTCACACCAAAGTGGGAAGGCCCTTTCCAAGTCCTTCTCCCTACCCCCACCACAGCCAAACTTTCAGGACACAAATCTTGGTGCCATCTTTCCAGGTTAAAAAGATCCCCTGCCGCTGACCCGCCACCGACTAACCAACCAGCTGTTTCCTGCAAATACTCCAGCACTCTTCTCGGACCAACTCAACTCCACCTAATTAATGCCCATCCCAGAAGACCCCACTCTTCCCCCATGAACCATAACAGACAAGTTATCACCCCTTACCATTAAGTATCCAAACCCTTGTTAATGGAAATCATCTATTACGCTGCCCTTGCAGGAATCACCCTACTTACTCTATTCTTTGCCATAGGACTATATACTGTCTCGCCTCCTGGGTGGAGTTTCAAACAAAAAATTTCCATATCCGTAACATTTTGCCTCATAATCCTCCTTATAGCAGGTATAATAACCACCAGCAACAGTTGCCCCTCCTAAATGTCCTGTCTTTGCCCGTCCTGCCGTTTCACCCTCTTCCTTCGCTGCGCCACAGAATTTCATGGTCCTACCCAGAACATCCCACCCTCACGGCATTCCTTGATTGGATCACCGACCTTATATTTCAAGGGGATTTACAAGAATTCACTCCAGATGAAGCCGAATTCTTTACCTTTACACTTGCTCTCTGTCTATTTACTCCTCCTCCTTCTCACTACCGCTTCCACCTTCAGCGCACCATTCAACTAACCCCTCCCAGGCCAAGGCCTGCTGGTTCTGTGTACACCCCTCAGAAACCATATCGAAGGATGCCGTCCCAGTTCCCCTCAAAGACTGGATCCTCATCAATATAATCCTCCACCCCCACTACCAAAGTTTCGGAGGAGTAAATGCACTCAAAAGTTACAAACTTAATCTTAGCTCACGTACTTCAAAACACAAGGTTATCTTAGGAGCACTTACCTCAGACTCAAAACTAAGCCAACAAGCATCCCTATGCATAAAGCGTGAACTTTCCTCAGGAGTCCCCCCTAGGCACCCTCTCCTCTAGCTTATGCAACTATACCCTAACACTCACTCCCCCGACAGGCATCCAAACAGTAACAGTAACAAACCCCACACAAACTCTCAACATCTCCAACCCCCCTCAGACCCGAGTCACGGGAGAAACATCAGGATTCTCCAATAACCGACACAGGCTCTGCATAGAAATCGCAGGGTGGAGCACTTGTCTAGACCCCGTCCCCACTTCCAAATGCATGGAAATCCCACTGCCTAACACACCCTCAAACAGACTACTTATTGACACAAAACACTTCTTTCTACACTTAGAAAACTCAACAGTAGGAGCTAGCCAGCTCAACTCAACACACCCCCTTCAACCCCTAACTGGAGCGGCTCTAGCCTCCTCCCTCCACACCTGATGCTCAGAGAACAACATTTTACATCCCCTTTTTGCCATACATTTCCAATTCTGCCTCCCTAGCCAAGGTGTATTCTTTCTATGCAGCACCTTCACCTACCTCTGTCTCCCCAGCAACTGGACAGGCACCTGTACACTGGTCTTCCTCAGCCCTAAAATAGGCATAGCTCCAGTAGAAAACCTGCCTCTCCAAACCCTAAATACTCAAATCCCACACCACAGGCCCCGGGCCATACAGCTTATCCCACTACTCGTAGGCCTGGGCATCACAGCAGCCGCAGGCACAGGAGTA
Organism: Pongo abelii; assembly: GCF_028885655.2. NCBI lineage: Eukaryota > Metazoa > Chordata > Mammalia > Primates > Hominidae > Pongo > Pongo abelii. The sequence continues at coordinate 11,716,421 of NC_071990.2, forward strand.
GCAGGAGTCACAACTTCCTCTTATTACCATAAAACCTTATCAAAAGGACTTTCAGATGGTATAGATGACCTTCCAACTTCTATAACCACCTTACAAACTCAGCTAGACTCCCTAGCGGCAGTCGCCTTACAAAATCACAGAGGTCTCGACTTACTGACCGCTGACAAAGGAGGACTCTGCATTTTCCTAGATGAAGAATGCTGCTTTTATTTTAACCAGTCAGGCTTAGTTTAGAATGCAGTAAAACAAAGCTCAAAGATGGCGCCCAAAAGATCAGGGAAAGCAGCTCCTCTACCTGGCCTTCTTGGCCATCTTGGTCTCTCAGCACCTGGGCCCCCTGCCTACTCCCTCTCCTTGGACCTTTTATAATTCTTTTTCTCCTCCTCCTAATCTTCAGGCCTTGCTTAATACACCTCTTCACCCAGTTTTTGCAGAATCGTATCTGAGCCTTTGCCCATGGAATCATACAGGGCATGATGTTAATCCAGGAGTATCAACAATTTCAAAACTAAAGCCACCCCCACATTCCAGCCTTTCCCCTATTCACTGCCCTCTCAGCCTGAGGCAGCCAGACAAAAAATGGCGCCCCCTTTCTATTAAAAGGCTGGAATGTTAGGGTCACTCCGACCAGACTGTTTCCCCTCCCTTCCCATGGGTCTTACAATGCAGTCCTTTGTGACCTCCGCACAGCTACCCCAGGGCTAAAGACAAACCCCTCTTCACTGACCCCTCCAGTAACTGTCCAGGCAGTTACAGGATGCAGTTAACCTGTCTGTTCACCTTGCATAACAAAGCTGGCAAAAAACATCTCCAGGATGCGGTCAAGACACCTGCACCCCCGACTCAGCTCCCTCACTCCGACCCAGCCCTCCTGCACACCCAGCTCAACTCCCCGACCCTGACTCAGCCCACCTACACACCCAACTCAGCTCCCCAACCCTGACCCAGTTCCTCGCCCTATAAAGCCCTGCAGTAGTCTGTAAGCAGGGCTGTCTCCTCGGCTTTGGTCAGGAGGTAGCCCGGCAGGACTGACAATAAATCAGCTTGCCTGAACTTGGGTCTATTGGCCTCATTCCTTTCTCAGCTGTCCTTCCCATTATCCCTTACAGTAGGTTGATTCTTTTATTATTATGTAACATCGCTCTTTGTTTCTAAAAGTTTCTTTGCTTGGATAAATTCTACTTTATCTGAAATAAATATGGCTATTCCTTCTTTTATAAAAAATAATTAATGCTTAGACAGTATTTTTTTAGTCCTTTGATTGTCAACCTACTTATTTCATTGAAATGAAAATGAGTTACTTGTATATAGCATATAGTTGAGTCACGGTTTGTTTGGGTTTGTTTTGTTTTTTATCCACTGTGCCAATATTTGCCTTACAATTGGTGTATTTAAACCATTTACATTTAAAGTAGTTGTTATTAGGGCTCAAGTCTTCTGTTTAATTATTCATTTTCTCTTTGTTTTCTCTCCTTCTTATGCCTCTGGTCCTTTCTTCTTCCTGTGTGTTACATGAACACTTTTAAGGATTCCATCTTGATTTACTTACAGGGTTTTTGAATGTACCTTTTTATGTAATTTTCTTAGCAGTTGCTCTGGGTGTGACAATATGCAAATGTAACTTATTACAGTCTACTGGCATTGATATTTTACCACTTCAAATTAAGCATGGAATCCTTACTTCTGTTTTAATCCCTTTATCTTTTCCCACTTTTAAACATCATAGTCTTGACTGTCAGATGCTATTATAATTTTTTGTTCTAATCATTAAATATGATTTTTTTGGCCAGGTGTGGTGGCTCACGCCTGTAATCCCAGCACTTTGGGAGGCCGAGGCGGGTGGATCACGAGGTCAGGAGATCGAGAACATCCTGGCTAACACGGTGAAACCCCGTCTCTACTAAAAATACAAAAAAATTAGCCGGGCGTGGTGGCATGCGCCTGTAGTCTCAGCTAATCAGGAGGCTGAGGCAGGAGAATGGTGTGAACCCAGGAGGTGGAGCTTGCAGTGAGCCGAGATCACACCACTGCACTCCAGCCTGGGCGACACAGCGAGACTCCGTCTCAAAAAAAAAAAATATGATTTTTTAAATTCCTGAGAAGAGCTAGTCTATTGTCTGTCTGTATTCCTGACTTTTACATTGTTCTTTCATCTTTCCCAATGCTTCAGGTTTCCTTCTTTGATCATTGTCATTCAGTTTGTGTCACTTCTTTTCTACTTCCTTTAGGCTTGCAAAAAATCCTTTAAATTTACCTTCATCAGAGAATGACTTTATTTCCCTTGTATTCCTGAAGAATAGTTTTGTAAGAGATCGAATTCACTGTTGACAGTCCTTCTTTCAGCACTTAAGAAATGTTGTGCCGCTTATTGGGGCCTCTGGTTTCAGATGAGAAATATGCTATTATTTGAATTTGTATTCCCCTGTGGTAAATGTGGCGTTATGCTCTGGCTACTTTCAAGATTTGATCTTTAGTTTTCAGAAGTTTAATTATAGTGCGTCAAGACATGGATTTCTTTGGGTTTCCTATTTTAAGATTGTTCAACTTCTTAAATCAGTAGGTCTATGTATTTTACCAAATTTGGGGAGGTTTCAGCTTTTTTTTTTTTTTTTTTCAAATACCCTTTCAATACCACTCATTTTCTGCTCTCCTTTTGGGAATCCAAGGATATGAATTTTTGATCTTTTGTTATTGTCCTACAGCTCCTTGAAGATCTGTTCATTTTTTTTTTTTCCAGGATATTTTCTCTCTGTTTTTCAGATTAGGTAAATTCTATTCATCTATTTTGAAGTTCTTTGATTCTATCCTCTGTCATCTCCATTCTATTATTGAGCTCATCCAGTGAGTTTTTATTTCTGTTATTATATTTTTCAGTTCTATAATTCCCGTTGGTTCTTTTTAAATAATTTCAATTTCTTTGCTGATATTTTTTATTTTTGTTTCAAGAATTCATAATTTTTCATTAAAGCATTTTTATAATAACTGCCTTAAAATCTTTATCAGATAATTCCAGTATCCGATTCGCCTCTGTGTCAGTGATTATCTTGTTTTCATTAAAGTTGTGATTTTCCTGATTCTTGGTATAACTATTACTTTTCAGTTGTATCCAGAATCATTCCGTTTAACCAAATGAGTGTGAGCAACTCTGCAATGAGTAATCTGCCAACTTTATTGTTTATTCTGTTTTTAACCTGAACATTTTGTACTTTGACTATTAGGAGACTCTAAGCCTTATTTAAATATTTTATTTTAGTAGTCAGCCACCCTGCTTAGGTTTGGTACATGGGTCCTGCTGGCCTGACTTTTGTACACTGTGATTCGGATGGCAATTTAATTTTCTGGGCCTTTGTGATACAAGATTCATCTGTTTGGTTTATCTAGTACCATGGGGGCTCCCAGTGTGATAACCAAAAATGTCTCTAGACATTACTAAAAGTTTCCTGGGGGAGAAAATCACTTCCAGTTGAGGACCACTGCTCTCAAAATCAGAAAAACTCAGTGTCCCCAGTGTGAGACATGGCATGATCCTATGAGGTGAGGCAGATGGAAACTCTTCTAAAGCCTTATAGAAGCACATTAGGACCTTATCCAGTGTTTTTATGAAGCAACTCCTTTCCCTGGGAAGAGGAAAAGGCTTTATTTGCTTCTTTCTATATCTGCCCACACTTGCACTCATGGAAGATGTCAATGATGGTTCCTATGATAGACCAGGATTTGATTTCCTGTACAACACAGCTCAAAGATTAATCTAGCCCTTGACGGACAAGTGGTCTTTATTAAGGCATTACAGTGATCAAATTTCAAAGTGAAATCCTTTCAGAATTACACATGTATGTGTACATACTTATATTCTGCTTTAAAACATGCTGTCAGGCCGGGCACAGTGGCTGACGCCTGTAATCCCAGCACTTTGGGAGGCTGAGGCAGGCGGATCACGAGGTCAGGAGTTCGAGACCAGGCTAGCCAACATGGTGAAACCCCGTCTCTACTAAAAATAGAAAAATTAGCTGGGCATGGTGGCGGGTGCCTGTAGTCCCAGCTACTCAGCAGGCTGAGGCATAAGAATCGCTTGAACTTGGGAAGCAGAGGTGGCAGTGAGCCAAGACTGCACCACCGCACTCCAGCCTGGGCGATAGAGTGAGACTCCATCTAAAAACAAACAAACAAACCAACAAAAACACAAAGCATGCTGTCAAAGATCATTATCTTTTTTGGTTGTTAGTTGATTTTTTTTTTCTACATTGCTGAAATGACATCACATGACCTTTCAAAAGTTTTTGCTTTTCTGCCTGAAAGCACAGGGCAGTGTTTCATAAAAGCAAGAAAAATGTTGCTGTGCTTTTTAAAATCTCCTTATCTTGAAAAAAAAAAAAAAAAAGCTGCCAGATTGCTCAGAGTTCCTCGCACTCATTTGGTTAAAAGGAGCTATTTTGGTTAATCGTTTACTGCCCTGTGGATAGAAAGCCATCCTCAAACTGTGTGAAAATAAAACGAAACCTCATAGAACACTTGTTTACAAAACGGCTGAAGTTGAAGGTCACACCCATCGGCCTCCGTGGTATTTTCTCCTTGCTAAATAAGTCTGCATGATTGCATATTAATAAATCATCTGGGATCGCTTCACATTATCTAGTTGGTTGAGGTTCATGGACACTAAGCATTTTCCACCAATCTCCTCTAGAATGCTCATGGTATTTTAGGCTACTCAGCATGAGTCCAATTTGTTTTGTGGGTGCCCAAAATAAATCACACACCAGTGTAAAATAAAATTAGCTTCTCTCTCTTATTTTCAAAGAAAGATTTCTTTGAACCCTGGCCTGCTGCGGATAATAATGTTTTGTAGATGTGAGCTCCGTGGACAGAAGTACAGCTGATTATCAGCTGGTTAGAGCAACTGTCTCCTGACCCTAGACTCCAGTACCTGTTCCCTTGTATACTTTGGCTTGAACGATGTCGAAATTTCTTTCCACCATGTTTTGCCCTTTCCCCTCCTTTGTTTACCTTCTAACATTCAGAGGGAGTGATGTCAAAATGATTTGGAAAAGGCCTACATAGGCTGTAGATGGAGTGTAGCCATTTATCTTCAAGGCTATCCTCAAACCATGAGGCTGCTTTCTCAATGAACTTGCTTGAAGTGCTGGGGAGGTAGCTTTTTTTTTTCTGTTCTGGAAAGCAATAATTACTGCACTGCATCCAGTAACCTCATTTCAGGGATTCATTGCATGACAATACCCTCCCCACCACTGTGGTCACATAAAACAGTTTTTATGTAGTCCTTGGCCCTTGAATGGGGCAAATGTGACCATCCCTGTTTTCATCAATCTGGCTGTAACTTTCAAAATGAGCACTGGATCAGGAGCAAAAAGAGAACACAGAGTCCAGAAGCCATCAGGCTACGTGGCCAAGTAGGAAAGTCTAACCTGCAGTCTGGGTTCTTGCTGTTCAAGGGTCTGTTGTCTACCACTAGCGTCATCCTTAGGATGCCATGAATGAGAGGATGCCTGAGGAAACATCTGACAGCTACCAGTTGACTGGAGGGGCTCTCAAATCGCTTTCTGTTATTTTCATGAGGCTGCTGGCCTGCAGTGAAATGCTGGCTTCTGAAGAAGTGTGAATTCCAAAGCTAATCAAGGCAAAAGATTTTCACATGGCGGCCGAGAGTGTGAGTCCTAAGTCCTAAGTTACCTACCTCAAATCCTGGCTTCAGCCGGGCATGGTGGCTCATGCCTATAATCCTAGCACTTTGGGAAGCCGAGGCGGGTGGGTTGCCTGAGCTCAGGAGTTTGAGACCAGCCTGGGCAACACGGTGAAACCCCGTTTCTATTAAAATACAAAATAAATTAGCTGGGAGTGGCGGCTGGCACCTATAGTCCCAGGTACTCAGGAGGCTGAGGCAGGAGAATTGCTTGAACCCAGGAGGCGGAAGTTGCAGTGAGCTGAGATCACACCACCGCACTCCAGCCTGGGCGACAGAGCGATTCCGTCTCTACAAAAAAAAAACAAACACAGAAACAAAAACCCTGGCTTCACTTGTTCCCAACCGTGTGGCCGTGGGCATGTTCATGAAACTCTCTGTGTCTCAGTTTCCTCAACTATGAAATGGGGATGATGATAATAATACACAACTTACAGCATTGCTCTGTGGACTGGAGGAGACAGTGCTTGTGGAGTACTAAAGACAGAGCCTCTGAGGTCATAAGCGCTCGGTAAGCATTAGGTTTCAGGATCAGAAGCACTTGGAGAATGTCTGTCCTCACAGCCACAACCTGGCCAGAATGCCCATGTGGCCCACAACAAGTACCCCATTGCTAGAAAATGTGTTTGCCGGAACAACTTCTGCAGTGTTTCTTCAGCATGGCCGAGATGCTAAATCTATCACTAGGCTTTCAATTGCTAGCAGCCGGAATTCTTTCCAGAAAACATTTGGTGAGAACAATTTCCAAACATATTTCACAGTTGTCTTAAGGCCAACATTAGCTTTTAAACTGAAGAAAAGTCTTCACTCTTGACCTGGGGCTTTCCATTAAGACTGTAACAACTCAGAATTTCCCACTGGCCCCTGCAATTTCTTAGGAATTGAAAAAAGCAACTGCAATTGACCTAAAGTCGCAAGTTGGTGAATTATCATTACCTCTCTCTTTGCGGCAGGGTGGTGGAGAGAGAAGGAATGTGTGTGTGTAATTAGTAGACATAAGCCCATTTAAAATTATTGTAACATATTCTTTATTTTTTAATAACAAATATACCATCTATATAAATAAAAATAAGTACTAAAGTTTATTAGGCCTGTCAATACGGCTTAAGTATGTGCACGCACTTTACACACATTCTCTCATTCTCTCATTTTTTGTTTCCTACAACCCTCTAAAGCAAGTGTTATTGTGCTATATTATAATCAAGGAAGCCACATCCAAGGATATGAGTGTTTAAATAACTGGTCCAAGGACACACAGTGGATAAACAGCAGAACTGGGACTTGAGGCCACGGCTGTCTGACTCAAAAATCCATTATCATATGGGGACTCTCTGTACTATCTTTGCAACTGTTCTATAAATCTAAAATTATTCCAAAATAAAAAGGTCATTTAAAAAAATAAAATTTATTGCCGAAATGGTTCTACTATGCCATTTCTCTAAGTGACTTATAAAAGGATTTTGCTTTGTTTATATACTGCATTTCTGAGAAATCTTGAAAAATAGAATGCTGCATTTTCACCTGAGGATCCCTCTAGCAACTCTATTCCCAGAGTATTGTCTTGTACTCCTTCATGTAAAGCACTTAGAATAGAGCCTGACACCTGGAAAGCGCCCAATAAATGTTACTTATCATCATCATCACCACCATCACTATCACCATCATCATTATCATTGCTATCTTCATAAATCGTCATTTGTTACATTAAATCTTATATTTTTTAAAATTAGTAAATACGTTAGAGTCCCCACTAGACTGTGAATGACTGAAGAGCAAGGACAGAATTCTGTAGGTCTTCAATAACATGTTATGAAACAGATAAACCCCTATGCTCACAATTACATTCTTCAACACTGAATCTTTAAACAGACAAGCAGTTTGTCTCTGTCTCTGTTTCTAATTTGCCTTTGCCCTGGGGGAGGAGAGATGTTGCCAAACATCTCCCTAAGACTGTGACCACTTTGTAGCTCCCATCCAACTTTATAGCCCATTGTTTGGGTGAGGGATGAAATGGACTTAAAAGCTGTTCATTCCAAAGGTGGTTTTCCTTGTGCCTGAGCTCCTTTAGCTCGAACTCAATTTGACCCAGCTATCCTCTCTGCTGTGCTGCATGTCAAGGAAAAAAATCTATAAATGGGAACAAAATTAGTGTGACCCTCATGCTTCATCCCCAATTTAAAAGAGCCAAATAATCTTTTCTTGCTGTCATGTTAAATGTTTCTCCTGCCATGTCCCCAATTTCCACTAAATGCCAACAACTGTTTATAAATTCCTGGGCTCTAAGAAGATAAGGACATAGTCCCAGAAGCCTGATGCATCAGGATATGCAAACTCTAAAAGACAAACGTTTTCACTGCGGCTTTGCTGACCCAGTACGCTCTGTGCATTCACTGAGGTGCCAGCCACATCACATGAGATTGCTTAACACTTGACTAGGGCACTGTTTTAAAGGATGTTAGTTCTAGGCGATTACCGGAAATACCCTCTAGCTCAGCACTATCCAACAGAACTGTCTGCAATGATGGAAATTTCTGTCTCTGCGTCATCCCATGAGGTGCTCACATGTAGTCATAGAGCCCTTGAAATGTGGCTAATGCAACAGAGAAACTAAATTTTTAATCTTATTCTATTTTAAATTTTGGAGACTTAAACAGCCCCATGGGGCTAGTGGCTACCTCAACCATCCTGGTTTACCCAGGATAGAGGGGTTCCTTGGAATGTGAGAGTTTTAGCACTAAAACCAGAACTGTTCTGGGCAAACTAAGACATTTGATCACCCTAAACTGGATCCCTTTTCAAAATACGTTTGGCATTTTTGGAAGCATGAAACAGACATGTACCAGCTACGGTGTAGATTCAAAAAGAAATGAGGAAATAGGTAAATAACTGAGCTTTCCTTCCCAAGCAAAGTACAAATAAATGTTTTCTAAAAATTATTGAATTGGTGAGACCACAGGGTTGACCCTTACAAGTGAAGTAGTCTATGTAAAATCTCAGTAAAATTCTGAGCCGGGCCGGGTGCGGTGGCTCACGCCTGTAATCCCAACACTTTGGGAGGCAGAGGCAGGTGGATCACCTGAGGCCAGGAGTTCAAGACAAGCCTGGCTGACACGGCGAAACCCCATCTCTACTAAAAAAATACAAAAAATTGGCTGGGCATGGTGGCAGGCACCTGTAATCCCAGCTACTCAGGAGTCTGAGGCAGGAGAATTGCTTGAACATACATATATGTATGTGTGTGATACATATATATGTGTGTGTGTGTGCGTGTGTGTGTATATATATATATATATATATGAATGCCAAAAAACACACATATCAGTGTGGAAAAACAACCTGACTTGTTGGATTTAATGTTCATGCACTGGAGAACAACATTATTTCCATTTACTCAGAAAATTCTTCTGTGGGGGGTTAAGAAAGTGAATGTCGCAGACATGTTCTGCTGTGTTGCACTTTATCCTGTGTGTATATGTATTTTTAGATTAATACAAGTCATGTGCTTTATTCCTTATGTAATTTATAAAGTTACACAAAATATAAAGAGGAATCAACTTCTCTGAAAGTTTTTGGGGAAGGAAGGTAACCTATATGTAATAGTGTCCTTTAAGTGCACATGAAAATGTGCATTCTATAATGAACTGGATTCATTCTACTACAATAATGCATTCTATAATAAACTTGTCCTCAAACTACCTGCGGAACCCACCAGTAACTGACTTGACTGCATTTTGAATCCCACTGGAGAAGGAAAGGTGATTGGGTGACCACTGAAAAATCGTAACTGTCTTGAATTCCTGATCCCAGCCAAGGGTGTGGTTAAGAACCACTAGAAGTTTCTTACTGGATATAATTATCCTGGTAAAAGCTTCTCTGCCTCATAGCTCATCTACCTGCCAACCAGAGAGCCCAAAATTCACCACCAAAGATGGATTCCTTCAGACTAAGCCTCATCTTCTATTAAAACACAGATATTTTCTAAGATTGGTCATATATGACCATATATTAGCACCATATTGTAATTAATTTTTTTATCTTTCAAATTGATCTCCACTATCATGGTCCTGAACACTTTTGACTATGCATCCTTATCAGTAAAAAATTTTGAGCCGTGTCCCCAGTATATGTATATTTATTGGTAATGACTGTCAATCCATACATTAATAAGGAATATTTATTTGAAGAAGAATCCCACTGTTACTTTTTATTTTGCTTCATTTTGCTGTTCTTATGGTTCATTTGACTTAAGTCAGCATCCACATTAAAGTATATATGTATGTCAATACTACTGGTTACCCGAGCCACAATTGCTCTGCAAGTAATGATGGCTTGGATGTCTTTGAGTCACTGAGGAGAGTTAAAAACCATTCCACTTTCAGCAGTCTAGCATCTGTTACTTGGGTTTTTCTCTCGCCGATTCTGTTGCTTCCCATTTAATCACGTTTTTGTGCATTTCTTTTTCTTGTCATTGGGCTGTTGGAGGATGGTGGTAGAGACTACAGCCCAGTTGCTGAGATAAATATGAGCCTGAAGTCACGGCCTTGGGTCCAGTTCCTTTACAAATCAATTTATTTGCAATCTTCTGGAAGTGGTTACCAAACATTATTGTGCAGAAGAATTACTTAGGGATCTTGTTAAAAAAACAGGATTCTTAGCCAGGTGCGGTGGCTCACACCTATAATCCCAGCACTTCGGAGACCGAGGCAGGAGGATCACTTGAGGATGGGAGTTTAAGACCGGCCTGAGCAATACAGCAAGATCCCATCTTTGCAAAAAAAAAAAAAATTAATTTTTAAAATTAGCCGAGCATGATGGTACACACCTGGAGTCCCAGCTACTCAGGAGGCTGAGGTAAGAAGATCGCTTGAGCCCAGGAGCTTGAAACTGCACTGAGCTGTGATGACACCACTGCACTCCAGCCTGGGTCACAGACAAGACTCTGTCTCAACAATAACAACAACAGCAACAGAAAAAACACAAAAGGAGATTTCTGATCCCTCCCCAAGAGAGATTCTGATCTAATAGGTCTGAGGAGGGGACAATAATCGCCATTTGTAATAAGACCCCCTTCCCCGCAGCACCACCCACACCGGCAGTCTGGGGTCAGGCTGTGCTTATACCCCAGGAAATATTGGAGGAGTGAGAATGGTGGTTATCAAAGCAACCTTGGCATTGGGTGAAATAGTCCAGACTTTATTACATGGTGACCATGCTCAAAAGCTTGACCTTTGTCACAGAACTGGTAGGGATAGGGCAACGGAAGGAGGGTGTGTGGGTGCGGGAGTGGGTGTGTGCAAACACGAGGCCAGGTTTCTATCAAAGGTGCTAAACAGAATTGGTTTCCCTTTTCTCTCTCTCAACGTGGAAGTTTGTTTTGAATGCACATATTTTAATAAACTAAATGACACTTTATAAATTACACCTTTTCAATGTTACACCTCCAAAGAATCATTTCTAAATTCGTGTCTTGTTAACAAATGTGCCCTTTGTGCCCCCTCAAAAAAGAATGGTTTAAAATGGGCATCTTGGTTCCTGGTTCACTATGAGATTCAGGTCAAGTGTGAATTATGATCACCAGGTAAACATATTACTGTGGCACTGAAAGAATGTAGGGATCACAAGACAGACTTCCAGGGGTACATTTTGCTACTTGCTACAGATGAGTTACTTAATTTGGGCTGTGGGGAGGAGTTGGATAATTTATTTACTAAAAAGCTCTTAAGACCCCAAATCTGTAAGCCTATTCCTCAGATCCTCAACATACCCAGATCTGTCTGTGTCCCAGTGTGAACACACGATAACACCTTCTCCTAAAAGTGAGACCCTAGATCTACTCATAAAGTGAATGACAGTTATTGCTGAAGTAGAAATAAAACCATATTTCAAATACAGTTTCTTCATAAAGTCCTATGGCAATTTTTACCCTTTCTACATTTTTCTTTGAGGCCTAACCTTGAGAAATCAATAAGCATAATTGGTTAGAAAATTGAATTTCTTTCTCTTTGCTTACAGGAATTAATTTGGCAAGCCATAGTTAATTTAGTGAGCATGTTTGCACTAACCATATTTTGTATGTCTAACGCATGGTATACAATTGTGCTCTGTGATCATTGTGAAATGGTGCCTGCGGCCTGTGTTACAAAAGTTCAGAGCTGCAGCAAAGCTTTAGGGAGACTCGCACGATGTGAGTGGGGGGCAGTTCTAGCTTCCTGATTCCATGTAGGGCATACCCTCAAGTGTAAATCTATTATTTGCTGCCAGTTGAAATCCTGTTAGTCCTCAGGGAACAGTTTTCTGGAGATCATTCTAAATCAAATCCATGGGATTTCTAGCCCAGGATCCCTGAGATTTGTCAGTTTGGTTCAATAGGAAGACCTAACAGCTAGGACATTCCAAAAAATCATGATATAGATGGTTTACTTTCAGTGCCTTGACCTACTGTCACAGACCACTCTGCCACTTCACCCTGCTGTCTCCTTCCTTCTGGGGCTTCCATGTACCCCCAGGAAAACTCATTCTCCCCTTTCTTGTGTCTTGGGATGGTTTTCAGTGTTTGTCAGTGTGAAAGGAAAATAAATCTCGGGAGCCCACAATCACTAAGCCAAAGGGAAGTCAAGCTGGGACCATCCTTCCACTTCGTCCTAAATAAGACAGCTACAATGAGATAACTGCCTCATGATTAGCTAACAAGAAAATCCCTTGTGGACAAAGGACAGACAGACCTCAAAGTCATCCCTCTGCCCACGTGAGACAAATGCATATCTGATGGCTTCCTTTGCCCTATTGTTTCCAAACTAAGGCATAGTGATTATTCCTCTCTTCTCCTCTCACAGGTAAATTGTGTATTCAGCGAAAGGCTAATCAGAGACTCAAAAGAATGCAACCATTTGTCTTTTAGCTACCTATGCCCTGGAAGCCCCCTCCCCGCTTCAACTTGTCCCGCCCTTCTGGACCAAATCAATGTACACCTTACACATATTGATTGATGTCTCATGTCTCCCCAAAATGTATAAAACCAGGCGTGGGTGCCCTGACTACCTTGGGAACATGTCAGGACCTCCTGAGGCTGTGTCACGGGTGCATCCTTAAACTCGGCAAAATAAACTTTCTAAACTGATTGAGATCTGTCTCAGATACGTTTGGGTTCACACTAGGGGCCTATGGGCTGATTTCATCCCTAGCGAGTGAAGAGGAGCTGTGGTGAGGGTAGCAGAGGGATGTCAGGCTTTGCTGAGTGGAAGGGGGAGCAGCCAATAGTGTGGGGATATGGGGGCAGGGGTGGTGTCCTCTCCCCTCCTCCACGACGCCCTGCTGGATCATGCCACCAAAAGACTAGGCACCACCACATGTGTAAATACCTGAGATGCTGGGAAACCATGCAGGCTGGGCTGTGCTAAAACCCTTTGTTTTATTCTGTAACAAGGGATAGGGAAAACTTTTCCTGATTGTAAAGAAAAAACTCAATTACAATTGGACCCCTAGGCTTCTAAAGGAAAATAGGTGAGAGAGAGAAAGGGGCGTTTTCTCAACTTGATGGCATCCAGTGTTCCACAACTGTGGAAGACTGCAAGTGACCTCTGCCTGGGGCTGCCGCTGCTCATCTGGATAGGTGAGTCGGGTGTAGCCAGGCGTGGGTGTGTGCACCAAGGCAGCACAGGGCAGGACAAAGCCCAGCTTGCTCTCATCTGCGTCTCATTGGATTTGCATTATCTAGGTCTTCAGAGGGAGATCCCTCAGCCTCTGAGCCTGCAACGCTGTCTGTATCTTACCAGTGGCCTGCAGTAGCAGGAGCCCCATATTGGGTGGTGAATCTACTAGTGACTTCAGTGGTTGGAAACTTGGGAAAGTTTAGGCTAAATTAGAGAAGGAGTGGTTCATAGGCAAGCCACTGAGGGGGGGTTAAGAGATGAGAAGCACCTGCCAATGATTTGGAAAACACAACTTGCTGGCACCTGCCTGCTCGGCAGTTTCTTTCTGCAGGTTGTGAGCCCCTTTTGTCATTGTCAGTGCCTAAGGGTCCAGGAATCACCGTATACCCTAGGAGTTTGTTAATAAATCGCCACGGTGAGTTGGGTAATGTTTGAGAGCAAAATGAAATAAAATGTCCTATATGTGTTTAAGTTATAGAAAACTAGGAATGGAAGATAAAAAGGCTTTCTGCTCTTGGATCCCAATTTACCTAGTGGGCAGGAAGCCTCCCCAGTACCCCTTCCTCATTTCTGACCAAAGCAGTTAATGGCATTAAATGTCTTCATGTGGTCTCACGCTAGAACTGTATTGGAGCAGACATCTGGCAACAATTTACTGGCACACAGGATAAATTTTCAGAAAACCAAGTTGCAGTTCTGAGAAGCTTCACAAATCCACCTTGCTGGCCACCCACTTCAAAGCCCCTCACCCTCTTGGCAACTGTTCACCCTCCCACGCTGGTACCTCAGACGCCTGCGATAACCTCTGACGAACTCATCGGACAGCCCTAATCTAACAAGGGAAATGCAGAGAGCTCAAGACAGAGATCAACACTCTGGACGGGGATTTCCAGGTCCAGATCAGCACTCTGCTGAGACACGCTGTCTGGAAAATCAGAAATGTGATGTGGGAGTGCACAGCCCCACGGCCCCCTCACCTGGCCATGCAACCGCCTCTCCATCCAAGCCAGTGGTCAGGCAGGGAGGAAGGACACTCACCTGTAAGCTATTTAGACATGGCCTCACCTTGTGGGGTTTCCACAGAATGGATCTCTTCCAGAGTATGATCATCATCATGACTGGCGATGATGAGGAGCTAAGGATCTCCCTCTCGGGTGGGTGGGAACTCACTTTGCAAGAAAGGTGGCTCTGGTTTGGAGACTCTCTGGGCTGGTTGGCTGCTGGGAAGGCTGTCAAAGGTGAGCAGGCAGCATCATACCTGACCAATGAATGGCAGCAGCCAGGACTGCTGGGAAGTGTGGGTGCAATTGCTGGCAAGAGCCACCTTTCTTTTTGGTGAGTGGGCGTTCAGAGGCAACTTCCCCTGGAGCTGGCATCCTCTGTCTGGAGTAGAGAATTGGAATGCGCAGGAATTGGGGAGTGGAGGTTGTGTGTGTGTGTATTTGTGCACATGTGTGACTGCAAGTGTGCACAAATGCAATACCACGTTTCTATCTATAAGGCTTAGGAAAAGCCTTCTTTTAATGAAACCTCTATTTTACAAGAGGCTACAAGAGCTTTGGGATTTTCTTCCACGAAGTAACATGATTTCGCAGTGGATTTCAAACACGTTTTAAAGCACCAGAAACCTCTCTTTTTTTTTCCTGCCCAAACACAATCATATACAAAAGTCACAGATTAGAGAAGAGATCAAAGCAGGGTTGCCCTGATTAAAGTGTGTGCTGGCCCCAGAGATCCAAACCCTCTATTGATCCTCCTCTCTATGGCCAGAAAGGCCCCAAATGAACTTATGGAGGCCCCAAGGACCCCAGAGCAAAATGTACCAAACTGGTGAGTGAGTAGGATAAGTTCTGGCTTTCATGTCAGACAGACTTGAGTTTGGGTCCTGACTCTGCCACTTGTGTGCAGTGAGGTCTTTGTCCACTCATTAACATATCTGCTTCTCAGTTTCCTCATCTATACAATAGAAATAATAACCCTTATATTGCAAGGTATCTACAAGAACAGGAGAAAAATACATCTAAGGCATGTGTTACTAAATCCCCACACCTATGAGCCGTGGCTGGCACATAGAGTCTTTACACAATGTATTGTTGCTATATGACATAGTTTGGATGTGCGTCCCTGCCTAAATCTCATGTTGAAATGTGATCTGCGATATTGGCTGTGGGGCCTGCTGGGAGGTGACTGGATCATGGGAGTGGATTTCTCATGAATGGTTTAGCACCATCCCCTTGGTACTGCCTTGCAATCATAACTGAGTTCTTGCAAGATCTGGTCATTTAAACGTGTGTGGCACTTCTCTTGCTCCTGCTTTTGCCTGCTCCCACTTCTCCTTCCACCATGATTGTAAGCTTCCAGAGGCCTCCCCGAAGCCAGGTGATGTCAGCGTCATTCTTGTACAGCCTGCAGAACCATAAGCCAATTAAACCTCATTTCTTTATAAATTACCCAGCCTCAGGTATTTCTTTATGGCAGTGCAAGAACGACCTAATACACTATGGTTAGTTCAAGGAAGCTTTGGATATGAGCTGTCTATCGATAGCCAGGAGAAAAAACAAATGACAGTGAGGAGACTTCCCTTAGCTCAAAAATTTTATGCCTGTTACTATCCCATTTGATATTCTTTTCCCAATGGCACCTAAGTGCTTTGTTTAGTATCTTCTCTTTAAAAACAGGACAATCAAGACAGTAAATACATAACCTACAGAATGAGAGAGGATATTTATAAATCTCATGTCTGGTAAGGTTCCAGTATCCAGAATATACAAAAAGAACTCAGCCGGGTGAGGTAGCCCACACCTGTAATCCCAGCACTTTGGGAGGCTGAGGTGGGTGGATCACGAGATCAAGATATAAAGACCATCCTGGCCAAAATGGTGAAACCCCGTCTCTACTAAAAATACAAAAATTAGCTGGGCGTGGTGGTGCGCACATGTAGTCCCATCTCCTCGGGAGGCTGAGGCAGAAGAATCGCTTGAACCTAGGACGTGGAGGTTGCAGTGAGTTGATATTGCGCCACTGCACTCCAGCCTGGCAACAGAGTGAGACTCCGTCAAAAAACAAAACAAAACAAAACAAACAAACAAAAACCACACACACACAAAACAAAACAAACAAAAAAACCTCTGACAACAACAACAACAACAAATCCAATTTAAGAATGGGCAAAGGACTTGAAAAGTCATTTCTCCAAAGAAGATATACAAATGGCCAAAAAGCACGTGAAAAGATGCTCAGCATCCTGAGTCATTAGGGAAATGCAAATCAAACCCAGAATGGGCACCACTTCATACTCACTAGGATGGCAATAATAATTAAGAATGCAGAAAACACCAAGTGTTGGCAAGGATTTGGGGAAATTGGAATCCTCAGGCACTGCTGGTGAGTGTGTACAATGGTACAGCCTCTATGGAAAACAGTTTGGGAGTTCATTAATAAGTTAAACACAGAATTATCATATAACCAAGCAATTCCACTCCTAGGTATATACTCAAAATAACTGAAAAAAGACAATCAAACAAAAATCTTTACATGAATGTTTACAACAACACTATTCACAACTTGCAAAAGGCATAAACAACTCAAATGTCCATTTACTGATGAATGGATACACAAAATGAGTTATCTACATAAAAAGAAATATTATTCAACCATTAAAGGAACGAAGTACTGATACATGCTGCATTTTCTGTGAATCTTAGAAACAATATGCTAAGTGAAAGAAGTCAGACACAAAGGGCTACATACTGTATGATTCCACCTAAATGAAATATCCAAAACAGGCAAATCCATAGAGACGGAAAGTAGATTCGTGGTTGCCAGGGGCTGGGGGGACGTGGGAATGGAGAGTGACTGCTAATGGATAACAAGTTCTCTTTTAGGTTAATGAAAGTGTCCTGGAACTAGATGATGGTGATGCTTATACAATATTATGGGTTCACTTGATGCCACTGAACTGCACACCCGAAAATGATTAAAATGTGTTTTATGTTGTGTGTATCTTATTGCAACAAATAAAAGGCAGGACAAGTATCCATCTAGCCAAAATATAGCCTGTGCATTTTTAAAGCAATTTTAAAGGTTTGGTTTTCCTCTTTGACCATCTTGCATGGATGCAATAAAACACAGTTCTGAAATGCCAGGACATCTGTCTGCACTAAAGAAGTCTCATTCCAATTTCAAGGCCTCACTTGCCTCTGGAACTGGCCTTGAGAATGGGAGGGCCTACTCCTCCCTCAGCAGCTGACGTAAAAGGGAGAACTTCCTGGAGGCCAGCCAAGAGCCTACTGGGGCATAATCAGGCTGCCCAGCTTGTTGGCTTGGACATGGCTCCTCTCCACTTAGGAAGCCCTGCCCACTCACATTCCAGGCCTCAGCTTGCCATGTTTTCCTGTTAAGCCCAGAACCCTTCCCCTGGGTCCTTTCCTCAGAGGGGACATGTCGGGAGCCACAGTCTCAGAGACACTTGGGATTTCAAACATGATGCAACTCTAGGGCTGACTTTGGAATTCTGTGGGCTGTGCTTGGCCCAGATCCCACCTTTGGGCCACTTTTGCTGCTGCTATTATTTTTAGTTGGTGTGGCAATCATTGTGTGCCTTTGTACAGTTTTCATTTGGGAAGCCTTAGAGCTCTTTAACTCCACTCCATTCGATCACATCCTTGTTTAGCAATGATCATCCTTTTGCATTACAAACTAGAAAAGCAACTCGGTAAGACTAACAAACTCTCTTCAACCAAGTAAAGGAGACTCCTTGTGGAGGGGAGCCCCTGCCCGCTCACCTGGATGACCATGCCTCACATCTGCCAATCACATGCAAATATTTGTCCTGTTCTGAGACATCCTCCTGGGTCCCAGCTTTTTCTCTTGAAGAGAGAGTTTGATTTGATTTTGTATTGTCTTGAGCTACTTCCTGCTTTATCATTCAACAGCCTAAATTTAGTTCAACACTCCATCTTTACAGTGCACATTTCCAGTGCACCATCAGAAGCCGAAGTAACTGTGAGTGGGAGGCATTGGAGCCGGCTGGGAGGTAAGCATTCGGGCCAGCAGGGAGGAGGAGTCGCCCATGTAGCAGAGCTGGATGACAACATTCCCACACTGCCCTCGGACACATCACAGACCCTGGTACCACAGGATCCCTCTGATTCAACTGAAGAGAGATGCAGAGCTGCATGCCACCAAGTAACTAATCCGTTCTTTTCTTCTTACATCCATTGAGCAGTGTGCGGTGTTGGCACAATGCACAGTACTTGTTAACCACTCCAGGAAAAGAAAGAGCCACTCATTCTGATTAGCTGTCAGAACTAATTTTAAGCTATGTTATTATATGGTAAAGAGGAAAAAGGAAATACAAGGAAACTGTACTTAAAGCCAGTGCCTAATCAGGTTTTTTCCCCTTCGTCTGTTTCATACAAAAGCTCCCTGGAATCACTGGTGTGAACCATTTCATTCCCCTCTTCCGGTGTTAATTACATGTGATATTCTAAAATATACACTCCTCTCTCCAAGTAGACCAAACCAAGCCCTTTGTAAATTGCTCACTGCCCATTCGTTTTCCCCAGGAGCTCCACCTCATTCCCTTGTACCTCCTGTTCCTCCGTGGGGCCACAACTCCAGCAGCAATAAGTATAGAGTAATTATTTCTGCCAGAAACATTCCCCCTAAAAAGGGCTGGGCTGACTTTGGTGTGTGTATGTGTGTACTTGAAAGAAAGGCATATAATAATATCAGGCCTCTTTGTTTTCCCTCTTTTAATACCCACCGGTTCTCCAAGATGTCATTGGCAAACACAACAGCATTTGCTTTTGTTCCCTTTACAAATATTTTCCTCTCAAGGCCTATTTCTTTCTTAAAACTGCTGCGTGTCTCACTACGGAAAGCAATAGTTCTCAATTAGTAGACTGAATGAACTCTGCCTGTGTGGTTTTGATTTAGGAAATATTTACTAAGCTTTTGGTCCAAAACTCCCCAAAATCTGGAGCAGCTGATAGTCTCTTGGGTAACTGAAAGCAACTCAAATGGTAGGTATTTGTGTTTCAGGTGGGAGTGGGGGCAGAAGAGGGGACTTGGGAAATCCAGTTAATCTATCTATCACTTCTTTTCCAATCATGTCATTATCCATTTAACAAATAATTGCTGAATGCCTAATATGGGCTTGCTGCTCTTGGGTGAGTTGGGACCACCAAGTGTGACCATTCAACCCAAGGAGAACTCTTATTACTCTTGCAAAAACAGAGCTGGGCATTCTGTAACAGTCTAGAGATTTTACTGGAGCAAGGGACAATCATATGATTTGTCTTTTGTCATAATACAAATTATATTCATTTTTTAAAATAAAAAAATTACTTACATTTGTATCTTATGGTAAGCATTTCTTCCAATATAGGGAAATGCTAAATGTCTCCAGATTTCTGCATAGGGCTTACATGTTGCATAGATTTGTGACAATCTTGAGATTTGGTTCCTTGAATGGAGTCTCTAATACAAGCTTTCTACTTGGATTGAATGATCAGCCTTGATGGTCCCAACTTGCCCAGGAGTAGCAAGCACATAGTAGACATTTGGAGAGAATCCATCTTTCTATCAACATAGATTTGGACTAGAAGGTGTCAATGGAAGACCCAGAGATTTAGAATGGAGAATCCAAGTGGTAGAATGAGTTATGAATAGTGGAATAGGATTCATTAGATTTAGATTCTTAAAGAGGCCAAGTTGGACTAGATTCTAGAAAGACTGTGGTTAGAGGTACTATTTTTGTTCAAGAACGGAAAAAGGTGAAGTAATACACACTTGTGTACAACCAATCAAATTAAACATCTACCATATAAGAAAGATGATGTGAAAAATAATCACATACTTCTATTAACAGAGTTATCCAAGTGGCCTGAATCATGCTTGTGAGTCCCACGTGTGGTACCCAGAACAGAAGAGAAGAATCACACCTGTGCACTGGGCCACGTTTCACTTAGGTCTGGGGCACTCCCAATAGGAGGAAGAAACAGCTCCCCCCAGAGTCATTTTGTCATGAAGAGTCTGGATTTCAGAGTTCCAATGCCCAAATTAAATAGCTTAAGCTTGGGGGGCCAAAATTTTTTCCCAAAGGTGTCACCTATGTGTAACAGGACCTGTGGCTCTTAATCAACTGCCTGAGTTTTCCAGAGTATCAGTGAGTATTCCTTGAGCAGAAACATGACCTTAATGGAATTCGTGGCATGGAGTGACAGGGTGTGAGTGCATTCTGGGTAACTGGACTTTCCCAGTGTTTGAAATTGTGCCATTTGGTTTCCTGACAACTGCTATGGAAAGTTGGGAAAGACAGAAGGTGAAAAGAATCCAGACATATTTTTATCTAAATAATGACATCTTAAAGACAGGCACTGAATGGCCTATGCAGCCCTCACTGGTAGAGGATGTGCAAAGAACAGCAG
The DNA here is from genome assembly GCF_028885655.2 of Pongo abelii. Lineage (NCBI taxonomy): Eukaryota > Metazoa > Chordata > Mammalia > Primates > Hominidae > Pongo > Pongo abelii. Next base: position 11,737,198 of record NC_071990.2, read on the forward strand.
AATGAAGTCAGAGGCGGCTTTCTTTCCTGTTCCCCTTGGGGACTTTACAGCTGTCTCCTCTCCAGCCCTTCCATATCCCCTGCAACTACCAATTATCTTGAAAATCAAAAGCAGCTTTTGTTTAAGCAAAAAATCAATATGTCTTATCTTTGAATATCTCCAAGAGTATTCAAGCTAAATGGGCTTTCTCAAAAGACACATCAGCCAGGACTCCAGAATTAACAGAAGTGATGAGCCTGTGTTTATTAGGGAGTTTCAAAAAGATTAACACGAAAACAATGCCCCTTTCCCCCTCAAGAGATATTGGACAGATACCCAGATATCCGTCTGCCATAGAGATTGAGATTTTGTTTCACTCAACTTGGAAGAGTTGGGGAGATTTAAATCTTGAAACTAACTGCAGATGAATAATACAAAATTAGAGCTTGCCTTGATGTTCCTACCAGGGACACATCCATCTCATTATTAGGTCACTGCGTTTGGGGTCTCAACTGAACTTCCCTCTGGCTGGAGATAGTTACACTGTACAACAGTTATTTCTCACACTTTAGTGTGCACACAAATCACTTGGGATCTGATTAAAATGCAGATTCAGTAGGTCTGAGGAGCGCCCAAGGATCACAGGTAATCCTTGGGCACTCCTTGAATCCACTGAGCACACTTTGAATAGCAAGGATGTTGTAAATGTACTCCAATTGTAAATGAGCCAAAAGATATGGGTTCAATCCAAGTAACTTGACTTTGTACAAGTTACTTAATCTCACTAAAATTCTGATTTTTTTCTCTACAAAATGACAAAGACATTTGCCTCACAGTATTAAGAGTTCAATAAGATAATCAGTAAAGCACTTTATAACTCTACATTGGTTGGTGATCTTGAAGCTTTCTAAGGGGAAATAAGTGCTTGCTTGGATTGTCCACCAAGCATGTATCAGGCAGCTGGTATCCTATGGGCTTTTCCCAGCAGAACTGAGAAGAGGAAGGTGGGGGAGCCCAGCTTCTCGGTGACTGACAGTCCCCATGGCTGCTGTCTTGGGGAGTGGAAGGGTGAGCAAAGGTTAAACTGATTATGGTGCTGCCATCAGAGGCTGGTTGAGAGGCCCCTGGAGAGTGCAACAGCTAGCTGTGTTCCCTCTTCATTTCTGAAGGAAAGCCAAGGACACCTATTTCTCTTTCGATTCTGCTTCTTATTAAAGACAAAGGATGGAATATAGAAAAAGTTGCTTTAACTGAGATGTTAGAATGAATGAATTTTAGAGACAGATGGAGTGATTCTCTCCTAAGATTAAAAGTGATAACTCATGGAAAAGGCCTTTGAGACCGAAGGTCCTATTATTGTGGAAGCTCATTGTTGAAAAAGACCAACTGGGCCACACGCTGATCATGTTGAATTGGCAAAAAGCTTATAATTCATCCAAATGAAAGTGGCTTCCCTGGGTCTTGGCTGGTTATGCAGGGTTAGAGTTAGTGTGAGAGCTATGAGAAATGGCTAGGGTAAAGGTCAAACAAAAAACACATTCCCTTGAATAATAATGAAACTTCTGAAGCAAATGCACATGAAGCCCCTATGATGTTCTATGTTTCTCTAAATCCCTTTTTGCTTTGGTTTTCTGCCAGAAATGGATGCAGATGCATCAGCTACCTCACAAGGAAAACCTGTTCTCACAAGTTTTATCGCACCACTTGGCAGAGAAAAAGGCTTGGGTAGAGGCTGAGAACTTTCACATATAACCAGAAAGCTCGGGAATTCAGCCATCTTGACTTACCGCCCACCGCTGAAAAGAAACTTTCACAAACTCTCAGAGCCAGGATCTAAGAGTCTCCTCCTAATCAGAAAAGGAGGAAACTCTACAAGGTCCAACTTTCTCTTTAAAGGAAATTCTGTAAATGGCTACAAAGCCAGGCCATTTTAGAATTTCTCACAGTAATAAGGAGCTCAAAGACCGGTTGGCATGGTTCTCTCACCTCTGTCCTTCTCGTCTCTTTCCTCCCAGCCTCCATTGGCCCAAGGCAAGTTCCCTCAGAAGACTGCACTCCCAGGAAAATGCCAAGCTGGGGCTGGGAGGGATAAAGGCTGGTACAAAAAAAGGAGCAGGAAGAGCAGTTCTTTCTATTTGGGCCATTCTATGTATTTGGAAGTCCATGAGAAATATAAGAAGGGCTCACTCTAAAGAGTAAACAATGTAGATGGCAGGATATGTGACTGGGAATCTGCTGAGAATGTCTTCACATTACTCACAAGTTAATAATTTCCCTAAGAGTGGGAGTTTCTTGAGGATGTTTAGGATTTATTTTTAAGCCTTTTAGAGCTTTGGAATAACACTCACAGTTTCTTTTTTACTATTTTCATGGTGTTCAGAGATTTCAAGCCCACATTTTAGAACCCACCCACCTTCAACAGATGTAGACAAATTAGAAATACGCAGGGACCTCTCAAACTCATTACAGAGCTTATTTGGAACATGTGAATTATATATGCATTCTCTACCTCATTATCTTCATGGGACACTGTATGTTGATTTCGCTGTAAATCTGCAATGGTAGCATCTCACTGTATATAACCTGCAACTGTGTCCCCAAGCTATTATCATTTATGCTAATGACAATGCTACGTCCTTTTCACAATTAGTGCTGTGGAGTATATAAGTCAAGGGGCATTTGCTACGAACCTACTAGGTAGATACCAATGCACTAGGGCCTGGGAGGGAAATATGCCCTCAGAAGATTTGCCCCTCCCTGCCTGGTAAAACAGGCTTCTGAAAAATTATAAAGGGAGGAAAAAACCAGTGACGAATCTGCATTTCAATCAGATCTGCCCGTGTTTCCAGGTTACCTGATGGGAAAACAAACCATCGAACTTGCTTACCATTTGTTGATTTCACAGATAATTTTATTCTGAGTGTGAGTAGACCTGGAAGACATGCAAAGATCAATGCAATGTGATTAAATGAGACTGAATCAATAAATTCCAAAAAGTATGGCACACAGTAAGAGTATAATAAATATTGGCTCTTATTATTATCATCATCATACTTATCATTATTTCTGTCATCAAAGACCTCTAAATCTAGTAGAATCCATGACATGTATTTGTAATACAATGAAGAAAATATACAGATTATATTGTTGGCACAGATAAATTCTGTAAGAATTCAGAAAAAAAAGAGAAAATAATTTCAGACTGAGGATAAGAATTGAAGACATATAATAATAAAGAAGTCCAGTACCCTTATTCCCTCAGTATGATGTGTCTGAGAAGCATGGTAATATGCCCTTCATACAAGCACTCCAAGTATTCCTGATTTCCTTAATAATATACTATGGCTCTATGCACCATTAATTGATTCCAATCCTTTCAATATCTGTTTATATCTTTAGTCATTTGACTATTAAATAAGGGGGTCTCCAAGTCTATTGTTTGCCAACTGTCTTTTTTTTTTTTTTGAGACGGAGTTTCACTCTTGTTGCCCCAGGCTGGAGTGCAACGGCATGACCTCTGCTCACCGCAACCTCTGCCTCCCGGGTTCAAGCGATTCTCCTGCCTCAGCCTCCCGAGTAGCTGGGATTGCAGGCATGTGCCACCATGCACAGCTAATGTTTTTGTATTTTTAGTAAAGACGGGGTTTCTCCATGTTGGTCAGGCTGGTCTCAAACCCCCGACCTCAGGTGACCCGCCCGCCTCGGCCTCCCAAAGAGCTGGGAATACAGGCATGAGCCACCGCGCCCAGCCGCTGAGTGTCTTTAAGTGGTAGAATTATAGTACTTGTTTGGTAATTCTGTGGTCACTCTATTTTTATCTTCACGATTTTATAATTTTTTAATCTCTTATCAGCCTTTCAGTAGTCTAAGTAAGGAATTTCAATATGTCAATTAATTGCCCCAAAATAATTCATCCAATCACTTTACTCTTTGAAATGCTTCCTGGCAGGTCTCTAAACTCTCAGTTATCGTTTTAAGGTATGATAACAGAATGGTACACACAAGTTCTTGTGTAGGTGTACCTTCATTAGGTTTAAGAAGGTGATGATGTTTCCATCCTATTGTTAAAAACCCCAAGCAAAGGGACCAGCTTCAGGTTGCCAGGAAACTATTCATGTCATGGGCCTTGGAGCATTGCTTGTTATCTAGGTTACAAATAATAATAATTATTATTATAATGCTTAATTATAAATTGGTAATGGCTTTTTATGAAGTTGCCTAAAAGGAAATTGACATAATATGATTAATGTCTCACACATTGTTTTTACTCCTTGTGCTTGTGACTGTATCAATCAGATTACTTATTGAGCACCATTTACATACTCTGCTTTGCGCTGGGCCCCATAGAGATGACTAAAAAAGTATGTGATAGGTCCCCTGTGCTGCAGAAGTTTTAAATCTACCAGAAATGACATGAAATACAAGAAGACAGCACATGATCTCATATGATATCTATAATGAATGTTCTGCAGTAAGTTTCAGGTAAAAAGAGCTTTGATGAGTTCAGAGGGGAGAGAGATCCGTGTTGACCAGAGTAGTTAGGGTAGGGGGTGTATTTGGGGGGCTGAGGAGAGCTTTTTTGGTCTACATTGTGGAGCAGAAATGGCCTCTTGTCACAGCCCTTAGTACTCAAGAGCCTTTAGAAGTAAAAATCCCAAGTGGGCTCCTCATCTAATAAAGACTATCCTGTGAGTTCTCGCATGTTTTCAAAGGAGGCAGCTATAAAGAACGGAGTTCTGTGAGTGCTTTCATTCACTCCACATTATTCTCCAGCCGAACCCAATGATCAATCGCCTTTCCCTGAGGAAAATGTCTGAGTTATCTTGTCAGGGAAGATGAAAGTTGGCTGTCATCCTCCTACTTGCCACAGAGGAGAGGGGATTGTTTCTCAGCTGAAAGGGAGCAAGTCTGGTCATATCCTCAACATTATCAGATGTCAAACAAAAACCACATCCGCCCTCTTTTGAGAACGTGCCTCGATGTGATGGCGTGGAGCGATTCACAGTGCAAACACCTGTTTCCCATAATGGCCAAGTGTATGTTTTCTCTTTTCACAGATTAGCCTACACTCCAGGGAAAATTAGTCAGAATAACAGAGCCAGGGTGAGTTTGGGTCAGGCCGATCCAAGGGCCGGCATCTTGGATTTAAATTCGATCTGCCAGGGTCTTCCTTGGTCACAGTCACACCCTCCCAGCTTACTGCTACCTGTGGAAGAGGTTTAACGACTGAAAAGGCATGACCTGTGCAATGAGCATTCCTAGAAAGTCTTTCCTTTGTTTGCAGTGGTGGACCGTGGGCCATGGGACTGCCTGTAACCAGCATGAACATCCAGATAAAGAAGCCTGGATCAAAGCCTCTCAAAGCCAAGCAGAAGCCTCTCTGCCACTCACTCCATAGGCTCATACATCTAATCACCATTAGCTGAACACCTATAACTCTCTGGGCATCTCTCTAGGAACCGCCCATACAAAGATGAGCTCTAAGTCTGGGGAGAGATAGGCTGTTTCTCCCAATGAGAAGAGTTAATGGCAGAAAAGGGCATAGCTCTCCAAAGTCTAAAGGCCTGCATAGTGCTTCTCCTATTGAGGCTTCTGGAGACTCCAGAGGCCATCTCAGACACTCCATCCACCATCTGATCTGGTAGACCTAAGTTCTCAAGTTGTAGAGCAGCTTAAGTAGTAGCTTGGATCTGCTCTGCAGATTTTTTTTTTTTTTTTTTAATGGAGTCTTGCTCTGTCACCCAGGCTGGAGTGCAGCGGCACGATCTCGGTTCAGGGCAACATCCGCCTCCTGGGTTAAAGCAATTCTCCCTCAGTTTCCTGAGTAGCTGGGATTGCATATGAGTGACAACACACCCAGCTAATTTTTGTGTTTTTAGTAGAGACGGGGTATCACCATGTTGACCAGGCTGGTCTCAAACTCCTGACCCCAAGTGATCTGCCTTCCAATGTGCTGGGATTACAGGCGTGAGCGACCACGCCCAGGCTGCAGATCTTTCTCTTGTTCTCAACTCTGTGCAAAATTGTGTGGGTCAAAGATAACTTGGAACATAGATGAGAACAGCACACCTAACTATGACATCCACTGCCTCCAGAGCTCAAAAACTCACCAGCTGTTGTGCCTCTTTCTTGGTGGTAGAAGGTGCAAGATATCACAAATTTGGCTTCATCTCACAGGGAATACCTCCGATCACTGTGCCCCTAGAAACTTCTCCATAGGTTTGGTTTCTACTGTCTGCCACTAGAGAAGTATATCGCAGATAAGGGCTGTTCCTTCAGCCTGGGTCTAGGAGTGAAAAGACACTTGGAACAGGGTCAGGCAGAGCTGCAGACAAGAAGTAGATCTGAGAGCAAGATATAAATGGATGTGGTTACAAGCCTCTGAGACGTGGGAGTTATTTGTTATCACAGCAGGAGCTAACTGATACATCTTCCTATACCTTTTATTTCAGCCTAATGTGATTCGTATCCTGATAGATGCCTCATTTTTTCTTATTATCATTTCTTGATTTGCAAATTAAAGTACCCTTTGTCATCTTTTTTGTGCCTAAATCCAGCCTTCAATTCACAAGTCAGTTATTTCTTAATCCTTAGTTGGAAATAATTTCTCCAGGTTTAACACCCAAAGCACTTTAGTTGTGTCTTTTTTTATAGTTTATCACTTTCTATCTCGCACTTTATGATTTCTTTGCATGCCTATTGTAGCTGCTGTGGTTGATTTCCTAACATCTACTCCATCTAAATCTGTTAGTCTAAACCAAACATTGTAATCCCATCTTTTTATCTGTGATTGTTTTTGCAATGGTATTAGAACAAAATCCTGGTCAATGATAAAATACAAGAAAACTCTGGAGGACTTCCAGGAAAAGTTTCCCTGCTTCCCACCTGCCCCCACCCCCAAAAAAAGAGCAAAGAAAGAGACAGAGGCAGCCCTTCTGCTATTACTTCTTTGTCTACTTTGCTAACAGTGTGACGATTAAGCAAACCTAAGGGAAGAGAGCCAGAGCCAAGCTGAAATAAGCACAGAGGAATGCCCTGTGCAGCTCCACATATATGTCCACTGCAAGCATTCTCCACGGCACCAGTGTGGGCCTTGACCAATGCAGACTCAACGAATTTATTTCATAAATAAGTAAAAGGAAAGCCTTTCAGATATTTACGTTTTGGATATAAGATCTTTGAACAAAGTGTAAGACAACGACAATTATTGTAGCCTGGAAAGTTGGTAGAGAAACTACTTAATCAAAATACTCATGTATACATAGTTTTTAAAGCAAATAAACAAAAAGATAAAATTATTGAGGAAGAACTCCTGCAAAGAAAAAAATAGGGAAAGAACTTTCTGGAACAGATATTGAGTAATTTCACTTTCTGAAGTCTCTGTAAGCTAGGATAAAGATTATATGGATTTTCATCTGTACAGGATTCTGCCATAGAATTCCACTGAGTGCAGCCAAACTAAACAAGGATGGGAACTGGAGTTTTTGATCAAAGACCACACATAAAAATAGAGTAGTTTATTATATGAAATAAAATCAACAGATATTTTTGTATTCATATATATATATATACATGTGTAGTAGTTTCATAGAGCGGCCATTCTCCTGTTGCCGCTGCACTGTTTCTCTGTTGAACAGAAGAGCAGGTGACTTTTCTTTGGGACCTTTCCACAACTATGATCTTGAAGCTCCAAAATGGGAAGTCATCTTTTCGAAGCCTGAAAAAGTTGTGTTAACCCCTTGAATTGCTCAACTTCCTAGCATGGAATATATTAATATAAAGCTCCCAGTAAATGAATACTTTAAGTAAAGTGAATGAGGTTCTATAGAGTTTTTGTTTTGTCTTACAAACAGTGGAAGATGTTGGTAAACTGGTTGACTGCCGCATGGACAGGGCGGTTGAGGTTTCAGTCCTTACGAGAAAAAGGACAATTACAAAATCCATTATATAATTATTAATTTCTGGTTTCCTTCAGCCTGGAAAAGAAAAACTCAGTTTTCCCTTGATCTGTGATTCTCTTTTCTCCCCTACTTTAAATCCTAAATGCATGGATATTACTGGGGAGAGTAACAAAAGCAAGAGAGACATGGTTACTGGTAAATTTGAAACTGAAACTCCCATTTATGCCACCGATACATTAGGAGGCATGAAATTCTGTCCTACAGCTATTATTTTTTCCCCTTGCAATACTGAAAAAAAAATTGCTTCATTCAACTGAAATGGTATGTCTAACATGACAAAATGCTGAAGAATCAATATTCAGTTGCAAAAGTACAGTTATTTATTCTCTCAGACACACAGTGAATGATTCTCAGGCATTGAAGTGCTCAGCTTGTAAAGGTAGTGCAATCTCAACGTAGTCATTCCAGTATGGTGCAGGATTTGAAAATTTTATGTAACATTTCTGTCTTTGGTATCGATTCTCAAGGAAGTGTAAAAATAAAATCATTCTTTATTCTGCGACTCAGTTTACTGCTTTTACAAATGAGCGCATTATATGGCAACATTCTTAGCACACAGCCTTGAGAAAAGCAGGCCAGTTGTTCTCCTTTGCTTATTTCCTTTAGAAAATCATCAATCATCGGCTCATCGAATCCCCATCCTGCAGAAAGCAAGTTCTCAGCACATGGTTGTTGCATCAAATACATGGAGAGCAAGCAGCTTTGTGCTTGACCTTTTGAGATAAATGCTAAGTGGGAATCCAAGGGGCAACTTTGACAGGAGCTAGTATGGGAAGAAGGCTAGAGCGTAAAAGAAGAGATGGCAAGCTGGGGTCTGGGCTGATCCAAGGCTAGTAACTAAAGAGATCATAGGGAAGCAGAAGAGTGTTTTCTTTGCCTTTTTTTTTTTGTCTTGTCTTGTCTATTAGAAGATATAAAATTGACATTTTATGAGACACTGATAATATTTTAAACATTTATGTCAAAGATTCATTTCGTACCAATTCTAAGTTGCCTGATAGTGTGTTGCTGTTGGTTGACTTATTTAACTGAGTAGTATTATGAATATTTAGGTAGTTAACTAGAAACTGAAAAGGACCATTTTTTAAAGATTTCCTTAGTACTTTTATTTCCATTCACTCATTTATATAAAATAATTTTATTGAGTAGGAAGCTAAAAATGAACACTGGATATGAGGTAGCTGTGATAATGGGACTTGCAGACCTTGGCCGTAGGTGGCATAATTGACCCAGAGCTCCACGATTGCACTTTGAAATACACCACCACAATGTGCCAAGGATGTGCGACAGTAGGCAGCCCACATCCCAAAGCCCAAGGCTACGCTTCCCCTGGGCTGCCCCTGGCCAATGGCTGAGTGTGGCAGGGACATAAGGCAGGCTCTTTCCTGAAAGACAAGGGCTTCCTGTGACGGGCATCATGGTCCAAGGACTGCCCTTTGAGATTCCAAGGATACTCAAATCTCTTCTTTACAATGGCATAGTATTTGCATATAACCTCATCCTGTACATCATCCTGTATACCTTAAATAATCTCTAGATTACTTAAAATACCTAATACAATGTAAATGCTATGTAAATAGTTGTTTCACTGTATTGTTTTATATTTGTATTTTTTTCCAAATATTCAATCCGTGGTCGGTTGAATCTGCGCATGCATAAGCCGTGGATATGGAGGGCCAACTGTACTTTCTCAGAACCACACTGCAGTCTAAGACACTTGCTCCCAACCACCCTTCCCTCCTTCCATCTTGTCTCACCTCTGAGTTCTAACGGCCCTCAGCCTCCTCTGCCTTTCTCCCTGTCTTTCTCCCAAATTTCTTTCCCCTCTAAATCTGCGTGTCTCCCTCTTGGAGAGTCCAAATTAGCACATGGTAGGGGAAGGAAACTAGTCATTTATTATCTTGCTGAGTTCTTACAGGGGCCTACAGGATCTACAATCTGACCCCTAGCTCCTAGGTGGGAATAAGTGTTAGAATAATCCTAATCACTAGATTAAAGCTTTCTGTACCTTTTCCCAGGAGACGGTTTGACTCTCCAAGGTCAATGGTGTTGCTGACCTGGTATCCTTTGTCCTGGATGGCAATATGAAAGTCTTCTTAGCTTTAGCCTTTGTAATCTCTTTTAACTTTCACTTAGGGCATTTTCCTTTTGACACATCTTTACTTTAGATGTATCATCACTTTGGAGCCATATAAACCTGGAATAAATTACTTAAACTACAGGAATCTTAATTTCCCCATATATAACTTGGGAACAATAATAATACCTATGTTGTACGGTCATTCATTATTTGTTCAGTAAATATGTATTGAATACCTACTACGCTCCGGGCATTATGCTGTAAAGAGAATTAGTTAAAATATATAAAGCATGAAGCTCACAAGTTGGCTTATATTAGTTGTTCAATAAATGATATTATTACTGATTTGTTGTTATTTTTGTTATTGGCATGATGATTGAATTGTAATTCTGCTCTTTAAACTGAGAAATATTTTACCTTTTTATGGTAATTTTTGCATAGAGGATCTTATTCATTATTTGCTATTTTTCAAGTTTAATCCTTAGAATCTTAAAACCCCACTTCTCCCGGTTTATCACTCTCTATTTACATTCAAATTTCTTGAAAAAATTGTCTATACAGCCTGACTCCATTTATTTACTTACCTTCAGTTAGTCCTCAGCATGCTCCAATCCAGTTTTCCACCTTCATCCTTCCCCAAAACAACTTTATCATATATCATCTATGGGCTCCTTGTTGTTTATATGCATTAGCTTGGGCTGCCATAACAAAGTACCAGAGACTGGGGGTGCTGAACAACAGAAATGTACTGTCTCACAGTTCTGCAGGCTGGAAGTCCCAGATCAAGGTGTCAGCAGGGTTGGTTTCTTCCGAGACCTCTGTCCTTGGTTTGTGTCTTCACATGGTGTTCCCTCTGTCTGTGTGTGTCCTGATTTCCAGCACCTTGGGAGGCCGAGGCAGGCGGGTCATGAGGTCAGGAGTTCGAGACCAGCCTGGCCAATATGGTGAAACCCCGTCTCTACTGAAAATATAAAAATTAGCCACGCTTGGTGGCACAAGCCTGTAGTCCCAGCTACTTGGGAGGCTGAGGCAGGGGAATCGCTTGAACCTGGGAAGCGGAGGTTGCAGTGGGCAGAGATCGTGTCACTACATTCCAGCCTGGCGACAGATCAAGACTGCATCTCAAAAAAAAAAAAAAAAAGAAAGAAAAAAAAAGCCCCATCTCCAAATACGGTCACATCGGGAGTTAGGGCTTCAATGTATGAATTTTACAGGAAACAATTCGGTTCACAACATGCTACTTACTTTTTTTCCTTTGCTTGTTTTACTTGACCTTACAGGGTAATTCGAGAGTACTATCCACACTTACTTTCTTGAAACCTCTTTTCTCTGGATTTCTGCAACCCTGACAGGCTCCCAATTTGTCTCTTATTCCTCTGGAAAAGGAGACCCTTTTTCAAAATTATCTTTCACTTTCTGACAATTAAATATTGAAGTTCTTCAAGACTTTGACCTTAACTTCTTCCCTTCCACTCTCTTTCTAGGCGTTCACGTCCATCCACACGGCTTCAGCCTACGTAGAAAACTCTTGTTTTTTATGTGGAGAATAGAAATGTTGTCTTGACCGTTCTATGCGTTTTCCCCTGTCTGGAATATAACAGACATTGAGAAAAACAGAGGGTTTTTTTTTTCCTGTTCAGAATGATTGTTGTATTGAAACATATTTACCCCATAAAATCACCTCTTATTCCATCGTACCAATACATTCATAGGAGGGAATTTCCAGACTAATCTCAGATGAATTTGTGTGGCCCTTTACAGAGCTGACCCACATGTGTAGCTGTTCTTGACATGAAGCTGGTGAGGCAAGAGGGGAAATTCCAAGCTGCAGAGTGCATGAAAACAGTTTTTTAAAGTTGACTGATAACCATCTCCATTGCAACTGTTCTGTGGCTCTGTCGTTTTATGACTAAGGACTCTGATGCTGCTGCCACACACTGCCAATGGGGAATTTTTGTAGTCTGAGCTGAGTTATTTCATTTGCTAGGCTATGGTGAACAGTTTCAAGATATTATAACTCTCTTGATGTTAGATGTAATTATACAGTTCCTGAGATGGTGCATTACCATTACCAATTAGAAATGAAAATCCGGGAAGGGTGTGAGGATGGAGGGGGAGTGAGGGATGAGAAATTGCTTAATGGATATAGTATACCTTACTCGAGTGATGGTGACACTAAAAACTCAGACTTCACTACAATATATCCATGGAACAAAGCTACACTTGTACCTCTTAAATTTATACAAATTTTTCAAAAAAAATGAAAGGGGTAAAATTCAATCATTCACAAAGAATGGGTGTGTTGAGTGGCTATACCAGGTATCAAGTATAGTGCTAGTGAGTGGAGAGGCAAGGAAAATGGAGGATGAGAGGGTCCCAAATACAAGCTCCTCAACCTCATCAATGTCATGACTGTGCCTGGACCAGCCCTGTTCATTACAATCAGAATCCCTCCTGTGCATCTTGGACATAAGCCTTAGCTAGCTGGCCAGCGTCAGAACTGACCCTGCCCGTGTTTGCCCCAAGCCAGCCTAACTCCACTTTTGATTTAGATATGCAATTCTGGCCATTCGAGCTTCTTTCACCAGGAACTATTTAATTATATGCATTCCATGTTCGTCCTGAGGTAAATTAGCCTAAGTGATTATTGTATCAAACCCTCCAACTAAATTGTGCTCAAGGACATCTAACATATTAAATGTTATATAAATGAACATAACTGGACTTAAACATAATTTTTAAATAATACATGATATTTGTACCTATTTGTGGGGTACATGTGATTTTTTTTATATATGCATACAATGTGTAACGATCAAATCAGGGTATTTAAGATTTCCATCACCTCAAACATTATCATTTATTTGTGTTGGTAACAATTTCAAATCCTCTCTTCTAGCTAATTTGAAATATACAATAAATTATTGTTAACTACAGCCACCCTATTATGCTATGCAACACTGAAACTTTTATATATATTTTATATATATAATATATATTTATATATTATATATGTTATATATTATATATATTATATATGTTATATATATTATATATATTATATATTATATATTATATATTATATATTATATATTATATATATTATATAAAATATATATAAAAGATATATAAAATATATATAAAAGTTTCAGTGTTGCATAGCATATATATACAAAAGTTTCAGTGTTGCATAGTATATATATATATATATATATATATATATACTTTTAATCTATTAACCAACCTCTCTTCATCCCCCCAAAACACACCCTTCCCAGCCTCTGGTAACTATCATTCCAATTTCTACCTCCATGAGATCAGCTTCTAGAGCTCCCACATGTGAGTGAGAACATTGGATATTTGTCTTTCTGTGCCGGGTTTATTTCACTTAATATAATGACCTCTGGTTCTACCCATGTTGCTGCAAATGACAGGATTTCATTCTTTTTTTGTGGCTGAATAGTACTCCATTGTGTATATTTACCACATTTTCTTTATCCACTCGTCTGTCTGTGGACACTTAGGTTGATTCTGTATCTTGGCTATTGTGAATAGTGCTTTAGTAAATGTCCAAATTCTGCCAGGCTCATACCTGTAATCCCAGCACTTTGGGAGGCTGAGGCAGGAGGATTGCTTGAGGCCAGGACCAGAGCAACATAGATAATGATAATGCTTGAGATCAGCCAGGGCAACATAGAGAGATTCCATCTCTACAAAAAGCAAAAAAAAAATAGCCAGTTGTAGTGACATGCCTGTGTGGCCCCAGCTACTCAGGAGGCTGACAAGGGAGGATCACTTGAGCCCAGGAGTTCAAGGCTGCAGTGAGCTGTGATCGCACCACTGAACTCCAGCCTGGGCGACACAGCGAGACCCTGTCTAACAAAAGAAAGAAAGAAACAAGGTGTAGGTATTCCTTTGAGGTACTCATTTCCTTTCCTTTGGATAAATACCCAGTGGTGGGATTGCGGGATCCTGTGGTAGTTCTGTAGCACCCCCAGGTGGATGTGGGGTATGTCAGTGGTACTCCAAGCATGTGGGGTGCGGGGGCGGTTAGGGCCCAAGGCAGGGTGTAATCTGGTGGGGGATGGGCTTCCCAAATGCCACTGCACTGCCACTGCTTGGGTCCAAGGGGTGTGTAGGACCCAGTGTGAACCCCATCTTTGGAACAATGCCTACTGCAGATGGCTGTCTGTACTGGTCTCAGAGCCCCCAAAGGCCAAGGGCCTCTTCTGAGCCTAGGACTGTGGGAGTCCACTGTGCTTGTGTGGACCACTGGGGCCTCTCCCTTACCTTCTCCCCCAGCGAATCCTGGCTGCCTGGCTGCTTTGCTGCCCTCTCCTTCCCTGCCCCCAGGGTCCCCTGTCACTTTTCTGCTGAATTCTAGTGTGATCTCTGAGAGGCTCTATTCAATGTGCGTTTTTCTACGCGCTGTTTTGGTTCTTCTTTGTGGAGGAGGCGAGTGCTGGGCGCCTCTTGCCAGGCATCTTGAAGCCTCGTCCGCGCTGATGTGTTTATATTCTTTCTATGGTTCTAACTCAGAATAGTTCCAGGAGATATTGGTTGATTTCTTGGATTTTTCGTTTCTTTCTTTTTGTCTAACAAGTTTAATTTTATTTAAGAACAAAACGGGCCAGGATCCTTGGCTCATGCCTGTCATCCCAGCTTTTTGGGAGGCCAAGGCAGGAAGATCACTTGAGTCTAGGAATTCAAGACCAGTCCGGGCAACACAGCAAGACCCTATCTCTACGAAAAAATAAAAAGTAGAAGAAAAAAAAACAAAAACCAAAAAAATAACTCCACAAAACTTAGAAATCTCCCTCTCCTTAGGTGACAGAGTTCCCTTGTGTTAGCTTCACCCAGTATGCATGAGGGAACCTCACCCCACCTTATCTAAAGCCTTAGGATAGGGACAAATGGGATTTCTAGACATGTGCCCAAATCAGTGCAAAGGGAAAACCTCTAACCAGTAAGAATGATGGGGATACACATACCTTATGTGACTTTTCTTTGAAGAAAAAAGTAAAAGGAACAGTTTCACCTATTTCAAGTGCAGTTAAATGTGATCCAGGAAAATGAAGGTGATTCCTATGCTGGAAAGATTTGTCCCTCCCATCTCTGTCCCTTTTCCCACAAATACCTATGTATGTTTTCTGTATATGGGGCTACCACTGAATTTAAAAGGCACTTGAAGACTTCCGCAAAAGAGGAAATGAAAGAGGGATAAAAATGAACTTCTGATTTCAGCTGAACTTACCCAGATGGCAAAAAGAAAAAAAAAATGTGACAATGTTGACCTTAGAAAGCAGTATAATAGTAAGAAAAGTCAACTTGAGCTCAACTCCAATTTCCTATTTGACGGCTAAATAAATGTTAAATGACTTCATAAATATTTTTAAATGAGTGGTTTTTGGAGTGGGAGTGGTGAAGAAAAAAGGGAAAAGAGGTTAACTACCACACATAAAACAACCAGTTCATGCAGCCTATGGCCAATTTTTACAGCTGGATTTTTATAAACTGCTTGAAGAGTTGGGTGAGGGATGGGTTTATGATGTTACCATGGCAGTCCTGCAGTTTTTTGACAAAATATTGTGACACTAAAGCAGATGTACTGTGGGAGGTAGACATAGCGGTTGGGACAAGTATGAAGGAATTTAAGACCCTCACTAAATATTTCAGCGAAGAATGTCTCGCCGAACTGCCACTGGATTTAATTAGCTGTGGAGTGAGAGGTGAAGGGTTAATCCAAGGTCAGTGTGGAGGACAAGGAAGCCCCTGACACATGCAGCTATTTGATATTTGCTGAATGCCACATTGCAGTCAATTGGAATAGTAAATTAGCCTAGCAGGAGAAAGAACAGGCACTTAGTTTCTTTAAATCAATTGGATATGACGGTGTTCAATTATTTAATTTCCATATGCATTTCTCTGAGCTTCTTTCTGTCAATCCAGTAATTTCTTCCGAAGTGTTAAAAGTGCCTGCCAAGCAAGGAAGACGTATACTCCAACTTTCAAAGTGAGAAACAATTTGATTGAGCTCAATTAAGAACAATTGAATTGTATTTAATAGTGTTTGGTGTCTATATTTGCCTCTTTATACGACTTCAAATGTTTTGTTTTGTTTTGTTTTTCTCATTCACGGGGGGAGAAAAAGCTGTCGGGCTGACATTTTTTCCTACCCACAGAATTCAGAGCAAGCTTGTTTGCTTGAATAGAACAAACTCCAAAACCCTGTCTAGAATAAAGGAAAATTTCTCAGGCATATTGAGCACCTCAATCATTCATTAATTGAGTCAACAAATATTCCTTGAGCATCTGTTAAGGACCAAGCATTGTGCAAAGCACTGTCTTCCCACCAATCAAACATAGAAACCCGATAGGTTGGGATATAAAACAATGGCATCTCTTCAAAGGAAAGCTTTCAGGTGGGCAGAAGGTATTCTTAGTCTACTAACTCAGAGTGATTAAATTGTTGGTCACCTCTGTAACAAACTCAAGTTGCAGAGAGGTTAACTGATTTGTCAAAGATAACCAGCTACCTTAGTATGTGCAAATGAAGTAAATAATTTTCTGATTTCTATTCTCTGATTTAACTACTAGATAGATTTTCCATGGTATTTCTCTAATCAATTATTTGTCTACATACTTACAGTAAGGGCACATTTTGACTTTTTTTCATTTCTTAAGAATTTTTACTGATAGTAAACTCACATACACACTCAAAAGTGAATAGTCTGACTCGAGTGTTGTGAATGAGCAAATATCTTCTATTCCAAATTAATGTGGTAAGGAAGAGAGAAGAAAAATCAACCAACTTTAGCAAACTTACAGAATAGTAAACTCCCAAGAGTCCTCAGTCATGTTAAGGTGAAAAGAAAATGTGAGCCACCATTTAACCATGTTATCACATTAGGGATCAACCATGCATCCAAGCCAAGTTACACCAAGTACAGTGTTAGCCAAGAAACGCTAGCCTTAGCAGAAAGCACTGAGCAATTCTAACACCACTGATGTCTGCAGAAGTGCTTTCAGGAGCTCCATTCAGCAACAGGCTTAGAGAGAATAGTTAAAAGATTAGGCCCAAGGCTGGGTGAATGCTACTGCATTTGCCAGCTGCCCTTCAGGGCTGACCTTGGAGCTGAAGCACCTGACAGCTGTGAACCAACGTCAGCAGTTGTGGAAACAACATACCGCAGTTTCTTTACCCCTAACCCAACAGCTCATGCAATTTGCTCAGTTGAAATCTATTTCCTGAATGCCTACTCTGCAGCAGGCATTGGACTGCCTGCTAGGAATATCGTTCTGGACGAGACAGACAACACGCTGTCCTTGTATCATCCAGTAGAATCCATGGTATAGGAGTGTGAATTAGTGATCCAGATATTTCATTCAATTGACTTTTTAATTATATGGAGTTGAGCGCCCTTTTGCTCTGGTCCCACTAGAGATCTCTTGTCCTGGAAGACGCAAGGAACAAGGACCTCTTCTTCATGGAGGTCCTTGACAGGAGATGTGCCTGCCTACCCAGCGCCTACATGTAGCAGAATGTCACAGAGGGATGTGGTCAGATTCCCCAGAGCCTTCTTTGGATTTGCAGTGCCTACATGACTCTCACAGCGCTACTGGGAGCTGTTAAATGCATGCAGCCGATCTGGCAGTGGTAGTTACATTCTACCCACCTTTGATGCTCAATCCGTCCTTGGGAGCTCTCCTCTTCTGCAAGTGACTCCTGCAGAAACCCATCAACATATGTGTCTGTGTGCGGAAGAAACATTAGGAAGAACAAGACCAGGAACACGGTGCTCAGTTCCATGATATGTATTTTCATGAGATTCTTAGTTGGCTGCATCATAAATGTTCAAACTAAACTAACATAAATTACTCTTATTGCTTCATGAATCTTGATCTTTATAAAGGAAGAGGCTTTATAAAGAAAAGAGGCTTATTTGGCTCACAGTTCTGGAGGCTGTACAAGGAGCATGGCACCAGCATCTGCTTCTGGTGAGGGCTGCCGGGAGCTTCCACTCACAGAAGGCGAAGGAGACTAGGCATCATACAGCAAGAGGAAGAGAGCGAGAGAGGAGTACCAGGTTCTTTCGACAACCAAACAATAGATCTATTTAAACTAGTTGAAGCAAAGCAGCATCAAAACTTGTGCCCAAAGAATGACTATCATTGTTAAAATACTGAAACACGAAAGGTTCCCTTGTCCGCCTAGCAAGATGTACGACGGGGAGTGGCTGGCGTCTTCAGCCCCCCGCTGCTCAAATCTCTAGCGGAGAACACACACGGGCAGGCTGTGGGGCTTCGACCCCTCGGCCCTGTCTAGGGGTGAATGTTTACAGCTCCTGAAGCCCCAGTGGGCGTTATGTTGCAGGGTGCTCTTTTAGTTTGCCGTCCACCGGCAGCTTGTGTTAGTCAGCTCAATTAGACCCTCCACCTTGTAGAAAGGACAGAGGAATTTCTGTATCCTGGGGTTTCTAGCCTTAGTGGACGGGAAGAATCGGATCACACGTGGGCTTGAAGAATGGAGTGAGTGCAAGAGTTTTATCGAGAGTTCTCAGCAGATGGGGGAGCCAGAAAGGAGATGGTTTTCCCCTGGAGTCCGCCACCGACCCTGGCTCTCCTCAGACTGCCCTAGCAAACTCCACGTCGTTCTGCTGGTCAGTGGCCTATTGGCATGCCCGGGCTGGGGCCAGTACGTTCCTCTGCCGCGATATCCTCTTTTGGACCGCCAGCCGCTTCTACCTCTACCTTGCTAGGGTCTCGGGTTTTTATAGGCCCAGGATGGGGGCGTGGCAGGTCAGGGTGGTCTTGGAAAATGCAACATTTGGGCGCGAAGGCAGAAGTGCCTGTCCTCACCTAGGTCCGTGGGGGTGGAGCCCTAGCTAGGGGCCACGCCCTTCCTCTACCCAGCACTTCTCTTCCCCCACTTCCCTATCATTTATAGCGACCACACTCTTCTTTTCCCAGCACTTCCGTATCAATACTACTTAAAGCTAGCTTTGAAAATTAGTTGTTTGTTCCTAGAAAGGGTGAAGGACACCAGCTCAAAAGTATTCGTGTTGAGGAGATATGAGATGTCGATGTCAGTTAATCTGTTCCACTGACCCTCAGATAGCCAGACAATTATCAGAAAATTCTTCCTTTTCACTGGTAGTAGGAAAAACACTTCCATGAACACAACTCTCTTCTTATAAAATCGGATGATTATTTGGATATGCTTAGTCTCTTTTAAAACCATAGGTTAATATACAGCATAGAAGAAAAGCAATTTAAGAAAAGGCTGGCTCTGAAACTCCAAAGCCCTTAAGACCTTCTCGAAATCCATGGAAGAAAACAAAGGTGAGGTTGAATGTATTTCATATTTGGAAATCAAATAATAAGTAAGGGTTCCCACTAAGGTCTGCTATATTGATAATCACTTAGACTTTTTGTGAGCTAAATCTTCTGTGGTTGCTACAGCAAACATTTATTGAATACTTTCTAAGTATAAGACTCAGTACTAGGATGTTTCAAAGATTATGCAATTCTTATTTAAGATGTGATATATAGTGATTAAATCTCATTCACAAAAGTGGGGTATTAGTTGTGCTTGAGCTTATATGTAAAGGTATGTACATATACACGTATGCAGTTTGTTCTTATTTGCAAATGTCCATATTGGGAGAAAATGCCAATGCCAGTCAAAGCCAACTGAATTGTTGTGCATTGACACATACTGCGAAAAAAAGGGCACAGCAACAAAAATGTTCCAGTCCCAATCAAGTGATAAACAAAATAAACAAAAGATATTCAAATCAACTTTAAAGAACCTGTTTTTGCTGAGTTTTGGAAGAAACATTAAGACAGTGGCTCAAGTTCCCACTTGAACATGAGTGTTTGTTGTTATTTTTAATGCTAGTTTTAAGGTTGAATTCATTAATTTCATGGTTTTGGATAACTTGAATTTTATTTACCTCTGGGCAGGTGAGCCTCCCTACAAATGACCATGATGTAGAAAACACTTGCACACATAGACATATGTGTCACATGGATGTATAGTACACTTCTTAGGTCAAGTTTTTTTTTCTTTTTGAGACGGAGTCTTGCTCTGTCACCATGCTGGAGTGCAGTGGCACAATCTTGGCTCACTGCAACCTCCGCCTCCCGGGTTCAAGCGATTCTCCTGCCTTAGCCTCCTGAGTAGCTGGGACTGTAGGTGCATGCCACCACGCCTGTCTAATTTTTGTATTTTTGGTAGAGACGGGGTTTCACCATGTTGGCCAGGATGGTCTCAATCTCTTGACCTCATGATCTGCCCGCCTCGGCCTCCCAAAGTACTGGGATTACAGGCAAGAGCCACTGTGCCCAGCCAAGATTTTTTCAGTTCACATGAGAGGGAGGCCTTTGGGGAGACAGGTGGATACTGAGCTCTTCTTGGTAACATGAAAGCCATTAGAATAGGAAGCAGTGAATCAGGTGAAAAATCAGAGTAACGAAGGAGCCAGTGAAGCTGCAGTGGGTCAGAAGCATAGTCACAGGGAGGTTGGGTGTTATCTCAGTGCATTTGCTATAAAGGAACACCTGAGGAATGGGTCATTTATAAAGAAAAGAGGCTTAGCTGGCTTACAGTTCTACAGGCTGTACAAAAAGCAAGGTGGCAACATCTGCTTCTGGTGAGGGCTCCAGGGAGCTTCCATTCACAACAGAAGATGAAGGAGAGCAGGCATCACTTAGCAAGAGGAAGGGAGCAAGAGAGAGAGGGGAGAGGTACCAGGCCCTTTCAAACAACCAACTCTCAGGTAAGCAAATAGAGCAAAAACTCCTGCATTACCACAAGTCAGTACCAAGCCATTCATGAGGGATCCGCCCCCGTGACCCAAACACCTCCCACCAGGCCCCACCTCCAACAAGGGATCAAATTTCAACATGAGATTGGGAGGAGACAAATATTCAAAGTAATCAGGAACTCTGGCAGAACTTCAAATGCCAAGAGTGGAATTTTGAGGTTAAAATTAATGGCCATGGTAGTTACTAGAAGCTTTTGAAATATGAGTGGGTTTAATTATTTGACTGAGTTGATGTCAATAGCCTGAGATAGTAACAATGATGATTGTGTGCTGTTGCTGTTCTTCAGCCCTTCCCACTAAGGAAAGTTCTTCGAAGCCCACAGCCAGCTTGCAGGTGGAGACGGCGGATAAAAAGAAAATGGTCATGAACATAAGCATGATTCTGCCATTTTCTATGGCTCTGGACAGACCGGTTACCTGAGATACCTCCAAAACTCATTTAGAAAGATGTGACAAGAAGGTTTCAGTGTTAGAATGTTGACGTCTAAGTTATTTATGGCAGAGTCCCAGCTGCCGCCAGAATTCCCCTTCTTAAAATAACCAACAGGTGGGTGACCTGGTCTTGAAGAACATTGTGTCAGAGTATGCATGGGATACAATACTGCCTTCTTTCTTTTCTTGCTTAGGCAGTACTACCTTTAGCTAGTAATAAGACCCCTTGAATTTTGGAATTCAGATATCAGAAAAAAGCTGCTAGCTCAGTGCCTTTTATATACACATAGGTATTTAATACATGTTTTTGCTTATTGATTGGTAAAAACTCCTAAAGATAGGTGCATGCTTGTGTGTGTGTGTGTGTGTGTGTAATGATTTTTAGAGATTATGGGTTTGGAACTGTCTTTGTTCTATTTAGATCAATATGATCATCCATTTATCTTGCTCTTCTTGTTTCTTATGGACTTTTTTCCTGTAATGTATGTACCAAAAGTATTTGCTGTTGCATCTTCTTAAGAGAATGCAAACATGACCGTGTTTCCTTTCTCTCAGAAAAAATGACAATTCATTTTCCAGAAATCATTTAAATTAAAATTGATGTTCTTTGGACATTAAAAAAAAGGGGTGGGGCAGCATGAAGTTTTTTCTTCTTGTGGTTTGACTGCTCACTGGCAAGAGGAGAAAGCCGGTCCTGAAGCCTGGGGTTGCTGGACTGGCCACCTTTCCCTCCTGTCTTTCAGCATGCCCTTTTAAGAGCAGGAAACATGAAAGGGTTTGGCTCAGACCCCAATTCCACTAAAGGCGTTACCTAATTGGCACTGAGGTCTGTCTCTGGCCTTGGTGGCTTCCCTGATGGCTCTAGCATTTGTTCCACAGCAATGACATTCAAATCCCAAGAGACGCATGAAAACACAAAAATAATGTGTGGTGAGGAACCAAGTCTCCTAACTGGTTCTTCAACAATCCTCCTTTGTGTCAAACGCAGATTGCATGTGGTTGGATGCAGGGACAATGCTAGGCTATGAAGAAAACAGAGATCAAAGGAAATGGGATTTCCAGAGGCCCTGCAAGCAAGAGGGGCACTCACAAAGTCAGTGAAGCTGTGGTGGTAACCTCGGTTATAGCTGAGGAACCAGAACAGACCCCAAGAGTGGCAAGGGTCATTTTGGAAATGTACAGCTTAAAGAACACAGCTAAAATCTAGGGTAGATAGCGACGTGAGACAGAGAGCCCCAGAGCCTGGGAATCAGAAAATCACAATTCTGGACTTAATCTGTCTCCAAGCAGCTGTGAGTTCTTGGCCAGATAGTTTATCCCATCTGAGCCTCAATTTCCTCATCTCTGAAGTGTATGTAGGGTTTGGATCAAATGACCTCTTAAGTGCCTTTAATTTTTTATAATTATATGCCTGAGAGAAGTTGTCATTGTAATTTGGCCCTATTGGGGTTATGTTTTTTAAAGCTTGATAACAAGGAAAGTTTGCATGACAAAGTATACTTATCTGATTTAGAATTATTATTTCCTTTAATGTTTTCACATTACCCCCTTGGCGAGGTTCATTAAATTTGCCATGTGCAATGGATCTAAGGATTCTGATCCTGATACAATAAGATGTCTATTGAGCATCTCAGGTTGGTTATCAGCCCATTCTTCACTGCTTGTGGGTGACAACACCGAACACATGTTTATCATTCATCTGACCAGGATCCTTGCATCAGATTTTCAAGAAAGTTATAGGAGTAGCCATGGTCAGTGATAAAGAAATTGTTTCACTGAAAAATAGATAGGCAATGGGACATCCTTTGGATAGAACCAAGCAAAACTGCATTTTTGGACCTTAGATTTAGAATATAATCCCTCAGCTTGAAAGAGTTAATATAGGCCTTAGAAAGCATGTTGATATACATTTTTAAATTGATAAAGACCACCAAATTCTCCTCTTCTGGAGGAAGGTGAAGCTCAGAAAAGTTGAGTGAATTCTCCAGAGAAATATAGCTGGTTAAGCCAGGACTAAGGCTCAGTCTAGGTTATTCCACTCTCAATTCAACACTTTTTCTCTTTTCCCCACCAGTTTTTTTTTTTTTTTTTTTTTTTGATGGAGTCTCACTATGTCACCCAGGCTGGAGTGCAGTGGCACAATTTCAGCTCACTGCAACCTCTGCCTCCAGGTTCAAGTGATTCTCCAGCCTCAGCCTCCCAAGTAGCTGGGACTACAGGCTCTCACCACCACGCCAGGCTAATTTTTTTGTATTTTTAGTAAAGATGGGGTTTCAGCATGTTGGTCAGGCTGGTCTCAAACTCCTGACCTCAAGTGATCCACTCACCTTGGCCTCCCAAAGTGCTGGGATCACAGGTGTGAGGCACTGCACCTGGCCCCCCATCAGTTTCTTCTCCACAGAACCAACCCTATTGGAAGGTGGAAGACATCAGTCTCCTAAGTGGTGGCATCAAAACCTGCACAGCTGAGGGGACCTGGGCAAGATGGTCAAATAGGAACAGCTCTGGTCTGAAGCTCCCAGCAAGATTAGTGCAGAAGGTAGGTGATTTCTGCATTTCCAACTGAGGTACCTGTTGGTACCTCAGTTCATCTCATTGTCCCAATTCATCTCATTGGGACTGGTTAGACAGTGGGTGCAGCCCATGGAGGGCAAGCCAAAGGGGGGTGGGGTGTTGCCTCACCCAGGAAGTGCAAGGGGTTGGGGAACTCCCTCCCCTAGCCAGGGGAAACCACGAGGGACTGTGCTGTGAGGAATGGTGCATTTGAGCCCAGATACTATGCTTTTCCCATGGTCTTCACAACCCGTAGATCAGGAGATTCCCCTGGGTGCCTGCACCACCAGGGTCCTGCGTTTCAAGCACAAAACTGGGCAGCCGTTTGGGTGGACACTGAGCTAGCTTCAGGAATTTTTTCATACCTCAGTGGTCCCTGCAACACCAGCAAGACAGAACTGTTCACTCCCCTGGAAAGGGGGCTGAAACCAGGGAGCCAAGTGGTCTAGCTCAGCAGATCCCACCCTCATGGAGCCCAGAAAGCTAAGATCCACTGGCTTGAAATTCTTGCTGTCAGCACAGCAGTCTAAAGTTGACCTGGGATGCTCGAGCTTGGTGGGGGAGGGGTGTCTGCCATTACTGAGGGTTGAATAGGCAGTTTTCCTCTCACAGTGTAAACAAAGCTGCTGGGATGTTTGAACAGGGCAGAGCCCACCACAGCTTGGCAAAGTCAAAGTCACTGTAGCCAGACTGCCCCTCTAGATTCCTCCTCTCTGGGCAGGGCATCTCTGAAAGAAAGGCAGCAGCCCCAATCAGGGACTTATAGATAAAACTCCCATCTCCCTGGGACAGAGCACCTGGTGGGAGGGGCAGCTGTGGGCGCAGCTTCAGCAGACTTAAATGTTTCAACCTGCCAGCTCTGAAGAGAGCAGCAGATCTCCCAGCACAGCGCTCGAGCTCTGCTAAGGGACAGACTGCCTCCTCAAGTGGGTCCCTGACCCCTGTGCCTCCTGACTGGTAGACATCTCCCAGCAGGGGTTGACAGACACCTCATACAGGAGAGCTCGGGCTGGCATCTGGCGGGTGCCCCCTGGGATGAAGCTTCTAGAGGAAGGAACGGGCAGCAGTCTTTGCTGTTCTACAGCCTCTGCCAGTGATTTCCAGGCAAACAGGGTCTGGAGTGGACCTCCAGCAAACTCAAGCAGACCTGCAGCAGAGGGCTCTGACTGTTAGAAGGAAAACTAACAAACAGAAAGGAATAGTATCAACATGAACAAAAAGGACGTCCACTCAGACCCCATCCAAATGTCACCAACATCAAAGACCAAAGGTAGATAAATCCACAAAGATGGGGAGAAACTAGCACAAAAAGGCTGAAAATTCCAAAAACCAGAATGCCTCTTCTCCTCCAAAGGATCACAACTCCTCGCCAGCAAGAGAACAAAACTGGACGGAGAGTGAGTTTGATGAATTGACAGAAGTACGCTTCAGAAGGTGGATAATAACCAACTCCTCCAAGCTAAAGAGCATGTTCTAACCCAATGCAAGGAAGCTAAGAACCTTGAAAAAAGGTTATACAAATTGCTAACTAGAATAGCCAGTTTAGGGAGGAACATACATGACCTGATGGAGCTGAAAAACATAGCATGAGAACTTTGTGAAGCATACACAAGTATCAATAGCCAAATCGATCAAGCAGAAAAAAAGGATATAAGAGATTGAAGATCAACTTAATGAAATAAAGCATGAAGACAAGATTAGAGAAAAAAGAATGAAAAGGAATGAACAAAGCCTCCAAGAAATATGGAAATATGTGAAAAGACCAAATCTACATTTGACTAGTGTACCTGAAAGTGATGGGGAGAATGGAACCAAGTTGGAAAACACTCTTCAGGATATTATCCAGGAGAACTTCCCCAATCTAGCAAGACAGGCCAACATTCAAATTCAGGAAATACAGAGAACACCACAAAGATACTTCTTGAGAAGAACAACCCCAAGACACATAATTTTCAGATTCACCAGGGTTGAAATGAAGGAAAAAATGTTAAGGGCAGCCAGAGAGAAAGGTCAGGTTACCCACAAAAGGCAGCCCATCAGACTAACAGCAGATCTCTCCGTCAAAATCCTATGAGCCAGAAGAGATTGGGGGCCAATATTCAACATTCTTAAAGAAAAGAATTGTCAATCCACAATTTCATGTCCAGCCAAACTAAGCTTCACAAGCAAAGGAGAAATAAAGTCCTTTACAGACAAGCAAATGCTGAGAGATTTTGTCACCACCAGGCCTGCCTTACAAGAGCTCCTGAAGGAAGCACTAAATATGGAAAGGAAAAACCGGTACTAGCCACTGCCAAAACATAATAAATTGTAAAGACCATCAACACTATGAAGAAACTGCATTAACTAATGGGCAAAATAACCAGTTAGCCTCATAATGACAGGATCAAATTCACACATAACAATATTATCCTTAAATATAAATGGCTTAAATGCCCCAATTAAAAGACACAGACTGGCAAATTGGATAAAGAGTCAAGACCCCTTGGTGTGCTGTATTCAGGAGACACATCTCACATGCAAAGACATATATAGGCTCAAAATAAAGGGATAGAGGAATATTTACCAAGCAAATGGAAAGAAAAAAAAAAAAGCAAGAGTTGCAATCCTAGTCTCTGATAAAACAGACTTTAAAAGCCAACAAATTTCAAAAAAGACAAAGAAAAGCATTACATAATGGAAAAGGAATCAATGCAACAAGAAGAGGTAACTATCCTAAATATATAGGCATCAATACAGGAGCACCCAGATTCATAAACCAAGTTCTTAGAGACCCACAAAGAGACTTAGACTCCCACACAATAATAGTGGGAGACTTTAACACCCCACTGTCAATATTAGGCAGGTCAACGAGACAGAAAATTAACAAGGATATTCAGGACTTGAACTCAGCTCTGGACCAAGTGGACCTAATAGGCATCTACAGAACTCTCCACCCCAAATCAACAGAATATACATTTTTCTCAGCACCACATCACACTTATTCTAAGATTGACCACACAATTGGAAGTAAAACACTCCTCAGCAAATGCAAAAGAATGGAAATTATAAAAACAGTCCCTCAGACCACAGTGCAATCAAATTAGAACTCAGGATTAAGAAACTCACTAAAACCACACAACTACATGGAAACTGAACAACCTGCCCCTGAATGACTACTGGGTAAATAACAAAATTAAGGCAGAAATAAATAAGTTCTTTGAAACCAATGAGAACAAAGACACAACATACCAGAATCTCTGGGACACAGCTAAAGCAGAGTTTAGAGGGAAATTTATAGCACTAAGTGCCCACGGGAGAAAGTGGGAAAGATCTAAAATCAACACTCTAACATCACAATTAAAAGAACTAGAGAAGCAAGAGCAAACAAATTCAAAAGCTCCAGAATACAAGAAATAACTAAGATCAGAGCAGAAGTGAAGGAGATAGAGACATGAAAAACCCTTCAAAAAATTAATGAATACAGGAGCTGGTTTTTTGAAAAAAATTAACAAAATAAATAGACAGCTAGCCAGACTAATAAAGAAGAAAAGAGAGAAGAAACAAATAGACACAATAAAAAATGATAAAGGGGATATCACCACTGATCCCACAGAAATACAAACTACCATCAGAGAATACTATAAACACCTCTATGCAAATAAACTACAAAATCTAGAAGAAATGGATAAATTGCTGGACACATACACTCTCCCAAGACTAAACCAGGAAGAAGTCGAATCCCTGAATAGACCAATAACAAGTTCTGAAATTGAGGCAGTAATTAATAGCCTACCAACCAAAAAAAGTTCAGGACCAGACAGATTCACAGCCGAATTCTACCAGAGGTAAAAAGAGGAGCTGGTACCATTCCTTCTGAAAGTATTCCAAACAACAGAAAAAGAGGGACTCCTCCCTAACTCATTTTATGAGGCCAGCAACATGCTGATACCAAAACCTGGCAGAGACACAACAAAAAAAGAGAAAATTTCAAGCCAACGTCCCTGATGAACATAGATGTGAAAATCCTCAATAAAATACTGGCAAACCAAATCCAGCAGCACATCAAAAAGCTTATCCACTATGATCAAGTCAGCTTCATCCCTAGGATGCAAGGCTGGTTCAACATATGCAAATCAATAAATGTAATCCATCACATAAACAGAACCAATCACAAAAACCACATGATTATCTCAATAGATGCAGAAAAGGCCTTTGATAAAATTCAACACCCCTTCATGCTAAAAACTGTCAATAAACTAGGAATTGATGGAACATATCTCAAAATAACAAGAGCTATTTATGACAAACCCACAGCCAATATCATACTGAGTGGGCAAAAGCTGGAAGCAGTCCCTTTAAAAACTGGCACAAGACAAGGATGCCCCCTCTCACCACTCGTATTCTGCATAGTATTGGAAATTCTGGCCAGGGCAATCAGGCAAGAGAAGGAAATAAAGGGTATTCAAATAGGTACAGAGGAAGTCAAATTGTCTCTGTTTGCAGATGACATGATTGTATATTTAGAAAACTCCATCTTCTCAGCCCAAAATCTCCTTAAGCTGATAAGCAACTTCAGCAAAGTCTCAGGATAGAAAATCAATGTGCAAAAATCATAAGCATTGCTATACACTAATAATAGACAAACAGAGAGCCAAATCATGAGTGAATTCCCATTCACAATTGCTACAAAGAGAATAAAATACCTAGGAATCAAACTTACAAGGGATGTGAAGGATCTCTTCAAAGAGAACTACAAACCACTGTTCAACGAAATAAGAGAGGGCACAAACAAATGGAAAAACATTTCACACTCATGGATAGGAAGAAACAATATCGTGAAAATTGCCATACTGCCGAAAGTAATCTATAGATTCAATGCTATCCCTATCAAGCTACCATTAACTTTCTTCACAGAGTTAGAAACAACTACTTTAAATTTCATATGGAACCAGAAAAGAGCTCGTATAGCAAAGACAATCCTAAGCAAAAAGAACAAAGTGGAGGCATCACGCTACCTGACTTCAAACTGTACTACAAGGCTACAGTAACCAAAACAGCTTGGTACTGGTACCAAAACAGATATATAGAACAATGGAACAGAAAAGAGGCCTCAGAAATAATGCCACACATCTACAACCATCTGATCTTTGACAAACCTGACAAAAACAAGCAATGAGGAAAGAATTCCCTATTTAATAAATGGTGTTGGGAAAACTGGCTAGCCATATGCAGAAAACTGAAAGTGGACCCCTTCCTTATACCTTATACAAAAATTAACTCAAGGTGGATTAAAGACTTAAATGTAAGACATAAACCATAAAATCCCTAGAAGAAAACCTAGGTGATACCATTCAGGACACAGGCATGGGCAAAGACTTCATGACTAAAACACCAAAAGCAAGGGCAACAGAAGCCAAAATTGACAAATGGGACCTAATTAAACTAAATAGCTTCTGCACAGCAAAAGAAACTATCATCAGAGTGAACAGGCAACCTACAGAATGGGAGTAAATTTTTGCAATCTGTCCATCTGACAAAGGGCTAGTATCCACAATCTACAAGAAACTTAAACAAATTTATAAGAAAAATCAAACAACCCCATCGAAAAGTGGGCAAAGGATATGAAGAGACACTCCTCAAAAGACATTTATGTGACCAACAAACATGAAAAAAAGGTCATCATCACTGGTCGTTAGAAAAATGCAAATTAAAACCACAATGAGATACCATCTCACACCAGTTAGAATGGTGATCATTAAAAAGTCAAGAAACAACAGATGCTGGAGAGGATGTGGAGAAATAGGAATGCTTTTACACTGTTCTAGGGAGTGTAAATTAGTTCAACCATTGTGGAAGACAGTGTGGTGATTCCTCAAGGATCTAGAACCAGAAATACCATCTGACCTGGCAATCCCATTACTGGGTATATACCCAAAGAATTATATATCATTCTACTCTAAAGACACATGTACACATATGTTTATTGCAGCACTGTTCACAATGGCAAAGACTTAGAACCAACCCAAATGCTCATCAATGATAGACTGGATAAAGAAAATTTAGCACATATACACCATGGAATACTATGCAGCCATAAAGAAGGATGAGTTCATTTCCTTTGCAGGGACATAGATGAAGCTGGAAACCATCATTCTCAGCAAACTAACACAGGAACAGAAAACCAAACACTGCATGTTCTCACTCATAAGTGGGAGTTGAACAATGAGAACACATGGACACAGGGAGGGGAATATCATGCACCAGGGCCTGTCAGGGGGTGGGGAGCTAGGGTAGGGATAGCATTAGGAGAAATACCTAAGGTAGATGATGGGTTGATGGGTGCAGCAAACCACCATGGCACATAACATGTAACAAACCTGCAGGTTCTGTACATATGTCCTAGAGCTTAAATTATAATAAAAATTAAAAATTAAAAAAGATGCCCCCAGCATCTTCCAAGCCACCTGTCACCAAGATCTTCACCCTCTCTGGAGGCTTCTCACTGCATCCCAGGCCGCTCTGTCAAAGCCCCCACCTCATGAATTATTTTGCCCTATTTGAGCATCTATTTCCAAGTCAGTTTCATGAGAGCCCAGACTATGCTCCTCTCTTTTTCAGGTGCATCTCCAGTTTTAGCACATTTTCTGGCAGTGTCAATGCTCAATAAATATTGGTTGAATCCATGATCAAAAGATTAAAGTATACAGTAATGAATAAATAATCAGGAGCCCAAGATCTCTGCCATTAAAATAATTTCTATGGGTTAAGACACTGTTCCATGTATAAATGCAAAAAGACCTGGGAGAGAATGACAAAGAAAAACATTATCACATTATCACAGCATCTCAAACTGCTTTTTAGACCCATGAAATAAGAAAGTTTTAAGGGGAGACAGGGAGAGGGGAATCAGGGTGAGTGGGGGATGCTGCTATATTTGTGTTTGGTGGGCAGAACGGAGAAAAGTGGCTCTCAGTAGGAAACCTGCAGGTATTCCAAATAATATCCCATTACTTCTCACTTTGTCGGAAGCTGGCACTACTTGAAGCCATTCCACCACCAAGAATGGTTTTCTTCACTACTGATTAGTCATACAGACACATGAGCATTATGGCTGTGCCTTCTTTTCTACTGTTCATCAATTAAAACTCTCCAGAGAATCATCACATCCTTTGTTTAGTTTCTTTGTACCTTTGAGAGACTCAAGGCAGAAGATATTATCTTCTCAACTGAAAACTGAGGTGGGGAACTGGTCTTCAGCCTCATAATCCTGTGCTCTAAACCACTAGAGAAAACTGTAATTTTCTTCCATTTGTTAAGACTAAGGCTAACATTAAAATTTTTTTTCATTTATTGTAGACAAATATTTTTCAGAAAATAGTTTCAATTTTTATTAATGAGGGCATAAGCTATAACAGTCCCTCAAACCTATCTTGAATCTAAATTGTTGCTGCAGTAAATGTAACTGTCATTATGGCCAAATTCCCCAGAAGGGCTGAAAAGAAGAGGAAAAAAGGAGAGCCATAGATTGAATCTTCAAAGAATTCCATGATGTCAATATCACAACTTCCAATGCCTACGCAGTTTATATTTTTCTATCGAAAATGAAAATTATATCTTTACCGAAGAGATAAACAGCAAAAGAGTAATATTTGAATAAAAATGCTACATTTGTTGCTGCCTTTTTGTTTTACTTGTGCAAGTTATATTTCTTTACTCTTTGTTTGCACTGACCTAGAAATTTGTGACAGATGTGTACAGCTCCCATCATTTTATATAAACTAGCTGTTATTTTTAAATGTTAAGTCCTAGGATGACTTTGTCACCGTCAACTCCCTCCCTCCACCCACCATGCAACAGATGAAAGACATTATGAAAGGTTAGAAGATGGACAGAGTTGGAAACAGCCTTTCCTCGAAGATATTTTTTTTTCAAGATCAAAATCAGAACCCAACCTTTTAAAGAACAGTCCTGAATTTAATTTCCTTTCCTTTGTTCTTATTTTAATTTCCCCCTAAACTGCACTTGAGCTTCCAATGATGTTCTTTCCTATCTAATGCCAATAATTTGCACTTCTGTCCTCCTTTTCATCTGGGGAATCATAAGGACATCTGAAACTTTCTCTTACGAACTTCAGAGAGCTGCCCTGACAGGTAAGTCCTTTGGTAACATTTTCAGAATGTGTAGTGAGACTAAACTTTGCAGTACAGGTTGAGTATTCCTCATCTGAAATGCTTAGAACCAGACATATTTTGGATTTTGATTTTTTTTCAGATTTGGGAATATTTCCATATGTATAGTGAGATATCTTGGGGATAGGACCCAAGCAAAATTCACTTATGCTTTAGATAGCCTGAAGGTAATTTTATACAATATGTTTAATAATTTTGTGCATAAAACAAAGCTTTGACTGCATTTTGACTGTGATCTGTCACATGAGGTCAGATGTGGAATTTTCCACTTGTGGCATCATTTTGGGGCTCAAACAGTTTCAGATTTGGGAGCATTTTGGATTTTGAATTTGGGAATTGGAGATGATCAACTGTAATGAAAATCCCTTCTGGAGCCCAGCGTAGGTGATTTGAAATGGTGACTACGCTTTAGTGGATGGAGGTAGTCACATGGGATGTGGGTGTTGCATGCACTTATGGCAGAGTTCATGAAGACACATGTGCCTGCAATGGCACAATCCCATCTTTAAGGAAATGGCCCTAAATCCTTTGATCTTCCTCAGTAGACCCTGTGACTTGCACAGGCTGCTTAGTTTGGGAGGTAAAATCAGTTATCATGTTTACTCTGGACATAGCAGATTGGAATTGGAAAAGAACTGCTATCCTACCCAGTGCCACTGGGCTAGAGAGAGATCTACCCCCTATAGGCAGGCATTGACTAGCCAGTGGAAGTGCTTGGCAATGAGGTCATCTTATCTGATTATTTCTTTTGGAAAGTGTGAGTGCTAGGTGAACACAAAAAGGTCTAGTCACTTGAGCTCGAGTTCATCTCCTAAGGGACACAGATTTTTTTCTTGGTAGAATCAAAAATATGTCACAGATTCCAGGACAAGAAGGTCTAAAATCCAAGATGATGGTGAGATGAAAAACAATCCTCCTACCCCACATTTCCATAAACACTTAAAATCAATTTTCATTTTACAGTTACATGATGTGTAGGTGCACTGTCCTCACAACCCCAAAGAATTTGACTGGCAGGACCAGTTCTGTTGAGAAAGAACGAAGGAATGCAATCCTTTCACAGGTTCAGGCTATGTGGGCACAGATCTGGGGCAGCCTCCTGGAAAACCTGCAGTGACCCGTACCTCTCCAGAGAGTAAAGCAAGCTTGAAGCACTAAATGACCAATGTGGATGGTATTGCCCTATTATTACATATACACTTGAAAAACAAACTGTGTTGTATTGCAACCCTTTGTCAATGTGGCTCACGACTTCTGGCATCTGTCCTCCAGGTCTGTGGCTGTCCTTTTCAAAGAACCTTTGGTTAGGCAATGAGCCACCAACAGAACAGAAAATAAGATTTGAGGATCCTGGCTCCAACCTTTCACTCTTAATTTCAGACTACTACCTCTAATACCAAATCACATACAGCAAGAACATTCTAGGTTAACATTAGTTGGGTTGAGGGAGAGCAGTAGAGGTACATTCCTCCCTCCCCAAACGTAGATCATTCCTCATATTGGAGAGTCACTCCTACTCTGTTTCAGTTGCCCTAGGGAGGAAAAATTTAAAGCGTGGAAAGTCAGTGGCTGCTATCTGTTCTGCAGATAGTACGTAGAAATGCTGTTACAAGCGCAGTGTTTCCTGGTCCTACAAGAATCCTCCAACGTCCCAGAGGGAGAGCGTTTTAAAACACATGACCACCTGTAAGGTCTCTGGCACCATATTCCAGGGCTCCATCTGCACTTTGCATCTTGGCCCTCCAGGGCCCTGATGGTAGATCTCCTCCAGTGGCATGGCCAACTCACAGCTACTACATCCTCAGTGACTTACAACATCCCTTCAGGTAGGTGGGCTGGTGTCTTCTTTCAGATGGCATTCTTTCTTTTTAGGAACAGTTCCTGGAAGCCACCCTTGCATTCTAATTAGGGGTGATGGCTCATTTGTTAGCTCTCAGAATACAATCAATGACAATGACGGGTGATATGGTTTGACTGTGTCCCCACCCAAATCTCATCTTGAATTATAGCTCCCATAATCCCCATGTGTCATGGGAGGGACCCAGTGGGAGATAATTGAATCATGGGGGAAGGTTTTCCTATGCTGTTCTCATGATAGTGAATAAGTCTCACAAGACTTGATGGTCATATAAAGGGGAGATTCCCTGTACATGCTGTCTTGCCCGCTGCCATGTAGGACGTGCCTCTGCTCCTCCTTTGCCTTCTGCCATGATTGTGAGGCCTCCCCAGCCATGTGGAACTGTAAGTCCATTAAACCTCTTTTTCTTTATAAATTACCCAGTCTTGGGTATTTCTTCATAGCTGTATGAAAATGGACTGATACAACAGGCCAGACTGTGGTACATGAATCAACTTATATGTCACCCCATCTGCTCATGGCTCAGGGGCTTCTATAAAGAGCTTTTCCAGGCACAGAATCTATGTGACCCCTCTCAGAGAAACATGCCCCTCTCTCTGTTGGAGCTCTTTTTCTTTATTTTATTATTTTATTTTCTCTTACTACAAGACATAATTGGTACACTGCTTCCAAGGAGCAGTTGTGAAAAGGGACTTTCTGGAATTCACCTGAAATAGACCAGACCACAAAGGGGTGGTTTGAGTTTAGAGATGAGCAAGAAGAACAACTTGAGTTTTGTTAGATGACACTTTCTTTTAGGTTTACTACTGAACTAGATAAGGCAGTGCAAAAGGAAATGTACATAGTTAGTGACACAGCAAGTGAACACAGCACCTTGATGCTGCTGTGAATTTTCAGAGACCTGTCCAGTGGTCAAGGTAGCCCCTGGGAAGTAAAGAAGCTGCTGGGTCAAATATTCCCAGAGCTGTGGGCTCTTTCAGCTGAAGGATGTAATTGAAACTCCATCCATACCCGAGGGTCTCCTATTACTATATAAGGACATCTTCACGGCTTCTCAGGATCACATACTTCCGTGTTATACCCTCTGTGCGTCATTGGGCTCCTGCAGGGCTGCAAGTGGAATATTCTAAATTCTTTACTTAAGTCCTAGTGTCTGACTTCCTACCAAGGGAAAAACTCAATACAAATTCTGGCTAAAACCAGGAGACATATGTTCTAGCCCTGGCTCTGTCCCTAACTCACCAGGTGTACAATCTTACACAAATCACATAATCTCCCTGGACTTTGGTTTCCTTACCTGCAGAACAAGCATTAGGTGGACTCTCTAGTCCCTTCTAGGCCTGAAATTCTGCAAGTATGATTCAATGTCTCCCTCAGATACATACATGGTAGGATTATATCCTAGAGACCTCTTGGCCAGATGTAGGGAATGGATAATGTGCTTTTGAAATAAACCATAAAATTGGCACAAAAGCAAGAAATAGAAGTGAGTGATCATGGACTCTCTGCATCAAGACACCGGTTCTAAATCTCATTCAGCAAAAATGCAGAGTACTGAAGAAATTCTAGACTGACCCTCAATCATTTCATGTCCTAGATAGTAAGTGGGGGAGGTAATCTAGATCTGGAATAGATTTAGAGAAATTTACCAGGAAAGTGAATTCAATGGGAACTTTAGGAAAAAGTAAATTCTCAGTACCAGGGTAGCACATGGTCAAGTGGCAGACAGGCTTTAAAAAGTCTAAGGAAAACACTGAAGTGTCTCATCTGCATGGGATACTAAAAGGGCAAAGAGTTCAGGAGCTTGAGGGGGTATCCTAGAATTTTTTCATCTGATTATGCCATCATGATAGACGCTAAACAGTAAGAAAAAAAGAAACATAGGGAAATAATTGTAATTAAGTAGAAAATTCTCAGAAGAATCCAAATGTAATAAAATATGTGTAACTCTGGAAATAGTAACTTAAAAATCAATAATTTATTTCCTGTCTCAGTAAATGTGCAGCCATCTACCTAACTGATAGAGCCAGAACTAAGGAGAATTATCCTAGAATCTTGTTTTTCACTTCCATCTCATTTAATCAATTACCCAAACCTTTCTATTCCTAAATGTATCTCATAGCTAAATATATCTGATTTTCATCTCCACTTCTGCTGCCTTAATTCAGTTCTTTGCTTTGTATCTCTTAGTTTACTGCAGAAGCCTCATAATTTACACCCTTACACCATTCTCCAAATTCCTTCTAGAGAGATCTATTTAACCCACAAATTTGATTATGTCACTTTCCTGCTTGAAACTAGTCGTCAGATCCCCACTGTGTATAGAAGAATTCTAAGCTCCAAAGCATGGTATAAAAAGCAATTATCTGGCTTTATTTCTAGGCATGCTCATTCCCAAATGGGCCTCCAGCCAAAACAAACTCTTTGAAACTCCCACAGGAACTGTCTGAATATGCCAACCTCATGTGTCTACCTCCACATCTTACTGCAGTCGCCATCTGCCTTCCCGGATATCCACCCTGAGCAAGGTGCCCCTCTGAGTTTCTACAGCACCCTGTAGAAACGTATCTCTATAACATCATGTTTGTTTTTGTTGCAAACCTCAATTAACTTTTTTATCTTCCTGACTAAAATATAAACTCTTTGATAGTTCTATCAACAAGGCCCAGGGCCATGGTTAGATAACCTCCTGCATACACATCATAGTGTGTATGTTGGCCTGTACCCCACACAAATTTTCCCATACACACACTCACTAACACCCCCCAAATACTCTCAGACCCACGCCTACAACACATGTTCTCTCATCTTTCAGCAAGATGTCAACATCACACCCAAATGTGGTATCAACGTCACCCATACAGTGGGGTATACAGTGACAACATCCCTCATAGACAGAATCTCAGTGTCACCCACAGACATAGTGCCAACATCCTACACAGACTTAATTTTTGTCCATATTTATCCCCAATGCCTCTCAGCGCATATGACATAGTAGATGTTTAATAAAGGCACATTGAATGGAGAGCTACGGGCCGCTGCAGGAGGAATGGATTTGTATGAGGGTTTGATGTCTGAGCTAAGCAAAAGGTGCATATAGTTTCTTAATGAGCCATCGGTAGGTCTGCTGGCCAAGAGGAGTAACATACCAGGAGATGGTGAGAAAACTGACTGCAAAGTCATCTCAACCCACTGTCAGTGTTCTTAGGGGAATAAACTATGGGCACAGAAAAAACACCAGAAATTCAGAGGAGATAGGTACTATGGTTTTCAATACAGACTGGTTAGATTCATGTCAATCTCAGAAATAATGATAATAACATTTTGTGAATATTTAGTAAAAGGTAGTTGTTTTCACCAGGAATATTGGAATCTCACTTCTTGTGGGATAGGTTAATTAGTCTATTGAATCAAAAAAATGAGACAGACTCCATGTACATAGACTTCAGTGGTCCATTTGACAAGGTCTACACTAGTCTGTTCTAAATGAGGTGAGCACAGAAAAGCAAGAGGATGTTGTCTTGGTGTCAGTTAGTGGGAAATGCAAGTAGGTTTCTAGTGGTTAGTCCTAGAGTTTTGTTCTCAACCTCGTCCTATTTAATAGTTTATCCAACACTTGAATGAAGATCAAGGAGGCACATGGAGTGGATTCATAGATAACAGCTGTCATCAAAATACTTTGCAAGCCAATATAAGGAACCTGAGAGGATTCAATAATAAGAGGAAATGGTATGCATGTTGTCAGATGAAATTT
Organism: Pongo abelii; assembly: GCF_028885655.2. Taxonomy (NCBI): domain Eukaryota; kingdom Metazoa; phylum Chordata; class Mammalia; order Primates; family Hominidae; genus Pongo; species Pongo abelii. Next base: position 11,774,815 of record NC_071990.2, read on the forward strand.
GACAAGACCAAAATATAAGGCTCTGTAACATCTTCTCAAACAGCGTCTGTGTGTAGGTTGAGGGAACTTGTGGCTCCCCACACTATGAGTTAACGGTGTGATTTAAGGCTTCCCTAAAGGAAGTAAAGAACAGATAATGAAGGAAATGGTAGTCCCGTTTTCTGCACGCTGATGGATCACACTTGGAATATTGCTTTGGACTCAGGTAGGTACCAGACTCTCTAGGTGGATCAAAGGTGGAAAAGAGCAAGTGGAGTATTTAAGAGTCCTGTAACCATGTCTGAGGAGAAAGAGTGGAAGGATCTGGGATGAACGGCCTGCAGAAGGGATGGTCCAGGGGCCACGGCAAGTTGTCCTTCATATCAGAAGGGCTGTCACATGGAAGTGAGATCTTGTTGGTCTGTGTGATTGGTCCCACAGGTAGAACTGAGACCAACAGGTGCAAGTTGCTGGATACAATCACATTTTTTATTATAAGCAAGGGACTTAGAATAGTCACATCAATAATTAGAAAGACATTTACCAATATGTTGTTGGTTCCATCTTTAGATGGGAGATCAGCCTGAATGAACTTCTAATGTGCATTCTTCCCTCCATGTAAAAAATATGCCAGTAGCCTTGTATGGTCGATTGTAAAAATAACCCCAAATTCCTCCCATACCTTTATGCACACTCCTTTGCAATGTGGTGTGGTAGCATCTCCCATCAAGAGTATATTTCTCAACCTCTTGAATCTGGGCTTGGCCCTGTGACTTTTTTTTGATTAATGGGGCATCAGCAAATGTGACTCATTTGTGAAGGAGATGCTTCAAATGTGCTTGTGTCTCAGGGCTTTCCCTAATGCTGCCCCTGGGAATCCTGAAACTGCCATGAACCTAGACTGGTGAGCTGGAGACTCTTGACTCAGCCAGCTGTCTCACTCCAGTTAACTACCAGTACCAACAGCCAAACACGTGAGTAAGGACATCGTAAACCAAGCAGATCCCAGATGAATGGCCCACTGACCACAGGTGGATGAGTGAGCCCAGGCAAGACCAGCAGGACTGCTCTGCTAAGCCCAGTTCCAACTGCTGTATCAGAATCATTAACTAATAAATGATTGTTATTTTCAGCCACCATGCTTTGGGGTAGTTTATAACACAGCAAAAATGGATACATCATAGGCAATACTCTGTTTGTCCCAGAATATATCCAGGTTGTTTTCTTTCACGCACTCTTTTCAAGGGGGGATTTGAGCATTTTTCTTTTGTTAGTTAAGACAGAATCTACTCTTAACTTAATAGTACAGGGAACCAATGTGGTGGGTTGAAATGGTGGAAAAGTAGTGGAAAATACGGCAGACCCAGAAAGACTTCTGTTGGCCTAAGATTTTTAAAAAAGGTTTACTGACATGGATAATTGATTACATGGTTGACTGTCCAACTGACGGCTGAATGAAAACAATCGCCAAAGCCATGAGCCAACAGACGATATGGGGCGGCAGCTTTCGGTTTCTCCACTAACGGTAGAGGCAGATTGAAACTTTTTGTGACCAGGTCTTCACATGTCTTCGTATTCTTGATATTAATAACTCCACTTTGTATAGCACATTTTGGTTCAAAAAACATTTTTGACATCCATTCTTTCAGGTATTTATAGTTAGCATTTCACACTGAGAATATTAGAGGTATGTACAACAGATGCATTTAGTTGGGGTGTGCAGAGAGTCAGGTTCTTGCTTCAATTTTGCTGCAGCAGTGCAGAATGAGTGTGGAAGAGAAGAGGGAGCAGGGTTAATAGGTCAAGGGAAAGCCCCCTCCCACCCCCTCAGCACCGCCCTGCTGAGGAAATAAGCTGTTCTCCCTATTCCATTGCCCGCAGAAGGCAGCCTGAAGACTTCCCACACTGCTGTAGTTCAAAGGACCAATACTCAACACATCATTTCCTCTATTTGCTTTCCTTGGTGTGATAGCCTCTTGAGGAAATGCTATTTATTTATTTACGTATTTCTTTATTTTTAGGAACATTTCTGGCCTGATTTGAAGCTGCTACATCTACTTTGAAAGAAGCCACATAACCTTTGCTGCTTCTTCATTTCAAGTTTTCCTTTGAATTTTCTATTTCCTGAGCTGGGAGAAATAAGAGGATGCACCCTCTCCCTTTCTAACAGGTTAGACCAGGCAGAGGCCTAAAAATGGCGTCTCCGGGTTTTATCAAAGCCTTGAACTTCTGGCAGGAGCTTCCTTCTTTCATGCTATGCCGGCTTTCTTCATGACTTTGATTCACATCTTCTTTGTCCTGCTGTTACAAAGGAGCTGTCCGTGTCTTCTCCACTCTCTTGGGGAGTATATGTATTCCTTGTTTATTCCTCCTCTAAATAAGAGTCTTATAAATATTCAGAAGTGCTGGCCCGCAAAGAGACTTGGAGTAAGGAGTTTTGGGTTGGTGGATTTTTTTTCCAATTCAAGCTTTTGGACACGTGTTCCTCCAGATCCTTTGAGGCCAACTGGATGGCTAATTAATTAATGGACTGGCTGATTTAGCAAATGGACTTACAGAGGTGTTACTAAAACACTAAAAAGCAGAACAATTTTATTTACAACCTCATCATCCCACAAGTCAAACAGGATTCATCTTCCGTAGGGCTCTGTGATGGTTGTTTCTCAGGACTAGATATTGTTAGAGATTAAATATAGTTATATATATTTGTGTGTCTATATATATATATGGATGTATATATATGTGTGTGTTTATATAGATATATACATAGACATTTATGTATATATGTCTGAGGATCTAACACTCCAAAAATCTTAGCATAGAAAACAGTTTGAACTTATAAATAAGCCATTTTCACTTAAAGATTCCACTTCTTTCACTAGAAACCTTTTACACTTTGTTTCCCCTCCCCACCTCAACACCCTGCTAGCTTCCCTCCCACCCCCCACCCTGGAACAACAGATTGGGTTAGTGCTAGAAAATGTCTTTTATGGGCAAGTTAGGCAACATTCCATTGTCAATACAATCAACAGAAGTCAGAAATGTCAATATTAGGCAACAGTCAAAAAATTCAAATGAGTTTCTGGAAGTTGTTCCATTTCAGGCCCCTAGTAATTTCTGAGTAATTCCTTCATTTGCCTTCCAAACATTTGGCACAAGATTATCTTCAGGGCAAAAGCTATGCCCATTAAGCAAATTTATCCAAGCAAAACTGTGCAGCAAAAAGTGCTTTAACATATTCCAAGGTTCAATGTCTCTTTTTTAAGGCAGCTGCTCCTGTCAGCAAAAATAGAATTTAGGGGAGTGCCAACCACAGCATCCTGGGGACTGAAACATCTTTACACATAGTTGTTCTATTTTCAAATAAAAAAATATATATATAATATATATAGATAGATGATGTTTAAACATTGCGAAGCTTAAAGGCATGCACAGAGAGATTAATTGTCGTGTGTGACTATAAGTAACACAAGGGTGAGATTAATAATCTGCTCAGAGAATTATTTTTCATGCGACACACAGAATTTTATTGTGTGTATTTCATTATTGCTATCTGATGGTCCCAAGGGTTCATTATGTTTATATAAAGATTCCTTGCCTCTTTCCAGAGCCTGGAATGTTTATATTTTAGCGCATAATCTTCAGAGACTCTGATGTGAAAAGTAGAATGTGTTTTTAAAAACCCGTTGTGTATTTTCCAGAGTTATTTACAAAAAAAAAATTTTATTGAATTTGCATTGATCAGTAGTTCCCAACCAGAGGTGACTTTGATTCCCAGGGGACATTGGGCAATGACTGAAGATATTTGTGGTTGTCACAACTAGCATTGAGTAGACAGGAGCCAGGAGTGCTCAAAACCTCCTACCATGCACAGGACAGTCCCCACAACAAAGAATTATCCAGTCCCAAATCTCAATAATGCCAAGGCTGAAAGACCCTGGTATAGAGCGTCTATCTTGGTTATACATGACAACACTACAGTTTGTTCCATCCAATAGAGAATGTCGCCCATAATATACTCAGAGCAGCCACCAGTGGCCTTTGCAATTATAACCCTGTTGGCCTGAGAATACACATCCCCCGTTTCTGTGCATATCCAGTCAGGGAACTGAGCACCAAGTTGGAAGTGAGAGATTCTAGTTCATTTTACTTATGGCTTAAATAGCTCAGTATGTTAAAGAGAATTTGGTGCTCTCCTTGTTAGTCATGGCAAATTTCCTGACTGCCTATAGAGAAAAGAGGCAAAGAAATAGATTTTCAGCTGATATGATGGGAAAAGAATTTGATATCTTAAAAAAAATACTTAGTATTTGCCACTGATTTGCAGCATGACCTTGGGGAACTCCCTGGCTTAAAAACATAATGACTCATGAGTTCTCCGTGATCTGTGACATACTGAGAGCACATGGTGTTGTCTCTCTCAGTTTATTCTTCTAATTTGTTAAAAGAATCAACTATGATTTATTGAAATATATATATATAGTGTGTATATATAGTGTGTGTGTGTGTGTGTGCGCGCGTGTGTGGTGTGTCAGCCTACCTTTTTCCTACATCAACAGGAAGGGTTTGATTAGGGGATGAACCCCAAATGCTGCTACTGCTGTACTCCAACAGATCCTATTTTCACTGTTTCTACATCCGTCTCACCTTCAGGGCCCATAAAAGAAGGGTTTTGCTTGAAGTGTAGTCAGGGAGAGTGCTCATAAGGATGTAACTATTCAAGTGTTTCTTCATGTTTTTACAGTAGACAGAACTTGCAGATATACATTTATCAATTTATTATTAATCATTAGTGTTATGAACATCAAGATTTCAAGTTAGCAACTATCGAGCTTTCTAAAGTAAAATCAAAGTGCTTTATATTTTGCACCAAGTATAGTCTTAATCATGGCCTTCAGGTATATTTCCTTACCCCAAACATAATTCAGTGGAAAGACCAGGCAGTGACCTGGGGCACTTGTTTTTATCTCTCTGAACCTTATTTGTAAATTGGAGATAATAATCATATTTTATAGAGTTCTTGTGAGTTGAAAATGTTAGAAGTCTTAATACTGAAAGTATCTAGTAAGGATTAAGCAGGTGGATGAAAAACTCAGCCCTGGATTCAAGTTGATGAAATCTTAGAATTCCACAGAATAAACAGAAAAGCCTAAAAACTTGCTAAGAGAGGGAAGAATATTGGCCACATGCCAAAGGATGCAAATCAAATTGGTGTCAGACATTCTGTTAGCAACAGAAGACACTAGTAGATAGGGTGGCAAAGCTTCAAAGTTTTGAAGAAAAATGAATTTGGTCCTTGCATTCTATATCCAGCCAAACAATCATAAAGTACACAGTCAAATTAAAACACCTCCTGATATGCAGTAACTCAAAAAGTACATCACTCCCATAGCTCATATGAAGTATTCCCCGGGGGCTTTCTTACTACCAAAATAAAGCAATTTTCAAAAGAACATGAGACATAAGAGAGTGTGATAATGAAGTGTGACCAAGAAGAGGTGAGGAAGCTGCAAATAAAGTTAAAAAGAATTAAATAGATACTAACTGGACATTCTCCTTGGAGCAGCAAAAGTTTGTGGCACAGGATCATATTACTCTTTTATGGATTCCTTTATGAATAATATTTCTATAATTACAATAGTCCAATACTCCTTCAGAGTAAATATCTAAGGACAAAACATGGAAGGCAGTTACAGGTGGCTAGTTGAATTTAATGTCATAAATGTTAGCAATAAATGATAATATGACTAACCAAAACTGGGAAACAGGGAGGGATAGAGGGGTAGAGAAAGAAGGTAGTGTATTTAAGCAAAAGTCTTAATTTTTCCTAGTAGAAGTCAACAGATACTGTCTGAAATAGATAATCACACAGTAGAGAACTACAGGACTTGATACAGATGTCCTTTATAACTCTTACTCTTACATTTCCCTGGAAGTATTCAACAATGCAATTTGATAAGATAAATAAATTAGAGGTATGAAATTGGCAAGAGGAGGAAAAATGATCACTATTTGTAGATAACATGCTTATGTAAATGTAAAATCACAGAGAATTTTCCAAAACACTTGCAAGCCATAAATTAGATCACTAAGTTTGTAGAACATGTCAGAAATCAATAATATTAATAAAGTGTAAAAAAGACCAAAAATAGCAGTTCAGATAAGTTACCATGAAAAAACTTAACTAGTGTATATAACCCTTATGAGGAAAATTTTAAATCATTTCTGATGGATACTAAAGTGACAACTAGCAAATGGAAACACTTAATGTGGTAAATTAGAAGACTCCATCTCATGAAGATGTCAGTTTCTCCTAAGTTATTTTATAAATGTAGAATGTTCCAAACAAAATACCAATTAGAGAAAACTGATAAAGAAGAGCAGTTATCATTTATACTAGATATATTGTAAAATATGCCATAAAACCTCAATAATTTAAACATTGCGACACTGTGGCATGAATATAGACAGACAAGAGGAAAAGAATAGAGAGCCCATGCATCATCCAAAATAGTCTCTAAAATTAACAGAGAGTAAAGATGATATCTCAAGTCAGTGGGGTGAAAGAGGACTTTTTAACAAACGTTTTGGGGACAACCAAGCAGTGGTGAAATAATATGAAAGAGGATATCTACCTCTCACTGTATTCCAGATAAACTTCAAAAAATTCTAGAAAAGAAATGTGGTTTTAAAAAATTCCATTAAAGCATAATACCAAAAGAAAACATAGACAATATCCTTTAGCACTTTCTAACAGACTCAAAATCCAGACATCAAAAAAACAAAAAAGAGGTATCATTTCAAGTATCTAAAAATCAATATATTTTCAGAGCAAAACATCCTGAGCTAGTCACAAGACAAATGGCAAACTGGGAAAAATATTTCTAACTTATTTTACAGACAAACAGCTCATCTCTCAAGTGTATAAGGAATTCCTAGATGGTACTTAGGAAACAGCCAGTAATCAGTAGAAAAAAAAAAAATGGGCAGAGGATATTAACAGAAAGTTCACAGAAAAATAAGACAAATAGACTTTAAGTGTTTGAAAAGTTGCTTAGCCTCACTTATAATAAGAGAAATGCATGTTAAAATTATGCTAAGATATGAGATTTTATCTAGCAGGTAACAAAAATCTGAAATCTGTGATAAAAATGTGACATGACAGAAACTCATTCATTGCCAATAAAATAGTGTAAATTTTCACATTCCCCATGGAAAGCAATTTAACAATATTGACCAAACGTAAAAATACATTTACTCTTTGACTCAGTAATCCAATTCTAAGGAACTATCCTAAACATACAACTCATATTTACATAATTATATGTGTGCAATATTTTTTAGGTGACATTTATGTTATAATAAGAAATCAAAACAATGTCATTCAGTAAATGAGTAGTTAATTAAAGTGTGGCACAGCCACTGAGTGAAATACTATGTAGCTACCAAAAAAGAAAGATAGAAAAAAGAATGAGAATGCTCTCTGCGTACGGATATGGAAATATCTTCAGAAAAGTGTTGCTGATAGTATGTCAATCCAATATGCTCTACATATGCTTGTTTTTGCTCTCTCTGCATGAAGAATCACTAAAAACATAAATAAACTAATGTAAGTGGCTACCTATGCACAAGAAGCTATACAGTAAACAAGAAACTAATAAAAGTATCTGCCTATGTTCCCAGAAAAATTAAACATAGAATTAGCATACAGTCCATCAATTCCACTTCTACATATATACACAAAAGAACTGAAAGCAGGGACTTGAACAGATATTTATTTATACACCAGTGTTCACAGAAGCTTTCTTCACAATAGACAAAAGATGAAAAGGACTCCAATGTCAATCAATAAATGAATGGTTAAACAAAATATGATACATACACACAATGGAATATTATTTAGCCTTGAAAAAGAACGAAATTCTGATACATGGTACAGTACAGATAAATCTTGAAAACATGCTAAATGAAAAAAGTTAGACACAAAGGGACAAATATTGTGTGATTCCACTTATATGAGGTACCTAGAACAGTCAAATTCACAGAAACAGAAAGTAGAATAGAAGTTACCAAAGGCTGAGGGGGAGGCAATGGAAGTTATTGTTTCATGGGTACAGCTTTTCTATTTGCGGTGATGAAAAGTTTTGGGAATGGATGATAGTGATGGTTGCACATCAGTGTGAATGTACTTAATACCACTGAACTATACCCTAGCATATTAAATTTATGAATTTTATATTATGTATATTTCGCACAATGAAAAAAGAGTGGGACCTACAGAGTCAGGAGCTGGAGGTAGAATCTGCAGGAGTGACACTACTCAACATATACCTTTGGAACTATGCAAATATATGACTGTATTACCTAATAAGAACAACAGATCAATTCTTATGAAAGATCTGGATTTTTCTCTTTGATCATTTCTTTAATTTGATTTTTTCTATATGCAAAATATTGCTTTATTTTGTTTCAGTGTTCTAAGTACCTTCATCAATATTAGATTGTTCAGATAAACATCTCCACACCAGAATACTAAGCAGCAATGATTAAGAATCAAGTGGATCTCTATTTCTTTCATTGCAATGTATACACTCACAGGCTCTGGCCTTCAGGCAGTACTCTCAATTCTGATCTTTGTAGGGCTGGTTAATTGAATGCACTGCATCTGCCTTGCAATCTCAGCCATCTACGTCAGGGGAGGGTGAGAAAGGGGAGAGTGGAGGGCTTCACTTTGTGCCTCACACTCCAAGACCACTTGTCAGAGCAACCCTGCCTTGGGCATGACGGGGTCTTTCCTTTGCCCCTCATTTCATCGGGCTCTTTTCACTTGCATGAGTCCTACCTGTGGCAAGGGAACTGAAGGCCAGGGGGATTAGCAGCAGCAGGAGCAGGGTTCCAGACTTCAGTCTCTGTCTGCAGCTGCCCAGCCTCCTCCTGAACATTTCTGTGCAGTGAGGGCACCCACCGTGGCAGTACCCATTCCACTGGTTCATGGCTCCACTGGCAGAAATTTATCTCTTGAGTAATTGCTACCCATTGGTGCTGACTTTATTTTCTGGAATCAAAAAAGTAAATATAATTCCTCTTCCGTATATAACTTCAGATATTTGAAAACCACTAACGTTCCTCCCACCAATGCATCGCCTCTCTAGGTCCTCAGGGTTCTCCATAGACCTGCATCTTTTTAATGGCTAGAATTCCAGTAACTCCTGAACCCATCCAGCTCTCCTCTCTCAATGTTTCTTGGATCTATAGCCCATTTCCATGGATACACTTTTGATTCCATTCCTACTTCACCTATTTCTTACAAATCTCTTTTCCCCCTTTAGAAATTGAATAGAAATGCGAGCCCAAATGAAACACACCTGTGTGAAGGTTGGTGTGGTAGGCAGTCTTTAGAATGCCCCTCAATGGTCTTCATGCCCTATAGAATCTTCTCCCCTTGAATGTGGGCTGTGCCTAGTGACTTGCCTCTAATGAATGAAATACAGCAAAAGTGATAGAATGCCACTTTGAGGAGGTTATAAAGCATGACATCTTCAGTCTTGCCAACATCTTTTAGGCCCTTCTCACTTGCTCTGATGAGTCCGGCTCTCAAGTGAGCTGCCCTGATGGAGAGGCCCACATGTCCAGAATGAAGGGTACCTCCTGCCAACAGCCATCAAGGAACTGAATCCTTCCAACAACGACATGGGCAACATTCGAAACAAATCTCTCCTCAGCCAAGCTTTGAGATGACTACAGCCCCAGTGTACACCTCCATTGCAGTTTTATAAAAGACCCGAGACAGAGGACCCAGCTAAGCCATGGGCCAGCCAGGATTTCCTGACCTATGAGAACTGTGAAATAGAATAATATATGTTGTTGTTGTAAGTCACTACATTTCTGAGTAATTTGACATGCAGCAATAGATAACTAATTTCAGAAACAAGGACAAAGAGTAAGAACTAATCATGGCCCACGTGAACCATTCACGTACTAAGCAGAGCCAGTCAGAAGAACGAGGATTGACATCCTGCCCCTGTCCCCCTCTACAGGTAGAAATAAAATTTTCCTGATTCCCAGCACTTTGGGAGGCTGAGACGGGCGGATCACCTGAGGTCAGGAGTTCGAGACCAGCCTGACCAATATGGTTATACCTTGTCTCTACTAAAAATACAAAAATTAGCTGGGCGTGGTGGTGGGCACCTGTAATCCCAGCTACTTGGGAGGCTGAGACCAGGAGAATTGCTTGAACCTGGAAGGTGGAGGTTGCAGTGAGCTGAGATCATACCACTGCACTCCAGCCTAAGTGACAGAGCATGACTCCGTCTCAAAAAAAAAAAAAATTACCACCTTAACCATTTTTTTTTCAAAAGGACTTGATTCATGGAAGAAAAACTTTAATTGCTGTTTGAAAAAAATATTTGTGTGAAGCAGAAATTTGTTTCAATAACGTTAGTAAAGAATACATCCTGGAAAGTAGATGAAACTGGATGTAAAATTCTGGCAGCAATTTAATTGGACAGTCCCAGATGGTTAGGCTGAGGATAAACGTCTTGTCTGTGGAGAATTTTGGACGATACCTGGAGAAAGATTACACTGTGCCTAAACCAAATTGAGTTTCTTTCACAAGGGTTGTAAAGTTTCATATAATAAAAGGTTTTTTCTATATGCACTTCAATTTCACAGCAAGAATGGCAAAGAATACCTAAATGCAGAAGACAGCCTTCATGCAATATATCTAACTCCTTGATATAATAACACATACAATTCAAAAATGATTACACTCTCATTATATCTAGGGTTTCTGAAACTACAAGGTAGTAGTTATGGAAAGCATGGCCCCTGGTTTCAACATCTAAAAAGCAGCCACCTCTTTCTATGAGTGTTCTCCTTTTGTGATTTTTTCTTCATTTTTCTTAGTCAACGGTGCTGTTGCTGCTTCTTAACAAAACTGGTAAAAACAAAATTATAATCATTGAACATAATACTCTGACAATCAAGACACTTAAAACCTTCAGTCATCTGGGGCAAAAAAGCACTGTGTAGAACTCTGATTAACAAAGTGGGCTGGGCGTGGTGGCTCACGCCTGTAATCCCAACACTTTGGGAGGCCGAGGCGGGCAGATGAATTGAGGTCAGGAGTTCAAGACCAGCCTGGCCAACATGGCAAAACTCTGTCTCTACTAAAAATACAGAAGCTGGGTATGGTGGCACGTGCCTGTAATCTCAGCTACTCAGGTGGCTGAGGCAGGAGAATCACTTGAACCCCGGAGGCAGATGTTGCAGTGAGCCAAGATCATGCCACTGCACTCCAGCCTGGGCGACAGAGCAAGACTCTGTCTCCAAAACATAAAAAAAAATCAAAAACCTTAAAAAAACGAAGTCGTCATCAGTTTCCTGGCTTGAGGACTTCCACAACTTTCCTGATCAGGTCATCACTGGAGGTCTGATTTAAGTTTGTTTCAAAGCTGATGTATGAAAAATCTGATTCTGGAGTGATGTGAATAGTTCCATAAGTGCCATCCGATTTCGTTCCTTTCATCGACTACCCACAAGGATTGAACAGTGTGGCATCAATGACAGAACCTGGTGTCAGGGCACCAATTCCAGTCCACGTGACATCCTCTGCAGTGACACAGTCTTTCATGGAGAAAGAATCTTCCCTTAACTGCTAGGTCAAACTCTCTCATCAGCATTTCCAGGGTTTGATCTGGCTTACTACCCCACTCTCTGAGAAATCTGGAATATATAAGTACCAACAGTCAGAATTCATATGTCTCATATAATACACTGCTCCATTTGGAAAAATTGCTTTAAGAAACTCAATTTCTTTCTGAAAATCCCAGGTACCTTTAGTGAGAAGGCTTCAAGAAATCCTTAGGAAAATAAAAGAAGCTTTGAATTGAGTGAAATCCATTGTAATCCCTAGCAAGCTTCAAAAGGAGAACCAGTGCTTTTGGCAAGAGGGTGCTACAACATGTCTTCAAAATGAAATGTCTCGACCGGGCACGGTGGCTCAGGCCTGTAATGTCAGCACTTTGAGAGGTCGAGGCGGCAGGAACACTTGAGTCCAGGAGTTGGAGGCTGCAGTGAGCTATGATTGGGCCATTGCACTCCAGCCTGGGTGACAGAGCAAGACTTTCTTCCTAAAACAAACAAACAAACAAAAAGGTATGCCCGCATTCAGATCTGAAAATAGTATGAAACGCCCCAGATCCTTGGTTTGCATTGAGTTGTTTCCAGGAGAACCAGACCTCTAGCAGCTTCTCAGTCCCTTAGGAAAAATGTGCAACTCCCAGTGAACAAACCAACAGCCACAGAAAATCAACTAAATTAAACCTCCTCTCCTGCCATTGCTGTCACTGCTGCAGATGGTTTCAGCTGTGTTACTACAGTTCAGATTGCTTTTTGTTTTGCTATAGTTTTATGTTAATTTTTTTTTTAAAAAAAGGACTCATGAACTTTTCCCAGCTTTTTGTGAGCCAGAGTTGAATGTGAGTCTCTCCGAAATAGAGGCAGATACAGTTTAGTTTCTGGTAATCTACTGCTTTCCCATTACAGAGAGTAGAATAAGCACTAGGCTAATGTTTCTGGCCATTTTATGTAAGCCCATCTGAGCCATGTTTAAGCATCCAGTTTAGTAGTGTTAAGGGTATTCACACTGCTGTGAAACTGATCTCCAGAACATTTTTATCTTGCAAAACTCATACTTTATACCTGTTGAACAATTCCCCATTTCTCTCTCCTCCCAGCCCCTGTCAACCACCATTGTATTTTCTGTTTCTGTGAATTTGACTACCTTAAATACTTAACATAAATGGGAGTATACAATATTTGTCTTTTTGTAACTAGCCTATTTCGCTTACCATATGTCTTCAAGATTTATCCATAATGTAGCATGTGAGAAGATTCCCTTCTTTTTTAAGGCTGAATAATATTCCATTGTAGGTGTAGAACATCTCTTGTTTATCCCTTCATCTGGCAATGGACATTTGGGTTGTTCCCAACCTTGGCTATTGTGAATAATGGTGCTCTGAACATGGGTGTGCAAATATTTCTTCAATATTCTGCTTTCAATTCTTTTGGATATTTGCCCAGAAATTGAAATGCCAAATCATATAGTAGTTCTATTTTTAATTTTCTGAGGAATCTCCATAGAGTTTTAAATGGCAGCTGCACCATTTATTTTCCCACCAACAGTGCAGAAAATTTCCAATTTCCCCATATTCTCACCAACACTTGTTATTTTCTATGTGTGTTGTTTTTTATTATGGTAGTGATCCTGATGGATATGAAGCAATATCTTATTGTGGTTTTGATTTGCATTCTCTAATGGTTGGTGATATTGAACATCTTTTTATATGTTTGTTGTCTATTTGTATATCTTCTTTGGAGAAATGTCTATTTAAATCCTTTGCTCATTTGAATTTTTTGTTGTTGAGTTGTAAGAGTTCTTTACAGATTCTGAATATTAAACCGTTATCCACTATGTAATCTGCAAATATTTTCTCCGTTCCATAGGTTGCCTTTCCACTCTACTGATTGTTTCCTTTGATACACAGAAACATTTCTTGGGTATGACACCAAAATCACAGGCAACAAAAGTAAAGATAAACAAATAGGACTAGAGGTGACTTAAAAAAAAAAAATCTGTCCAATCGTCAATCTATGCACACTATCTGTTTCTCTATCAATCTACTGTCCCACCCTGCCTCACACAAACAATCCATTGGTTACCGTGGTTCTGACAACCTCCAGTCTCTAAACTACAGCTAGCTGATTTACAATCCCCTTTCTTCATTGCTATCATCTGAGAAATTGGGGCTCTCCAGGGCCAGCTTTGGAGACAGTTCCTAAATAGGAACATTTTTACACTGTTGGTGGGACTGTAAACTAGTTCAACCCTTGTGGAAGACAGTGTGGCGATTCCTCAGGGATCTAGAACTAGAAATACCATTTGACCCAGCCATCCCATTACTGGGTATATACCCAAAGGATTATAAATCATGCTACTATAAAGATACATGCACACACATGTTTATTGCGGCACTATTCACAATAGCAAAGACTTGGAACCAACCCAAATGTCCATCAATGATGGACTGGATTAAGAAAATGTGGCACATATACACCATAGAATACTATGCAGCCACAAAAAATGATGAGTTGATGTCCTTTGTAGGGACATGGATGAAGCTGGAAACCATCATTAATTCAGCAAACTATAGCAAGGACAAAAAACCAAACACTGCATGTTCTCACTCATAGGTGGGAATTGAACAATGAGAACACTTGAATACAGGAAGGGGAACATCACACACCAGGGCCTGTTGTGGGGTCGGGGGAAGGAGGAGGGATAGCATTAGGAGATATACCTAATGTAAATGACGAGTTAATGGGTGCAGCACAGCAACACAGCACATGTATACATATGTAACAAACCTGCACGTTGTGCGCATGTATCCTAGAACTTAAAGTATAATAAAAAAATTAAAAAAATTAAAATTAAAATTAAAAAATGCAAAAAGAAAGAAAAGAAAAAGAAGTTGCCTGGTTTGAGTTATCCTTTGCCTAATCTCTTGTGTCCGTTCCACACAACCAGAATCATTTTTCTCTCTTCCAGTGGCACAAAACTGCTTACAGCTGCCTGAAATGCAACAATTAATGTGTGTCACCCTGCTTTGAGTATAACACTCTTTCTTATTTTACTACTATTAGGAGACACATTCATTTAATATTAAAATTTATGATACACTTAGAAAAACAGCACAGTACACTTTTGGATCTTTTTAACTTTTTCTGTTAGAATATTGGCTGCAGCAGATTTTCGTTAGCATTTAAATTAGTCTTTAAAAAATTCTATTCTAAAATGAATTATCTCTCTTATGATATTTACCTAAATTTATCAAACATACCAAAATATGTAACTTCAGCAACAAATGTTGTGTTCCAGTCCCATTCCTCACATTTGTAGGGCCTAAGAATACAAACAGAAGTTCACATACCATATGACTAAGTATTTAAAAGTATAAATCAAGTTAACAAACTATTATATAAAATATGTACAATTGATTTGCATTATTCTCATATTCTGTATTTGCTAATTTGCCTACTAGCTAAAATTCATCTGGAGTCCCAAAATCAGCTCTTAAGTCACTGTTGTGGACATTCACAGACTGTAAAGCAAGGCAAAAATTTTGAGTTGCCAATGCGCATGTTCCCAGCTGAAATGAACAAGGCGAAGCTCTGCCTCCTCCTTTCAGCTCTCATCTGGTAAATGGGTGTCCTTTTTTGGTCTATTTAGTGTCACATGTTTCAAGTTTTAGTGCTTTTTGTTGGTGGTTTTGCTGTTTAGAATGGCCCCAAGTGTCGTGCTGAAGTGCCAGATAGCAGGGTACTGGTCCACCGCCCGTTAGGAACTGGGCCTCACAGCAGGCAGCGAGTGGCCAGTGAGTCGGCAAAGCTTCCTTCATCTCTACTTACAGTCACTCCCTATCGCTCGCATTACCGCGTGAACTCTGCCTCCTGTCAGATCAGTGGTGGCATTAGAGTCTTATAGGAGCACAAACCCTATGGTGAACTGCACATGCGAGGGATGTAGGCTGTGTGCTCCTTATGAGAACCTAATGCCTGATGATCTGTCACTGTCTCCCATCACTCCCAGATGGGACTGTCTAGTTGCAGGAAAACAAGCTCATGGCTCCTACTGATTCTACGTTATGATGAGTTACATAATTATTTCATTATCTATTTCAATGTAATTATAATAGAAATAAAGTGCACAATAAATGTAATGTGCTTGAATAATCCTGAAACCATTCCCCACCCCCAGGTCTGTGAAAAAATTGTCTTCCATTAAACCAGTCCCTGGTGCCAAAAAGGTAGGGGATCGCTGCCATACAGTGCCCCTAACTGCAGGGAGGCTGTGATGAGCTTTATGGAGAACATACAATAGGCAGCGCTCAGACATGAGTGACAGTGCTGTTAGCCCTGAGTTCGACATTAATGAAATCAACAATATATGTTAAATAAGGTGTCTTTGAACAGGAACAGTTTATGTACTCATCAGTTGATAAAAATGCTGTTACCAGGAGCCTAACCATGCATTTCCCCAGGGCAATTGTTCAGTATTTGATAATTCGGTGTTCCTTGTGACTTTATAGGATGCAACTACCACAAATAACAAGAATCAACTGTACTGGCCTCCTACCATAAGACATACACATTCATAAAGACACAATAAAAGAAGATGTGCAAAGCTATGGTTTTTAGATGACTAAAAATTATCTTCTAAAATATCAAAAGAAATATCAAAGAAAATAGACTTTAATTATTATCATGGATATCGTGGTGTCCTGTGAACAGGTTGGCCATGTTTGGATGAACTGTAAAGACACACATAGTTCTTGAGGTATTGTGTATATACTCCATATTTTTTTTCTTGCCTTCATTTCGGCAAAGACACCAATAATGTTGTTATAATAAAGATTTCCATATAGTTTGTTCTATGGTTAAGAATAAACCAAAGAATTAAAAATGTAATTGTATGCAATATATATATTCAAAATATAAATATATTTTTATCTAAGAGCAAATTTAAATAAATACTAAAATTGAAAAATTAAAATATTTATTTTTTAATGTTATCTTTCTTCCAAAATAGTTAGTTTTCTATTAAAACTAAGAGAAAAAATAGAAATTGTGTTACATGAAATCAAAATGTATAATAAAAGTTGTTTACATAGAAATTATGATTAATAAATATCAACTTTTAAAATAAAACTTATTTAAATGAATTAACATTTTAAACTTATTAAGTGTTTTAATAAAACCATTCACAGTTTTAGCTTTCAATATCTATCTAGTTGCCAACATAAAGCATTGGTATCACTCAAGCAACCTCCAGATCTATATATAAATTTAAAATAATATGATTGTTTAACATAGCAAAATGTCTCTTAGCTACTATGTGCAACTATTGAAAAGACCTTGCTAATTCCCAAGTACCTGCAGAACCACAAACAGGAGGAGAAGCAGGAAATGAACGCTGGGCAACACTGAGAAACAGTATTTTGTTGTATAAGAATAGAAGGGTTGGGCCGGGTGCGGTGGCTCATGCCTGTAATCCCAGCACTTTGGGAGGCCAAGGTGGGTGGATCATTTGAAGTCAGGAGTTCAAGACCAGCCTGGCCAACATAGTGAAACCCTGTCTGTACTAAAAATAAAAAAAATTAGCTGGGCGTGTTGGTGGGCTCCTGTAATCCCAGCCACTCGGGAGGCTGAGGCAGGAGAACTGCTTGAGCCTGGGAGGTGGAGGTTACACTGAGCCAAGATCGGGCCACTGCACTCCAGTCTAGGTGACAGAGTGAGACCCTGTATCAAAAAGAATCGATCAATCAATTAATGGAAAAGAATAGAAGGATTTGGCAAATTAATTAACTTACCTTTTCTGTCTCCCAAAAGATCTCACCACTTAAATTTTCCCTATACTCTGGAGTAGTGCTTTTGTCTGTGCTGACAGCAGGGATGCAACCCCAAAATTTCCATAGCATTCAGATGCAGTCATTTACTGTTTCAAGGACATTAGACAAAGATGTTGAGAAGCATATCCCTGGGCCATGAACAATGTTAGCCATCAAAAGGGATGTTTGAGGTTGAGCTGTGGCAGATTTGGGCCCTGAATCTGAGCCTAGTGTCTAAGAAGGTGCTGAGTACTCCTAATAAAGGTAAGAGGGGCTGCATTGAGAAGGAAAGTCGCTGGAAGCATTCCCGATCTCACTGGATCACGGTGCACATTAGGCCATTGGCTGGACACAGCCACATGGACGTCTGGTGACTGTGGCACGGTGCGCTGCATCTGAAGTACCCTCCTGGGTTGGCTACAGCTCTGAAATGAATTAAACCCTTTCTCCTGGTTGAAGCTGAGTTTCCTGCTATCAGCATAGCAGAAGACACTTGCAGCCTTAAGTACAAAATGAGGTAATATTGTGAAATGTTTAATGTTGTCCTTGTGATTCCTGGAGGGCATCTAACTATGGATTCCTGTTCCATTGACTGGCCAAGGTCTAGTGCCTCTTCCAACCTTTTGAATTAATTAAAGAAACACTTTTATTTATTTTTTTGGTAACTGACTTACTTACTCCTTCCACCTTAGACAACCAATTTCTCTTTGTTTTCTAAATATAGCAACATACACTCTTTCCTAGGGCTCATCACATTAATGGCAGCAAGAACAACAATAAAGGCAAGCGTTTCTGGAATGCTTACTAAGTGCCAGGCACTGTTCGAAGCACTTTAAATGTGTGCACGAATTTGTCCTCATAGCAAGCCCAATAGATGGGCACATTTTTACCAGAGAGGAAACTGAGGCACAGAGGAGTTGAAGGGACCTGTCAGAGTAAGGTTACACAGGGAGTCTAACTCCAGTCCGTGTTCTTATGCAATTTGCTACATGATATTATGGGAAACGAAGAAATGGTACTTTTTATGTGCCATAGACATGCTTGGCTTATTTTACAGAAAAAATAGATTTTCCTGCAAATGGGTTGAAAATAATACGTACAAGAAAAAGCATTGTTATGTGTTCACTCACTGCTTTTCCTTCTGGGAGATGATGCTGTTGTCGATACCATTAATACTAGAAGTGCCTTTTATTTAGAACTCCTTATTGGCTTTTTTTTTTTTTTTTTTTTGAGACGGAGTCTCACTCTGTTGCCCAGGCCTGGAGTGCAGTGGCGCGATCTCGGCTCACTGCAAGCTCCACCTCCTGGGTTCACGCCATTCTCCTGCCTCAGCCTCCTGAGTAGCTGGGACTACAGGTGCCCGCCACCACGCCCAGCTAATTTTTTGTATTTTGTTTAGTAGAGATGGGGTTTCGCCATGTTAACCAGGATGGTCTCAATCTCCTGACCTCGTGATCCACCCGCCTCGGCCTCCCAAAGTGCTGGGATTACAGGCGTGAGCCACCGCACCCAGCTGGCATTTTTTTTAATAAAGGGCCTCAGGTGTTCATGTAGAAAAGTGAACAGAAGAAAGAACTCCATGCAACCCATCACTGCTCAAAAATCTGCAAAGAACCTACAAACCTCAGGAATGTGTTTGCAATGCCCTGATGTGTCACATTTCACTGGGCAGGAGACAGTTAAATAATTTCCCCCAAGGTCACCCCTAATGTCAGTAGAAGAGCTGGGCATGGAGCCCAGGTCTCTGGCTCCCCTCCCTGAATTTCAGGAAGCAAACTACACTCTGACATTTAATCAGTGAGACATTCTGTTTGTGTTTAAGCATTCCCTTGCAATATTTGCAACCCAAACCTTGTAGCATGGAGTCAGTGCCTGAGAAACTGGGAAGAACATCTGACCCAAAGCCAAACTGCCAGTCCTAGATGCGGGAAGAATAAAGTTAAATCTAGCCATGTTCAATAAATGATGCCATTAAAAAATCATCTCTGAAGACTTTCTCCTAATCCCCAATGTGAACACAGGTCAAATTACATTATGGTAGATGTGGTCATTATAATAAGGTTCCTGATCCTCAGCCAATGGCCTTCTCTCTTATTTCCAGCATATTCCTTGCAACCAAATTCTAGGACATTCTCTGAGAATTTGCTACAGAGGGATTTAATCTGTACCCTAAAAGGGTACCGTCACACATCTAAAAGAGTGGAAGGCGTGCCATGGATGGCGACCGTCTATTAGCAGGAGGTTGAACTGCATGGTCTATTTTTCAGAACTCTGAGCGCTGAGCCAAGATTAAAGCAAGCGAACTGTCATGAAGGATTGGTGTTTTAGGCCTGAGGCTTCTTTGGTTTCATCTTGTCTACAATTATGGAAAGGCCTACATCTTGCCTGTTCTGGGTGGAAGAACAGACTGAAAAACGTTTACTAGCTTTACAAAACAGCTACATTTCCCTCTTGTTTTTCAGCCCCCGCTCTCACCCCGGCTTCGCCTTGGAGATGATCCTGTTAATTCAGTCCTGAAAAAGAACTTTCTTTCAGAACAGCTTCTTCCTGGTGCTCTCACTCCTTGACACTGGCCAAGGGTCCTCTTTGCCTCCAGAGAATGGATCCATCTTCCCCTACCATGAAGACCATGAGAAGAAACATGGAGACACCAGGAGGCTTCAGTTAGTCTCATATTGGAGTCTTTTTGTTTTCACATAGACTATCTGCCAGGTTTCTGACTCTTTGTATCCCAGGAACCTTTTCTGGAGTCTTTATCACTGCCTGACTGGACTTTGGGCCCCGAGATATGCCTTCCTGGGTCTGTGGAAACTCACTAAGCCCTGAAAGACTGGTGGACTTTCTCATTCATCTGATTCAGAGTGAATGTATCTTGTGCATGTGAAGTCCCAGACTGGGCCACTCTTGGTATATGCTGTCCAATCTTAACACAGTATTGGTGAGCAGGAACCACCCATATTAGAACATAACTAGAAACCCCATCATGGGCTCAATGATCCCCTGTCAATGGGTGACAGTCACTCTGTGCCAGACTGGTCTGCCTGACACCACAGAGCCCACCAATGTGTGATCCATTGTATGGAAGGCATGCTTCAGACTGTCCCTTCAAAGCTCCTTTGTAGTCCTTTAGAGATTGTTTCAGTGGCCTTCCCTGGAGTGTTCTAGTTTGATTCTCTTTGTCTTCTCTGTTGGATGTAAGGTCAGTCTGTAAGCCTCCGAAAGCATATGATGTGTTTTTCACTTGAATTTTCTACTAACAACACAGCCCAGACAATTTGCTGCCCAAACATGATAGAATTAAATAATAGTTTAATGTTTCTTATTAGCCATATGATTCTCATCTACTAAAAAAGATACATGTATTAGTCCGTTTTCACACTGCTGATAAAGACATACCCAGACTGGGCAACTTACAAAAGAAAGAGGTTTAATTGGACTTACAGTTCCAGTGGCTGGGGAAGCCTGACAATCATGGCGGGAGGCAAGGAGGAGCAAGTCCCATCTCACATGGATGGCAGCCCGCAAAGAGAGGGAACTTGTGCAGGCAAACTCCCATTTTTAAAGCCATCAGATCTCATGAGACTCATTCACTATCACGAGAACAGCACAGGAAAGACCCACCCCCCTAATTCAATCACCCCCCACCAGGTCCCTCCCACAACATGTGGGAACTATGGGAGCTACAAGATGAGATTTGGGTGGGGACACAGAGCCAAACCATATCAATACCCAAATTGTTCATTCTGGGAATCTCTCTCTGGTGCTCTAGTGTGTGCCCTTCCCTCTCTCCCTCCCTCCCTCTCTTCCTTCCTTCCTTCCCTCCCTCCCTCCCTCCCTCCTTCCTTCTATCCTCCCTTCCTTCCTTCCTTTTCACAAATTGAATGTCACCTATTAGTCAGGTACTGAGAGAAGAGTCATTTATAATACTAGGCAATGAATGTTATAATAGAAGCAAACATGTGGCTTAATTTGAAAGACCTCATACTTTTTAACTTAAAAAATTAAATGTTAATTTTATAAGAAAATATAATTACTTGTTTAAATCATGATAAATCATTTATCTTAGATAATTTACATTCTCTGTTATGTTTATTAATTATGTTCATGGGCTGATTGAATTAAAAGTTGCTATATTACAGGCCAACCTATTGCTCGATAACAACTAAAAGTAATACATTCATCTACGTATGTGTATATCCTAATAATTTATACAATTTCATGTCTACAGACTATATTTATCTATTTATACATACATATGTCTTTACCCTAATATTTAGAAAGAAACCAAACCATCGTTAAACCACACATATATAGAGATAATTATAAATAGGTAAAGACATAATGTTCCTTTGAAGGTCACTACCATGGCCTCAGTAATCATTAAAATGATTCAGTTGATGCTATTTGTTAAATGCTCCTGATTCTGACAGAACATCCAAAGTGCACTCATCAGTAATCAGAAGTTCTGGACGACTTTGCCAAGGTTGTGTCACGGTACATGGAGATATGGATGGTGGAATTTGAGTATTAGTCTTCTGTGCTTGATCAATATGGTAGAAAAAGGGTATATATATTTATCTAAATAAGTATATATTATATATATTTATCTAAATAAGTATATATTATATATATTTATCTAAATAAGTATATATTATATATATTTGTATATATAATTTATTTATGTTTATACATATGTGTGGTTTTAGTGACTTTTCTTTTATTGTTGCTATTATTTGCTTTGTTTTAAATAAAGTTCATTCATGAGCTACACAGTACATCCAAGACTGACTCACCTAAATGATGCTGTAACTTTCAGCCAAAAGAGCAGTCTTTACATTTTCCGAATTCATTTTCTTGTTTTTCTTCAACGTGTGGGGTTTTTTTGGAGGCCAGGGTAAATAATAGCAAATTAAAACTTTGTATTTATTTGTAACTTTGTATTTGCATTTATTCCTCATAAATACATTATTTTTAAAAATCTAAGCATCCAATGAACATTGGAAATAGTTCAATGTTATCATTTTAAATGTGGAATATATAAGTAAAGAAAATGTAATTACTTATTTAAATCATCATACATAATTTATCTATTTATAGATAATTTATAATTTATCTACTATATGAATTATACTTAAATCTTTAACAATTTTTAATAATCTAGCAATTGTAATACTTCATGATACATGAAGTTTTGTATTTCAGAGAATAAATAGTATTAATCATCTGAAAATATTTAAGAAGAAAAGTTGAAAAAAATTCGAAGAGAAATGTAGTACTTTCTGAATAACGGGCTTGTGGAATGTTTCCTTTTTTCCTTTTTTCTTTTTTTTTACTATTATCAAGGTAGTAGCTGTACACAGTCAAAGAGTAATATATTTTATAATGAAAAACATGTTTCCCACCCCGCTCTTTCCCACACCCTCAGAGACAATTCATATTGCTAAATAACATATTTTCTCCATAATTTCTAGATTTATCACTTTTAGGCCATTCTCTCTTGACTTTCTATTACAGTAGATCAGGACCTGGCTCTCTTACATTACTGTCACCTTCCTTCCACTCTTCTCATTTTCCAATAAAGATAAAACAAAATGTTTGTTTAATCAATATTCAGCAATGACAGTATCTTGATTCTATAAATACTGCTTATTTCTGAGCCAAGATTATATTTTCTTACTCAGACAACTTTTGAGGATTTTTTTTCTAATGCTGTTAATAATCACCTTACATTTTTATTGCTTCGTTTTCTGTGTACCTAATTCTTCACCAGGGCTCCAACAGAGTCAACCATTTGTGTGTTCATTCAACAAATATACTGCTAACACCTCTATGTTGGGCACCATTCTAGGTTCTACAGATTCATCAGCAGACGAAAGAAACAAAAACCCCTGCTCTTTGACAGTTTACATTCTAGTGGGGGAAAAGTCAACAATTTAAAGTAAACATAATGACTTAGTAAGTATTATTATTTTTAGAATATAAAATGTGCTCTGGGAAGATATCACGCAGGTTATAGATGGAGACCAGGGCAAATCAATGAATCTATGTCCATGCTCAGTAGGCAGTAGGAGAGTGAAAACCAGGAGTGCTGAGGGAAGGGCTACAATTTTAAATGGGTTGGCAGTATGGGCCTCATTGAGGTTCAAAGTGAGAAAAGAGTTAAAGGAAATTAAAAAGTGAGCCAGGTAAGTGTGAAGGGCCGAGGCAGGTGGATCGCATGAAGCCTGGAGTTTGAGACCAGCCTGGGACACATAGTCAGATTCCATCTTTACAAAAAAAAAAAAGAGAAAGAAAGACAGAAAAAAAGAATGGAGAGGATTGTCCCATATCCCATATCAAGAGAATATCTATCTAGGACAATGTGGGCCCTGAGGAAGGGGCATGCTAGGGTGTTCAAGAACCCGCAAAGGGGCAATGATTGCCAGGACAGAGTGAGGGAGAGCGTCTGGGGTCCATTTTGTCTGTCTTTATAAAGACTTTAATTTTTATCCTGAGAGGGGCTGAAAGGTTTTGTTTTAGCTTCAAACAAAAGTTGTTTCATCTGAAGACAGTGAAATCTGCCTTTTATCTTAACAGATTATAGCTACATCCAGTGGGTTTAATGGATAGATAATAACCAGTCTATATTACAAGTGGCCCAAACCCCCAAAAGTTCGTGCATGCCATGCGTGAGATCAGTAGCTCCGATGGGAATAGCTGAATCATTCACCCATGCATGTTTTTCCATACTAAAGTTGGCATCCCAGTTATCTTCCCTAGGTGCATGGTCTCTAATCTGATGTCAACATCACATTCGTCATTTCTCTCCTCTCTTTCTGAAGGATGCAATCCCAAACATACGCACAGTTATTTTCTTCTCAGCACTGACCTTAGACTTACTCTTCATAATGGAACTCATCAAAGACAAATCATACTCTTCAAGAAGCAACAGTGATGAAATGTGTTTCAGACTGCCCTTTAGAACAAAACAAAAGCTGCTTCTCTTAATGAGGTAAACCTTTCTCCAGCTCCCTTGCTTTAATTAGTGGTACTACATATATTAAAAGCTGTTTGTACAGGACATAGAGTCAGTGTTACATAAATATAGAATCATGAGGAGACCAGCAGAAAGGTATAGCAGCAAAAAATTTGCCTTCTAGCTTTTCAACATTTTGGTTAATTCAACAAGCAATCTTTGCAGGGTATTGTCAGAAAAATGCCAAGACTCCATCAAATGCTACCTCTATTTCTGCCACTCCAGCTAACCCCTGTAATCCTGTGGCCACTCACTCATGATTTGTAGATCATTTACTCCAGCTTTCAGAAGATTAATATAGGTTGGTTTTGCAAAAGTAAGTATGTGACAAGGTGGGCTGCAACAAGAATCAGCAGTCCTGGTTCCAACCCTTGCTCTGCTAAGAAACAGAGCCCTCTTTCCACCCAGAAAGCAGAGTACGGTTGACCACCCTCCCTCCAAGCCCACAAAAGCACAATCCAATTACCTGCCCTGAATACTATGAGCTTCTGTGAATACACTCTCAGGGACAAGCTTAGGACTTCATGTTCTCAAAACAATTAGTCCCAGTGACTCCTGGGAAAGAGGTTATTTGTGAGGCGATTTGCAGAAAGGAAAGATTTGTTCAAAATTGGTAGTATGATAATGCACACTGAATGCTACAACTGAAATAATCATATTACTTATTTCAAACAGAAGCCATTTCAGTGGCACTATACGTTGTCCCTGGATAACCAGGAGCTTGCTTGTCTAGTACTCTGAGGTACTGACAGAATTCTTGATTATAGTTCAGTCAGAGATAACTTGTTCTTTCCCAAGGCCAAGACAGGATATATACACATGATTATTTCATCCAGCAAAACCTTGTGGAACCGTGTGCTAACAAGCCTTCCTTTGCAGTTCCCACGTCACCAGGTGTACTATGAGGACCTTTGCTGTTAGTACTCGCTCCCTAATGACTTCTGAAAAGTTGTAGCTTTAAGAGACTTTGTCTTTTAATTGAGGCACAATTATCTTCTAGTATTAGACCTAAAAAAACAAAAATACCTGACAGTGAATTGAAGTGAAGGTGGTCACATCTTAGGCTAATGGCTGATTTTTAAAGGGAGATCAGAAATGCTGTATACTTATGCCAATTCTGCTTTGTTGGAGGCTCCATAATTTTACCTGTTATTTGTTCTGGAATCCTTATTAAAGTTTTGATCCAAAACCAAAAAAAAAAAAAAAAAGAAAGGAAAGAAGGAGGTGGGGGAGGGATGAAGGGAAGGAAGAAACGAAGGCAGGAAGGTGAGAAAGAAAGAGAGAAAGAAAGAAAGATTGATTTAGAAAGCAGAGCAGACTGACCATTAATATGTAAGAGACTGTCTCCATCGTTTCTCTGGGTATCTATCACAGGGTCAGTGGCAGGCAAGCTAGTCTTGGCCCCTGTCCAGAGGACTCATTCCTGCGAATCTTGGAAAATATCTTGTTATAACAAACTTACTGTATATCAGAAACCCCACTATGAAGGGTTAACTCAACGGTCCTTTTACAGAGGAAAATACTTGAGGTCAATTTGTAAATCCTATAATGTCTCCAAAAGGGAGAGTACCCAGCAAAAGATTTTGCAGTCCCTGTGTTTTAGAAATAACGTGATTCTCAAAGGTAGCCCATAATAGAAACCATCAAACAAGAGTTGTCCAGCTCCCCAGGGTGATGAGGCAGAACCATTTAATTCAGAAATCCCACTCTACAGTTCGGCAGAAAAACACAGACATGTGTCCTAAGAAATAAACGAAGGACATGAGGAAATGCTCTGGTTCTCTTTTGTCTACCCTAAAAGGTTCAGATATTTGGGAGATTTAGCACAGCCTAGTTTCATAAATAGTAGGCTAGGAAGGTTTGCTCAACCATTGAAGACTACCTACCATGCCTCTCTCTGATTACTGTGAATTTGATGTTAAATGTTTCATGGGATTACCAACTGAAAGACTCTCGACTTCAGAATCACCCAAAGCTTTCACTTCCCATCTCGAGTCCCAAAATGCATAATGAACTCAACCCTGAACCCAGGTGGCAGGCTGCATCAGAGAATTTTGAGGACGTTTCTCTCTAAACACAGGCGGATTAGAAAGCAGAGCACCTGCAAATAGGTTAATGAGCCTTGGCATTGCCGGAGTTGTCAAGACCAACTGTTGAGAATTCCCGTGGAGTTAAGTAGGATGTGAATCCGGCTCTGAGTAGATATCATTACCTATGCTGTCTGACTTCCTGCTCACAGGTTTTGCAGCGCACTTGGGCTTTTACCCTTCAGCTCAACTGTTTGGTGGCAGTTGGATTGGGGGTGGTTGAGAGTATTGTTTAAAATGCTTCTCTTCGTGGGCAGAGGCCTTGGTGTTTATTCTCGGAGCTGTCCTAGCCATAGAGTGCTTTTTGAAAAATTCATCACATTCGATTCATGTTTATGTACCAGGAAAGCAAGCAATCAGCTTATGTTCTCAGAAAAAGAACTGGAACTGGTCACTTATTGTGTGGCATTTTGGTGCTTAATAGTTATGAGACATAGAAAAGAAGAAAAACAGCAGTAACGTCCTGTGCTCTAAACGCAGAGCCTCTTAGGTCCAAACCCTCAAATCCTTACTATTTTGATGACCTGCATGAAGAACATTTTCAGTGTATTCCAGTGTCAACCTCTGATTGAAACGTATGACACAAACAGAAAGTGCATGTATTGTAAGTGTACCCTCCATACATCCTCATGAAGTGAACGCACCCATGTAACCATAATGAAGACCAAAAAACAGGACACTATCAGCACCCAGAAACACCACTCATGCCTTTTCTAGTCTAGCCCCTCAGGAGTAACCACTACTGGCTTCCAACACCTGGGATTCTTTTTGTTTGTTTTGAACTCTACACAAATGAAATCACACAGTATATACTCTTTGGCATCTGGCTTTTTTCAAGTATGTAGAGATTGTACAAATACGTCCATATTAACAAGCCTTTTACATCATTGTCCTGTTGACAAGGAAATCATTCATCTGCAACAGTTTGCTAGTGCAACAGTTTGCTCTCTTCACAATGAGTAAAGACATTCACACTGGAAATAAATGATACATGGCTGCATTATATGCTTCAGCCTGCCAATAAGCACGTCCGGTTTTTAACAGGCGGAAAGGAACTTTCACAGTGCCTTTTCCAAAGGAGTAAGATAACATGAGCTTTGCTATGAAGCCACAACAAAAAGCTGAACAGCAGGAAGATGAGTTGGGGAATTTCACTTTCTGAGCTAAAGCATAAAGCTAGTGACATGCACAAGAAAGTCAGATTTAGTGGTTGAATGTTGATGTTTCAGAATGGAAAATTAGAGCTTGATGTATAATTGCAGGGAGAGCGTTTCCTACCACTTTATCTTAGTGTATTCCCAATAAACAGGCTACTCCAGGTGATATCTTACTTCCTGCAGTTTGTAGCTGGCTTAATCAGACAAGTGACTTTTTTAGCCTCTGGTCAAGGAAGGGACAAGCATATAATAAAATCATCTTTCATGCCTGAGCTGAAGTAAAACAGTACAACTTTGTCACTAATGATAAAGCAAGGCAAACGATTTAGAACAGTCAGAGTCATAACTGCAAGCTGCAAAATAATTAAATGTTATTGCGGTGTGCAAAAAATATTTAGGAGCCCGCCTTTACAGCAAATGAATTATGGGATTTTCCAGTCACATGCATATGACCAACATATGCAATTGTAGATTTTTTTGACCGTGCATCAAGCCTAACAACTGGGTTCCAAGTGAATCAAGCACTTGTTTGAAAGAAATGTAATCAAATATGGATTATTTCAACAACAGCCAAAGAGTTTCTTCCTGAGTTCCCTGCCGGCAAAAAGCAGGGGATTTGCGCCACTCATTTCTGAGCAAACCACATTCCTTGAATGTGGCTGATCCCTACCAGTCTAAACATTATTTTTTAATGTGAAACCCTGCAATTAAATCTTCCTCCCTGAGAAAAGGAAAGTTCACTGAGCAGAGAAACCAACTGCATCCCCCATTGAGAAGACTGCGATGGGAGAGAGGAGTGTTTTCTGTGGGAAGACCCACTGATGGGATGAAAACAGAAGTACATTTTGGGGAGAGGAGAAGAGGAAAATTCTTGTGCACATCTGGGGATTTCATGTATTCAAACATACACTCAAGGGTGTGTGTGTGTGTGTGTGTGTGTGCATGCACTTGTCCCTTAGAAACAGAAAACACTGCTAATACTCAAAATGCTTTTTATGACAAGGATCAAACTTAAATAAGCTTTGCTATTGATCATATTCCTTTTACTCATGTTTCACCTTGCTAAGGAGAGGCTTTACTAAGGAAAGCAATGGATTTATTAGTGAAATAATGAAGTGATTCATTGCACTGAAAATGGTGTCTAATGCTTCACAAATAAGATTTTCCCTTCTTGAGAATCTTATTTCCCTCATATTGAGCCAGGGTGGCTGTCTCACAGAGGGTCACTTTGGAAGAGGTCCAGAAATGCACTTTTTCTCCTGCCCATTGCATTGATAATAGCCAGGGGATGCTTGGGAACAAGGCCTACCCACTAGAAGGTAGTAAGTCTTATAAAGATTATACATGTTTATGTCACCTCCCAAAAATATGCCCTCATTGTCTTCCTAATTTAGGGGGCCTAATTCCTCAAATTAGGGTAACTTAAGACAAACTATTCTAGAATATCCTACAGTTGAAATATGTTCATTTTTCTCCCACTAGACATTTATTAAGCCACCAGGTATGTATGGGGCCGGGTATAAGGGAAAGGAAGAGAATGCATCAATTGAGTCAGCCACAGTCTCACCTCTGGGAGGTCTTTTTAGCTGGGAAGTGACCTGATACTGTATTTTAGAAAAATCACCATAGTGGCAACTTAGAGGCTAACTGGGGGTTAGGAGAGGTGAAACATGGAGAAGATTTGGAAAGCTATTGTAAGAGTCCAGGCATGTGAGGATGAAGGCCTGGTCTCAGGTAGTGTATTAGTCTGTTTTTATGCTGCTGATAATACATACCCGAAACTGGGCACTTTACAAAAGAAAGAGGTTTAATTGGACTCACAGTTCCCCACGGCTGGGGAGGCCTCACAATCATGACAGAAGGCAAGGAGGAGCAAGTCACATCTTACATGGATGGCGGCAGGTAAAGCGAGAGGTTGTGCAGGGAAACTCCCATTTTTAAAACTATCGGATCTCATGAGACTTATTCACTATCATGAGAACAGCATGGGAAAGACCCACCCCCATGATTCAACCATCTCCCATTGTGTCCCTGCCACAACACGTGGGAATTATGGGAGCTACAAGAGGAGATTTGGTTGGGGACACAGAGCCAAACCATATCAGGTAGTAATTATTGGAATAGGAACTAAGGTAAGGATTTGTGACATACTATAGCCCACACTGTTCATTATGGTAGCTCCTAACCACATGTGCCTACTTAAATTTAAAATTTAAATTTTAAATCATTAAAATTAA
This sequence comes from Pongo abelii, assembly GCF_028885655.2. Classification (NCBI taxonomy): domain Eukaryota; kingdom Metazoa; phylum Chordata; class Mammalia; order Primates; family Hominidae; genus Pongo; species Pongo abelii. The sequence continues at coordinate 11,804,737 of NC_071990.2, forward strand.
ATAATATTAAACATATTAATAGCATAAAAATTCCATAGTCACACTAGTCATATTTCAAGGATTCAATAGCCACACTTAGCTAGTGGCAACCTCATTGGACTGTGCAAATATAGTATGTGTCTGCATTTGGAGAACATTCCATCTACAAAGGCTATGTAGAGTTTTGTTCTTTCAAAAATTTATGACTAACTGTGAAGGTTGATGACATTAGAATTTGTAGTATTAAAAAGGCATGAATTTGAACCCTACTGTGGATTGATACGTGGGAGATAGTTACTTGGCTACTGGTGAGCCACATTGTTCCTGTCCCCACCAGAATTTTCATATCAATGATACTCTGTGATGATCAAATCATCCTGCACAATGCATGTGTTTGTGTACATAGTGCTACATATAATACAGTATGATGTATTATATATCTACAGGTCCATCTATTTAATATATCCATTCCTATAACTGGGTCTAGATGTGTAAAGTACTTGGTGGATGTGTCAACAGCTGACTGTGCCAGCTCAGATCCTCTGAAAAGTAGATGCCAAGGTGAGATTAGATTTGCATGAGGTACAAATCTATGAAGAAGAAAAGGAGGAGAGCAGCAGAGGAGGCAGGCAGAGCCTTCGGACCATGGAGCAGACATAACACCTGTGAAGGAGAGGAGGGGGATGGACATCCATTGAGTAGGAAGAGTCTTGGAATGTTCCAAGAAAGTGTCAAGAAAATTCCATGAACAGTTTGCCAGGCTCATTTGGAGTCTTTGAGTCAAAGTCACCAAGCAGAGGAGTCCTGAGTATCTCAGAGATGGCCTGCATTCATTTCATGGTTTGGCTGTGTGTCCCTACCCAAATCTCATCTTGAGTTATAATCCCCATAATCTCCACATGTCAAGGGAGAGACCTGATGGGAGGTCCTTGGATCATGGGGGTTTCCCCCATGCTTTTCTTGTGATACTGAGTGAGTTTTCACAAGATCTGATGATTTTATAAGGCAATTTCCTCTGCTTTTGCTTGTGCTCTCTCTCCTGCCACCATGTAAGACATGTCTGCGATCAAGTTGGCTTCATCCCTGGGATGCAAGGCTGCTTCAACACATGCAAATCAATAAACGTAATCCATCATATAAACAGAACCAATCACAAAAACCACATGACTATCTCAATAGATACAAAAAAGGCCTTCCACAAAATTCAACAGCCTTCATGCTAAAAGCTCTCAATAAACTAGGTATTGATGGGACGTATCTCAAAATAATAAGAGCTATTTACGACAAACCCACAGCCAATATCATACTGAATGGGCAAAAACTGGAAGCATTCCCTTTGAAAACCGGCACAAGACAGGGATGCCCTCTCTCACCACTCCTATTCAACATAGTGTTGGAAGTTCTGGCCAGGGCAATCAGGCAAGAGAAGGAAATAAAGGGAATTCAAATAGGAAGAGAGGAAGTCAAATTGTCTCTGTCTGCAGATGACATGATTGTATATTTAGAAAACCCCATTGTCTCAGCCCAAAATCTCCCTAAGCTGATAAGCAACTTCAGCAAAGTCTCAGGATACAAAATCAATGTGCAAAAATCGCAAGCATGCTTATATACCAATAACAGACAGAGAGCCAAATCATGAGTGAACTCCCATTCACAATTGCTTCAAAGAGAATAAAATACCTAGGAATCCAACTTACAAGGGATGTGAAGGACCTCTTCAAGGAGAACTACAAACCACTGCTCAGTGAAATAAAAGAGGACACAAACAAATGGAAGAATATTCCATGCTCAGGGATAGGAAGAATCAATATCGTGAAAATGGCCATGCTGCCAAAGGTAATTTATACATTCAATGCCATTCCCATCAAACTACCAATGACTTTCTTCACAGAATTGGAAAAAACTACTTTAAAGTTCATATGGAACCAAAAAAGAGCCTGCACTGCCAAGACAATCCTAAGCCAAAAGAACAAAGCTGGAGGCATCACGCTACCTGACTTCAAACTATACGACAAGGCTACAGTAACCAAAACAGCATGGTACTCGTACCAAAACAGGGATATAGACCAATGGAACAGAACAGAGCCCTCAGAAATAATACCACACATCTACAACCATCTGATCTTTGACAAATCTGACAAAAACAAGAAATGGGGAAAGGATTCCCTATTTAATAAATGGTGCTGGGAAAACTGGCTAGCCATATGTACAAAGCTGAAACTGGATCCTTTCCTTACACCTTATACAAAAATTAATTCAAGATGGATTAAAGACTTAAATGTTAGACCTAAAAACCATAAAAATCCTAGAAGAAAACCTAGGCAATACCATTCAGGACATAGGCATGGGCAAGGGCTTCATGACTAAAACACCAGAAGCAATGGCAACAAAAGCCAAAATAGACAAATGGGATCTAATTAAACTAAAGAGCTTCTGCACAGCAAAAGAAACTACCATCAGAGTGAATAGACAACCTACAAAATGGGAGAAAATTTTTGCAATCCACCCATCTAACAAACGGCTAATATCCAGAATCTACAAAGAACTTAAACAAATTTACAAGACAAAAACAAACAACCCCATCAAAAAGTGGGTGAAGGATATGAACAGACACTTCTCAAAAGAAGACATTTATGCAGCCAACAGACACATGAAAAAATGCTCATCATCACTGGCCATCAGAGAAATGCAAATCAAAACCACAATGAGATACCATCTCACACCAGTTAGAATGGCAATCATTAAAAAGTCAGGAAACGACAGGTGCTGGAGAGGATGTGGAGAAATTGGAACACTTTTACACTGTTGGTGGGAGTGTAGACTAGTTCAACCATTGTGGAAGACAGTGTGGCGATTCCTCAAGGATCTAGAACTAGAAATACCGTTTGACCCAGTGATCCCATTACTGGGTATATACCCAAAGGATTATAAATCATGCTGCTATAAAGACACATACACACTTATGTTTTTTGTGGCACTATTCACAATAGCAAAGACTTGGAACCAACCCAAATGTCCATAAGTGATAGACTGGATTAAGAAAATGTGGCACATATACACCATGGAATACTATGCAGCCATAAAAAAGGATGAGTTCATGTCTTTTGTAGGGACATGGATGAAGCTGGAAACTATCATTCTGAGCAAATTATCACAAGGACAGAAAACCAAACACCGCATATTCTCACTCATAGGTGGGAATTGAACAATGAGAACACTTGGACACAGGGTGGGGAACATCACACACTGGGGCCTGTCATGGGGTGGGAGGAGGGGGGAGGGATAGCATTAGGAGAAATACCTAATGTAAATGATGAGTTAATGGGTGCAGCACACCAACATGGCAAATGTATACCTATGTAACAAACCTGCATGTTGTGCACATGTACCCTAGAACTTAAAGTATAATTAAAACAATTAATTTAAAAAACATAATTTAAAAAAAAGACATGTCTGCTTCCCCTTCTGCCACGATTTTAAGTTTCCTGAGGCTTCCCTAGCCATACAAAACTGTGAGTCAAGACTCTTTTCTTTATAAATTACCCAGTCTCTAGCAGTCCTTTAGGGCAGTGTGAAAACAGACTAAAACAATTAGTATCCCCATTGTGCTGGGGGCAGCCTGTGGGAAGCATGGCCTTGGAGTGTATGTAGTGGTGAATCCAGAGGGTGACAGCTGGAGCCATCAAACACTATGCTCATCATGGGAAAGATCTGAACAGCACCTTTCAATGGCTTCTAAAATTGTATATTTTGTATTATTAGCACTTTATGTATATGTAATACATAATAATATATATTTATAATATTTTGTGTATATAATACATGATACTATAAAGTAATTGAAATATATTTTATAATATGCTGCATTTATAATTCTTATGTATTCAAGAATTGGGGAATTCTTACATGATAACCCAACACTTATGAAAATCAATAATATTTTGTAATTAGGTGGTAGAATCAAAACAACTTAATGGGGACATCTCTACTTACAGAAAGATGGAGTAGAAAATTTTTTTCTATACCTTCCACTAAGAACACTAAATTGCTCCCCAACCCTGGGCATTATATATGAAACAAACATGAAAAGTCTCTGAAAGGTGGAAAGAAGGCATACTAGCTAGGAACCTAAGAACCTAAAAAATGACATGACAGAGAGTTCTCTAGGTTTTCTATTTTCCCCATATATCCCAAATCAGGTACTAAAAAAGCCAATAATCTTGTAATGTCCACAAACACGGACCAAACAAAGCCCAACAAAATCCCTCTCTGTTGAGCCAAAGGATCAGAAATGGAACAGTCTAGCACAATGCAAAATTTTTAGAAAAGTAAACACTCCATTGTAGCCAAGCACCACAGTGGGGTAAAAAGACCCTGTGGCCACATTCCCACTTACACCAGCAAACACTAAATTGAGAACCTAGACTTCCATCCTTATCAAACTGTAGAAAGGCTCCCCAATCTCTTTGCCAGGCTGAGTAGGGAGCCCAGACTTCCATTCCCAATGAGCAGTAATGAGTGTCCCCTTTGAGGTGTCAGTGTAGACCATGTAGGAGCCTAGACTTCCACCCCAGTTAAGGGGGTGGAAGTCCAGGCACATCTCCTTCCTGATGAGGTGGTGTCTGAGAAGCCTTGTGAAGAGTTGAGAATTTCACTCCCACCAGTAGTAATGAGCCAACCCTCCACCATGGTGTCAGTAGGGATCACATGGTGAGTGGCATTGAGGCACTCCTATGCCTCCCAGCCAGTATATCAAAGAGGTATGTCTGGAGGCCTAGGGGAAGCCAGAACTCCCATCACCATGACAGTAATAAGGACCTTTCTCCCCAGGTGTCAATAGAGGCAGAGTGGTGAGCCTGGATTTCTGTTCCCACCTGCAGAAACAAGGGTTTATCTCTCATCTCCTCCCAAAGTGGTAGCAGAAAAAGACCACCAAAATACGAAGTTCAATAAGATTTACAGTTCCATAAGACTCAATATGACCAGTTTCAATCTAAATCACTCATACCAAGGAACAGGAAGGTCTCATACTGCATTAAAAAATACAAGTAATAGATGCCAACACTGAAATGAATGGGATATTAGAATTGTTTGACAAAAATTTTAAAGTAGCCATCATAAAAAATCCTTCAACACACAACTAAGAACATGCTTAAAACAAATTTAAAAATAAAGTCTTAGCAAAGAAATAGGAAATATAAAGTAGAGCCAAATGGAAATTTTAGGACTGAATATACAATAACTGAAATTTTTTTAATGCTGTACATGAACTTAACAAAAGAATGAAGGGAACAGAGAAAAGATTCAGTTAACCTGAAGATAGAATAGAAATTACTCAATAGTATCAACAGAGTATAAATAGACTAGAAAAAAAATAAAAAATGAACAGAGCTTCAGGGACAGATGGGACTATTATAAGAAAGCTAACATTTGTGTCATTAGAGTCCTAGAAAGAGAAAAGAAAAGAGGTTGAGACTGAAAAATATTCAAAGAAATAATGGCTGAAAACTTTCAACTTTGATCAAAGACATAAACCTGCAGCTCAAGGAGCTGAGCAAAACCTAAACAAGATAAACCCAAAGTAATCCACACTCAGGTATGGAGTCAAACTTCTGAAAACCAAAGACAAAGAAAAAATGTTGGAAGCACTGGGAGAGAAAGAACTCCTTACTTATAGGAGGAGAACAATTTGAATAGTAATGGGTTTCTCAACATAAACCAAGGAGGCCAGAAAGAATTGGCACATTTTTCAAGTGCTGAAAGTAAACAACCATCAACCCAGAATCCTATGTCCAGTAAAAATATCTTTAAGCAATGAAGAGGAAATCAAGACATTCTCAGCTGAAGAAAAGCTAAGTGAATTTGTTACCAACAGACCTATTCAAAAAGAATAGCTAAAAGAAGCTCCTTAAACAGAGAGGGAACAACACAAAACAATCATGCAATGTCAGAGATGTAAAAAGAACATAAGAAAAAATATAGGTAAATACAATGTATTTTTCTTCTTCTCTTGAATTCTCTAAATCATGTTTGAGGACTGAAAGAAGAAAATATGACAGTGTTTGCTATGGTGCTCAATATATGTAAAGAAAATATTTAAGATAATTGTGTTACAATGGGGGAGGGTAAAGGGACATAAAAGAAAGGAAGGTTCTTATACTTCACTTGAACTGGGAAATGGTGGTACCAGTAAACCGTGATAATGTATGTGTATAGAATGTTATACCTTGAGTAAACCCTAAAAATATTTACAAAGAGATATATTCATGAACACTATAAATAAATCAAAATTGAATTCTAAAGAATGTTCAAATAACCCACAGGAAGACAGGAACAAGTAAACAAATGAAAACTGGAACAGATAGAAAACAAAACCTAAGATGGCCGACTAACATAACAATAATTACATTAAATTTAAACGATCTACACCTTCCAATTAAACAACAGAGACTGGCAGAATGAATTTTAAAACATGACCCAACTATATGCTTTTTGTAAGAATATCACTTTAAATGTAATAATACAATAATATTGAAAGAAAAAGGATTAAAAAAATCATGCAAACACTAATCAAAAGAAAGCAGGAGTGGCTATATTAGTGTCAGATAAAGTAGACTGTAAGGAAAATTACCAGAAACATAAAGGGACATTTATAATAATAAAAGTTTCAGTTAACCAAGAAGATATAACAATCTTATATGCGTATACATCAAATAACAGAGCTGCAAAATATGTAAAGCCAAAACTGATAGAATTTAATGGAGAAAGAGATAAATCCACAATTACAAGATCTTAGCACCCTTATCTCAAAAATTAATAGAATGATTAGATAAGAAAGCAGCACGGATGTTTAAGAACTCATCATCAACTAACAAAATCTAATTGGCATCTATAGAACATTTCACCTAGCAATAGCAGAATATAAGTGCCCACAGGACATAGACCAAGATAGACCACATCCTGAGCCATTAAACAAATTCCCCAAAATTGAAAATAATTGAGATGTAGTTTAAGACCTAAAATAAAGGCTCGATATTGTGTGCTGCCTTGATAGCTGGTAAAATTGAGAGAGCCTCATCTGGCCTAATCACAAATTCCCCTCCCCACTCTGCTATTGTGGATAAGGTCCCCTTAGCCAAGCAAACCTCCTATGAAGAGGAACAGATGCAGTTCCTGCACATCTCTGAGTAGCAAGTTACCCTTGCAGCTATGGAATTATTCAAACATGCCAATCATATATGCCTGTGGAAATCAGGGGATTCCCCATCCTCTTAATACTGCAAAACCTACCTCACACAACCCCCAGTTGTACACTGTTTTCCCAAGTGCAACACCTATATAGCCCTGCATGGTGCGCAGTGCCCTCCTATTGCAGGCTATGGGTATATGTAACTGGTAAACTGCTGTCAAGCTCATCTGTACAGCACTGAGTGTCTTAAGTTTGGCCATCCCAGCAAACCTAGAGTAGAAATTTCTCCCTTGCCAATGGGATAAATAGAAGACAATAAAAACATGAAATTATTTAGAGCTGTGTTCTCTAACCACAAGGGAATCAACCAAAACTGAATAATAGGAAGACCAAAACAATCTCCTAACACCAAAAAATTAAGCAACAAACTTCTAAATAATCTGTGGATAAAAGAGAAAATCTGAAGGGAAGTGAAAAAAGATTTGATGAGTAACCAAAGATGAAAAATAATGAGAGAGACAAAGGGGTTAAAGGTGATTTGAAGTTTAGATGCTGAGAGAAGACAAGCTAGCCATCATAGATCATCTTAAGAAATCAATGCAGGCTGGGTGCGGTGGCTCACGCCTGTAATCTCAGCCCTTTGGGAGGCCAAGGCAGGCAGATCACCGGAGGTCAGGAGTTCAAGAGCAGCCTGGCCAACATGGTGAAACCCTGTCTCTACTAAAAATACAAAAAGTAGCTGGGCGTGTTGGTGGGCGCCTGTAATCCCAGCCACTCGGGAGGCTGAGGCAGAAGAATCGCTGGAACCTGAGAGGCAGAGGTTGCAGTGAGCCGAGATCGCGCCACTGCACTCCAGCCTGGGCAACAGAGCGAGATTCTGTATTTAAAAAAAAAAAAAAAATCAATGCAGATTTGTGAGTTTCATCAACTAGTTAGCCGACCTGGAAAGTAGAAGCAGGTACAGAGTTCTGAGAGAAAAGATTGATAGATGGAAGATGGAAAGAGAAAGCTGAAGCTAAACTACGGAATACTGACCAGAAACAGACCCTAGTGAGTTGCCTTCACAGGACACAGCAATAAGCCCATGGAAGAAGGTGGGAAACAGCTGAGGTTGCTTTGTGACACTAAAACATTCCTTCCTTTTCTCTGATGTCCAGTATCCCATTGTTTAGCTCTTTTTGGTTGGAATTCTGACAAGGAATGTGGACACGTTAAGTTTAATAATATGATGGAAGTTCTCTGCAAAGTGGTCCGCTCTGGGCAAACACAAGTTATTCTTTTTTTTCTTCTTCTTCTTCTTCTTCTTATTATTATTATTATACTTTAGGCTCTATGGTACATGTGCGCAATGTGCAGGTAAGTTACATATGTATACATGTGCCATGCTGGTGCGCTGCACCCACCAACTCGTCATCTAGCATTAGGTATTCTCCCAATGCTATCCCTCCCCGCTCCCCCCACCCCACAACAGTCCCTGAAGTGTGATGTTCCCCTTCCTGTGACCATGAAACACAAGTTATTCTTATTATCTTTCCTTTACCTTCACGGGAGCTTAGGTCCTCTTACCTGTTCAGAACTTACAGATATTTGGGAGATTATTTTGCAATTATAACTGCAAAGATATGAGAAGAGGCCAAAAAAAGAAACTCCACAGTTTAATTAACATTTTTCATTATTTTATAATTTAGTACTTCACCCAATCTATCTATTCAACTTGACTTTTTATAGTCTCATCAAGTAACCTTTGCTCAAGCCAGACCAAATATTTTCCTGTTCATGAGTAAGCCAAGCTTATTTTTATTCCCAAATTCCTGAAAGTTAATTAGTTTTATTCTCTGACAGGGTAGCAATGACTAACTTTTAAAAGTCAGAGCAGTCTAACTGAAATAGCACTGATTGTATGTAACACATATTACATAATACATATATAATTATATGTATAATTATCTCTTTAAATATGCATAAACCTATATCTAGATATAGACACTGGTCTATATATTTATAATATTTATATGTTTATAACTGAAAGGATAATTATAGAATGTGATTAATATTCATCTCTGGGTTATGGCCTACATGTTAATGCCAAAGGCAAGAAAGAATTCAGTCACCAATTGCTACACACATAGCATTCAAATCAATTAGTGCAAGAATGCCCATGGGCGTGTGTGCACACACACATACAAGCATACATAATTCATTTCAATTCTCTTTCCAGTTTTCTTATAAACATCTCCATCTGCAAAAAATTCTAAAGATTTTTACAAAGTATGACACACCAGTTAGGAAGTCATAATGTTCATTATTCATAACATCATGCACCATGACCGAATTATGATCTAAGTGCTTTGGGGTAATGGAGAAAGATTCATAGCCTCAAGGAGGAATATTTTATGGCTAATTTTCTATTCTCCTTTCTATGCCATTCTAAGAATAGGTAAAATAATTTCACCCATTTTTCTGTAACTTTTCTGGTGTCTAATTGTGGTGAAAAACATCAAAAATTATTGCAGAGAAAATCACCCTCCACTAATTCTCCATTTTTATGTTTATTTTTTACATTATATTTTTCCTTTATAACATATACAAAGCAATTTAACACAAAAACACAACTTAAAACATCTAAGCTGTGGAAAGGAGAATGTGTGTGGTATAGTCAATAGGTAAATACTGTACTTATAAATATGCATGTACACAATCTCTATTTATCACAACATTATTTCTATTTAATTCACTTTTTGGTGACTACCTATTATTCTCAAATATTTTGGAAGTGATTTGATAGCTTAAAAGAAGAAAGTGAAGGAGAGTGAAGGAAGGCATAACTTATAAAAACATCCCGTATATTAAAAATGCTGATGATACAATTCATTTAAAATGTGTAATACAAAATTGGATAAATATAAAGAAATTATAAGATCACAGTTATGCAAATCTAGGCATGTAATAAATAGCAAGAACACTAGAAGGAAATACCTCAAAATATTATTTGTTAGAGGTAGAAATGAGTGGATATTTTTCCTTAGCCTACTCTCTTGTAGTTTCAAAGTTTTTTATGATGAACTTATCTTCCTTCTGTCTAACAAAAAAGACTGTCTTCATGTAAGGTAAAATAAAACTGGCCTCAAGAGTTAAGATTGTTAAGTTAAAAAAGGAACATTGTCTGTTTAAATCTTAATTGGATATAATTTCTTCTAGAAGAGATGTCGAACCTTGAGAAAACAATTTCTGGTGTAAGCCAATATTTTTGTACTCTAAGTTCTGTAACTACAGCAATTTTATATTTAATCCTGTGGTAGAACTGGTTGCTAGGGTACTAAATTACCAGTTTATATAAGAAGACCCAGCTAAGGCATTGATTAGAAATGAGGCAAAAATTTGGGGAGTGCTTTCTAAAAAAGGGCAAAAAAGAAAAGCCCTCATAGAAAAGGCTCATAAGTTTTCAGAGGTGAACATGACTATGATGAGACATTTTTGTATAATCAAAACAAAGCCATGGCAATTGCACAAAGGAGTAACATGAGACAGTATAAATAACATAGACATTAGAGTCAGACAAGCCAATGCTCAAATCCCTCTCTGCTCCTTGCCATGATCTTCTACAAGTTATTTATCCTATCAAGCCTTAGTTTTCTCATCTATAAATGGCAAAGAATCGTAACTGCCTCATAATATTGTTGGGAAGATCAAATATAGCAAAATAGACATATATGCCTGGTATGAGGTAGATATTGAGGAAATCGCTTCCTTCTTGCATAACCAATGATAAGTTTTCAAGAAGTTCTCTCTTTGCCTATTTCTTTAAATAAACCTTTTACCTTTTCTTCTCTTGTAAGTTAGGAATGCATTTGTCTTCAACTAACAGAAGAACCAGCCTCAAAATTGGCTCATGTAACAAGATATATGACGAAGACTATTGTCAGCATTGGCTCAGTTGCTCATTAATGCCACCAATGGCCAAGTTCTTTCCACATTTTCTCTCCACTATCCTTAGTGGGTTGGCTTTCATACTCATTTTTCTTGCCTCAGGGCTAAAAGATGACCACTGAAGCTTCAGATATCACATAAAAATTGAAGGTGGAAAGAAAACACAGAGGCAAAAGTCCTTTCATCTAAAGTTTTACCTTTTTATTTAACAAGAAATTTCTAGTTACACCTTGTTACCCAATACCTAGTAAAATGACTGAGCAAGGAGAATGAGGTCCTTGAAATATTTCTTCACAATCTTATTAAGATATAACTCTCATATCATCTAATTCACTCATTTAAGTATAATTCACTCATTTAAGTATAATTCACTCATTTTAAGTTTAATGTTTTTTAGTGCATTAATAAAATTGAGCAGCCATTACCACAGTCAATTTTAGAACATTTTCATCACCCCCAAAAGAAACCCTGTACCCATTAGCTGTCACTCTCCATTTTCTCCCAACTTACCCAGACCTGAGCAATGACTAATCTACTTTCAATCTCTATAGATTTGCCTATTCTGAATATTTTATATAAATAGAATAATATAGCCTATGATCTTTTGTGACTGTCTTAGTTTACTTAGCATAACATTTTCAAGGCTTTCATGTTGTAACATATATGATTACTTTAAATGTTTTTGCCAAATAATATTTCATCATACAGATATAGCACATGTGACTTGTCCATTTATCAATTCATGAACATTTGGGTTGTTTTCACTTTTTAGTTATTATAAATAAAGCTATAGATATTTGTGTGTAAGTTTTATATAAACATGTGTTTTCATTTCTCTTGCATCTATGCCTAGGAGCAGAATTCTTAAGTCATATGGTAATTTGATAACCCTATATTTAACCTTTTGAGGGACTTATAGGCTGTGTTCCAAAATGGCTGCACCATTTTACATTTTCACAAGCAATGGTATATATATCCTTGAAAATGTTCCATGTGTGCTTCTGAGGAATTTATATTATGCTCTTGTTTAGTGGGGTATTAAAATCTCCAACTATTTTGTTAGATTGTCTATTTCTCCCTTCCAATTCTGTCAGTTTTTGTTTTATATATTTTGGGGCTCTGCTGTTAGGTGCATATATGTTTATAATTGTTATATCTTTATAATATAATGTGATAGATTGACCCTTTTCTCAGATAAAAAGCTCTGTTATCTCTAGTAATATTACAGATAGTCCCCAAGTTATGAAGTTTAACTTAATTTTTCAGCTTTACAATGGTGCCAAAGCAATACACACTGAGTACATTTCTTAACTTACAATGGAGTTATGTCTGGATAAACTGATCATAAGTTGAAAATGTCATAAGTCAACTCCACAATATTTTCAACTTACAATGGGTTTATTAGTTTATAACCTCATCATGAGTCAAGGAGCATCTGTTTTTGTTTTCAAGTCTACTTTATCTGATAGCACATTCACTTCAGCTCTCTTATGGTTGCTGTTTCAGTCATACTTTCAACCTATTTTTATCTTTGAATTGAATATATGTCTCCTGTGTATTGAATATAGTTGAATCTTGTTATTTTTCAATTCAATCTGACAATCTCTTCATTTGATTGGATTGTTTAATCCATTCACATTTAATGTCATTATTTATATTTACATTTTGTTGTATTTACATCTGCCATTTTACTTTCTCTTTTTTCTATTACTTATCTTTTCCCATTTCGTTCCTCTCTTACTGCTTTCTTTTGCATTAAGTATTTTCTAGTGTAACATTTTAATTAATTCCTTTAATGATTTTTCACTATAGTTTTTAGTTATTTTCTTAATGGTTGCTCTAGGATTGCAATATACATTTTAATTTATCAGAATTTACTTTAGATTTCTCCTAGCTTAATTCCAGTGAAATGTAGAAATGTTACTTCTATAAAACTCTATTCCTTCTTCTCTTGTTCTTGCTGTCATTAATTATTAAGAGATTATTTTTCATTTCAGCTATCACACATTTCAACTTCAAATTGCCATTGTCCTTTTTAATAATTTCTATCTCTTATTTTTATTCTCCACATGATGATATTGTCATCATATCTTCTTTTACTTCTTTAAGTATTGTTTTCTTTAGTTTTTTTAACATATCTATAATACCTGCTTTGAAATCATTGACATCTGGGCTTTCTCATAAAACATTATTTTTTTCTCCCCCACCCCAACCCTGTACAGGTTGTGCTTTTCCCATTTATTTGTATGTCTTATAATTTTTTTTTGAAAACTGGACATTTTAGATAATATACTGTGGTGACACTTGATATTGCCCTTCTCCCAGAAGTATTGTTGTTTTGTTTGGTGGTTTATTCATTTAGTGATTTGACTGGGCAATTTCAGTAAAATGTATTTACCTTGTAGGGTGTAGCCTCTGATATTTCTCCTCAGAGGGCACAGACTTGAGTATGTATATGATTACCTTGGGAGGACAGTGGTTTTACCAGAATTATATTTGAATGTCTCCTTCCCATGATTTCTCTCTTAAGTTTCTAGCTCCTCTGCCTCTATTAGTATCACAACGGCGGTTAACCTTCTCCAGTATCCAGCTGATTTCTCTACAGTATTCCACAAAATCATGCATCATACATTTCTCCACAGTCTGATTCAGGCCCCTTTGCAGAAATAGTCTTTGAGGCTAGGCAGTGAGATTTTTTTCCGACCCCAGAAGGGTTCTTCTTAGCTGTTTCTTTCCCTGGTTCTCTCTGTTAAACTTCTAGCTGGTCTACAGTTTAGCTTGTTGCTATCATGAAGCTCTCTTCTTAATTGATTACCACCAGAATCACCATTAATTTAAACATCACACTTAGGTTTCAACCTCCCCATGTCTGTTCTTAGGCCTCCCCATCCCCTGAACAAAACCTCTGTACCACAGCTCTCGTGCTAGAGGTAGAGACAATGGCACCCTTGTCTTAGAGTAGCACTCCTGATTTACAAGTGGGATACTGAATGGGGGAGGTAGCTCTCATGGCTTACATTAGGGTCACTTTTGGTGTCCTGCATGCTAAGGATCTGAGCAAATGTACAATGACATATATGCACCATTATAGTATTATCCAGAATAGTTTCACTGCCTTAAAATCCTGTGTGTCCCACCTATGTATTTCCTCCACTTAGCACCTGGCAGACACTGATATTTTTACTTTCTGCATAGTTTTGCCATTTCCAGAATATCATATAGTTTAAATCACAGTATGCAGCCATTCAGATTGGCCTCTTTCAGTCAGTAATATGTATTTAAATTTCCTCCATGTCTTTTCCGGCTTCATAGCTTATTCTTTTTACTACTGAATGATGCTCCCTAGTCTGGATGTATCAGTTTATCTACCCATCCACCTACTAAAGGATATCTTGATTGCTGCCAAGTTTTAGCAATTACGAATAAAGCTGCTATAAACACCTGTGTGCAGGTTTTTGTGTAGACATAAGTTATAATCTTCTTTGGATAAATACCAAAGAGTATGATTGCTGGGTCGTATGTTAAGAGTTTCTTTAGTTCTGTAAGAAACCACTAAACTATCTTCCAACATGACTGTACCATTTTGCATTCCTTCCAGCAACACATGAGAATTCCTGTTGCTCCACATCTTCACCAGCATTTGTTGTTATCAGTGTTTCAGATTTTTGCCATTCTAATAGGTATACAGTATTATCCCATTTTTGGTTTTAATTTGCATTTCTCTAATAATATCTGATATAAAGCATCTTTTCATATGCTTATTTGCCTTCTGTCTGTCTTCTTTGGTGAGGTATCCGTTAAGGTCTTTGACACATTTTTTTAATTGGGTTTGTGTTCTTATTGTTGAGTTTTATGGTTCTTTGTATTCTTTGAATAATAGTCCTTTATCAGATATGTATTTTGCAAATATTTTCTCCCATTCTGTGACTTATCTTCTTATTCTCTTGATATTGTCTTTTGCAGAGAAGAAGCTTTTTATTTTTTTTTCTTTTTGACGGAGTCTCCCTCTGTCGCCCAGGCTGGAGTGCAGTGGTGCCATCTCGGCTCACTGCTGCAAGCTCCGCCTCCCAGGTTCACGCCATTCTCCTGCCTCAGCCTCCCGAGTAGCTGGGACGACAGGTGCCTGCCATCACGCCCAGCTAATTTTTTGTATTTTTAGTAGAGATGGGGTTTCACCGTGTTAGCCAGGATGGTCTCGATCTCCTGACCTGGTGATCCACCCGCCTTGGCCTCCCAAAGTACTGGGATTACAGGCGTGAGCCACCGCGCCTGGCCAGAAGCTTTTAATTTTAATGGAGTCTTGCTTATGAATTATTTCTTTCATGGATTCTGCCATTGCTGCTGTATCTAAAAAGTCATCTTTATATCCAAACTCATCTAGTTTTTCTCCCATCTTGTTGTCTAGAAGTTTTATAGTTTTGTGTTTTATACGTTGGCATACTGTCCATTTTGAGTTGATTTTCATGAAGAGTATAAGGCCTGTGTCTTTTTTTTTTTCTTGGCCTGTGGATGTCCAGTTTTTTCAGCACCATTTGTTGAAAAGACTATCTCTATTTCGTTATATTGCCTCTATTTCTTTGTCAAAGATTAGGTAACTATATTTATGTGAGTCTATTCCTGATCTATCTTTTTCCATTGATCTATTTGTCTGCTTTTTGCCAATACCACACTGTCTTGATTATTGTAGCTTTATAGTAAGTATTAAAGTTGGGTAGTGTCACTCCTCCAACTTTGTTCTTATCCTTTAGTATTGTGTTAGCTATTCTGTGTTTTTTATCTGTCTATATAAATGTTAGAGCAAGTTTGTTAATATCCACAAAATAACTTGCTGGGATTTTGATTGGGATTGCATTGAATCTATAGATCAAGTTGGGAAGAAAGAGAATTTTGACAATATTGAGTCTTCTGTTCTATGAATATGTAATCTCCATTAGTTCCTCTTTGATTTTATTCGAAAGAGTTTTGTACTTGTTATAGATCTTGCACATATTTTATTGTATTTATACTCAAGCCTTCTATTTTGGGGGGCTGCTAATGTAAATGGTATTGTGTTTTTAATTTCAAATTCCACTGTTCATGACTGGTGTATAAAAACATGATTGACTTTTGTGTATTAATCTTGTATCCTGCAACCTTGCTATAATAGCTTTTTAGTTCCTGGAATTTTTTGGTGGTGGTTATTGTTGTAGTTGTTTATTCTTTTGGATTTTCTAGAGACTATTATGTCATCTGTGAAGAAAGATAGTTTTATTTCTTCTTTCTCAATCTGTGTACATTTTGTTTCCTTTCCTCATCTCATTGCATTAGCAAGGACTTCCAGTACAATGTTGAAAAAGAGTGATGAGAAAGGACATCTTCACCTTTTTTCTAATTTTAGCAGGCAAATTTCTGGTTTCTCACAATGTTAGCTGTGGGGTTATTTGTTGATTTTTTAAAAATCACATTGAGGAAGTTTCTGTCTATATCTAGTTTGCTAAAAGTTTTTATTATGAATGGGTATTGGATTTTGACAAATGTTTTTTTCTGTATCCACTGATATGTCCATATGAATTTTCTTCTTAAGCCTGTTAATGTGATAAATTACAATTTTCAAATGTTGAATCAGCCTTGTATATCTGGGATAAATCCCACTTGGTAATGGTATATAGTTATTTTTATAAATTGCAATTTAATTTACTGACATTTTGTTGAGGACATTTGCATCTATGTTCAATAGAGATATTGGTCTGTATTTTTTTTGTAATGTCTTCATTTGGTTTTAATATTAGCATAATACTGGCCTCATAGAATGAGTTAGGAAGTGTTCCCTTTGCTTGTCCTCTGAAAGAGATCATAGAAAATTGATATAATTTATTTTTCAAATCTTTGATAGAATTCACCAGTGAACCTCTTCGGATTTGTTACTTTCTGTTTTGGAGGTTAGTATTACTTATTATTGACTTAATTTCTTTAATAGATATAAGTCTATTCAGACTGTTTCTTCTTGCATAAGTTTTGGTAGATTATGTCTTTCAAAGAACTGGTCCATTTCATTTAGGTTATCAAATTTGTGGGCATAAAGTTATAATAGCATTTCTTTATTATTATTCCTTATTATCCTTACAGTGTCCCTGGGATCAGTAGTGATATTCTCTCTTTCCTTTCTGATATTAGTAATTTGTATTCCCTCTTTCTTTTTAATTAGTCTGGCAAACGGCTCCTTAATTTTATTGATCTTTTCAAATAACCAGTTTTTTGTTTCATTGATTTTCTTTATTGATTTTCTGGTTTCCATTTTATTGATTTCTGCTGTAATTTTTATTATTTCTTTTATTCTTACCTTGAACTTAACTTCCTCTTTTGTTCTAGTTTCTTAAAATGGAAGCTGAGATTATTGATTTAGATGTTTTGTTTATAATACATGCATTCATTGTTATAAGTTTCTCTGTAAGCACTACTTTTGCTGCATCCCACAAGTTTTGTAAGTGTGTTTTCATTTTTATTTAGTTCAAAATATTTTTAAATTTAAGATTTCTCTTTTGACCCATGTGTTACTTTGAAGTGTGTTATTTAATTTTCATGTATTTCAAGATTTTGTAGTTATCTCTCTGTTATTGGTGCCTAGTTTAATTTCATTGTGGTCTGAAGGCAGACATTGTATGATTTCTATTCTTTTAGATTTTTAAGGTGTGTTTTATGGCCCAGAATGTGATCTATCTTAGTGAATGTTTCCTGTGAGCCTGAGAAGAATATGTACTCTGCTTTTGTTGGATAAACTAGTTTATAGATATCAATGATATCCAGTTGATTAATAGTGTCATTGAGTTAAACTGTGTCCTTACTGATTTCCTATCTGTTGGATCTACCTATTTCTGATCTAAGGTTGCTGAAGTCTCCAGCTATGATAGTGGATTCAACTATTTCTTCTTGCAGTTCTATCAGATTTTGCTCCACGTAGTTTGATGCTCTGTTGTCAGGCACATACATTTGAAGAATTGTTATGTCTTCTTGGAGAATTAACCCTTGGAGAATATAATAATTTAATCATTATATAATGCCTTTCCTTATCTCTGATAATTTCTTTTATGTTATATTGTCTCTGTCTGAAATTAACATAGATACTCCTGCTTTCTTTTGATTAATGTTAGCATATTATATCTTTCTCCATCCATTTACTTTTAATCTAGATGTGTCTTAATATTTAATGTGGGCTTCCTGTAGACAGCATGATTTTGGGTCTAGTTTTTTGATCCCCTCTGACAATCTCTGTCTTTTAAGTGGTAGGCTTAGATCATTGATGTTCAAAGTAATTAATATAATTGGATTAATATCTATCATATTTATTACTATTTTCTATTTGTAGTCCTTGTTGTTTGTTTCTTTTTTAATCTTCCATTATTTTGCTGCTTTTTGTGGTTTTAATTTTGCATTTTATATGATTATGTTCTCTTTTATTTAGCATATCAGTTATACTTCTTTTATTTTACTTTTTTTAGTAAGTGCCTTAGAGTTTGCAGCGTACATTTACAATTCATCTAAGCCTACTTTCAAATGACAGTATATATACCACTTTACAGTGGTAAGTGCGAGTTCCTTATACTAACCAAACAATCCTAATTCCTCCCTGTTGTCCATTGCATCATTGCTGTCATTCATTTCACTTATATATAAGCACACATAAGCAAATACATATTTGAATAAATTACTATTACTATTTTGAACAAACTGTTATCTGTTAGATCAATTAAGAATAAGAAAAATCAAAGTTTTCATTTTATCTTGACTTATTCCACCTTTAATGGTCTTTCTTTTTTTTTTTTTTTTTCTTTTTTTGAGAAGGAGTCTCACTCTGTCACCCAGGCTGGAGTGCAGTGGCGTGATCTCGGCTCACTGCAACCTCCACCTCCCCAGTTCAAGTGATTCTCCTGCCTCAGTCTCCCGAGTAGCTGGGACTACAGGTGCATGCCACCACGCCCGGCTAATTTTTTGTATTTTTAGTTGAGACGGGGTTCCACCATGTTAGCCAGGATGGTCTTGATCTGACCTTGTGATCCGCCTGCCTCAGCCTCCCAAAGTGCTGGTTCTTTCTTTATTTTTGTAGATCTGAGTTTCTGACCTGTATGGTTTACCTTCTCTATAAAATATTGTTTACTTACAATGTTATTTTGTATTTTGCTTATTATAAGTTTTATATTGTTGTCTAAATAGATTTTATTTGCATAAATTTACAGGGTACAAGTGCACATTTGTTACATGAATATATTGTGTAGCAGTGAAAGAAAATAGACATTTCTTGCAAAGCAGATTTACTGACAACAAATTCCTTCAATTTTTGTTTGTCTAAGAAAGTATTTCTCCTTCACTTTTGAAGGAGAATCTTAGAGGGTACAAAATTCTAGGTTGGTGGGTTTTTTCCTCTAAACTCTTTGAATATTATACTCCACTCTCTTCTTGCTTGGATGGTTTCTGAGGACAAGTCAGCTGTAATTCTTATTTTCTTTTCTCTATAGGTAAGGTATTTTTTCCCCTCTGGCTTCCTTCAGAATTTTTTTCTTCATCTTTGATTTTTCTATAGTTTGAAAATGATATGCCTAAGTGTGTTTTTTTGGCATTTATCCTGCTTCTTATTCTGTGCACTTCCTGAAGCTGTGGTTTGGTGTTTGACACTAATTTGGGGAAATTCTCAGTCATTTTTGTATCCAATATTTCTTCCATTTATTTCCCTTTCTTCTCCTTCTGATATTCTCATTACATATATGTTACACCTTTTGTAGTTGTCCCACAGTCCCTGGATGTTCTGTTTTTGTTTCTTGCAGTCTTTATTCTCTTTGCTTTTCACTTTTGATGGTTTCCAGTGATATGTCCTCAAACTCAGAGATCCTCCCCTCAGCCAGTCCAGTCTACTAGTAAGCCCATCAAAGGCATTCTTCATTCCTCTTACAGCGTTTTTGATCTCTAACATTTCTTTTTGGTCTTATCTTGGGATTTCCATTTCTCCACTCATATTGTCCATCTGTTCTTGCATGTTATCTACTTTATCCATTACAGCCCTTAGTGTATCAATTACAATTGTTTTAAATGTCTGGCCTGATGATTCCAAAATCCCTTCCAGGTCTGGTTCTGAGGCTTCCTTGGTCTATTCAAATTGTTGGGGGGTGGTTCTACCTTTTAATATGCATTGTAATTTTTTCTTGATAGTCAGACATGATGTACTGGGTAAAAGCAACTGCTATAAATAAGCTTTATTAATGTGTTGGGATAGGGAAAGTGTTCTATAGTCTTATGTTTAAGTTTCAGTCTTTCACTCAACCTATGTCTCAACTGTGAACTTCTCAAGTTTTTCTCATTTTTTTTTTCTCTCCCTTCTTAGGTGGGAGAGAATGGATGGAGTGAGCTGGAATTGGGTATTTTCCTTCTTTCACATGGAAGGTTAGAATTGACCTTCTAACCTTGGGTATGTCCCTTCCCCCAAGTCAGTTAGACTCTGACAATACTCCAGCAGGTGAGGCTCTAGTTAACTAGTTTCTCCCGAGGGTAGTCTTTGTTAAGAAGAACAGATTGCTCTGGCGTAGTTTTAAATGATTCCTTTTGCTCACCCCCTGCTGAAAGCATGTAGAGATTCTTCTCTGATATTTTCTGTGAGAATCTGACCAAGCTCCTGGAGCTGACAAATATTTGGTAGTCGCTCTAGAAAGGATTGCTCTGGAGTTTTTAACTCTCAGGCTTATTCACCCTGATTCTCTGGCAATTTGTAAATTAGAGCTCAGGTTTTCCTGCCCCAGCACTGGTCCCCACAGCGATTTCCACAGGTGAGTATCTGCTCTGGAAAACGGTGACTCCCTGCACTTGCCTGTCTGACTCTCCAATCGTGGGAATAATGTCCTTACCTCTCTTTCAGATCCTAGAAGAGTTGTTAATGTTTCGGTACGCTCAGCTTTTAACATGCTGTTAGGGCACACTGGCAACTTTCAAGCTTCTTATCTTACATGCAAAACTGAAAATCCTAACTTGCTTTTTCTGGTTTGATACGTTTGTGGTTTTAGTACTTTAAAAATGTCGGTGCACAGTATTCCGGCTTACGTGGTTTCTGATGAGAATTCAGTCGTTCTTATCTTGGTTGTTCTGTACATAATGTCTTTTTTCTCTGCCTGCTTTTATGATTTTTCTCTATCACTGTGTTTTAGTAATTGCATATCATGTTCTTAGTGTCACTATTTTTATGTTTATTCTACTTAAGGTTTTAGGGGCTTCTTTATATCTGTATAGTTTTCATCAAATTTGTAACATTTCTGACAATTTTTTGTTTAAATATTTTGACATCCTCCCCTCTGTGGCCCTGCTCCTCCAAGACCCCAAATATACATATGTTAGAATGCTCTATATCTTTCCAAAAGTCACTAAGTGTCTATTAATTTTTTCAAATGTTTTTTCTCTCTGTGATTGAGTTTGGATGGTTTCTCTTGCTGTGTTTTCAAGTCCACTGATTTTTATTTTTAGGAGAAGGACAAGTTTAATTAGTTCCTTCCAGTGAATGTTTTAAGATGAAGTTTTATATATATATATATAATTGTGTGTGTGTGTATATATATATGTGTATATATATATACACACACACATATATATACACACACACACACATATACACACACACATATATATATACACACACACACACACACACACACATATAGAAGTTCCATTTGGGCCTTTTTAAAAAGTTCTTATCTGCTAATTCCATCAATTCTGTCATTTCTTGGTCTGATTTTATTGTGTTTTTTTGTTTTGGGGCTTTTGTGTTGTTATGGGTCATACTTTCTTGGTTCATTGCATGCCTCTTAAGTTTTGGTTAGATGTTAGACATTTTAGATTTTTACATTTTTGAGTTTGGGATTTTGTTTTATTTCTGTAAAGAGTGCTGGACTTTGCTGTGGCATGTTGTTAAAACTTTTTGCACATCTGTTCTATCTGTTTATGTTCTTTATAAGCAAATTTTGGGTCAGGTATGGAGCAGCTTTTACTCTAGGGCTAATTAAGTCATTGTACTAAGACAGGACTCCTCTAAGAACTTTAACAAATAACCCTTGCCTTATGAGGTCTCTACTTTCTGGCTGGTGATAAAGCAATTTTTTCTCAACGTGAATGAACTCTGGGAAGCATTTGGCTTACTGTTTTCTAGTGGTTCTTTCCTTGGCCTCATGGAGTTTGAACACCACCCAGGTGTCGGCCGGAATTCAATGAGAGACTCCAGCAGAGTGCTCTGCAGCTCTCTGGAGATGCTCAGGTGTGCAGTTCTTCTTCTTGATACTTGGACTCACAAATTCTAGTCTCAGCCTTCTGGAACACTGAGTTCTGCCTCCTCCACTCATTATAACTGGCTGGTTCTGTTGGGGTTTCCCCTCTCTGCAGTGAAGTTACATACACTTATAACAGTTAGCTTCTATCCTATTGGCCAGAATTTAATAATGTGAAAACACCTAGGTATATAAAAGACTGAGAAATGTAGTTTTTATTTTGGGTGGGCCCAGCTCAGCTAAAACTCAGAAGGTCTAATTTTGAGAAACAAGGGAAAAACAAATACTTACAGATTAACAGCAATCTTTTACATAAAAATTTTCCACCCCCAAGTGAAAATAAGTAGCAGTTTCACTTTTTCAAAGGCTTTAGACTATTTTGTTTCCTAGAAATATATTTATTTTCATTAATAGATTATTGGGTCTGACCTCCAACTCAGATAAAACCATTGGATTCCATTTTTTATTATCCCTATGAGTTCTATCCTAAGAATATGAAATAATTCAAGATTCCATTAAGTCAGGCACAAAGTACCCTTTAATTGTATTAGTAGTCTATCATCAAAAGTCTTAAGAGTGAAAAGGAAACTACATAAATGTATAATAAAAGCCAAGAAAATGTAAAACTATTCATTCTGGGTAGGAGTTGCAGGCTTCTCTGAGTTCACAGATATTTATGTAAGATGTGCTTAGAAGACCAATATCTTTTTAAGCTTTGCATCCCATGACATATTAACAGTAAAATTTAAAAGGGACTCAGTAATCAGCAAAATGACTTATATGAGAATGTTCACAACTTGTTTCACACTAACCGAAACCTGGAAATGGTCCAGGATGGATCCATAGGCGAATGGATTAGTTGTAATATATGCATACTAGGGCATATGCATACTCATCAATAAAAAGAAACAAACTATTGATACATGCAACAACATGGATATGTCTCAAAAGCATTATGCTGGATGAAACATGTTTTATACAAAACAGTACATGCTGGCTTTACTAATATCGGTGGCTGATTCCACTAATATCAAGTTCTAGAAATAGCAAAATTAATCTATGGTGGAAAAAAGGTAAAACAGTCTCTGTGGGTGGGGGAAGGAATTGACTTGGAAGAGACATGAGGAAACTCTAAGGGGAGATGGTAATGTTTTATATCTTAATCATAGTTTTGGTTATACAGGTGTGACCATTGGTCAGAACTCAGTAACTGTACATTTCAAACTTATGCATTTGATTGATTGTTAATTTTATATCAAAAGAAGAAAATGTATATTGATATTGAACTCTAGTTAATATTATGTCTGCTGAAATACTTAGAAGGAAGTACATTTATGTCTACAATTTCCTTTAAAATGCATCAAAATAATGAGTTGATTGGAGGACAGAGGGATGGATCAAGGAAAAAGGTGATAAAGCAAGCATAGTAAAATGTTAATAGTAGAGTCTTGGTGGTGTGTATATGAGTGTTCACTGTACAAGTCTTTTAGTATTGCAGTTAAAAATTTTTATAATATATTGAGAGGAAAAAGCGAGTGTGAGGGTAGCTTTGAGGGAAATGTCCAGATAGAATTTTTAGCCAGAATAACTTCAGTAAACTAGGATGGTATTCGTCTTCTTTAAAGTGTATGACTCTTTTAGCCTGGGGGGAAAAAAGGTATAGAAAGGTTTACACAGTCAAAACCACAGTTTAATATTTCCAGATTGAGAAGGATTCTGTGTATATTTAATATTTCATATTGATGTAATGTTTAAGAGAATGTGACTTAATAGAATGATAATCTCATAACTCCAATTTGAAACATGTAAATAAGTAACTGAGATAGACTTCTGTTTTTTTTTAACTTTTATTTTAGGTTCAGGGGTACATGTGAAGGTTTGTTACATAGGTAAATTCATGTCACAGGGGTTTGTTGTACATATTATTTCATCACCATACTGGGCTTAGGTATTAAGCCCAGTTCCTAATAGTTATCTTTTATGCTTCTCCCGCTCCTCCCACCTTCCACCCTCAGGTAGATCCCAGTGTCTGTTGTTACCTTCTTTGTGTCCAAGAGTTCTCATCATTTAGTTCCCACCTATAAGTGAGAACATGCAGTATTTGGTTCTTTGTTCCTGCATTAGTTTGCTAAGGATAATGGCCTCCAGCTCCTTCCATGTTCCTGCAAAAGACATGGTCTCATTTTTTTACGGCTGCATTGTATTCCATGGTATATATGTACCACATTTTCTTTATCCAATCTGTCATTGATGGGCATTTAGGTTGATTCCATGACTTTGCTATTGTGAACAGTGCTGAAATGAATGTTCATGTGCATGTGTCTTTATAGTAGAATAATTCATATTCCTTGGGGTATATAGCCAGTTATGAGATTGCTGGTTCAAATGGTAATTCTGCTTTTAGCTCTTTGAAGAATTGGCATACTGCTTTCCACAATGGTTGAAGTAATTCACACTCCCAATAACAGTGCATAAGTATTCCTTTTCTCCACAACCTCGCCAGCATCAGTTATTTTTTGGCTTTTTAGTAATAGCCATTCTGACTGGTGTGAGATGGTATCTCATTGTGATTTTGATTTGCATTTCTCTAATGAGTGATATTGAGCTTTTTTCGTATGCTTGTTGCCTGCATGTATGTCTTCTATTGAAAAGTGTCTTTTCATGTCCTTTGCCCACTTTTTAATAGGGTTCTTTGTTTTTTTCTCATACATTTGTATAAGTTTCTTATAGATGTTGGGTTATTAGACCTTTGTCAGATGTATAGCTTGCAAATATTTTATCCCATTCTAGTTCTTTGAGGAAAGTTATTGGTAGTTTGATAGCAATAGCACTGAATCTGTACATTGCTTTGAGCAGTATGGCCATTTTAATGATATTGATTCTTCCTATCTATGAGCATCGGATGCTTTTCCATTTGTGTCTTCTCTGATTTCTTTGAGCAGTGTTTTGTAACTCTCATTGTAGACTTCTGATTTTAAACTAAAATCTTACTAAGTTTAGTTTAGTATTGGAAATTTTACAATATATAAGACTTAAATGCTCAGAAAGACTTTGTTGTTGTTGTTGAGAAAATTGAAATACATGTCCTATAAAACAAAATTAAATGTGTCAAATTTATAAACAAAATTTTAAATGTTTGAAGGTTTAAACATTTTAGCAAAATCTGTAAATATGACTAAATTGAATTTTAAAATCCCTTAAAAATAACTGATAAAATTTACTAGACTTAAAAATAGAGTAAGATTTGTAAGCTAAATTGAAAGCCTACAAATTGCATTTTTTTAAAACTGCCTTCAAGTTTTTCAAAAAGCTCATATCAATAGAAAAAAGCTTCACTACCAAAATATTTTTCAGGGAATATTTTGGATCACAGAGGTAGGCTGAAATAGCTAGCTTTCCAACAGATTTTTTAACGTTCATAGAAAATATCAACCCAATCATCAGCTAGGCTATCTTCTAAAGTATATAGAACTATATTTAATAAGCAAAATATTCCAGGACTCTTTTGAGGAGTTTAACAATATAGCTAACTTCAAAATCACTGCTACTCAATGTTAGCAAAAGTTCAGGGAGAGAAGCACTATTTACCAAATGTTGCCTAAAGTATATGCAATTCATCCATTTCTCCAAGTAACCAAAACCTTCTTCAGAATTAAGCCAGGCCATCAGAAAGCTGGTCTCCATTCTCCTTGTCCTTCCCATTTAACACCATAGAACTTCTTTTTTTGGGGGGGCAGGAATAGCCTTGTTTATTCTCTCTCTCTTTTTTTAAATTATACTTTAAGTTCTAGGGCACATGTGCACAACATGCAGGTTTGTTGCATATGTATACATGTGCCATGTTGGTGTGCTGCACCCATTAACTCGTCATTTATATTAGGTATATCTCCTAATGGTATCCCTCTCCCTTCCCCCCACCCCACAACAGGCCCCAGTGTGTGATGTTCCCCTTCCTGTGTCCAAGTGTTCTCATTGTTCAATTCCCACCTATGAGTAAGAACATGTGGTGTTTGGTTTTTTGTCCTTGTGATAGTTTGCTGAGAATGATGGTTTCCAGCTTCATCCATGTCCCTACAAAGGACATGAACTCATCCTTTTTTATGGCTGCATAGTATTCCACGATGTATATGTGCCACATTTTCTTAATCCAGACTATCGTTGATGGACATTTGGGTTGATTCCAAGTCTTTGATATTGTGAATAGTGCAGCAATAAACATATGTGTGCATGTGTCTTTACAGCAGCATGATTTAAATCCTTTGGGTATATACCCAGTAATGGGATGGCTGGGTCAAATGGTATTTCTAGTTCTAGATCCTTGAGGAATCGCCACACTGTCTCCCACAATTGTTGAACGAGTTTACCATCCCACCAACAGTGTAAAAGTGTTCCTATTTCTCCACATCCTCTCCAGCACCTGTTGTTTCCTGACTTTTTAATGATCTCCATTCTAACTGAACACCGTAGAACTTCTTTGAATAGACTTTTCTTCAAGATTGTGGCATCAACCTGCATGCATTTCATTGTGGGAAACAAATCTATGAAATTTGATGTTGGACACACTCTTGATTAACTGAGGACTCCATTCACTGCATCACACAGGGTCTTCTTGCCAGAGGCCCACAGGAGGAAATTTGTTGGGGACATAGTACCAGGAAAAGTTGTGTCTTGACTTTAATTATTTTATGAATCAGATAAATAATAATTACATCATCTTTCTCTGTATTGGCTGCTAGAAAGCTCAGAGCCACATCCATGGACTTCTACAAACTATGGTGATTCTCATGGCCCACATATTGTAGACTGATCTCTCCTTTGACTTGGCTTGACTTGACTTTTTCAACTTATTTTTATTTCACTAAATCATGTTTACTTATTTTTATCTTGTGTTATAATGTATTAATAGGTATACATAAGTATATATGCTGTAAGTCTGTAAATCACTCTTAGAATGATTAATGAAACACAGTAACTCCTAACTGTATTGTTCATCAGCAAAAGCGAAATTTCAAAACCAAAGGGAAGCAATGCAGACAGAGATGAGACAGAGGACCCTACATGACAGCTGAAAGTAGGTTTAAAAAAAAACCTATAAAAAAGATGCATTGTTTTTAATTGTCTTTTGAAAAAAGTTTGGAAGGTGGGAGGTTGAGGGAGCAGGGAATATGTGAAAATTCGATAAACTTCTCCTTTCACACAATAACAACTTATTATTCTGTGCACGTTTCATGTTTCAAAATATCTACAGAAATGCCAATTTATATTTTCTGGAGTTTGAGGTACAGACAACCTTTAGTTATTATAAATCCTATCTCTTGCTAAATTTAAATTAATTCCACATTTGCTCAGGGAGGTCAAGACCAAGTCACCGTGCTGAGTGGTCAGCATATAATCCGTTGTTTCAGTCCTCACCTGTTTTGTGCAGGAAAAATCTGTGGTAGTTCTTGCTCTTTCTATATTCAGAAGTGTTTCAATATGTTCTAAAGCACACTCATTGCTATGAGAAAAAAATTTCAGCATACATTATTTCTAGTGGACAGTCAAGGTTTTGTGTCCTGAGTAGACCACATATGTTGCATGCTGTTTGCTAAACAGACTTAACTCTGGAAAATCACAGTTATCCCCCATCAGTCCATATGCTTCCAGATGGAGATGAGTCCTCTCCCAGCCCCAGTGATGGGATATCCCTGGCCTTTAAGCCAATTAGCAAACCTGATACCCTTAGCCATAGTGATTGGTTCATATTACACAGCCAACAATACATATTGGCAAGCCTGTTGGGAAAGATAGAAAGCAAACATTCTCTCTCTTCAGCTAGATTTAATGATGTGAGAATTTAACATTTGTAGCTGCTTTAACCATCTGGAGAAAGCCTGGATCTACTGGGAGCACCACATATAGCCTGGCTTACGGCTAACCCAAAAGAGAAAGAGGGCCTTGGGAGAGAACAAAGTGACATAGTTAAAACCTGAGGCAGATAGTGCCTGAGGCTACCTTTGCCCATAAACAATTCCAGGTAATCGAGTCAATACATTTATTTTTGCTTAAACCAATTTTGAATGAGTATTTCTGCCAATAGTGTACTACCTAAAGATATCCAGAGTTAAATTTAATTTTGCCTTCTTGCCTACCATTGGCAAATAGAAAAAAAAAGTTTATTTTCTTTTTCTCTGTATCTCTTCTATCAATGTACATATACCACACTTGTGTGCATTATTTCCTTCATTCTTATATCTCCTACCCTTTCAAAAAGGTGAGCTGGAAGTATGCAATTTTTTTCTCTCAAGTAATTCTTTCTTGACAGTGATATTCAGGCAGTTATTTGAAGGCTGCTAAGAACAGGTGAGGACTTATGCATGAGCCTACTGGCTGAAAATAAAATAAAGCATGCTGAAGTCCTTCTCACATTTCTTTCTTTCTTTTTTTTTTTTTTTTTTTGAGACAAAGTCTCACTACATCACTCAGGCTGGAGCACAGTGGCACGATCATGGCTCACTGTGGCCTCGACCTTCCCGGTTCAAACGATCTCACATTTCTTAAATTGCTCTTACCAAGGCTTTAAAAGTCCACCATATGGGAGACCATGATCCAGTCTGCAGCAAGTCTAGACCCCTACAGTTCAGAGTTAGCAAAGTGTGGTCCAAGGTTCCTTGGCATCAGCATCACCTGGGGTGCCTGTGACAAAGCAGTTCACCAGCTTTCTCCCGGCCTAGAAACCCTAATCCGTAGGAGCCTGGCCTGCTAATCTCAGTTCTAATAAATTCCCCAAGTGATTCACATGCACAGTAATGTTAGAGAATTCCTACCCTAGCTTCATCCTGTCAACAGCGGCAACATGAAAATTACTTCCGTAATAGTTTTCTATCACTGTGAAAAATCCATCCCCCTCATTTATGGGTAATGTAGCTGCTTTTAAATGTAAAATTACAGTAATGGGAGAATTTTAACTGGTTGGAATTGAATGAAATGCAAGGAACACTGAAGGAATTTCAAAAACACTTTGCACCGAATCATTTATTTTGAATGTCTTTCTTTATCTAAATCAATTGTTCTTAACCTCGGCTTTATGTCAGCTTTTTCGAATGCTGCTGTCTAGGCCACATGCCAGAATGATGAATTCAGAGTCTCTAAAGATGAGACTTAGTCATTAGTGTTGGAACTATGGCTAGTCAAAGCCCATAAAGAAGACTATTTTCCTGATTCTAGAGGCAAAATTCATTATCATGAAGACACCAGACCTGAGAATAACCCCAAAGAATATAAAATTCCATTGAATGGGAGATCCTGGTCTATCTCCACTATCGTCTCCAGAATACCTCTTCACTTCTGTATACCTTTTCAAATCCAATTTTTCTGAGATTATTATGGCAGATTTCAGAGCTAATTAAGATATCAATTTCCCAAGACCATAATCACATCAGAAACAGGTTTATATTTTTAAAGATTTACTATACCCTCATCCGGTTACATTCATGTCACAGAAATATACAGTTGACCCTTGGGACTAGGATTGGGAGCACCCATCTCCCACTAAGTCAAAAATTCACATATATCTTTTGACTCTCCCAAAACTTAACTACTAATAGCCTACTGTTGAATGGAAGCCTTACCAATAGCATAGTCAATTAACACATATTTTGTATGTTATATATATTTTATACTATATTCTTAAAGTAAATTAGAGAAAAGAAAATGTTATTAAGAAAACATATTTACTATTCAGGGGTAAGGTGTGGTGGCTCATGCCTGTAATCTCAACTTTGGGAGGCCAAGGCAGGCGGATCACTTGAGGTCAGGAGTTCAAGACCACTCTGCACAACATGGTGACACCCCCTCTCTACTAAAAAAATTAGCTGGGCATGGTTGTGGACACCTGTAATCCCAGCTACTCAAGAGGCTGAGGCAGGAAAATCACTTGAACCTGGGAAGTGGAGGTTGCAGTGAGCTGAGATTGAGCCACTGCACTCCAGCCTGGGTGACAGAGACAGATTCTCTCTCTCTCTCTCTCTCTCTCTCTCTCTCTCTCTCTCTATATATATATATATATATATATATATATATATAACCCATTCATTAAGTGGAAGTGGATCATCATAGGTTTTCACCCTTATTATCTTCACATTGAGTAGGCTGAGGAGGAGGAGGGAGAGGAAGAGTTGATCTTGCTCTCTCAGAGATTGCAGAAGTGGAAGAAAATCTACATGTAAGTGGACCCACAAAATTCAACTCGTTTTGTTCAAGGTCAGCTGTACATACAGACAGTCCCTGACTTAGGATGGTTTGATGTACAATTCTCCAACTTTACAGTGGTACGAAAGCAATACACATTAAATAGCAACCTTACTTCAAGTACCCACACAACCATTCTGTTTTTCACTTTCAGTACAGTATTCAATAAATTACATTATGTATTCAACATTTTATTATAAAAGAGGCTTTTTGTTAAATTATTTTGCCCAACTGTACATTAATATAAGTGTTCTGAGCACATTTAACATAGGCTAGGCTAAGCTATAATGTTCAGTAAGTTAGGTGTATTAAATCCATTCTTGGCATGATATTTTCATCTTATGGTGGCTTTATTGGGATGTAATCCCATTGTAAGTCAATAGCATTTATATTTTTTAATTCACTATACCCACTTTAGCAAACAAAAACCAGAGGAAATGAGCCAGTTTTTCACATAGCCATTTCAAGAGGCTGAGGATGTTAGATGGATAAGATCTCTGTCAAAGACCTAATGGCTTTAATGAGCTCAGCAATGTAAAAGTATGTGGGCAAAAATTGCTCAGAATGCACTAGTTCCTTTTTCCTGATGTCAGAATACCACAGCATTATAGCAGAGCTGTGGCTTGATTAATCGATTCAGAATGATTCCTGTTGAGCAATTGTCTTTTTGAAGGGAATGCCAGTGCAATCTGCTAACAACTGTCACTTTATATTAAGTATGAATTATGCTGTATAATGGGTTCAGGTGCTCATATAAATTGACTGTCATAAAATCCTTACGTGTGATGTATCAGTAAAATCATCCATTCAGATGATGAAAACAAAGTAGTGGAATAGGACAAGACTATAAAGGTGTTATCCTTCCCACTGTTGATGAGAAAAACACGGTCCAAAATTACCACTGCTTTATTGTTCACCCAGCTCGGTAATTAGCAGTCCCCTCCACCAAAAATTTTTGGGCACAGAGATGATGTTATGAGAAAAGACAAGATAGAAAACTCTCATGCACTGTTGGTGTGGATAGATTAGAACCAATCATCGTGTATCAAAATATGTATTAAGGTGTAGTACTGCATACCCTTTGACCCAGTAATTTTCACTTCTAGGTATTTAGCCCTAGGAGATAATACCACAAGTGCAAAAAAGTTTATGCATAAGAGCCTTTATTATAGCATTGTTTAGATCAGTAAAAATTGAGAAACAACAAATGTTTATAGCAAAGTGTTGCGTATAGCAGGGGTCCCCAACCCCAGGGGCCACAGACCAATACCAGTTAGGAATGGGCTCACACAGCAGGAGGTAAGTGGCAAGCGAGCATTATGGCCTGAGCTCTGCTTCCTGTCAGATTAGTGGCAGCATTAGATTCTCATAAGAGTGACAACCCTATTGTGAACTATGCATGTGGGGAATCTAGGTTGCACACTCCTTATGAGAATCTAATGCCTGATGATCTGAAGTGGAACAGTCTCATCCCAAAACCGTCCTCTGCCGTCTTCTGGTCTGTGGAAAAATTGTCTTCCATGAAACCTGTCCCTGGTGTCAAAAAGGTTGGGGATGGTGGTAGAACATGTATATGATGGTATTATGAAAACACTAAAAATGATTAATAACTATGGTAAATGTATTCACATGGAAAGATGCTCAATACATTTAATTGACTACAAATAAAATTTATAGAACAGTATATATGGTAATGCTTCATTTGTGTAAAATTATATGCATGTATCTACATGTGAATATAAAATAATATCCAAAAGAATGGCTGTTAAAATTTTAATGGTAGAATCTAGAGTTATTTCTACTTTTTTCATTACTTTTCTCTGTTGCTTGAATTTTTATAATGAACACTCAGCAATTTTGCAAAAACAATAAAGCTATTTAAAAAATGAATATGATAAGAAACTTTATATGATTACAAATGAGGTGGAGGAATTTGAAAAGGTTCTGACGATTACACCTCCATTCAGAGATGATGATAATGACGATGATGGATGAATTGTATAATAATCTTGTATGATAGCAAAAACATTAATTTACAATTTATTAGGAGTAGCGTTAGGCATTTAGCACTGTAGAAAAAATAGTAATAAATGGACTTAAAACTGAAATTAAATAAACAAGCATGAAAGCATTTGCAAGCATATCACATGGGGAGATTGAGGCCATTCTGTGGGGGAAATACGACATGACATCTGAGAATTGCAATGTCAGAGCAACAAGCAGGGTTTTACACAATTCAGGAGAGTTTGTCTTGGTGTAGGAAGAGCTTTTGAGAGGAAATGAATGTGAGAGGTGAATTTAGAAGTGTGAGGTAGACAGCTTGTTGGAGAGGAAGTCAAGTAGAATATTTCATAGAGCCCAAAGTAAAGAAGATGAACATTTTTGCCTTGGGATTTCCAAAGAATAAATGTGAAATGTGTCTCCATTCTGTGGTCACGGCCAAAGTCTGCAGCCTAGCTCTGTCACCAGTCATACTTTCCTTCAAACGCTTTGGCAGGTACATTGTATAGAAACTACTGGAAAGAGATCCCCCATCACCAGAAAAACCACGTAAGTGAAACCTTCGGGAAGCCTCTGTTATCTCTTTCAGACCACAAAGCTATTACTGAAGGCACATCTGAAGCACTTAAAGGAATGTTTTGCATTACCATATAACAGTCTTACAAGTAGGCTGAATTTCTTTCTGCTTAAATGTTATTTTGAAGGCATCAACCATTTCATTCCGTCCCCAGCAGTCCTTTGCTAGAGCCTGAAATCCCTTTAAATATCCGTTTTTTGGGGGTATGATATTATTGTATCTCTAAACAAGGGTCAACAAAACAGCTCTTTATCAGCCAGTAACGACTCAGCATGGCTTCTTTGATTAGAGAATCAGAATAACTCCCTTATTCATAGTTTCGCCTTCTGCAGTTTCAGTTACGCATGGGCATCTGCAGTCAGAAAATATTAAATGGAAAATTCCAGAAATAAACAATTCATAAGTTTTAAATTGCATGCTGTACTGAGTAGCATGATGAAATCTCACTCTGGACCACTAGGACGTGAATCACCCCTTGGTCTAGTGGGTCCACCCTGTATATGCTACCCACCCACAAGTCACTTAGTAGCTATCTAGGTCAGTGGTTCCCAACCTTTTTAGCACTATGATCCGATTTCGTGGAAGACAATTTTTCCACACAATAGGCTTCGAGCTCCTAGGAGAATCTAATGCTGCCACTGATCTGACAGGAGGTGGAGCTCAGGCAGTAATGCTCATTTGCCTGCCACTCACCTCCTGCTGTGCAGCCTGGTTCCTAACAGACCACAGACTGGTACCGGCCCATGACCCAGGGGGTTGGGGACCCCTGGTCTAGGTGATCTGATCTAAAAGATAGTGTATATAGGGTTCAATACTATCTGCGGTTTTCGGCATCTCCTGGAGATCTTGGAACATATTTCCGTGGATAAGGCGGTCTACTAAACCAAGGAAGTGGGATACAATTAAGATATTTTGGTGGAGCTGGAGGCCAGTCCTGTACTGGGAACTAGAATGGGAGGCAAGTACAGCCAAGAGTATTTTTTATGAAATACAATCTTCTAATATATCAAATCTATTTTAATTTAATATGTATATAATCTTATTCAAATGTCAAAAATAGACAAATGAGTTTAGCAACTCAGACCTAAGCACAACACTCATCACAGGGTGTTGCTGTTTATTTCTTATATTATTATAGTTGTGATTATTTATTCTTTGCCTTCCCCTCCAATGAATAAGCTCCATGCAGGTTGGATTCCATTCATCGTGCTCACCTCTGCACCTGCCGCAGAGCGCACCTGCCACAAAGTAGGTGCTCAGTGGAATTCAATGAGTGATAGTAGAATGAATGGCAGCCTGGGCAAAAAACAGAGCAAATATTCAAGAAGTGGGAGGAGTTGGGAGAAATAAGTTGGTGGAAAGAGGGGCCCCAAGGTGGAATAACCTACTTTTGAGTTTCACCTGCCTAGTATAAACATATGTATATATTATCCTGATTTTGTAAGGAGACAGTTTCTTTCTTTCCTCTATTCTATTTTTCCTACCATGCAACTTTTATATGACAATTGAATTTTCTCTACAAAAAGCGAATGAATTGCATTTACAGAGTAGAATTCAAAAGGTAAAGGTCAAAGAAAATATGAGGCTATTTAATAATGGTGGTTCTTAACTTTTCTTTTAGATGTGTATTAGCATATGTAAGTTTTTAAAATATTCCTCTTCCTTTCTTTTCTTATTTTTTACCTCAAAATTTTGTTATAGTAACTATTTAAGTTTATTTCTTATGTGTCAATAATGTAGATATCAATTTTTGGGAATTTTTTTGTTTGTTTGTTTGTTTTGAGATGGAGTCTCACTCTGTCACCGAGACTGGCGTGCAATGGCAGGATCTTGGCTCACTGCAGCTTCCGCCTCCTGGGTTCAAGTGATTCTCCTGCCTCAGCCTCCTGAGTTGGCAGGATTACAGGCGCCCACCACCACACCCGGCTAATTTTTGTATTTTTAGTAGAGACGGTGTTTTACCATGTTGGTCAGGCTGGTCTCAAACTCCTGACCTCATGATCCGCCCGCCTTGGCCTCCCAAAGTGCTGGGATTGTAGGCATGAGCCACCGCGCCCGGCATCTATCAGTTTTTTCTACACTTCAAATACTGTTTTCCTATAGCACATCTTTATTCCCTGCTATAATACCTGTCAAATGACATGTGGGGAGGGGGGAGGTATGAGAAGGAAGCAACAACACTGTTATCCCTGTCATTAGTCACCCCTGCCCAAAATACAGACATTCATTTAATTAACAAATACTTATTAAATGCCTACTACTATATGCTCTGGCACCTGGGGACACAGCTGGGGACAAACAAAGTCCGAGAGCTAACATCCCAATCCACTTGCAGCTAGTTTTCTCAGGATTGAGATTTATTTCTTATATAAAAGTTTGCTGAAATATTGACAATTATTTACGTATAGTACAATTGGGTTTTATTTACATTTCACATTGCAGAGATTAAAACAATAAAACAAACCCCTGTCATCAGCATCACAGGCAGCAGTTGTTAGTCATCATGCACTGGATGGGAGATACTTGTTTTTTTTTTGTTTTTTTTGAGACAGGGTCTCACTCTGTCACCCAGGCTGGAGTGCAGTGGCGTGATCACAGCTCACTGCAATCTCAGCCTCCTGGGCTCAAGTGATCTCCCCTCCTCAGCCTCCTAAGTAGCTGGGACACAGGTTGTGCCACCACACCCAGCTAATTTTTTTTCTTTTTCTTTCTTTGTAGAGATGGGGTGTCTCACTAGGTTGCCGCAGCTGGTCTCAAACTCCTGGCTTCAAGTGAACCTCACACTTCAGCCTCCCAAAGTCCTGGGATTACAGGTGTGAGCCACCTCACCCAGCCACGATATGCTTTCTAACCTAAAGATGAGTAAGAGCAGAGTCTGTAGTGAATCTCCAGAGCCTCGTGGTAGAGAGTGACTTCCAGTGCTGTTTCCAAGGTGGGGGTGTTAAAGAGGATGCACCCCATGTACCAGCTCCCAGGATGCCATTCAGGGGAGAGAAGGAGATGTGGACCACATTCCTTCTTTTACGTGCCTCGTGCCTCACCCCTAGCCACAGAGTTTATCCTGAGGGCTGTAAGATCAGGGAAAAGAACAAGGTGTTCCGATTCCCTCATCTTCCCCCATTCCCACTCACAGCTTTCAACTGACTGGAAATATGAGAGCTTCACATTTGTGCCTTAAATATTCCTGATCCCTCATGCCTAGGTTTGTGTTCCCCTAGAAGCAGACCCTGAGGAAAGGCTTTGAGTTCAAGAGGGTTATTTGGGAGTGATCTCAAGAAGCATGGCTGAGGGAGGGAAGAAATCAGGCAGGAAAGGCAGGGCAGCGAGTTCCCACGCTTGCGTCTGCTGCGGAGCCAGTGCACGGTACGCCCCTCAACCTAGTCCAGCCCGGTGGTTGAGGGAGCTAGATACTGGCACCCCAGGGAAGATGGTTTCCAAACGTGAGGGCCGCAGTTCCTCCCGGCCCTGTATGCATGGGCCTGCCATTCCTCCCCATGAGAAGTGGAGTCTATTTCTCCTCTATTCATACCCAGACTAGCCTGTGACATGCTTTTATCATGAGAAGGCAGAAAATATCAGGACAACAGATGCTGGGCCCATTCTGAGACATCTAGAAGCTTCCATTTCCATGCTGTCTGGGGAGGCCAGCCGTCATCCTGTAAATAATCTGGACTCAACTACTAAAAAAATGAGACACCATGCAAAGAGAAAGAAGCCACAGGGGCCGGGCGTGGTGGCTAACACCTGTAATCCCAACACTTTGGGAGGCTGAGGCAAGTGGATCACCTGAGGTTGGGAGTTTGAGACCAGCCTAACCAACATGGAGAAACCCCGTCTCTATTAAAAAAAAAAAAATACAAAATATTAGCCAGGCATGGTGGTGCATGCTTGTAATCCCAGCTACTCGGGAGGCTGAGGCAGGAGAATCACTTGAACGCAGGAGGTGGAGGTTGTGGTGAGCCAAGATCGCACCATTGCACTCCTGCCTGGGCAACAGGGGCAAAACTCTGTCTCAAAAAAAAAAAAAAAAAAATAGAGAGAGAGAGAAAGAGGCCACAGAGAGGAACATCCAAGTGCCAGCCATG
Organism: Pongo abelii; assembly: GCF_028885655.2. Taxonomy (NCBI): domain Eukaryota; kingdom Metazoa; phylum Chordata; class Mammalia; order Primates; family Hominidae; genus Pongo; species Pongo abelii. Next base: position 11,841,994 of record NC_071990.2, read on the forward strand.
TGAAGGAAGCCTTCTTGGGCCCTCCAATCCTCTAGGGGCCAGCCGAATGCCATTGAGCACATGACCCAAGATCACAGAGACCTGAAGCCAGCTGAGCCCTGCCCAGATTTCTGACCTACAGAATCATGAGAAATACGAAACTGTTGTTGTTTTACAGAGTTACTGCACACATTACTTTTTTAGGAAGCATGGATATCCAATACATACACCAATGGTCAGTCATTGGCTGAGAGTTGCTCCCAGGGGTGTTAATTTCCTGGAAGTTCTGGCCTGCTTAATAGGTAGGCAAAGCAGCCTTCACACTACTCAGAGAAAGCCTCAGGCAGTGAAAGGAAGGTTCTCTGGCCCTTGGAGGGAGGGCTAGTGTGCACGGAGCTGGCAAAGGCATGCAGATGCAGGTGGGACCCAGACAGCCAGGGGTCTCCACTGCTTCTGATGTCAAAACGTGTTCCTTCCAATTGGCCAACTGCCCTCTCCATGTCCCAGGGCAGATTCCTGCTTCTCTAGAAACTGAAATATGGCTTCTCCCTACTCCTGATCCCTTGAGGCTTCGAATCTGCCCATTTTTTTCCTGAAACATTTAACACTTCTATGCCAGTCAGTTTAACAACAAATAAATTCTAACTCAGCATAAAGTGTATGAGGTAATGTGGAATGTGTGTGTGTGTGTGTTGGAAAAGCACAGAATCAAATATGTATATATATATACAGTCTCTTTTCTCAAACAGTTCAAAGTCTACAAAGAAACAAAAGCCAATCCAGAAGCAGTTACCATCCCACACTGTTATCAAGATAAAGTCACCCCATAAATGTGTTGCTTCATAGATAAATATAATGCTCCATCTAAGACAGAGTGCCTGCTATTTTCCTTGTTTTTCTGTTTGTGGTGATGAGGTCACCCAGAGGACTCAGTCTCTCCCCTCGTTGCCCTGGTAATGAAAAGCATGTAATTAAAAGCTGGCTGGTGAGAGCAACGAATGTGATTCTGTGACCCAAGAACAGTTTTTTCCTAAGCAAAGCTCATTAGATCACATTAAATTCACAATAGGTTTAAATTCACAAAGTGTACACTGGAATGATCAGAAGCAGGGGGTTTTAGCCAGAGAATTCCCAAAACACAGAGCAGGTTTGGAACCTGCTTCTTTGAAAACGTGAGGAACCCGAGTTGAAGTCGGCTTTTCTAGCACTTAAGGCAGGAGTGGGGTGCAGGGGGCTCCTTGCAGGGGAGCCTGATTCTGAGGCTGGAAGCTGGGATGAGGGAGGGGTAAAGAGGGATGAGGGACCATTAGCTGTCTCTGCTGAGAGGATCTACAGTGAGGGACATCTGGCAGATGACACAGTGGGGCTGGGCTGGAGATGACTTATTCCTGGATCACATTCGTGTTTAGATGATCAAGCCAAATCACAATTAGTTTAGTATTTTCTATCATCTAAACAGCTGGCTCAGGTCACCGGGCCAAAAGATGGGATATATGTGATTTTTTTTTTAAGTTTCTGAAATACCAGGGCTTTTTCATTCACTTCTGTTGCTGAGACAGTAGGCCTACCTCTTTTGTTGTAGTACAGATTGAACATTTCTAATCCAAAAATCCTAAATGCTCAAAATCCAAAACTTTGTGGCTGCTGTTATGACACCATAAGTGGAAAATTCCACACTGGACCTCACATGGCCAGCAGCAGTCAAAACCCAAGTGCACCCCCCAAGGTTATCCAGCGTCCTTAAGGGAAAAATAAAATTACCTTCAGGCTTATGTGCATAAGATGTATACAAAACATAAATGAATTTCCTGTTTAGTCTTGGGTCCCATCCCCAAGATATCTCATTATGCATATGCAAATATTCCAAAATCCAAAAAAATCCGGAAGTCAAATCCAGACGCTTTTGGTTCCAAGCATTTCGCATAAGGGATTCTCAACCTGAAATTGTTTTTAAAGAAAATTTCGAGGAGAAAAAAGCTGAGCAAATTCCACACCCCTTTAAAAAAAATGGATCCAAACTTTTCTGTTTTGACCAGTTCTCTCTAATCACCCTCCTAAATTTTCCCAGAATGAACACCCTCAAGCAACCACTGGATTTTTCCTTCACCAGATGTTTGCCCAAAGGGCAAAAAAGAAGAGTGACTAGTGAGCACAGCAGATATTGCAGCCTGCTGTCTCCAACCCAGCGGCCGTAACTCAACTTTCAAAGGGACAACTGTGGACTCCTCATGGAAGTCTGCATAGAGTAAGATGGCTTCATATCTTCCTGGGTTTGAACCTGCTTGACTTTGAGCCAGCTATTTAAACTCTCTCAGCTTTCACGTTCTCACCTGAATAAAGGGATTGATAACAATACCTGCCTCACAGAGGTGTCGTCAAAGTACTTTGCATGGTGTCTGTGACATAGTGAACAGTCGTCTAGGATGACTAGTCAATGCATCTAGTCAATGCTAGCAGTTACTATCATTATTATTAGCACTCTACACAGGCAGTGTGGGGATTAATGGCATGATGTGCTTTGAGAGGGAAATTTCTCAGTCAGCCTATTTTTTGTTTATTTGTTTGTTTAAGAGACAAGATCTCTCTCTGGAACCTGGGCTGGAATACAGTGGCACACTCATACCTCACTGCAGCCTTGAACTCCTGGGCTCAAGCGGTTCTCCCACCTCAGCTTCCTAAACAGCTAGGAATACAGGCGCACCTCACCACACCCAGCTTCAGTCAGCCTGTTCTTGATGCCTGGAGTCCCTTATTAGAGAACTTCTCTGGTTTCCTAAATATTGTTCCTTATTTAAAATGCAACTTAGGGGGAGGAGCCAAGATGGCCGAATAGGAACAGCTCCGGTCTACAGCTCCCAGCGCGAGCGACGCAGAAGACGGGTGATTTCTGCATTTCCATCTGAGGTACCGTGTTCATCTCACTAGGGAGTGCCAGACAGTGGGCGCAGGTCAGTCGGTGAGCGCACTGTGTGCCAGCCGAAGCAGGGGCGAGGCATTGCCTCACTCGGGAAGCGCAAGGGGTCAGGGAGTTCCCCTTCCAGGGGTGACAGACGGCACCTGGAAAATCGGGCCACTCCCACCCGAATACTGTGCTTTTCCGACGGGCTTAGGAAACGGTGCCCCAGGAGAGTATAGCCCGCACCTGGCTCAGAGGGTCCTACGCCCACGGAGTCTCGCTGATTGCTAGCACAGCAGTCTGAGATCAAACAGCAAGGCGGCAGCGAGGCTAGGGGAGGGGCGCCCACCATTGCCCAGGCTCGCTTAGGTAAACAAAGCAGCCTGGAAGCTTGAACTGGGTGGAGCCCACCACAGCTCAAGGAGGCCTGCCTGCCTCTGTAGGCTCCACCTCTGGGGGCAGGACACAGACAAACAAAAAGACAGCAGTAACCTCTGCAGACTTAAATGTCCCTGTCTGACAGCTGTGAGGAGAGCAGTGGTTCTCCCAGCACGCAGCTGGAGATCTGAGAACGGGCTGACTGCCTCCTCAAGTGGGTCCCTGACCCCTGACCCCCGAGCAGCCTAACTGGGAGGCACCCCCCAGCAGGGGCAGACTGACACCTCACACGGCCGGCCAGGTACTCCAACAGACCTGCAGCTGAGGGTTCTGTCTGTTAGAAGGAAAACTAACAGAAAGGACATCCACACCAAAAACCCATCTGTGCATCTCCATCATCAAAGACCAAAAGTAGATAAAACCACAAAGATGGGGAAAAAACAGAGCAGAAAAACTGGAAACCCTAAAAACCAGAGTACCTCTCCTCCTCCAAAGGAACGCATTTCCTCACCAGCAACGGAACAAAGCTGGACGGAGAATGACTTTGACGAGCTGAGAGAAGAAGGCTTCAGACGATCAAATTACTCCGAGCTACGGGAGGATATTCAAACCAAAGGCAAAGAAGTTGAAAACTTTGAAAAAAATTTAGAAGAATGTATAACTAGAATAACCAATACAGAGAAGTGCTTAAAGGAGCTGATGGAGCTGAAAACCAAGGCTCGAGAACTACGTGAAGAATGCAGAAGCCTCAGGAGCCGATGCGATCAAATGGAAGAAAGGGTATCAGCCCTGGAAGATGAAATGAATGAAATGAAGCGAGAAGGGAAGTTTAGAGAAAAAAGAATAAAAAGAAACGAGCAAAGCCTCCAAGAAATGTGGGACTATGTGAAAAGACCAAATCTACGTCTGATTGGTGTACCTGAAAGTGACGGGGAGAATGGAAACAAGTTGGAAAACACTCTGCAGGATATTATCCAGGAGAACTTCCCCAATCTAGCAAGGCAGGCCAACATTCAGATTCAGGAAATACAGAGAACGCCACAAAGATACTCCTCGAGAAGAGCAACTCCAAGACACATAATTGTCAGATTCACCAAAGTTGAAATGAAGGAAAAAATGTTAAGGGCAGCCAGAGAGAAAGGTCGGGTTACCATCAAAGGGAAGCCCATCAGACTAACAGCGGATCTCTCGGCAGAAACCCTACAAGCCAGAAGAGAGTGGGGGCCAATATTCAACATTCTTAAAGAAAAGAATTTTCAACCCAGAATTTCATATCCTGCCAAACTAAGCTTCATAAGTGAAGGAGAAATAAAATACTTTACAGACAAGCAAATGCTGAGAGATTTTGTCACCACCAGGCCTGCCCTAAAAGAGCTCCTGAAGGAAGCGCTAAACATGGAAAGGCACAACCGGTACCAGCCACTGCAAAATCATACCGAAATGTAAAGAACATCGAGACTAGGAAGAGACTGCATCAACTAACGAGCAAAATATCCAGCTAACATCATAATGACAGGATCAAATTCACACATAACAATATTAACTTTAAATGTAAATGGACTAAATGCTCCAATTAAAAGACACAGACTGGCAAACTGGATAAAGACTCAAGACCCATCAGTGTGCTGTATTCAGGAAACCCATCTCACGTGCAGAGACACACATAGGCTCAAAATAAAAGGATGGAGGAAGATCTACCAAGCAAATGGAAAACAAAAAAAGGCAGGGGTTGCAATCCTAGTCTCTGATAAAACAGACTTTAAACCAACAAAGATCAAAAGAGACAAAGAAGGCCATTACATAATGGTAAAGGGATTAATTCAACAAGAAGAGCTAACTATCCTAAATATATATGCACCCAATACAGGAGCACCCAGATTCATAAAGCAAGTCCTGAGTGACCTACAAAGAGACTTAGACTCCCACACATTAATAATGGGAGACTTTAACACCCCACTATCAACATTAGACAGATCAACGAGACAGAAAGTCAACAAGGATACCCAGGAATTGAACTCAGCTCTGCACCAAGCGGACCTAATAGACATCTACAGAACTCTCCACCCCAAATCAACAGAATATACATTTTTTTCAGCACCACACCACACCTATTCCAAAATTGACCATATACTTGGAAGTAAAGCTCTCCTCAATAAATGTAAAAGAACAGAAATTGTAACAAACTGTCTCTCAGATCACAGTGCAATCAAGCTAGAACTCAGGATTAAGAATCTCACTCAAAACCGCTCAACTACGTGGAAACTGAACAACCTGCTCCTGAATGACTACTGGGTACATAACGAAATGAAGGCAGAAATAAAGATGTTCTTTGAAACCAACGAGAACCAAGACACAACATACCAGAATCTCTGGGATGCATTCAAAGCAGTGTGTAGAGGGAAATTTATAGCACTAAACGCCCACAAGAGAAAGCAGGAAAGATCCAAAATTGACACCCTAACATCACAATTAAAAGAACTAGAAAAGCAAGAGCAAACACATTCAAAAGCTAGCAGAAGGCAAGAAATAACTAAAATCAGAGCAGAACTGAAGGAAATAGAGACACAAAAAACCCTTCAAAAAATAAATGAATCCAGGAGCTGGTTTTTTGAAAGGATCAACAAAATTGATAGACCGCTAGCAAGATTAATAAAGAAAAAAAGAGAGAAGAATCAAATAGATGCAATAAAAAATGATAAAGGGGATATCACCACCGATCCCACAGAAATACAAACTACCATCAGAGAATATTACAAACACCTCTATGCAAATAAACTAGAAAATCTAGAAGAAATGGATAAATTCCTCGACACATACACCCTCCCAAGACTAAACCAGGAAGAAGTTGAATCTCTGAATAGACCAATAACAGGAGCTGAAATTGTGGCAATAATCAATAGCTTACCAACCAAAAAAAGTCCAGGTCCAGATGGATTCACAGCCGAATTCTACCAGAGGTACAAGGAGGAACTGGTACCATTCCTTCTGAAACTATTCCAATCAATAGAAAAAGAGGGAATCCTCCCTAACTCATTTTATGAGGCCAGCATCATCCTGATACCAAAGCCTGGCAGAGACACAACAAAAAAAGAGAATTTTAGACCAATATCCTTGATGAACATTGATGCAAAAATCCTCAATAAAATACTGGCAAACAGAATCCAGCAGCACATCAAAAAGCTTATCCACCATGATCAAGTGGGCTTCATCCCTGGGATGCAAGGCTGGTTCAATATACGCAAATCAATAAATGTAATCCAGCATATAAACAGAACCAAAGACAAAAACCACATGATTATCTCAATAGATGCAGAAAAGGCCTTTGACAAAATTCAACAACCCTTCATGCTAAAAACTCTCAATAAATTAGGAATTGATGGGACATATCTCAAAATAATAAGAGCTATTTATGACAAACCCACAGCCAATATCATACTGAATGGGCAAAAACTGGAAGCATTCCCTTTGAAAACTGGCACAAGACAGGGATGCCCTCTCTCACCACTTCTATTCAACATAGTGTTGGAAGTTCTGGCCAGGGCAATTAGGCAGGAGAAGGAAATCAAGGGTATTCAATTAGGAAAAGAGGAAGTCAAATTGTCCCTGTTTGCAGATGACATGATAGTATATCTAGAAAACCCCATTGTCTCAGCCCAAAATCTCCTTAAGCTGATAAGCAACTTCAGCAAAGTCTCAGGATACAAAATCAATGTGCAAAAATCACAAGCATTCTTATACATCAATAACAGACAAACAGAGAGCCAAATCATGAGTGAACTCCCATTCACAATTGCTTCAAAGAGAATAAAATACCTAGGAATCCAACTTACAAGGGATGTGAAAGACCTCTTCAAGGAGAACTACAAACCACTGCTCAAGGAAATAAAAGAGGATACAAACAAATGGAAGAACATTCCATGCTCATGGGTAGGAAGAATCAATATCATGAAAATGGCCATCCTTCCCAAGGTAATTTACAGATTCAATGCCATCCCCATCAAGCTACCAATGACTTTCTTCACAGAATTGGAAAAAACTACTGTAAAGTTCATATGGAACCAAAAAAGAGCCCGCATCGCCAAGTCAATCCTAAGCCAAAAGAACAAAGCTGGAGGCATCACACTACCTGACTTCAAACTATACTACAAGGCTACAGTAACCAAAACAGCATGGTACTGGTACCAAAACAGAGATATAGATCAATGGAACAGAACAGAGCCGTCAGAAATAATGCCACATATCTACAAGTATCTGATCTTTGACAAACCTGACAAAAACAAGAAATGGGGAAAGGATTCCCTATTTAATAAATGGTGCTGGGAAAACTGGCTAGCCATATGTAGAAAGCTGAAACTGGATCCCTTCCTTACACCTTATACAAAAATCAATTCAAGATGGATTAAAGACTTAAATGTTAGACCTAAAACCATAGAAACCCTAGAAGAAAACCTAGGCATTACCATTCAGGACATAGGCATGGGCAAGGACTTCATGTCTAAAACACCAAAAGCAATGGCAACAAAAGCCAAAATTGACAAATGGGATCTAATTAAACTCAAGAGCTTCTGCACAGCAAAAGAAACTACCATCAGAGTGAACAGGCAACCTACAAAATGGGAGAAAATTTTCGCAACCTACTCATCTGACAAAGGGCTAATATCCAGGATCTACAATGAACTCCAACAAATTTACAAGAAAAAAACAAACAACCCCATCAAAAAGTGGGCGAAGGACATGAACAGACACTTCTCAAAAGAAGACATTTATGCAGCCAAAAAACACATGAAAAAATGCTCACCGTCACTGGCCATCAGAGAAATGCAAATCAAAACCACAATGAGATACCATCTCACACCAGTTAGAATGGCAATCATTAAAAAGTCAGGAAACAACAGGTGCTGGAGAGGATGTGGAGAAATAGGAACACTTTTACACTGTTGGTGGGACTGTAAACTAGTTCAACCCTTGTGGAAGTCAGTGTGGCGATTCCTCAGGGATCTAGAACTAGAAATTCCATTCGACCCAGCCATCCCATTACTGGGTATATACCCAAAGGACTATAAATCATGCTGCTATAAAGACACATGCACACGTATGTTTATTGCAGCATTATTCACAATAGCAAAGACTTGGAACCAACCCAAATGTCCAACAATGATAGACTGGATTAAGAAAATGTGGCACATATACACCATGGAATACTATGCAGCCATAAAAAATGATGAGTTCACGTCCTTTGTAGGGACATGGATGAAATTGGAAATCATCATTCTCAGTAAACTATCGCAAGAACAAAAAACCAAACACCGCATATTCTCACTCATAGGTGGGAATTGAACAATGAGAACACATGGACACAGGAAGGGGAACATCACACTCTGGGGACTGTTGTGGGGTGGGGGGAGGGGGGAGGGATAGCATTGGGAGATATACCTAATGCTAGATGACGAGTTGGTGGGTGCAGCGCACCAGCATGGCACATGTATACATATGTAACTTACCTGCACATTGCGCACATGTACCATAAAACCTAAAGTATAATAATAATAATAATAAAAGAAAGAAAAAAAAAAAAAAACAAAAAAAAAAAAAAAAAAAAAAATAAAATGCAACTTAGCACCTCCAGAAGTGTCTGTAGTTCTCCCTTGTCCCCATAAATGAGTTTGTTGTGTTCCAAGACGCATCCTACCATGGGCTGAGTGTCCTGGGTTTCTCAAGACATATATTTCAATGTTAGGGCATATGTACACAGGCAGTTTTGGTAGGGCCCAACCTTCTTGTATATGTCAGTGCATAAGCATGGTGTGAAACAGAGATGCTTAACCCATGGGCCCAAAAACAGGGCATTAGGAGATCTGTGAGTCCCTCGATATTAGATGCAAAATTGCCTTGGTTTCCTTGTACCTCTTTGGAACCAGGAAATCCATAGCTTTTATTGGATTCTCAAAGGGCTCTATGGTTAAAGATTCACGATCATGGGAACAGCTACCTGGAACCCCCCTCCACAGCCTCTTTCAGGTACGGTGGGTTTGCTAGGGGGCTTGGAGAGATCTTGAAGTGGTATTCCAGTCTGGGGGCAGGAAGGGATGGGTGGAGAGGCAAAGCGATGAGATCAGTGACAGTCAGATAAGCCCAAGGGCCCTGGGTGTCCTGGTGTGTCAGGGTGAGAGAGCAGACCCATACAGAGCCAAGCCAAACCCTGCTGACTCACAGCTTTCCTCTGGAAGCTGCCCTGCAGTGAGCGTGCAGATAGAGCTTCCAAGCAGCCCGACAAGGAACAAGAGCTTTCTCAGCAGGCAAGGGCGAGGCTGAGGCTAAGAGCGGAGCCTCTGGCCCTGGTACAATCCTGAGCCTCAGGGGCACTGAGTTCTAGGCCCAGCTGCCATCTGATCTCACACCAGTTCCTCCATCTACAAAGAAGGGGATTGAGGGGCTGACACTAGAGGTTCCTTAAAGTTTCCTCCGATTCTAAAAGAATGATTCTAATGATCCCATAAGCTTCCTCTTTGAGTACTTCTTACCCAGGAGGAAAATCTGGTAGATTCAGGTTTTATGAAGCCCGAAGTGTACACAATTTGGGGATAGAGTTACCAGAGAAATTCCTGATGCCCAGTTAAGTTTGAATTTCATCCAAAGAAATCAGAAAATGTTAATACATATATGTCCCAAATATCACTCATGAAATACTTACACTAAAAGGTTATGCACTATTTACCTGATTTTCACATTTAACTGTGAGTCTTGAATTTCATTTGGTAATTCTGACAACTGTAGTTGGAATGAATTCTAAGTAAGTAAAAGAATATAAAATTAGGATTACAGAATTAAATACAAATGTGAAGGTTTATTGGAATGAGAAAAGAAATCCCAGGAAGTCACTGGAGCTTTGAAGATTTAGGCCTGTTTCAGCAATTGGAACATTCTGCAACTCCTGGAACTCATAGGGATCCCCAGTAAGTGAGAGGCCTCAAGCCTCAGGTTTATAAGCATCACAGCCAATTCACATTTCCTGGGATGTTGGCGTCTTTTCTAAAGCCTTCTCTATTTATTACCCTAGTTTCATTGGTTCTCATGGCAGCCTCTCAAATTATACAATTGGGTATTTTTGTAACTCCATCTCTTCATCTCCTATTTTTTAGTCTTTTTTTTTTCTCTATTGGAGTTTGGATTTTTAGCTTTTCAATTTCATGAAAAAAAACAGATTTTAAATAATATTTATGAAACAGTATAAGCCTTTCAGTTTAGACTATTTTAGAAACATCAGATTATGTTAGTTATATGGGCAACTGGTAATTTTATTCTCTACATTTTATAAAGTCTAAAAAGAGAAACAAGGAATAATAAATTTTTCTTTCACTTAGAAGCTGCTTTAGAGAAACATTTAATTTTGACTGTAGCCTGCAGATACATCAAGATCTTTGTGTACATAAACACATATGCATATGTATATGTTTCTGAATTCTATGCAGGATTACCTTAAAGCATAACTAAGTCCTCCAAAATGATTGACCAGTAGGAAATCAGTCAAATTAGACAAAATTGTTCTGTCCTAAGCATATATTAAAATGTTTATGAGTAAAATGTATGTATATTTTAATTATCATAAATGAAGTGTCCATGGAAGATATTTTGTTATCTTCCATTTTAAATTTGAACTAGTAGGTTCAATTTTTTTCTTATTGAAAGAAAGTATTCTTGAGCACTGTTACACAGATTTCACATTATTATAGCAGATAATGGTTTTGGCCTTGAAAATTCTTGATCTCTTCCTAATGATACTAGCAATTGGCTTAAAATGTAATATGATAGAAAATTAAAGTGACTATAAAAGAAAATAAAAGTAATTTAAGATGGAAGAAAAATGCAGAACAAGATAAGCAGAAAGAAATAGAGATGAAATATCAAGAAATGAAATCTATTTTGCAATTTTTTAAAAATGGCTTGAAATAAGTTGTGTAATGTATTAATGGATTCACAGTGGTAACTGAATAAACTAGTTCGCTATTTTGGATATACCAGTTTAATAATGTCATAATTTGTGCAGCCATTTGCTTGCTTTTTCCCTCTAAAATATTTAAAGCACTCCACCTGGCTGTACGTGTATAAGCGTGTAATGATGGCGGTGGCGGTGGTGCTAGAATGTACAGCTGTGTGTCAGCATGTAGTTGTTGTGATGGTAGCGATGGTGTGTGTGTGTGTGTGTGTGTGTGTGTGTGTGTGGTAACTGTGGTAGGGCTGGTGAATACCACATAACTTCTCTAATTACTTCATGATATTCGTCTTGCTTTTTATTGCACAAATTAATAATTATAATTAAGTATTACTAAGGCTTTCTTTTTCTGAAATATTTAACAAGGAGTAGAATTATATCATCTTTAATCTTTAAATTTGCCTTTCTTTTTGAAAAGGTGATTAATTAAATGCCCAGTAGATATTTATACTATCTTAAGGTTCCCACCTTTTCTTCTTGCTTTAAATTAGCTTATTTCTTGTATAGGTAATTATCTGGGCATCTTCTATGCATGCATATGGAGTGCTTGTGATTTTTTGTTTTTAAACTGAATATACAACTGCTGATGAAATTTTTATCCATGTATACAGCTTTAGCTAGGGGAAAGTAAGTAACAAATATTGCCTCACCAAAGGTACTTCTTATTGTCTGACCCAGAGATATTCTACAGCTTAAAGTTGCTGAAAATATCCGCCTCTTCTTTTAGGACTATAATCTCTTTACTTACTACGCTGCTAATATATTTGTTCTTTCTCTGAGTGTATCTGCCCCAAGTTTGGTTATTATTTAGTTAGCCACTTGTCATTGTATGAGGTCATTGCATTTTCAAAATTCTTCTTAATTACAGTTATTCAACTTTATGTATAGCTGATTTCTGGAAATCCTGTTCTCCAACTTTGCACAATAAATCCTCATATAAATTAGCTGCATTAAGTGATGCTTCACTGAAAGGCTTATACATATATATATAGCTAAAGACAAGAATTGCGGGATACATTTTCCATCTTTTGGAAATATGCAAAAGTCTAATTTGAAGGTAACTATTTGCATGCAGAAAGATACGTTGTTTCAATAATAGCTCAAAAATAATACATTATACAGCATTTGAACACTAAAATGAACATTACATTTAGCAATAAGAGAAATCTATGTATTGGTCTTGAAAACATGCAAGGCTTTTATTGTTTGTTGTGGGAGTTTTCAGATGCAAGAAAATGTTTTTGAATGGATAAAAGCTGCTTGAAGACGTAGGAAAGAATAGTTGAATCTGACAGTTTTCGCCACCATCAGATTGGTAAAATGTTAACACTGGACCATTCCAAGTTTAAAAGGACTCTCCTACATTGCTGGTGGGAATACAACTAGGACAGTTACTTTAGAGATAATCTGACAATACCAAATCAACTTGAAGATGCTCATACTCTAGAGCCTAGCCATTTTATTCCTAAATATATGCCCTAGAGAAACTCTAGCCCTACATGCACAAGGAGACAGAATGCTCATTACAGTTATTTTTGCTATTTTTAAATAGTAAAAAATGAAATGAATACTGAAATTAGATATATAAAGACATTTAGTGTATTCATATAATGGAATGTTATAGAGCAGTTAATACAAATCAACTACATGGATTACTATAGAGAAATATCAGAAATCTAATACCGAAGACGAAAAGTAGGTTACAGAGGCTCAGCTGAGTGTGATAGCATTTATATAAAATTTAAAGCAACAAAAACAGTATTGAGGGGGCACACAAGGACTTGCAGTTAAAGTGTTAAAAATGTACAATGGGCCGGGCGCGGTGGCTCACGCCTGTAATCCCAGCACTGTGAAAGGCCAAGGCAGGCAGATCACAAGGTCAAGAGATTGAGACCATCCTGGCCAACATGGTAAGACCCTGTCTCTACTAAAAATACAAAAATTAGCTGGGTGTGGCGGCGCATGCCTGTAGTCCCAGCTACTCGGGAACCTGAGGCAGGAGAATCACTTGAACCTGGGAGGCAGAGGTTGCAGTGAGCCGAGATCGTGCCACTGAACTCCAGCCTGGTGACCTGGCGACGGAGACTCTGTCTAAAAAAATAAAAATAAAAAAAAATACAAGGGAAATAAAAACATAAAATTAAAGGATGGTGGTTATTCCTGGGGAGGAGAGGGGTGACATGGAATCAGATACATAGGGTATGTTGTCTGTGTCTGTAATATATAATTTCTTTTTTATAAAATAATACTTCAGCAAGGCAGTTCGCAGAGGGAAAAAAACTGAGATGTTCTCCTTACCATGAATGAATGTATGAATAATGAATAAATTAAAAAATAAATACAGACGAAAGCAGATGCTATTGATAAGAGACACGTAACTTCATTTCATATGCTTGATACAACACAGATAAAGATGAAGACTGCTAACCTTGCTTAAAATGATGATTCTTTATTCACCAGATTTAACCTGATGGACTGCTTTCAGTTGTGAAGGAGACAACAAAAAAGAATGACAAGCTTGGAAGTATATCATCAAGCATTATATCTAAAAGGAAAGTAATATTATTTAGGATTTTTTAAGAATTTAATTTTTTGGCATAATATTTCTCTATTAATATAGAAGCCTGTGGCTTGACTTTATCATGTCTGATTTTCAGGCATGTTTTCAGGTAATCTTTACGTCAGGAAGATGCTACCTGCCAGCTCCCAAGAGTTATTTTATCACACATCTTAATAAATACAACAGAATTATGATCACACTCCCCTCCCCGACCCCCAGTGCTATTTCTCCTCCTTTTTCCCTGCCTTGTCGTCTCACACTGCAGGCGCCCACCCAGGCATGCAAGCTGGAATCTCCAGGCTGGGGCCCTACCCACCCTTCACCTGCCCCTGGGCTGCCAACCACAGTCTTCTTGCTGATATTTGCCCCCTGTAACGTCCTCTGCTTCCACTGCTGCCTCCTTCAGGCACCAGCAGCGTTGAATTGCTGGCGGTAAAAGCCCCACTAGGCTGCCCACTAAGCTGTCATCCCGTGACGCTGCACCCATTGCTTCTCCCCGGCTCCTCCGCATGGGTCTGCCCTTCACTCCCAAGTAGAACAGGTGGCTCATGCGATGTTCTGATGTTTTGACCCTCTTGTGCCTCTTGCTCTGTCACACTGTACTGTGTCATCTGTCCCTCCTCTCTACTGGACCTGCACTCCCTGAGGACAGGAACAACGTCCAAGGGCATCTTTGTCTCATGTATAATGCATTGCATGAAATCCGACTGGGCGCTGTGGCTCACGCTTGTAATTGCAGCACTTTGGGAGGCCAAGGCGGGCAGATCACTTGAGGTCAGGAGTTCAAGACCAGCCTGGCCAACATGGTGAAACCCCCATCTCTACTAAAAATACAAAACTTAGCCAGGTGTGGTGGTGCATGCCTGTAATCCCAGCTACTCGGGAGGCTGAGGCAGGAGAATCGCTTGAACCCAGGAGGCTGAGGTTGCAGTGAGCCGAGATAGTGCCAGTGTACTCCAGCCTGGGCAACAGAATGAGACTCTGTCAAAAAAAGAAAGAAGGGAAGAAAGAAGAAAGAAGGAAGGAAGGAAGGAAGGAAGGAAAGAAAGAAAGAAAGAAAGAAAGACAGAAAGAAAGAAAGAAAGAAAGAAAGGAGAAAAAAGAGAAAAAGAGAGAGAGAGGGAGGCTGAGGCAGGAGAATTGCTTGAACCCAGGAGGCTGAGGTTGCAGTGAGCTGAGATAGTGCCACTGCACTCCAGCCTGGGCAAAAGAATGAGACTGCCAAGAAAAGAAGAAAGAGAGAAAGAGAAAGGAAGAGAGAAACAGAGAGAAAGAAAGAGAGAGAGAAAGAAAGAAAAAGAAGGAAGGAAGGTGAAAGAAGAAAGGAAAGAAAGAAAAAGAAAAAGGAAGAAAGAAAGAGAAAGGAAGGAAGGAAGGAAAGAAGGAAGGGAGGGAAAAAGAAAAGAGAAAGAAAGAAAAAGAAAGAAAGAAAGAAAAAAGAAAGAAAGAAAGAAATGCATAGTGAGTGCTCAGTAAACTGAACTGGGAAATGACGGATAATCCAGACTCGGTGCAAAGTGTTAAATTTTTTTTAAATGTTGTGCTACTGGCAAAATCCTTTAGTGATCAGATGCCCAGCCTGGTTCTAACTACATCCTCATTTTCTGTTGTCATTTTGACTCCCCATCATCTTCTGAAATGCCCTCTTTTTTCTCTCTCTTATCTACTGTCTACATTCATTTGAACTGAAGTACTCATTTCCATGTATCTGGGCTGATAAAATAATTGCAGAGATTTTTCATGCAATTAACTCACAGAGTAGACTCTAAGTACTCTGTTGGATTTTCTATAGCACCACATACTGCTAAGTCTAATTTGCAACCATACAAATCCATGACATGTTGGAATTTAAGGAGGTTCATTACCCTACAATATTTACTCTGCAAAAATGTTTGCTGGAATTGAAAAAGTAACCTCCCTCACTTCACAGAAATCACTGACTCCCTTTCTGTTGCTTCCGGGCAACCGCCAGATAAACTCCCCAACTTGCCGTGTAAAAATCTGGAATGGTGGTTGCTTAGTCTTTTCTACACATTTACAAGGGGCTACAATGAGGCAGAGAGTAAATCACACATAGATGGAGCCTGTATGTCCCACACTGGAGCTTATTTCGGTCACAATCTTCTTGCTGGGTCTTTTCCCAAGAAATCTCTCTGGAAATGGGAAGTTATGTCTGGAAGTCAGGTGGCAGAAGGCCACCTGTGTGCCTACTGTTTGGAAGTGAGGGATGGAGAAGGGTGCAGGAAAGCATATTGCATTGGCACCACCAAAATGATGCACTGTAACCTGAGGCCACACACACCACACACACACACATGCTTCTACAGGATGTATGCCAATCCTGTAGCCATGTCGCCGCCCACACTCATTCACAGGTCCTGAAAGCTAGCCCACCGCGAGGCCAGAAGGAGATGTTTTAGAAGAGAATAAAAAACTAGCATCGGGCACTGATAAGGGATGAAAAAGATGAACAGAGACTAATGATGAAATAGAATAAGGGCAGAGGAGAAACGTGTTGAGTGTGTGGGCAGAAGCACTAGGAAGGGTAGGATTGTAGAGGCACATATGGTGTACAGGGGTCCCAACACAGCCGTGGCAAGGAGATGCTCAGAGCTTCTGTGGCCAGGACACGATTGTTGCCAAAAGAGAACAGCTGCCAGGGACACTGTTGATGGAGAGGGACAGAGCGGTCCTGCAGCTCTTTGGGATAGGGAAGTAATTTCCTCACTGGGGCAGTTCTTTGTACCTAAGGGAAGTTCCGAGGTCAGTATTCTTATTTAAGAATATATTGAGGTTATTGAGATTCCATATTATTATGGAAATAACAGTTGTGACATTTAGTACTTCTGTTAAAATAATAATCAAGTCTACATATAATAATATTTTTAAAAGTTTTTATATGTACAAGTAAATTTTTTTAATCAAAGGAATTTTCTTCAAATTAGACTTTAAAATAAAAATGGAGAAATATGGGCATTAACTGCAAAGATACGAAGAAGCACTAAAATTTCAAAATCTAAAAAAAAAAAATCTTAATTTCACTTAATATTCTAGAATACACACATTCTGATCAGTTTCTGTCTACAAGAAAGCGGAATGGTTTTTGTTTTTTGTTTTTCGTTTTTTTTTTTAAATGGCGTGAGCCCGGGAGGCGGAGCTTACAGCGAGCCGAGATCGCGCCACTACACTCCAGCCTGGGATTAGTTTTTAAATGTTGACACAGGTATAATAAAAAGGTCAGCTTTTTATTACAGTTCTGTATCTGCAGAATGGTGGATGGAACCTGCATGTCTTGATATGTACACACGTCCATTCTCAATCAAGATGTATTTGCTACTGGCTCTGATTGGAGGATAGCTGTGCGCAAAGCAGAGGCCCGGGCCCTGTAGACGTCCCAAGAGAAGACACACTTCTGACATGCACTTAATACCACAATTCCCATTAAACCAGCGCACTGAACATAAAACAATCTGACCCAGAGTAACATTTTATTTTATTTTATTTTATTGAGTTACAGAGTCTCACTCTGTCACCCAGTTTGGAGTGCAGTGGTACAATCATAGCTCACTGCAGCCTTGATCTCCTGGGCTCAAGCGACCCTCCTGTAGCTGGGAGTACAGGTGCCTGCTACCATGCCTGGCTAATTTTAAATGTTGGTTTATTTTATTTTATTTTGTAAAATGGGGTCTCTCTATTTTGCCGGGGCTTGTCTTGAACTCCTGGGTTTTCCTCTCACCTTAGCTTGCAAAGTGCTGGATTACAGGTGTGAGCCACCACGCCCAGTCCTTTTTTTTAACTGGAAAGATAATTACAGCAAAGAACCATACACACGCGTATAGAGAGAAGAGGCAACTTATCCATAAACAAAGGCAGGATAAATAGGCTTGCCATTGGCATGTTACTAAGACACATTACTTTAATAGAGTAAGCTATATTTTCCCTAGAATGTTTATACTTGTGTCATAAACATGTATGTGTCACAATACTGTGAACCACTGCATCACACCCTCCAACACACTCACACACACACAGACAGAGAGAGAGGGAGAGAGAGAGAGACAGAGAGAGAATGAGTCTGTTCTCATATAGTTGTTATATTAGCCACAAGGTTAATGATAGACTTCCATGATCACATTATTCTTAATCGTCAGTGGACTGGGTAAGGGATATCCCTCCACTTCTGACATTTATTTGGCAAGCAAAATCCGGCTGCTGTTCCATGACGCACCATTCCAGCAACTCGTCAAAACTCATCTCCAGAGTGAATTATGCCCCCAGGGAGTCGAGTGAGTCACACCTTCCTCCATCATTTATTATCAGCTCCTAGATTCCTTATTTAATTCCCAGAAAGTCCAGGCTTTTTGAAATAGAATGTTGCCTTGAAATAATCAATACGAGATTAAAAAAAAAAAAAAAAAAAAAAATCAATATGAGATTAAGTTCAACTCATGAAGATTGTTCAACACAGAGACATTTGCAAAAGAAGACGATTTTCACGTGGCCGGGTGTAGTGACTCACGCCTGTAATCCCAGCACTTTGGGAGGCCGAGGCAGCGGATCACTTGAGGTCAGGAGTTCCAGTCCAGCCTGGCCAACATGGAGAAACCCTGTCTCTACTAAGAATACAAAATAGCCAGGCATGGTGGTACATGCCTGCAATCCCAGCTACTTGGGAGGCTGAGGCAGGAGAATCGTTTAAACCCTGGAGGCAGAGGTTGCAGTGAGCCAGGATCGTGCCACTGCACTCCAGCCTGGGTGACAGAGAGAGACTCCATCTCAAAAAAAAAAAAAGAAAGAAAAAGAAAAAGAAAAAAAAAGAAAAAGATTTTCACACAGCTGGAACATGTTTCTTTTAGAACATTCACAAAAGTAATATTAAGAACTACTATTAGTAAGCTGTGTTCACAAAGAAAAATATTCCGCTATATCTGCACCTAAAGTCCTGTCCATACGAGATCCAAAAAACAAGATAGGAAGGGGAGGATGAGCTATCCAGTAGTTCTCAAATTGTGGGTGCCAAGATCCCCATAACATTTTCAGAGGCTCCTCAAGGTCAAAACTGTTTGATAAGAATGTCAATATGTTACTCTGCATTGTAAATATCATTGTCCCACGAGTGTGTAGGGTGTAGTAAACATGAACTGTGACATCACAACCAGCTCAACTGACTGAATACAGAAACAGATATGAGAATCAAGCGCTCTTCTCTTAAGCCAGATATTAAAGAGATTGGTAAAAATGTAAAACAATGCCATTCTTCTTCCTCATTATTGTTGTTTGGGAAAATAAAATTATTTTGCATAAAAATATGTTATCTACATTAAAATAATGGTTTATTACTGTTATTTTAAATGAATTAAATAATAATTGAAAAGATTTCTCAGTTTTAGGCTGGGCACGGTGGCTAATGTCTATAATCCCAGCACTTCGGGAGGCCAAGGCAGGTGGATCACTGAGTTCAGAAGTTCGAGACCAGCCTGGCCAACACGGTGAAATCCTGTCTCTGCTGAAAATACAAAAATTAGCTGGGTGTGGTGGCGGATGCCTGTAATTCCAGCAACTTAGGAGGCTAAGGCAGGAGAATTCTTGAACCCAGGAGGCAGAGGTTGCAGTGAGTCGAGATCATGCACTCCAGCCTAGAAGACAGAGTGAGACTCTGTCTCAAAAAAAAAAAAGGAAGGAAAGAAGGAAGGAAGGAAAGGAGGGAGGGAGGGAGAGAGAGAAGGAAGGAAGGAAGGAAAGAAGGAAGAAAATATTTCTCAGTTTTAATTTCTAATACAATAAATATTGATAGAAACAGCCTGCATATAACAAAGCTCTCTGGGGTCGTCAATTATTTTTAAGAATGTAGGTTTCCTGAGACCAAAAAGTCTGAGGATGGCTGAACTCTACAAATGGCTGAATACATTTACTGTCAACTTGCAAGCATTCTCTCCTAAAAAATAGTGTTTCAAAAAAATGTTTTCTGTGACTCAGAGGGGAGTTTTCCATAGAGAAGCCTCTTGCCTGGCTATCATTTGGCTGCACCTGGGCTAGTTTCCATCTGACCTTATCTCTAACATCCTCTATAGCTCCCTTCAGGCAAACAAAGTAGAAGGACTTGGTGGGGGCTCGGACCCAACAGCATATTATTCTTGGAAAAGACTTGCCCTGGGTCCTGGGCCTCCTCAAAGCTTAATCAGTTTAAGCCAATGCTTCCAAAGGACCCACCTTCTCCACCTGCCTATCTAAAATTCATCATATTTGAGCTCTTCTTGGAGTACAAGCGGCCATTTGAAAATACATATCTTCTGATTGCATCGGAATTACCTGGGACATTTTTTAAATATGAAGGTTCCCAGGCCTCATACTAGACCTAAAGAATCAATAGCACAGAGCTGAAAGGAGCATGTCTGCTCTCTATGACAAGCTGCCTCCACGACTCGTGATGCACACTGTGCCCAGAGATCAAAGGAAGCTCGAGACTGGGGCAGCCCCCAGCACCTACCAGCGAAGTCAGGCCTCAGAGGGGGCCCAAGCATACAGGAGCCAGTGCAAGGAGAGGTGGGCCAGGTGCTCCAGGGCCTTGGAGAGTCTTTTCATTAGGAATAGTGACTAATAGAAGGTAAGAGGAAGAAAAGGGAGATCAAAACAGAAGAAATACCGGGTTAAGAGAGAGGTTCCAGACATGAGGGCCCAGGAGGGCTAAACTTTGAACATTTCACACCCCCAGTTTTGTTTAGAGCCAGCTCCAAGCCTTGATGTAGTGAAGACTCAGTTTAGACTCTGAATTCAGTCCAAAAGGCCAGCTCTGATGAAGACTCCGAGGAAACATAAGCAGAGAAAAAAATAGATTTTTTTATTTTTTAACTATTTTTTTTAATTTTGTGGGTACATAGTAGGTATATATATTTATGGGGTACATGAGATGTTTTGATACAACCATGCAATGTGAAATAAGCACATCCAATTACATTCTTTAATAAACAAGTTATTATTGACTCTAGTCATCCTATTGTACTATCAAATAGTAGGTTTTATTTGTTCTTTTTTTTTTTTTTTTTTCATGTGTACCCATTAACCATCCCCACCTCCCGGCTACAGAGAAAATTTTAAAACCAGAAGGAGTGATCCTATAAATATGATCTAGAATGATTACATAAATAAGCATGAAAGTGGTCACAGAAAAAGTTAGAAGATCCAAAGTCAACCACATTTTCACCTACAAAGTATGTTTGGAGGAAGAAATTCTGTGTCTGCATGTTCTCCTGGCCAGGTGGTACAGGAAGCAGGGAGCCAGAGGGAGAAGGTTCTAGGCTCTAGGCCTGGCCATTCTGCCATTACCTATTGTGGGGTACCTTATAAAACAAACAAACAAACAAAAAACCTCAGCCAGAAATAGCCTAAGAGTATGTATGCTTTACTCACTTTCTTTGCTGTTGGTGCCATGGATTAGTCAATGATGCTTTAATGCAAAATAGTGAGGTGACAGCGTGCTGGCAGTCCTCACAGCCCTCGCTCGCTCTTGGCGCCTCCTCTCCCTGGGCTCCCACTTTGGCGGCACTTGAGGAGCCCTTCAGCCCACCGCTGCACTGTAGGAGCCCCTTTCTGGGCTGGCCAAGGCCGGAGCCGGCTCCCTCAGCTTGCAGGGAGGTGTGGAGGGAGAGGCGCAAGCGGGAACCTGGGCTGCGCGCGGCGCTTCCGGGCCGGCTGGAGTTCCGGGTGGGCGTGGTCTTGGCGGGGCCCACATTCGGAGCAGCCGGCCAGCCCTGCTGGCCCCGGGCAATGAGGGGCTTAGCACCCGGGCCAGCGGCTGCAGAGAGTGTACTGGGTCCCCCAGCAGTGCCGGCCCACTGGCGCTGCGCTCAATTTCTCGCCGGGCCTTAGCTGCCTTCCCACGGGGCAGGGCTCGGGACCTGCAGCCCGCCATGCCTGAGCCTCCCACCCCCTCCGTGGGCTCCTGTGCGGCCCAAGCCTCCCCGATGAGCGCTGCCCCCTGCTCCAGGGCGCCCAGTCCCATTGACCACCCAACGGCTGAGGAGTACGGGCGCACAGCGCGGGACTGGCAAGCAGCTCCACCTGCAGCCCTGGTGCGGGATCCACTGGGTGAAGCCAGCTGGGCTCCTGAGTCTGGTGGGGAGGTGGAGAACCTTTATGTCTAGCTCAGGGATTGTAAATACACCAATCAGCACCCTGTGTCTAGCTCAGGGTTTGTGAATGCACCAATGGACACTCTGTATCTAGCTACTCTGATGGGACCTTGGAGAACCTGTATGTCTAGCTCAGGGATTGTAAATACACCAATCGGCACTCTGTATCTAGCTCAAGGTTTGTGAACACACCAATCAGCACCCTGTGTCTAGCTCAAAGTTTGTGAATGCACCAATGGACACTCTGTATCTAGCTACTCTGGTGGGGCCTTGGAGAACCTTTGTGTCCACACTCTGTATCTAGTTAATCTAGTGGGGACGTGGAGAACCTTTGTGTCTAGCTCAGGGATTGTAAACGCACCAATCAGCGCCCTGTCAAAACAGACCACTGGGCTCTACCAATCAGCAGGATGTGGGTGGGGCCAGATAAGAGAATAAAAGCAGGCTGCCCAAGCCAGCAGTGGCAACCAGCTCTGGTACCCTTCCACACAGCGAAAGCTTTGTTTTTTCGTTGTTTGCAATACATTTTGCTACTGCTCACTCTTTGGGTCCACGCTGCTCTTATGAATTGCAACACTCGCTCCAAAGGTCTGCAGCTTCACTCTTGAAGCCAGCGAGACCACCAGCCCACCGGGAGGAACGAACAACTCCAGATACACTGCCTTAATAGCTATAATACTCACCGCGAAGGTCTGCAGCTTCACTCCTGAGCCAGCGAGACCACGAACCCCCCAGAAGGAAGAAACTCCGAACACATCCGAACGTGAGAAGGAACAAACTCCAGGCGCGCCACTTTAAGAGCTGTAACACTCATGGCGAGGGTCCGTGGCTTCATTCTTGAAGTCAGTGAGACCAAGAACCCACCAACTCAGGACACAATAGTTTAAAGCAAGCAGGTTTTATATGCAAACACTTCCCCAATTTTTCAATTGTCCTTCAATTGCAAATTGTTTTCAAAGAAGGCTTTAACCTGGTAGTTCTTTCCTTGGTTCCTTCTGTTCCTGAGCATCCTGTGAACACGTAGGCTGTTCACTATTGATGATTTTTAAGCTAAAAATATTGCATTTCAGGAAAGGCCTAGTGAATTTGGGAAATATGGTAAACAAGGTAGAATCCCATTTATTGGCATAATTTTTGGATGCCAGAATACTTTCAACCTTCACTTATGATTGTTATTGCACAAACAAGACTGGGCTGCCCTAGCAAGTCTCACCCGGGTTTTGCAACATATTTACAAGTACAAATCTGTGTGGCAAAGAGTACTTTTTGTACTATGGGCAGCTTTGATAACAAGCGGAGGTAGGAGGAACTCAATTTAGCCCAATTTATAGTGCCTTCGCAAAGCTCTTGCTCTCTGCCTTAACCTTCCCCACGCTCAAGATAAGATAGAAAAAAAAAAAAAGAAATATTTACCTTGTACAGGCCTTTCAGAAGATAGACTGAGGAATTACAGAATGCCTAATGAGAAGCACAATTCTTTTCTCACTGGCTTGCTGCTAAGAAGGATCCATTGTTCATTTTGTTGGAAGATATGAGATGCTTTTGACTACATCAGATCTATTTAATAAATGACCTTTTCAGTGATTTCAGCAGTAGATACTCCTAAAGCATTATGAGACATCTTCCATAAACATTTTTTCTCCCCAAATCAGTTTTTAGAGTACTTTATGTATCTGTTAGACATCCCTAGTTTCATAAAACTATATAACATCAGTGATCCAGCTGGTTAGAACCATCAGTACTTCACTTTTGATGAATTATTTTTTAGTCCCTTTCTATTCTTTTTATCCCCCACCTCAAAGGACCTTTCGCATGATAGGTACTCAGCAGATGAAGGAATGCCCTGTATGGTAGCCTAGTTGAACGTGACATGTCAATGAAGTATTTAAGATGATTCAGAGAGCTCTCTCCGGATGACATGCTCAAGGTAGGTGAGGTCTTTGGTATAACGGAGATCTCACCCTGCATCTAATGTGGAGAAGGGTAACATGGGACCATGGAGAAGGTAACATGGGACCGTGAGGCACCAAGAGGCAGACTGCACTCCATGACCCTGCTGCCTGTTGACATGCTGGGACAAGGAGGACCTAAAAACTCCATGTTCTCGGCTGGGCGTGGTGGCTCACACCTGCAATCCCAGCACTTTGGGAGGCCGAGGCGGGCAGATCACCTGAGGTCAGGAGTTCGAGACCAGCCTGGCCAACATGGTGAAATTCCCTCTCTACTAAAAATACAAAAATTAGCCAGGCATGGTGGTGGGTGCCTGTAATCCCAGTTACTTGGGAGACTGAGGCATGAGAATGGCTTGAACCTGGGAGGTGAAGGTTGCAGTGAGCCAAGATCAAACCACCACGCTCTAGCCTGGGTGACAGAGTGAGACTCTGTCTCAAAAGAAAAATGAAAACAAAAAGCTCTCGAGATCACTCTAGAATTAGTTCTATCTTTTCCTGGATTTTTAACCTATAACATTGTTTTCTCTGAAATTGTATTTATTTCATTATGTATTCATGTTTATATTTTATAGTTTTTTTCATCCAGGCATGAATGAACTCATTTATTCAACAGATATATATATATAAAATGTACCTACCATGCTATGAGATGGAAGATCTGTTGATTTCGTAACAACTAAAAGGTATATTTGATTCATGTGGTAGTCTAGACCCATGTTTGTATCTATGCATGAGCTATTTGTTTGTTTGCATATTTATTTAGTTTTAGTTGTCTATATGAGAATTCATAATTGGCTTGAGGGCAGAAGCAGTTGTTCTACTTATCTCTGTATCATAAGATCGCGTAGATAGTAGGTGATTAATCAATGTTGAAATAATGTTAAACAAATTACACCAACTTTTTTAATGGAATTGAGACAAATTATAATTAAAAGATTTATCCCATCAGTATGAAATTCAGAGTATCAGGGAAAATCTTGCAGAAGAAATCGGGAAAGATATTAAGATGTAGTTAGTGCAAATTTAGGCTGTAAATTAGACTCTGAGCTTCCTGATAGCCAGGGTAGAAGGAAAATTTGCCAAGGTACATTGGAAACAGCGATAAGTCCTATATTTTTTATTTTATTTTATTTTATTTTATTTTATTTTATTTTATTTTTTTTGAGACAGAGTCTCGCTTTGTCGCCCAGGCTGGAGTGCAATGGCACAGTCTCAGCTCACTGCAACCTCTGCCTCCTGAGTTCAAGTGATTCTCCTGCCTCAGCCTCCCGATTAGCTGGGATTACAGGCACCCACCGCCATGCCTGGCTAATTTTTGTATTTTTAGTAGATACAGGGTTTCACCATGTTGTCCAGGCTGGTCTCATGATCCGCCTGCCTCAGCCTCCCATATTAATAGATTTTTATTATTATTTTACTACATTAGAGGCCTTTTCCATTTATAATTACACATTTTTGGGGATAATAAATATTGATTCCACAAATTACTTTTTTTTTTTTTGCATACACTGGGTACTTGTAGTAAAAAGGAAAGCATCGAATAATCTTATGAAAAAATAAAAGTTCATCTTTCTGAAAGTGAAACCTCCTTAGCCTTTTTAATTTAAAACTGATTAAATTCCTTCCCTGTTTGAGATTATAAACTTTACATATAAACTGTGCCTAAAGCAAACCAAAAGCCTACCCCAAACTCCTACCAATGAAAAATACCTAAGAAGAAGATCAAAATACCTGGAATGGTTGATTGACCCCTAGAGTAGATGTGGGCATTATGTATAAGAAATTTTCCTCCAACAGTGATGTACAGTAACTCTTGAGAAAATACACCTAGAACCATTTATGAATTCTCAAATGAGGAAAATACCTAAATATTTCAATGAACAAAGAGCTCTGGTTGCTAATTAGGAACTGACAGTAGAGGTTTTTGATTTTTTTCTCCAAGATCATTTAATGTTCAGGTGATCCTAGGGAGGTCACAAACCTTGTGAAGCCTCACTTTCTTAACCAGCAAAACAAGAATCATAATACCTGCCTCATAAGAAATCAATGCAGATCAATGAGATTATGTACATGGACAAAGTTTACAAATTGTAAAGTTATAATTTTGGTCCTATAGATTCTAGCATTGACAGCAGTTAAATTTGAGTTGGGAAGTAGTCGATTTTTTGCAACCATGCATATATGATTAGTCAAATTCATGTAAGTATGACTAATTTTATCTGCTGCTGAGACCCACTTAATTTTTTTGCTCCATAAATGGATATAATTTAAAAATGTATTGAGTTCAGTGGCTCAAATGAATCTGTATTGCAATACTTACTACACAACTTGATTTTATACTTTAAAAGCTTGTCGTCTGTAAGAAGCATGAATTCACAATGTCTTTCCATAGATTTAATACCTATTTATGTGCAATCATCATGCAGGATAGTCTTATGTGTGATGCAGTTCTACTTCTTTATCCAGCATATTCTTTTCTTGGCATTATTTACACTTGGTCTGAATAAGCACATTTAGATAGCTTAATGGTACAAGTGATTACACCATGCTTTTGAGCTTTTATGAAGAAAATTGAAGTATATAATTATACTTTTGCACAAACTGGTTTGACTGTTCTCAAAACAAAACAAAAGAAAAACCCTGACTCTACTAATTTTTCAAATGGCTGCACCAGCATGTTTAGAAGCAATCAATCAGCAACAATCACATTTCAGATAAACCTCAAGGCTAAGATGTCACCAAGGTGAATAGGAGAAAATGATCGGCTCCAGTGGACATGCAAAAACAAACTTTTTAAACGAAAGCAAAGATCACAGAGTCCCCAATCCATTCACTGGGGCTACACAGTGAAAGGATGGATGCTGGTGAGAGCTGGAGAAATGCTACAAAAGGAACCAAACTGTCCCTTCTGGTCTGCCAGGCTGGCACACAGACAGGGGAAGGGAGCAGTTGCCAACGGAGCAGAGGCACAAGTTGGGACAGAGCATGAAGGGCTTGAGAGCGTCCAGTGGCAGGAAGACAGCGAAATAAGGAACTTCCTTATCCTGACAACATCTGAACCTCCCCCACCGCTATAGGGGGAGCAAGCCCAGCAGTCATGGTATCTGAACAACGCGGGCTGTGAACCTTGGCCAAGCCACTTTCCCTCCGGAGCACCTGCTGATCTCTTTTCTTGACAACTCCCTCTGTAAGGCAGGGGGTAGATGGCCCAACAATCTCCTGAGTCCTTGTCTCATTCCTTCATTCTCTTCCAGCTAGGGAGCAAATGCTGGGATCACAAAGGTTTATTTATTTATGTATTTATTTTTTGGTATTTCATTTTCTTTAATTGCTTGTGTCCAGCAAAAATAAAAAAAAAAAACCCTATACTTCTATATGTAAAAAACCCTAACTATGGCTGGGAGCAGTGGCTCATGCCTGTAATCCTAGCACCTTGGGAGGCCGAGGTGGGTGGGTCATAGTGAAACCCCCTCTCTACTAAAAATACAAAAATTAGCCGGATGTGGTGACACACGCCTGTAATCCCAGCTACTCAGGAGGCTGAGGCAGGAGAATTGCTTGAACCTGGGAGGCAGAGGTTGCAGTGAGCCAAGATCGCACCACTGCACTCCAGCCTGGGCAACAGAGTGAAACTCGGTCTCAAAAAAAAAAAAAAAAAAACACCTAAATATGGAATATCTGTTTCTGCATGTACAAATAAAGTGTGTGACTTCTGGAGCCAGTTCCTTTCATGTGTATGAAGAGGGGCAGAGATTAGTAATAGTGCTTAAACATGCTTACAGCCTAGTGCCAGGTGTACATATTCAGATTTTTTTATTTCTTAATTTGAGTAATGCCTTTTAAGCCGCATGAGGTATTTCTTTGACAATAGCAAAACGCAAAAATGTGTATCATTTACGACGTTTCACAAAATCTCAGTCTCACCATTTATAAAGATCACCAGTTTACAAATGGCTAATAGAGATTCCCAAGAAATTACCTGACAATAAGAGTACTTACCTGTGACTCTTCAACAACATTCACGATTACAACAATATTCACTATTTTAAATTCCAGAAGTCATTGAAGTGCTAATTTTATAATAATAATACTCAGTCAAGGTATTAGTAGGGTGGTGATAACAGTACTCGTGAATATTCTATTCGTTCTTCTATTTCTTCCAGCCTCCTTGCAGTTAGACAGGGTCACATAACTGTTTCTGGCCAATGGATGTGAAAGGAAATGAAGTGTGTCACTTCCAGGCCAAGGCATGGAAAAACCTTACGCAATTCTCTAGTTCTTTAAATCTGCAAGGTTGACAGAAGTCTATGAGATAATAGAGACTTTAGATTGAAGCAACCTCCATTGCAAATCACTGCACTGGGCGGTGTTTCACAGACCCATAGTGGACATTACCGGAGTGAGAAATAAGCTTTTACTGTATTTTAAAAAACCCTGAAATTTAGGAGCTGTTATTTACTGTAGCAAGCGTAGCCTGTCCTGATACAGAGAAGAATGGGTTTCAGTTTTGAGAGCTAACTAAAAATCTAGTTAGACTCTTATACATTTCAACCTTTTAATCAAAGGCTTAGTAGCATATATCAAGAATTGGCAGACTTTTTCTACAAAGGACCAGAAAGTCAATATTTTAAGGTTGTGTAGGCCAGATAATCCCTCTCATAACTACTCCACTCTGCCATTAAAGCATGCAAGAAGCCATGATAATTCATAAAGTAATGATCATGGGTATGCTTCAATAATTTTGTATTTATGAAAACAGGTAACAAGCAGAATTTGATGCACATGCCACAGCTCACTTCTCCCTGTGATAGAGCATCACTGTTAAATGTAATAATCTTGGCCGGGCATGTTGGCTCATGCTTGTAATCCCAGCACTTTGGGAGGCCAAGGCAGGCAGATCAATTGAGGCCAGGAGTTCGGGACCAGCCTGGCCAATGTGGTGAAACCCTGTCTCTATTAAAAATACAAAAAATTGGCCAGGTGTGGTGGCAGGTCCCTGTAATCCCAGCTACTGGGAAGGCTGAGGCAGGAGAATCCCTTGAACCCGGGAGGCGGAGGTTGCAGTGAGACGAGATTGCGCCACTGCACTCCAGCCTGGGCAACAAGAGTGAAACTCTGTCTCCAAAAAAAAAAACAAAAAGTAGTAATCTTGAATACTTAGTGCTCTAGTTTCCCAGGGCTGCTGTAACAAAATGCCATTGGATTGCTTAAAACAACAAATATATATACAATATATATGTATTATATTATTAATATATTTATAATAAATTATAATGTATTTATTAAATATAATAAATATATAATTATATAATGAATATATATTATAATAAATTATAATATATAAATTTATTATATTATTAATATATTATATTTATAAATTATAATGCATTTATTAAATATATAATTATATAATAAATTTATATTATAATAAATTATAATATAAATTTATTATATTATTAATATAGAATATGATATATTGATAATATAAATTATATATAATATATAATACACACATATACATGTATAATATATAAATATACGTATTTAATTTTTCTCATACTTCTAGAGGCTGTAAGTTCAAAATCAAGGTGCTGGCAGAGTTGGTTACTTCTGGGAGTTCAGGGAGGCCGTCTGTTCCATGCCGCCAGTCTCCCTTCTGATTGTTGCCAGCCACCCTTGGCTTGTGGCATCATTACCCCAATCTCTGCCTTCTGTTTCTGTGGCCGCCTTCCCCCAGTGTCTCTCCCTTCTTCTTTACAAGGATACCACTCATGTTGCATTAAGGGTCCACCTTTTTCTCCAGGATGATTTCATCTTAACTAATTATATCTGCAACAACCCTATTTTGAAATAAGATCATATTCTGAGGTACTGTGGGTTAGGAGTACCCCAGTACTCCTATTTGTTGAACAACAAATCATTTTGGGGTACACAATTCAATTAATAATGCTTGGCTTTTTAAAAAACATATAAACATATTTCATTTAATAAGTGAACAACAATGCAAGTGAGTTTTTTTTTTAATTTCAATAGCTTTTGGGGTATATGTGGGTTTTTTGTTATGTGGATGAATTACATAGTGGTGAATTCTGAGATTTTAATGCACCAGTAACCCAAATAGTGTACATTGTATCTAATGTGCAGTTTTGATCCCTAGCCCCCCTTCCAGCCTCCCCCTTCTGAATGTCTAAAGTCCATTATATCACTCTGTATGCCTTTGCGTACTCATAGCTAAGCTCCCACTTACAGGTGAGAACATACGGTTTTCGGTTTTCGACTCCTCTGTTACACAAGTGAATTTTAAATGAGCTCATGCACCTTGGCTTTGTTCAGAGAGGTCGATTCAATTACCTTGATGACAAGATTGAATTGTCCAGGTATCTAAGAGCAATGGAAAGAAAAACTGAGTTCATAAGTAAAATAACACATAGGACTTGGTAATGCACATTTACAATTCAGTATTATTGTTCAGGCTTCTATCTTTTCTAAATCATCGATTGATGCTTTAGATGAGAAAATTAAATTTGATTTACATATTTTAAGTTATTTCTTAAAGACTGTTATTAAAGCATGGGACTGATGAAATGATTATTTCTTGGAATCTGAATGCAGGCGTCTATAACAATTTTTGGAAAAAAAACGCTATTTTCTTGGCAGGTTTTGGAACCTTAAAATGTGAAAAAGCAGCACACAGGTGAGAAATCAAACAGGTGCTTTAGACAGTACGTATGAGTAGTTCAGAGGAAGAAGAGAGCACCAGGGCCAGTAGGGCTCCTTCCTGGAGGAGGAGGCACCTGAGCTGTGCTCAGAAGGTGGCCGGGATTTGGATAGTCTAGCCAGAGAACATCTGATATGAGCAAAGGCAGGAAATGACACGTCTGTGGGGAGGATCAGAGATAGCAGGAACATGTAGGAGAAAACAGGAGTTATTATTGCTGAGTGGTTGAAACTGATATGAAAGACCTTGAATGTCAGCCTAAGAAGAGTTCAGATATTACATAGGTGAACAAGAGATTTCTGAGCAAATAATATGATCAAAGCTGTGTGGCACTATATACAAGATAAAAGAGGCAATGGATTGATGAGGGCTTATTACAATAGTCTACTCATTACAAAAAGAGGTGCTGAGCAACATGACAGAGTGATGGGGTAGCATTAAATGAGTAGGATTGGATCAAAAGAAGTTTGATGGTCTTGGTGACTGGAGTTATGAGACAGGGAAAATCATGAAGGAGAAAAAGATAACCCAATGTAGCAACAAGAGTGAGGGAAAAGAGGAAGAAGGCAGACATAAATACAAGGAAGGATCACAGGTCAAATTCCAGCTAATTACAATTAGAGTGAAGACTAATTCATCAATTCGATTTGAATTCGTCAAGATAGAATAAGGGGCCAGGTGCAGTGGCTCACTCCTGTAATCCCAGCACTTTGGGAGACTGAGGCAGGCAGATCACCTGAGCTCAGGAGTCCAAGACCAGCCTGGACAACATGGTGAAACCCCGTCTCTACCAAAAATGCAAAAATTAGCTGAGCATGGTGGCGGGTGCTTGTAATCCCAGCTTCTCAGGAGGCCGGGGTGGGAGAATCTCTTGAACCCAGGAGGCAGAGTTTGCAGTGAGGCAAGATCACGCCACTGCACTCCTGCCTGGACAAGAGCAAAACTCCATCTCAAAAGAAAAAAAAAAAAAGATAGGATAAGGTATCTATGGTTACAAATAAACACCCATATTTCAATAGCTTAACGCAACCAAGATTTATTATGTGTTCATGCTATATATCCAGTGCTTATTAGATGGGAACTCTGTTCCACTGATTCATTCAAGTAGATCCAGGATAACAGGTATTACACCACGTTGTGATGCTGCCATCTCAACATGGAGCTGCATAAGGGGAAGAAAGAGCATGTGCCACTCACATCACTCTTAACTGCATCTAGCCCATTTGCCATAACTAGTCACATAGCCCCAACCCGATTGCAAGAGAGGTAATTGGAAAATTGGTAATTTTAAAAGGTAGGGGAAGCTCATGAACTATCTGGTCGATTAGGCCTGACCTGGGGAAAGAAGAGAAATTAAAAATGGGTTGAGTAATCAGATATGAACTAAGGAAGGAGGAAAAGTTTCAAATTGTTTGAAAGCTTGGCATTGTGACATCACATTGTCCTGGACTTTCCTCCATCTGGAAGAGACAGAGGACTCATTATCTGAGAGAGAAGCCAATAGTTCTAGGACATGCTGATACTTTACCAAGGTGCAGGAAGACATGGACCCACACAGCAAGGTTTGCAGAAGCAGTAGCGAAAAAAAAAATAAAGTTTATTTTTCCTTGCCCTCTATGAAATCTATCTTATTCAATAAGCCTATACATGTAAATATCTCTGTGACACTAATACATATGTCATAGGTTGGTAAATATGATTTACATTGTAAATAAAAATTCTAATATAATATTGAATCCTTGTGAATCATTTTCATTGGTGATTGATTTGATGGGTGATTATGTTTTTAGGAATTTAAAGTGTGTATAATCAGATATCCATTAATTAAAACTATTTAATTGAGTGCCTATAGTTGAGTATCCACAGTACCCTACCAAAAATCTTTATGCTACTTTTTCAAGCCTTTTACATATGAGAGAAAGAAGCAGACAAATAACTAATCTTAAGACAGTGTGACAAGTGCTATAAAAAGAATGAAAATGGTAATATTAGATCAGAGAGTAAGGGTACATTACCTCCCCTCCGTGGAAAGATCCAGAAGCCCTCCCTAGAAGGTGATACTTAATCTGATGTTTGATGTTTTAATTTAACCATTAACCAGAATGGGTTGAAAAAGGGTGAAGATTATTCTTGGAAGCAAAGCTATTTAACCCAAAGTCACGCAACAGAAGAACCCAACTTCTCAGAGAGCTGTAAATATACCAGCTTGGGTAGTATTCAGTGGTGATGGGGAATGAGACTGGAGGTATTCAGAACATAGATAGGAAATAGACCTGTGTAACATGTTAAGGAAACTGGAGAATCTTTTAAGCCATTGAGAGTAAAAAAAAAGGATTATTGCTCTTATGTTTATATATATGTTTTAAAAATAGTATAATATTTTTTAAAAACCTTTTATATTGTCACTATCCAGAGAGGATTACTAAATATATTCTGGAGTATTTTCTTCCATTATTTACATACTTATACACTTTTTATCCTACTTCAATTTTCATATTCTACATTTTTTACTTACTATTATACTGTATCTTCCAGCATCATTGAATAATTTTTGACAACATGATTTCTAATGAGTGACCAATATTACAACAAATGACTCTACAAATTTTGTTTAGCCTTTCCTTTACTGCTAACAATTTGGGTTGTTCCAAATGCTTTGCATAAGCATCCATGTATAAAAATCTTTTTAAGTAAAAGTGCATTTTTATGGCTTTAAGATAGAGTTCAGGCTGGGTGAAGTGGCTCATGCCTGTAATCCTAGCACTTTGGGAGGCTAAGGTAGGAGGATCACTTGAGCCCAGAAGTTAGAGACCAGCCTGGGCAACATGGCAAAACTGATCTCCGCAAAAAAAAAAAAAAGGACAAAATTAGCCAGATGTGGTGGAGTACACCTGTAGTCCCGGCTACCCAGGAGGCTGAGGTGGGAGAATCGCCTGAGCCCGGGGTGAATTTGAGGCTACAGTGAGCCATGATCGCACCACTGCACTCCAGCCCAAATGACAGAGTGAGACTCTGTCTCAAAAAAAGAAGAGAAAGAAAGAAAGAGTTCATAAATTCAATTGCTATGTCAAAATGAGTAAATTCTTTTGAGACTATATTTTACTAATTTCTAAATTTAATCCACAAAAATTTTGCTTATTTACACCTTTATGTCTTGCCTCAGTAGCAGTGTAAATATTCTATTTCTTTATAGGCTTATCAGTCAGACAAATTATTTCCTTTTATTAAAAAAGCTTGTTAGATTTTTTAATAAAGTAAGTTTTTAATGGACATTTTAAGAAATAATCTTTGTTAAATAAAATTTGATTTTTTAAATAAAAGTATTTTAAAATAAAAGTCCAATGAAAAAATGTTGAGGAATGTATACAAATGCAAGGAAGAAAAATTAAATAATTTTACTTCTATTTCCTATAACTAAGGACTGGCAACTAGAGGGTTTAAAGCCCTCTAGTCTTTAAACTATCTCTCATTAAATACGTTTAACAAAATTGAGACCTTACTGGTTGTAAGTATATGTTTTGATTTTTTCATATACTATAGAGCAAGTGTTGTATGAGATCATTAATTTGTCTTCAAAATATGGCTTGTAAGGGCTGCATAACATCTTATATGAATGGGCCGTTTTAAATAACCATTCCTGTATTATCGGCTAGTTGGTTTGGTTCTAATTTTTCATCTTCGCAGTAACATCCTTGTGCATGCTTCTCATTAATTCCTTGAGATAAATTGCTAAAATGGAAATGTTGAGTAAAAAGGTTTGAACATGTTCTATGACTTTTAATTCATTTTGTAAAATGGCTTTTCAAAAAAATACTCCTGAGTGGAATGAGAGGTATTGTTTCACAACATTCAGATTTTATTCATATTTTAAATTTTCCTATTTGACAGGTAACAATTTTTTTAATTCTAATTTTATTATATATAATATTGAATAGCATTTTAGGTCTTTCTGAGCAACGTTTATTTGGTCATATTTTGAGGATTTAGTGCCTTTTTTTTTTTTTTTTTTGCTGTTCGAAGTCTTTCTCAAGACCACTAAGATTATTAACCATTTATCTGTAATAATTATTCACAGTGCTGGTTTACCCTGTACTTCAAACTGCTGAGTTATTGGATTTTACTTGTGTCTTAGTTGGCTATCATAAATCTTTGAGTAAATTTTTTAGGAAGCATACAGGGGTACTTTCTGAGCCTTTACACATACACAATATCCCTTCTGTTGCTATCATACGTGAATAACACTTTGCAGGATACAGAATTCTTACACCTCAATCTTTTCCCTCACAAATGTATAACTATTGCTGTTTGATATACAGAATAGTGGAGACAAAGTCTGAGGCTAGCCTTTGTATGTGTGATGGTTAATTTTATGTCTCAACTTGACTGGGCCACAGGGTACCCATTTATTTGGTCAACTCTTATTCTGGGTATTTCTGTGAGGGGGGTTTTGGATGCAATTAACATTTAAATCACTAAATTGACTTGTTGCAAAATCTACACTTCCTTTTGTGTGTAAGCCTTATCCAATCACTTGATGACCTGATTGGAACCCCCAAGATTTCCCTGAGTAATGGAGAGAATTCCTCCGGTGTGGTGGCCTCTAAACTGAGACATTGGTTTTTTCCTGCCTTTGGACTTGAACTAAAGTATCATCTCTTCCTGGGACTCACACCTGCCAGCCTTCAGTTCATACTGGAACTTAAACCATTGGCTCTCCTGATTCTCCAGCCCACTGACTCAATTCCTTATAATAAATCTCTTTATATACACACACACATGCACACACACACACACACACACACACACACATCCTATTGAGAACTCTAAGATAGTATGTTACCATTACCTAGGTTTTTTCTTCTGCTTTCATGCTTATATAATTTATTTTCTTTATCTGTGAAATTAAAAAAAACTTACTATTACCTAGGAATGGATTGCTTATAATCATTTTATTTGGAACTCAGAATGGTTTGAATGGGTGGGAAGTTGGAGGACCTCCTGCGTGAAATCTGTTCTCTCTGGAGTGCAGTGAGGGAGGTCATCCACTAGGAGAAAGGAGGTGCTAAATTCTGTGACTTGATGCTGCACCTTTAGAGTTCACATCTCTGTTCTCTGTTCCTGTCAACCCAGTTGTGTTGTTTACAATGCTACTTTTCTAGCTTAGTATTGGCCTTCCACTGCTTCGATTCAGATGTGGTCTAGGTTCAGTTCTCTAATCTGAACCCCTTGCCTTTTGTGTTTAGCAATGATTTTTCCTATATACTCGTGCTGCATAACAATGCTTTGATCAATGACAGACCACATATATGACTATTGTCTCATAAGATTATAATGGAGCTAAGAAATTCCTATCACCCAGTGACATCATAGCCATTATAATGTCATAACACAACACATTATTTCTATGTTTAGTATGTTTTGATGTGCACATACTTAACACTGATTACAATTGCCTATCCTATTCAGTATAGCAACATATTGTACAACATCTTTGTAGCCCAGGAGAAATAAGCTGTACCATCTAGCCTAGGTGTGTAGTAGGCTCTACCATCTAGACTTATGTAAGTACACTCTATGATGTTGCACAATGACAGAATTGCCCAATGGCATGTTTCTTAGAACATATTCCCTTCCGTTAAGTGACACATGACTGTTTTTATGCCTTTTTTACCCAGACTTGGATTTGAGCACAGGAATTATCTTGTATGCACCTTTCACTTAGTAGGCTATTAGTTATATTTGTTCTCTGATTTAAATTAAAAATAAATTGTTATATACATATATGTATATATACATATAATACAGTATTATTCAGCCTTAGAGAAAAGATAGCAGTCCTGCCATTTGGAACAACACGGATGAACATTATTACTTTAAGTGAAATAAGCTAGACACAGAAAGACAAATACTGCACGGTTTCACTTATATATGGAATCTAAAGAAAGTCAAATTCATAAAAGCAGAGTAAAATGTTGGTTGCCAAGAAATGGGAGTTGGGACAAATGTGGCGATGTTGGTCAAAGGGTATTAAGGTTTTGTTATGCACAGTGAGTAAATACTGGGAAATCTAATAGGGTACAGCATGGTGACTATAGTTAATAATAATGTATTGTATATCTGAAATTTCCCAAGAGAGTTCATCTTTAGTGTTCTCAACACACACACAAAAAAGCATAACTATGTGAGATGATGAATATGTTCATTAGTTTGATTGTCATAATCATTTCACAATGTATATGTATACCAAAACATCATGTTGTACATCTTAAATATATACAATTTTTATTTGTCAAGTATACTTTAATCAAGCTGGAAAAAAATAAATTGAAAAGGCTATCAAATTTTCTCTCACTGCAAAAACACACAGTTACATATTTTTAGATCTCCAACTCCTTTGGATCACTATTGATAATAATCAAATTCCAGTCTCAGGCTGTCCATCAGGCTTTGTCCTTTTAAAAAATTGTATATATGCAGATAGGTATATAGAATTGTCATAGGTAAAGAGACAAAATTGCACAAAAATAAAAATCTCATTGAAAAAGGTACCTATCCTAATGCAAATGTTTTCCAAATGATTTTGTCAGAGATGTAAGAGAGAACACAAGTGGTTCAATGCTACTGAAATTCCGTAGTTGAAGATTTCTGCATAATTGCCTACAGCTTCATTCAACAATAAATATTTAGTAAGACCTACTACGTTTCAGGCACTGTGGCATGTGAGACTTATCAATGGTCATACCCATGTAGATTTTTGAATTTATGGCACCAAACCCTGCTACCTGTATAATACACAATAAAAACCACATATTGCTCAATGTAATTTAGTATTCTATCATTCACAATAAAATTACTGTTTTACACAGATGACATTATGCTTCATGATCACTAGAGACTTAAGTGGCTACAATCAATATAACTCTTACATATTCAAAACACATTTTGTAGCTTATCGCCTCTCATTGTTAGGGTTGTCTTTGTAACTAATATCTCTTATGTTCTGCACAGTGTAATCCATACATAGGTATGTGCACACATCTATACATAGCCGCATTCCCTGAAAAATAACCTGGAGTCCTACATAATTCTACAGAGTATTCTGGGAGCTCCTGTTTACATACAATGCCCTATGTTCCAGAAATGTTGGTTCTTCTGGTTCTTCATATTTACTGAGCTTATTTTCTTCTATCCAATTTCCACCTCACTCCTGAGACTGTTAGGCAGCACCTAGCTGTTTCCCACCCATTTACTTTTATTCATGCATCAGTTACTCAACCAGTCAGTTAACAAATATTTCCCACAAGCCATGGACCACAAAACTGGATCTAGAGACACGTACAAGGCTTAATCTTCACTCACAAGAACATCATTGTTCAGTACCATCCAGGAAGGCTGTTCTCTTGTGTCCTGGATGCCATGGCCTGAATGTTGGTGTCCCCGCAAAATTGCTGTGCTGAAATCCAACTCCTAAGGTGATAGCATTAAGAGGTGGGGTCTTTGGGGGGAGTGATTAGGTCATGAGGGCTCTGCCCTCATTCATGGCATCAATGCCCATATAAAAGAGGCCTGAGGGAACCTACTTGTCTCTTCCACCATGTGAGCACACATAGAGGGCACCATCTATGGGGACTGGGCCCTCGCCAGACACTGAATCTTCCGGCACCTTGATCTTGAACTTCTCAGCCTCCAGAACTGTGAGGACTACATTTCTGTTGTTTATAAATTGTCCAGCCTAAATAAAGTATTTTCTTCCAGCAGCCCAAACAAACCAAAACGCTGGATATCAATGGGCCTGAAGCAATGGATGATCCAATCACTGAAAAATTGCCTTAGACGTCTATAGCAATAACTCTATGCTGTAAAGAGAGAGGAGACAGTTAATAATGAAGTTTTAATTGCTGGAATCTGAGCCTTAGGAGACAGAGGAAGAAAAGCGTGTAAAAGAAGGCAGCTGGTCTTGTGCTTGGGGAAAGAAAAGGAGAAAAAAAATCTGGCATTGCAGAAACACTTATACAAGGTAAAGCAACCTCTTAATCCTGAGGCTGGAACTCAAAAATAAACAGACAAAACATTGAGCAATACCTCAACACTCTCGTCATTCCTGTTAATAGGCTTATAATAAATCCAGCTGGACCAGCCCAAAGATTATTCTTCCAGAAAAGGCAGAGCAGAGATGAACATGGAAATAAGCCCTCTATCTTCTGATACCTCAGTCTCCACATCACTCTAAAACAACTCATGGATTAGCCTTTAAGTCCTTCCTGTAAAAGTGGTATGATTTCCATGATAACAAATGGTAAAACAATCCACCTTTGTAAAAGCAACAACAACCAAAAACAATTACAACCACCATTTTGTTAGCCTTTCATTAAAAATTTGAATTTAAGAGACTTAAAGCAAGAACAATGCTGAGAGGCTACTTGTACTCTAGTGGAAACTTGTTGGTAACAGACCCTTGTTTGACATTTCAAGTAAAGTAGCTTGAAATCAAGCTGAGGTGAGACACCACAAAAACAAAAGTCAGAAAGCTTGGAGCTTCATGGTTCCAAAAGCCAACTCAGCCTGCATCACAGTTTGGTCCTTACACTGTGAACTGTGAATTGTGTATGGACATGTAGAAGCTGGGTCAGAAATATTTTAAATCACAAGTTCTGGCTGCTTATTGGAAATATTGCTAAAGAAGTTGTATTCATCTGCTCAAGTAGTCACACCAAAATACCGTAGACTGTGTGGCTTAAGAGAAACTTATTTCTCACTGTTCTGGAGGCTGAAAGTATAAGACCAAGGTTCTGGCTGATTCAGTTTCTAGTGAGGGCTCTCTTCCTGGCTTGCAAATGGCCATCTTCTTACTGAGTTCTCACATGGCAGAGAGAGAGAAATAAGTCTTTCTATTCCTCTTCTTATAAGGCTACCAATCCTACCAGAGTAGGGCCCCACCCTTAAAACCACATTTAACCTTCATTACCTCCTAAAAGCCCTATCTCCAAATACAGTCACACTGGGGCTAGGGCTTCAACCTGTGAATTTGAGTTGGGGGGACATATATCAAGATCGACTACTCATAGATTATTTTAGCCCTGCATGTTTAATCATATTTGTAGATA
This sequence comes from Pongo abelii, assembly GCF_028885655.2. NCBI lineage: Eukaryota > Metazoa > Chordata > Mammalia > Primates > Hominidae > Pongo > Pongo abelii. The sequence goes on from NC_071990.2 coordinate 11,881,700, forward strand.
GCACTGTTGAAAAATACAGAAAAATTATGATAATGAGTTACATTTTACTTGAAATAGCTTAGAATCTTAGCAAGTCCTTTTTGATATAAATTGTGGAGGGGTCAGTCACTTAGGCCTATTTCAGAGAGAAACTTTCTAAGAAATTCTCTAAATAAGATTCTTTGGTAACAAAGTAAAATGTTACCTGACTTCTCATCCCAGTGTCTCAATTTTTTCCTAGGGCAAAATCTTTTTCCCTTGAAGACTGGAAATATTATCCATGTTGTCCTCCTGAATATTTTCAATGACTTGTGCCCTGCCAGCTCTAGCTTTTCAAGGGTCTACACTCATCATCAACAGGTAGACTGGTTTTTACAAATGTTTTTACCATAACTTCATTTCCTGTTTCAAATGTGAAATGGATCAAAAATGAGAAGAGTAGTGACATAGTAAAATTGATAGGACCCATTTCAGAATGTCATTTAGACACTCTGGGAACTATTCTTTTCTCACCATGAGGCCACTTGATGTTAATGTGAGTCGTGGGAACAATTTAAGCATTCAAAATCCTTGTAAATTTAAAGAGAAACTTTCTCATCTTAACACATTTGAAAAGAGAAAACACATAAAATATAATCGATTTGGAGTATAATTTTAAGTTCAATTATTATTGCAAACATATGTGTATAAATCAGTTCTTCACAGCCCTCCACAATTCCCCTTGGTGCATTCCTCAAAATAACAGCATCTGGGGTTTTTGTTTTGTTTTGTTTTTGCTTTTGTTTTTGTCTCAAGCTCACTTGTATTGTTATAAACATTTTCATTTTGTTGGACTGAAAGAAAGAAAACATACTTTGAGAACTATTTTTGTCATTGACAAATAAGAAAAGGGATTCAGTAAAGTAACAACCATAAAAAATCAGTATATTTTCTAAAAAAGATTTATAATAATGTCTTCTGCAATATGAAGACCCCTTTTAAAGAGTGTACTACTTATTCTGTGGTAAGAATGTTTATTTTGTAATTAAGCAGTAAACCCTTCAATGTTTTGTGAGGTGACATTTTTATAGATCTCCTTTTCAATCAAACAACTCAGAAATAATTTCCAGTTCTTTAAGACACACAAAGCAAGATCATATTTTCCATATTTTGATGTTTATAAATATCTTGAATCAGGATAAAAATTCATGACTAACTCATATCCCCAGAGTGTAGTCTTGGTTACAATACCATATACTCATCTCCACTTAAATATTTCATTATAGATGACTTGAAGTTAAAAATATATCAAATGCAAAAGGATAGAGCAAAAATTGGGAAGGGTAACTATGCAAGTCTGAAACTGGGGAGAAGTATTTGATTTGAAGAAGATGAGGATTATCTGTGAGACTACTGTAGATGCATGAAGTCTTTTTAACTTTCCTTGGAAATGGCGAGGCTCTTCTACCAGCTTTGCAGAGCTCCCAAAACTCAAGGCAATGATCCAATTTACCATTTCCTAGGTCTTGTTCTAGCCAAGACAAAAGAAAAAAAATGTGTCTAGAATGTGAATAAAGATTTAGGAATTTGGCTGGGTGCAGTGGCTCACGCCTGTAATCCCAGCACTTTGGGAGGCCAAGGCGGGTGGAGCACCTGAAGTCTGGAGTTCAAGACCAGCCTGGCCAACATGGCAGAAACACCGCCTCTACTGAAAAATACAAAAATTAGCCAGGCATGGTGGCTGGCACCTGTAATCCCAGCTACTCAGGAGGCTGAGGCCAGGAGAATTGCTTGAACCTGGGAGGCGGAGGTTGCAGTGAGCCGAGCTCATGCCACTGCACTCCAGCCTGGGCAACAGAGTGAGATTCTATCTCAAAAAAAAAAAAAAAAAAAAAGATTTAGGAATAACAAATTATAAATATAGTAAAATAGAATTGCTGAAATTCTACAGATACATGAACTCAACAGGGTGTCACCAATTATAAGCTGATTTCCAAGCTGATTTTTTGGAAACAATTTCCCACAACAATAACAATATATGTGGAATTTAAGTTTCAACCCACAAGATATATACATTGTGTTATTAACAGCAGAGCCTGATCATTATGTGTGCCATTGTTTTATGGGAAAACTAGTTTCATGTTTCAATTCCTAGATGCTTCATGAGCACCTCTTTCCATAGCCCACTTTTTAGTGAGAATAAACTCTTCCTTTTCTCCAGCCTCAAAGAAAATCCGAATCCTAAGGCATCCTTAAAACAGGATCCCAAATCTCCATAGCAGAGGAGAGATGAGACACTGAAGGAGTTTAAAGATCGGGTTTTCAACGCATGACATATAACTGTCCATTTTCAGGCTGGAAAAATGAATGGCTTTCTAGAAGGCATACTGTTCAACTCACCTTTACAACTTTCAATTGCTGTGACTGAAATAGAGTCATGAAAGACAAGATGTTGATAACATTTATAAGAGAAAGAAGAAATAAAATCCCTACTTTAAGTCTGCTTCATGTAACCAGATCTGAAAACCTCAGTGACCTCTGTGGGTTAAACTGTATTTATAATTGTGGAAATTAGACATGGTAATGGAACACTGGTTCTTCCATTTTCCAGAGGCTGTTTTAACACCACACGAGCAGGGTGTCTAATTTTTCTGACCTTTGGTTATTTTATTCTTACAAGCCATGCTGACCAAATGCCTTACTGTGTTAACTAGAATGGCTTCAGTTAAATAGCAACAGTGGAGAAAAAAAATAAATTAATGCCTCTTCTCAGCAGTGACCTGACATTACACTTCCTGTCTTTTCTAAACTCTCCTGTAAAATATATACAATATTAAAATTTAAAATCCTGACATTTATAATTCTTCTAGTAATTTGTTTCTTTCTTCTGGCAGCTTAATCACTGCGGGCCTGGATTTTCTCACTTGTAAAATAAAGGAATTATATCAGAAAATATCCGAGGGTTTTTTAAATAAAAAAGCCCATAATACTACTTAAGTTTATACTGGGACTGAACAAATATGTAAATATAATGTGGACAATGAAAGTTGGGTTTTTCACTTTTGGAGAAAAAAAGTTACAAATAAGGAAAGGGGGGAGAATAGAATGAACTGTGTGGTATGGTATTAAAACTAAAGGTATTAGTATGAATTCATGGTTTATGTATATATATGTATATATACACATATATTTACATATGTATGTAAGTGTATATATATGTGGATAGACAAAGATATATAGGTATGTGCTTATGCACAGATTAATATACAAGCATATTTCCTAGCTCTGTCTGCTGAAAAAACCTAGAAACAACGACAAACCAGCAGCAATTAGCATACCTAGAGCCAAGATATTGGTTCTAAATATGATTCTCTGATAAAAAGAATAACGACTTCTTGGAGAAATTATTGATTTAGGGCTCTGGCAGGGAAGATGTAAGATGAGCCCAGAATATCTTGTGGTGCCAAAAAATAAAGACACGTTTGAAAAATGATAGAGCCATGTCAGAAGAACAGAGGAGCCAATTTGTAAGAATTCCCAATGGCCAAAGCTGGAATAATTTGAGTGACAAAATAAATAATGATAATATCAGATTATAACCCATCAAATAAAGTAAATATCTAAAAGTCTATACTTAATCAATCAATAGGGAAGAAAAAGATACTCTTCCTTACAATGGAACTTCATTTCACAGACATAAAAGAAATGAGGGACACATAAAATGACCATTAGGCAAACACAAGAACAACCCAAGAATGATAAAATTATTGGGCAAAACCATGAAAAGAAAATGAGATGAATATTTGCATAGCGTTAAAGTATCTCCCCACAAGATATTTATTAATTAAAAAGAGAACATCCTAATTTTACTCTGGAGAAACACAGCAAACACCACCTTTATAAAGTACTGAAAGTTAACATCATCAGTTATAAGACAGCAGCATCATGTATGTCTTGGTGTGTTACACTGAGGACACAATATCACTCCTGCATTCATACCAGAAATGCATCATCTCAATCTAATGCTGAGAAAATAACAAGCAAATGCAAAATAAGGGATGGTTTACAAAATGACCCACCAGCACTCTTCAAAAGTATCAAGGCCATGAAAATACAAGGAGAGAGAAATTGTCACAGGTGAAAGGAGATTAGGAGATATGACAATTAAATGCCATATAGTCCAGGATCCAAACAGACGCTAGTGAAAAAACTGGTGAAATGTGAAGGTTTGTGAAGTAATTAATTGTGTCTCATCAATGTTGATTTTCTCCTTTCCATAATTGTGTTGTGGTTATATAGGATGTCTACGTAAGTGGAAGGTAGGTGAAGATAGACAGGAACTCTCTGGAATATTTTTGCAACTGTTTTCTAAGCCTAAATTATTTCAATTTTAAAAGCTGCAAAAAGGATTGAGTTGTAATAATTTGCAGATTTGAATCGATAATAACCTTTATTTCACAAGTAATGATTGAATGACTTCCCTCTGCTAGGCACCATACTAAGAGATCTAAAGATGCACAAGACACACACACACACACTTCCAGTTATTTTAAGCAATTCTTAATCACTAATATTAAGACAAGCATTCTTATTTTTCCAGAAATGAAAACCAAACATCTCTAATTATAATGGTGGTCTTATGACAACAAGAGTAATTAAGATTAAACATATGTCAAATTATCTATAAATTTGACGTAATTCCAACTTTAAAATCCTCACCAAATTATATAGGGCTTCATAAGTGGATTCTGAAGTTCATTTGGAAGATAAAATATGTAAGAATAGCTAAAGGAATTTTAATAACTGGCCCTAGCGAATATCAGAGCATACTTGAAATCTATAGCTATTAAAATGGTAACAGGAGCACAAGTAGACATCAATGGAACATGATGAAGGGCCAGAAACAGACTTATCTCTCTATGAGAACTTAGTAGAGGATATTGATGATAATTTCATCTAGTGAAGAAACAGTTTGCTATTCAATAAATGGTATTGGCATAATTTGAATCCTTTGGGAAAATTAATGTCATTTATTTATTCAACAGATATTTAAATGCCCACATGTTTTGGAAACAGAAATTTGATCTCTAACCAACTCCATGTACAAAAATAAATATCCAATATCATAAAGAGCTAAGTCATTTTTAATCCATAAAAAGTATTAAAAGAAAACACGGAAGAACTTTTTTTTAAATAATTTCAACTTTTATTTTAGATTTTGGGGGTTCATGTGCAGATTTCTTACCTGGGTATATTTTGTGATGCTGAGGTTTGGAGTTCAATTGATTTCATCACCCAGGTAATGAGCGTAGTATCCAACAGTTAGTTTTTCACCCCTTTCCCCTGGCCCTCCCTCCTCTATTAGTCCCCAGTGTCTATTGTTGTCATCGTTATGTCCCCAAGTACCCCGTGTTTAGCTCCCACTTATAAGTGAGAGCATGCAGTCTTTTATTTTCTTTTCCTGGCTTAGCTTGCTTAGGATAATGGCCCCCAGCTGCATCCATGTTGCTGCAAAGGACATGATTTCATTCATTTTTCATGGCTGCATAGTATTCCATGGTGTCTATTACCACATTTTCTTTATCCAGTCCACCACTGATGGGTACCTACATTGATTCCACGTTTTTGCTGTTATGAATGGTGCTGTAATGAACATATGAGTGTGTATGTCTTTTTGGTAGAACAAATTATTTTCTTTTGGAAATATACTCAGTAAAGGGAATGCTGGATAGAATGATAGTTCCATTTCAAGTTCTTTGAGAAATCTCCAAACTGCTGTTCATGGTGGCTGAATTAATTTACATTCTCATCAACAGTGTATAAGCATCCCCTTTTCTCTGCAGCCTTTCCAGCACTGTTGTTTTCTGACTTTTTAATAATAGCTAGAGGATAGTTTTTATTATCTTGAGTTGGGAAAGAGCTTTCTACCTAGCATTAAAAAATCTGCAAGGTCTAAGGAGAAAAACTGAAAAATGTAATTTCATAAAATTTTAAATGTTTACATGATAAAATATACCATAAACAAATTAGAAGATGTGGAACAGGCTGACAGCATTTTAATGTGTATAAAAGATCAATTAGAATAAAAAATAAATAAAAATTTTCTATAAATAAAAAGACAACTCAACAGAAAAATGGGGAAAGAATATAAATTGGCAATTTACCAAAAAAAAAAGGCAATGGGAAATGTATATACTCAACCCCTTAATAAAGAAATAAATACAAATTAAAACAATACTAAGATGCTTTCACCAAATTGGCAAAAATGTTTGAAGATTATTCCTACTCAGGGTTGATGACTGTATGAACATGAAACCAAAAACTCACACAGATTGTTGGTGTAGATGGGATGCGCATAACTTTTGACCAAAGAACTTAATTTCTATGAATCTGTCAAAAATACTCAAATGTGTACAAAAGAAGTATGTACAGGAAAGATCATTCGAACTGTTTGTAACAGCAAATTACTGGAAACAGCATTAATATTCCTTAAAAGGAGAACGGTTAATAAAAAGCTATAGAACATCCAGGCATTGAAATACGTTTCAGTTATTAAAAAAAGAATGAGATAGTGTTACATGTATAGATATGGAAAGATCTTCAATATATTTTGCTGTGTATGTAACAAACAAGTTGCATATCAGTTGACAGAGTATGATTACATACATATATTTGCATGCATACATAAATAGAGACAAAGGAGAATTTACATACCTTAATTTAGATTTGTTTCATATAATTCTTGGTTTGAATTTTTACATTGGGAATATATTCATTTATGATATATGGAACTAAAAATATAAAGTAAAAAATAAGCTTCGGTATGATTTAGAGCAGCTTTATGTAAATATAGCTGTTCGGTTCAACTTTTAAGATCAACCTTAAAAGGGGGAAAAAATGGGCTAAAAGTAGAATATGCAACCAAAAATATGTATTCCTTGGTTTAATCTAGGATTAAACTAACCTTAGATTTAATCTAAGATTAAATTAAGGAATAGGTTCTTTTGGTAAAGCTTGAAAATATGAATGAACACAGTTCATTGAGCTATAGGTCAGGTAAATTGATGGAAGGCATATCTATATAATTTTATGTTGGAAGGCAAAATAGGGAGGAAGAGGCCAGTGGTCCACACAGCTCCCATTAATAGCCTAGCTGTTCACATGGTATGTTCTGTGGACTCACGCAACCACACTCCTAGAGTTCACTAAATTGGAACGGTAAAAGCAAAACAAATTTAATTATGTGAATTCATTTCTTGTACACATGGAAGTAAATATTAGACTAAATTAAGAAGCAAGGTATCAGTTCTACAAAGCCAGGTGTAAATAAACTATTAAGTAACATGAAAATTAGAGAGTAAGACTACAGAACCAACACAAAACTAGAGGAAATACTTGAGAAGCAGTGAATGATGATGAAGCTATGATCACACCATTTAAAAGCAACCCTTTGAATTCCATAAGAAAACCCATGGGGGGAAATCTAAAAACAGAATTCTCCAGCCATCCACCCATTGCTCAATCCAGAAATCGGGGATCGTATTTTCTATTTCCCTTCCCTCTCCCTCACATCTTATCCATTAATTCAACTTCCAAAACATCTCTCAAATCATTCTACTGAGTTCTACCTTCCATGCTTGGTTCCACCACTGACACATCTCACCAGGACAACCACAATGACCTCCCAACCTTCTCTCAGCCTTCACTTCTTTCCCTACAGCCCATCCACATAACAACCACAGCGATCTTTAAGGGAATTCTGCTGCCTTGACCCTTAAGACAGCAGTTCTCGCCCAGACACACTCTCATTCTCTACCTTCTTCGGAAGTTGCTCTCCTTACTTACCAAGCCAGTGCTGCTTCCTTTCTCTGTCCGCTTCCCTCCTCAGAGACTTCATGCTCACTTTCCCCAAATTTTTACTGCATTGATTCCTCCTCATCATTCATGCCTCAATTTAAATATTTATCAGTGACTGCTTCCCTGATCACACAATCTAAAATAGCCCCATTTCCATCATTTTGATCTCTGATCTTTTCCTTTATAGCACTTACAGACATGTATAATTATATATTCACTTGAGTGTATGCTTGTTTAATGACCCCTCCCCCAACCCCCACTTTCCCGTATAGACTGAAGGGAGGCAGGAACTGTGCCTGTCTCGTCTACTATGACATTCCCAGTGCTGAGCCTTGTATCTGGCATACAGTAGGTGCTCAATGAATGAATAAGCAAACAAGCCAGAATAATCGGACCCAGAAATATGCTGAAGGGATATAAATGCTTAGCAAGAAGAAAGTTAGTAGGAAGAACTATTATTTGTGTGATTTCAAGATATAAATGATGATATAGGGATAGATATAGGGCCCTTTCGGGAAGCCAAATGGCTGCACAAACAGTGTGGTAGGAACACAATGTGGCCACTGCGTCTGCGCTGCACTGATTGGATCTAAGGATAATTTTGTAAACGCACCCATGGTGATTAGCAATTGGCTTATACTGAATAAACTCATGACAGATTTATGTGTGCACTGCAATGCCAACTTATTAATTCATAATAAAAAATATAACTATTAAGTCAACGTGCAGCTCAATCACCCCCTATAGGAGAGAGACAGATAGCTAAATTATACCCAAATGATTAACTGCTCAGAAAAGATTCCTGGTCATAAATTACTATGCAGCTGAGATACCATCACCTTAGTCTAAGCTACCGTTGTCTTATGTCTGGATTCTTGCAACAGCCTCCTGACGGTTCTCTGCACTCCCCGCCTCTGAAATCCGTAAAGCACCCAGCAGCAAAAGTGTTCCTTTTAAAACACAAATCCAATCAGGTCTCTCCTCTATTCAAAACCCTTCAGTAGCTCCCCATTATATGAGAAGGAACTCCAGCCCTGACTTGTGGTTTATAAGGTTTCGTATGATCGGGACCCTGCCTCCTCTCCAGCCTCATCAAGTGCCCCTCTCCCCAGCACTCCAGACTCTCCAACACAGAGGTGTGCATTCAGATTTGAGAGTCTGACTATACAAATGGGCAATGGCTAGACCATAAATAAAAACAGAATTCTGACCCCCAACCTGCAGCAACCAGCCCAGGAAGCCAGCCCATTATCCAGAGGAACCAACCCAGGAAGCCAGCCTTCTCTCTAGAAGCCAGATTTGTAGGAAGCCAGACCACTGTCTCTAGCAACTGATCCAGGAAGACAAAAAAAGAACCCCTCAATAACAGGACCGAAGTGGCCAGGACTTGACTGATGAGTAACCGACAGCTTCCCTAATTTTTGGCCCTACTTCCAACAGATGAACAACCAGAGAAAGCCAAGTATGCACCTGATGCCCCACTTCCAGTGAGCCGCCTACAGCTTCCCACGCCAATAGCTTCCAATCAGCACACTTTCGGAGCCTTCCCTTTTCTCCACTATGAAAGCGTCCCCACTCCTCTGACTGCCTTTGAGCCTCTGCCAAAACTCAAGTGATGGTAGCTGACTCCCTGCTACCGCAAGCTTGGAATAAACAGCCTTCACTTTTCTCATCTGCTTTGTTTTCGTTTGTTTCCACAAGATCCTTCACAGTGAGAAGCTGCTTCCTCCCTTGGAGCCTTTCTAACCCTGCACCCTCTGCCTGGAATGCTTCCTCCACCCTCCACGTGGTCAAACCTCTCCCTGTTTTCCAGATTTCAACTTGTGAATTGAAGACACCTTCTCTAACCACTCTGTAACCACTCCCTTCTCAGCCTCTTTTTTGGTTCCCTTACAGTGCTTGCCACAACTTGCAATCATTTCTTTTATTTTTTTGGTTTGCCCCTTTTCTACCTATCACCCCCACTAGAATGAAAGCTTCATGAGGGCAGGGCTTCACTTCTGTTTAATCTAATCCTGAGGACCTAGAATAGAACCTTACAAACAGCAGGTGCTGCAGAAATATGTTGAAAGATTGACAGGGTGAATAAATGATTGCATGCCTAAGGTAAATGCAGACTCAGTGGAAAAAACAATTGTGGCCAGCAACCCATTGAAAAAACCGGATTTTGAATGAGTCCACAGTGCTGCAGATTTGCTCATCTCCTTGGTGGACCAGGCACAGGGTTGGGAGTTGGCTTCCTGTTGATCCCCCGTGATATACAACGCTCCACATCAGAGCAGTGGATGATGAAAAGACATGGCCCCAGGATGCAGGGCTGAGTCTCAAAGTCTCACAAAGTCTCCCAACTCTGAGCATTTGGGTTACACAAGTTCTCTGGCCATCAAATATTAGCCCTCCAGGCCTTCCCAGAATCCAGACCTCAATGTCAGCTTCATCTATCCAAGCTGCTGAGAGAAGAGGTGGAATTTCACGGCTTAATAAGCCACAGGCCTTGTCCTTGAAGGACTTATCAAATCTAATCATTGGCCACAATTTCTTTGCAGCCAAGTGCATCAGTCAGGGCTCACCAGAGAAACAGAACCAACAGGATATACATTAAGAGATTTAATTTCAGGAATTGCCTCACACAATTGGGAGGGTTGGCAGGTTTAAAATATGCAGGGCAGACCCAAATGTTGGAAACTCAGAATTTCTGTGTTAGAGTCTTAGGCAGAAATCCTTCCTCTCTAGGAAGCCTCATTTTTCCTCTTCAGGCCTTCAACCAATTAGGTAAGGCCCACCCATGTTACTGAGAGCAATCTCCTTTACAGAGTCACCTGATTGTAGATATTAACCACATCTACAAAATAATTTTCATAGGCCGGGTGTGGTGGTTCATGCCTGTAATCCCAGCACTTTGGGAGGCAGAGGAGGGCAGATCACCTGAGGTCAGTTGTTCGAGACCAGCCTGGCCAACATGGTGAAACCCCATCTCCACTAAAAGTACAAGAAAAAAAAATTAGCTGGGTGTGGTGGAGCACACCTGTAATCCCAGCTACTCGGGAGGCTGGTTCAAGAATCGGTTGAACCTAGGAGGCGGAGATTGCAGTGAGCCGAGATCACGACATTGCACTCCAGCCTGGGCGACAAGAGTGAAACTCCATCTCAAAATAATAATAATTTTCATAGAAGGATCTAGATTAGTGTTTGCCCCAAAAGCTAGGCACTATAGCCTAGCCAAGTAGACACATAAAATTGATCATCACATCAAGGTTTCAATGTTAAATCCCTCATTTTTTTAAATGAGTCAGATTATGACATTCTTTGTTTAACACCCTCTGGGGCTGGCCATCACTCTCAGTTTAAATTTCCAGTCCCCTATCATGACTGGAAATGGCACAGCCTGATGTGACTCAGAAGGCACCTCTCTGGCCTGATCTCCTGCTGCCCTACTTGTCACTATTCTACAGGGAGCACCTCAGCTGTTCCAGTCACCATCCTGCCTCAAAGCCTTGCAAGTTTCCTCCCTTTGCCTGGATGTCTTCTCTCCATCCCTATGGCTAACCCCTTCTAGAATTCAAGCCTCAGCTTAAATGTTTCCTCCCTTAAATGAGGGTTAGCTACTATGCTGCATAAAGTGACTCTCTTTAACTCTTGATCACATCACCTACTGTCTCCTTCCTCACCACATCACTATTTGTAACCACTGTTCATATAACTTGCCTAAAATTTAATTGGTGATTCCCAACCCGGGGCAAGTTTGGCCTCAGGTGACATTTGGCAATGTCTGGAGACTTTTTAAAAAAACATACTATATTTATTCATTTATTTATTAAATATGAACTTTAACTTTTTTTTTCTAGAGCAGTTTTAAGTTTTTAGCAAAATTGAGCAGAGGGTACAGAGAGTTCCTGTAGACCCTCTGCCCCCACAAATGCTCAGTGTCCACCATTTTCAGCATCCCTCACCTGTGTGGTACATTTTTTTACAATCAATGAGCCTATGATGACACATCACCCAGAGTCAACAGTTTTCATCAAGGTTTCCTCCTGGTTTTGTACATTCTGTGTTTTCTGACAAGTCTAATGACATGTATCTGGCATTGTAGTATCATACAGAATAGTTTCACTGCCCTAAGAAGAATCCTATGTGGTCCACCCATTCATCCTTCTCTCCCCCACCAACCTCTGGTAACCACAGAAATTTTTACTGTCACCATAGTTTTGCTTTTTCAGAATGTCATGGAGTTGGAATCATACAGTATGCAGCCATTTCCAATTGGTTTCTGTGATGGTTAATTTTAGCTGTCAACTCACCTGGATTAAGGGATACTCAGATAGCTGATAAAGCATTATTTCTGGGTATGTCTGTGAAGATGTTTCCAGAAGAGGTTGGCATTTGAATCAGTAGACTAAGGAAGATCTGTCCTCACAAATGTGGGCAGTGCTTAGATAGGACAAGCAGACAGAGGGAAGGTGAATTCTCTCTCTCTCTCTCTCTGTCTCTCCTGGAGCTGGGGCACCCTTCTTCTCCTGCCCTTGGACGTTGGAACTCCAGGTTCTATAGTCTTTAGACTTAGGGACTTGCACCAGTGATCCTTCAGTTTCTCAGGCCTTTGGCCTCTAACAGAGTTATGCCATCAAACTCTTTAGTTCTGAGGCTTTTGGACCTGGACTGAGCCATGCTATCAGCTTCCCTGGATCTTCAGCTTATAAATGGCCTATTGTGGGATTTCTCAGTCACCATAATTATGCAAGCCAATTTTCATAGTAAATCCTCTATTATCTATCTAGCTGTCTGTCTGTATGTCTATCTGTCTATCCCATTCATATAATCCATTATCTATATATTCATCTATCTATGCATCCCATCCATCCCACCCATCGAATCTATATCTATCCCTAATCCATCTAATCTATTTATCTACCTATGTATCTAATCAATCTAATCTATCTATCTAATCTATCTATTCCATTCATCTAATCTATTATCTATCTACCTATCTATCTATCTCATCCATTGAATTATTATCGACCTATTGCCTGTTTGTTATCTCTCTGGAGAACCGTAATACAGCTTCTTTCACTTGGTAATACGCATTTAAGTTTCTTTCATGTCTCTTAGTGACTTGATGGCTTATTTCTTTTTAGCTGTGAATAATACTCCATTGTCTGGTTGTACCACAGTTCATTTATCCTGAACCAAAGAACATCTAAGTTGCTTCCAAGTTTTAACAATCATGAATAAAGCTGCTAGAAGCATCCTATGTAGGTTTTTGTGTAGACATGTTTTCAGCTCACTTGGGTAAATATCAAGCAGTGTGATATAATTTAGATGTTTGTCCCCTCTGAATCTCATGTTGAAATGTTATCTTGAGATCAGACCTAGTGGGAGCTGTTTGGGTCATGGGAGTGGATCCCTCATGAATGGCTTGGTGCCCTCCCCAGGGTAATGAGTGTGGAGTCCTGAACAGCAGGTGAGGAACGTGGAAGAACGTGGAGTGATTCACAGAGTCAAATGAAGCCTGAGAGCCAACCAATGTATTTCACAATGTAGAGGCCACTGATGACCTCAGTAAGAGGTGACTGGGGATGAAATCCTATTTGGATGGTATCTTAGTCTGTTTTGTGTTGTTACAACAGAATACCACAGACTGGGGGATTTATAAAGAGAAGAATTTATTTCTCACACTTCTGGAGGCTGGAAAGTTCAATATCAATGTACTGGCATCTGGTGAGGGCCTTCTTGCTGCATCATCCTGTGGTGGAAGGCAAGAGGGTGAGAGCAGGTGAGAGAGAGAGATTGAATTTGCAGCCCCAAGCCCTTTTATGATTGGCATTAATCCATTCATAAGGATGATGCCCTCATGACTTACACACTTCCCTTTAGACCTCACCTCTCAGTACTGTTGCATTGAGATTGAGTTTCCTGCACATGCTTGTGGAAAGACACATTTAAATGACAACAGACGGGTTAAAGAGGGAACTATGGGGAGGAATGAAAGACAGAGAGTAACAATAACTCAAAGAGTTTTGCTGCCAAAGGGAGCAAACAAATGGGGCAAGTGATATAAGGGGAGGTCAAGAGAAGGCTTTTGTTAGGCAACAGAAATAACACAAAATAACCCAGAAGAAGGGGGAAATGATGGAGGAGAGAGAAGGGAGAGAACTGCAGGAGTAGATCAGATCAGATGGGATTTAGTGTAGGAGAAGAAAGGAGTTTGGCTAGCTCAGCCATAGTAAAGGGCAGTCACAACATGTGCAAATGTGCTGTCTATGAATTCTACATGCTCACATGACAGACTGCAAAAGAGCTGACTGCCTGCATGGGGCCAGAACAGTCAGAAGCAAATGTTACTGTGGATTCTGTTCCTTGGAGACATCAAATGCTCGTTTGTCAATATGGGCAGGGATCTGTTCTGTAGGTGCCCGTTTCCTTCACAAGGAGGCAGAGACCACATCTCTTTCTACCTCAACTCCCCTAGACAGACAGTGGCATTTGAAACAATCACCTTGTCCCTGTCTGTGTTTGGCTTCTAGCTGCTCTATTGCATTTCCATGCTGCCAAGCTCCTGCCCTTTGCCTTCATCTCATATTTTTGTCCTTTTCTGCCTCTTAGAATTGGTACTTGGATTCTGGTTTCTGGCTGGATTTCAGTATTCACTACTAACTTGGTTAGGACTTTCCCCTAGAGCTCCTGGCTGCCTTGAGCTGCATGCCCTGCTCTATTTCCAAGCTCTTTGAGGCCCAGTCCCTGACCCTGGCTTGCCTGGCTAATGCCATAGTCTGGATCCTCCATCGGCCCTCAAAAGGAAATTGATATGTCCAGAGACAGCTCAAGTTTTGTGGTGAGACACAAATTCAAAATAGCAAAGTGAATTACCATTGATACATATTTATATATGAAGTTTTGCATAATGTAGCCCAGATTCATATGTCAATAATAGCTGGAAGTATCCTATTGATGAAACAAATCATATGAGATCCTTTAATAGGTAGAAGTCTAAGATAGACCCCCAAATTTCCTTTCCCTCCATCCTCCATATATACCTCCTATGTAATCCTGTGAATGTGATGGAATTTACTCCTGTGATTAGGTTAGGATATGTGACGCAGTTGCCTTTAAGAAGGAAAATTGTCCAAGTGGCATTGACCTAGTCACATAAGTCCTTTAAAAAAGAGTGTTCTCCAGTGTCCTCTCAGAAGAAGCTAGAGATTCAAAACACAGGAAGGATTTATGGACACACTGTTGCTGGTTTAGAGATGGAGGGGGTTACATCTCAAGACAGCCTGTGTGTGACCACCAGCTGACAACAGCAAGGAAATGAGAACCTCAGTCCAACAACTATAAGGGACTGAATTCTGTCAACAACAAGAACAAGCTTGGAAGGGGATTTTTACCCAAAGCCTACAGATGAGAAGACAATGTGCCTGACATCTTGATTTCAGCCTTGGGAGACCCTGAGTAGAGAATCTCATTATGCTGTGCTATACTTTCCACCTGAAGAACTGTGAGCTAATAAATGGGTGTTGTTTTCAATTAGGGTTCTCCAGAGGGACAGAACTAATAGGATATACATACATATATATATATATATATATATATATATATATATAAAGGGGAGTTTATTAAGTATTAACTTACACAATCACAAGTTCCCACAACAGGCTGTCTGCAAGACTGAGGAGCAAGGAGAGCCAGTCCAAGTCTCAAAACTGAAGAACTTGGAGTCCGATATTTGAGGGCAGGAAGTGTCTAGCACCAGAGAAAGATGTAGGCTGGGAGGCTAGGCCAGTCTCTCTTTTTCACGTTCTTCTGCCTGCTTTATATTTGCTGGCAGCTGATTAGATAGTGCTCACCAGATTGAGGTTGGGTCTTCCTTCCCCAGCCCACTGACTCAAATGTTAATATTCTTTGGCAACAGCCTCACAGACACACCCAGGATCAATACTTTCTATCCTTCAATCCGATCAGGTTGATACTCAGTATTAACTATCACATGTTTTAAGCCTCCATATTTGTGATCATATGTTACACAGCAAGAGAAAATTAATACAGATGCTCTTGGCTGATAACAATTGGTGCTTCACAATTGAGCTCTATAACTCCCTTCCAGGCAAGGTAGATAGCCTGCAGAAAGTAGCTACAAAGTGTTCCTGCAGCCTTTTGGAAGGACAGGCTCCATCTTTTTTCCTTTACTCCAAATCTTCTGTCTTGTGGTCTTGTTTCCCTAGTTCATCTTCTACCTTCCACCTTAGCTCCTCTGACTATCAACTGGGCTGGACGTTTTCTGTGTTTGGGATTTGGCTCCTTACACACACACACTGCTCCTCTTTGGGTCCTCCATGACTCACCACTTTCCACACAAGGAGCAGACTATCCCCTCACCTGAAACCACCCTCTCCCCACTTTCCTGATCCCAGGGACAGGATGATATTTCCTGAACTCTGAATCCCAGTCTGGATCCAGCACACTGGGTTCCCATTTGTCTGGGCTCTGGAGAGGAGGTTGGGACTGGTCTAGGCTTACTTTTATGGAAGGAAAGAATTAAACGTATGCAGTAGCCCAGCAAGGCCAGGAATTCCTGCTTTGATCTTTCAATCCTCTTCCCTTTTTTTTTTTTTTTTCAGACAGAGTCCCACTTTGTCGCCCAGGCTGGAGTGCAGTGGCTTGATCTCGGCTCACTGCAACCTCCATCTCTCAGGTTCAGATGACTCTTCTGCCTCAGCCTCCCGAGTGGCTGGAATTACAGGCACCTGCCACCATGCCCAACTAATTTTTAGTATTTTCGATAGAGATGGGGTTTCACCACATTGGCCAGGCTGGTCTTGAACTCCTGACCTCAGGTGATCCACCCGCCTCAGCTTCCCAAAATGCTGGGATTACAGGCATGATCCACCACACCTGGCCACCTCTTCCTTTCTTTAGAGGAATTAATGCTAATAACATTGGTGTGACAGCCTAAAATGGTGATGCTGAATGTTTCAAATTCATTTTTTTCTCTTCATCTCGGGTATCTATAAAATAACATAGAAAGTCTTAGAGTTCCAGATCTAAAACTGGATCATTGGATGTTCGGAACACCCTGAAACTACAAGGTCTTTTTCAATCCCTTGAGCTGTGCTAGAAGTTAGTGGGGGAAGAATTGGATCTACAGGCTCTAAGCTCAGCATTGGTAGTGCTGATCTGTGGCTACGGTGCAGCATGAGATTTACTTCAGCCGGACCCAGCAAGGTACTGAGAGGAGCAGGCAGAGGAAGAGGTAACACCCCTGCAGTCCCTAAGGGGTCAGGGTTCTATGACTTCAGACTTTCTTCCAGATCTGACATTCAGTGGGTGAGTAAGAGAGGTCAGGACTGGGTGAAGGCCAGGCAGGAGAAACGAGACTAGAAGTAACATGCCAAACTGAGATCCAATGCTAAGAGCTACTGAGTTGGCTTATTGGGGTCCAACAACAAGGGGATAGGACAGCTGGGAAGATTGAGGACCACAGAACAGTTGAGGAAAAGCACAGAAAGTTACAATGGGGAACTTGTATTTACTGAGTTCCTATATCTTACCAGGTATCACCACCTGCCATGCATTTTCTTCTCAACTCCGTTGCAAAATTAGCTACTATCATCTCCACTTTACAAATGCAGAAATTGAAAAGACTCTGAATGGATAAATGACTTATCTTTTCATACCTAGTGAAGTGACAGAGTAAGAATTAGAATTTAAGTGACTTTGATTGACATCACCCGCCGTGCTATTTCCTGATAGCTCCTTGCTTATTTAACAGAGGCACTGATGACTCCATGACGAGTAAACCAAGTCTATTGAATGAAAATGTCCTGAGCTCCTACTGCATCCCAGGCACTATTCGGAAGCTATCTGCTTCTCTTTGCCTTGTAATCAGTGATCCGGGGGAACACATTGTAGAGTAATAGCAAGGGGAAGCAGGGATTTCTGTGAACTCTACTTTCTATGGTAGCAGCAATCATGACATACATATCAGGCTTACTGAATGCCTACTATGCTTCAGGCACTATGCTAGATATCAGAAATGCCATAGGTACCAAAACAGCCTATTTCACACCTATGCTAATTCCTTTGCTGTTACTGTACTGCAGAAGCCTTTGCAAACTTCAAGAATGGTCGTAAATATTTTGACCCTCTTAAGTGAGATATCCTGAGGAATTGTTCTCATCTAAAAGTGAAAGTAGGCCAGTTGACCCAAATGGAATCAGCAGAAAGAAGCCAAGAGATTTCCAGTAAATACATGGGAGAGTTTGGGCAAGATCCAAGCCCAAAAAGTCCGTCTCATTGTTATCTAAAGAAAGCAGGGAAAGAATGTGATTGTAACTAGGAAAGCTGGAGTCTAATGAGTTTATCCCGTCTGGGAAAATGTATTAAGAGAAGATGGTCTGATTGGAGCTTTAAAAAGGGATATTATAGTAGAGATTGAGAATTTATTAGTGTTAATCTAATACTGCCAACTGAAGCCATATATTAAAATCATTAGAGAGGTATAGGCTGCTGGAAGACAAGGGTGATTTTTTTTTTCTGGTTCATATGGGTCTTAAGATTATCCCACCCTCTTTATTTCTAATTCCATGTACATAAGCAGTCTTCCAATTAATATCTTGACTTTGGGTATAAGAAATTGGGGTCTGGGATGGGCACGGTGGCTCACGCCTGTAATCCCAGCACTTTGGGAGGCCGAGGCGGGTGGATCACCTGAGATCGGGAGTTCGAGACCACCCTGACCAACATGGAGAAACCCCATCTCTACTAAAAATACAAAAAATTAGCCGGGCGTGGTGGCGCATGCCTGTAATCCCAGCTACTCGGGAGGCTGAGGCAGGAGAATCGCTTGAATCTGGGAGGCAGAGGTTGCAGTGAGCCAAGATTGCACCATTGCACTCCAGCCTGGGCAACAAGAGTGAAACTCCATCTCAAAAAAAAAAAAAAAAAAAAAAAGAAAGAAAGAAAAATTGGGGCCTGGATTCCAGACAAATTATTAATTTGTAAGTCTACCGTATACATCAGTCTTTTGTAAATTTGATTAACCTAAGTCAGTGTCAGAAAAGATGTATAATCACCTAGGAAAAATCCTACACTCCTACAGTCCAATATTACTGACAATCTAGAGGATTGCAGGTCATTTCTCAGGGTCTGGTCCTTAGATTTGAAAGAACTGGGAAGTAAAAAAATTGGATTTTGAAACTAAGAACCAGGCCTGAGAAATGGGGGCCACGCCCAGGCATTACCATCTCAAGGGACACTTTTGAGAGATTGTTCTGTACTTCTCTGATATCATCATGATCTTGCTAATGGCAAAAATCCCTCAGAGAAAATTCTTTAAAAGTGAGAATATTAGTAAATAATGGGTCATGCCTGCAATTTACTTCCTTCTTAGTCACTTAAGTGTTCTACAGGATTGCAGATCGTCTCATCCTGGGACCTACAGCTAGAATACAACTCCTGGGGCTTCACTGCCCAGGGCTGCTTTGGTAGTTCTGTACTTTATTCTGATTGAATTTATATGACATCTTTTTTTGGGGGGAGGCTGAGGACAGAGTCTTGCTCTGTCACTCAGGCTGGAGTGCAGTGGCGCAATCTCGGCTCACTGCAACCTCCACCTCCTGGGTTCAAGTGATTCCTGTGCCTCAGCCTCCAGAGTAGCTGGGATTACAGGCATGCGCTACCATGCCTGGCTAATTTTTGTATTTTTAGTAGAGACGGGCTTTCACCATGTTGGCCAGGCTGGACTTGAACTCCTGGCCTCAAGTGATCCACCTGCCTCGGCCTCCCAAAGTGTTGGGATTATAGGCATGAGCCACTGCGCCTGGCCTGACATTTTCTTTTGTACAATGATCTTTCTTTGTAAAGAATTGGCTTTCCACATTCCTGAATTTGCAGTCGGAAAATTGAATCTATCCTGAATATGAATGCTGACCGAATGGAGAGTTACCTGTCTCAATCTGCAAACCCTCTGAATTATATTTGTTTATTTGTCTGTTTTACTTTTACTGGTTTGTTATAAAGGAATTACAAAGGATGCAGATGAAGAGATGCATAGGGTAAGGTATGTGGGAAGGGGCACAGGGCCTCCATGCCTTCCCTGGACTTGCCATCCTCCAGGAACCTCCACATGTTCAGTTATCCAGAAGCTCCTGAATTTTGTTTTTCTTGTATCCTCCTGACTTTATTGGAAACTTACTGTTTAAGAGGCAGCATTTATATTAAAAACAACTGCTTTGATTTTCTGTGACAAGCAGTGAAGCTCTTTCACTGGCTAGAGTCTTTAATTGTGTGACCCAAATGAATCATTTTAATGGCATTTTGGGGGACGTGGATTCTACACACAGGGTGATCTGAAATGTCTTCCAGATTCCATGTTGAAGTAGATGACCACAAAACGAGAGCAATGCTTACAATAGACTGTGGATTCCATTTGATAAATATAATGTCCAAATGATGGCTGATGAAGCTTATCAATGATATGGCTTTTTTGTTTTGTTTTGTTTTTGAGACAGGGTCTGGCTCTGTCACCCAGGCTAGAGTGCAGTGACACGATCTCAGCTCTCTGCAACCTGTGCCTCCTGGGCTCAAGTGATCCTCCCACCTCAGCCTCCTGAGTAGCTGGGATTACAGGCATGCACCACCATGACCTGCTAATTTTTGTATTTTTAGTAGAGATGGGGTTTCTCCATGTTGCCCAGACTGATCTCAAACTCCTGAGCTCAAGTGATCCATGCACCTCAGCCACTCAAAGTACTGGGATTACAGGCGTGAGTCACCACGCCCAGCCCCTCTACAAAATGTTATTGAAAATATTTAACTTTTAATTGTGGTAAAAAATTGTATAAAATGTACCTTTTTGTCTATTTTTAAACGTAGAGTTTAGTAGTGTTAAGTATATTCACAATGTTGTGAAACCAATCTCCACTACTTTTTCCCCTTGCAAAATGGAAACTCTGTACTCGTTAACCAATAACTCTTTATTCTCCTCTCCTCCCAGCCCCTGGTAACCACTTTCTGTTTCTATGAATGTAACTACTCTAAGTACCTCACATAAGTGGAATCATGCAGTATTTGTCTTTTTGGGACTTGTTAGTAATATGCTTTTAACGATAAAACCAGTTTCTCAACCGTACATCCCTTCAGCTGAGAAGTAGCAGCAGACGTTACTACCTCATCAGGATAACAGCTCATCTTTGCTTCAGTGTGCCAGTCAGAGTGCTAAGAGCTTTATATTTAGGATCTCAGTTGGTCCTCCCAACAGCTCTGAGAGACAGACACTCTGATTCTCTCTGCTTTACAGATGTGGACCTGGGACTGAAATATTCAGTAACTGGCTCAGTATCACACAGGTAGTAAGTGTTAAAGTCAGCATTCACACTCAGGCAGTTAGGCCCCTGAGCCTGTGTTCTTCACCACAAGACCACACTGCTACTCATCACGGTTGGTAATTTGCCTGGGATGCAGTGCCATTCTCTTCCAGACAGGGCAGACATTTCTCAGATGAAAACGCCAGTAAAGCTAACATCCAATTTGCAGTGTGTTCAAAGCAGTCGCCCTAAGAACAAGGCTTACCCGGGTTTCTGCAAGGAAGCTTCATGCATTAGTATAGCAGATGCTCTATGTCCGCTGCACCTGAGCTCACTTCTGCATTGGCAGAAGTCAATTTCTGAGCACCTGACAACTTCTCCCTCAGCGGTCCTGCCTGGGTTTTTCTCAGGTGCCCAAGTCATGCCAGCTTGCCCAGCCAGCATGCGAGGCAGCGGGACTGCTGGGGACATAAGACCCTCGGGGTGGGGGTGGGGGAACAAATGCCCTAGCTACCCAGGGCATGACTCCTCTCTTTCCTCCTTCCCCGCTGCCATTCCTCCCTTTCCCCATGCCCTCATGTGTATTTCCTGGGTCAACCCAGCAAACCACCTTCTATGTCTTTGTCTCACGTGCGCTAGAGAACGCCAGCTGAGACAGTCAGCAAACATGAAAGCGGGATTGCAACACCGGCTACTCCTCAGATTGTTGTTGTTGTTGTTGCTATTTTTAACAGAACTGCATCCTCAGACCAAATGTTTGTTGGAGGGTCCGGGGAAGCCCAGTCTTGACAGTGGGGCATTGGGCAAACATGACTCTGAGCTAAACACCTAATTCCCCATAGCACGAAAATACTGGAATTCAAAGAAAACTGGCCAGCCTTGTTCAACAGCCCCCTGGTAAACAGAACAGATACTGTGTCATTTTTAACAACAAACGGCATAAATTAAATTTGAACCAAAGTGTATGTGTCATTGTTGGCTCTTTACAGAATAAGTGAAATGCAAGCTGAGCAAATCTAAAAGGCAAATCATTTTCTCTCTTTCTGAAGAAGCCACCTGTGGGTCTCTGTTCATTGGTACTCACCCTTGGAGCACCATAAGTTGTTAGACAATGGGTCTCCATGTATTTCCCATTTATACTACCACTGAGATAAATGAGGCATTCAAGAGAAAACAAAGCAATAAATGCATGTTACAAATCAATTTTATCAGAGACATTTTACTTCATCAAAAAAAGAAATAACTACATTGGACTCATTAGAAAGTGAGAAAAACACCATTTTGTCACAGTCTTAAGCAGCTGGTTCTGGTTTCAATGATTAAATGGAAATTAATCAATCAGAAACAATCAAGCAAATACCCTGTTGGAAATTTACCTTTAAATAAGCAGTTGTCTACAGCTAACCTTACAGAAAGATGTCAGCCAAGACTTGACATAGTGTGAGAGGGAAGATGTTTTCATGTTTCAGGAGCCCAGTGCATAAACTATGCTCAACACATGAAGCTCAGCTCAAGAAATTCACAAGCAAAGAGCAACCACTCAAACCAAATACAATAAAGTGATTCTGTAATGAAAAGTAGTGGTTTCAATTTCTCAAAAAAGTTTGATTCAAGGGGACATGTGAATAGGGATGAAGACAAAGAAAATTAAAATGCAGGATGGTTCTAAGTGATAAAGAACCTTTTAAAAAAAACTGTCATAATTAGATGGAAAATTTCCACACCATCATTTGCATTGAGAGATTTCCGTTAATTTCCTACTGCCATGACAGTAATGAAAGAAAAAGAATGATGGGAGAATAGGATTAATCAAAAGGTAAAATCAAAATAAATAATTCTTTCTCTAAAAAAAAAGATAGGGAGGAAGCTTTAAGAAAGAAGAGAGTAGAGAGCTAGAGATTTCTAATTTAGTTTGGAATGTTTCCATTGGAATGAAGTCAGAACTCATTCTGCTTGTCTACATTCTTATCTATCTCTAGGTGTGTCAGTCTTTTCTATTTTTAGAATAGAAGACTCTTAAAGATGAAAATCATGATTTATTTATGTGTAATGGAATAACATTTGGTGGATAAATCTAGAAACAATTCTCTTTGCACTAATTAGAAGAGTTATTAATTTTTTGTCTTCAGATACATAGTGCTGTGTAATTATTGAGTGAGCCTGTTTAAGAATATGGATGGTCCGAACACCTCCCAAATAGAAAGGGACCATCCTCAGGCCTGAATGACACTTTGAGGTATTACTGCCAGTGAGTGAAAATATCTGACCTGCCAGTGTCGCAGGAGAGTACCATAGAACTTTTTACTCTGCATAGCCATTAGGGAACAAATCATCCTATATAGGACAGGAGTATTGATCTTTGACTACGAACATTTAAAATCTTTGAACTTTATAAAAAACAACAACAACGTGAAAATGCTTGAATGCTTACATACATTATGTGGTATATAATTAAAACTTCTTGGGTGTAAAAGTATTATTTCAGCTCACAAACATGTTTTGTGTTCAAGATGGTGCATGATGTCTTAGACATACAGAAATGGGATTAAGGCTTTTTCTCAATGAGCTTACACTCTGATGATGGAGTAGCTATATCAGTTTTTTACAGAAAGAAGTAAACAAAGATATAGATGTAAACTGTAATCTGTATGTTAAAGTAAAGACACAAAGAGATATCTAGAATGACTTCTGGGTTTCTGGCCCAAGTTATTGTGTAGACTGTGGAGCTGTTTGCTGTGATGGGAATGAGAATGTCCCCCCAAGGATGGGCACTAAGGGAGTGATGACGAGCTCACTTGTGAGTTCTAGAGATGATGATGAAGATGATGTGGGATGTATGGCCCCAAGAGTGGTCCTAACATTGACTTATCGAGAAAGTATTGACTTGAGCATGCATTTTTGGCATCTAGCTTATTATTATAAAAATGAAACAAGGCTGGGAGTGGTGGCTCATGCCTGTAATCCCAACAGTTTGGGAGGCTGAGGCTTGTGGGTCACCTGAGGTCAGAAGTTTGAGACCAGCCTGACCAACATGGTGAAACCCCGTCTCTACTAAAAAAAATTAAAAAATTAGCTGGTCATGGTGGTGCATGCCTGTAATCCCAGATACTCGGGAGGCTGAAGCAGGAGTATCGCTTGAACCTGGGAGGTGGAGATTGCGGTGAACCGGGACCACACCACTGCATTCCAGCCCGGACAACAGAGCAAGACTCCATCTCAGAAAAAGAAAAAAAAGAAAAATAAAAGAAACAAAATGTTTCATATACCACACACACACATTCACACATTACTCATGTTTCAGAGGACTTTGTATGTGTCCTTCAGTGCACGTGGCTGTTTGTCCCCTCAGAGTAGGAAGCAGCTGTTCTAACTTCCGTCTTCACTGAAGGTTGTCATCTCCTCTGTGGTGAGAGCTCTGCAGAGTCACTGCTTCTTTGACCACATTCAGATTGCTGCCAGGGCTAACGTCACAGCTTACCTCTTCAGCTCTCTACCGAACTGTATTTTCCTTGACCTGTTTCTTGCCAATCTTTTAATGTTTCTCATCCTCCAAGTTAACAACCCAATAAAAATTAGTCTTTTGTTAACATGCACCACAATGCTTCTCTTCTTAGAGGCCAAAGGACCTGCCTCAGCAACAGGGCTCTCACCTGCACTTGGTATGTTTAGAGTTAGGAGTTCCCAGTCCACTGCCTTCTTGCCTCTGGAGAGGGCGAAATGAAGGGTGCTGTCCTGGCTCTTCCCAATTTCAGTCATTTCACAAGTCTGCAGTGTTCAATTGCCCCAACTTGCAAAAACCATGGTTTTATAACATGTTAATCTTGAATTTGGTGTTTTTACTAAAGGCAAGCATCTTCAACTATAAAAGTTTTATTTTATTTATTTATTTATTTTTTACCTCAGATTCTGCCAAGAAGTTCTTGAAACGATGATTCTTGTGCCATAATAAACCCGGAAAAATAGCAAATAGATACTACACTAGTTTCATATTATGAAGAGATTTGTTTGTGCTGTTCAGGAGGCTGAACTATATTTAGAAGGCAAAGAAAAGCCCTAGCAGGTTTCAGATAGAGAGCAACAGAGATCTTCCTCTTTCCCTTGCTCGCCTCTTCCCCAGAGAAAAGAAGCCAGTGTAATACGTTTCCTCCTGAGAACGAAGCGCTGTTTTCTGGCCTCCACTGTTTCTCTGAAAGTGGCTTCTCTGTGCTTTTAGTTTTTCTAGGAGTTGAGAGAAAGACTACTCCAGAGGACAGTGAGATTAGCCCCGAATGGGGGCCCTGTTGCTTTGTCCACACGAGATCCATCCCTGAGTGCACTGTGATCAGCCACTTCTCTATGTTTTTCTGATATTTTCACTTCCTGCTTACCCCCTTCTCCTCCACAGTGGACATATGATGTCTTATTCTTTCCACTCAGCTCAACTATGTCCCTTTGGGGAGAATCAACACTTTTCTCATCTGATTTGCCATATAATTGATCAGATATCTCCATTATAGTTCCTATCATACAGTGTTGTGATTAGTGTATGTAACTATCACACGGCCAGGGAGACCTACTCTAGGTATCCCCAGAAACCAGCAAAGAACATGACACTTCTTGGCCTCAGCATGTACCTGTTGAATAGAAGGAACTAATTGAATTAAATAAGGATAACTTGGCTGGCACTTTTCTTCCTTTGAACATTACAACTACTTGTGGGAAAAGGTAATATTATCAGCATCCTCAAACCAGAAGAGATGATAGACAATGAAATATGATAAAAGCATACTCCAAATATTACAATTGCAGCATTTGTTCTCCCTACAATACCAAATGATAAGTAGTAAAAAGACTTAATCCAGGGAGGAATCAGGATTTACACAAAGTAAATATTGGGAAAAGGAGTGACTTAAACAGCAATGAAGAAAAAGAAAAGAATTATCTGCATGCTACCATTCACCCCAGTTCAGGACCTATATTTTCCCAAAATTTGTTTTTAAGTTTTTGTATGGGGTTCTTTATCACACAGATCACCACACTTGGTTAGGCCTGGCCCTCACTCTGATGTCAGACATGACACCTCTTGGCCAAGCTGGGACCAGCAGAGTGATTAGTTTCGTTGGTGTACATCTGTTCCACTTCCTTCAATTCCCTGTGTCTGATTATTTTTTTCTGCATCTTCCTAAGATGCATTATTTTTTCTTTTTTTTCCGAGACAGAGTCTTGCTCTTATCGCCCAGACTGGAGTGCAGTGGTGTGATCTCGGCTCATTGCAACCTC
Organism: Pongo abelii; assembly: GCF_028885655.2. Classification (NCBI taxonomy): domain Eukaryota; kingdom Metazoa; phylum Chordata; class Mammalia; order Primates; family Hominidae; genus Pongo; species Pongo abelii. The sequence goes on from NC_071990.2 coordinate 11,908,072, forward strand.
CACCTCCCGGGTTCAAGTGATTCTTCTGCCTCAGCCTCCTGAGTAGTTGGGATTACAGGTGTGCACCACCATGCCCGGGTAATTTTTGTATTTTTAGTAGAGATGGAGTTTCACCATGTTGGCCAGACTGGTCTCAAACTCCTGATGGCAAGTGATCCGCCTACCTCGGCCTCCCAAAATGCTAAAATTAGAGGTGTGCACCACTGTGCCCAACTCTAATTTCCCTTTGTTAATTTCCCCTTCTCTTTTGATATGTTATTGTCTATATGACACTGGCTAAATTTCGAGATGATCATTTGGAAATGTCAGCATTATCTATACATCATTTTTGGACAATATGTTCAAACACAATTATAGTAGGTTTTATCTATTACTTTATACATGTTGCTTACAAAAAATGCATATTAGTAATTTCTCAAGTAATTTTAAATTTTAAAGGCAACCAGATCTTAGCACTTCTATTTTAAAATAAACAACAGTAAATAATTGTATTTCATTGTGATACCAGATCTTCTAAAATGTTTATATATTTGATATGTATACATAGCATATATATGCCATGTATATTTATTTGCCACATATATACTAAAAATCATATACATTTATGTATTTGCCACACTCACGTGTATGTGTATGTATATGTGTGTGGGTGTGTGTGTATTTGTCACTTCCATCATTTGTCATTTGCCTCTTAACTATAAATGGCATACTTGGGTTACCATTGTTTATAGTGCTTATCTTATTTAACTGATCAATATTTTCTTTACCAGCTTGCCTTTACATGTCAGAAAAAGAGTTACCATAAACTTTAGGTTCGAGGGATCCTCAGTTATATGGGCCATTTTCAAGGCTCTGGAAGGAGTCCTAGTCATGTGTTATTCTGGTCATAAATCTTCCAAAAGTCAGATACTTTAACAACATTCAGTTTCTTTTCACTTTTGCTTCCAGTCCATTACACTGAACTTCATGTTAAATGACATCAGAGACTAAAGGCAGTTAGAGGTCTAACTAAGGGAAATTGAACTTAACATACATTTAGTTTAGTAGTATGCATGTATGTAGTTTGCTCTCATTTCTGAGTACAATTTAGTTCTTTCTAGCTATGTCTCTGTAGCAATGACTTCCAGGAATAACAATATGCTGGAAATGTACAGACCTGGGAGCTAGTCTGCAAAATTATAAGCACAGGCTTTGATTTTCATCAATACCTAGTCATAACAGAAATTTTCTCCTGTTAATGCACAAAAATAATTCCAACTTGATAATGCAATATATGTAATTTTGTATATGTCCATACAATAAAAGTATGTGCTGTGTATTTCAATATGTCAGTAGAAACAATTCTGACATTTAGAAGCAAAATATAGCCAAAAAACCCTCACCCAATACCGAAAACAGAATTCATTAAAATAAAGAGATAAATTTCAAATATAAGTGGTGAATACACCATAGAATTGTTTGATTTTCCGTTAATAAAGAGGAGTGTAACAAACTGAAAAAAAAATACATTTTTCACTAATTTGTCAGGAAATACAAACATCAAGAAATATAAATACAAATAATGTAAAAAAATACAACATTGCAATACCACCAAGGACAGTTTGTTCAATTAGCGTAGCCAATTCAAAGAATGTCTTAAGGTTAGACTTTATAGAGGAGAACTTGAAATGCCCCAAGGTCTTCCACTTCACATATGAAGAAACTTAGAGGTTTTCCCAATTCAGCAACAACACTAAAAATTTACATATTATCTATTATGAGTTGTGAAGCTGTAAGAAAAGTTTCCAGTCTATCAATTTAAAGAACGTGCTTTGATGAACCACGACAAAAAGGACTGGTGTATATTTTTATTTTTCTCTTTAGAAAATTATATTACAAAATCATTGTCAAAGGAGGAAGCAAAATACAGCCCAAAAAAGTAGAAAAAAATATTGTAGAGTATGTTAATAAAAATGCTATGTTATTTTTCTGGGATTTTGTGATGTCAATGGTATTTATCAGCTTTGTTTTCTCATTCTAAGCAGATATTCAGATTTGTTTCTAATTTTGCATTTACGTTTTTACATTGCTTCGTTTAATGAAAGTTCTAAAACTGATTAAGCTTGGTTCCCACAAAATCTGTATCCAACTCTTGTTTGAGGCTTAGAGAATTCTTGATTACAAACATAATTCATTTTCTGTATTCAGAATATTTAATCTTGAGGCTAGGTGCAGTGGCTTATGGCTGTAATCCCAGCATTTTGGGAAGCTAAGGTAGGAGGATTGCTTGAGGTTGGGAGTTCAAGACCAGCCTGGGCAACACAGGGAGAATCTGTCTCTACGAAAAATTTAAAAAATTAGCCAAGCATGGTGGCATCTGCCTGCAGTTCCAGCTACTTGGGAGGCTGAGAAGAGAGGATCATCTGAGCCCAGGAGGTTGAGGCTGTGGTGAGCTGTGATTGTGCCACTGCACTCCAGCCTGGGCGAAAAAAAAAAAATGAAGAAAGAAAGAAAAAGAAATATTTAATCTATCTGGAATTTATTTTAGATTATGGTATAGGGTGGAAAATTTGTCCTACTTTTTCAAAGCTGGCCAACTGTTTCAGCACCATTGTTAAGTAATATATATATTTTCTCATTGTTAATAAAAGTCACTTTAGCATAAATTCTTAAGTATGCTTGAAATTCTTCTAGGATTTTTGTTCTGTTTCATTGTTCTATCTATTCCAGTACCATTGTTTTAATTGGTTATATTTTGATAATATATTTTGAAAACCATTAGTGCAAATCTCATTCTTAGTTTTCAAAAATTTAATTATTGCAGTATGTTTACTTTTCTAGTTGAAATTTGAAATCACTGTTACATGTTTTTAAAAAAAAGCTCGCTAAAATTCTGACAACTTATAATTAATTTAGCAGAACTGATATCTTAACAATACTAAGTCTTATCTGCAGCGTCATTTTTTTGTAGTTGTCTATGTCCCTCGGAAAATGTTAATAGTTTCTAATGGATTTTAGGCATTCCTAATTAAGTATACGTCTAGGCAGTTGATATTAATTGTTAGAAAACTGTTTTAAAATTAATGTCTGTATGATTTGTAAATGGCCACTTGACTGAACTTGCCTATTTAAAGAAATCAACTGCAAACATTGATACTTCTTTGTGTATTTTGAAACTGATTTAGCTTTTCCCATTATATTGGCCAAGATTCACAAAATAGTAGTAACTGTTTACACTAAGTATTTATGATTCCCAATGGAATACCTCTGAGAGAGAGATAGAGAGGTCCATTTTGATATGTATGTATTTATCTATGTATATATGAAATGTTGAAGGAATATTCTTTCTAGTTTCCTTAAATACTCTGTCAAACATGGTTGTTAAACTAAATTAGGTACTTTTGGAAGATACCTATCGATACTATCTTTTTAAAAGTCGTTTGTATCTGTTACATTAATAGATTTCTTTATACTTCTTGATTCCAAGAATAAACTCTAGTATGGGGGTAATTTATTGCTCTTTTAATACGTCTGGGTTGGTGATTTTATTTAGGATTTTTTAATTCTCTATAACCATAAGTGAAATTCAGCTATAGTTTTCTTTCATTGTGATAATTTTATCAGGTTTTGGTATGAGTTTAAAATAAACTGGGAAGATTTCCATCTTTATTCTCTGGGACATTTTAAATTGCAAAAGAAATCTATAATTTCAGAGTCTAAAATAACATCCATAAAATCATCTGGTTTTGGCAAATTTGAAGAGATAATTATCATCTTTTTCAATTTTATTCATGGTGGATCTTCTACATTTTGAGCCAATTTTGGTTATTTATATATTCCAGACAGACAATCTATTTCATCAAGATATTCTCACTCAGTTGCATAAAGTTTTATAGAGAAGTAGCTCCCAATGTTTTGTTCTTGCCTCCTATCAGTTAAAAATGCTTGAGTAGGCACCCCAATTTACTTATTTAATAATTGCATGTATTTACTACTAGACTTGTGGATTACATAAAGTATAAAACACTCTTGTAAATAGAAGAATTTTAAAGATAAGATAAAGATGAAATAAACTATTTAAAAATAATTTCTATTTAGTTCAATCATGAAATAAAAAACTTGTTGCTTCTCTAAAATAGTCTTAATATTAATATTTTAGTAGGAATTATGTCATTAAATAGGTTTTATTATTTTTTTAAATCTTGGTTTAATAATTTGTGACATAGTGATCAAAGATATTTTTCTAAACTCAATTTCTTTTGGTATTTGTTTTAAAAAGTTACCCTAGCTCTAAAGATACCTCACAAATACACATAGGTCCAAACTGGAAAAATTAAGTGCATCATTGTCAGTTTTACTAAGTCGTCATGTACATTCTTTTCAGTCCCATTTACTAATCATGTAGATAATGGTTGAAATATTAAAAAATATTTGCTTTTCCTGACAGAAGCTGTTGAATTTTTAAATGTTTAACAAATGAGTTTAAATACCACTGGGACTGTACACAGGTTACAAAGCAGGTTATATATTTTGTGGTCCTGTTTTTAGAGTAGGCAGATTTAAGAAATTTTGTAAGTGACAAACATTGTTTTCAGCAACAAAAATCACATAATGATGGGAACATTTCCAATTATTCTCAAAATGCTGTCTCCATTGCAGAAGTTTGTTTAAAAAGCCAATTATTTTCTATTCCCTTGTAAAAGCATATCACTTTTACCTTTGAGTGGCAGTTTGTGCTAATATTTTTTCAGCGTTGGCTGGGTTGATACAACTGACAGCCATTTACCTTCACAGAAATGATCAGCTAATTTGGGACACTTGTCTCTCTATAAAGGACACATACATAACTCACCAATAGCTTAAATCAGTAAACAAATTAAAATAGCTTAAAATTTTTCTTCAAATTTAAATCCCAGACATCCTGCAAGAGGAAATGAAATTCTATGTATTCTTCATTGATTTTTTTTGGTGGCCGTCTCATAATCGTTATCAAAAAATTACAAGTTTGCAAAGATGTAATTTGTGGAATTTGGTAACCACAGACACTTAAAAAAAAACCTTAAATCCCATCATACTCAATGACATTCCAATACCATAGCAATTTGACACCCACACTGTCCATTCTTAAAAATATATGTATCAGATTTTATCTAACAATGGGAAATAGTACTTTATCCCTTTTTCTTCCTGGACTTTTATTCCTATTCCACTTCAAGCCCCCATTCCCAAGAATGTATTTAGTATATATTTATTTTTGAAACTCTGTTAATCATCAATATTTTCTATGATAAAAATATGCATATAAATTGAAAGATTAATTTTTTAATTACCTGTGAACATAAGGCTGTAAGTGTTAATTGCCTCTTAGAGACAGCTATCATTGCGACTGTTAGTAGTACATAATTAGTCAAAACAACGTAACTACATTACAGATTTTCATAGATAATCATTAAACAACAATTTTTAAATTATCAAAAAGAAAGCTCTTAATGAGATTAATGGGGTCAGGTTATTTTCATTTGCCCCTAGATAAATATTGTTCATGATTTGAACGAGACAGGGCTCACATCAATTCTGTTCATATATTTTATGTTTCTAGATGTAAGCCCTGAGAAACCTTGTTCATATAAATAGACAGAAATGGAAGTTCTGTTGCTGCTCAACGTGTTTACCCACTTCTGGGTTATTTGCTGATAAGTTACCGGCTGATGAAATTAGTTCTAATAATCTATCTTTTGAAAATTCTAATTCATTCTTCAATTGTGACAAAAGCAAAGAATTAATGTGTTTCCCAGTGGTTAGAGTTTGTTCACTTAGGCTTCGTTGAGATTTATCAAAGGATTATTATATGAGTCAGCCTTTTCTGTGTAACCAACCAACAAAATCTCAGTGGCATGTAAGAAAAATAGCAGTTATTTTTCTCCCTAGCAAGTATGCAGGTGAACTGGGGCAAACCTGGGTTCAGCTGCAAGTCAGTGCCAGCCTGTTCCGTGTGTCTCATTCTGGGGTCCAGGATGAAGTCGCAGTGGCTCCCTGAGGCATACACTCCTTGTGTCAGGGTCAAAGCACACAGTACATCTTAAAGCCTACACTTCTTAGAATGAGCACATGGCCACTGGCCAAAGAAAGTCCGAGGTCATGCCCAGCATCAATGGGCCAATGAATATTCTTACCATGGATGTGTGAGATGAGGGAGTGAATGTTTGCGGAATAATCTAATCTAACATACCTATTAGCTATTATTTTTGTTGTATATATTGTTTTGCTTTGAATCTAGTTTTCACTTAGCAATAACTTGTCCAAATCAATATATGAAAAAGAATTGGCAGATTAAGAAGAGATATGAGAAAGGTTTTTGAGATGCTAGTAGTGTTTCTTTATGTTTTTACCTGTGTGGTGGATATGCACGTGAGTTCACCGAGTGATAATTCAGTGAACTGTACATTCATAACCTATGGACTCTTTCTGTATGTTATACTCCAAATAAAAGCTTATTCTTAAAAAGGAGTTGAGAAAATCAAATTACTTTTTATATCAAAAATTTTCTAATAGAATATATTTATAATGATCCCTTTTACCTTATTAAATGCTTTAAATATGTATTTTTATGTATTTACAACTAATAATGGAAATAATTTATTGAAAGCTATAGCTTTAGAGCATTTAATTTATGGAAAATGTCTGCTATGAAACCTAATTAGCAAAGCTATTTCTCATTTTGAAATGTATCAACTAATAGAGATTTAGTTTGCATCAGAAAATCACTCACTGCATTTTTCAAATCAAATAAGTGTCAATGTTGATTTACAAGTATTATAAATAACATGTACATAAACATGTTAATGTTTCAAGGAATGTGATGAAAACACTGCAAAATAAATTATGGAGCACATTTGGCAACACAGTTTACTAAAGGTGATTAAGATTAAAATTGTATAGATTTAATATAATGAAATTATCCACTTTACAAGTTAAAAAGCAAGAGTAAATCTATACACTGTTTCTTATACCTTGATTTCTAAAAAGAAAATGTAATATATAGATAAAGTGACGTTATGAAGGGAGGAATGTGACAAAAATATGATGTTTATTATATGTGTGTGCATCTTACGTATTGAATTTTGGTATTTGGCTTTTTGGAACAGTTAACTAAAAATCATATTTACAAATCCAAAAATTGCTTCCTTAATTTTGTTTGCATTATTAGCAAACATTTTCTGTAATCAATGAAAGGTTTTATACACTGCTAAAAAATAACTACTCTAGCAGCTATTACATGACATAAAATATTTAATAATAGGTAGAAAATATAAACAAATTAGAAAACAAACAAGATATTTTTAAGATCTGACTTGATAAAATATATTTTAACCAATAGTTGAATAATACATTCCAAATCTAAAAAAACCAATTACTATCATTTGAAACATTTGGACCCCAGTTACTTTTAAAGCAAATGGTATCACCAATCTCCACTGCTTGTTCCTTGAAGATGTTTTTCTTCCCAGTCAATGGCACATCCTTGGGAGGAGAATTGAAAGTAGCTGAAGAAAACTGCTTACATTTAAATGAGAAAAAAAGACAGTCATTTTTGGCATCAGTGTGTTTTACCAATGCTCCCTTTGCTTTGCGGGTGCAAACTCTCCCTTGGAGAGCAATGCACTTTTTGCCAATCCTTTTGAGAAGTAAAAGAAGAGGTTGTAAAAGACAACTGTCATTCATTCCCCTCTTGGAAATGTCAGGTTTCAGGATGATCCACCAAGGGCAAAAGACTCTGCTTCCAATACACCTCTATATCTTTAAAAACAAATATGTAGAAGACAGTGAAATACTAGAAAACTTGTGGACTTTTATTGATCCGTGGATTAATCATAAAAGGAAGGCTCCAAGAAAACAATATTTTCAGAAGTCCCTTCGTTTGGTTCTCTGGCGGCACCTCACATTATGGGGCCAGATACCTCTATGGTAAAATCTAGGAGTGGTGAGGGGTAAATCTTTCAGGATGATCAGTGATGCTGTTCACTGAACCTTTCCAGGCTCTCTACCTGCCAGCCTCTGTGGGGCCAAGGGAATGCATTGTGAAGAGAAACAGTGACATTCTGGAGTGGATGGTTTCCCACAACATCCTGACAAATTCAACTTTCTTTTTTAAAATGGTAAAAGTTTTACTTTGAAAGATGAGCTAAGGAAAAAGAGAGCCCGCGTTATAGAAGGGAAGAGTATATACTAAAGTTGTGCCGTGTATATTGAGACCTTTAAACTACCCACGTTGTATACCTTTTTAAAGAGTCTCTATTTAGCCCAGTTTGAAGATCATTTGTCCAGGGGAAAAACGTTCTTTTAAATAGTTTGACAAAACACAGCTAGGGAATCTCCATGGAATTGTAAAACATTCTTTTTCTTTCTTTCATTCTTTTTTTTTTTTGAGATGGAGTCTTGCTCTGTGGCCCAGGCTGGAGTGCAGTGGTGTGATCTTGGCTCACTGCAACCTCCGCCTCCCTGCTTCAAGCAATTCTCCTGCCTCAGCTTCCCAAGTAGCTAGGATTACAGGTGTGTGCCACCATGCCTGGCTAATTTTAAACATTCTATTATTTTAAATAATCTATTCTGCACTCTATTTAGCTAAGTATATATGTCCCAACAAACTAAAGAACCAAGAGCATAAACATCAACTCCTTAGGATAGTGAAACCCTCCCCTTCCCTCCTCTACCAAGGAGAACACAGGCCTAGCCTAGGAACTGAGCAGGAGTCCACTGTGAAACAGTAGTTTCAGTAACTGGACAGATTATTTTCCATTTTTAAAATAAAAAAACATAAAAATAAGTGTCCCAATATTTTATTTGCATACCATTCTGGCATAGATCATCCCTTAGGATACATCAACATCATTTGAGAAAAAAAAAAACTAAGAGAATACTGTCTTCTACATTCTCATTAAATTTCCTTTTAATCTTTGGTTCAACATTACCATTCCTAATTTTAGGTCTTTATGGTTTTGTTTTGGTTTTCTTAATCAAACTTGGTAGTTTTTTTTTTTTTTTTTTCTTGAGATGGAGTCTCACTCTGTCGCCAGGCTGGAGTGCAGTGGCACGATCTCGGCTCACTCCAACCTCCACCTCTGGGGTTCAAGTGATTCTCCTGCCTCAGCCGCTGGGACTACAGGCATGCACCACCACACCCAGCTAACTTTTGTGTTTTTAGTAGAGACAGGGTTTCTCCATGTTGGCCAGGATGGTCTCAATCTCTTAACCTCGTGATCTGCCCACCTTGCTTCCCAAAGTGCTGGGATTACAGGCATGAGCCACCATACCCGGCCCTTGGTAAATATTTATTAATTTTATTGGACTGTGTAAGTAATAGTCTTTTGTATTTATCACTTTTTCTATCCTTCTGATTTATTATTACACTTTTACATCTAATAATTATTTCCTCTTCCTTTTCTTAGACTTATTTTCTTGTGATATCAGCATCTTGAGTTAAACACTAGGTTTTTTTTTTAAGGTATAATTGACAAATACAAATTGTATGTATTATATTTATGGTGTACAATGTAAGTAATGTTTTGATATATAAGTACATTGTGAAATGTTTAAATCAAACTATTGAATATATCCAATAGTTATTTTTTGTGGTGAGAATAAAGATCTACTCTCTTAGCAATATTTAAATATACAATACACTTTTATTAACTGTAGTCACCATGCTATACAATACTAGACCTCGCAAACTTTTGTTTTTTTAAGTGAAAGCAAGTTTATTAAGTAAGTAAAGGAATAAAATAATGACTACTCCATAGGCAGGGCAGTCCTGAGGGCTGCTGGTTCCCCATTTTTGTGGTTATTGCTTGATGATATGCTAAACAAGCAGCAGATTTTTCATGCCTTCCCTTTTCAGACAATATAGGAGAACTTCCTGATGCTGCCATGGCATTTGTAAACTTAGACCTCCCAAGTTTATTCATCCTGCCTAACTGAAACTTTGTATCCTTTGACCAACATCTTAAAATGATTTTCTTTCTCAGAATATAGCTTTTGTTATATTGATAAGAAATGTTTTCCTTATGCCAATGTCTGAATATATTAATAATGTTTAAATCCGTAACAGCATATTTGATTCCTTTTTTGACTTAAGTCTTATTTAGGAGGATGTCTTGATATTTTCAAATAGTTGGATTTGGGGAAGAAAGAACAGTTTTGGAGTTTTTTTCCAATTTAAAATCTTTGATTGCATTTGTAGCATTGTGGTCTTAAAAAACTATCTATACCACTTCTGCTTTGGGAAGTGTATTACAACTTTTCTCTGAAAAATTTTCCTCTGAAACAGGCTGTCATGGGTTCTCTGGATGGGTCCTGGTTTCCAAATTTAATCTCTAGTTCTTCTTCACTAGCCTTAAGAGTGGCATAATTCTTAACAACAACAACTCATAACCAACATCAAATTAGCTTCACTATGATTTATTGAGGCCACTCTCAAAGAAAAGATCCATTCTGGAAGGCAGTGAAGATAACAAAATTCACAGTACCACAGTCAGCAATGGTGTGGGCTCTTTTGCTTCTTGGAGCAGGACAAGTTAGCCCCTGGATTCCTTGATTGCCGCCCCGGCTGACAAACCTAGAACAACAGCGGTACAGACATCCTCCCTGTGCGTGCCCGGTTGTTCCGTTTTGCTTCAAAGCCGGTGGGGGATGGAGGGGTGGTAAAATATTGGTAACTCGTGTGATAGAACTGATGGTACTAGTCAGCCATCTCACCCACCTCCTAAAGGCGCCTGCCCAGCTGTAACCGCCGCTGAGTGACCTGGCCTTGGAGGGGGCACACTCCACAATGCATGTTCTCAAATGAATGTTCTGGAAACATAGGAGCTCTCCCAAAACGCCTGCTCAAAAACGTTGGAAACTAATTATAAAAACCGTCGTTTTATTTTATTTCTATTTTGCACCCGCAGAATGGACATCTTTTTGAGGCCATGCCCTGTCTGGTATCCAGCGGGAGGGAAAGCGCATCCGCTCACAGGCTCAGGGCTTCTCTCTGACAGATCAGAGCTGGTGGCCCGATGTGCATAATTGATGTAAATAATCAGTGATTCTGCAGGTGCCAGAAAAGTAGGTCTTTCTAAGGAACAAAGTTTTTCTTCATGTCCATTAACCATCAGTACTAATTTTACTATTCGATCCTTCACATTAATGTTTCTGTTACTGACTGCTTGATGTTTTGCTTGGCTCAATTCAAAGACTGAGTTGATGAGGATTTTATTGTAATTACTACAGTAATAAGCTCATTGTGAAAGTTAAATAAGAGATGACAGAAAATTTTAACACCTTTGCCCAGGCAGCCCCCTCCAGTTCTTTCCTCCTGAAGTATTAACTTAATGTTGTCTTTTAACAGATGCATACAAATCAATATTGAGGTTTTGTTTTTTTTTTTTTAAAAAAAGGAATCATGCTGTAGATATGAATTCCATAATTTTCTTTGAAGGTGAATTTTTCTAATTTTTAAATGTATATATTTCAAGCAATGCTACTTAGCATATAACAGTTTATGACTTTCAAAGTTTTATTATACGAGTATAGAATAATCTATTTGGGTCCCATTTTATGTTTATCATCTTAAACTGATGTTTTTAAAAACTGTCTTGTTGTGATATAATTTACATATCATAAAATTCAACTGTGTTAAGTGTACAATTTAATAAATAAATTTTACTATATTTATGGAGTTGTGCAACCATCAACAGAATCCAATTTTAAAACATTTCCATCACCCTAAGAAGAAACTTCACACCATCACTCTCCATTCCATCACCAGCCATAGACAATGAGTAATGCAGTTTCTGTCTCTTATTATCTGCCTTTTTCCTTTGGACATTTCATATAAATGAGCTCATACAACATGTATGCTTGGCTTCTTTCACTGAGCACAATATTTTTGAAATATGTCCACATTGTAGCATTTATCAGTACTTCCTTTTTTCTTGCCAACTAGCATTCCTTAAATTAAGTTTCACCTGGCATATTTTACTCATTTTTACATTTTTACACATAATACATCATGATGTTTTAGGTGCCTTATAAATGGCAAAAGATTAAAATTTGTGTTTAACCACTTAAACACTGAAAGCGTGAATAAAATTTCACAGGAATTCTGAGGAGAGTGAGATCAGGCAATGCTTCAGCCAAGGGGTATCATCTGATCTTCAAGCAAACGCAGAGTTTGAATAAGAAGAGACTTCACTGAGGGGTGGAAGGAAATGGAGGCTATTTCATTTATTTATTTATTTATATTTTTTTGGCGGGGCGGGGGATGAAGTTTCGCTCTTGTTGCCCAGACTGGAGTGCAATGACGCCATCTTGGCTCACTGCAACCTCCGCCTCTTGGCTTCAAGCGATTCTCCTGCCTCAGCCTCCCAAGTAGCTGGGATTACAGGCATGCGCCACCACGCCCAGCTAATGTTTGTATTTTTAGTAGAGACAGGGTTTCACCACATTGGTCAGGCTGGTTTTGAACTCCTGACCTCAGGTGATCTGCCTGCCTCGGCCTCCCAAAGTGCTGGGATTACAGGCGTGAGCAACCATGCCCAACTGAAGATGGAGGCTATTTCAACATGAGACACTGGGCCAAACATTGAGTCTGAGCCAGCAGATCTTTTATTTAGGAGGCAAATGAAGATTGAAAGAAGACCAAGCTGAAAGTGGATAACAAGTTTTGTGACCCAAGAAAGTTCCCCAGTCAAGGTCTCCATTTCTCACCTATGAAATCCAGTGTTAAGTTCTCATCATCTCTAAATTTCCTTCTGGTTCTAAAATTCTGTAGAGGTTGGAAGGAAATATGATAGTATTTTAAGTCATTAAAGAAAGCTGTAGTCATAGTTTCATTTTTACAGCATATTGTTGGTCATATCCCTTGCTTTATTTAACATCAAGTCTTTGGGAATGCAATAGCTAATTATAACACTAAAACTATAAAAAACAGGATTTATTTACAGCAATATTTTTGACAGGAGCTCTTAGAAGGCCTTGTATAATAAAACAGAAATTTTATACATTAGTAATGTGTACAGTAGAAATTTGAAAGATATACTAGGAGGAACCAAACTGTTAGATATATCTATAAAACAAGAGTTAAAGACTCTAGGAAGCTGTACTTATAAATAGCAGAAAAAATAAGAATATTTTTAAAATAAAATGATTCACTAAATGTAAAAATGAGAGATATTACAGAAAGAAGAATGAAGGAAGGAAATGAAACTTCCATCAAAATTTATCTAATGGTTTGGTTATACTGAAAATAAGGAAGTTTTCAAGTGCGGTAATCATCTATAGTTTTGTCTGAATAAGAATACAATCAGAAAGACGTGAAACTTTGAACTTGCACTGAAGAAGAACAGGTCTTCTTGCATGCATAATGATTGAATAGTCTGCTCTAACTGCAGTAGTCTATAAAACCATAAATCATTATTATTTAGTACAAATAAAAGTATTTTATGGTCTGATATTTCTAAGAGTGCAATTTAAATCTACATTTATCTCTTTTTTCTTTTCATTTTTAATATGAGACAGTGGTCTCACTGTGCTGCCCAGGTGATCTCGAACTCCTAAACCCAAGGGATCCTCACACCTCAGCCTCCCAAGTAGCTGAGATTACAGACATGCATCACTGCGCTTGGCCCTAATTCTACATTTAAATTTAAATGCGGAGCATTCATGGCTTAGCTAAAGTAGCAGTCATCCCCAAGATTTTCTCCAGAGATTATATCTAGGTGTATAAAATATTGGCAAGGTGCAGTCGTTCACTCCTATAATCCCGACACTTTGGGAGGCCTATGCAGGAGGATCACTTGAGACCAGGATGTGAAACCAGCCTGGGCCACATAGCCAGGTCCTGCCTCTACAAAAAAATTAAAAATAAAAAGTAGCCAGATATAGTGGCACGTGCTTGTAGTCCCGCTACTCAGGAGTCTGAAGCAGGAGGATCGCTTGAGCCCGAGAGCTCAAGGCTGCAGTGAGCTGTGATTACAACACTACACTCCAGCATGGGTGACAGATCAAGACTCCATCTTTAAAAAAGAAACTAATAGATAAATAAATTAGTTAATTAAATAAATCTAAATTAAATTAAAATATTACCAAGTCCACATGTACATTAATGGAAAAAACAACAATTACTTACGCATCAACATAATATAAAATATGATGTATTTTACATGTTCTCGCATTCTCTCCTGAACCATGCCTGGGAAGTCTGTTGTTCAACATGTTGTCATTACACATTAAAATGTAGGTTATTGATTTTTCTTGTTTCTTCCCACACTGTCATTGACCCATATCCTGTAAGACAGCAAAAGCGCTTTGACATCAAAAGGTGGGTAAGGATAATAGAAAATCACTAATGTTTGGAAATTCTGTGCTGAAAAAGTGGATTGACCAACATGTAATTGGTTAATGGATAAATTCCTGGACTGGATAAGCTAGCATTTTATTCCGACACAAGTAAACATTACACAAAGGCGGTGGATTCATTTTTTAAAAATCAGACATAGTTTTCCTATCCTAAAGCATATTTGCGTCCGCTAGCAGACAAGTACAGGTAATTGCCTCCAGGTGTTAGCCTGCAGGAAGTCATTGAAATTCAGTGCTAGTAATAGCAGTTTTCTGAGCAGCAAAAACTAACCTACAGGAACCTTAGAGGCACAGGTATATTTTAGAATAGCAATGCCAGCCCTCTGAAAGGCCATAGATTCAGAATGGCCATTTTAACAGGATACAGATTAAATAAAACAAGAATGAAGCTATGTTTTTTAACAATAAAAACAATTAAGATTAAGAAAAATGTTTTTCTTTTGCTTTTAAAAAATTTTAAACATTATTTGTTTTTCTTAAATTTTTGCTCATTTATGGTAACTGTCTAGCAATCATTTTTTCTCCCAGACAAAATAGGAATTACAAGAACAATTACATTTTTCTTAAAGTTCTGTTTTTATGAAAGCTCACATTCAAAAATAACTTATTATTAAACAATAACCCAGGTATTTTTTCCACTGCAAATAGATACTCTAGGGTATTTAATTAAAGATGGCAGATTAACCATTAGCATTTAGCTCAATGCTACAGTTCAAATGACAATAATTTTTTTTTAAAGACATAGCATACGAAGATAAAATAAACAAGAATGGAGACAACAGCAACAGAAATTTGGAAGCTGGGAGAAGATCTGAGAAAGTTGGATTCTCCGCCAACTGCAGAGAGAGCTGAGAAGCAGACTGATTTTTTTGTTTTGTTTTGTTTTTAATTTCAAGTACAGATCCAAGAATGGGCATCCTCAGATATCTCTGGAAGTTCTGTCACAAGGAGAGTTGCTGAAGAAGCAGCTGGACCTTCTCATCTCCTCCCCACTTTATGCAACAAGTCAACTACCCACCTTAGCAGAAGATCTAAGAGATTTATTTCCTGGAGACAGACACACAGAGGGTTCGAACTAAAAAAAGGGGAGTTGAGCTTACACACTAAATGCAAAAACCCTGCATATTTCTTAACCTTTTCTAGGCTGGAACACTGTTTGCTAAGTACACACACTCTTGTGAGTGCATACACACGCATACACAGACACATATGCCCTAGGCAGACAACTAGAGATCTTCTTTGGGGAATTTGACCAGCCCAATAAAAAAGATCTGAAAATATTGCCAATGAGGGCTCCACTAGGAAGAGCAAAGGCAGGCCATTATACAGTGAAGTCCCTGGTCAATAACTAGTCACACCCTCCTCCACGCCTCCTCCAATCGGCTATTTTTTTTTTTTTTGAGACCCAGTCTGCTCTCTTGCCCAGGCTGAAGTGCAGTGGTGCGATCTCAGCTCACTGCAACCTCCGTCTCTCGGATTCAAGCAATTCTCCTGTCTCAGTCTCCGAAGTAGCTGGGACTACAGGTGTGTGCCCCCACACCTGGCTAATTTTTGTAGTTTTAGTAGAGATGGGGTTTCACCATTGGTCAGGCTGGTCTCAAACTCCTGACCCCAGGTGATCCACCCACCTTGGCCTCCCATAATGCTGGGATTACAGGCATGAAGCCACCGCAGCCGGCCTCCGATCGGCTTTTAGTGCACCCATGCCTAGTAGGAGTAGCCACACAAGGATTACTAGGATAGGATTCTAATACGAGAGACACAGAAACAAACAATCAGGGAAAAAAGCAATGGGAGAAAACAGAAGCAGGAGGGGAGGATAACATTTGAAAATGATCCTTAATACATTCAGATAATATAATGCATGTAAAAAACAAGAAAAGGGTGCTATTTTAGAAAAAGAATATTTTGAGGAATAAGAACTTTAAAATAATTAAAAATAGAATTGTGAAAGTAAAAAAATCAATAGAAGAGTTGGAAGATAAATTAGAGGAAATCTTCTAAAAGCAGAGCAAAAATAAAAAATAAGGGATAAAAGATAAGAAAAAAATACAGGACATGTCCAGCAGGTGCAACGTCTGTATGATAGGAGTTCCACAAAGAGAGAACTCAAGAAATAGAGAATAGGAAATCATCAGTGAAACAATGCAAAAATATTTCCCCCAAATGAAAGAACATGAGTTTTCAGATCAAAATAAACCACACAGATCCAGCACTAGAAATAATTTAAAAACCAACATCAAGGCCGGGCGCAGTGGCTCACGCCTGGGAGGCCAAGGTGGGCGGATCACGAAGTTAGGAGATGGAGACCATCCTGGCCAACACGGAGAAATCCCGTCTCTTCCAAAAAATACAGAAAAAAAAAAAAAAAAAGCTGGGCTTGGCGGCGGGCACCTGTAGTCCCAGCTACTCGGGAGGCTGAGGCAGGAGAATGCCATGAACCCGGAAGTCGGAGCTTGCAGTGAGCCAAGATCGCGCAACTGCACTCCAGCATTAAGACACATCATTGGGAAATTTTTGAAACTCTGGGATGAAAAGAACATATTATGAGCCTCTAGAAAGAAGAGATTTTATAAGAAGAATCAAGATTCAGAGTGGCTTGACATTTCATAGTAGAAATGCTGGAAGCTAGAAGACAATGAATTTAATGCCTTCGAAATTATGTGGAAAAATTCATTTTATTCCAGAATTCTCTGTCCAGCCAATCTATAAATTAGGCAGGAAGGTAGAATAAAGACATTCTCGGATTTCCAAGACCTCAAAATTTTTTGTTTGCTGTGGATCCTTTCTTAGGAAGCCCTGGAGTATGGGACCACCCAAAATGCGGGAATAAACTCAGAAAGAAGGAAGGCATGGGATCTGGGAAATCGTGACCCACTTGAGAAATGAGAGAAGTCAACCCCAAGGATGATGGTGAAAGGGATCCCATAAAAACTGCTGAGTCAGGCCTAGGGTGTGACTCAGAATACAGGTCAGAAAGCTCTAGGTGAGAGCCATTGGATAGGACCCAATTAATACTATATTAGGTTAGTTTGAATGTGTTGAGATGACATTTATCCATCTTAGGTTGAATTACTAAGTACAGTCATGTGTTTTTTTTTGTTTGCTTGTTTTTAATTTTATTATTATTATACTTTAAGTTTTAGGGTACATGTGCACAACGTGCAGGTTTGTTTTTTTAATGACAAGGATACCTTTTGAGAAATGTGTCTTTAGGCCATTTTGTTCTGCTAATATCGTAGAGTATACTTGGTAGAGCCTACTACACACCTAGGCTGTATGTGACAGCCTATGGCTCCTGGACAGCATGTCACTGTACTGAATACTGTAGGCAACTGGAACACAAGGGTAAGTATTTGTGTATCTAAACATATCTAATCATACAAAAGGTGCAGTAAGAATATGGTATAAAAGGGTTTTTTTGGGTTTTTTTGTTTTTTATTTTTTGGTTTCTTTTTTTTAAGACGGAGTCTTGCTCTGTCGCCCAGGCCGGGGTGCAGTGATGCGATGTCGGCTCACTGCAACCTCTGCCTCCCGGGTTCAAGCGATTCTTTTGCCTCAGCCTCCTGAGTAGCTGGGAATACAGGCGTGAGCCACCACGCCAGGCTAATTTTTTGTAGTTTTAGTAGAGACAGGGTTTCACCATGTTAGCCAGGATGGTCTCCATCTCCTGACCTCGTGATCCGCTTACCTCTGCCTTCCAAAGTGCTAGGATTATAGGCGTGAGCCACCGCACCTGGCCGATATAAAAGGTTTTAAAAATGATACATCTAGATAGAGCACTTCCCATGAACGGAGCTCACAGGACTGGAAGTTGCTCTGGGTGAGTCAGTGAATGATGGTGATAGACCGTGAAGGCCTAGGACATCACTGTACCCTACTTCAGTTTATAAACACTGGACACTTAGGCTACACTAAATTTATTTTCAAAAATTTTCTTTCCTCAGTAATAAATTAACCTTAGCTTACTGTAACTTTTTAACTTTATAAACCTTTTAATTTTTCTTTAACTTTTTGACTCTTTTGGAGTAACACTTAGCTTCAAATACAAATACATTGTACAGCCGTACAAAATATTTTCTTTCTTTATATTCTATTCCATAAACTTTTTCCTATTTTTATTTTTTACTCTTTAAACTTTTTTGGTAAAAACTAAGACGTAAACACAGACATTGGCCTTGGCGTGCACACGCATGATCATCAAGGCATCATTAGGTGGTAGGAATTGTTCGGCTTCATTATAATCTGATGGGACCACTGTCGTATATGTTATCTGTTGTTGCCTGAAATGTCATTGTGCAGCGTATGACTGTACACAGAAAGCCAAGCAAATACACACACTAAGCAATGATGTTCTTTATGGAAGCACAAAAAGGGAAAAATACTCACAGCGTATCGTACGGCTTAGCTGTGAATAGTGTTCTTAGTCTCAGTGATAATGTACCTCTAAACACCGACTGTTGACCCAACCAAAACTATAATCTACGTGGGGCACAGACGGGACAGCAATGTAACTGTGTGTGCTCGGGGACAGAGGGAGCAGCACAAAAAGAGAGCTAAAGCTCCACATTTCAGAGTGAGAAGGCAATAGATAGTCTAAAGTTGAAAAGTCAAAAGTTACATTTTATTTAGAGATGCAAATGTAAATATTAAACAATTGATAAAAGAGTTGAAAATATTTTCGTCTAGGGAGTGGGAAATAGTAACAGCAGAGATGGCAAGAAACAGCTTTTTTTTCTTAGCATGCCATAAAACAATCTGACTCTTTAAACTCTGATGAAATATTATACATTGATGTAAATGAAAAACAAAAGAAAGCATTGACATGAAAAGATACACTCCTAAAATCTTTGGGTGAGTCATTTGAGGTGATATGGCCAAGGTAGATAACTTATCTGATAATGATTATACCTTTCTATTTGTTAATTCATTCATAGGGTTGTGTGAATAAACATTTATTGAACGATTACCACATGCAAAGTTCCATGAGAAAGGTAAATATGAAAGGAGTACACCATGGTTTTCTTCCTTATGTTGCTTGCAAGTGAACATGACATATATTTAAAATATGTTTTATGTGTTTATATGAATAAATAAAAAAGAACTAGGGCAGACAGAAAGGACAGTACATGCATATGACAGTATAAAAGAAACAAGATCTAGAAGTCTGCTTGTTGAATATGGAAATTTGAATTGAGGCTTGAAGGAGGAGGTAGACCAGATAGCTGGGACCAACATGAGAAAAACTATGAAGATAGGAAGTGTCTCAGCATGATTGGATGGTTGCAATTCTTTAATTAGAATGAAGAACAAAGAATAAAAATGTTAACTCCAAGAGAGCAGGCATCTTGTGTGCCTTGTTCACAATTCCCAATACTAGAACATTGCCTGACATATAACGATACTCAGTAAACATTTGCCCCATGAATGGATGGGTAAGATTGTAAAGATAGTTAGAGGCTGATAACAGAGGGCTTTGAATTCCATGTTAAATTTAGAATTTAGACTGTAAGTAAATAGGAAAATATTTGAGAAGAAGATTGTGATGGCTCTAATTTTGACAGCTGCGTTCAGGACAGGTTGGAAGCATGCGAGGTGTCAGGTCAGTTAGGAAGAAATGAAAAATAAAGGCCTGAGTTTTATCCATTAACCACTAAATTAGAAAGGAAGAAACAGACCACTTACTGCAGAAGCAAGCCGTGATTTTATGGAAATGTAGTAAATTTGAAGTCAGAAAAAATTGAGTTAAATCCTATCTTTGTCATGTAATGGGTGTGGACATCTGGACAAGTTCTAGGACGTCTTCTATGAACATCAATTTCCTCAGTAAAATCAGGAATAGTTTTTGCAAATACTTCACCTGTTGTCTAAAGGGTATCGGGTAGCTCTCAAGGATATGTCAATATGTTAAGGCAGGATAAATTGACGCAAGGATAAAAGAAGAGAGAAGTGCAAGAGAGACATAACACATAGCCAGGAGTGGAGCTAAAAATCCACCATAATACACAAAGTTATGTGAAAGCATTTTGGAAAATGAAGAGTTAGACAAACATTCGATGTGGTTGACCTGTGACATTTCCGATGTAGTGGAAGCTTGAAAGACATTACTACTTTGTCAGAGGAAAGGGCATTATGTTGATGCAGAAAGAATGGTGGCCATTATAGATTAAGCTTTTAAGAAGTTTGGAGGTCAAGAGACAACTGAAAAGGCAACTAAAATCTAAAAAGGTGAAGTTCGTGATTACCTTTTATATTCTCAAAGTATTTGATGAAAATATTCACCAATCTTTGAAGTAGAACCGACCAAACCACAATTCTTTAACCTAGAGTGGACTTTAGTGAGCTAGTCTAACGAGACACTTTGCAGGTAGGAAGTAAAACCCAATGAGGTGTCAATGTTAGCAATAGAAGGTACCACTTGTCTATATTTCTCAATAGGAACAAAACAAAAACACATTTTAAAAATCCTAGATACAATAATCAATAGACTATGGATCTCATTTCCCTGGAAGGACTGTTCATGGATAACATGTAGAGTTGATTATTAATTAATGAATAAGGGAGACTTAAGGGAAGGAAAGGCTGTATATATAAGATAGAATTGTGTGTTCTAAACAATTTAGATCAGAAAATAGAAACCTAGAAAAAGTGAAATGATAGCACTTAAAGGGACAGGCATAATTGATTAACTAATTGGGAGTATGTCGATTTTATTTTATTTTTTATTTTTATTTTTTTGAGACAGGGTCTCACTCTGTCACCCAGGCTGGAGTGCAGTGGCATGATCACAGCTCACTGCAGCCTTGACCTCCCTGGACTCAGGTGATTTTTTCACCTCAGCCTCCCAGGTAGCTGGGACTACAGATACCTCTGGCTAATTTTTGTATTTTTTGTAGAGATGAGGTTTCACCATGTTGCCCAGGCTGGTCTCCAACTCCTGGGCTCAAGCAATCCACTCACCTCGGCTTCCCAAAGTGCCGGGATTACATGCCCAAGCCACCACGCCCAGTCTGCCAATTTTATATGAGCCTCGTGGATCACTTCATGAAGTGCTCCTAGAGATGATACAATTCACCTAGATCTTAGAGAGAATGGCTTAGAGCATTTGGATGAGCAAAGAGGAGGAAAGCAAGCATTCTGTGCAACGATGTTGACTGAAACAGAAGTATGTAGAAAGGAAGCACCAAACTTACTGCAAGAACAGTGAGTGGACCCATTTAGCTGGAGTGAAGGCTTTGTTTAGGGAAGTAATGTTTTGAGGTGATTGCTTCCATCATACTGAGGTTTAAAGACCAGCTAGGGAATGTGTATCCTGTAGTTAGAGGGAAGCGACTCGGTTTCTTCAGTGAGGGAGTTACATGATGACAGCATTCCTTTCAGGAGATAATTAGGGTGGTGTGCCTGATTCAGAGAAGCTAGGAATGTTTGGACTCTAGCCCTATCTTTTCCAAGTTGATGTCATGGTAGACAACTGCATTCTCTCCCCAGACGCTCTTAGATGTTAATATTGGCAACACTGGAAGAATCTGTTGAGCAGTTTTTATGAAATGTAATACGAGATGTACTTGCTTTTCACCTTCAGTAATTTTTTCAAAGAAGAGTGAGGAAAAGTTTGAAAATATGTCACATTGGACCTCTACATTTTATGGTCGTAATAATAAAATCCCACATTTTCTAAATGAAATAAAACAATGAGTTAGAGTTGAGAAAATAGGAAGGCCTTGGTTAAGGCAAAAACAGAGAGATTATAAAAATGTTTTCGGGAATGATGTCAGAATTGTAGGTTATGGATGGTTGTAAAGAGATAATTCTGATTTTAATCAGTTAAATCATCTATATTCAAGAAGCCAGGTAGTCAGGGCAATATAAACTAGAGGAAAAAGAGAGTGTGTAGTAGTTTTCATCCAGTGAAATCAAAGCCATTGTAACTATTAATATTAATAGAAGTAATTGTAAGTGAATTTGGGAGGGTAGATATCCAAGTCACCGTCTTCATAGCATCTAGAAAAATATTGTCCTGGTTTAACATAAGTCATTCTCTTCAAATTAAGAAAGAAAGAAGAAAAAAGAAAACAGAGCAGTAGAATGGTGAGTAGTTACAAGTATTTAAATAAATGCTTACTTAAAAAGAAATCCAATTACTAATCAGTAAAAAACAAAAGGAGGATATAATGAAGAGACATAGAAGAATAAGATAAAGGAGACATTACACATAGTAGAAAGATATAAAGGAAAAGAGCTATTTAGATACTCACAGAAGCAGATTCTTCCAGAGTACTTAAAAAGAACTCATTGCTCTTTTGCAAAGTATCCCTAAGGAGTAGGTTATTATCACCCCATTTTACAGATGGGGACACTGTCAAATGTCATTTGGTACTTTAGCATATTAAACTTAGGTTGCTAATTAGCAATGTATTTGAGATGGAATTTGGCAGTGGTAAGAAACATTAATATTTCTTTGTTTTCAGGACCTTCAGTGTAACTTAGAAGAACCATTCCTTTGACTTATCTGCTATACAAATGGTCAATATTGCATGATGATTTCTCAAAATTACCATTGATTTAGGTTTCCAGGAAAAATCAAGCATGCTGCAAGGAGATTTTAGTAGCAAGAAATCCATATTATTTGACACCTGCTATTATTTCCTCAGCATCCCAGAATTTCTCATTTAAGTACTGCCCAATATTATTCTGGCTTTCTTTGCATTTGTGAACACAGACACAAAATGTTTTGTTGTAATTTATTGCAGAATGGCAGTTTGGCCTTTGGGGAATATGAATCATGGGTCACTGTCATAAAACAATTTATGTTTGGAAACTTTTTTGAATAATAGTTGGTTTGGGACAAGTCTTTTTTTCCCCCTTACTAAGAAATTAGGAGCTTTCTTAATAAGAAGTAACAGAGTTTTCCATTTTAAATTGTGTGAATTTGTTTTAATTGTATGAAAATGGATACAAGATAATCAGTTGCTCAGACTAGATACAAAAAGGAATGGTTATTAAGACAGTAGAAAAATATTTTTGAAGAACATTCATAGGATAGCCATCCTGCTCCCCCAAATCAAACCTGAGGCAATAGAAAACTATGCTTTTAGAATAATAAAAATAGCAGAAAACTCCTGTGAGAGAATGTCTGATTTACCTTTCTGGAAATCACTTAATTTTGTTCCAGACGGGTGGACTATGGAACTTTCTGAGAGAACATGGTTACAAAACTGTTGTGTGATCAAAGCTCCGGAGGGAGGGACTGTTTTGACTCTCTTGTTACTATGTGAGGGATGGAATTTTGCAACCAGAAGGTTCCACAACAGTTGGAAACGACAGTTGTATGAGTAGCGAGCCGAAGACAAATGTGTGTGTCCTGTTACTCTTGCTCTGAGAACTACACACTGCCGCCGTGCCAAGGTTTCCTGCTTGCATCAATATTTTTTATAATTACCAAACCTCATGTGCGTAACCCATTAGTAGCAAAAAAAAATCTTACAAGTAACATCTACACTGTCTTTAGGTTAGACAGCCATCTGGCTAGCTGATATCCACTACACACACACACACACACACACACACACACACACACGGATACACACAGATACCCTTATTTAGATGCCTTATTATAACGCTAGTTCCATTTTCAATCATCTACCATAAATCGAGCTCCACCTCCTTTTGCAGAAATTAAAACAGCTGAAATTTAAAAAGTGCTTCGAACATGTCAAAGCTCACCATAGGCTATTATCATCCTGTTATTAGTGGCTTACTCTTATCTTCCATTGTCTGGCTCATCTCTCTCACTTGTGAATTCAAGTCCCTTTCATTTTCCTTAGCTTCAGGAAAGTCTATTTTATCTATTGCCCTTTCTCCAACTTTTCCCAAGTTGGACTTTGACTCTAGACTAGTGGGTTCCTTTGTATTGATGTCCACAGACATTTTGGCACAATAGGAACTGCCATGAAAAGGAGATGCCAATACATTCAAAACTGTACATTTAATCGTGTGCTTTTAAAAACAAAATAGTACGGAATGGTATAGCAGGAAGTTTAGGGAAGGGAAAATGAGTGGTTTAAGTGTTGTTTACCAGAAACAATTCATCTGCAAAATTTGATCCCATGAACAGGCATCTGGAGAAAGCTTCTTATGTTGGCAACATATTTACAGAGTCAGAAGCTGGTGAGTTTGAGATCTGGTAAGGTTTGGGGAAGCAGACGTTAATGTAGGAGGTAGATATTGGGAACTGAGATGTGTTTGCAAAAAAAGAGGTACCTGTAAAGCTAGTGGTGGTGAAGTTGTGGTGTTGGCAGTTTATTAACAAGAAGGAAAGATTACTTCTAATCAATGATTTAGATGGGAAATTTGAAATGCTTTAGGATTGTGTGGAATACTGTCCTGTAGTCTGGTCCTTGTGCCCAGTATACCCAACTGCTAATGCTGAAATCCCATAAATATAGACATATAAATACAGCCCTTATTAAAATACATGTACATATATAAATATATAATATAGGTGTGTGCATATATGTGTGTGTATGTGTATATATATATACACAAAGTAGTTTCAGTATATATATACATATAAAATAGTTTCAAGCTTCATTTATAAAATATGTTTCAAGACACCCAGTGGATGCCTGAAACCTCAGATAGTACTGAAACCTATATATATATAAACTGTTTTTTAAATTTCTTTTTCTTTTCTTTCTTTTCTTTTCTTTTCTTTTTTTTGAGACGAAGTCTCACTCTGTCGCCCAGGCTGGAGTGCAGTGGCGCTATCTCGGTTCAACGCAACCTCCGCCTCCCGGGTTCAAGCGATTCTCCTGCCTCAGCCTCCTGAGTAGCTGGGATTACAGGCGCAAACCAGTGCACCGGGCTAAATTTTTTGTATCTTTAGTAGAGATGGGGTTTCACCATGTTGGCCAGGCTGGTCTTGAACTCCTGACCTCAGGGGATCTGCCTGCCTTGGCCTCCCAAAGTGCTAGGATTACAGGCATGAGCCACTGTGCCCGGCCCATATGTACCGTTTTTTTCTATACATACATAGCTATGATAAAGTTTAATTTAAAAATTAGGCACAGTTATAAATTAACAATAACTAACACTAGAACAATTGTAACAATATACTGTAATAAAAGTTATATATGAATATGGTCTCTCTCTCTCTCTCTTAAAATACTGTAATATTTTAGGACCATGGTTAATGGTGGGTAATTGAAACTATGGAAAGGTGAATATATACAGAGATGTGTGCATGTATTTTTTCATATGTACATATATAATTTTTTTAAAACCTGAAATCAGGTTATAGTAGACAGGCCATCATGGTGGGAATTAATCTCAAAGAAGAGAAAGGGAGCTTAAAGAAAAACACTGTTTGTGTCATAACTGTGTTTAGATCACACCTGCTTTTCCTGATCCCAGCCCGCCACGAATGAGAATATAAAAGAAATCTGAGACTTACTGGGTGGCAGGGTAGCCTAGGGATTTAGGATGTGGTCTTCTCTGCAGACAATCAGGGTCCCTGTGAGGCCAGGTCTAGTTGTACTTTTGGCTTGGTACTTAACCTAAGCTCCTTAATCACTAAAACATGGGTAACGGTGTCTGTAGCAGCAGGTTATTGTTTTTTTTTTTTTTTAAGTAAACTTTATTTTGGAATAATTCTAGCTTTACAGAAAATTTATAAAAATTGTAGAGAGCCCTGTACATATGCCCTTACTGTTTACTTCATTGTTAACATCTTACATTACCAGGATACATTTATCAAAAATAAGAAATTGACATTTTGACATTACTATTAACTACACTGCAGACTTTATCTGGATATCAACAGTTTTGCCGTTAATGTCTTCTCTCTATTCCAGGATCCCATCGAGGATCATGTTAGATTTGGTTGTCAGGTCCTCTCTGGATAAGTCTCCAGAGACTTATTTCAAGGTTTAAAACATAACATGTGTAAAGCACACTTAGTCTAGTGCGAAACATGTAATAAAGCATTGGTCAATACTGAGAGATCGTTGTAGCTATGTGACAGGCACTGTCTTCAGCACTTTCGAAACACCAATTCATCTAATATTCACAGCTATTCTGTGAAGACTCCAATTACATTTACTTTACAGATCAGAAAATGGAGGCACAGGAAGGTCAAAAAAATGGCCCTAAATTATGCAGCTGGCAGATCTGGGCTTCAACCCAGGCTTGCTGGCTCTTAAGCCCATGCTTTTAGTCACGATGTTGCCTCTTTGTATGTGCATAATATATACTCTTTATTCGTAGGAGACTCTGGAACTGGTGAATTCCCTCTAGGGCAGAAGAATATTACTAAGTAGTTCTCCGTTAGTCACTGAAAATATGCCTGATTTTTAACCCTCTTTAAGTAAAAAGTTGTAGCAACTCAAAAAGAAAAGGTAAGGAATGTGGACTGAATAAGCCAGAAGTACATGCTTCATAGCTTTTCTTACAAATCACTTTTTTGAACCCTTACTCTGCCATATTTTTTCTTAATTTTTAATTTTTTTTTGGAGGGAGGGTTTCGCTCTGTAGCCCAGGCTGGAGTGCAGTAGTGCAATCACTGCTCATTGCAGCCTTGATCTCCCAGACTCAAGGGTTTCTCCCAACTCAGACTCCTGAGCAGCTGGAACTACAGGTGCATGCCACCATGCCTGGCTAATTTTTGTATTTTTTGTAGAGAAAGGGTTACCCCATGTTGCCCAGGCTGGTCTCAAACTCCTGGCTCAAGCAATCGGCCCCTCTTAGCCTCCCAAAGTGCTGGGATTACAGGTGTGAGCCATTGTGCCTGGTGTTTTCTTAATCTTATACACATATATTCCCTCTTTCCCTCTCTCCTTCCCTCTCTCCCTTCTTTCCTTCTTTCCTTCCATCCATACTACATGTTTAAGCCATGGAACCTCCATCAAAACTACAGCAGAGAAGAAACTTTAAAAAAAAATCTAGGAATGAAGATTAAGAGCAAGCAAAAGGCAATGGAGTTTCTGGTGAGAATTAGGAAAGGCATAAAAGAGGAAGGATTTGGGAGCAGGAAGAAGGGGAGAGGGAGGATGGACTGAGAGCTCTCCTGTCAAGCTCTGCCAGGAGCCAGCTGGTTATGCTGTCATTTAGTTCACATGACTCCTTATATTGGCTTCCCAGTCTATAAAATGAGCAGATCCCCTTTAACTGTGATATATAATAATTTTGAGTCCAGAAAATTTAAAAAGGACGTTTAAAGAAAAATGCAAAAGCAAGAAAGCAATTAAGTTGATATGAAAGGCTTAGCAACTAAACTGGAAGGTGAGCAGGCCTCAGACTACAACGTTCATTCAACACACATTTATTTCAACACTGTTCTAGGTGCTGGGGAGACAGACAGAGAAGAACAAAGCATGGTCACTTCACTCATGGCCCTCATAGTCTAGCAGAGGGTTGAGAGATAATAAACATGGAAACCAATAAGATAATTGTAGACTGTGCGATGTTATAAAGGAAATTAATGAATGATGAGGCAGAGACTATGGGATAGGGGAGGGGGTATCCACACTTGAGATAGGACATATCATGTTTAATTTACATGTGTTCAGACTGTGATTACAATGGGGAAAATAAAACCCTTAAATCCTTCGGCAATCGACAAAATCACTTTATTTATAACACAATAAAGGTGTGCACCAAGACGGCTTTCCACAGGAGGTTTGAGAACCATTTCACTAGAAATGTGAAAGAGCATTTACACAACAATGTTTTAAGAGTTACTTAGGAGTAATTCTTCATGGAAATAAGAAAGTCTAGAATGAAGTCTTTTGGCTCCTCCTCAAGCAACTGACAAGCCCCTTTCCTAGGCTGGCATTAACTCTATCTACAATACTATGTAAATATACTCTTGGTATCTGCTATGAACTGAATTGTCCCCCCAGCATCCCAATTGATATGTTGAATCCCTAACCCCCAATGTTACTGTATCTGGAGATAGAGTCTTTAGGAGGTAATTAAGGTTAAATTAGGTAATAAGGGTGGGGTCCTGATCTAATGGGATTAGCGACCTTAAAAGAAGAGACACAAAAGAGCCAGTGCTCTCTCTCTCTGTACAAGCACTACACCTGGAAAAGGGCATATGAGGACACAGAGAGAAGGTGGCAGTCTACAAGCCAAGAAGAGAGGCCTCAGAGAAAGCCAACCCTGCTGATGCCTTGATCTTGAACTCCCAGCCTCTAGAACTGTGGGACACTGTATTAGCTCAGGGCCCACTGTAACAAAAATACCACCTTGTTAGATCACAGATAAGGGTGGGTCATTTTCATTGAATGCTATTCTTCCTCTAGGGTTCCTCAGTATGCCACTTGTGGACATAGCTTATGAGGAATTCTTTCAGGAACTGCAAGTAGCAGTCACATCTAGTTTTCTTTCCCCTCTTTACAGACAGTACACCAAATAATACCCATTAAACTGTCGTTACTTGCCATTGAAAGAGAGGCTTTTCAATGAGATGTGGTTTTCTCTAACAGCATGTCTCCTACAGGTAACAGTATCAGTACTGGCGTAAATGTGAATTAAATCATCCTTCTAAAAACTAGACATGGTTAAAATTAAACACATTTTCTCTTCTTTCCCTTAAGCCTCACACCACGCCAGGATTCCCATCATTTTCATGACACATTGAAATTTGAAAAACTTTTAAAAATTCCCTTTTCTTATTCGCTCCATTGATGTAGAATATTATAAAGTTATTGAAATTGGCTTTCACAAAATATAATCTTTAAACTTTGAGCATCTGAATATTTTCTGGATCCCCATCATAGCTCTATCATTTACCAGCTCTGTAGCTTCCAGAAGACTATGTAGCATTTCTAAGCCTCTGTTTCTTCATCTACAGTGTGGGTTTATAAGGGGCTAAATGAGTTCATATAGGAAAACCTGGCAAGTGGTAAGCGCTCAATAGCTGTTAATCACTGCCACTACCACTATTACAACTGCTAATGTTACTGCAGTTTTTGTAACCAGCCTCCATATCGATCCTAAATCCATCAGTAACAATAACTTTCCTTAAAAAGACCATTCTCAGGCCAGATGTCTCCAAATAGCTACCAACTGTTTGTAATATCATGTCTTAATTCCTTCCAAATGATGACTGAGTAGGCTCTTCTCTGGTTGCCTGTTGCCTGCCCATTCTGTCTTCCTAGCTCATTACCAGGGAACCCACCCTTCCCAATGGCCCCGGGGCAGTCCAGGTGTACATCTCTCATCTGAGCATAATTTTTTTTTTTGAGACGGAGTCTCGCTCTGTGGCCCAGGCTGGAGTGCAGTGGCCTGATCTTGGCTCACTGCAAGCTCCGCCTCCGGGGTTCAAGCCATTCTCCTGCCTCAGCCTCCTGAGTAGCTGGGACTACAGGCGCCCGTCACCACGCCCAGCTAATTTTTCTATTTTTAGTAGGGACAGGGTTTCCCCGTGTTAGCCAGGATGGTCTCGATCTCCTGACCTTGTGATCCGCCCCCCTCGGCCTTCCAAAGTGCTGGGATTACAGGCGTGAGCCACGGTGCCTGGCTCTGAGTATAATTATTAATACCTTCCCTTTCACTCTCAAAAGTGTCCTGGCGTGGGTGTTACTTGTTTCCTATTTGCTTAGACTTTCTGCTCTCGGTGGAAAAACCATCACACACAGTTCACTTGCTCTCACCTTCAAGTTATTTCCCTCCTCTAGAATGCTGTACTTCCACCACCGCCAAATCGTGAACTTTCTCTCCTTCAATATCCCACTGAGAACTCACCCCCAGGATGGGACTCTGCTCACCCTGTCCTCTACTCAAGCAGAAGCCTCTCAGCGATCATGTAAACAACTGTATAACTTTAATTGGCTCTGTTTATAAGCCTCTTATATCTTTTTCTCCCTCTAGGTATTTTTCCATGTGTTTATCCTGTCTCCATTAATTTGTACTCTTCCAGAGGGCAAGGCCTGAACACAAGCTTCTGTTGGTGTAAAGTGGAGGCACAGGTAAGGCTGATTGCTAGACGCTGCCATCCTTCTTTATTACTAGTCTGTTAAAAAAAAAAATTCTTTGTTGTAGTGTTTTGTTAGTGATGGTCCCGAGACTGACTGCTAACCTAATGAAAAACTATATCCAGTGTCTGCTAGTGTCCAGGCAAAAGAAAATCAACAGTTACAAGCTTTTCGTAACGTGAGGGGGAAAGTGTGAGGATATTTTGACCCATAAGGGAATTTATGGTGTATGTAAAGCGTGTGATAGAATTTGTTGCCTTTAGAGGTTTATTCTTGTCTCTTCAAGGCTGCAGGACTGTCTCAGAAGGGAAATAATATTTACCTTCCAAGCTGAGATCTAAAACCCCAACAAAGCCTCAGGAAACATACTCCACCACCATCTTACAAGTTTGTGCTACGGGTGGAGGGAAAATGAATCTAATGTAGGAGGCCTCCCGCTGTGGGTCTAGCAGGAAAGACTACACGGTGCAAGTCTCCAGGATCACTAGAGGGGTGGATTGTTCATTTCAGTCCAGGTAGCAACAGGAAGCCCGTGCAAATGTTCCTCTCTCACTGCGGGGATAAAGAGTGTGGGTCTGTTGCCGCGACTACCTGCTTGCCTCTTTCAGAACCTGCATGTGAAGTGCGGAAGATCTGTCTATCTTCTCGGCGGCGCGGAGCCCAAGGTAGAAACCGATGGAGGCGGTGCACTAGATAACATCAAAGCCCCGGGCAGGGGCCAGAAAGGGGGGCACAGGCAGCCCGGGGAATGAAGCGCCTCCCTCTAGCATTTCCTCTCACGCCCACTTCCAACCTAGGAGGCTTTTGGTTTCTGCTTTTGTTGTTTTTAAAATTAAAAGTTAAACCCAGGAAGCTTTGGATCAGACTTTTGTGTTGCAGTTCGGGTAAGTTTTTCTCTCGGTTCTTTTGTCTGGCGCCTGGCTTGGGAAGAGCCTGGGCGTGGGGCAGAGTTGGCAGGGCGTGCGGGGAAGGTTTTGTCGCCGGGTCGCCCAGAGGAGGAGGGGATTCGGCCGGTGGACGGGAAAGCCCAGCGCGCGCGGAGGGCGGAGGGCGGAGGGCGGAGGGCCGAGGGGAGGGACGAGCGGCGTGACCCGGCGGCCGGCGGGGAGGAACCTCCGGGATCTCCGCGTGGCGGTGGCGGTGGCGGCGGCACTGCCGGGCCGCGCGCTGGGCGGAGGGCCGGGGCCGCGGGGCCGCGCCAGGGGGGAGCCTGAGCCAGGCCCGGCCGGGCGGCCGCGTGGGAACCCGAGCCGTGGACGCAGCGGCGGGGGCGGGCAGGGTGGCGCAGGGCCCAGTGGACGCGGCTCCGGGGTGGACTTTGTGCCCTCTCCAAACTGTTCGCCAAGAAAAACGTGTGTTGAGCTTTTCAGTGACACTATCCTCCCTCGAACCCCATTTTCCTCAAGGGGGGCTCCAGAAGCGTTCACGCGGCCGGTGGGGATGGAGCCATAGAGAAATGGTCCTCTAAGAGCCCCCCCTTTTTTGGGGGCAGAGAATGGTCACTTGCTCCTGCATTGTCCCAGGATTTTTGACAGTTGAAACTGCAGTTTACCATTCACATTCATCCTCCACATTCGCCCTCTGCTTCATTTTTTCCCACGCTCTGTTTATTTGATACATTTTGAGAAAATATATTGGATTTGCCACAAAACAAGCCTAAAGAAGCTACTTTATAGTATAGCCAGATTTCCCTGCATCCTGATATCTAGGAAGAATTGTAGGCAGAATTAGGAAAAGAAACTGCATTTAGAAAATTCAAAAACTTACTAGGAAACTATTCTGTATTGTATATATTTCAAATAAAAGTTTAATATCGGTTTGCTGCTCAAGGAAATAGTTGAAATGTCAAAATTTACCTATTGTAATTCAAAACTGCATTTATGTTTTGTTAGAAAGTTCGTAGTAATGCTGAATCCTACATAAACATTGTGTTGACAGTATGTTGTGCTCAACAATTATTGGGTTAAACGTTATTCATTCAGTTAGCATTTTTCACTTCCGAAGTGATACAAACTTCACTCATTATCAAATTACCTTTCTCCTGACAGATTAATAGCTATACGTTCACAGTTAAATGCATGTTTACTTTTTGATTCAAATAACCCAGTTGGGAAGTTACATTATATACTTTTTTGGTGATTGCAACCTATGGGATATCATTTCATTTCACAAATGAGAGATGGTTATAGCACAGTGAAAATAAAAATTGCATTATTTCATCGTAGGGTTAGCATTAGTATGCTAGACATAATTGTACATGTACACAGTTGGATGATCTTTGCTTTTATAACCAAATTTACTTTGTAGTAGGCATATTTCTCCCTTTACATGATATTATTTTTGGCTACACACTCGCCATTACTGAGTATTCCATTTTTAATCATTCCCATTCTGGTGGTTTGAGCTTTTCTTAGCTCAAATGAGCCAGAGGTACGATTTCCTCAGGGGAATTTTAGGGGTCAACGCCAGCAGGAAAAACCTAGACGTCGTTATGGAAGCCCAAGGGAACAAAACAATTCAAGTTTGCACAGATGGCCAGCTGTCTTAGTGGGTGTATAGTCGTTTAGCATTTTTAGTCCTTAAAAGGGGAAAGCAGTTTAGTTTCATCAGGGATTTTTTTTTTTTGCATCAATTTTGTTTCACCTTATTCCTCTCTCTCAAGTTTGAGGTGGCCCGTTAAACCAGCCACTTTTGCTTCTTGAGGTGGACGTGTGGAATTTCTGTGCCCCAAACTGCGAACGTTCTTTAGGTCTAACCCTGAAAACCTTCTTCGTTACCCTGGTCCAGCCCCTCTTCACTGCTTTGCCATGGATTTCCACTCCTTGCTTCCTCTACTGCTTTCTAGCAGCCGGGGTCACACCTTGGTTCATGCTAATTACTCCCTCTTCCCCTTTCACGCCCTCCCCTCTTCCCTGGAGCCCGGTCCGACGACCAGCCCCGCACCCCCCTTTTCTGTCCCCGAAGTCCCCTCCCGGGTTGGCCCTATAAGCTGGCAGGCTGGCAGGCAGGGGTTAATTGCGCTCGCAGCTTCGGCACTGGGAAGCACCAGCGGGGCTTTGGAGCGGCCTCTGGAATAACCTTGGCTTTCCTCGCTCTTTTAATAGAACATCCGCCACCAAAAAGTGGTTTCAGTTCAGGGTTAATATGTCCCCTTCCACTCTCCAAACCAACACCCTGCCCCCTCCGTTTTTTTAAAAGTTGTTTTTCAAAGTTAATGAGTTTCAAGTTTCACAATGACTTTCCCCTTCCTTCTACGCGTTGCTGAGGAAACCCCCTTGGGGTCCCCCCCCCGCCTCCCCGCCTCCCCGCCTCCCCGCCTCCCCGCCTCCCCCTCCCCCATTCGGCCCGGGCGAGGGGCGGGGCCGGGAGACCCCATGACGTCAGCGGCCGGCCCACATCCTGCTGTAGAAAGTAAAGAGACGGTAAAGAGAAACTACGGCCCCGCCCGCCCCGCCCCTCTTCCCGGACCAACCGCCCCCAACTGAGCGACCCGGCCAGGCCTTCCCGGGGCCGCGTGACTGGCCGGGCCCGCCCCTCCGCCCCCGCCGGGTGCCGGTTCCCCAGGCGTCGCGACCCCAGGCTCCCGCCCCCCGCGTCCCTAACCCCGCCCCTCCCCCCCCGGGCTGCGCTGCCACCTCCTCCCGCGTCCCCCTCCCATCCCTGCGGCGGCTCGGCCGGGCGGGGCGGGGCGGGGAGGGGCGAAGCAGCGGGTAGGTGGCGGGGCCGGCGCGGTCTGGGGCCCGCCCCGCCGGGGAGACCCGGGGCACTGGCTCCGGGTTCGTGCCGGGCCGGGCGCCCATCCAGTCCCTACACCCGGTCAGAGCTGGGGGCCGCGCCGGCCCAGCTGGGCCCCGGCGCCTGAGCGTCCCCCGCCCCTCGCCCAGGCCTCAACCCCAGCCCCGGCGGGGACGCCCCCTCCCCCGCCCACGCGTCGCCGCCCCGGCCTCCCCTCCTCCCGCCCCCGGGGATCCCCTGCCGCCCCGCCCACCCGCGGGAAAGCCTCCGACCTTCGCCCTGCTTCCCCCGCGCCGCCCGGCCCGCGTTCCTCCCGCCGGCCCCAAAGACGCTAAACGTGCCCTACTCTGCCCCGGGGGAGAGGTAAAGCCCGCGCCCGTTCTTCCTGCCCCGGGCCCCGCGGCCCCAGGGTCTGCCCGCCCGCCTCGCCGCGGCGCGCGCCCCCCAGCCCGGCTGCCCGGCTCCCTGGCGGCCGCGATCATGCCGTGGCTGCGGGCGCCGGCTAGCTTCGCCGCCGCCTCCGCCCGGCGGCTGCGGCCCCCGCCCGCGCGCCCCGCGCTCCCCCCCCCGCCCCCCGGCCCGCTCCCCTGTTTAATATTTCAGTGCTGGGTGGTGTGAGCGCCAGTCGCCGGCCTTCAGCGTGGCGGCTGCTGGGCGGCGGCAGGGTGGCGGACGGAGCGGGGGACCGGGGAGCGGCGGCCGCCGGAGGAGGTTATGTTTGTGTTTGGGGTTGTCAAGTGAAGGAGGGATCCCAGGCGCCGCCGCCGCCGCCGCCGCGCGGGGGTCGCAGAGATCCCGAGCCGCGGCCGCCGCCATCAGCAGCGCAGCTCCAGGGCCGGCTGCAGCGGCAGCGGCTCCGCCGGGCGTCCTGGCAGCAGGTTCGGCGCGGGCTCCGCGGCGGGGGCGCTGCAGCTGGGGAGGGCGGCGGGGCGGAGCGGGGTGGGGGGCAGGAGCACGTCCCTTCGGCGGGCGGGGGGCGTGCGGGCGCGTGTGTGTGCGTGTGTGTGCAACCGCCGACCTTGCAGAGGGGATGGCTGCGTGCGGGAGACACTCGGCACTTCTGGGCGCCCTCGCCGCGCGCGAGCCGAGCAGGTACAGAGGGACCCAGCCTCCCCAGCCGCCTTCCAGCCGCAGACGCATTTTGCAAGAGGGTGGGGGGTGAAGGAGACCAGGCCTCGGCATCCCAACCTCTCGGCTTTGTGGCTGTCTTTCCCTTTCGTTCTTTGCTCTAAGTGCCTGTTTACTCCTGGCCACCTGGGTAGTTTCTTTCTGGGTTGGGAGTGCGCGCCAGCTGCAGTTGGGAAGGGGGCGGTGGGTTGGGGTGCGGGTCGGCTCGGGCTCGCCTTGGGGTCGGGCTCGGGAAGGAGTTGCTGGCTGGAGAGGGGAGGGGGCGGCGGCGGAGCTGGCGGCAAGGAGGAGTCTCAGGGCTGCCGCGCTCGCCTCATCTCGTCCTCCTCCTCCTCAGCTCTCTGCATCCACTCCAGGCTCCTTCCTGAGCTGGCACTTCCATTCCCCCCTCCTCCTGGCATGCGAAGCGCTTTGTTCAGTGTAGCGTTGCAGAGGGGTTTTCCCAGGCTCCGCCCTCCACATTCATTCATGTTTTTTCTCCTTGCAACTGTCTTTACGCTTTTTGATCGTGTCATGTTTTTGCTCCATGTAGTATTTATTTCTTTCCCGTAAGGGAACGGTTTATCACTCGTCCTAGTCGCTACAATGCTGCTGTCTTTGGAAATACCCACTTCCCCCCACAAGGATTTAAACATGGGATGGACAGCTAGGGACAGTGGGTAGGCAGTGAAGGGGGTAGCAGAAAGCCTTTACGCACAGGGAATGTGCATATTTTACATTTATGCTCCGGATCCCATGGGATCACATGATTGGATTACAGTCAGAGTTCACGCTTTAAAAACTTCCAAATATCGTTACCATTTAAAAGCTTTAAGTTTAACAACGAACGTAGTTAAGCAGTCATGCAATTTATTTGGTTCAGCTGTGTCTCAATTCTTTATTGAATCAGAACCTTCCTGAATTAGATAGTGGATGTTTCTTTAGTGCAAGGAGTTGAGAAACCCTATCTTTTATAGATCGCTTAGCACAATGCTAGATGAAATACATAGACCATCTTTTTTTTGTATTATTTTACCATGTAGTTAAAAATTGCAAATAATTTTGTGCTGAGCTGACATACAGCCAGATCAGGGATAAAATACTGAAGTTAATCGTGGCCTTCTTTACCTTCTGTTTCTTTGCTGTAATGAAACCATAAATTTCTAAAACCTTATACTGGGATGTTAGACACATTCCTTCCCATATAGGCTTTCTTAAGGAGAATTAATAGTTCAGCGTTTTTGTGTGACAGGCAAAGCGTCTACGATGTTTAGTTTAGTCCTTATAACAACCTTCTGATGTGGATAATATTTCCTAGTTTTACAGTTGGGAAATCTGATCTTCAGAGAGGTTAAGTAACCTGAACAAGGCCACACAGTAAGGGGTAAAGCCTGGCTTTGAACCCACTCTGGTTTGACACCAAGATAAGTAGTCATGACTTGCTGTGCCTCTTGAAAGAAATCCTGAAAGTAGATGTTATCAGCTCCACAAAATAAATAAGCACTGGATATAACTGAGTCTTGCAGTACCACATTCTTTAGTTGTTGATCTTGGACAAGTTACTTATCCTTCTTTTTGTTTAATCTGTAAAATGAATAAATGATAGCTGCCTTCTTAGTTAACAGATTAAATTAGGGAATGTGTAGAAAGTACACAGGCATATAGTAGGTGCTCATAAGTGTTCTCTTGTCTTCTACAGTACCCCTAATAATAAAAGCTTTAAGCCTTACTGTTCTATTCTTGTGTCTTTACTTAAATGACTAAACATTGTTTCATATTTAACAGTGACCGTGGGCTTTGCTTTTCAGTTTTCTTGCAGTAAGTTAAAATTAAAATTTCAGCTTTAAAATCCTTGAGAATCTTGTGGGAGAGTCTGAGGTGGCTGATTTGGGGAGATAGGTGATTCAGTTTTGGATCATTCTTGTCTTGGCCTATTGTATTTCAGATCATTGTGTTTTAAAATGTGTAAGTCAGGACAGGCTAGGTTATGCTTCAGTAACAAATAACTCTCAAACTTCACTTATTTAAGCAAACAAAAAGGTGTTTCTGGCGTATGCTGTGTGATCACGTGGGTTAGCCGGAGCTGACTTTGTGGTGGTGTCAGATTTGCTGTCTGGAGCAGTCCTGATCCCATGGCAGAGAGAGAAGAGCTCTGGAGGATCATGCTGTGATAATAACTAAATGCTCCAGCCTGGAACTGAAGTCTCATCCACTCACAGGTCGTTAGCTACAACTCCTCACACGTTCCTGGGAAACACAGTGAGGCAGAAAGTGTGGTCCTACCATGAACCTAGAGGTCTGGAATAACTGGAGCAGCCACAGTAGCAACCCCTTGTATTAACTGAGTTAATTCTAAAACAAGATGAACAAGACATTGTCCCTGCCCCTATGAATGGGCAGATTTACTATACATGCCTAACATCATCCTTTTGTAGCCTGATGCGATACTTTACTTGTTCCTGGTATTGTTTTAAAACACAAAGTGAGTTTTTTTTTTACTCTTGTCTGATAAAGATATGGTGGTTTTTTCTGTTTTCTTAATGAGAAGTCCCCGATATTGACAAAATGACCTCTGTTTAATTAAAAGTTAGTAATCTTTTGCAGTGGTGCCCAGCTTGGTTACTTTTTCTTGAGTTTAGGTTAGTGCCCTGCTAGGCAATAACTTTTAAAGTATCTTTCTCCTCTGAAGGTAGTAAAATGTGCTTCTTCGTTTTTTTCTTTTTCAGCACATGGATTAATTGATGTATGTTGAGTTTATGGAGCTGCCTTTTGGTGACTTGCTTTATCTACAGTTTTTAAGAAGAAAAAGAAGGCCCTGAATCAAAGAAGATGCCTCGAACTAAACAAATTCATCCCAGAAATCTAAGAGGTAAGGCTTTGCATTAAGTAGAAGTAAGGCTTGCTGTAAATCTTTTAACAAAGTATCTCTTTGGTGACAGGAATGGCCCTTTGT
This sequence comes from Pongo abelii, assembly GCF_028885655.2. Taxonomy (NCBI): domain Eukaryota; kingdom Metazoa; phylum Chordata; class Mammalia; order Primates; family Hominidae; genus Pongo; species Pongo abelii. Next base: position 11,946,220 of record NC_071990.2, read on the forward strand.
TAGATGTTGACCCTGCCTGGTGAGGAGCTCTATTTCTCTTGTTCATTTCCAGCAGTCCTGCACAATTCCTGTCTCTCAGGAGATACTTAATAAATATCTGTTGAATGAATGAATTGAATTTGATGAAATTACAGTGCATTCCTTCCAAACCATTAGATGGGGTATTAAAGGCTGAAAGTTGCTATTTGTTAATAGGAACCATATTTGGGTCAAGGAATCTGAAAGTAATGGTTAAATATTCTTTGCCAACTGGATCATTAAGAATTTTATGTTTTTTTTCACTCTTCCTCCATAGTTCTTTTGAGGTTTATTTTTGTACTGCTGCATCAGTTAGATTAACAAGATAAGAAGTGAAGAGAATTGTAGGCATTCACTCAGACCATTACTTGCAGAAGTCAGAGGCAAACTGAGTTATTTTCCACGAAGAAGCAGTGGGTCACAAATATATATATGATACACATTTCATGCAAAGACAGAAAAGTGTGTTTTCCACCAACCGTGAATACTTTTAATAGTAGAAAAGTAAGTGTATTCTAGCTTATTGTTTAAAAAGATTTGTATTGTTTTCATGTGTTATATCAATGGTGAATAGCAGTTACCTTTTATATTAAACTTTAGGAGATAAGAATGTAGTAGTGTTAAAAAAAAAAAGAACTATTAGAGCAAATAATTCCAAACTGAGTATGGTGTTTTATGAAATATTTACCATTACAGAAAAAAAATTCTGAAGCATATGTAGGGGGAGAAGTGACTTAAAAATCAAATAAATTAATTTGAAATGTTTTTTGGTAAAATCAATTTGGCTAGTCACCATAAGGTGATCTTTGAAAATGCAGTCAATTTTATGGCCTCTGTGAATCTGGAAATAGTGCTTGTTTCCTGTCTAGAAATCTTTGTTGCCTCAGGTGGATGCCTCAGCCCAAGTTCAAATTGATGATTGTAGTAACCAGTGTTCAATGAGGTGGAGATTTACATGAGAACATTAAGTGTGGTGTGTGGAAATCTGATTTTTTACAGTCATATAGAAAATGTTGAAAATTGAATGTGTTTGCCTGTCTCCCTCACTAGAATCTGAACTCCCTAGAGACTCACTCTCATTTGTTACTGTAGGAAAAGCCTTCAGACCCAAGGGTACCAGCTGAGGTGGGCATTTGGAGACATGGTCCCTGCTTTATTTATCCAGGAAGGGCACCCTGTTCTAGTTTGCACAAGTGCAGCATACAGGTGAGCAGCAGCCCTAGCCCAGCACAGTTCATGGCAGCCCAAATATTTGTTGAAGGAATGAGTATGTGATTGATCTGAAGGTGTTATTTATTAGGTTATAAATATTAAACATTTTTCATATTTAAAATATATATTCATAACATTCTAGATAAAATGACTATCCTGAGAAACGCAGATTTACAGGCCATAGGCTCTTTTCCTTTCTGTATCAAATAAATGTTCAACTCGGCACGTTTCTTACTGTGTCTGGAATTGGTGGGTTCTTGGTCTCACTGACTTGAAGAATGAAGCCACGGGCCCTCCCGGTGAGTGTTATAGTTCTTCAAGGTGGCGTGTCCAGAGGTTGTTCCTTTTGATGTTCAGATGTGTTCAGAGTTTCTTCCTTCTGGTGGGTTCGTGGTCTTGTTGGTTCAGGAGTGAAGCTGCAGACCTTCGCCCTGAGTTTTACAGCTCATAAAGGCAGTACGGACCCAATGAGTGAGCAACAGCAAGATTTATTGCAAAGAGCAAAACAACAAAGTTTCCACAGCTTAGAAGGGGACCCAAGCAGGTTGCAACTGCTGGCTCTGGCAGCCTGCTTTTATTCTCTTATCTGGCCCCACCCACATCCTGCTGATTGGTCCGTTTTACAGAGAGCCGATTGGTCTGTTTTGACAGGGTGCTGATTGGTGTGTTTACAATCCCTGAGCTAGACACAGAAGTTCTCCATGTCCCCACTAGATTAGCTAGATACAGAGTGCTGATTGGTGTATTTACAAACCCTGAGCTAGACATGGAGTGCTGATTGGTGCATTTACAAACCTTGAGCTAGATACAGAGTGCTGATTGGTGTATTCACAATCCCTTAGCTAGACATAAAGTTTCTCCAAGTCCCCGCTAGACTCAGGAGCCCAGCTGGCTTCACCCAGTGGATGCTGCACTGGGGTCACAGGTGGAGCTGCCTGCACCTTGCACCTGCACTACTCAGCCCTTGGGCAGTTGATGGGACTGGGCGCTGAGGAGTAGGGGGCGGTGCTCGTCTGGGAGGCTGGGGCCACGCAGGAGCCCACGGCGGCGGGGGGGGGGGGGGGGGGGGCAGGCATGGCGGGCTGCAGGTCCTGAGCCCTGTCCCACGGGGAGGCAGCTAAGGCCCGGTGAGAAAGAGCACAGCACCAGTGGGCCAGCACTGCTAGGGGACCCGGCGCACCTTCCGCAGCTGCTGGCTCAGGTGCTAAGCCCCTCACTGCCCAGGGCCGGCGGCCCGTCAAGCCCACGCCCACCCAGAACTCTAGCTGGCCCGCAAGCGCCATGTGCAGCCCCGGTTTCTGCCCGCGCTTCTCCCTCCACACCTCCCTGCAAGCTGAGGGAGCCGGCTCTGGCCTGGGCCATCCCAGGAAGGGGCTCCCACAGTGCAGCGGCGGGCTGAAGGGCTCCTCAAGCGCGGCCAGAGGGCGCACCAAGGCAGAGGAGGCCCCGAGAGCGAGCGAGGGCTGCGAGGGCTGACAGCGCAGTGTCACCTCTCATTACTACCTTCATGTACTTCATGTTCTTGTGATAGGGATAAAATGATAAAACACAGATCTGGAAAGGAGTATGGAGTTGAAGAGCTGATAGGTAAACATGTAACTATGTACTATGGTGAGAAATGAACAGCGTGGAGATTCCACAGAGATAGGGAGTCATTTTTTTCCCATTGTAGGGGGGGCAGTTTGGGGTCAAGCAGAATGATGATTTAGGGAAGGAAGGTTAACACCTGGATTTGGTTCTTAAGGCTGGGAAATTATCTGTGAAGCTGACAAGGCAAATTGAGTGCATTTCATCCTGGGGTAGCAGGTTATGAAATAACTTGGGGACTCTGAGCAACTTTAAATTGTTCTCCACTTCTAGAGCATAAGAAGTTCTATTCAGGAGGGACAAGAGGGAGACAGGCAGGATACTGGAGCAGGAGAATCAGGAGGAATCAGATCAGGAAAGGCCCTCAGATTTGAGCCTACGTTTCATATGTAGAGTTAAAAGTTTTAATAAGAAAACTTGCTTCTTTAAGATATTTTTAGAGTTTTCAAAGAGAACTTGGAATAAATTGTGTCTGACTTGTCTGTGAGCATTTAGAAAGTTGCTTGACTAAGGTAGTTAAGAACTCTCAGCCACTAAAGAAAAGATTGGAATAGATTAGCCCTAGTGAGCATACTAAAGCCAGCTCAGTGGGACTTCTGATGGGGAAGGGGAAGACTTCAGGGAAGATGCGGCTTCTGAGCCAGTGTAGCTCACTCAGCAGCTCAGCAGCGGGGGACGGGAATGAAGCTCTAGGTCCCCCTGGGAAACCCTGAGTAAGCAAAGGGACAGAGAGGTTGGTGCTCAGCGGTGACACCTAGAAACTTCTGCTCTCCTTCTCACAGTGTCTGTAAGGACTCTAGGCCTGGGAAGGATGTGGGGGTTAGAGTAAGCAGTTAACCATCAGCTAGTGAGATTAATTTTTGAGCGTATCTTTAATATCTCATTGTGACAGTTTGGAATATCAGGTTTGTTGTGTCCTGCCTGTGATCCACTGCTTTGCTTTACTAGAAGACATCTCTAATGCGATGAGATAAGAAATGCGGGGAGAGGAAATTGGGAGACCAGAAGAGGAGTCACAGCCCAGCTTGCCCCTACTGTTTCTGCCGTCAGTTCAGGTGTTTTCAGGAAACCCATCGCCTCTTTTTAGGCTTCCTGGGGGAAATAGTCTGAAATATTTGTCTTGTGCTTGGTAATCAAGTCAGTATTAAAAGACAGATACCTTATACTTTCTCAAATTATATTTTTCTTATGCTTCCGTGGTAGTTTCACCTCTTAGAATGTAATCTTTTTTTGATTTATTCTTGGTTCTCCTGCTGGGACAGATACATCCCTACGGATGTGCAAAGCCACAGGGTAACATGTATCTTTCAGGAATATGAATTTTGCTTGGGGGAAAAATACGTATACTTGTCTGTGTGTGCACACGTATACACATATTAAAGTATTAGACAAGCATAAAAATGTGCAATACCAGGATCTGTCATGGAAGAGTATATAGAAAGTTTGCATGGATTTGAAAATTAGGCCTGCATAGACTGCTTTCATAAGGAGACAGAGTATATACTACTTTGCTCTTAGAGGTTGTTTACTAGAAAAAGTATAAGAAGAATTGTTAGGTTAAGGGCAGGAAACAAATTGGGGACATAAGTGAGACAGTGTCCGACTTGATGGGTGATCTGTATACTGTGTAGGACTGTGGTTTTGTTGAATTCAGTCTCTTCACCCTTGGCCCAGCGTTAAACCAGTTAGAATCAGTTCTCCATGCCTGTTTCCTATCTGTGGGAAACAGGGTGGGTGCAGTTTTGACACCGACCTATCTTTTGTGAGGTTGAAGAATTTTGAAAGAGCATGAGAGAAGCACTTGGTGTTCAGAAGAAAGGCTTAGGATGTTGTCCTGGGTTCCGTGGAGAAGGGTCACTGGACTGCACGGCGTGGCTCCTTCGCATGGTCTTGGTGAGTTGACAGCAGGGCAGCGATGTGTCGCCCAGCCGTCATTCCTTACTCATCGCTGCTCTGTGGAGGAGTTGTCTCCACCACCTTCTCAGGCCTTCGCTTGGACCCTTGAGTAACATGGGATGGAGGAGTTGGTGACTTGCAGGGGGTTCCATGCCACTTCCGTTGTGATAAAGGGCTCTATTCGTGTTTTGCCACTCATTCTTGTGAATATGTTTCAAAGCTTTGAAAAAAAGGAAAAGAGGTGTTACTTTAGTTGTATTTGGGCCTAGGGTTTCAAAGCTTCATTTCCTTTAAGATTGGAAGTCAGTGTGGAAAGTACTAAGTATTAACCTTTTGCAAAACATGTTTTGAAAATTTGGTGTAGCTGTTTTTCATTTTTATTGGTTGAGTTCATTTGGCTCTGAACACCCTGCAAAAAATGAGAACTCTTTTCCGGTCTGAGAACCAGATTTCTTTCTTTTTTTTTGAGACGGAGTCTCACTCTGTCACCCAGGCTGGAGTGCAGCGGTGCGATCTTGGCTCGCTGCAAGCTCCACCTCCCAGGTTCAAGCGATTCTCCTGCCTCAGCCTCCCGAGTAGCTGGGACTACAGGCACCCGCCACCACGCACAGCTAATTTTTTTGTATTTTTAGTAGAGACAGGGTTTCGCCACGTTGGCCAGGCTGGTCTCAAAACTTCTAACCTCAGGTGATCCACCCGCCTCAAAGTGCTGGGATTACAGGTGTGAGCCACCGCGCCCGGCCCAGACTCCTTAAAATGTGAGAAGTAGCACTGAGGAATATGATCAGATCGTGGCCTTGATTGACACATGGGGTCGCTTTCCACAGTTGGCCTTCTTGTTCTCCAGGGCATCTTGTGCATAGTCATTTGCCATTTCAGGAGCTCAGCGTGCACATCCAGCATTTCTGTGCTTAGTTGTCTTTCTGGAAGGTACTTTTTCTCCTTTTCTATTTCTGCTGTTTTCTTACACTGTATGGGAGATGACTCTGCTAAAGATTTCACCTCTGAGTTTTTTCCCCCATTTTCTGTTCTCTTGTCAGATATCCTCCTCCCCTCCACAGACATGCCCTGGGTCTCCTTTGCTTGTGTCCACATGTGCCTTCTTGTACTTATGATATTATATCATAATCATTTTTCTCCAGGTGTCTTATCTTAGCGGGATTATAATATGTCAGAAGAGACCATTTTGGTTATCTGTGTGCAACAGAAGAATATTTGGTTGTGTTAGCTTTTTGTTTTTGAGACGGAGTTTCGCTCTTGTTGTCCAGGCTGGAGTGCAGTAGTGCTATCTTGGCTCACTTTAACCTCCACCTCTAGGGTTCAAGCAATTCTCCTGCCCCAGCCTCCCGAGTAGCTGGGATTACAGGGCCTGTGCTACCACGCCCGGCTAATTTTGTATTTTTAGTGGAGACAGGGTTTCACCATGTTGGCCAGACTGGTCTTGAACTCCTGACCTCAAGTGATCCACCCGCCTTGGCCTCCCAAAGTGCTGGGATTACAGGCATGAGCCACTTCGCCTGGCCTGGTTGTGTTAACTTTTTAGCAAACTAGAGGGTTGAGATGATTTATACTCAGGGAATTTATTTACATTTTTGAACCTCGAGTAGGAAATGCTTCTTCCAATATTTGGTAGCTTCTGATTAAAAACTTGTGATAATTTTAATTGCCTGAACAGTTAAACCAGGTGGTTATTGTTAACTTTTGTTTTATATGAAATTTTACTTCATATACAGGTTTTTTTTTTTTTTTTTTTGAGGTGGAGTTTCACTCTGTCACCCAGGCTGGAGTGCAGTGGCACGATCTCGGCTCACTGCAACCTCCACCCTCCAGGTTCAAATGATTCTCATTCCTCAGCCTCCTGAGTAGCTGGGACTACAGGCGCCTGCCACCGCTCCCAGCTAATTTTTGTATTTTTAGTAGAGATGGGGTTTCACCATTTTGGCCAGGCTGGTCTTGAACTCTTGACCTCGTGATCCACCCGCCTCGGCCTCCCAAAGTGCTGGGATTACAGGCGTGAGCCACTGCGCCCAGCCCATATACAGGATTTTTATAGCTTATCCCTTTGGTACATTTAATTACTATAAAGACAAAGAGTTTGGCCTTATGCAGTCACTGACTTGCTATGTGGTTGGTTTCCTTGTGTGTAAAATGGAGATAATGTGTGAAGATGAGATGATATGGCAAATGTAAGCATTTGCCACAGTGCCTGACACAGGGTACACACTCAATCCAGAGAGCTACTACTTTCTATAAAAAACTGGTTTATGTCAGACTCCTGGGTTCCATATGCTTTATAAACACAGGAAACAGGAATATCTACATAAAATCTGTAAATGCATTTTAGGCTGCTCATGTGCTCAATGTTGATTACTGACATGTCCCATTCTTGTTCTGACTATTCAAAGTTTGGGATCTGGGGGAGAGAGGTCAGCGCAGAAAATAATTTGGGAATATTCTTACCAGTGTGCTGCTCTCTCCATTTTTCCACTTAAACTCATTTAAGCCTTGCCTCGTTTTTTGACAGTGTTAGATGAGGTTAAACAGAATATTTGTCTTCACTTAGTTCTCAAGAAACAGGTTCTGAGGGCTTCTATTTTATTGTTGAACTCTTAAAAAATGTCGATGTCACAGATCACGCGGGATTGAAGTGAAGTGCTCTCCTTAGGTTCCAAGATGGCAGCCATCTCTCTGTCCCCTGCTCCGCTTCTGTGTGACACAAGAGAAGCCCAGCCGGGGTTTCAGAATTAATCTGATTAAGATGAATGTTTTCATTTGCTATCAATTGTGGGCCTACTCCAGTGGTTGTTTTACAAAGTCTACTACCATGAATAAAATGTTATGTTTACTTGTTATGTAGGGATTATCTTGTTGAGCTTATAAGTGGAGTAGGTTTAATTTTGATGATTTTCAGATGGAATTCCAGCTGTTTAAGCATCGTTTTTCACATTTGAATGTTAGGTCAGCAGTTCCATGCTGACAGCCTTAAGATTTGAGAAATCAAAAATCTTGTAGTGGAAACAACCCCATGGCTTATTTCAAAAACAAAAACAAAAGAAATTCTCTATATTGTAGCTAGAAAGGAAATAAGTAATAATTTAAAAAATAGTTTTTGTTAATATGGGTGAAAAAGTTATTAGGAGCTATCATGTAAATAGCTGACAGTATTTAGTTTGAGTAGGATAAAAATATGAAAATGGAGTTAACATAGCAAGCCTCCTTTTTTTTTTTTTGCAGATAATTATTTTTCAGCTCATGTTGAGAGCTTATTTGATGCTTTCTGAATGCTTATTAACGTTAGCCAAATGCTTCTTTTTAAAAGCAAATACAAAATGTAGTAATACGATTAACCAGAGTAATGATTTTATTTTAGAACATTTTTGTACAAAATATGTTCGATGAGGTACAATCTTATCTTACCATAGAATGGAAAAATACATAATTTGTGTAAAATCTGCTATCATAGAAAAACATTTTTAAGCTTCACATTTAAAATGGCGATAATTTGAGCAAGTCTGGGCTAAAGTTGATTCTTGTATTATACAGAAAAATATTTTATGAATAAATTAAGTGCTTTACTTTTTCATTTACATATTTAACTCTTTAAAAACATTTTTGCAGTACTCTTCTGCATATTAATACTATGCTTATTACAGGTGATGCTGTTAATACTGTTAACCATTGTTCACTATAGCACAAAAACTTATAACCAAATAGAGACCTTTCTTCTCAGTGCTCAAGTCGCTCTTTGAGAAAGAAGCTCTTTTTGATCATGAGGGTTTAGGCTTACATTTGGTATACAGTTGCATTGATTTTGATTTTTTTTTTTTTTTTTACAATTTTAATGAAGTTGTCAGAAGGTTTTTAGAAATTTTCTATGATGAATTTTGTTCTAGAAAATATTCTAAGGCTGTGCTGTGATGTAAAAGTATTGAAAAAATAGAAAGTGATAACAAAATGGTTGGCTGCTATGTAATGAGACAGCAGTCCCTAAGCATGAATTGGAACCATACTGTTTAAGAGTTACACCTACTTAATACGAAGCTTGATTTTTATGGTCCTTATGTGTTTCTGTCCACAGAATTTCTGTGTGGCTGTGTGACTAGAGTATTAATTTAACCAAGCATACTTATTATTTTGTACTTTGAAGTGTGCTTACATAGGTTTATCTTCAAACTCTTTCAGATTTGCCAGTGAAGAAAAAGATAGGGTGAGCATACAACTGCTTAATATAGTATCCAGATGGAAATAGGTTAAATATACAATTAGGGTGGTATTTGATAGTTTAAAGATAAAGAGAAAAATAAACTGGGCTGATACACAGGGACTTGGAAGGTGGTTGGTTAAGCCATGCCAGGAGTGAACCAAGGCGCTCCCTTATGTTGCTGGATTCTTGTGCGCCTGTCTGAGAGACTTACACACGTTTTACAGCAGGAAGGATGGACCTTGGAGGTCATTTAGTTCAACCTCCTCATTGTGCAGATGGGAAGGCCTAGTGGCAAGAGGGAGGTGGTTTTATATAGGTCTTAATGATGATAAAAAGAGCAAACCTTTCCACAGGTCTCTACTAGGCTCTATTCAGAGGGATTTTCATGTTTTCTCATTTGATTTCTATAGCTACCTGAGACAGGTACTTTTATGATTCCCATTTTATAGATGTGGAAAATGAGGCACAGAGAGATTGCGGTTTGCCCAGGGTCACATAGCTAGGAGTCTGCAGTGCTTTTGCTCCTAACCATCATGCTTATACTTGCTGATGTTGATAGTAGAAAGTTCTTTCCCAATTAGTAAGAGTTTAGAAATGCTCTCCATCCCAGTTAACTTGCTAAGCATAGCACACAGAGCTGAGGTTATTCAGGAGGTCAGAATTTGAAGGATTTTTTTTTTCTTAAGCCTTTAATTGTTCAGAATCTATTTCAAGTTGTATATGTATATATTATTCCAAGTTAGATTTGCTATCACAAACAGTCTAGGGAATTTCCAAGCTCTTCAAGAGAGAAAGAATAGTTGTCTCATCCAAGATGTTTGCTTACATGATTTGCTTAATTTTATAGTTGGGAGTAAAAATGTTTTACTTAAAATGGAGAATGGCAGTATTTAAGTGGGAATCTCCGCCTAACAGTTGAAATATCGGACATGAAGGCTTAGAAAATATTTCTGGGGAAACTAACGTGAAAACATTAAAATTCTAAGCAAAATAAAGAAGATAACATTCTATAATTTGTCTTCATGTGGTAGGTACAGTAGGATATAGAAAAAGCATGCTATTTTAGACATATGGGCACTCTTCTTCCACATTGCAAGTAAAGGGCAAATAACCATTTTTGGCCAAGCTCGATGGCTCACGCCTGTAATCCCAGCATTTTGGGAGGCCGAAGCAGGCGGATCACCTGAGATCAGGAGTTCAAGACCAGCCTGGCCAACAGGCGAAACCCTGTCCCTACTAAAAATAAAAAAATTAGCTGGGCTTGGTGGCAGGTGCGTCTAATCCCAGCCACTTGGGAGGCTAAGGCAGGAGAATCGCTTGAGCCTGGGAAGCAGAGTTTGCAGTGAGCTAAGACCACACCATTGCACTCCAGCCTGGGCAACAAGAGTGAAACCCTGTATCAAAAAAAAAAAAAAAAAAAAAGAACAGTTTTTAAGGGATCATAGAGAATTCTGTTTGTCTTCCGCGAGCAGTGAAAATGCTAGTAGGCTATGCCTAGACAAAAAATCTTGTACCTGCCCTCTTAGAGTTTTTAATACATTGTATCTCCAAACAGAGGAAAATAAAAGATTTAAGAGCAACATAAAGGAACAAATATAATTTCAGCCTAGTATGTGCAGTATGGAATTCCCCAAGGGAAAGTGGAGCAAAAAATAATTGGAGTGGAGTAAAGCAATGAGGAAATACCTCGCGGAGGAGTCAACTTTCTTCTCAACTAAAACCTGAATGAGGAGGAGTTTTGAGATGGGTTTTTAAAGACAGGAAGGATATATTGGCAGAGAAAATAAGTTGTTTTTAGACTTTGGTAGAAGAATGAATGGGGGAAAAATTATGCAGAAGTGATTGTTGGTTTAGGTTGCTTGGATAGAGTGGATTTCCCAGTGAACTTGAAACTCTAAGGAAGAAAAGAGGAAAGGAAACTTATTAGATTTAATGTGTTTGATTTCTGTTTATGGTAATTATAAAATTACCAGGTCAAGGTCTTTTATACTGCCAGGTGGGTCATAAGGTCATAAGTATTTAAAGAAGATCGTTCAGTGGCTAGGCAGTATCTTTTATGTTAACATTAAAAAACAACCTTCACCCAAGGTCAGTATGATTTGTTGACACCCAGGAAACTGGTTACAGTTTAAAAGAATGAGGCAGCCATTTTTTATTGTTTTTCCTATTTCAGAAGATCATCATGTATATGAATAAACCAGCGAAAGAGTAATAAGGCTTTGAGCAAATATCTTTAGTTTCTTCTTAGAGAACAAGGTGGTTAGGGGTTGGTAGGGGTGATATTGATCTGCAATTTACTTTTTAGTTGTAAATGGCTGTTATTCTAGGGATCAGTAAATCCTGACTAAATCCAATCCTCCACCTGTTTTTGTAAGTAAAGTTTTATAGAAACATAGCCATGCCCATTTATTTACATACTGACCATGGCTTCTTTTCATGCAACAGTGGCAGAGTTGAGTGGCTGTTTGTGGTCACGACGCATAAAATATTTACTATTTAATGCTTTACAGAAAAGTTTGCCGAATCCTGCCTGGGAAATAGAGGGTTAACACATTTATTTGTAAACCCTTTTCTGTTTGGGAATAAATGAGAATGCTTTATCTTTCTGTGAAGGATTGCTGTAGGAATGAATTATTATAGGGGAACCTAGGTGTACTGCTTTAGTTAGTATGTGAGGGTCCACTGCCTGCCAAGCATAAGGGAATTCACATTTGTTCGGGAAGGAGTCCACTACTTGTGGTTTTAAAATGAAGGGAAAGTCTTAGAGATTGAGTTAGTCTTGCCAGAAATATTTGGTTCTTGATTTTCTGAGACGAAGGTCATGGGTCTCAACCCAAAAGGATTAGGTTGTTAGGGAGCCAACTGTTCAGTCAGGTAGCGTACTCTCTTTTTTAAAATTGTACTGTCGCCATCTAGTCACCTTTGTATTTAACTCAACTTGGTAGAAAACTACTGCCGGCAGTCCATTTCCAATGCTGTACATGAAACGTCTTGTGAAGGACTGTTCTTCAGCAAAATAGAGCTATGTTTGAGAGGTGCGCCTTCTGACAAATGAGCCCTACAAGGAAGGTCTTCCCCTGTGAGTGGAGTGCCAGGTCTTGAGAATGGGACCAGGTCATCTGAGTGATTGATAATTGCTGCTAGCACCTTAAGCATTATAATTTGTACTTAGGTTGTGGGAAACATGTTTACACATCCAATATGTTTGAATTCTCAGTAGTCCCTACAACACTTTCTGTAATATCCTAATAATTCTTTGTTTCTGGTGGTTTTGGGGTAGTGGGATGAGAGTAAGTAAATGATATTTTTGTGTTATGGTTTTGTTTTAATTTATTTTGCTTAAGTTTAAATTTAAGGATAGGCTCAGTTGAGCTCATGATAACTCTTGAGTTGTTTGGGGAATACTTTGGAAAGCATGTTAATTCTCCACAGATGAATTGGATTGTTAACCTCTTTATTTTGGTCCATGCTGGTGTTAGCATGTGGCTCAAAATAGTATGAGAATCGGTAACTGTTAACATGTTTCCTTTCTCAGCGACAGGAAGAGCCCATAGTGGTCACGAAGTATGGTGGAATCAGAGGGCCACTTTGGTGGCTGTCACTTACAAGCCCGTCTAGACTTCTGTGGCCCGGCTCTGAGGTGTTGGACATGTTGTGGAGTTCACCACCTCTGTCCCTGTCTTCCAGGAAATTTATAGTTGAAGACATAAAGGCCATAATGGCTTCACATGAACGTCTAGACAGCTGTACGAATATTTGATGAGTGAGCATATAAGGAAATACTCAGTTAACATATATAAGGAGATGTATGACTGCATAGCCAAGGGGTTAAATGTTTTATTTATCCTTCTGTATGTTGACAGTTTAGGTTGATCTACCATGTTTTGATGGAGTTAATGCCACACATGTGATGAGTTATATATTCAGCATTCATGTTAATATCTTCTTGGAAGAGCTAGGGTTTGCAGTAAGTTGTATTTGATGGATATGCTCCTTCATGGAAAGATTACCTTTTTCAGTCTCCAGTTTACTGCCTTAGTTATACTACTGTATAGTGTATTTGTTTTACAGCTTAAGACATAATTTACATGCAATAAAATTCACCCATTTTAAGTGTATGATTCAATGTGTTTAGTACATTTATAGAGTTGGGAAACCTTTACTACAGTCCAGTTTTAGAACACGTCTGTCACCCCCAAAATTTCCTTGAGTTTATTTGCAACCAATCCTTGTTCCCACTGTCAGCTGCAGGCAATTGGTGGTCTTTTTTCTGGCTCTTTACATTTGCTTATTCTGGACATTTAATAAGTAGAATCATACAGTATATAGTTTTTACATGTAGCTTTTTTTCATTGACTATAATGTGTTTGAGATTCATCTGTGTTGTAGCATATATCAGGATCTTCCTTACCTTTTATCGCTTCACAATATTCTCTTATATAAATGCACTGATTGTATTGATTCATTCACCCATTTGATGGACATTTGTATTGTTTTCAGTGTTTGGCTTGTGTGACTAATGTTGCTGTAAGCAATTCCGTACAAATCTGCGGTTACGTAGTGTTCTATAAGTCTCAGGTCAAGCTGGCCATTAACACCTATTTTACTTGATATTACTATAGAGACTAGGGTTATTGTTTGCATGGCATGTGTTTTCCTATTCTTTCACATTGGACTTTTTGTTTCTTTGAACCTCTGCCACTGTTGCAGGTGTGTCTTTTGTGGACAGCATGTTGCTGCAATTGCTTTTTCATCCAGTCCAACAATCTGCCTTTTGGGTGGGTGTTTATTCCATCATATCGATGTAATTTATTATTATTACTGAATTTATAGCTGTGATTTTGCCTTTTCTGTTTGCTTCATACTTTTATTCCTCTGTACTTCCTTAATTGCCTTTTGTGTTAAATTTTTTAGTGTATGATTTTGATTTTTCTTTCTTTTTTGTTTTTACTATACTTTTGATTAATTTTCTTAGTGGTTGCCCTAGAGATTATAATATGCATCTTAAGGTATCACTGCCTACTTGAGAATAATACTAACTTAACTCTGGTAAAATATAGAAACTTTTGTCTAGTATCTCCTTTTCTTTCTCCTTTTATGCTATTATTGTAATATATGCTTGATCCCTTTATATTATAAAGCTGGTTATACAGTGTTAAATCACTCCTTTACACAATCTTTTTTAAAAATAATTTGAGAGAAGAAATGAGAAACATACTAATAGGTCTTACATATGCCTACATATTGATTGTTTCTAGCACTCTCTTCTTCCTGTGGATTCAGGTCATCATCTTGTATCACTTTTCTTCAACCTGAAATATTTCATATAGCATTTCTTGAAAGTCAGGTCTTCTAGCAGCAATGTTGCTTTTTTAATATTTATGGAATGTCTTTATTTTTCCTTCAGTTTTGAAGCATAATTTTCTGGATATAGAATTCTTGGTTGATAGGATTTTGTTGTTTTTCTTTCTGAACTCTGAACATCCACTGTTCTCTGGCCTCTGTTACTTCTGAGAAGTCAGCTGTTTATTGTGTTGTGTTTGTTTTCTTTGCAAGATGAATTGTTTCTTTCATGGTTCTTTCCATTTGTTTCTCATCTTTCTCCAATTTGAATGTGATGTGCTTAGTTGTGGATTTCTTTGTGTTTATCTTATTTGGAATTTTATTGAACTTCTTGGATATATAGATCAGTATTTTTGTTTTATCAAATTTGGGGAGTTTTTGGCCATTATTTCTTCATATTTTTTTTCTGTACCTTTCTTTTCTGTAATCACACATTTATTTTTATGTTTGTTGTTCCACAGGTCTCTGAGGGTTTGTTAATATTTCTTTAACTTTTTTTCTCTCTGTTCCTCAGATTGGATACTTTTCATTGAGCTATCTTCAAATATATGGATTCTTTCTTGTACCAGTTCAGATTTGCTGTTGAGTCCCTCTAGTAAATTTTTCATTTCACTTATTATACTTTTCAACTCTAGAATTTCTATTTGCTTGTCTCTTTTTAAAATTATTTCTATCACTTTATTGAGATTCTGTTTGTTGTTATAATCATACTTTAATTCTTTAAATATGGTTCCCTTCAGTTCTTTGAACATTAATAGCTACTATGAAATCTCAACCTATTAAATCCAGCATTTGGGGATACTAGAGATACTTTCTATTGACTCATTTTTTCCCCTGAGTATGGGTCACACTTTCTTATTTCTCTTCATGTCTCCAATTTTTTGTTGAATATTTTACATTTAAGATAATAGATTGTAACTGTGGATTCTCATCCTTGCTCCCTTGTGAGTTATTTTTTGCTTTAGTAACTTTTCTGGACTAAATATGTGAAGGCTATTTCTCTCATGTTGTGTGGCTGCTGATGGCTCTGCCCAGGTTTGCTTTTGTTTGTTTGTTTTTTTGTTTTCTTATGTTTTACTTTAAATCCTAGCTTCCTAGAGGGTTACCCTGTGTAGTTTTGTTTTCAAGCCAAAGGTAGATCAGAGCTGAATTGTGAGTCAGTCTGAACCTTGACTCTCTGCCTGTGGATCTGTGTGTGGACTGGGGAGCACTTTCAAATCACAGGCAGTTCTCACATCTGTCCTGGCTTCAACTTTCAGCTGGTCCCTCTTATGTCTTCTTTGTGTGTGTATGCCCAGGCTCTGTGGCCCAGGAGTGTGCAGAGGTTAGGAGACTGCCCTAGTGTTGGTGACACATGTGCAGAGTCTCTGGTTAACCTGGGATACATGTGGAGAGTTTACCCAGCACACTGTAGGTGGCTCACCTACCAGAACTCCCTAGTAAGTCCCTGGCTAGTCTCCTGGTCTCTTGCTTGCCCTCAACAGGACCTCAGCCTCGGGCGGACATTGCCATTGATTTTCTTGAGTTCTCTTGCTATTGGGATTGCCAGTTTAACTGATTGTGCTCCAAATCTGGTGAACCTGGCCTGGCAAAAGCAGTGAAGTTGCTGCTTTTCACAGCTTTCCCCTCTTGGTTGAACCCTGGCACTGACAGAACCGGGATAGGGAGACAGGAACAGCCCCGGGCAAAAAATGCCACTGTGCTAGTCTTACCTGAAGTTCAGTACTTTCATGAAGAAATGCCCCTCCACGTGTATATGGCTTTGGGTGATTGCCAGAGCGCTGACAGTGGTTGTTCTTGACAGTTTTGTGTGGCTTTATGGTTGTGTTTTGTGGAGAGGATTTGTCACTCCTCACTTTGTCCTTGCTGCATTTCCTATGAATGTGGACCATGCTGTCCTCCTGTGGACCGTGAATGTGGACCGTGCTGTCCTCCTGCAGCAGGCAAAGTCCTGGGCCCTCATAACATCAAGTTGCACCGTGTGTTTTGACAGGCCTCTTACTTAAGACTGCATGTAGAGACCCATCAAGCTGGCAGAAAATCTAGATGCTTTTTAAAAGATACAAATAGTGTGATGATTGTGTTTTTAAAATACTGTTGCAGGCATTCTGGATATTTAAAATCCCTACTACTGATGCAAATATTAGTTCACTGATAACTTTTTTTTTTCTTTTTTGATACAGAGTCTTGCTCTGTCACCCAGGCTGGAGTGTAGTGGCGTGATTTCGGCTCACTGCAAGCTCTGCTTCCCGGGTTCACGCCATTCTCCTGTCTCAGCCTCCCAAATAGCTGCGACTACAGAAGCCCGCCACCATGCCCAGCTAATTTTTTGTATTTTTTTTAGTAGAGACAGGGTTTCACTGTGTTAGCCAGGATGGTCTCGATCTCCTGACCTTGTGATCTGCCCGCCTCGGCCTCCCAAAGTGCTGGGATTACAGGCGTGAGCCACCGCGCCCGGCCATGATAACTTTTATATTTAAACTTTATAACTGAAAGTGTGGTTTAGTGGGGAAAAAAAGCCAGAGTTTGGAGTTTAGAGTTGTGGAATTGGGATTGAATCCTGGTTCTACAACTTACTAGGTCTGTGATTGACAGAATGTTACTTAATCTCTCTGAACCTGTTTTCTCATCCTAAATTGCATATAATATTCCTACCTTATGGGTTATTTTGAAAATTAAATATAACATAGATAAAACTGGTACTTAGTAGCTATTCAGCAAATGTTTGTTTAACCACCCAAAAAGTTTGTGGTTGTGGGTGTGTTTTTGGCAACTTTTTCTTCACCAGATTTATCTTCTTGCTTTACCTAGCTTTGCTTCTTAACGTTTTCTCCTCTTTTTGTAGAATAATTTTGCTATTTTATATAGTAACTGAAACATACAATGTATTTCTTTCAGGGTACATTTTGGTTGAATGCTCTTTCCAGATATCCAAAATTTCCCAACATTTCATAGTGATTTCCTTTCTAAAGTATAAATGTCATGTGCTTACAAGTGATGATGAAACTTCACTGTTATTTTACGGTGAATGAACTCATATATAGATGGTCCCTGACTTAACCAATAGTTTGTCTTAAGATTTTTCGACCCATACAACCATTCTGTTTTTCACTTTCAGTACAGTATTCAATACGTGAGATATCTAACACTTTATTATAAAAGAGCCTTTGTATTAGATGATTTTGCACAACCGTAGGCTAATATAAATGTGCTAAGCACATTTAAGGTAGGCTAGGTTGTTATAATGTTTGGTAGGTTATGGTGTATTAAATGCATTTGACTTATGATATTTTCAATTTATGATGGGTTTATCAGTTCATGACCCCATTATAAGTAGAGGAGCGTGTGTGTGTGTGTGTGTGTGTGTGTGTGTGTGTGTGTGTAAGTGTGTGTAAAAGATTATCTGGTGGAACATCTGTACAATAAGAGACAGTAGCATTGTTATGTAGACATTCTCAGGCCGTGATTAGAAGGGGCAAAGCAAGGTCTCTAAGAGAGATTATCAAATAATTTACTGAGAAATGTTCTTGGACCTTGCTGGACCACAGCCTACTCTGCTTAACCTCAGCGGTTCTCTTCTGTGATATTTAAGTTAATATGGAAGAAGTGGTAACTTTGGTTACATCAGGTTTTAATGTCACCTTTAGTTTTGGGGTGGACACAACTGGACTCCACTATGTCCAAACCCTCTTAATAATACTATATTTTCATAGAGTTTTTAGAACTGAGAATTGTATAATTTATCTTACTATTTTACTTAACTGACAGGGTACCTTATTCTAGAATACTTTTTAAAAAAATATTAAGTTTTTAAAAGCCAAATCTCTAGACACTTCTTGTTCCTTGGAAACCTTATTGTCTCCTGAAGAGTACATTTGTTGTGGATAGCGTGTTCATCAAGAGTAATTCTTAAAGTAGTTGGATAGGTTTAAATTTTGCAACATAGACATTGCAGAATTTAGACATACAGGAAATCAGGATTCAGGGCTCATTTGTTGTA
Organism: Pongo abelii; assembly: GCF_028885655.2. NCBI lineage: Eukaryota > Metazoa > Chordata > Mammalia > Primates > Hominidae > Pongo > Pongo abelii. The sequence continues at coordinate 11,964,480 of NC_071990.2, forward strand.
AGGTGAAATCAGGAAGTCTCTGGTTAAAGATTGGATGGGATTAAGCAGACGTTTTGTAGGCTGTCTCTTCACCCTGAACTGCAGCCGTGTGCTGTCTGGAATGCGGTCTGACTTAATAACCCACCCATGCCAGTAACATACATGATAGAGCCGAAGTGCTGTAGTTAAATAATGGATTTTATAAACATTAAATAGTCTTTTAGCACCTGCATTTTTTTGTAAGAGTCAAGCAAGAAGTTATGTATGTATGCATTTTGGTCTGAATCTTGTACGTCTGTTAAACACTGATATAAATGTCTCTTGAGGCTGGTCTATAACAGATTTATAAAAATGATTACTGTTTCTTAGGCTTTAAAAATCATATTTTTGGCAACCGAATCTATGAGTTTTATTAAATAAAGTAAAAGTTTAGACCTTTTATTCTTTGCAGATTGGATAATTTTTCTTGTACACTTAGCAAATGTTTGATAAATAGCCCTGCAAGGCACTGTGCCTGCTAAGTGCTGTGGAGGATACCTGAGTGACTCTGGCATACATCGTGGCCTCAGCGGCCCTGACGCTGCAGTTCAATAGGAGAGTTAAGACAAGCCCAAAACTGTAACAGCTGCAAAGTGATAAGGGCCATGGAACAATGAAAACTGTCAGGAGAGACTGGGAAAGGAGACAGTGTTTTCTGATTCCATGTGAAAGCTACCCCCTCAAGCCCAAGAATTCTCTTTACTTTCTATGCCCACATTGAACTAATTCTCTAAGTCCCAGTTTCGTAAAACCTACGCATGTATTTCTGATTTCTTCTCATTGTGGGTACTTGAAAGAGAGGAAAAAGGAATTTGAGGTCAGAGACTTGGGTAAGGAGAGTAACCTGGTCAAATAGTGTGGTTTCTTGACCTGGACGTTGTACCGGGCTGTGTGTGGCATCCTGATTTGACATGCCACTGAAACAGCCTGGAAGTGCAGGATCTCAACGAAAATATAGTTGGAAAAATAATGTGGGTAAGCTTGGGGCTGGCAGCATGGTAGAACTGGGAAAAATACCATTTGTGTAAAGCAAGTGCTTGGTACCAGATGTGTGAAGAGCTACTGACACCTCATGGATGTGGATGTTATTATTTCTGGTTACGGAAAGTGTGTATGTGTATGTACCAGAATCTGTATATGGTGGGTATACACACATGGTCTTGGCTAAAATTGATCTATGAGTTTAATCTGTGACGGAGAAAGCTGTTCAGTATATTCCTCAGTTGCTTGAAAATAAACTTGGAGTGTATCTGTTCAGGAGTCACAGATTAATCTTTCTAAATGTATCCTGATTATTCTGACAGAATTCTGCAGATAGGACTTACTGGAAGTGAAGACCAGGTGTCATTTAAATGATGCATTATCTTTTTCAAATTTAGATGCACACTGTTTTAGGAAAAAACTGCAAGCATGCTTTTTCTTCTTTTTTAATGAAATAAGAATAGTTCAGAGTGGTGGAGTGTCAGGACCCATTGATAGGTGGGTCTTTCTAGAAAAATCTAATTTCAGTGAAAAATTACACATGGTACATTTTGCTTTTCACATATGCCTTGCACTCTGAACCTGTGTGTGTATATCAGCAAAATTTGTTGTTTCTGAAATCTGCTTCTAACGTGAATCTTATTTTTTAACATTTAACCATTTTAGAATTATTTGTATACCCACATAAGCAGACACATAAACAGGGAAGGATCTTTTAAATATGATGTTGGGATTAACTGAGTGGATGTTTGGAGGGGAAAGTACTGAAATTCATCCCACAAATCAACATACATTTTCGAGTAGATATGTAGAAAATCAATATATAGAAAGTAGGAAATATAGAAAAACATTGAGATTACATTCTAGGGCTTAGAGAATTACAGCCCAGAAACAAAAAGCATGACAGATAGAAAAATATAAAATGCTTATTTCAGAACTAGTATGAAAAAGGTAGCCTTTTCTAATACGTAAGAAAAGGTACAATAGGTAAATGGACAAAGGGAATTAGAAATGCTAAAGTATTATATGGAAACATCATTCTCTGTAATAAAAAGAAAAAATGGAAACAATGTGGCGACAATTTTTATTTACCAACGCATTTCCTATTTTAAAGAAATGGCACCCAGGGCTGCTGAGGTTGTGTGGAGCAAGTATACTCATTTACTGCTGATGACATAGTAGAGCTTTAAAGGGTTTTATGTCTTGAAATTTATCCTAAGGAAATAATTCAGCTGAAGCAAAAAGATATTTGTTCAGAGATCTTGATTTTGCTGTTGTCTCTAATAGCAAAACAGTAGAAGTGCCTTAAATGCCCTTCAATGCAGACTAGTAAATTGATCTTATGCTCTGGCAGACATTAAAAATGATAATTTTTGAAATCCTGTGGAAACATGAAAAATGTTCATTATATGTAAAAATCCATATATGTATAGAATATACAGTTGTATGGTCTTTGTGGAAATACTTTTGTTAGGGTGACAGCAATATGAGAATTTTAAGTAATTTCAGGCATCAATTGAGCATTTGCTCTGTGACTCTTCAGTTAATTCATCAGTCTGTGTTCTGAGCACTGCAATAGGCTCCAGGGATGCACAGCCCCTTGGGTGCTCTCTGTGGTCCTGTAGGTGGACACATAAGCAGCTAACAACACAGTATGAAAGAGCAGCTTTCTGGCTGGGCGCTGTGGCTCATGCCTGTAATCCCAGCATTTTGGGAGGCCGAAGCAAGTTGATCACCTGAGGTCAGGAGTTCGAGACCAGCCTGGCTAACATGGGGAAACCCCATCTGTACTAATAATACAAAAATTAGCTGGGTGTGCGTGGCGGCGCACGCCTGTAATCCCAGCTACTTGGGAAGCTGGGTCAGGAGAAGTGCTTGAACCCGGGAGGCGGAGGCTGCAGTGAGCTGAGATCGCACCACTGTACTCCAGCCTGGGCAACAGAAGATTCATTTCAAAAAAAAAACAAAAACAAACAAAAAACAGCCCTCCAGAGAAGATGATGTGGGGGCTGGGTCTTGGAGAATGAATAGGAGTTGGCCAGATCATCTGGATGGAGGCTGGCTGAACAGAGGCAACCATGGAAATAAAGGAGTGATGTTCAAGTTTTGGAGGATGTGGATATTTACAAGGACCAAGTTATCTCAGGGTGACTTTAACAGTCAGGAGCAGTGATGGAGGGGACGGAGTGGGTGTTGAGGTCCGGGTCTTGGAGTGTGTGGGTGTATATCGGATTTAGGGTGGAAGAGGAGTGCCTCATTTTCACTTCTTGCAGCTTTTTCATCTTTCAAAGTTCAGTATGTATTATTTGTTTTGTTAATTATGGCACATTCTCATAATTTTTGAGCACCTTTTTTGGTTCCCTGTCTATTTAGTAAACATAAGTGTATAGAATCAAAACAGATATTTGTCCGTGTCAATTTCTGCATGTGTTTGCTACTGTGGTCATTCATATATTGATCAGCGATGATTTTCCTGAGACCGTTTATTGCATCGGTGGCAAAAATTAGATTTTCTGACTCCTGATCTGTGAAACCATATTCCTTTCTGCATTTTGTTGTTGGGCTGTAGGTTATGTTGAATATAAACATATTTGTGGATAATGTAGTTGTATGTGGCTGAGAGGTTGCACTGGATATTATGGAAAAGAATTTTGTATATGAAATAGATAGTAGCAGTGAGTGTTCTCCTGTTTTCTTTTTAAATGTTCTTCAACATGGAGAATGAAATCCAAATGATAATTCTACTGTTTATTGTTTTTTCCTTTTTTTTTTTGAGACAGGGTCTTGCTCTTTTGATCAGGCTGGAGTGCAGTGGTGTAGTTGTAGCTCACTGCAACCCCAAACTTCTGGGGACAAGCTTGTCCCCTTCCTGCCTTAGCTTCCCAGATAGCTTGGACTACAGGCACATGCCAGTGTGTCTAGCGACTTTTTTTTTTTTTGGCAGAGGGGAGGGGAGTTCCTCACTTTGTTGCCCAGACTGGTCTTGAATTCCCAGCCTCAAGTGAACCTGCTGTGTTGGCCCCCCAAAGCACTGAGATGGCAGGCATGAGCCACCGCACCCAGTCTGTGGTTTTTCTTTTTCTTATTTTTAAACATCCTGTGCAGGAAAAATTAAGGAACATGATATATCTGTTAGACATTAATACCATGCAAATTCAGTATGTTTTAGTGTTTTGATCTATTGATGTCCTTTCTATTGAAGGCAAGGAACAATAGTTATTAGATGCTTTATTAGATTTTATTTAATGCTTTCATAAAGAAGCACAGATATTACTATTTTTCAACTGTGATTTTTAATATTCAAGAACTGTACTTTGGTGTAATTGTTTTTAATCCTGTGTATTTTATGTATTTTAAAACATTCTGAAAAGGGGTCCATCAATTTGGCTAGACTGCAGAGGCATACAGGGTACACAGAAAAAGTTAAGAATCATCCTCTGGCTGGGTGAGGTGGCTCACGATTGTAATCCCAGCACTTTGGGAGGCCGAGGCAGGCAGATCACAAGGTCAAGAGATTGAGTCCATCCTGGCCAACATGGCGAAACCCTGTTTGTACTAAAAATACAAAAATTATCTGGGCATGGTGGCGTGCACTTGTAGTCCCAGCTACTTGGGAGGCTGAGGCAGGATAATTGCTTGAAGCCGGGAGGCGGAGGTTGCGGTGAGCCAAGATTGCGCCACTGCACTCCAGCCTGGGCGAGACTCCATCTCAACAACAACAACAACCACAACAAAGAATCATCCAACAACAACAACAGCAACAACAACAAAGAATCATCCTCCGTTCCCCAAACCCTAAACCAGGAAGGGAGTGAGATTCACTTTAGAAATTAATAAATAGTTTTGGATCTCTCCTCTGCCTTTTAGGAGCTCTGTGGATGGGACATTTTACTGCTGACTGTCATTCTCTATGTTATAAAATGAGTATAATATATCTGTCACAGATTTGTGATGAGAGTTAAAATGGACACTTTATATAATATACCTGGCAGAGTAACAGGCATATAGAATGAATGTTGTTACCCCTTTGGTCCTTACTCTTATCATGAACTAGCTATGTCCTTGGCCAAATTACTTACCACTTTTTGGTCTTTGTTACCTATTTATCTACACTAAAAGATTTAGATTTGTTTATTTCTACTTCAGCTAAAAAAAAAATCTGTGATTATATAAAAAACCAGGATTACCTTTTTCAAATTGGAATGCTTGGTCAGCTAAGCTGACTTTTATTTTGTTGATTAAAGACATGCATATATTAACAGGCATTGTCGTTTGTGTCTATGCCACCTAACTTTTCTCTACCAGTTTTCTCTCATTAAATGTTTGTCAGTCACATTTGGTTGAAACCATGCTGTTTATCCAAGGTCATGACTTAAAGTAAAGGACAATTTACTTAATTCCCTTAAATACCAGTCAGAGCCATGTGGAAGCTATGCAGGTAAACAAGCCTCTTTTTGGGGTTGAGTTGTAGGAACCCTGCCTTAGGTCTAATGAAAGTGGTATTCTTGTGTATTTTCAGTGGTCATCCCCTGTCCTTACCTTCAGTTCCAGTAGCTCTTCAAACCTCATTTGTTCTATTGACTCCAAGTTGGTTAGAAGGTCATAGTGTTGGTTTGTGTGTAGGAGGTTAGAGGGAGGTCCTGGCAGAGGCTTATAATCAAGCAGAAGTGTAAAGTCAGAGTTCTTGATTGCAAAAAGTAGAAGTAGCCTCTTTGACTCAGCGAACGACCACATTGGAAGGGGTGTCAGATTGCTGTCATAACCCCCAACACAGGTGGATATCTGTGTTTAAAAGACAGTGAGGAACCAGGGGAAGAAGCTATGTAGCCAGGACAGGGGATATCACCACCCATGAGCAGCCTGGATCTTGGATGCTGCCTCCACAGGGAGCACTGGACCTCTGTGAGCACCTGCAGTGGTTCCCTGGCCGGAGTTCAGGCAGGGCGGGCATCTGGCCTGGCTGCCCTGCTGAGCAGGACTCAACAGCAGTGGAGTCCCCAACTGTGGGGCGAGGATTCTGATGCTGGGCGGTCGAAGGGAAACGTAAGCCCAATAACAGATGAAGGTTTTCTATAGATGGGCTCAGCAGTTGTTGGAACTGCTTATTATCTGTGTATGTGTGTGTGCCTGTGTGGGCGTGCACGCATATGCCTGCATTTTGGAGAGGAAGGGATCTGGGCTTTCATTAAAGTCCTAAAAGGTCTTTTGATCCAGGAGTTAAGAAACACTGTAATAAAGAGATTTAACTGTGTTTGAATCTTTGCTTTTCCACCAGGTGGTGCAAATCTTTTATGATGTTCATAGAAGTTAAATCCTCAAAAGATAAGAATAATTTAAAATTGTGTCATTTTCTCTGTTTAAGAGTTTAGTCCTGTCACACAACATGAAGCATTGTTGATCTGATTCTTGCTTTCCTTCTGTCTTCAATAAAGATACGGGTAGATTTACATATCTTTTTAAATATGTAACTATAGATCTAAATTATCTGTAGATTTTTGAGGCTATACTACTGTTTTGTTTTTTGTAGAAAGAAACTGCAATGACTGGGAAAAACAGTAATATATTCAACATGTTAATTGTTTCACACACTCTTTATGGAGCTAGAAACACCCAATTCTGATAACTTTTTGCTCAATGTGTATAACTTGTGTGATTTAAATTTTTGAAGATAAAACTCATGTCATGTTGGTCAGTGTATTAGGCCGTTCTTACATTGCTATAAAGCAGTACCTGAGACTGAGTAATTTCTAAGAAAAGAGGTTTAATTGGCTTATGGTTCTCCAGGCTGTACAGGAAGCATAGCACTGGCATCTGCCTCTGGGGAGGCCTCAGGAAGCTTCCAATCATGGTGGAAGGTGAAGAGGGAGCAGGCACATCGCATGGCAAGTTGGAGGAGTGAGAGTGGTGGGGGGAGGTGCCACACACTTTTAAACAACCAGATCTCAGGAGAACTCTCATGAAGACAGTACCAAGCCATGAGGGATGTGTTCCCATGATCCAGCCCCACCTCCAGCATTGGGCATTACAATTCAACATGAGATTTGGGTTGGGACAAATATCCAAACTGTATCAGTCGGTCTGTCTGTCTCTTTTTCTCCTCTGAGCTGTTGACAGTTTGCTGTCTCTCCTTCTGCATCTTTCTGTTTTTAGAAATAAATAGCCGGCTGGGCACGGTGTGGCTCACGCCTGTAATCCCAGCACTTTGGGAGGCGGAGGCAGGCGGATCACAAGGTCAGGAGATCGAGACCACCATCCTGGCTAACAAGGTGAAACCCCGTCTCTACTAAAAATAGAAACAAATTAGCCGGGCGTGGTGGCGGGCGCCTGTAGTTCCAGCTACTCGGGAGGCTGAGTCAGGAGAATGGCGTGAACCCGGGAGGCGGAGCTTGCAGTGAGCCGAGATCCCCACTGCACTCCAGCCTGGGCGACAGAGCGAGACTCTCTCTCAAAAAAAAAAAAAAGACATAGCTGGAGAAAGTGGGTTGCTAATATGGGCTACTGTATACATTACATTGTAGCTTATGTGTTTTGGTTTTTTTTTTCCCCCACTTAAGAATTTGGTGTAGACATCCTTCATGTCCTTCAGGTCATTACATGCAGATTTTAATTTGTTAATTTGTTACATCATCTCTAGTAAGAATTTACCTAATTCAGTTATTTCTTTGATAGAACGAATTGGTTTTGTTTTTTTGAGACAGAGTCTCGCTCTCTTGCCCAGGCTGGAGTTCAGTTGCTTGATCTTGGCTCACTGCAACCTCTGCCTCCCAGGTTCAAGCAATTCTGCCTCAGCCAAGTAGCTAGAAATAAAGGCCCATGCCACCATGCTTGGCTAATTTTTTGTATTTTTAGTAGAGACGGGTTTTCAGCGTGTTAGCCAGGATGGTCTCGATCTCCTGACCTTGTGATCCGCCCGGCTTGGCCTCCCAAAGTGCTGGGATTACAGGTGTGAGTCACCGTGCCCAGCCAGTTTTGTGTTTTATTTCTTTTCAGTTTTGCTTTTATTTTTGCCATTACAAACAACTGCAGTAAACATCCTTACATCCTTTGTACATAAATTCTATTTATTAATATTCGTATGCTTTTTTTTTCTTTTTGAGACAGGGTCTCCCTCTGTTGCCCAGGCTGGAGTGCAGTGGCCCGATCACGGCTCACTGCAGCCTCAACCTCCCCAGCCTCAGGTCTCCTCCCAGACTACTGAGATTACAGGTGTGTGCCACCACACCCTACCTTATGCTTTTATTTTTATAATATATATTATTTACAGTGATTCTCTCAATCTATATTTTAGTTCTATTAGTGGTGCCTTTATGATACAGAATTTTAAAACTTTTTTGTAGTTGAGTCCGTCAACATGTTTTCTATTCTAACCCGCAATTATACAAATAGCCCTTCTAAAGTTTATTCCAATATTCCTAATAGAAATAGGTTTAGTTTATCAAATATTTTATTGATTCCAAAATATATAGTTTTTTAAAAAGCTTTCATATCTCTGAAGTTACTTCTTATAATAGTGTATCATAACTTAGCTAATAGTACTTTTTCTTTCAGTGATACATCAAATAATGGTTTCTGTTATAATTGATGTTTTGATTTCAGCATAATTGGTATTTCTTGCACTTAGATCTTTAATCCATTTGTACTTATTTTTGTATATGTCATGAGGTTATGGAGTCCATTTTTCCCCCTACAAATAAAGCCACTTTCTCAGTGTTGTTTACCAAATGAAGAATCTTTTATCGCAGAATTGCCGTATAGAAACTTCTGATATATACTTTGACTCATGGCTTGATCCACTGATTTATTTGTTCCTGTGCTATACTCTTTTGACAACAGTGGCTTTCTAGTTCTAAATTCCAAAAGGGTAAGTTTGCCTTCACTATGCTTTTTTATTTTAAACATTTCTTAATGTTTACTTGAAATACCCTAACTTTTGATTCTCAAGTCTCTGTTTTTACCTACTCTCTTTACTTACAAAATGAGTTGATCCAGGCAGGCATTTTGTATGATATTTATATGCACATGAGTGCTCATATAATGGCATTTCTCCTATTCCCACTTTCTAAGTGAATTTTTTTTTTTTTTTTTTGGAGACAGAGTCTCACTCTGTCACCCAGGCTGGAGTGCAATGGCATGATCTCAGTAAACTGCAACCTCCACCTCCCAAGTTCAAGTGATTCTCCTGCCTGCCTCAGCCTCCCAAGTAGCTGGGATTACAGGACAGGCTTCGGCCACCACACCCAGCTAATTTTTGTATTTTTGGTTGAGCCGGAGTTTTACCATGTTGGTCAGGCTGGTCTCAAACTCCTGACCTCAGGTGATCCACTTGCCTCAGCCTCCCAAAGTGCTGGGATTACAGGCGTGAGGCACCATGCCCAGCCGTGTAATTTGTTTTTTAAGAAGGTTCATGATTTTTCTGGGTTTGTTCTTAGCTCGGTGGCATTAGTGGCTTCAGCATCAAGTGCAGAAGTTCTCGTTGAACCAGACGCTGATTAGCGTCCCCTTGCTGTGTTGTTAGTGGTACTTCTGTAATTTATGTTTAGAGACTGTCTGGGTTTTGTGGGATTTCTAGCAATTTTAGTGTCTCTGTCCTCTGATGCCAGTGGCACTCCAGTCATTATGATAAAAGTTCCCACAGAGTTTTGCTTCAGTAATCTGAGGGGTGGATCTCGGGTGTGGAGGAGTATATGGAGAGTTGTTGAAGATGGGGAGCCTGTGAATGTGGGGTTATTCTGGGCTCTCTTTTTAAATATACATTGGGAATGTTTATTTTTTTCAATGCCCTGCATGTGTAAATGATGCTTTCTATGGGGTGGGCCTGCCCATGTGGAGACCACTATCTTAAAGCCGTGAATGGCATGGCGCAAATGGGTTTCTAGTCTCCTGAATAAGAATTCTAAGTGAATCTCCCCCACCCCCATAGAACACTGTTATAATCAATTAGTGGGTTCTGTGTTAATATTTTACTATTTTAGGTATCAATTTATGGATTTTTATGGACTGGTCAAGACAGCAACCAAATGTATAATTTTTCCTAAGGGGGAAAATATATTCTAATTTCTAAACAATAATATTTTCAGTTGAATTTTAAAACAGCAGCTTTTAAATTAAGGATTCCATGTTGGCACCAAAGGGTACCTTGGGGAGCTTTCCTTTCCCCACCCCCTCACCATTCCATCGCCCTGTTAGCGCCCCTCAAAGCCAGCGCACCTGTGTACAGCTGAGGGCTTGCTGTCCCCCACTCAAAGCCACTGCACCTGTATACAGCTGCGGGCTTGCTGTCCCCTACTCAAAGCCAGTGCACCTGTGTACAGCTGAGGGCTCACTGTGCCCCCCTCAAAGCCAACACACCTGTGTACAGCTGAGGGCTTGCTGTCCCCCCACTCAAAGCCAGTGCACCTGTGTACAGCTGAGGGCTCGCTGTGCCCCATTCAAAGCCAGTGCACCTGTGTGCAGCTGAGGGCTTGCTGTCCCCCACTCAAAGCCAGTGCACCTGTGTACAGCTGAGGGCTTGCTGTCTCCCACTCAAAGCCAGTGCACCTGTGTGCAGCTGAGGGCTTGCTGTCCCCCACTCAAAGCCAGCACACCTGTGTACAGCTGAGGGCTTGCTGTGCATGTGTGTTTGCAGTGAAGTGCCTCAGCCAGTTCCTCCTTCCTTCTCCAAGCTGACTGGACCCACATCCCTCCTGTGTAGACAGTTTGGAGCCTCCGCTGTGATGCTTGCCTGTAACCCATCAGTAGAGCTAAGTCATATTTGCTTTTTAAGAAGGTTCATGTTTATTTTCTGGTTCTAGGGCTTCTGTGGCTATTTAGATGAATTGTTTAGAACACTAGACTAATGAGATCACCAGGGTGATGAAACATTGTGTGGATCTTGGCTTTCTTCTAGCACAGTCAGCTCTGTTCCTGACCCTCGCCATCTACTGGGCATTTTTATTCATATGCTTGATCAGAAGTTGGCTTGGGTGAATGTGTGTGTGGATCCAAATACATCCACCGTTCATCTCAGAGAAGCAGCTCATCACCTGGGTCCTGGGAGGGTGCCTTGTATTGCTCACTGGATGGAGAAGGCAGGGCAGCTTTATTTCACACCAGCTATTGGCTTCCGATACGTTAGATTCACCTGAAAGGAGGGTGAAGCATGGTGGGGTTTATGTTAACATGTCAGGGCAGATGTATTTGTTTGTATATTTCCTTTAACATCTCATGAGTTGGGCACATTTTTAAAGGTGCTGTTAGGGTAGAAAGAAGGCCCAGGATCACTGTGCCAGCAGCTTTAGAATACATTGTGAATAGTGTCTCCTGGGATTGTGAAGTGAGCACAGCCTTGAGACAGCGCATTAATTTCTTCAGTAAATGCATGTTGAGTTAATGCTTGGTAATGAAGCGTACCCTGCTATGTTAGGGAATGTTTGTTAGAGGCGACTGATTGTAACCCACTGGTGCCACGGAAGATATGTTAGCATGGTGATTTTAGCACATAAACGCCTCTGATGACAAAGGTCAAACCTCATTTATTAAATGACAATTAAAATTGTCTTATAATTTTAACAATGTATGCCTGTTAAAATGTTCTCCATCACATCTGCAGTGGTGAATACGTGCCTAATAAAAATTTGATAGTAACGATTAGTCCCAAATATTGGGAAGCCAATGATTGTCTTTATGCTTTATAATTATCTTTAAAATTCTACCCATTTGAAATCCACCTGTTTATATTTCTAATACTTGAAATTTTTTTGTGAATGAATGTGAGTCTCAAAATAATGTTAAGTATCTTGTTTGAAATGTCAAGTGAAGAGATGAGATTCATGTAATTTAAATCACCCAGAATTCACTGGGAGAAAATTTTTAATAATTTTAGCAATATAAAAACTAATGAGAAAAATTACACCTTGGTTGTTTTATGTATCTGAATTACCTTTGTAGATTTTATAGACTTTATGTTCAAAAAATAATTTTATGTGTTTGCAAACACTTCGATATTCTAAACTTGAGTAGCAGTCTAAAAATTAACCATATGGTAATATTTTGTCTGTTATTAGGGATAATGGCCAACATTTATTGAGTCCTTACTGCATTTCTGGACCTGTTCAACTCTCATTACCCCATTTAACCCTGCAAAAAAAGTCTTGTGGCACACTGCTATGTTCGTTGTCCCCAGTTCAGAAAGAAGAAAGCTAAGGCCTATAGAAGTGAGAAGCTGCAGCCCCCTAGGAAGTGAATGTCAGAGCAGACACTGGAGTTAGAATCCTGGGTTGCCGGCCGGGTGTGGTGGCTCACGCCTGTAATCTCATCACTTTGGGAGGCTGAGGTGGGCGGATCACAAGGTCAAGAGATCGAGACCAAGACCATCCTGGCCAACGTGGTGAAACCCTGTCTCTACCAAAAATACAAAAATTAGCCAGGCATGGTGGCACGTGCCTGTAGTCCCAGCTACTCGGAAGGCTGAGGCAGGAGAATCACTTGAACCCAGGAGGTGGAGGTTGCAGTGGGCTGAGATCGTGCCACTGCACTTCAGCCTAGTGACAGAGCGAGACTCTGTCTCAAAATTAAAAAAAAGAATTCTGAGTGGCCTCATCTAAAGCTTTACACTTCTTCTTACTGCCACTACACTGTTGTGTGTGTGTGTGTTTTTGAGATGGAGTCTCGCTCTGTAGCACAGGCTGGAGTGCAGTGGTATGACCTTGGCTCACTGCAACCTTCACCTCCTGGGTTCAAGCAATTCCCCTGCTTCAGCCTCCCGAGTAACTGGGATTACAGGCGTCCGCCACCACGCCTGGCTAATTTTTGTATTTTTAGTAGAGACGAGATTTCACCATGTTGGCCAGGCTGGTCTGGAACTCCTGACCTCGTGGTCTACCAGCCTCAGCCTCCCAAAGTGCTGGGATTACAGGTGTGAGCCACCGCACCCAGCTGACCACATTGTTAAAGGCATAAAATACTATTCCAATACTTTTAGCAGTAATTTCTACATTAAATAAGTGACATAATTCTGAATGCCTACAAATATGTGTAAGTCTTGTAACATTTTGGGACCAGGTTAGTGTCAAGTGTAGCCCTTGTACAGTGATGTACATGGGCATTAAAAGACCATGCAGTTTTAAACGACTGGAGACATTTTGCCAGTGTCTTCACAGAGGAATCAGGAAGTTGGACAGTTGGCCAGTGGGTGAAATGGTGTTTTTGGAAGGCATAACTGGGCGAAGGGAGGAAGCTGATTTGTCTGCATGTGCGCTTTGTGCCAGGCACAAAGCTGGGCACTGCTGCATGTGCTGCTACCTCGTGATCCCCACGGTGCTGGGAGACAGGTTCATGGTAGCCCTGGGCAGCCTAGGTCACAGCCTGGGTCTCACAGCCACTGGGGCAGAGGTGCTACTCAGAAGCAGGTGTTCTGCCACAAACACGTCTTCTTTCCGTCCTGTCACACTGCTGATTGCTGTTAAGAGTTTGGCCTTTCCCTCACTCTGCTTTTGGGGTGGGATTGGCCGAGGGTGTGGATGTTTCCTTCGGTTTTCATCCTTACGTTTCTTAGGCACTTCTAAGGGCACCTTTTTCCTGTGGATGCACCCGGTAGGAAGCTTTTTAATTCAGTGGTATTTCCATCGTGAGAGATCGCTTGCAGTCATGGAACCCTCTTAGTTTCCTTGATAAGCCGGTTGGAAAAGAATTTCAGACCTTTGTCTTGGGTTCGTTGCACTTGTCTTTTCAGAGCAGTACCCTCCTTGCTTTTCACATCTGAGTACTGAGCAGTTTGCGTGATTCTGGCACGTGCCTAGAGGCCCTCTGAATTAGTAAGTGAGCTGTAGGCTCAACTCTTGCTGTTCCGTTTTGCAGTTAGGATGCATCTGGACTCTTCTGTTTTTCACCAGCTTTCATGACCATGGGCGTTTAAGCTTCTTACAAGATTTCTGTTAAGTGGGCATCTCCATTTCAGCCAGTTCTTTGTCCCACCTTGAAAAGTCAAATTTTAGCTGCCATTGGGCCCAGGGATAAGAGCAGGTGGGCCACGGTGAAGCGTAAGGCCTTGGGAAGGCACTTGTGCGCCGTCCGCGGCAGCAGTGTATGACAAGGCTGGAGAGTGGACACCTTCTTGCTCCTTTAGATAAGGGAAAGAACATTTGCTTGAATAAAAAATTAGGGTCGTATTTTTCTGAACTTTGTCACCTAGACATTAAATGATAATTTAGAATTGAGAAGAGATGGCATACATTTTCAATACTCTACCTCTCTCCAGCAGTTCTTGGCCTTCCAACCAATATGCCCATCATCCCACCCCAAAATCTTACCTTTTTTAAAATTTATTTTTTAGTAATCAAGATTCTACTTGTGAGTCACAGAGTATTTAAAAACATGCACAATCTGTTGTTAATGGTACCTGGATACGCTCTCTAATTGAAAATTCAACATTTAAGGGCGAATACAGAATGCTTGTTTTTAAAAATACCTTTCCAGTTTAAAGAACCATGGGGGCTAAAACGAGATTGTCTCCTTTTTAGTATTACTTACATAAAAATTATTCAATCTTTGTGAAACTGAGATACAGGCTTGTTTTGTGACCCTTTCTTTCCAGTTACTGGCTCACTTTTGAGCAAAATGGTGAAGCTGTTCTTTCTGCTTGGGGACAGTTTTGTGTTATTTTCTCTCCACTAGTCTGCACAATTCAAACCAAAATCAAGCCTCAGAGTGTTCATGTGGTATCTACTGGGCACACTGGCTGCTTAATGCATTTTAATATGATGTTAGTAAAAGAAAATGTGGAGATAGTTATCATTGGGCATTATGATAAGATTTTAGATTCCAAAGTGTAATCAACTCTGGCTTACCCAAAGGAAAATAAAAGAGGTGAGAATACAGCAAAAGGTGGGTGTGGGCAGGGGGAAGGGTATGGGGTGATTCTCCCAAGGCTTTATAACCAGAACATTTATTATGGGGTGTGGGTTACCAAACAACAGGAACACCCTTGAAACAGGTGCTAATACGTTGAAATCTTTTTGGTACACAGAGGCTTGAGATTAATGACATTTCTTATGTCAGGATTCACCTGTTTTTAAGGTGCAGGTAGTGTTGGCAGGCCCCCTCGTGAGCAGCCTTCCTCTGCAGGGTTCTGACCCTCTCTCTTCCTCTCTGTAAGATTGGGCTGCTGAGTGGGTCAGCACCTGGAGAAAGGGGATCTGAGTGGTGTTTTAGCCCCTCAGGGAGCTTGTGGCGTGACAGCACTGGCTTTCTGTGTTTGGCAGAGTGTGTGAGACCTTGCGCTAGGAGGGGACCATCATGCCAGTTGCTCCGCCTGATCGGATGTGTCTCTTTAAATGACTATAGGATATTAAAGTTAAAGGAGGGCTCTTAGATATTTAGATTTTGTCCAGTTCTCTGTTCACAAATCAACACAAATAACCAAAGAAAATATTTTTCTGTCTGCTTGCTCAGATGATAAATGCTATTTATATGTAGAAAGAAAGATGGAGGGATGATTTACAGATGACTCAAACTTATTTAAAAACAAATTTGTGGATTTCCACTAATAAGCTTATACTTTCATGGCACATTTAAGTAGTTTTTATTAAACTTCCTTTTTCTCGTATGCTGTATTTGGGATTTCAACAATTTTTATTATGTAATGAGGGAATATTTTTGTTGTGAAATTTTGCTTCCTTTTTGATGTAACTGTTAGACTTTGATGAACTGGTTTGTAACATTAAAATGAAGTTGAAAAATTACGAGGTATTCACCAAACGAATGTCACTTTCTGGGGTGTTGCTGGCAATCATGTGGGCTCTCTGGAGCATGTATATCTGGAGGTGCTCAGATTCTGCCCCTGTTGCTCCTAAGAAAGACAAAGCCTCCTATCTGATCAGCTTTGTCCATGACTCTCTAACTTGTTCTTACACTGACACCATTAACTGCCCTAAATGCCAGGCACCTACTCTGCCAGCCCAGTGGAAACAAGCCTGTATTAGGACACCGCGATTGGGTTTAGAACTGGGACTGTTCCACGTGCTCTCTACTTGCCAGATAAGCCTTAGCATCCTCGTCTGTAAATAACGAGAGTTCATGCCTGCCACACATGGGCACTGTAAAAATTAAACACCATCGGCCGGGTGCGGTGGCTCATGCCTGTAATCCCAGCACTTTGGAAGGCCAAGACGGGCGGATCATGAGGTCAGGAGATCGAGACCATCCTGGCTAACATGGTGAATCCCTGTCCCTACTAAAAATTCAAAAACACTAGCCGGGCGTAGTGGCAGGCACCTGTAGTCCCAGTTACTCGGGAGGCTGAGGCAGGAGAATGGCGTGAACCTGGGAGGCGGAGCTTGCAGTGAGCCGAGATCGCGCCCCTGCACTCCAGCCTGGGCGACAGAGAGACTCCATCTCAAAAAAAAAAAAAAAAATTAAACACCATGGGTCCAGTTGGGCGACTCCCATCGTCTCCTCAAGAATCATAAACAGCTTTCTTTGCTTTCAAGATTAGCTCTCGCAGTCGGGCCCTGTCAGGCCCCTCCAGACAGTCTCACTGCAGATGCCGTTGCTTTCTAGCCCTTGGCCTGGTGGCCCATTTGCTCATCCTAAGTAGGCCTTTCCTGCTTCCAAGTCTTTGCTTCTACTTTTTGGGGGTCTTAATCTCCACCTATTGAAATGTTCTATTGATGAAGGTAGAAGTGGCGGGAAATGGTATCGGGGAACCACAGGCCAGGCGCTAGGCATGCTCATTGCTACTGGGTTGGCAGTTGCTTCCAGGCCTGTTCAGTGGACGCTGTGTGCATGTGTGTAGCACATACACAAGTGCATATATCTATATCTATATCTATATCTATATCTATATCTATATCTATATCTATATATATGTGTATATTAAAATAAATATCAGGACGACAGGGTTTTTACTTCACCTCCTGGATCTTATACTTCTGTCTCCTTTCTCTCACAGCGAGAATGCTTGTACTCCTGGAATGACAGAATTACTTACTTGCTTTGATATACACAGCAGTTCAGACTACTAATGCCAGCACCAATACCACCATGTTTCTTTTGTCATTAGTTTATGTCCCACTACGGATATAGGATTAATGTGTTTCACTGTCAGTCATTCTTCTCTGTGTGGTTATGCTACCACCTTATAAATGCAGAGTTCATTTGTCACATTTTATTTTTGATTTTTAGGAGTTTTTATTTAAAATTTTTGTTTTACAATCACAGAAAATATTTACATGACTCCAAAGTAGCATCTAGAAAACAAGATACTGTCAAAAAAGTCCATCTTCTATCTCTGCCTTCTCCCCTCCAGTAAGTAACCATTTAAGAATATTATGTTTTATCTTTCCATTTTTGCCTTTACTATGTGTGTGTATACATAGTGTATATATGTAAATACTATATAATTAGTGCATATTATTATTTCACCCAAATTAAATACTATATAATATATAGATAAAATATAAATATGTAGATATAGGTATCTTTACATGTTAACATGCAGTGTAACCATTTTTTTTTGTTTCTGGGGAAGGGAGGTGGTGGGGAGGGTGGTACACGAATGGGTATTACTAAAATTACTTTATTAGGTGGGATGAAGTTTTTATTTGTTTTTGTTTCTTTTTATATAAATCTTTATAAACACTTATTCACTGTGCTTTTTACTTTTAGTTAGCTTCTCTTTCCATATTTACACTTGTCCATAATTATACTTTAGCAATCTTGGGAGAGAACCTTTGTGGCTTTCTGAAAAATTATTCTTTTATATAAACTTGCCCAGATGAGTTATAGGAGGAACTGTTCTCTCCAGTTTCAAAATGAGTTCGAATACTGTGTGGGGGGACTTTCCAACTGAGGATAGCATGTCATGGTGTGTGGTTAGCCGGTACAGAGATCTAAGAGGCTGCAACAGCTTTTGCTAACTTGTGAAACATGCCTTTAATTTTAAAAGCAGTCTTTGGAGATTCTACTTCCATTTGTACATAACTTTAGACGAATAAAGACATGTCTTCTTACGGAATCAAGGCCATGGCATATATATACAGGCAGATTATGAATGTATTGATTATTTTACTTTACCTTATATTTACTTCACAAGGACACATCTAAATAATGAAATGCATCTTACTGCAACCACCCAAAGTAAGCCACTTAGAGGGCCACCTAGAGATAGCTTTGTAGAGCATGATGGAATATCTGAGGGTTTTTATTAATGCATTTTAACTTTCTTAAACATCATTTAAAAAATTAATGTTCTAGATATACCTCCAATAGTATATGAAACTGTTACAATAGTGTCCGAACCTTATGTGTGTAAAGTTATTTGGTCAGTTTGGAAAATTTTGTAGCATTTGTGAAGAAGAGTGTAAGAGCTAACATACATTAAGTATCTATCTACTCTGTGTCTGGTATATTCCATCAGTCATCTCTTTCAGGAATTAAAACTGTCTTATGAGGCAGGTAGCACTATTTAATTTTTTGTTATGAAAGAGGCTGAGACATGGAGAGTGGGAGTCTCTTGCCTTGTATCATGTACCTAGTAAATGGCCAAACTAGGAATTGAGCCTCAGTTTGTCTGAAAACAAACTCTTACTGTTCCCAGTGTACCTTGTTACCTCAATTTACTTTCTTTTCTTGTCTTAAAATGAAGTCTTAGGTTCTAATTTCACCAGATTAAGACTAGGTAACCATCTGTAAACTAGACGTTTCAATTGATAAAACAATCATTCCTATGCTTTAAAAATGCAGGCTAAAATGGTTAGGAAATGCTATCTTTTGGAGACTTGTAGCAAATGCTCAGAAAGTAATTTCTTGGGGTTGGGCGGGGATTCTCATCACAGTTTTTAAAATAATTTGATTGTCATTATTGCAAAGCTGTGTAGTTCCTGTAATTGGAGTATTTGCCTTTACACTTCACAGCTATAATTTTCTTCAAGATCGGAAGACTTTCTGTGCAGCTGCTTTAATTTACATCTGTTTTGGGGAAAATATAACACATGTCCATAGTATATGGTGTTTCATTATAAAGATTTGCAGTAGACAAGGTATAAAATTATTATAAATATTTCCCAATATGGGTGTGTGTGTGTGTGTGTGTGTGTGTGTGTGTGTGTGTGTGTGTGTATTTTGTGGCATATATAGCCAAATCTTATTTGCTATTCTTTAAACATTGAGATGTCCTGACTGTCAATTTGTGGTTGGTTTAAAAGAAGAGTGGGATTTTTTTCTAGTCAAGTTAGAAGATAAAGTTTACCAAGGATACAAATAAGAGAAGCAGTATAGAAATGTATTATAAACCATGGAAAATTATTATAAGAAAACACCATTAATTTTAAATTAACTAAAATTTTAGGATATGACAAAAAGAACATAAATAGGTACCTGTGAGTCTTAAGGGGCAAAAGACTAATAGAAATATTCTGAGGCACTGTGGAGATGGTGTGGGGGAGTTCTGAGTCTATAGCCCTAGATAAGGGCAGAATTGATTCCATGTCTTGACTGAAACCAAAGTGGAGGTGGGGTAGGGGGATGCTCTGTGGGGGGCTATGTACTGCTTAAGCTAGGATATATTTGGAGAGAAAAGAAAACATTAATTTTCCTTTCCCAATCATATCAAACCCCTTCCCCCACAAAACAGAAATTGACAAGAGAACCCTAGAGATAAATCTGCCAAGCTCTGTTATGTGGTGGCTTTCAGCCCTTTTCCAGAATAAATAGGATGAACATCTTGGTACATAATGTATCTTGTACTTAAGGTCATTATTTTTTTCAATAAAGAATATGACAAATAGGATAACAGAAAGGGAATGTACATTTGATCCTTCTCCATGTGGAAATGTGAGCTACAACTTGTTAGTATCAGAAAAGTAGGTTATCTTTCCCTTCTCCATTTCAAATAGTCTGTCGTATTTGAAAGCTAATAGCTTTCAGGCTTGCATAGCCCATAACTCTCAGCAACATATAAAACATGCCTGCTTTGTGTTTATTTACTTTAATCTGTCAATTGTGATGCCAACTTGAGATATTTGGGATTATTACATTTGATTCACTCATTTGCCTGATGACTCTGCAAATAATTGGATTGATACCAAGGTTTATGCTGTGGAAACCATGGTATGAAAAACAGTATATAGTCTATAGGTATATTTACAAGAAAACATACACTGTATGTTTGTTGCAGAAAATTTGGAAGATCCACATACAGAAGTTATAGTCACTCATAACTGTACCATCCAGAAATAACTACTATTAACAATTTGAAATCTTTCATTTATATGTATACATATGGATATATATGCATATACCTACATATGTATCTAGACTATATATACATGCACATTTACACACATATACATATGAATATATAACTACACATACATGGATTTTAAAGCACAGTTGACATCATACAGTATATCTTTTGGGATGCTCCACTTAATATTATCTATTACTAGTATTTTTCAGTGTCATTAAAATTCCCTATAAACATCAGTTTCAAATGACTGCATAATATTGTATCACATGACTTCACCATAATGAACTTTTTTTGCTGTTGTAAGATTAGTTTGTTTCCATTTTATTTGGTTATCATGGAACCTCTTTTTTCACTTTTCTGATTAACATACATGATTTCATGACATAGCATATTATTTGATGTTATGCTTCTTGCTCATTAAAAAATCTGAGCATTTGAGAACCTAATTCAGGGTTGTGATATTCATTTGTATGTTTATCTTAAAATACTTTTAAGGAAAAAATTATCTACACGTTAGATACCCATTTTAGAAAGTTACCTTTGTTAGCTTCAGTTTGATCTACTTTCATTCAGTTTCTCGTGAGATGTAGATTGTCTTCTCACTAGGTAGTCAGACTTCTGTGCAGAACAAGATGGGCGAGTTCCTGCTCTTGTAGAGCTTACTGCCTAGTGGGAAAGTATAATACTAAGTAATTAATACATTATTATAGAATTATACTTGTAATAAACATTACGAACCTGAAGTTATAGTATGTTTTTAGAATGTATACTTGAGGAATCTAAACAGAAAAGAAAATTCTTCAGTTAAAATCATGATTTTCGGTGGCTCACGCCTGTAATCCCAGCACTTTGGGAGGCCAAGGCGGGCGAATCACGAGGTCAGGAGATCGAGACCATCCTGGCCAACACAGTGAAACCCCACCTCTACTAAAAATACAAAAATTAGCTGGGCGTGGTGGCACGTGCCTGTAATCCCAGCTACTCGGGAGGCTGAGGCAGGAGAACCCCTTGAATCAGGAAGTCAGAGTTTGCAGTGAGCCGAGATACGCTACTGCACTCCAGCCTGGCAACAGAGTGAGACTCCGTCTCAAAAAAAAAAAAAAAACATTATTTTGTTATCTTTTTTTGTTTCTATTTAAAATAGAAAACCACAATGCCTCATCTGACCTGTTGGCACAAACCGGAGGATACAATATAGACATGGTATTTATATGTTTTTCTCTCACCGATATCCAGTTTAGAGGAGAAGAAATCTTTAATCCTTTTGGTTGGATATTTGATTTCTGAGCTGGAATTTTTTTCTAAACTAGCAAATTTCAGGATACAAATTGAGTTATTTCTGCCAGCATCCTGGATTTGAAGCATGAGATTTCATCACTATGATTAAAAGAGCCTTTCCCTGCTCACAAAGCAAGTTAAACAAAATCGGCAAAATGATGGAGAAAAACGTGCTTGATCCATAAAGCCCAAGACAAGTGTTCTATTAAGCTAGTGCTGTTATAAAGTGAGTGCAGTGAGATATGGAAGGATAGTGTGCATCATTCTGGGGAACTGTACTATATGTAATATTCATGGAAAAGATGAGCTGTTATTTGCTCCTTTCATTTTATATGTGCTTGCTCAGCAACTTAGGTAGCAGAAGTCATATATTGGATTAAATGGCTCTAGTCACTTGTTCTAGGGGCCCTAGTTTTATCCTTGATCTGGTAAAAGGTTGGAATAGAGAAACTAAGGTTAAAAAAAAGATTAATGAAGAAGCGAAAGTGAAGAGTCCGGAGCAGAAAATAAGTTTAAATGTCTTTGGGGTTTATTTGGAGGTGAAATAGGATCAATAAATTACTAGTGAGTTACTGGGCAATGTGAGGTTTGAAGATGAAGGAAGTGTCTTGAATTTGCTTTTTACATTGTATAGAGCCTCAGACTCGAGGTAGTGTGATGTTCTTAAAGAAAAGTGGAAAGATTAATATTAATAATAATAATGTGTGTTTCCTTCAGTTGAATTCATAGCAGTTAACGTCTTGCCACATTTGCCTTATCTCTGTATATGTACTTCTTTGTTCATTTATTTGTCGTACATTTGAAAGTATATTAAAGTTACCAATTTTTTAAAGTTGAATTTGAATATGGCCACTTTACTGAATTCTTATGCTTATCAATTCAGTTGATTTTGGGGGGATTTGTCTAATTAGATTATCATATCAGCTGCAAATGATTGTTTCTTTACAATTTTTATGCATCTTTTAAATTTTTTCTAATTTTATTACATTGTCCAGGACTCTAGTGAAGTATTAAATACTGTCACTGGTAAAAACCCGACTTTAATGGCAATGCTTCTGGTAGTTCACAGTTAAATACAAATTAGCTTCTCAGACATTTTTTACATAGTTTTGGAAATTATTTTAATCATAACTTTTTGAGTATTTTTTCAAATAATGGTTTGGTTTTTTTTTTTTTTAAACAGAGCCTTGCTCTGTTACCCAGGCTGGAGTGCAGTGGCATGATCTTGGCTCATTGCAATTTCTGCCTCCTGAGCTCAAGTGATCCTCCTGTCTTAGCCTCCCAAGTAGCTGGGACTACAGGTGTGCACCACCACACCTGGCTAATTTTTTAAATCTTTTTTGGTAGAGATGGTGTTTCACCATGTTGCCTAGTCTGGGTATGGAATTTTTATCAGTGTTTTGGTTTAATATGTCTGTATAATGAATTGTGAGCATAGATTTTTCTGATGACAAGCTATCCTTATATTCTGGAGCTCTAACTTGGTGATGATATTTTAATCTTTTTATATACCTGAGTACAACTATGTTTTAAATAAATTAATGAATATAGATGCTATTGTGACTAATGAAATACAGGTGCATTTAAAAGTATTGTCTGTATTTTTATTATTGATATGTTTGCTAAATCAATGATAGTAAAAATATAACTACTATCACCTGGAGGACTATAGCATTCTTTGTTGAAAAGAAGGCCTCATGCTTGAAATGGTTGGCAGTCAGTAATCTAGATACTTAAAAAAATGCATATTTTCCTCCTTACCCCTTTTTTGGTAGTTTTGCACATGAGTACTTGGTATATGGTCTAGAGATGATCTTGATATTAATCTGCAGATTCCACAATCTCAGAAATAAGAGGAACTTGAAGAGGTTACCTCCATTGTTCTGTTTCTGTTTATCAAAGACTCTCAGAGATGATGACTGTGTTATAGTCTCATGAAGTAACTCATTCTAAAGCTTCACCATCAGTTCGTATCTCCTAACTTTGATGCTCTGGGGTATTCTAGTTAGTAGGATCTTCTGGTATGCTCAGGATTGGTGAAGAGGCTTCTTTCTTGAATATTTGATATTATAACTCTTTCTAAATAGATTAGAATGATGAATATAAAATTTAATAATTATTTGGACAATGGGAGGGGAGTCAGTAGAATCCTTTCTAATAGTAATACAGTAACTGTAAAATGTGAAGAATAGTGTGCATCATTTTGGGGAAGAACGTTTAGAGTAGTGCTCGGCATGTAGTTGGCACTCATTAAAGATTACTTCTTATTATCTAACAAATACTCAAATATTTTATTCCCCATAGCCTTTTGACTTGCATGAGTAATTGAAAAAAAGAAAACCAATTGTGGCTTTCTTGCTAAATAGATGTTTAGAGTACATAAGTCCCCGAGGCCAGCATGTTGAGTTGTCACATCGCTTTAGTGTGAGAAGGAAGGCATCTAGGTAATCAGATTGATTCTGATTGTTTCAAACCAAAATGCTGCTGTCATGTAAGGGGCCTTTGGTCTGAGAGTGTTTGTCAGTGTCAATATTGTCAGTGATTTAGAAAAAAAAAAAAGTGTAAAATTTATATATACTGCATTTATAAAGTGCTTAGTGGTAATTCTGCAAATGTTAGTGTTTTGAAAATAGCATTCATCCAGTCATGTGTTTAGAGAAATAGAAATTGTCAAAAGAAAGTTAAAGAAAGGGGTTGATGATGTCATTCACATTTTAGTTCCACTCCCAAGTTGGCTGGCGCTTTTGAAGTTGACTCTTAAAATCCTAGAATCATTGATCTTATAGCTGAAAGGAACCTGGAGAGCATTGGTTCAAAATATGTTTGTTGTTGTTGTTGTTGGAACAAATATTGTGTTAGATATTAGAGATATAAAAATGAATAAAATATGGGTCTTGCCCTTAAAGTGTAGCCTGAAAGACAGACAATCTGAACAAATACTTTACTTTGGGGTAGTAAGTTCTGGAATGGAAGCTTTAGGCAGGGGGTAAATTTTCCATGTTTCCTAGGTGTGGCTCCAGCAGCTTGGGCAAGCAGTCCAGGCGCAAACAGCTCCGTACTGGTGATGGTTATTGCTGGAACTAGACTCCTGGTCTCTTGATACAAGTCACGTGGGGCTGACCTAGTAAGCTTTGCAAAATAAAATTTTACCAAGCATGCACGTATGCATGTAAATATGTATGTAAGTATGTACATATGTATTGATTTAGTACCTTGCTCTGTGCTGTTAACAGCTGCTTTATGTGAGACGCATAAACATAGACATTCATGCTTACTTTTTTTTTCTTTTTTGGAGACAGAGTGTCACTCTGTTTGTTGCCCAGGCTGGAGTGCAGTGACACAATCTTGGCTCACTGCAACCTCCACCTCCCAGGTTCAAGCAATTCTCCTGCCTTAGCCTCCCAAGTAGCTGAACTTTATATTGTTCACCAGTAGTATCTTGTTCCAAGCTATTTCAATTGGAATTCTTATTATTAGACCATCACATGTTTATAACCACTTATAGAATTTGATACCACTGTACCTGGCTAATTTTTGTATTTTTAGAAGAGATGGGGTTTTGCCATGTTGGCCAGGCTGGTCTCCAACTCCTGACCTCAAGTGATCCACCTGCCTCGGCCTCCCAAAGTGCTGGAATTACAGGCGTGAGCCACCGCACCCAGCCGACATTCATACTTTCTTATCCTACATTTTTTGGGGGGCGGGGTACAGAGGTTGGGTGGGGATTCCCGCTAAACATTTAGAACCAAAAGCAATGAATAATTTGAGTAATTTTTAATGTGATTGTGTTATTGTGTTATCTAGAACACTATACTCTAACCCTAAACCTCAGGGTAAAGGCTTAGATTCTTTTCACGTTACTGTGTCCATGATCTTGGCTGCTTCTCCTGCCACATCCCTCCGGTAGTGCTCCCTGCATTGCCACCTACCTGGGGTTCTCCTCGCCTACTGTGCTGTTTCTAACCATCATGCTTTGCCCTGAATCTCTTGAGTCTTTTTCTGCTGTGGACTGAAACTTGATCCTAAGATTCACCTCTAGTCCCTCTGGGCAGCCTCCCGGAACACTCAGTTGGGATGGGTTGGGGCTGTTTGAGGTACAGCTCTCACTGCCTGAGTGGCCCTCCATGAAAATGCCTCATGTCTCTGTGTCCCTAAACTGTAGGGTACGTGGCACGGTGGTAGATACTTAGTAAATGTTTTGCTGAAGAATTCAGGTTTTTAAATTGCCCTTTTCATCAGACAACTAAAAAATGTGTATGCATATACATGTATACATATATATGTAGTTTTTAATGTTCTGATTATTCTCTTGTATTGTTGTTCATGTAGACATAACTGTTTTGGGTTTCAATTTATTTTGAATACATGTTTTGGAGGATATTAAACCCACCACGTTTATATTGTTCACCAGTAGTATCTTGTTCCAAGCTATTTCAATTGGAATTATTTTTATTAGACCATCACATTTTTATAACCACTTACAGAATTTGATACTTTGGTGCATCCCATGGATTAAAACATACTTTAAAATCTGACATCTATATATTAAACAGTTATTGTAATCATGATTTTGTTAATGGGGATTTACATCTGCTTTCCAATCTCTGTAGCCATATGAAGTGTAACTAGCCATTATATTTGCTTCTTTATATATCTGGGAAATAAAACTTCAGACAATTACAGTATAAACTAAACCTGATAACAATTGAATAATGAATGATAATCTGTTCAGTTTTTCCCTCCTGTAGAATTAGATAGTTGATGACTTGGTTTAAAAGTAAAAATATTTTTTAAAACCTTGACTTTTCTAAATAAATGAGAATCTGCAAAAGAAACAATGCATATTAAGTACTGATTGTTTCTTGATCGTCATAACGGATGGCCTCTTTCTCTCTGTCATTTTTAAGAAAGCCAAATTACAGGATAGTTAATATCTTAAAGGACTCTTATCTCAAATACTAGGATGCCGAGACATAAAGGGGGCTTGCTGAGATACTGTGTCGGTAAATGAAACTCAGCAAATCATAATCATCTTTGGATTCTCAGTCATGTTATGTAAGTGGTCACACAGATGGATTTTTAACTCTGATTTTCCTAAGTTGCTTTCCTAGCCATTAAACGGTTGGGAAGGTACTCTCAGATGCAGAATAAGAAGAATGCATTACTGTGACTTTAAGAAGGAAATTAAGTAGGGAGGGAAAATGGGGATGTTGTGACTGCTGACATTTGTGGCCTCCTTTCATTTGCGTAAGAGGTGGACTGGCTTCTCTGTGGCTGCGGTTGCCATGGAGAGGTAGTGGGGGAGGACTTCCAGGAGGCAGCCCATGAGCGAGAGTCTGCCTTAGAGCTGCTCCTAAATGTGACGTGAAGGGGCAGGGAGCTCAGGTGTGCCGCGGCGGCACAGATAATGGGGATGGCCGACCTGTCATGGCTGGTAACGTGACTGTGCACATACCCCTGGATGTGACGGATATGTTTGTGCAAGTGCCTGTGGATTCTCTATGTGAAGTGAAAGGATTGTAATGTTGTATGTGTTCCCACCCTTTGATGTGATTTCCTACACTTGATGTGATTTGATGAAAAGAGTTTAAACAATTAAACCAAATGTACACCCTGGTTATAAAAAGAGACTAACTTCAATCGGCGTGTTTGCATATAGGTAAATGACATCAATAGCAGGTCAAATAAATTATTGTGGGACTAATACACTCAGAAAAATCTAATATGGTAGGTTAAACTGTAACCAGAAATGACTGTGTTACTAACCTGCTATCATTATTTTACAGATATTATAGAGTGGTGTAGCTGGCTAATAGAAGAAAAACGAAACAATGAAAGTTATAAGATTTTTTTCTGCATAAAATGTAGAAGAAAATCACTTGCATGTTTTGTAGATAAAATGCTTATATCTGAAGGATGAATTTTGAGAATTTTGATCATTGTTATTAGTATATTTTATTGGAAATACTTTTATATCAAATAGAAAATTGCTAACGAGTTTATAGTATGATCATTTTATGGCTTTTGTTGCCATAAGTGGTAAATTGAATATGAAAATTATATTTGTCTTTTGTTTTCTTGTGGATATCATTGTGGATATTGCCTTTGTTTAAAAATAAATGTGATTGGTAATTTTAACTTAAACACCAAGCTACAGTTTAAAAAAAATTTCTAAGTAAAAATCTGCTTCTCATGAGGAAATCATATCATGTATTAAATTTACCAAATATAAAGAAGCTTATTTGACTTCTTAGTTTTCTGATGAAATTTGAATGAGAGCCAGATATTAATATTGTTTTATAGTAGAGTCAAAAATAGTTTAGGTGAAATAATACATTGTAAGGTTGTTAGTCATTGACTGCTCAATGCATATTACAACTTATTTAAAGAATAACTAGTTGCCTAAGTCAAATCTGTGAAATAAATGCCAAATCTTTTCTTTTTAAAAGTATAGTGTTAGGTAAAATCTAGGTGATGGTGTTACATAGTGCCACTGAACAAATTTGTAGAATGTTCAAATTTATTATGGAATTTACTTAGAAATTATTACATTAAGTTAAAGTATTTCAGAAATTACTTAATATATATTAGAGATTATATATATAAAACTATTCCTTTAATGATAACCTTATTTGGCTTCCTAAACCTTCCATTTCTTTTTTATTTGGAATATTGTATATTAAGACTAAATTTCTTTACTTTTTGAGTATGATATTTAAATGTATAAACATTTATGAGTTATTAGGTACAGATATTGATGTAATTAAACATTTCATTATTTTTCTTAATTTTTAAATTAATTCTAAGTTACATCTATTCAGCAAGGAAACCAAAATTGGTTTTCTTTTTTTCAATTACTCATGCAAGTCAAAAGGCTATGGAGAATAAAATATTTGAGTATTTGTTAGATAATAAGAAGTCATCTTTAATGAGTGCCAACTACATGCCGAGTGCTACTCTAAAATATTCTTATTCTTGTTTTTTCTGAATCTTATGCAACTTTGTGAGGTAGGTACTATTTTCTCACCCATTACAGATGAGGTATCTGAGGTTTGACTTGTAAAGTAACTTGCTCAATGTCATAAAGATAAGAAAGGGATAGACCAGGATTTGAACTGAGAGAAGTTTCTAACACCCACACATTACTGTCATTTTGCGTATTGAAAGTATACTGTAGTCTGGCATAGTGGGAAAAGCTTTCTGTTCAGGTGTACTGGGATGCAATCCCAGCTTTCCTTGTCTTAGCTGAGTGACCGAAGTTACACCTCTTCATGCCTTAGTTTTCTCACAGGTACTTACTAGAAGAATACATGTGAGTACTTTTATTCTTGTGCTAAATGTGAAGATTCCCCCGTTAGTAGTAGTTATTGCTAACATGTATCATTATTCATGATTTAAAAATATAATATGCTAATCTAAATTATGTTTTACTCTTTTTGGAAACAGTTAATAGAATAAAAGGAGGAATAAAGAGGATATGATTAAAGTAATATTGAATGCTTTTTCAGTTATCATTAAAATATTTATTGATTTCTAGCAGAGTTTTTCAACCTCAGCTCCATTTATGATTTGACCTGAATAATTCTTTGTCTTGGGTGCTGTCCTGTACGTCATGGGATATTTGACAGACTCCCTGGCCTGTACCCACTAGATGCCAATTGCAGTCTTTCTCCCTCAGTTGTAAACCAAGATGTCTCCAGGCATTTCCAAATGCCTTTTGGGGGGCAAAATCACCCCAACCTAAAAACCACTAGTGGAGTTATATGGCATTAAACAAGATTGGGATGAGGACATTGGTGGAAAGGGGGGAGGGAGGAGCTGGCTCTTGTTGGCAGGTGTGGCTGCACGTGGAAGGTGGGTTGGAAGGCAGGGAAGGGCAGGAGCAGATGCCATGCAGAGGACTGCAAAGAGGCAGAGGCAGATGTCTTGGGGAGGGAAGGGGCTTGGATTTGGGTGGCTGAAGTGGGCAGCTTGGAGAGGTTTTTGGAGGAAGAATCAGAGGACTTGCGGATTGCCAGAGTATTACACATTTGACAGCACGAAATACAGAACAGTGAAGGTTTTGAGAGGTGGTCACTGGGCAGTCTGCAAGACTGACTCTCCAACCAAGTGGAACCTCCTGTGTGCCAGCTTCACCATGCATGAGATTCACGTATGTTTCTTAGTGGTAAAAATCATTGCATGTCCTAGACCTTCCTGAGCACTGCAAACCTTGGGTCTTAAGTTTGGGACTGCCAAGTGACTCCCATATTTAAAACTTCCATGATTTGCCTTGGTTTGAAGATTAGGTGTGATCTTGGAAAATGAGAGACCTCAGATTTTGGCAAGGAGCATGCCTTGGTATAATATATAATATTCCCTCTTCCTGGATTCTTGCCCAGTTGCTTGCTCCTACCCAGGTTTCTGGCCTTGACCCTAGAGCTTTCTTCTCTAATGCATCTACTTGTAAAGTAAATAATTCATTGGACACCAAATAAATTTTTTTTTAAATTTATTGTGACTCGGTGTTTTTGAGTCACAATTTTGAAGTTTACAGATTTCTGGAAGCAGTGCATCCCTATAGTGGGAATGGCGTATGTACCATAAATTTTGTAAATAGTAATGACTAAAGTATTCCAGACTCTTTCTGTGGTACAACAGTCAGGGAAACCAGATGAAATTTCTTTCTTTCTCAGCAAATAACCTCAGGAGGCTGTTTTAGGAGCTATTTCAATAAGGTCGTCACAAGCAGAACTTAATGATCATTTGTTAACAGCAGTGGGTGACATCACCACGAATTGTAATTGCAGCTTAAATGATAGTATTATAAGGCACTTTCAGTGTTCATTATTTCAGTAGTGGTGATAAAACCTTTTTTTATTCTGCAAAATTATGTTGGTGAAATTGTATGTATCTGCATGTGTCTGTCTGTGATTTCTACTGTAGTAAAATGAAACTTCAGTTTTGAGCCAGAACTGAGAACTCTTGGTTCTTAGGTCTAGCCTAAGAGAAGACAAAAGGGAAGAGAAGGGAGAGGCTACCTTTCCCGACAGCTTCATGGAGTTTTCATTTTTTGTGTGTCCCCTCCCCACCCCGTACACACACACATTCCCATTCCACTTCTGTTGATCAGTTAGATCAGTTAGTGGCTGCTCTGTTTTTCCCTGCAAAAGGAATTTTTCAATTTGATATTCCATCCCGACTTCCCAGTGGGCCTTCATGAAGCAGTCAAGACATTTTCAGTATGTTCTTTCCCTCCAACAGATGTGAATCCAGCCATATTGAGCACATGCTGTGTTTCTAGGGCTGTACACATACTGTGGGGTTGGCTCTTCTATCTTCAGGTAGCTGAAACATCTCAGATGGAAAAGAGATTCACACATAATAGATAATTTAAGGCCCAAATAAGACCTAAATCATGGTGGACAAATTGGATACAACTAAATGCCAAATTGTATGAACTTGATGAAGGTCTCTGCAATGTATAGGGAGGCAAGAAACTGTTACTTTCCTGGAATCATTAGTAGGCATTTCTGAGAGTCGGGGTTAAAGCGTGTCATGAAAAACTGGTGAGTTGTGGATAAATGTTGGGACCTGGGATAGCAGAATAACTATGATAGATTCTGATCATGGCATTTGATTTCAGAGGGTGATGCAGACATGAAACAAGCAAGGTCACACACATACATTTAACACAAGAAGAGGTGGGGTGCTGTTGGTGCACACTAGAGTGCTCCCAGTTAGTGTCAGGAGAGGGCTTCAAGAGCATGTGACATTGATGCTCACACATGAAAGATGAGAAGTTGCCAGGTCAGGCAAGACGCCCTTTTGATGCATACATAGAATACAGGGAGGTGGCATAGAGTATCACTGTACCAACAACTTCCCGTTCTGGAGGCAGATCTGCCTGGGTTCAAGCTGGTTCTTCTCCTGACGGGCTCTGTGAATTCGCTTCTGTGTGCCACCGTTTGCTCCTCTGGAAAATGGAGGTCAAGGGTGGTCTCCTCCCAGGTAGGTTTTTTTTTTTTGTGTGTGTGTGTGTGTGTGTGTGTGTGTGTGTGTGTGTGTGTGTGCATTGAATGGTTGTTACAGTATAATAACTGAAAAGAGCTCTAAGTCCAGTTTTATTTTAGTGTGTTTTTGCTGTGATTTGCCTAACTTGGTTTCTATGATGCAGTTAGCTTCTGCAAATGGCAGCAGCTGATAAACGATTAGAAAGCTATTTTTGGTTTGACTGGTTCAGATGTAGATGTGAAGTCCTCAGAACAGCACTCAGCACATAGGAAGCTGTTACTGTTGGATATCCCCCAGTAGGGCCTGAAATACGAGGGTGCGGCTGTGAGTAAGGAGAATGAGGGCTTCCCAGGCAGGTGTAAAGGAACATTGGGGAGGTGATTCTCATGAGAAGGAACACCATGAGCTTGAGGCAGCAGTGGGGTAAGGCAAGCTGTGTGCTGTGGGCATCCCTAAAAGGCAGTGTTGTTCATTCAAGAGGAGAATTTTCAAGGCGAGGGATTCTTATGCTGGATGGGAACAGATAGCTTGTGCGCTGTCTCCATTGGTTTTAAGAACTGTGTGCATGTATGTTAATTCTGTGTTTTGCTGTGTATTTTACATATATCTTAGGGAGTTTAAGAAATAGTTAATCTTGTTAAGTATCCAAATAATTGCATGATGGCCATCCCTCTTGTGCTACCATATAATAACTGAAAAGAGCTTTAAGTCTTAAGTTCAGTTATATTTGTGTGTGTTTTCACCATGATTTGTCTAACTTAGTCTCTTTGTTGCAGTTAGCTTCTTAAGCAAATGGCAGCAGCTGATAAATGATCAGAAAGCTATTTTTGGTTTGACTAGTTCAGATCCATACATATGAAGTTACAAGCTTAATTACTGTTATTTTTGGCCAGAGTCCTTGGAAGTGTTGGACTTAGCCAAGTACTTCCTTTGTGAAAGAAATGACACTTGTTCATTGTTTGAATTGTGATGATTTCTCAAAGCATATGAATTTTTTTGATTGCTTAGATTGTGAAGATTTAGATTGGGAATTTTGTGCATTATAAATTTTATCATAAATAAATATTTGTTCGGAACCACTTAAATATACGATGGGCCCAATATTATCATTGACTTCTCTGAGCTATTTCTTCAAGGTAACAGTGAAAACAAATAACTAGAAGGCATATACATGTTTATATATAATGGGATGGTGGATATATTTCAAAGACAGACACTGTGTGTGTGTGTGTGTGTGTGTGTATATACACACATACACTTTATTATATATACATACACACATACAAAATGTATGTACTGTTATTTAGTTAGGCTAATGGCTTTGAACAACAACAATAGTAATAGTAATGTGGATTCCAGATAATTTATTTTCCTGAAATATAATTTAGTGTATTTTCATCAGCAGATTTGGTGATACATTTTCTAAGTATTAGTCATTGGAAAATCAGTTTAGGGAATATATCTCTGAATGTGTTGGCTGGTTAGGGTTAGTGTTAGGGATAGGGTTAGGGTTTAAGTTTAATTAAAAAACTAACTTTTAAATAATGATTAATTATTAGTATTATGGATCATGCAGTTGACTACCTATAAATTTCATTTTTTAACCATTTTCTATTTTTATTGAAGTGTATCACTTAGTAGTTACTATCATTTGCATTTAAAATTATAGCATGGAAAATTAATAATTGGAATGTTACGTATTTAATCTATTTCTGTGAAACTATAAAAAATTTGTGAACTTTTCTCATGAATTCTTTAAAGGAAATTGACTGGCTGTTTAGCCATTTGTTTTACAGAAATAATAATAAGGACTATTTAAACAATGTAGTTAATTTTAAAGTTTTTGAGCTTGGATTTTTTTTTTTAAGGTATATTTTTCTTGTGGTTATAAAATGTTAATTCTTCCCTGCTTTTGAGTAGGCGCCGATGGCGTAGAATGGTTAGGATTTATTGCATTTATCTGATGCCAAGCTGGAGATTATTGGGTGCCCTGCCTGCTGTGTGTCCAGCTCTGTGCTGAGGACAGTGGTGAGCAACTCCTGCCTGTGTCTCCAATTCCTGCCTGTCCTCCCAAGACCATGCACTCCATGGTGTGGGGAGGGGCTGTTATGATGAAAGGAAACAACTGCTCTGGTAGGGAAGGGAAGGTATTAGGTTATGTGGGGTACAAATCAATGGCCCCCAATGTAGTCTTGAGGAATTGTAAAATGTTAGGGTGTTTGTTGGTTTATTTTGATTATAATTCTCAAATAAAGATCATATCTGTAGTTGATGACTAAAGCTGTTAGATTTTATCCATTGTGTTCATTTTATTTTTCTCCCCTCCAAGACCTACTTATATTTTTCATACCTTTTTAATTTCTGATTCGTGCTGGTGAGGGGGCTGTGCTTTAAAAGAGATGCAGATTTTGAGATGAAAGAG
Organism: Pongo abelii; assembly: GCF_028885655.2. Lineage (NCBI taxonomy): Eukaryota > Metazoa > Chordata > Mammalia > Primates > Hominidae > Pongo > Pongo abelii. Next base: position 11,998,394 of record NC_071990.2, read on the forward strand.
CAGACTTCTTAACTGACCTCAGAATACTTTTTTTGTTTTTTGAGATGGAGTTTCGCCCTTGTTGCCCAGGCTGGAGTACAGTGGCACAATCTTGGCTCAGTGCAATCTCCGCCTCCCGGGTTCAAGTGATTCTCTTGCCTCAGCCTCCCAAATAGCTGGGATTACAGATGCACACCACCATGCCCATCTAATTTTGTATTTTTAGTAGAGTCGGGGTTTCACCATGTTGGCCAGGGTGGTCTCAAACTCCTGACCTCAGGTGATCCGCCCACCTTGGCCTCCCAAAGTGTTGGGATTACAGGCACGAGCCACCATGTCCAGCCTGACCTTAGAATACTTTGACTAACACTTTTAACTAAATTAAAGGAATGTAAAGGATACAGAATCATGTTTTGTAATACTTATAATAGTATTATTGTCAGTTAGATGATGTTAAAATATTCTTAATTTGGAAGGAGGAAACAGGCATCAAATAAATTGGAAGTATGGAATAATGTATTGAGTTTAAGGGAGAATACTTAAGAATCTGACAGTATTATATGTGCACACGTATTTGTGAAGATATATGTGTAAATTGTCACACATATATGTAATATGTGTATTAAGCATATAAGCAAGCAGGCACTTATATACTTTCAGGGAATTGAGACACCCAAGTTTGTTTTTTATTTGGCTGTCCATATTTACACATACGTTCATATATATTATACATACCTGTGTATTTAAATGAGTAAATAATATATCTTTAATATGAGTAATACATGAACTTAAATCAACTAATACAGAAGCATATACAATAAAAAATTGGTGTTTTCTCCCTTTACTTGCCTCTGCTCTTTATCCTCATTATCAGCCTTATCAATTTCTTGTCACTTTCCCCAGAAATGCAGCCATGATAATATTATTCTTTAAAACATGTATGCACATACACAAAAATTGACTGACATAATGTACAAAGTCATTAATCATTTAACAATGGGATACATTCTGAGAAATGTGTCGTTAGGTGATTTCCTCATTGGTCATTGTGCAAACACCATGGGGTGTACTTACACGAACCTAGATGGTACAGCCAACTACACACGTAGCCTTTATGGTATAGCCTATTTCTCCTAGGTTACAAACCTGCACAGCATGTTCATTTACTGAATACTGTAGGCAATTACAGCACAATGGTATTTGTGTATCTAAACAGAAAAGGTATAGTATAAAAGATAAAAAATTCATACAACCTGTTTAGGACACTTACCATGAATAGAGCTTGAAGGACTGGAAGTTTCTCTGGGTTGAGTCAGTGAGTGGGTGGTGAGTGGATGGGGAGGCCTAGGACATTACTGCACACTACTGTAGACTTTATAAATGCTGTATACTTAGGATATACTCAATTTTTAAAAAAATTGTGTTAGTAATAAATTAACTGTAGCTTACTGTAACTTTATAACCTTTTAATTTTTAACTTTTTGACTCTTCTATGATAACATCTAGCTTAAAGCAAACACATTGTATAGCTGTACAAAAATGTTTTTTATATTCTTATTCTGTAAGTTTTTTTTCTGTTTTTAGAGTTATTATTTTTTTACTTTTTTAACTTTGTTGTTAAGAACTAAGACACAAACACACACATTAGCCTAGCCCTGCACAGGATCAGGCTCATCAGTATCATTGTCTTCCATCTCTACATCTTGTCCCACGGAAGGTCTTCAGGGGCAGTGACACATATGGAGCTGTCATTTCCCATGAGAACAGTGCTTCTTCTGGAATCTCTCCTGAAGAATCTGTCTGAGGCTGTTTTATTATTAACTTTTTAAAAAAATAAGTAGAAGGAGTACAGTCTAAAATAACAATAAAGTACAGTAAATACATAAACCAGTCATATAGTCATTTACTATCATTATCAAGCATTATGTGTTGTACATAATTGCATGTTCTGTATTTGTATATGACTGGCAGTGCAGTGGGTTTCTTTACACCAGCATCACCACAAATACATGATGAATGTGTTGCATTATGATGTAGAAGGGCCAAATGTCACTAGGCAATATGGATTTTTGGGCCGGGTGCGGTGGCTCATGCCTGTAATCCCAGCACTTTGGGAGGCCAAGGCCGGTAGATCACTTGGGGTTAGGAGTTCGAGACCAGCGCGTGGCCAACATGGTGCAACCCTGCCTCCACTAAAAAGAATTTTTCAACTCCTTTATAATCTTGTGAGACTACCGTCATACATTTAGTCTGTTGTTAACTGAAATGTCATTATGGAATGCTTGACTGGATACTAATATGAAAGTCTATTATTTAAAAAATTTAGGATTCTCATACTCTAAAAAGTCACTATCCAGATTTCTACAGTTTGAACTTAAATTGAAAGTGAAAGCTCTACCAGTAGGAAAACACCAGCTAGTGACCAGACCATTTATAAAATTTGGCTCCACTCAACCACCTCCATGATTTTAGGTTACAGTTTATTTCCCCTCCATCTGGTCAGTATCTTTGTCAGTTTCTTGCAGTTTTTTAATTTTCTCACTCATAATAATTTTATTTACATAGTATGCATTTGAAATAGAATGAGAACAAAGCACTCTCAATTTTCTCTAGTAACCAAACATGATAAAACACAAACCAGGATCTATTAAAGTAAATGAGAACTCGAGACTCTGAATTACGAATCAGAATCAGTAGGTCCTGACTTGATCAGTCTGTAGTGTTCTGTTCCAGCATTCTTTTGAAGCATTTCCCTTGGAATAAGCCCCCACCCCTTAGTCTCATGTTCCAAATTCAGTGTTATGTGTACACATTGACTTCTCATCCCTAATAGACCATTTCTGGTTCTTCATTTGTTCATGTAGTAGTTAACCTATTGATTCCAGACACTTCCCTCGGTTATGTGTGTAAATTGTGCAAGCCACTGGATGTACAGTGCTGAAAGTGGGTCACCTCTTTGATAGTGGGGGGCTGGCATTGCCAACCCTCCTGCCTCCCAGCCAGAGCCCTCTGTGCCTTGTGAGAGACTCTGATCGCTCTCCTGATATACTAACTCTTCACCACTCTCCTCTCACCTTGTGTATTTACTTCCTGCCTCACACCATTGTTCCCCAAATATTGTCTTCCTTTTCCTATTTATACCCTTCTTCATGTTCTTTCCTCAAAGAAGCATTTCCTGTCAGCCCGCACACTTTGCCAATATTCAACATGTTGAAAGAGAACAAATTATTAATTTTTTAAGAAGCACTTTAAACAGAAGGTACTTTCAGTTTTTCAAAAGATTTTCATAGCTGATAACATACTTGCTATTTGCTGTGTATGTTAGAAAATAGATTGGGAGGAAACCATCTATTTTATTTCGGTTTTGTGTTATTAAAAAATAATCATTTCAGCCTAGTATTTTAAGGCTTTTGAGAAATAATGTGAAATAATTTATATTACTAAGATTTAGGGTTGTATGAGTTCATTATTTATGGGATGGCCTTGGGCTTGAGGGCATTTTTAGATGAGTTAATTTTTTGTAATCTGTTTTATTTATACATATACTGTAAATGCTTTAATTCATTGTTATTTTTGCTTTAAACAATTATCTTTTGAAGAACTAAAGAAAAAGATACAGTCTTACATTTTCCTCTGTCTTTTTCTTCTTATAAATTGGGATTTGGCAACCTTTTTTTGTAAGACACAAGATAGTAAATATTACAGATTTTGTGGGCCTCCTAGTCTGCAGTCTTTGTCACATATTCTTCTTCTTCTTTTTTTTTTATTAAATAAATAATGCATGGGCACTACAGAAACAGCGATAGGCTGAAGTTGGCCTGTGGACCATGGTGTCTGTCCCCTGCTATGGTGCTTATTTCCATCTGTTGTCATTTCCCATCAGCCTGAATCAGCCCCTTTTAGCATTGCTTATAATATTGGCAAGAAATTGTCTCAACTTTTTTCTGAAAATATCATCACTTTGCTTTACTTTCAAAGGGTAATTTGGCTAGATATAGAATTCTAGTTAGACATTTTTAAATCCTGTTGCCTCGCTGCTTCTCCCTCCCCTTCCCCTCTCCCACTTCGTGTCCCTCCCTTTCCTCATCTCTATTCCTGTTTTAATCTGTTGGTTTGCTGTGACATGTCTATGTGTAGTACCCTTTAGAGTCATCTTCCCTGGGTTCACCGAGCCTCCTGAATCTGCAGGCTGATGTTTTCAGTCAAGTTTGGGGAATATTCTTCTATTCCCTTTTTCCAGCTCTCTCTTCTGGAGCTTTCGTTGCATCTGTGTTAGATTACGTGATATGATTCCACAGTTTGTTCATTTTTTTCAGGCTTTTCTCTGTATGCGTTGGTTGGATAATTTTTGTTGACTTGTCTTCAAGTTCGTGACTCCTTTCCTAACAGCAGTGCCCTTTTTGCTGTTATTCTCATCCAGTGAATTTTTATTTCAGCTATTGTACTTTTCTGTTCTAATATTTCCATTCTTTTTAGAGTTTCTATATCTCTTCTGAAATTCTTCTACTCTTCATTCATTCTTTACCCATCTTTTTTCTGTAAATTATTTCCTATATATTATAGTTATTTTACATCCCTTGTCTGCTGATTCCAACGTCTTTGTCTTGTGTAGTTCTTATTCTTTTTACTGCTTTCTCTGTGTGTCACATTTTTGTGATTTGTGTGCCTAATAATTTTTAATCACATAGAGAACAATGTGGATATGTTTTAGAGGCTCTCTATTGTCATCTTCATCTAAAGATTATCATGTGTTTTCTAGCAGGCAGTTAAATTACTATCAGATTATTTTATAGACTGGTGGAGGCTTGGTTTGAGGCTTTTTAGAGTAGGTCTGTTGAGTTGCCCGTAGTCTGAAGTTTCAGTGGAAATACAAGATGTTTGCTTGGCTACTCTATCCCTGGCAGGACTTGAGTTCCTAGCTCCTTGTCCCCCATATTGAGTCACTGCTGATACTTTGCTCAGTTCTTCCAGTCTTCCTTTGGGTGGCTTTACTTTGGGTTCCTTGTCTTCTACACAAGCAGTTCAGAAGACAGCCAAGGATTTGAGGGTTTGTTATTAGATTCTACACTCCCTCCTCTGAGTCTCCATCTTTTCTGGGATTTCCGCTCACTGTACCTACCTCCTTCCAATTTCCAGCTGCCCCAGACCCCATCTCTGTGTCCTCCAGCTCAGTAATACTGCTTCCTGCCTCACTGTTCCTAGGGGACTGGCCGTTGCCCTGGGGGAAAGACCATTTAAATGTGACCTCACCTCCTTTGCATCTCAGCCTTTAAGGGTCAACACATATAGTTTCTGCCAGCTCTTGGTCACTCTCCAGTGCTTTCATTAAAAAATATATATTTTCTCTACATTTTTATTGTTATTAGAAGGAGGGTTAGTCTCATATAGGCTATTCTGCCATTACCAGAAGCCTGAGTCCTAAGTGAGTAGATATTAAATTCTTGGGGAACCTTTGCCATCCAGAGTTTCATCATGTTAAAGGATTAAGACACTCTGGGAAGCCTCCTGAGCTGGCAGGTGGAAAAATAAGATGGTGCTGGGATCCTTTTGGTTGGTGAATTTGGGTGCCCCCGGTTGACTGGCAGGGTTTGTAGGTGAGCTGGTGAGAGGTCCCTGCACCACACACTCCCCACCTCACTGCTGCTGGGAACAAAAGTAGATTGATTGGAGTGGGTGTGCACCGTGAGAGCTGTACATCACTGTTCTTTCTTGCTTGTGCATTTGTAGAAATTGCATTGTTTACTGTATGTTATAGGTACTTATGTATGAAAACATTTTATTTGATTAAAATATTTTCATCTCCACTAAAGCCTAGGTTCTAAAATGGGGGATACTGCCTTACTCAAAGGTTGGCATATGGCCGATTCTAAAGATGATGTGAGTGTCCTATGCCAAGCACAATGCCTGATGCACCGATATCAGTGATTTTTTCTTTCCTGTCTACTCTCTTCCACTCTATGAGAGTTGTTAAAAATAATTGGATTGGGAAATTAAGAAAAGGAAAGATTATATGTTTCAATTACCTACTTTTTAAACTTATTTTTCCATATGGCAAAATAAGGGTAGTGTGTACTAGTAAGAGCTATATTACTATATTATCTGGGTAGAAATTTAACAACTGAAAAAAATGAAAATGAGCAGAAAAGTTAGTGTTCAATAGCACCATAAAAATGTACCTTTGAATCCTCATTCACAGTGCAAGAATAATGATAGTGTAGTGTAGGTCTGTAACAGAGGTTCTTGACCTGGATTTAGGGGTCTCCGTAGATTGCTGCAGTCCTTAATTGTATGAAAAAGTGTGTGTGTGTGCGCGTGTGCTGTACGCTGATCATGAGATTTTTTTTTTATAGAGATCTTTTGAAGTTTTATTCTTTTTAAAAAATTATCACTTTTTTAATAGAAAAAGTGATGGATCAGTATCGGACTAGGATGATGAAGATGTAATTTATAAAGATAAAAAGAATGTATCCAAATTTTCTTATGTCTTTTTATTTTTGATAGTATGTGTATATACATAAACAAACATGAAAAATAACCTGGAAACTAATGTGGTAATATGTTAACAGTGGCAAATTGGGATAGTTGAAATACTTTCTTCTTGTATTAGATATCGTTTAAATTTCAAAAACCAAAGTTAAATCTCACTAAGTTAGTTAGTTCAAACAGAAAAGACAGTAAAAAAATGAATGAAACCTATGTCTTTCTCACACCGCCCCTTTCCTCAGAGCTGACTGCAGCAGTGACTTGTGTATCCTTTCATGCACACGCATAGGCACGTAGACACGTGCATGATGCAGATGGAAGTGTACCATGTACATTGCTCTGCTCCTTGGGTTTGGTGTTTTAGATTTTGTATCTTGAAGCCTTTCCAATTTTCAGATTCTTAAAGGGGAGGTCTTTGACCCCCTCTCCCAATCCCCTCGAAAGGAATGAAGAACTTTGGATGTCATATTTCTAGAAATTGTTTTCTATTCTGTTACCCTTTTCAGCTTTGGTGTGTGCAAACCTGACTCCTAGTGGTAGTTCAGAAATTATTTCCTTTCCTTTGGGCTCCGATGATTTTTAGGGGCAGTGACCTTTTGAATGCCCACTCTGCGCTGGCCTTTAGCTGCTTCGCCTCACTCGTCTTGCACTGTCACATGTCATTTCTTGTTTATTATTACTAACACCACAACAACACGTGTTAAGAGTTTGGTAATCTTTCAGTTTTTAAAAAATTTCAGATTGGGCTTTTTTTTTTTTTTTTTTCTAAACTTCATTATGGAAGTTTTAAAAGGATTACAAAATAGAATAGTGTAATAAGCCTTCACTTACCTATCATTCAGCTTCAGTAACTAACAGCTGGTAGCCAGTCTGGTTGCATTTACTACTCTGGCTACTTCCACCCTCTCATATTGCTTTAAAGCTAACCTCGGGGATATCATTTTATTCATATGTTTTCATTATATAAGTGCCAAAAGATAATGGATATCTTTTCGTGTCATCACAATACCTTTATGAAACAAACAAAAATAAAGAAGAGTAATTTCCTTAATAATATGGTCAAATATCCTGTCTATTTGAATTTCCAGTTGTCCCCAGTATTGTAATTTTTTAAATATTTCGTTAGAATGAGGGCAAATAAGTTCCACCTATTTTATAAGTTGATGTATCTTTTGTGTTCTTTTGATCTATGGGTATCCTTTCCAATTCTCTTCTTGCTTTTTTTGCAGCTTATTTGTGAAAGCAACTGAGTTGTTTGTCTTATAACTTTTTTACCATTGGTCTTTGTTTTTTCAAACGGTCAAATATAGAAATATGTTCTATTAAAGAATATTAACTGATTGCTTTTAAGTTTTTAGATATTCTTTCAATATCATCAGATTATATTTGAATATACATTTGTTGCCTAACATAGCTCTGTTTATGGCTTTGACTTGTATGGGTTACTAATTAAGCACATGTTTGTTGATTTGAAGTATGGTATACTTTTTGAAAGAAAAACTCACAAGAAAAAATTGTTCAAAATCAGATAAAATTACTTTGAAAACATCTTAGAGAGAGAGATGCTGTTTTAGTCTGTTTGTGCTTGCTATAACAAAACACCTGAGACTGGGTAATTTATAAAGGAACAGAAATTTCTTTTTCACAGTTCTGGGGGCTGGGATTCCAAGATCAAGGTGGCAGCACTGGTGAAGGCCCTCTTGCTGTGTCTTCACGTGGAGGAAGGCGGAAGGTTAAGAGAAGGACAAACCCTGTGTCCTCACATGGCAGAAAGGCAGAAGAGAGTAAACCCACTCCTGCAATCCTTTCTTATATCAGCACAGGTCCATCATGAGGGTGGAGCTCGCATGACCTAAACACCTCTCAGTAGACCCTGCCACCCATTGCTGTTGCATTGTGGATTAAGTTTCCAACACATGCATTTTGGAGGGGACAAAAACATCCAGACCACAGCAGATAGCCATATCTGTGCAACAGGTAGTGAGTGAATGTGTCTGCCAAATTTCTGATTGGGGCTGAAGGAAAGAGAATTCTTGTTTCATTTTTAATTAGAATATAGTCAACTACTTAACATTACATGAGAGAGGCCTTTTCAGAGTGTCTGTGATGTGAGCATAGATCACCTAGAGTAAGTTTTCCATAGAGGTGGGTCTTGCTGGAGGGATGATGTATATCAAATAGGAAGCCAGGGCCCTAAACTACAACTTCCAAAGCCCCAGGAGGAGCCCAGAAACTTCTCTTACTGACAGAGTTTTCTTCCTAAGTGAATTATCTGAAGCATCGTGAACCTGAGTCACATGCAGTGAGGCCTCAATTATAACTGGATTATGTAACAAAAATTCAGTTTTAAATCTGTGGTTTGGTGCCCAGACCACATTTGCCATTAGTAATAATGTGTCATATCAGATTAGGTTTTCAGCGTAGCCTGCAAAAGGTATTTAATTTGCGATGTACCTGACTTTATTGTCACTGGCAATACAGAGCTCATCCTGCTAATACAGAGCTCATCCTGCTAACGTCATCCCTGGTGGTGATGCCATTGTGCCCAGAGGGACGCTTTGTTCAGGGTTACATTCAAGACTCTAGGTGGGTGCTCTCGTGCCATGGGATCCTGGACAGGAGCTCTGAAGTCCTTGGCATCCTTGTCATAAGTCATCCGCACTTGTCACCTTTCGTAGGCATGTGATGGGGAAGTGAGAGCTTCCTGAAGTAAGGAGGCTTCTCAGGGCATGTGTGAAACTTACAAGGGGAAGATGGGGCTGGAGATCCACCAGCTGAAGGTGCCAACACTGATGATAAATCCAGTGTCTGGGGCTGGAAGGTCTTAAGTCTTAGCTGTTTGTTTGGTCGTTGGGTCTATAGTAGAAAACTGAAGTATCAGTATATTATTTATCTCAAATTGACATTTCATTCTGTTGAGAGTTCTAGAAGAAATGTAATGGCATTCTTCCCTTTCTCATCTTCTATGCCTCTAAGTCTCCCTCTTCTTACTCAAGAGGGGGTTGGACAGTTATTTGCACTGTTTCTGTTCTCCTACTCCCACATTTTAAATTTTCATCCTTTCCTTTTTCTCTTAGAGAATATGGATGTGTTTGTATCTGTAGTGATTTGAGATCACAGAATGCGATGGAGTACCATTTTGAAAAAGAGGCTATATCTTGCTTGCTGTTGTATTTCCCCCACAGAGAATTACTGATTCTGGAAAGGATTACAAAAGAAGAGGACATTGTTTAGGTAAGAAGATGGTGAAGAAGAATGCATATGGCAAGTTAATGGGACAGTTGTGAATATTGACTGTAGGATTAATATCTGACAGGCAGGTCTGTTGATCTCAGTACTCCTAGAGAAGGGATGTGAAAGATGCCAAGCAAAGCATTGACTCAGCTATAATAGCTAAAAAACATAGTCACTAATTGACAACTTAGCATTTAAGAACGTCTGAAAGAATAGTCTGGGTGGTGTGCGCTTCTGTTTGACTTGGTCTGCATTGTCAGGCTTGGTGCTGCCCTGTCTCTGTTGCTCAAATCCTCTGCCCCAGTACCAGTAGACCAAGCTTTTCTCAGACTGCATCTTGTTCCAACAGAACCAGAAATCTGAAATATCAAAAAGGATTTGCCCCAACCCATAGTACAGTTCTCATGGTTTCTGGTCAGCAGTGAGCTAAGTGCACAAGGCCCAGGAAGGGGAGTGGCTCGGATTTGGAGAGGCAGTCAGAGTTCACTACACTTAGTGGCTTAGTTTCTGTGTTTTTGCCCCAGGTAATAGCAGCACCTTGTATCTGAGTTCTCCTTCAAAAAAAAAAAAAAAAATACACATATATATATATATGTATTATACTTTAAGTTTTAGGGTACATGTGCACAATGTGCAGGTTAGTCACATATGTATACATGTGCCATGCTGGTGTGCTGCACCCATTAACTCGTCATTTAGCATTAGGTATATCTCCTAAAGCTATCCCTCCCCCCTCCCCCCACCCCACAACAGTCCCCAGAGTGTGATGTTCCCCTTCCTGTGTCCATGTGTTCTCATTGTTCAATTCCCACCTATGAGTAAGAATGTGCAGTGTTTGGTTTTTCGTTCTTGCGATAGTTTACTGAGAATGATGATTTCCAATTTCATCCATGTCCCTACAAAGGACACGAACTGAACTTATCATTTTTTATGGCTGCATAGTATTCCATGGTGTATATGTGCCACATTTTCTTAATCCAGTCTATCATTGTTGGACATTTGGGTTGGTTCCAAGTCTTTGCTATTGTGAATAGTGCCACAATAAACATACGTGTGCATGTGTCTTTATAGCAGCATGATTTACAGTCCTTTGGGTATATACCCAGTAATGGGATGGCTGGGTCAAATGGTATTTCTAGTTCTAGATCCCTGAGGAATCGCCACACTGACTTCCACAAGGGTTGAACTAGTTTACAGTCCCACCAACAGTGTAAAAGTGTCCCTATTTCTCCACATCCTCTCCAGCACCTGTTGTTTCCTGACTTTTTAATGATTGCCATTCTAACTGGTGTGAGATGGTGTCTCATTGTGGTTTTGATTTGCATTTCTCTGATGGCCAGTGATGGTGAGCATTTTTTCATGTGTTTTTTGGCTGCATAAATGTCTTCTTTTGAGAAGTGTCTGTTCATGTCCTTTGCCCACTTTCTGATGGGGTTGTTTGTTTTTTTCTTGTAAATTTGTTGGAGTTCGTTGTAGATTCTGGATATTAGCCCTTTGTCAGATGAGTAGGTTGCGAAAATTTTCTCCCATTTTGTAGGTTGCCTGTTCACTCTGATGGTAGTTTCTTTTGCTGTGCAGAAGCTCTTGAGTTTAATTAGATCCCATTTGTCAATTTTGGCTTTTGTTGCTATTGCTTTTGGTGTTTTAGACATGAAGTCCTTTTTAACATTTATTATAGGGGAAAATGGATGTAATTATTTGCTTACAAGGGGTGGGGCAGTGGCCTGCCTGAAAAGCTGGAGGAGCATGCTGGTGAGTTTGTTTTGTTTTTTTTTAGTCTTTGAGATCCTGGGTCTGTCCCAAACATCTGTAAATCTGCATCCTTAGCCTCAAATTCAGGGTGTGGATGCATGTGCCCGTGTGTGTGTGTGCGTGTGTGCCTGCGCATGTGTGAATCCATACTGGATTAGTAGCCCAAGTTCAGTGGACCCTGGCGTGTAGCCTCTCAGGGGGAGAATACTGTCTTGTTCTTTCTCTCCCACCGTGGTTACGATGACTACCTCCTTCCATTCGCTACATCAGAAATCATCCAGTGGGAAGAGGAAACCAATGTTGTCATACTCTAATAATTATATCCATCCCACAGTGGGCAACATATTTTGTTGTGATTATTAGAAAACTATATTATTAGAAATATGTATTGGAAAGCTTATCAATTTTCAACATCTTTATAACAATAGTTTATATATTTAAATAGTTTTTGTATCTTCAAACATTAAATTTTCAGCTGGAAAATTATGTTCTAGTTTAGGGCTGACAGTAATAATTATTAGATCTATTTTTGGTTTAATACCTATTAAGAATATAGGCTCTGGCTTTGGATTTTAGAGGTGTAATCGAATTAGACATTCTTAGCCATGAAGTGCACGTTGAAGTTTTCCTTCCTTATCTTCCTCAGTATCCACTAACATCAGCAGCAGCTTTGATAAGGCGGACAGATGCTGCTGCTGCCCCAGGTACTTGATAAAATATTGCTTCGAAGAGCTGGCTAATAAGACTTTTCTCCCTTAACTACTTGCATTTTATACAATTTTGAATCTTGACCAGATAATATCTGTAATTTAGAGAACATTGATTTGCAAAGTTGGCCACATGTTGGAATCACCTGGGAAACTTTTTAAAATGCTGATTTAATTGGTGTGGGGTGCAGCCTGAGTATCAAGATTTTTAAATGACTAATATTGGGTGACTCAAATATGCAGCAATTATTTAACAACTCTGTAATAGAAATTAATACAACAAATTTGATTCTTGTCCATGGAAATGCAAATTGTGCCTGGTGAAGATGCAATTGATTATTGCCCTGTGGATGTTGATTATTTTCACATAATTAAGCAAATTTATTTTGACATTCCTGATGGTATCTATCTATCTATCTATCTATCTATCTATCTATCTATCTATATCTAGTCTTTGAATTCTCCTTTGAATGAGTTGTAGTGTCTTGCTGTTTTATTAATAAGTGAGTTAAATCTTTAAAAAAGTATGCAGCAAAAGTTGGGTTTTACTGTTTTAGGTGATGTATAAAGGGTCATCAAAGCAGGAGCTAAAAGAGTGGGACTAAGAGGATCATCCTTGGGCTAAGTTGATTTGGCACCTGTCTAAAGAAGGTGCTTTTGGACTTTTAGCTCAGCCTGTCACCCGGGCTCTGTGGGCTCTGAAATAGTGTGAGGTTTTCGGAAGGAGACTTTGGGAGTTTGCTTTTATTTTTACTTCTTAGGGAATGCGTGCTCAACCGTAAAAGACAGTGGTCTTCCTAGCATCTTCTATGGGTAAAACCATATTTAGTATAAGGGGGAACTTCTTTCCCCCACTATTAAAAGTGCAGTTTAAGGATGGTGGTCTCACACAGTTCTCAGATCAAGGCTGCCAAATGAAAGCAGGTGATTGATATATACTGTATGTATAAATAATGAGATATGTTAAGAGACAAAATAATGTAAAATCCTTAGAAGGCTCAGTGTAACACATTTGTTGTGTGTCTGTGTACATTTTGTTATTTTCATGGTCTGTTTTGATATCAAGATGGTTTTCATAAAGAAGAAACAACGTTTAGTTGATCTATGATCTTAAAAGCACAGTGGACCTCATATCTACTTTTCTCTTTGAACTTTTAAAAGTTTTTTTCAGTATCACAATGGAAACATGCTTTCTGAAAAGGATAAGTGAACAGTTTTGCAAAGGGCAGACCATAAAAGTGTAGCAAGATGAGGCATTTCACATTTTAAATTTTATTATAGAATGTTTTGTTCCTAATCACCTTTGCTATTCCACAGCTCATTATCACACTAGGGTAGACATTGTTCATGTCCATTTAACTTTTATCTCTACTCTATTTTGTCCATAACCACTCTGGATCTTCTAAAAACCCTTGAACCATTACCTATAAATTAATTAAAACCTGCAGCTCCCTCTATCTCTGGGCGCTCTGACTTCCAGCTCCCCCCTCCTATTCAGCCATCTGCTCTTGGTACCTGTGTCACTCTTCACACTGCCTTTCTAGCCTCTATCCATCCTGTATATTTGGTCCATCAGATGAACTCCTCTCTAGCACCTTCATCTCACTGAATTTTCTCTTTCCTCCTGGAAATATCCAAACGTGGCATACCTTCTCCACTTCTTCATCCGAGTTGCCAAGCTTTGTAAGAGTAGTTGAAACCGCTGTGCAGATTGGAGACACCAAAAATGCATGGATTTCCACATTCACAGATTGCCTAGCTCCTGTTCAGCCGTGCTTTTGTCCTCACGCTTGGTTGGCTCCTGCGTTCCCATCAGTCACTTTGCCATGTTTTTACTAGTCTCTGTAGCCTCTTACACACTCACTAAACTCCTTTTTCTTTGTAGACAGCAATGTCTCTTACCTCAATACAGTGGAGGCAGTTGGATATGAATTGCCTTAAATTCATCCTTTCCACTAGCAGACTTTTCCTTTCACCTAACATTCCTTCTGTCCTCTTTTCCTTCCCTCTGGCCTAGAGAACAGCCTTGAGTCTTCCCCAGTTTTAAACCAATGCTCGGCCTGGACTCTTGATGCCCTGTTCTGCTTTCTCCAAAACCTCGCCACTCCACACCTCTTATTCTTCCTTGTATTTTCACTCTTCTTTTATTGGCTCTTTCCACTGGGCCTATGAACATCTTGGAAGAACAAAACAATCAAATAGTCAAAACTATTTTCCTTTGATCCTGTGTTTCTCTATCCCCCGCTCCTTCGCAGTTCACTGTCTTATTTTAAGCTCAGGAGTTTGTAAGACAGTTCCACTTTGCTTTCTTTTCTCCCCTCTCTCCTCTGTCCTGTCCCATCACTTCCTCAGCCCACTTCCCTCCAGGCTTTCCCCATGCCCTGCATGCTTCGGGAAACACCACCAGTGGCCTCTTCATCGCTGCATTCATAGAAAGCTTTTTCAGTCCTTACCTTTTGCATCCTCTACTGATTTTGACATTGAAACGCTGTTCTCTTGACTTCTGTGGCCAAAATACTTCCTGTTCTGCTCTTTTAACCGTTCCTTTTTTGCCTCTTTTTTTTGGGGTTTCTTTTCCTCTACTTGCTCCTTAAAAGTTGGAACTACCTCCCATTCTGCCTTAAATAGAGAGTAATTAACCCAACAGAACCACTTGTCAAAGCTTAAAAGAATGTATACAGTCTGGGGTGTCATTCGTGGAGTATCTGATTCAGTATGTCCTTCTAGAAACCTACAGTATCATGGCTCTGTAATATTCTGTCATATGTAGGTACCATAAATTATTTAACCATTTCTTAAATATTCATTCATTCAACGAATATTCATTGAGCACCTTCTATATCCCAGGTGCTATTGATTATTCAGTTTTTGTCTGTCATGAAAAGCACTCTGATAGGTAGCATTTGTTTCACTTCTTTCATAGTCTGAGGATAGACCGGATTAATCTATTAAAAGATAGGGTTTTTTAAAATCTTGATACCTGTGGTCAAATTTTTTCATAGAAAGCCCTATTTTTGCTTCTACCAAGTCTAGGCTATGGTTTTAACTGCCAGTTATGTAACAAAGTGGCTCCCGAACTCTTTACCGCTAGACTCTGCTCTCTCTAGATTCATGTATCCAAACTGCTTTGAGTTCTCGATGAATTTGCCTCTTTGCCTTTCCAAACCCTAATGCCCCTCTAACTGAATGCCCTTTACTCTTTGGATATAGTCACTCCATTACTGCATGCCTAGGAATTGCTTATTTACTTCCCTAAGTTCCTGCATGCAGGGTTGTTCATCTTCGAGTATCCTTAGTGCCGGCACACAGGAGCTAATGAATACATGCTGAGCCAAATGGATTATGTGTATGAATGTTTCCATGTTTTAGGAATTATTCAGTAGTTTTCCGTATGATTGGAACTTTGCAATTTGGAATCTATAGCCAACATTTTTTGAAAGATAATTGAGCACATTGTTAGGTTTTATTGAATTTAAATAATACAGTTTATATTAAGATATGTATTCATTATAGGTACTTTAGTAATTGGAGAAGATATAAATGGTAAAATGAAAACTGTCTGTTAATGCACTACCCTCAGATATACAGTTGGGCCTCCTTTGTAGACATATGAGTGTGTATATCTGTCGTGTGTGTGTGTCTATACATTTCTACACATTCATCTTCATGGCACAAAATGTTTAGAATTATGTCTTTTTAACATAATATATGTTGAGCATTTTCCGTCAATAAATATTTTGTAAAAAATACATTTAATGGCTAAACAAAATTCTCTTGTATAGAAATATTTAAGTATTTGTTTAACCAGCTCCATGTTGTTTTATATATAGAATTCCTGCCTAGTTATTAACAAAAATGCTGTAGTAATATTGCAATAGCAATTCATTTATTAGACAACTGTGTGTCAAGGGTCTAGTGACCCTGGCACCTATGCACTCTGTGGAGTAAGATACAGTTTGATGTGGAAAGCAAGCAAACAGACTCTCAGAATATGCTGTGAGGACTGCTGCTGCTCTAGGGGTTGGAAAAGAATGCCGGGGACACAGAGGAGTTTGAGGGAGATGTCAGGGAAGGCTGCCTACCAGAGCTGCAGGGGGACAGACAACATGGTTATTGGCTGATTTCTTTGCTCAGGATATTTGTTAGGATAACACTTGGTTATTATGATGAGGAATATCCTTTCCTATGTAATATTGAGGTTTTTTTGAAACATTAAAGATAGATATGATTTAATCAAGTACATTTGGGACATTATTTAACTTACCTTTACTCCCCTTCCTTGTCCTATTGCTGTGACAAATTATAATATGTTGCTTCTGAATATTGAAATAGCTTTGCTTCCTATTTTCTGTGAATGTGCTTCTTGATATAGATTGTTAAAGCTGTGTTCTAGTGTGGTGTTGGTTTTTCTGCCCCTTTGGCTGGGTTTGGTACCTGAGGCATGCCAGCTGTATAAAATAATGTAGAATGCCTTCTGTGTTATCCTGGGCTCTGGAGCAGTTTAGGACATGCTTTATTCTTTAAAATTTGAAAGAAGTTGGTAATAAAATTCTCTGGGCCTGGAACCTTTTTAAAAAGCAAATTCTGTGTAATGCTGTGGCGACTTTCTCAGCTTTATCAGTGCTGGTTATTCTGGTCAAGCTTTCCTCATTCTGGATCAGTTTGGGTAGTTGTGTGTTTTTCTAGGATTTTACTAGTTCATCACTATTTTCAAATTCATTAGCACAGAGTTGAGTCTTTGATTTCTTTTTCACTTACTGCAGGCAGTGTTTTTGTTTGAAATATTGCTAGTCTAGACTATCATTTTCAGCATTATAACAGCATGTCGTCTTCCTCAAAGACAAGTAAGTCCAGAGTTATTTGAGATGTAAAACTTGTAGGTTAAAATGGGTTGATTGTAAAGGTGGGTTTACTCAGTTTACTTAGTAGTGAAGACTAGGAATAATCTTCACTTACAAGAGCATGTATAAATGATTGTGTGTGCTGGATACAATTTTAATTTTATGCCATTGTCATTTATTTAGTGCTATTGAAATAGCACTTACAGTTCACAGTAAGAGTAAGGCGCTTGCACTGGCATATAATGAGAGGAAGTAGGAATTATGTTTTATTCAGTAGTAAAAATAGTACAGTTACATATGGTGATATTTTTTCAATCAGATGGTACCTCTTTCAGTAAACAGAGGTGCCTTTTACAGTTCATTAGGATTTACTTCATAAAATGTTACCAATGTGGGTTTTGAAGGCTAAACAAAGAGGGAGGACGCACGGGTGCTAGCGCAGATGCTATATGGTGCCCAGCAGAACAGCATGAGAGAAGGATGAGCTGATAGAAGTAGGTGAGACATGACTTAAATCTCTTATAGATCTAAGGGAGTAATAGTTGACTCGAGTGCTTTCAGTGTACTGATACAGCTTCCCAAATGTTGACATAATTTATAATGTTAAAGGTGATAAAATGGTAGATTCTTAAGTGAAACCACCCAGTGCCAGTTTTCAGTTTGTGTGTAGGTGCTTTTTTCTCTTTTTCTCTTCAGAATGCAGGTTCTGTGTCACTTGGCGGGTTATTGTCTTGTCAGTGTTTATATGATCAGTAAACCACTCAGCTCCATCTAATTGCCATTATTACTAACGATCATGAGCTATGTAGCTCTAGAGAAATAGGGTTCTGTGCACGACGTTTACTGGTGGTACAGAGGAGAGAGTGATGGGCTCTGGACAAGGGTGTTAGGGAAGTTTGCCCAGAGAAGCCCCATCTTGAAAGGATGCCCCACAGAGAAGGGACAGTGTGGGAGGCGCCTTCAGGGAAGAGGACAAAGCGGCTGTTAAGTCCTAGGGTCTGGTTGAGCCTGGACTTCACTGTGCCTGATCTTGAAGAGAGAATAGAAGTGGCAAAGGGCAAAGAGGTAACTAGATCACAAAGAACCTCGTTAAGCACACAGGGGAGTTTGAGCCTTATTTACCATCAAATTGCTATTAAAATGATTTGTAAGGATACGCTAAAGTAGGAGCCCCTCTGGGAGGGCCTGATACCTTTGTCCCTGTAACTGTTCACATTAGACCTGACACAGAGCAGGCATGCAATTACAGTAAAAACACAGCATTCATTGAACCAAATCCTAACAACTTAGTGGGCTGGTCCTCCAACCTGTGATGCATTGGAGCCCAAGGCTCTTGGGAAATAAGAGTCAGGCCTCTGAGATGGTGAGGGAGACCTTCCCCACATGCACTTTAGCATAGACTGAAGAATGGTCAGAGAGCAAGGGGCTACTGTAAATCCTTATTTGAAGATTATGTAATTTCTATAAATGATTTGTTTTTAATTCAGTCTTCTTCCAGAAACCCTAAAAGAAAGATTATTATTTCTTAAGGGCTCTACGACTTTTTCCTTTTGTTCAGTGGTTTCAGATTATGTTTCACTAATAAAGAGACTTCTTTTATGATTATTTGTGAATGATGAAAATGAGATATTTTTGCATCATTTTCTTACACAAAATTTTTAATTTAAGGTATCATACAAGATAGTTCTTATAGCCTTTAAGTTTCTGTGTATACATTTTTAATAGTATACATTTTTAATAGTTGCAGAACAAAAATTTAATCTATACTGTTAGTTACTTCTCTTCTAGCATATTGCTGTTTTAGCCACTGGCCTTTCTGGATCTTAAAGATTACGGATCCATTCATGTGTTTGCTGGGATCTTTATTCCAAGTGATGGCTCCTCCAAGTATATTTAATGTAAAAATTGAATGAATTAAGATTACGTGTTAATTTAAATACAGTAAGAACTCATTATAGTAAGAATGCATATTATGGGCTTCAGATTTACTGACGTGGTATGAGTATTCTTTTTGTTTGTATATCTACTTTTATTTTTAGGTAACAGCAACAGAGAAACTATTATTTATTTCTGAATGTGTAGTTCCTTGGGAAATTGTTAACCCAGATCCCAGTGATGGTGGGGAGGGCATGTTGGGGGATGTCTTAGAGTCTAAGATACCATTTTTTTCCCTTTGCCCCCCCTCTCCCAAATCAAGACTTACGGTGAGAGATGTGATTGCTGGGAAGTGTTACCCTTGGTAAAGGTTTGGCAAAAAGGATGTGTTGGAAACTGCCTCTTATATTGATGAACTTAAAGCTGTAGATTTAGAGTCTAGCAGGGAGCCCTGAAATTAATGTAGTTGTGAAAGGGGCAGGATTTTTCATTTTTAATAGGGAATTACATGTATGCATAATGTGTATGCACGTGGGATATTAGTTGAAATGTAAAACTGTATTTTTTCTCTGTCACGGTGAAAAAATATAAATAATGCTTTACATATCAGTAAACTGTCTTGTATGAATCAATTAAGAGCGTGTAGTAAATGACTACTTTCTTTGTAATTTTGGAGAGTGTCTTTAAAACACCTCGTATTTACCAAGAGAATTATAAAAACACACTAAATATAAACAGGAATTGTGATAAAACTTGCCCAAAGCAAAAGCTTTTATAATGGCTGTTACAAGCTAATTGGAGATTGTTTACCTATTGACCTGGAGCTATAGGTAGAAGCATTTGAGGAGGTACTTATTATATTTATTGTAGTAGATGTCCTAAATCGTAGTCTAAATTTATATACTGTTATTATCAAGATAAAAAGGTAACTTAATTGAAAATTTTAAAAACGGAGACTAGTATTTTGTAAGCAGATATAAACAGGTTATTTTTGTAAGAGTTTTGTTATATTGAAGTGCAAACAGAAAGTGGCCAAACTTCAATTACTTAATAACAGCTATTCTGTAAGTATTTGTTAATCATGAGTTCTTGTTGCTTTAAGCCACAACTGATTCTATTAAGAAAAGTTGTTTTTATTATATAATGCAAAATTATGTGCACATAAACTATTAAGCACAGTTGTTACTACTGTGAATATATAATACATATATTATTTATGATTCTTAAGTTTGGGTGAATTACTGGCATAGAAATAATAGTGCTTTGGTAATAAAAGTCCTTTTACATGTTTTTCAAGTACTATATGTTATGTGATTTGTTTATTATTTATAGTTTGAAAATCTGCAGGTAATTCATGTATTTTGTTTTTTAAAAGTGGGTCTTAGCCTTTTGTTACTTACACTGTGTTAATATAGATTTCATGCAAGCATTCCATATTTTTCTCTTTGAAGCAAAACTACCACTGAACGCAGGATCCAGTTTCTACATTTAATGTGTGTTTTTTTCCAGGACTATTTTCAACTTCACTCATCGTTTCATGAGCAGTAACTAAAGTTTATAAATCAGAAAAATTGTCTTATTCCAAAGATTGCCTGTACTACTCTCAAATTATATTCTGGATCTGATAATTCGCAGGAAGCAAATAAGACATTGCTGTGGGTGATACATTTATCAGGATGAAAATTTAGATTTTTGACTATTGTTGAGATGTAATGTCCTATATTTCAAACTAGCTTGCTTCCTTTGTTCTGTTCTCCCACTTTGCCTTGGCAAGTTGGATCAATATGCAATTGAAGGACGTTTGATCTGTAAATAGAAGGTTCTCTGAATTTCTTGGCCTTTCTGGCAAGACAGGGAGAGAGGCAGGTAGATGAGAGTTTGAAGGGCCCATGATGTGTGGTGTCTGCCTTTTATTTATTTGGAGTAGGATACCATATTGGAGGTTACATCTTCCATGGCCAGTGAGCAGTGGTAGGGTCAGCATTGGAGGCAACTTCTGAGCTGATGCATTTATCTAAATTGTACTTACACATTTGGGATATGTAGAATGTTATATAATTATCAGTATTGTCTTCAGTTCAGTACAAAATAGTACCCTGGGAATTTGTTCCTTTTACCATTTTAATAAGTACCCAGACCAGTGTGTTAAATTTGTAATCGATTACTGCCCATGTCATGAAGTATGTATATCCTTATAAAGTTTAAATTAATTATTATTGAAATAGAACATGCACATATTTACAAAATCCAGTTGTGCCCAGAGCCCCAGGTCAAAGAACAGCAGGAGCGAGGCACTGCTCCCAATTCTTTTAGTTATTGTTCCTGGGTTATATCTGTCTGACAAAACTGTGCACATGTGTAGCAGTTCTGCAGTCAGTTGTATATAGTCCTCTTTAATGCAGTACTCTGTCCTCATACTTCATAGATGCTGTCAGCTCTATGCTGCCAGCAAGGGATAGACACTTTCTGCCATGCCACATTTCAGCTCATCCTCGTCTCTGTTTTTCCATCCTTTTCTATCTTGTGTCTTAAGTCCTAGCTTTGCTTAATCTGGTCGTTTCTAAGCTAGTAGGCATTTGTTATATCTCTAAAATCCCTATTAGGTACTTTGTATGTAAAGATAGTATTATTTTTAGATACTTTTATTAGATGACTAGACTTTTAAAGCTGTAGTTCAGTATCTAAAGTACACTAATTATTTGCATTATGGAAACATTTATTAATTGGAAATAGTCCTTGTGACTAAGAAATGATTAAAATTATAAATTTAAAAGGGAATATATCCTTCAACAGTTTATACACATCTGTATCATAATTTATTCAACACATTTATTACTATATATCTGACACTGTTTAAAAGTAGTATGTTTACTGTATTCTTATTTGTTTAAGGTAAATTAATTTATAAATTTTTCTCTGTTTTTCTTAGACAAAATTGAAGAAGCACAAAAAGAACTTAATGGGGCAGAAGTTTCAAAAAAAGGTAAATTAAAATCAGCTTGAATGTAAACTTTATTCTTGCAATGATGCCTATACATATACCTCATAAATGTAGCCTTATGAAATAAATCAATATAGACATATCACAAAATTAGAAATCCCCTTGAACTTATTGATACTTAAAATGTTGTGGACTTTGCTTTATGAAACATTTTAGCCACATAGCACATTCTGTAACTGTTTCCCACATATTAATGTATGACTGGTAGAAGTGTGAAAGGTTATTGCAGCTCTTTTGAAAGTCCTGTTTGTGAGACTGTCCTGTAGCAATGAAAGTACCAATATAAGGAACACAGTTGGCTATGTCCATGCATGTGTGTTCATGTGTGTATTCATGTGATGCAGTTTTCTTTTTTTTTTTGTAGCGACAAAAACCTGAGACAACTAAAACAGCCTGAATACCAGTCAGTGGAAGAATAGTTGAATAATTTGTAGTATACTCATATTTTGGGATATCATGCAGCTTTGAAAAAATGTTAATTACTTTAGTTGATGGTGATGACTTATCAAATAAGAAAAACAACATCGCAATGTAGTATGTAAAATATCTTATTTTTTTGTGAAAACGAACAAAGTCAAGTGTGTATACGAGTATTTATATGTATATATGTATGCATACACACACAGAGGCTTCTGTGAGATTGGACAGTGTTGGAAAGGATTTATACACAGATATGTGTATAAAAGTGGGAAAAGGAGCAAGGGAAGATGACCCACTCATTTATATGCCTTTATATTATTTCACTAGCTGCGATGGGTGTAATTTTGTATTAAAATTAAAAACTTGAAAGGAAAAAATTGGTTTTCACCGTAGAAAACATTGATTATCTTTCTAAGTACTATAAAAAAATAGATGTGATGCAGAAGAGCATGTAGGGACGGTCAGGTAGTGAGGTAAATAGTGTTTAAACACTATCTGTTAATGAGCAGAATTGATTATATGCTTTTAATGTTGTGGGCAAATAAAGTTCTCTTTATGACATTTGTATTCCGTGATTTATTATTTATTTTGCCTTGTTGTATCTTTGAATTACAGCAGACTATTTTGACAGAGTAATTTAGCTAAATAGGATTCCAATTGAAAGCCGTTTTACAAAAAATAGCTTTTAAATCTAGTTAGACTACTGAGCAGGTATCTGTAGGGGAAATAATTTCCTGCCATCCCAGTTCTCCATCCCTTGAACCAGCCTGTGAAGCCTTCAAGATGGTTTGGGGTTGGTCTTACATTTATGGGGTACTGTGTAGCACCCCTCATGTCTGCCTTCTCCTCACCCCCCACTCCTTCCATGGGAGCTCTGGAAGGGCCATGTATATCTGACCCTCTAATGACATTCTTGCAGAAAAATAAGCATAGAAAGAGTAGAGATGTCTCCATGGCCACCTTGTCCCTTTGAAGGGTTGACTGACTTAAACGCATAAGGCATTTGAGACACTTGGATTATAAGAGGCCGTGCTTTTAAAGTTTTCTTTGTCTATAGCCAGCCTTTTTTTTTTTTTTTTTTTTTTTTTTTTTTTTACATCTAGTCATGGTTTAGAGCTGCTTCTAGTAGCAAAGTAAATGTGAGCCTGTCTTCCTTTTCCTTGTTACTTCTTTGGCAAGAGTTTTCAGAACAGTGAACTAAATGCCTGATAGGAAGGAGGAAATGAAACAAAGGTTCTAGAAAGAGAAATTGGATAATGAGGTTCAGAATAATGGATTGGGCTACAGTTGGCAGGCTACACTTATTTAAGAGCTAGGATGAATACCAAGTGAGCATTGTTCTGTGCAGTTCACTGCATAGAATTACTACTTGGCTTTCATTTTTATACAGAAATTAAAAATAAAATAGTTTTCCCTTTCAAATATAAGTAAGAAATAATATCAGTTTCTCTTTAACAACATGAAAAGTCTGAGTAACAGTGGTGTTGAGATTTTTCAAACCTTTTCTTGCTGTTGGCTGGTGTTGAGATTTTTCAAACCTTTTCTTGCTGTTACCTATTTTATTTTAAAGGATATTCATTTCTTCCATCAAAGAATATACTTTAAAAATATAGTCGTTCATTTTAGATTATGGTAAGTCATCTATAATAGATCTCTTTTTCATTGTTTTTCTGATGTACTTTGGGTTTTTTCACCCCGTAAGTTTAGCCACATTGCTTTTTAAAAAAATTATTTTTAAACACTGCTTCTAGTTCTAAGGCTTTGTCTCCATCGAAGGTTCTGTGGTCTTTAACTTATTTGAGGCTCTTTCTCCCTTTCTCTCTTTCTTGTAATTATTAGGACAAGTAACTAATTTATTTTCAGAAGTATCTAGCATAGTAGTAGGCTCTTAAAAGCAACTTCCTCATTATAGATTAAAAAAGACATTTCCTCCTGTATTTTAATAATTTAAGGAGGATTAAATCTGTTTAGTGTAATATGGAAGTAAAGAAACTGACTTTGTCTATCATACACCAATAGAGTAAAGAAATGCACTAAATTATGTTAATGTACTTATTTTATTCTTTTTCTCTTTTGAATGAAAATCAGATGACTTTAATTTGATTTATTTTGATTTTAATCAATTTGGAGATAGAGATAAGGATGCAACATTCACACAAGTGTCCATAATGTCATTATGTTTTTCCTTACAGTGCTATCTCCTGATTCTTAACACGCATTGTGCTTGACACTATTTTTAAAATTGTTGAGTGGGATTTAAATGAAATAGTGACTGTCACAGATGTGGTAATGGAATATGAATAAAATTAACTGGGAAGAAATAAATAGATCGATTAGGAGAGTTTTATGGCTTTGTCAAGCTTTAATTTTAATACTCTTTTAAATTTTTATCATACAATGTTTGACACATAAATTAACATATGTAGCATGTTAAATTACAAAGCATAAGAATGACATGGTAATCTTTGATTCTCACACCCAATTTAAGAACGGGAATGTTGCCAGTACCATTGTATCCACCCACATGCTGATCGGCAATTCATCCCATTGTCTCTTCTGTAGAGGTTTTACTGTCCTTAGTTTTGTGTTCATCATTTCAGTCCTTTTAAAAAACAATTATGTCACAAAAGTATGTATCCCCAAACAATATATTTTCTAGTTGTGCCTGAGTTTGAACTTTTAAATGAAATGATATTGTACATAGTCTTCTGCAGCTTTTTTCACTTAACATTGTTCCTAAGATTCACCCATGCTGTTGCACATAGCTGTTACTTTTCATTGTTGTAATATTACACTGTATGAAATTGTTTGCCCATTCTTCTATTGATATTTAAGTTATTTCCACCTTTTTGCTATCATAAACAATGCAGGTATGAATATTTTTATATCCTGGTGCCTATGTGTGAGTTTCTAGAGCATATATAGGGAATGTGGATGTTCAGCTCTACAAAATGATGCTATATTGTTTTCCAGAGTTTTTTTGGGGAAACTTCTTGCATTCCCACTATCAGTGTCCAAGAATTCATTTTGTACCATCAAGTACATGGTATTTTTAGTCTTTTTTATTCCTAATTGGATAGATGTTAAATCCTCTTTTATTCTGCTTTGATTTTTGTTTCCACGATTACTGATGTTAAAAGAAAAACTTTAGACACAAAAAGTTTAACAGATTTTATTTAAACAAATAATGATTCATGAATCAGGCATCATTCAGAACCAGAAGAGGTTCAGAGAGCTCTGCCGAGCAGTGTGAGCAGCAAGCTTGTATAGGCTGAACACGCAAAGTGAGAAATCACCTGATTGGCTGCAACTAGGCACCTGCCTTGTTTGGATAGGGTGTGATGAAGTATTTACCTTATCTGGGCATGATCTGATCAGTTGACTGCCTGTGATTGGCTGAAAAGTAGCTATTTTTTTACAAAAAATACTCTAAATTAGGTTTATGTTTGTTTGCGCACTAAATGAGGTTGCAGTTTGTTAGGTCATAACTCAAGGTAAGGAGACAGCCTCAGGCAAATGGCCTCCTGCTTATTTAATTTAATAATGTCAAACATGTCTTCATTTGCATTCCCGCTTACTGAAATTCTTGCTAGTATTATTTGTCCATTTTGTAAAAACTGAGTTATCTTTTTCTTAATATATTTTGAATAACTATCTTTATTCATTTTATGTGCTTTATTTTTCAGATTTATTTTTTACTTTATCTAAAGTGCCTTCTATTCACTAAAGTGAATTTTAATATTGTCAACCTATTAATTTCTTGCTTTTATGATTCATTTTTTTGTATTTTTATTTGTCTTAAATTCTTCCCTACCACAAGGTCTTAAGTATATATATATTTTTCTATATTTTCTTCTAAAAGACTTCCACATTTCAGATTAAAAATCCATCTGGAGTTTGTTTTTTTAAAAAAAAATACTTAGTTTTTTAATGTAGTGTAAGTTAGGATTCAAGTTTCTTTTTTTTCTCAAGTGGGTAACCATTGCTAATGTTGTTAAATGTCTCTGAAACATTTAGTATATTTTTCTTTTACTGTTTCATATTCATTTTTCACTTTTGTGTGGGTTTGTTTCTTAGCTCTGTATTGTGTTCTGTGAATTTGTTTACCCATATTTTAATATCACAATGTGTTAATTACTTACCACTTTATTGTCTTGATATATACAGTGTGCAATAACCAGTATACACTATATACAGTAGGGCAGATTCCTTGTGTTATTTGCCTTCAGGAATGTTTTGACTATTTCTAGTTCTTTGCTCATCTATTTGAATTTTAGAATCAGGTTTTTAAAAAACTTGTTAGAATTTTGTTTGGGTTTGATTGAATCTGGGGCAAACTGACCATCTTCACAGTTTTCAGGCCTCCTATTCAAAAAAGATTGTATATTTCTGATACTTGTGTTTTCTTTAGTGTTTTATCATTTTCCTCCATATGAATCTTTATTTTTTTCTGCTCTATTTGTTAGAATTTAGTGTTTTCCTCATTTTAATGATTTTTTCTTTTATAAAATTGTTTTCTAGCTCCTGGCAAATAAAAATGCAATATATTTTTGAATATTTATTTTATATCCAGCTACTTGGCTGCATTCTCATTCGTTATGAAAATTGTCTGCTGGTGTTTTCAGATTTTCTTGTCATATCAGCTGGGAATAATGAAAGTTTGTTTCTTCATTTTGAAATAATTGTTTCTTTTTATTTATTTTTCTTATCTTGCTCAGTTGGCTCCAGTAAAATTGGTATCTTAGACTTGTTCCTGATTTTAAAGAAAATGCTTCTAATTTTTCACCATTAAAATGTTTGCTATCTTTTTTTGTGGGAAGAGAGTCTGTATATTTTTTAGTTGCTTAAAGGTGTTATCTTCTATTTTTCATTTGTTGAAATTATTTTTAAAAATCATAAATGGATTTTTATTTTTATCACGTTTTGTTTCTATGTAAAGATGATCTTACTATGTCCTTTATTCTTTCATTCTGATGTTTAAAAGTGACTTACATATCTTTAAACCAATTTGGTCATGATATTTAATCTTAATCACTGCTAGATTTGATTTGTTAATATTTTATTAAAAAATTTTGAATCCGTGTTCAAGGCATTGGTTTATATTTTTGTTATGTTTTATAATTTTCTGTGCCTGATTTTGTTTTAAGGTTATGCTAGTTTGATAGGATGATCTGAGGACTATATGCTTCTGGTTCCCATGGAGCTGTTTGTTTGATATTGGGATTGTACCTTTGTAGGCAAGTCTTACAACATATTTTGACTTTTGGGAGGGACTGCAGGGTAGACTTTTAACTCCGAAGTGTACTTAACAATAAGGGATTATCCAAACATTCTATTTTCTCTTCAGTTTTAGGAAGTTGTATTTTTCTTATAATTTATCCATCTTATCTAAACAGTCACATCTATTGGCAAAAAATCAGTCCTAGTATTTTCTTACTGTCTTTCATTTCTGCTGGGTGTGTAGTTATGTCTATTTTTTATTGCTTCTATCATTCATTTGTGCCTCTCCTCGCTTTCTTGATTAGTGTTGCCAGTTTTCTGTTTTACTTTCTTTTTATTTTGCCAACATCTGATTTTCATGATACTTTCTTGCTTCATCCTTTTTAGTTTCATTAAATTTTGTTCTTTATTATCTTTTCCTGTCTTTTTCTTCAGGCTTGTTCTGTTACTCAAATTTCTTAACTTGGAATGCTCATTCATTTTTAAGCCTTTATTCTGCTCTATTGGAATCACTTAAAGCTCGTAATTTCCTTGTAAGTATTGCTTAGATGTATCATACACAATTTTATATTTATTAGTTTCATTCTTTTCTATGCTGGTTTCTTCTCTGACCCTCCCCCCACCCCAAATCATGTTCGAATTTTTTTTTCTCCACATGGATGGGGATCTTATTTATTTTTAGTAATTTCTCACTTAATTGCATTGTTAATTGTTTTTTAAAACCATTTAGGATATCCAAAATTATTTCTTCTCTGTTTCTGAATATCATGTAATCAAAATTTTCTGAGAATGTAGTATAAAAGTACTCATAGATTTTATGTTAGAAATTGAGCATTTTATAAGTAAATTAATCATTTTGCCATGATGAAAAAGCTGAAGTTGAATAATGTTAAATAACTTAACCCAAGGGAGTGCAACCAGAAAGTACATGAGGAAAATCAAGCCCATGTCTTGGACTGTGATATTCTGATATTATTCCCTGGTATAAATAGATAAGATCTGTGTTAGAGTGATAGCTGAATTTCTGGTACAGTTTTATTTCTGTTCTAACTTACCCTTTTGAATGATGAGATTATGATAGCCGTCACCCACAGAAATGTTACGATGATCCGGGGTAAAATAGTTAGGATTCAGACAGTGGCCATAGAGAAAGGTAGAGACTTTAGGTCAGCTTGCATTATGATTTTTTTTAACATCATTTTCTGTCTCACAATAAGAACCTACAATTGCCACTATCATTACCAGTAATTTCTTTTCAGCAGTAGTGGTATCACTTTTACATTATATACTTCAGCCCCAGAACATTTTTATTTTTTAAATAATTTCTGTGAATATCACCATCTATATAAAAGTAAGAGGGCCTAAATATATATAGGTAGTTTATATGAGTTAAGAAATATAGTAAAGAAATCTGTTCTGGTAATACTGAATGATATTCATATTTGCTCAGAAAAGTCAGTTGATAAGTGGGATTTTTGTTAACATAGGCATGATTTATGCCCTGAAATATGCTTCTGTTATCTGGGGAAGCTTGAGGGAAGTTAGGTTCCTGTGTAAAATGAGACCAAGTCAGAAGTGAGAGTGGCACTCCATTGGATCATGAACTCTAATTGGTGTGTCAGTAAAAATGCTAGTTTCTTGCCTACATTAAAAAATGAATATTTTTATTCATTTTACAATGATATTATAAAAAAATTATAATAATTTTTTTGAAGATAATGTGAATGAGTTTCCAAGGGGTGAAAAATGGTAACTCTCATTTAAAAAAAATTTTAATTACCACATATAACATTTTTTAAAACAAAGGCTAATTTCGAATAAATATTTTATGTTAATAAGGCCATGCTTTATTGCCAATGACACTCTTCCTTAAAAATTCTGCTGAGTATAATTAAGAAAATACAAGGACATATTCTTGTAATTAGGGATGACAAAGTCCTTCCCATGTAATACTGAAATTTAGGTAATATAGTAGAAAAGTTGGACAGATTTTATTAAATTAAAATGAAGAATGTCAATACCATAAAAGATAAGGTGAAAATGTTTTAAAACTGGGAGAACATTTGTACAATAAAACAAAACTTGATAGGCTTACCTTAGAAGGGTATTGACAACTTACAAAATGAAAGCTCATGTGGATGTGGCTAGAGGGAAGGCTAGTATAGTATTTTTGTGAGATGTCTGAATGATAGAGTATTTTAAGTGGAATGCAGTTTTATTATTTTAATATTATATTGATGTTAATTAGTTTATTTTTTAACCAGTGTGGTCCTTGGGTTTCTTATTAGGAAATCATATATTTTAGTGAACATGTTTAATAGAGGTTTATTTTAAATAACAATATTTGTACATCCTAGTCTCTTAATGTTAAATGCCCTAAAAATTATCATGTTTTTTCCTTGTACCTCTCATTAATTTATTTAGTAAATTGTTGTTGTGCACCAGCCTTTTTTTTTTTTTTTTTTTTTTGCCCTGAGAAATAGATAGGAAAGAAAAAGTCTAAACCTTAAAGGAGCCCACAAGCTTTAACCCAGCTCTTACCCAAATCATCATAAATCCTGAATTGGTAGAGCAAAAATTCATGAGGTAGACTGGCAGCAGTGCCTAACAAATTTCCCCTGGGAAAACAGCAACAGATTTTTATTTTTTAGAAAAGAAAGTCACCTCTTTTTTTTACTATTAAAATTTCAAATTTAAATATTCACGTCTTATGAAGTATTCTCTTAGTGTAATAGACAGTGAATGCTGTGAGCTTGAATTACAGGGAAATTAGTATTTTAATTATTTGTGTCATTTCTATAAGTTAAAGGTATCATGTGTTAACCACGTCAATATTTTGAGAAATTTGAAAATCCCAAATCCCAAGAGATCATGGCCTTTCAGATAGACTGCCAGCTTTATAAAAGATGATTTGCATAATGATATAAACAAAGCATTTTGTAGTACATTAATGTAAAATAAATGTCTTCAAATATCTGTCCTTAATGTGTTTAAGTTCAAAATCCTAAAACATTACTTCTTTTGAAATATGAAAGCAAAAATTCTCAGTATTTCCTAACAGTGTTACTTATCATGGTCTATTGAGCCATTTATTAGAGACTTAAATAGCTAACCTGATTTTAATTTTATAGGAT
The DNA here is from genome assembly GCF_028885655.2 of Pongo abelii. NCBI lineage: Eukaryota > Metazoa > Chordata > Mammalia > Primates > Hominidae > Pongo > Pongo abelii. The sequence continues at coordinate 12,029,040 of NC_071990.2, forward strand.
GATTCAGAGAAAGACTCACATTCTTGTGCATACTTAAAGCATATTTCATTGACTTCAAAATGCTATTGATTGCAAGATGCACAATGATTTTATGCATCCTTTAGCAAGGAGAAAAGTCACTGCCAATTAAGTTATGACACAGTGCTCTTATAATTGATTAGAAGATGCATCCTGATTTTAGAGGGATTAAAATGTTTTTTAAAATTTGTCTTACATTATATTAAATACATATTTATGTCCACTGGTACATTTTTTGACAAGAAAGATAAAGTATTTAAGGTAATGGCATATGGATTTGAGCTGCTTTGACAGCATCCCTGAGGACTGTGAAAAACAAAGGAATGAATCTTATCCTAGAGGCTCATTTGGGGATTCATGGAAGAGTGGTATGGGGAGAAAAACCCAGGTTTTGTTTGTTTCACTTTGCTTCTTAGGTAATTGACTTCATGCCATATATCTGAGTATTTTCTATATAAATAATGCCACAGGGTGACTTATAAGGATAATATGCGTTGCTGTTCATCTATTTAGGCTTTTCCCCAGGTTTGCTACTGTATTCTCTGTATGAGACCAAAAAGAAAGAAAGAGGTAAGCTTGTATATATTTTGCCTACGTAGAGATTTGTTCTTTTTCTCATGTTTCCTCAGAGAAGAGAGCAGACACGTTGCATAAACCTGACGAATATAATTTGAGGGCAGAAATAGTAGAAAATAAAAGTGAGAGAAGGCAGGTAAATTGAAGACAGATAAAGAACTGGGAGGAAGTCTATAAAATGAATTTAAAAAATTAAAAATTAAAGCATGGAGATAACAAAGTATTTAACTAAAAATATGGTGGTCTTTTATTGCTTCACTGGGCAAAGGGTATTTTTTGGAGCTATGCTATACGCAGCAAATTTATCAAACTTTGAAGGATGTGGCTTAGAATTTTTCCCTGACCACCAAGCAATGGGGTATAAAATTATTTTATTTAAGAAAATAGTTGGAAGTAGCAAATAAGATTATGTGGATGAGTGGGGAAGGGCAAGAAGAGGACTTAAAAGCATCGCAATGAAAACAAATGTATGTAGTAACATTCATGCATGGCCTGATCTTTTCGGTGGGAGGTGGACTGCAGGAGCCCGAGGAGCAGACGCTTTGGGAGTCCAGCCCACTGTGAAGGAGCAGGAGCCAGAGGGAAATGTCACTGAGTTTTTGGCCTGGAGGAGTGTGTTTATTTCAGCAGGCCCACCCCATATCATGTGGTTAGCCATTTAGTAACTGTTTAACATGACCCTTATATGTGAAGAAAAAACATGGTAACATAGATGCAACTCACTGCTCCACACCCTCACCCTCTCACCTCTGCCTGAGGTCTCCTCACATTTTCCCCTATACAGTTTTGCCCACAGTCATAGCACAGCATTTACTACAGTTCTTAGTGCATGTAGTAGGCATTTGACAAATGCTTATTGAATCAATGATGATGGATGGTAGAGGTGTCAGAAGGATGGATTCCTTTACTTAACAGGCAGGATTTGTAAACAGTGTGTTATTATTGCTTTCTTTGATTTCTTAAGTGTGGTTAGATATGTAATCTAGATTGCTTTTCTGAAGTAAGTTGTTTCTTTTGTCATATTAAATTATCTAATGTAGTGATGTATACAAATAGTTTGTGTATGTCACTGTCACAAAAATAAAATCTTCCTTCTTTAACAGCTCCAAATGAATCCTTTCTGATGACTTCATTGAATCAGGAAGACTCAGACTACTCTCAGGGTAGTTATTTTGTGGTATCATAACATCTTTGTAAACCTGGTGGGAGGTTGTGATAGTGTGAAGAACTGAGGATTCCAGATTTCTGGTGTTAACACTACAACTCAAACATCCTGGTGGTAGAAATGTTAATCAAGGGGAGTTCACATTTCCCTTTTCTGGTAATAGACAGTATTGCCCTGGATTTAACCTTTTCTTGCTGATGTAGAGTCAGTTGGAGTGCTAGTAAACTAGCTGCTAGCTGGGGCAGGCTTAGAGGGGTTGGCTGGGGAGGGAGTTAACAATATATAGCATTTTTCAAAGTGGTAAAAATACTCCCCACCATGGATGATTTCAACCTACCGAATGGTTGCGACTTGCAGAATTCCTGAATATTTGTTTAGTAGTGGAGTGGTCCACAGCACACATTGCTTGGAGAAATCATTATCATACTATATTCTTGTGGATTCAACTACTGTATACTGTTGTAAGAGACAGACATAACACTGACTGGACGCTAATCCTAAGTTTAGAGATCCTAGAACTTTCTTAGAAAAATCACTGAAGTCTTTGGAATCTTTCTCATGAAAGTGGAGCAAGAGGATATAAATTTGAAAGACTCAGGGCAGAGAAATGTGACTATTATTCTGTAAACGTAGTGTTTTAGTTGAAGCCTGAATCAACCTTCTGCTAAGTGATTTTCTTAAACCTGTAAAAATAACAGCAGAATACAGGGTGAGTATCCCTAATCTGAGAATCTGAAATCTAAAATGCTTCAAAATTTGAAACTTTTTGAGCACTAATATGATGCTCAAAAGAAATGCTCATTGGAGCATTTCGGATTTCAGATTTTCAGAGTAGGGATGCTCAACTGGCAAGTATGATGCAAATATTCCAAAATCTGAAAAAAGAAATCAGAAATCCAAAACACTTCCGGTCCCAAGCATTTTGGATGAGAGATAGTATGTATTTGGTTTTCTCATCAGTGTCAGTTATCTTGTTAGCAACATTTAGATTTTTGTCTTTCAGCTTTCTGCTACTTTTGTGCAAACCATACTATACAACATTACAGCAAGTTATAAAAATAGAAAATGTATTTATTTCATGACACTTCACATCAGTTGTCACTTTTCTATTACCTTTTGTGCTAACCCAGCTATATCATAGCCAAAGAGGACCTGTGTTGAGTTACAAAATTGTTCTTACCACTTTCTGTGAAGTGCTTGTCAGGAGTCAGGCAAAGTACTTATTGAAAAGGCAAATAAGAAGGTTAACATAACAAATACTCTAAGTATATACTTGGTTTTCTTCTCTTAGTGGAGTGTTTAAAAGACATAGTTATATTAAGTAATGATAACAGTGTATTTTTGAACTGTAACATTTATAAATACAATATGTATATAACAGTAATACCAGAAAAGGAGGAAAAAGGAAAATGGAGCTATATAGGCATAACGTTGCCACATCTCACTGGAATTAATATAAATCTAAAGAGACTCTGAAGATGTGAGGTAAGTCCTAGAGCTACTACAAAGGAAATAATAAAAAATCTCTATAAGTGAAAAAAATCATTAAAGAAATTAAATATTACATTTGAAAATATTCACTTAATGTAAAAGAAAACATTAAAGGAGGAGTAGAGGAACAAAAAAAAGACACAAGACATACAGAAAACAAAAAGTTGAATTGCAGACACAAATTCAGCTATGTCAATAATATCAATAATGTGAATGGATTAAACAGTCCAATCAAAAGGCAGAGATTGTCAGACCAGATTAAAGAAACAAGATCTGACTATACACTGTCTGTACTGGCACTCACTTTAGATCCAAGACACAAATATATTGGAAATGAAAGGATAGGAAAAGATATATCATGCAAATAACAAGCATAAGAAAGTTGGGGTGGCTATGTTAATATCAAAAGGGAATTTAAAATAAAAAATGTTACTAGAGGTAAAGAGGGACATTTTCTAATGATGAAAGTGTCAATCCTTTAGGAAGGTATAACAGTTATAAACATGTATCCACCTGATAATAGAGCCTTAAAATACATGAAGCAAAAACTGATACAAATGAAGGGAGAAACAGACAATTTAACAATAACAGTTGGAGACTTCATTACCCCACTGTTAATAATGGATGGAATCTTCTAGACAGAAGGTCAGCAAGGAAACAGAAGAGTTGACCATCAGCACTGTAAGCCAAGTAGACCTAAATACTCCACCCAAGAACAACAGAATACACATTATTCTCCAGTATACATGGAATATTCTTCAGGATAGACCGTCACCTAGGCCATAAAACAGTTGATCATTAAATCAAAAAGAATTGAAATAATAGAGTTTGCTCCAACTGCCACGGAATGAAATTAGAAATCAGTAACAGAAAAATGTACTGATGTGAAAAAATTCTTCCAGTCCCACATTGTCCCTAAGAGGAGGAGAAATGTCAGTCAGCAAAGCAGAACGTCTGTTGTACAAATGACACCGAGGCTCTCCAGACAAGTAGACTAGGAACATTGCTGTCATACTGATAACAGGTAATTCTGCCTTTGAATTCCTCTACATGAGGAAACTAGCAAAGATAAGTGCCGCTGGAAATGTTTTCTTTGAAACAAAAATACAGCTTGATGTACAACTACAGTTCCTCCAAGAAAAACCTCAAAGTAAAAAGCATCTTCATAAATATCAAGCAAGAAGCGGATTATTTGAAGATACAGAAATAACATTTGATCTCATCTTCTTAAGGTAGGGTCAGAGCATGTTAAGAGCTGAAACTTTAGTATAGAAATACACTTGTGACCCAGTGTTGTTATGTTGTCAGTTCTTAAGGACATACTTATAAAATGATTATTTTGTTTTTTTATGTTCATTTTATTTTAATAGTGTTCAGTCTACTTTAAATATTTTGTATTTTAATAATTAGAATAATAGCTTTTAAAGAAAGTTATTTTAAAACATCAAATAAAATATATGTTTATGAGTTTTTTTATGAGAAGGGTATTAAACATTTAGTTTCACTGAAGCTAAAATACCAGTGTTAATCCCAGCCCTATAGTATGATAGAAATATACATGCTGAAATAGTGGTGTAGCCATTTTGTCCTAGTATTGCAATTGCAACCAGCGATGGTGTTGATTATGTAATAATGATAATAATAATAACATCAACAGAAGCAATAATAATGAACTAAAATTGAAGTTCTGGGCACAGTGCCAAGCTGTCTACATGCATTATCTCAAATAATTCTCACAACCCCATGAGGTGCCATTATCTGTGTTTTGCAGATAATGAAGGCTCAATAATAGAACTTGCCCAAGGTCACATAGCTGAAGCGGCAGAGCCAGAACCTAGACCCTGGCTTCCCTGTCTTCAGAGTTCACCAGAGGACATATGTGAACAGTGATGATTTGAGAAAAAGTGAGCAGAAGTGGTAACTGGATGCGAGAGTCCAGGATAGTTTCTAGTTTAGACAACTGCACGAATGGCTGTGCCACACATGGAGACTTACTATTTTTTTTTAACTATCTGGACTTAACTGTATTAGGCAGCTGTTGTTATATTTAATATTCTGGAAAATTTAATATATGTTACTTGAAAGTTTTGAGTGTTTTTGAGGGAAGGAGAAGAGTATTGTGTAGGTCTTCAATAGTGTATTCTTATTTTCTTCTTGAGAGACCTGTTAAAGTTTTTGCTTTCTTGGGCTAATTTTATTTATAATTTAAGTTAAATTTTATGTGTTATTCAAGTTGTCTAAATAAGTTAAAATAGAATACAATATTCTCATAATTTTAAAGAGTTTCTTTTAGTTTTCCATTTGTGCAAGTTTGTTGTGACAAATTCTTTCAAGTGTCATTTATTAGAAAAGGTCTATTTCACCTTCATTCTTGGAAAATATTCTTGCTGGGTTTGGAAGCATAGAAATCTAGCCTAGCATTTTATTTTCCTGAGTACATTGTTGGTGTAGAGGTGTCAGTCTATTGCTTTGAAGGTAATCTGGCTTTTAAAAATTACTAGTAATTTTTAAAATTATTTTTAAGATTTTGGGCCTTGTCTTTGACTTTCACAGTTTCAAAGTGATGTGTACAGGTATGGTTTCTCTATATTTATCTTGCTTGTGGTTTAGAGTGCTCTTGAATCTGTAGATTCATGCGTTTCATTCATTTTTAACAATTTTTAGACTTTATCTCCTTACATATTGCCTCTGCCCCATTGTGTATCTTTCCACCTTCTTTGTTTTGTTGCTTTCTGGATGTTGTATCCCTTGGTCTCCTAATACTTTATTCTGTGTTGTTTTCATCTGACTTATTCTCTCTCTCTCTCTCTGTTTCTCTCTCTCTCTCTCCATTTCTCTCTCTCTCTCTTCTTTTTTTTTCCTGAGGCAGGGTCTTGCTCAGTCATCCAGGCTGATAATAGCTCACTATAGCCTCAACCACCTGGGCTCAAGCAGTCCTCTTGCCTCAGCCTCCCAGGTAGCTGGAACTAAAGGCATGCACCACTGCACCCATATTATATTTGTTTTTTGTTTTTGTTTTTGTTTTAGAGACAAAGTCTTGCTATATTCTTCAGCCTGGTCTTGAACTTCTGGCCTCAAGCAATCTTCCTGCCTCAACCTCCTGAGTAGCTGGGAGTGGCAACCTCTGTGAGCCACTGCACCTAGTAACTGTCTTTTTCAGTTCTACTCTAAATTTAAATCTATCTTAGTTCTGTTATGGTATTTTTTTCAATTCTATAATTTATATTTGGCTTTTCAAATATGCTGTGTCTCCTTATACTTCCAGTTTTCTGAAATTTTCAGTATTCTTGTCCTTAAGTAAGCACATTTATTTTAAAGTCTTTGTGTATTCATTCCAATATATTGGACCCCTGTAAATCTGTTTATAATGTTGGTTCTTTCATGTTGAATTCTTTTCTCAGATGCCTGGTTATCTTTGAATATATGATGGACATTTTATTTTAAAAATTATAGAAATGTTTTAAGCCTAAGTTGACAATATCTTCCTTCAAAGAATATTTCAGTCTTCTTCTGCCAGGCTTCTAGGAGAACTGACAATCTAAGATTCATCTTAATTGAGTTTTGGAGTGTGAGATTTTTGGGGCCATTGAAAGTGAGTTGCAGTTCATGTGAAGCTTGATCTTTATGCAATTTTCCCTTATTCCTAGAATGAAGCCCTTTAGGTTCTCAGCTGCAAACATGCAGGTTTTAATGCAGACTCCATGCATGGCATGCCCTGGATTCTGTCATTTGTACCTTTAGCTCCTTTAGATTGTCAGAACTGCCCAGCCTTTTAGCTGCTCTTTTGAATAGACAAACCCTCCCTAATCAAAAGGAGCCCCAAATACTGATCTCCCCTGTTTGGACTTTTATCCTTTCCAGGATCTTGGCTCAGTAACTTTTCACTATCTTTTTACTGCTTAATTGCCTTCAAGCTGATCATGTTTATATTTTGTCTAGGTAATCTGTTGTCCTGAGAGGAGGATCATCTGAATTACTTAATTACTTAATTCTTAATTACTATAAGTCCCTTATAAAACTTCTTTATACATTATCATATTAACCCTTGCCTTACATGTTGCAGATACTTTCTCAGTTTCTCACTTGCTTTTTAAAATGAAAATTACATACACACACGCTCTCACACAGACACACTCCTTAGTTTTTATGTATTCAAATTGCTTTGCTTGCTTTTTTGCTTAGAAAGTGTAATCCCAGCCCAAGGTAAGCTAAATATTTATTCCTATTTTCTTGTTCTTTTTGTGGTTTTATTTCTTACATTGAATTATTGAACTTATTTTGGTACATGGTGTTTGCTTAAGATCTGCTTCTACTTTATCATCCAGTGTATGAGACTTGAATCTCTTTTCCCAAAAATTTTGAAATGTGGCACCTTTTTCATTTACTAAGTACATATATGATAGGGTCTTTTTATGGATTTTTGGTTTATCCATTGATCTGATCTTGAGAAAATATTGTCTTAACCATTTAATATCTTTTCCATGAAGTTGTCTTTACATAATTTTCTTTCAGCATTTTATTGTTCAATTTAGAATGATTATTTTCTCAAATGAAGATTGGAGGCATGTTACATTTCTTAAAAGAGTAAAATTTTTTATTGTTTGAAATTTCATAAAACTTAGATATTTGCAAATTGATGTATTCAAAATATGATTTTTTTTCCAGGGGGATGGTGTGTTTCTTTATTATGTAAGCCACTTTTAAACAAAAACTCACACTGAAAACTTTAAAATTTTCTGTATGTTTAGAATTTTCTGTGCGAAATTATTTCATGGCATTTTAATATTTTTATTAATATTAGTCAAAGAATATTTTCCATTGTATTTTCTAACTAATCATTTATAGCATAAGGAAAAAGACCGATATTTGTGTGTTTCTGTACTGAACTCTTCTGTTAGGTATAATAGATTTTCAGTGATTTCTTATGGGTTCTCTAGGAGACCATTTTATTATCAGGAAATAATGCTATTTTCCTTCTTACCATCATTTGTATTTCATTGATTTGTATTCTTTCATTGTGGTAGTTGAACAGTCTACAGAAGTGATTAAAAATAAGTGGCTATTGCAGGAATCCTCTTATTATCCCAGACCTCAGAAGGAGATTTTTCTAGGATCTGGCTTTCAGTATTGTGTATCATTGGCATGAGAGATATTCTTTATCGTATTTTCTTAGTTTGCTAGTTTTATTTTGATTTTTCTAATTTCTCTTGTGACTTTCTGTTTGACCCCTGGGCTGTTCAGAATTGTATTGACAGCTTTCTAAATATTTGGAGGTTTTTCAGGTATCTTTCTGCTATTTGTTTCTAGTTTAATTTTGTTGTGTTCAGGGAACATACTTTCTATGTCCTCGTAACTTTTTTGAACTGCATACTTTGTTTTAAAATTTAAATAGCCAATAGGCACTGTACCTAGTGGCTCCTTGAATATGCATGCCCTAGAGATGCCATGGGTTTAGTTCTAGACCACTGCAGTAAAGCAAATACTGCAATAAAGCAGGTCACGTGATTTTTTTTATTTCCCAGTGCATATCAAAGTTATGTTTACACTATACTGTAGTCTGTGTAAGTGTGCAGATGAGCATTGGTTTTCATAGCATTATGTCTAATAAAACAATGTGAATACCTTCATTTAAAAAATATTGCCAAAAATGTGAATGATCATCTGAGTCTTTATCCAGTCATAATCTTTTTGCTGGTAGAGGGTCTTGCCTCGATGCAGATTGCTGCTGACTGATCAGGGTAGTGGCGGCTAAAGGTTGGGTGGCTGTTGCTGTGTCCGGAATTGGTAGGTTCTTGGTCTCACTGACTTCAAGAATGAAGCCGCGGACCCTCGCGGTGAGTGTTACAGTTCTTAAAGGCGGCGTGTCCGCAGTTTGTTCCTTCTGATGTTCAGATGTGTTCGGAGTTTCTGCCTTCTGGTGGGTTCGTGGTCTCGCTGGCTCAGGAGTGAAGCTGCAGACCTTCGCGGTGAGTGTTAACAGCTCTTATGGCGGCACGTCTGGAGTTGTTCGTTCCTCCTGGTGAGTTCGTGGTCTCGCTGGCTTCAGGAGTGAAGCTGCAGACCTTCACGGTGAGTGTTATAGCGCATAAAGGCAGTGTGGACCCAAAGAGTGAGCAGCAGCAGGATTTATTGCAAAGAGTGAAAGAATAAAGCTTCTACAGTGTGGAAGGGGACCCCAGCGGGTTACCACTGCTGTCTGGGCAGCCTGCTTTTATTCTCTTATCTGGCCCCACCCACATCCTGCTGATTGGTAGAGCCCAGTGGTCTGTTTTGACAGGGCACTGATTGGTGCGTTTACAATCCCTGAGCTAGACACAAAGATTCTCCACCTCCACACCAGATTAGCTAGATACAGTGTCAGGACACAAAGGTTCTTCAAGGCCCCACCAGAGTAGCTAGATACAGTGTCCATTGGTGCATTCACAAACCCTGAGCTAGACACAGGGTGCTAATTAGTGTGTTTACAAACCTTGAGCTAGATACAGAGTGCCAGTTGGTATATTTACAATCCCTGAGCTAGACATAAAGGTTCTCCACCTCCCCACCACACTCAGGAGCCCAGCTGGCTTCACCCAGTGGATCCTGCACCAGGGCTGCAGGTGGAGCTGCCTGCCAGTCCGGCGCTGTGCGCCCGCACTCCTCAGCCCTTGGGTGGTCTATGGGACTGGGCGCTGTGGAGCAGGGGGCGGCGCTCATCGGGGAGGCTGGGGCTGCACAGGAGCCCACGGAGGGGGTGGGAGGCTCAGGCATGGCGGGCTGCAGGTCCCGAGCCTGGCCCCATGGGAAAGCAGCTAAGGCCCGGCGAGAAATCGAGCACAGCGCCAGTGGGCTGGCACTGCTGGGGGACCCAGTACACCCTCCGCAGCCGCTGGCCCAGGTGCTAAGCCCCTCATTGCCCCGGCGGCAGGGCCGGCCCGGCTGCTCGGAGTGCGGGCCCGCCAAGCCCACACCCACCCGGAACTCCAGCTGGCCTGCAAGCGCGTTGCGCAGCCCTGGTTCCCGCTCGCGCCTCTCCCTCCACACCTCCCTGCAAGCTGAGGAAGTCCACTCCAGCCTTGGCTAGCCCGGAAAGGGGCTCCCACAGTGCAGCGGTGGGCTGTGAAGGGCTCCTCAAGTGCCGCCAAAGTGGGAGCCCAGGCAGAGGAGGCGCCGAGAGCCAGCGAGGGCTCTCAGGACTGCCAGCAGGCTGTCACCTCTCATTGCCATTTCTTTTTATTTTTTATTTTTATTTTTATTTTTTTTGAGACGGAGTCTTACTCTGTCGCCCAGGCTGGAGTGCAGTGGCGCTATCTCGGCTCACTGCAAGCTCTGCCTCCCAGGTTCACGCCATTCTCCTGCCTCAGCCTCCCAAGTACCCGGGACTACAGGCACCAGCCACCATGCCCGCCTAATATTTTTAAATTTTTTTTAGTAGAGATGGGGTTTCACCATGTTAGCCAGGGTGGTCTCGATCTCCTGACCTGGTGATCCGCCCGCCTCAGCCTCCCAAAGTGCTGGGATTACAGGCGTGAGCCACCGCGCCCGGCCGCCATTTCTTAAAGCAGTGAAGTTTGCCACCTTGACTTTTACTTTCATGAAAGATTTCTTTGTAGCATACAATGGTGTTTGATAGCATTTCATCCAGAGTGAAACTTCTTTCAAAATTGGAGTCAGGCCTCTCGAAGTCTGCCACTGCTTTATCTGTTGTGTTTATGTAGTACTCTAAATCCTTTGTTGTCATTTCAGCAGCGTTTACAACATCTTCACCAGAAATAGATTTCATCTCAAGAAACCACTTTCTTTGCTCATCCATAGAAGCATCTCCTTATCCATTCAAGCCTTATCGTGAGATTGCAGCAATTCAGTCACATCTTCAAGCTACACTTTAATTCTGGTTCTCTTGCTGTTTCCACCACATCTGCGGGGACTTCCTCCACTGAAGTCTTGAATCCCTGAAAGTCATCCTTGAGGACTAGAATCTGCTTCTTCCAAACTCCTGCTAATGTTGCCATTTTGACCTCCTCTCATCAATCATGAATGCTTTTAATGGCATTTAGAATGGTGAATGCTTTTAATGGCATTTAGAATGGTGAATCCTTTCAAGAAGACTTTCAATTTACTTTGCCCAGCTCCATCAGAGAAATCACTGTCTATGACAGCTATCACCTTATGAAATGAATTTCTTAAATAGTAAGCCTTGAAAGTAAAAATTACTCCTTGATCCGTGGGCTGAAAAATGGACATTGTATTACCAGGCATGAAAACAACATTCGTCTTCTTATACATCTCCATCAGATCTCTTGAATGACAAAGTTTATTATCAGTGAGCAGTGATATTCTAAAAGAAATCTTTTTTTTCTGAGTAGTCACTCAATATTGGGCTTAAAATATTCAGTAAACCGTGCTATAAACAGATGTGCTGTCATCCAGGCTTTGTTGTTCCATCTGTACAGCACAGGCAGAGTAGATTTAGCATGATTCTTAAGGGTCTTATGGATTTTCAGAATAGTAGATGAGCATTTGCTTCAACTTAAAGCCACCAGATGTATTAGCCCTTAGCAAGAGAGTCAGCCTGTCTTTTGAAGCTTTGAAGCCAGGCATTGACTTCTCTCTAGTATGAAAGCCCTGGATGGCATCTTCTTCTAATAGAAGGCTGATTTATTTACATAGAAAATCTGTTGTTTTCTGTAGCCACCTTCCTCAGTTATCTTAGCGAAATCTTCTGGATAACTTGCTGCAGCTTCTACATTAACACCTGCTGCTTCACCTTGCCCTTTTATGTCATGGAGATGGCCTCTTTCCTTAAATCTCTTGAGCCAACCTCTGCTAGCTGTCAGCCTTTCTTCTGCAGCTTCCTCACTTGTGTCAGCCTTCATAGCATTGAAGAGAGTTAGGGCCTTTCTCTGGATTAGGCTTTGGCTTAAGGGATGCTGTAGCTGGTTTCATCTTCTGTCCAAACCACTAAAATTTTCTTCATATCAGCAATAAGCCTGTTGTGATTTCTTGTCGTTCAGGTGTTCCCTGGAGTAGCACTTTTAATTTCCTTCAATAACTTTTCCTTTGCATTCACAACTTGGCTTACTGGCACAAGCATCCTAGCCTTCAGCCTATCTCAGCTTTCAACATGCCTTCTTCAGTAAGCTTAATCATTTCTAGCTTTTGGCTTAAAGCTAGAGACATGCAACTCTTCCTTTCACTTGAACACTTAGAGGCCCTTGTAGGCTTATTAACTGGCATAATTTTAACATTGTTGTGTCTTGGGTAATAGGCAGGTCCAAGGAGAGGCAGAGAGACTGGGGAATGGCTGGTTGATGGAGCAGTGAGAACACACACACAACATTTATTAAGTTCACTGTGTTACATGGGCACAATTAATGCAGCCCCAAAACAATTACAACAGTAAAAACAAAGATCACTGATCAAAGATCACCGTGACAGATATAATAATAATGCAAAAGTTTGAAATATTGCAAGAATTAGGAAAAATATGTTACACACCAGAAGTGAGTGCATATGTTTGGAGAAATGGTGCCAAGATAGACTTGCTCCATGCAGAGCTGCCACAAACCCTTAATGTAAAAAGCACAGCATCTGTGAAGCTCAACAAAACAAGGTATACCTGTATTCATTTTCTTTTGCTGTGTAACAAATTGCTACAAACTTAGCAGTTGACACGGTACTTACTGTCTTGTGGTTCTGTAGGTCAGAAGCCTGACACAGGACCTGGCTGTAATGATGATGTCAGCAGGTCTGTCTTCTGGAGGCTCCAGGGGAAAGTCTGTTTTCCCGCTTATTCGGTTTACTGGCAGAATTTAGTCCTGTAGCTGTAGTCATCATGTTCTTGTGAGCTGTCAGCTGAAGTCCATTCCCAGCTTTTAGAGGCCACCATGTTCTTTGGATGGGAGCTCTCTTTCTCCATCTTGAAAGCCAGCAATCGCAGGTCAGGTCTCATTTCCTGTCTGTCTCCTGCCTCTTTGGTTGTTCAATACCTCTGACTTCAGCCAGAAGAGATTCTCCATTGTTATGGGATTGTGCAATTAAATTTGAAAGAGTCCTGCAATAACCGAGGATAATCTCCCCATCTCAAAATACATAACCTTATCACATTTGCAGCGTCCCCTTTGCCACATTCAGAAACATTTACAGGTTCCAGAGGTTGGGGTGTGGCCATTTTACAGGGCCATTATTTCACCTGCCATGCTGCCATATTGGACAATACAACTTTACACTGTATTATCTTTTAAACTGGTGAAATTTTGAAGTGATAAAATTCTTAAAGTTCTTTTTAGAATTTTATTATTGTCATTTTCAGAGCTCTTCAATTTATATGTATAGATCCACATTTAAGTTTTAACATTTCAGTATAGGCCTGAAGACAATGAATTCTCTCAGCTTTTGTTTTTCTGAAAAAAAATCTTTCTATGGCCTTCATTTTTGAAAGCTAAATTATTTCTCAATATGAAATTCTGGGTTGGACAATTTTTTTTTTCTTTCAGTAGTGTGAAAATATCACACCATGGTTTCTGTTGAGAAGTCTGCTTTAATTTTTATCTTTTATTCTCTGTGTGTAATGTTTTTCTACCCTCTGGCTGCTTTCAGGATTTTCTCTTTATCTTTGGTTTTCAGCAGTTTGAATATATTGTCTAAATTCTCTTGCTCCCTTTTCTTCTTTTTCTCAGTTTTTTTTCATTCTTTATGCTTATTCTTTCGTATCATATTCTTAATCATCCTAGTTACGGGTTATTTAGGCTTTTTGGATGTATGGTTTGTTGTTTTCGTTATTTGGGGAAAATTCTTGACCATAATTTTTTTCATGTATTTCTACTACCCTGTTTATTCTTCCTTTTCCTGCCAGTTCCTTGTGCTTATGGCGGGGACTGGGACTCTGGGGGCTTTTCTCAGTGCTAGTGCCCCTGCTCAGCTTGCAGCCTCCTGTGCCATGGGCTGGGGGAGTCCCTGCCCACCTCCTCACCGCCCCCCTAGCAGTGGGCTGCTGCTGCTTACCCCACAGGGCTGGGCTTCTGGATGGGGTGGGGAGGGGAGGGTCACTCCGTCTCCTGGTCCAGCCTCAGTCTTGGCGGTCCCTGTGTTTCCAGCCCCTCCCCCATGGCAAGGGACTGAAATTTTATTGGTGTGGGATTTTGGTCTCAGGACAGTTTCCTGCCTCCCCTGGGGTAGAGGGTGTCCTCCTCTGTTCTTCTCCCGGCTGCAGGGTGTTTGTGTCTGTCCCTGTGGTGACATCTGCTGCCCTTTCCCTATCAGCTTAAAGCCCAAGGCTTTGCTTAGAGGGAGGAAGCTCTCAGGGAGGGTTGGCTTCATGCCTGTCCACTCTGCTTACACGCTCGGGGCACTTCTCTGGCCTCATATCCTGCCCCTCATGTGAGCACCTGGTGCGGGCCCATGTTAAAGAGCCTGTGAGTGAGTGTGGACTCCCTCAGCCCATCCTAATTCAAAGGCAGAAGATACACATGTAAACAGGCAAACAGGGCATTCTAGATTATGACTGTAAAGAGGAAAGAATTGAAGAAGGGCGGGGTGGGCAGGACAGGGACACCGACCTTAGGTAGAGTGGAGGAACAGCCCGGAGGGAGCACTGGCGCGGTGAGTTGAAGGTTGAAAATGACCCTGTCATCTTAAGAGTTGGGTGTAGGGAGGGCTTTTCACGCTGAGGAGATGGCAAATACAAATCCCAGGGGCAGCAACGAGATGGGCCAGTTCGAGGAGGAGAAAGTTTACCGCAGGCTGAAGCGGAGTGAGTCAGGGAAATGGTGTAGAGGGAGGTTGGAGAGTTGTGAGTCAGATGACCCTGCGGTCTTTTGGCTATGTTAAGATGCTGAATTACATTGCATGAGGAATGGGAAGAACTTGGGGATGATCTGAATGTAGCTTCCTTTTTCTTGCTAAGTGAATTCCAGTCTCTTCTGCTTTGTGTTCAAGGCCTAGAGTAACCTGGTTCTAGAATACCTTTTCCATCCTATCTCTCACTCTACTAATAGATGAACAACAAGGTTGGCTTCCTGCTCTTAGGTGAGTCTTATGCATTTTCCTGCTCACCTTGTTCATGCTGTTCCCTAACTGGAAAGTACTTGGCCCTCTCTGCCTGTCACTGTAGGCTCTAGTCAGATGTGCTGCTGCCATGAAACTTCTCCCAGGCATTTCCTTACCTCCATCGTCATCAGTTGTTCCCACATCTATGTGGTAGCTTCTTGAGTATACCTGTTTACCACACATTATTTGTTTAATTTGTTTAATTAATTTTTTAATTTGTTTTATTTAATTTTTCTGTCTTGTATCTTTAGTCTGGTTCTCTCTGCCAACTTTCACTACCTGTTTATAATCACACTCAACCCTCCCATATCCTAAGTAAGCCTGCCCTTGCCCTCCTTTCCTCTGACTCTGACATCTTGTCTTTCTCTTTTACTTTACAGCCATATCCCCAGGAGAGCGCCTGTATTTGCGGGCCCTGTGCGTCCTCATGCCCTCCCTCACTCCTTACTGGTGTATGATAGGGATTTTACCTCCAGAACCCACTGACACTGCTTTCAGAGATAATGATGTCTTCCTAGTCCTAGTGACCACCAAGCCCAGGGACCTCTTGTTAATTTTCATCTGTGTATCTGAATGTGATATTCAACATTATTGGCCACATCTTCCTTTTTAAAAGTTTCTAAACCCCCACTTCCTGGCCATTTCACTATCTATCACATGTTTTGTCTCATCTTTCTGATTTCCCCTTGTTTCTTTTTGTTTCTAGCTCACCCCTAAGTGTAGGGATTACCCATCCTTCTCATGTCAGACCTCCCCTCTCCACAGCATATTCTCTTTGGCTTATCATTTATGTCCTTTTACAAAAACAGCTCTCACTGCATATTCCCAGATCTGTGCCTCTAGCCCAGACCTCTCTCTAGAGGAAAAAAAAGAATGTGCACGTATACTTAATGTATCATAATTTTCATATTGCTATGTAATCTTTGTAATTATTTTAAATGGATGTATAATGTTATGTTAAGTGGCTATGCCATAATTAGCCTAACCATTTTCCTATTGAAAATCTCTTGTCCTGAATTTCCAGCTACAGTTTACAATTCTATGCATGTATATTGAGTTTGAGATTGAGTGGAATGGAAAGTGAATGGATTTTTTCTCTTCCAAACTAGCTCAGTGCTCAGACGAGAAACCTCAGCAGAATCTTTGGCAAACCTTTCTCAGGCTTTCTTATTTTGAATCAGATAAGAGGCCCACTGTCACTGCCTGAGTTCAGGGTAGCATTTTAACTCTTGCACAAACTACTGAAAAAAGCCTTCTGAATGGTCTCCTGGTCTGATCTCTTGACCTGGCCAAGCATGATCTCAATTGTTAGAAAACAGCTACTACTTGTGTTCCTAAGGCCCAAAAGAGATCTGAAGTTTTTCAGCTGACATGTCTCTGAGTAAATCTGAAAAGAGATTTATTTGGAGGTTCACCTTCAATCAAGACAGGATTTTAAAGACACTCTGAGTTGTGGTTTATCATCCCTACTACTTACCATAAGAATATTCTTTACCACACCTTATTGGCAACTAAGATGCACTCTTGAGCCTTTTAATCTGTTTGCTTTTAATCTGTTACTCTCTAGAAGTAATCCTGAAAAACAGCTGACAGTGATATTTCAAACTCGTTGGTGCTCTTCTTCAAAGAAACATAGAAGCCCTAATAAATAGATTTGTGCCTTGGAAAATAAAGTGTCAGTGACTTCACGTAGAACCCAGGAATCTTAACTTATACTTCCCCAACTATTCTTTTTTTTTTTTTTTTTTTAAACGAAGTGGCCCCTGTGGTCTTTCTAAGCTGTTCTTGACTCCCTAACTGATGAAGAGTGCTGGCTTTTCTTTCGAAGCCCAGGTCAGTGGTCTGACAGGGGCAGTGCTGCTGATTTTGGTCCCTCTCCTGAGTGTGCTTTGTATCTGTTATATGAAGTCGTGTTTGGATTTTTGATGTGTTGATATCTCCGAGTTTCTGCCTGATTTTCAGTCATTACCAGTAGCACACTGACAACTGGGAGAATACAGTTTTCAGTGGCCACCTGACTCCTATTTTGAATCTTTCTCTTCCCTTCCCAATCTGACTGTACGTTCTCCCTGTGTAAGGAGAAAGGGTTGTGTTTCAATGCTGGTGTACACCAAGTATGTCCAAACTTAGTAATGGTAAAAACAAACATACAAAATGACAGCATTTCTGGAATCAGGGTGGTGAATAGAAACCAGTGTACTTCCTCTGAGGCTGAGGCTCGCGGGGGTCACTGGTTGGTGGGGTTGGTGGGAGTGATCACGTTGCATAGGCTCCATGTGAATCCTTGGGCTGCCTTCCACTGCTTGGTCTTTCTCTTTGTTTCCTCTAATGTATTTTATATTTAATTCACCTTACCAACAAATTGCCTTGAAAATGATGGAAAAGCACAAGTGCTAATGGTGAACAGCTGTCTCCTCCTTCTCTTCATACCAATTTTATTTCTGCTTTGAAGCACTATGGTCTGTGCATCCTCTTGACTATGTTGTAGATATAGCCACAAGGTTTTATGACTGTGCTCTTTTCTATAGATAAGAGGACAAGAGAAAATAACTCCGGTCACTCTTTAATAGATATATTTAAAATTAATCAAGATGAGGGTAAGTTTAAAAAACTATTCCAGGTATTTCATTCTCTGAAAACCCAAGGGTCTGCTGCCTTCCACTGTCGGGCCTTGGTTCTCAAGAGAAGGTATTTGTCTATAATTCCTAGCCTGATGGTTTAGCTGCCCATTCTGAGCTGTTCAGCCCCAGGTCTTGAGAATCAAGGGGTGGAGAGTGAAAAATCTATGGAGAGGCGGGCACTTTGCTTTCACTTCCACCTCTAAAATGATAGTGCAGTATTCTTCTCACATATGCCTGCCATCGTCCTTCTGTTTGCATCTCTCTCATCCCCTCCACTAGCCTCTCCCCTCCTTACAATAAAAAAAAATGTCCTTGAATTTAGACTGATCCAAGGTCCAGGGTCATCTCACTACCTCCTCCCCTCCCAAGCACCAGTGGTAGAGTGGGCTTTATCCCTTGAACAAGGACAGTGAACCTGTTAAAGAAGATCCAACAAAATGCAGAAGAATGAACACAACTC
Organism: Pongo abelii; assembly: GCF_028885655.2. Taxonomy (NCBI): domain Eukaryota; kingdom Metazoa; phylum Chordata; class Mammalia; order Primates; family Hominidae; genus Pongo; species Pongo abelii. Next base: position 12,047,398 of record NC_071990.2, read on the forward strand.
AAAAAAGACTGTCAGGAGTATGTTCTCAGCTGAGTGCTGAGTGAGATCACCATTCCCCATGATCTCAGGCAGTAGAAGAGCCTTGAGAATGTGGAAGACAGGCCCAAATTCTGCCTTAAAGAAAATATTACTCCAGAAACACAAGTGTTTCTAAGTGCAGAACTAAAGATCATAAATGTATTTAAGCAAGAGCTCAAACTTAATATGAGACAATAAAATGAGATGAAATGGGAAATATGGAACTAAGGGAATAAAATGAGAACAAAATACTATCAGTCCAAAACTAATGAATAAATATGAAACAGTAAAGAACTTAATGGTGTGACAATTCAGTTATCAACATAAGAGAACAGCTTTATAAAATTGTAGAGAAAACAAAAGGTAAAAACCTGAAGAGAGGAAGGCAATTTAAATTATCATTAGGGTGATCCAGAAAAAACATAATTGATGTCCCTAAAAAAAAGAACTTTATTCCAAAAAAAGTTGACCAGAAAACGTATATGAAGATATCATAGAAGAAAAGTTTTCTGAGGTGTAAACCAAATTGCCAGAAAACAAAGGAGTATGCAGAGTTTTGAAGGGAATAGCACCAGTCAAGTGTTAAAATTAAATACAGAACTAAGTATAAACAATGACACAGATAAAATGTAAGTGTTACAAGCTTTGACAAATGAGAGAGGAGTCTGTTTATATCTAAAGTCAAAATTTGTAGTTCAAAAGTTCGTTTAACATACCTGTTTTTCCAATTCTTAACTCCCAGTAGATTTTTAGGAAATAGTTTCTCTTATAAAGAAATATGGATCTTAAGTTTAACAATTCTTTTATCTTAACTTCAGTGTCATTTTAAGTACAAGGTTACAGTTTTTGTTGTTGTTGTTTAAATCACATACAGTATTTCTGGGTTGAATTTTTGCATTTTTCTTTGGAGTATAAGACATTGTTTAATTTTGAATAACATAACTTTATCTAAAAATAAAAGTTTATCTTAAAATGTTTGTGAAGCAGAGCAAAACAGGCATACCTACCCTGTCCAAGACTGGTTGAATAGGTCCTGGATGGGGCCTGACATGGGTAGATTATTTTTAAGTCCATGGTGTTTCAGCTCTGCTAGCTTCTCATCCAAGTGGTTTCTCATCTCTGTTTTTGTATTTATTTTAATAGCCTACTGGCTTTCACCTTTATGACACCCACATCTAGCTTTTGGAAGTGGATAGAGAGACTACTCAGCCCAGGTTGATGAGCATCATTTTTCACTTTGCCTACTTGTCTGATAGAGTTAATGAGAGTCAAAAAGTGCATCATTGACTTTCTTACATTCATCTTAATAAAGGAAAACCAGTGGGAAAACATCATTTCATGAGTGAGTGGATTGTTCAACATTTTGTAAAAGTGAATAATACTGATACTTTTTTCTATTGTTCTTTAGCTCAAATATTTTAGTTATGAGACCACCCTTTTTTTTTTTTATTATGGTGGGTAAATATATCTTTAATGGAATAGTATGCATTTTTTTCATTGAACTATGATATGAGAGCATATAAACTGATGTCACAATATTACTAGAATATTTCTAATGTAAATTTTATCCTCAATAAGTAGTTATTACAGTATAGACATTTTGGTCTAATATGAATTTCAAATATGTACATTGCAACAGCTATTTGAAAATAGTGGAGAATTAAGTAGTTGGCTTTCTACAAATAGAGTAATATACAGTTGAATATTTTTTGTTCATATGCCCAACAATCCAACAAATGGAAACCAAACTAAATCATGGCAAGTAATTGTTGCTCAAAAATACAGTAGTTGATAGACTGTGGGCACTGTCACTTAAATACTGATTTATTTCCAACACAACTAGAAATTAAGGTGATTTCATTTCTCTTGCAATAAGTTTTACCTTCTTTCTGCCTATCTCCCTACCTGCCTACCTGCCCTACCTATTGCTAATGACAAAGAAACATAGCCATTGAATATTTTGTTGAGTTAAAATGGTGATTTTTTTTTAAACCAAGGCCCATTACAACCTTATGACTTTTTAATTTTGTTGGTAAGAAACCACAAATAACTGGATTATTTTAGTTTCATAATTTTCTGTTCATTGATATAATTGCTATATCAGCAATACTTCATGGCTGTCCTGACTATGGTCTGCTCTAGAAATTATATTAGCAGCCCCTTTTCTCATGAAAATATCAGTTTTGCATACTTAGAAATTTGCTGAAAAGTTTGTTTTAAAAGAACTTTAATGAGATAAGACAGTCAAATACTCAGCATTAAAGGGTTGAATTTTCTTCTTTTTGGCCAGCCTTCTCAGACTTGTGTAGACAGAGTCCTCAGGTATTGCTACCAAGCCAATCTAGGTCCATTTGTCTGCACACAATGAAAAGCCAAACACTGAATCACTGGATTTTTATAGAGAGAAAGGTTAATGGCAAGGCAGCCATGCAGGAGATGGGCTCAATTCTGTCTTCCCTTACCAGCTTAAAGCAGTATATAAGAGGAGGAGATGCTGGAGGAGGGGTTTTGGGATTGGTTAATGATTGTTGGAAAGGGAGGGGAGGTTTGGAAAGTCCCTTGAGCAGGCACAGTTGTCTCTTCGTGCTTCTTCATGGGTTGCCTTTGCAAATTCGGAGGGAGTTGGTGTGAAACCTGTGGTGAAAATACTGGCTTTGATGTCAGAAAGTCCCTCATCTGGCAAGAAGTCTATTCTGTGCAGATCCCAATCAGCCATACTAGTTCCAACCAGCTTCAACCAGTCAACCAGTTTTGTTAACAAGCAGAGGGAGTTCTAACAAGCTGTGTCTTTATCTGCAGTGCTGTAAGACAAGCTCAAAACTTCTTGTTAGTTACCAGTTTCTTTAACCCCATGGAGCACTGTTTAAGTATGATAGTGAAAAGGGGAAAGATAATTCAGTTTTGAAAGATCTGGTTCCAGGATGTTGATTATTCAAGAAAGGAACATAAGCATTCTAGAAATGCACACTTAGGTCTCTGAATGAGTGTTTCAATAGATTTTGATTGGCAACATTGTTCAATTTCCAGAATGCAGAAGTGCAGTTTTATTTAAAAAATAGACTTTCCTTAAACTATTTTCTTCACTTGTCATAATGTCCTTATGATAGTAATCTTAATTTTCAAAAAATTATAGTGGGTGTATGTACAATGTTACCAATTTTTTTTTTTTTTTTTTTTTTTACCAGAAATCTTACAGGCTGGTGTTAAAGGAACTTCGGAATCCCTTAAAGGGGTGAAACGCAAAAAGATCGTAGCTGAGAATCACCTGAAAAAAATACCAAAATCCCCACTGAGAAATCCTCTTCAGGCAAAACATAAACAAAATACAGAAGAGTCATCTTTCGCCCTTCTTCATAGTGCTTTGGAGTCTCACAAGAAACAGAATTATATTCCTGTAAAAAATGGGAAGCAGTTTACCAAACAAAACGGAGAAACACCTGGAATAATTGCTGAAGCCACAAAATCTGATGAATCTGTCTCCCCAAAGAAGCCCTTGTTTCTGCAGCATCCATCCGAACTGCGTAGATGGAGATCCGAAGGCGCTGACCCTGCCAAATTCAGTGACCTCGATGAACAATGTGACTCAAGTTCCTTGTCAAGTAAAACCAGGACTGACAATAGCGAATGCATCTCTTCTCATTGTGGCACTACGTCCCCCTCCTATACAAACACCGCATTCGATGTCTTACTGAAAGCAATGGAGCCAGAACTGAGCACCTTGTCACAAAAGGGCTCATCTTGTGCAATTAAGACAGAAAAACTGAGGCCAAATAAAGCTGCACGTTCCCCTTCCAAATTAAAAAACAGTTCAATGGATACCCCAAATCAGACTTCACAGGAATTGGTTGCTGAATCACAGTCTTCTTGTACCTCATACACAGTCCATGTGTCTGCTGCTCAGAAGAATGAGCAAGGGGCAGTGCAGTCAGCTTCTCATTTGTATCATCAACATGAACACTTTGTTCCCAAATCCAACCAACATAATCAACAGCTTCCACGGTGTTCAGGTTTCACAGGATCACTGACAAATCTGCAAAATCAAGAGAATGCCAAACTTGAACAGGTTTATAATATAGCAGTGACATCATCTGTAGGCCTAACTTCACCTTCCAGTAGATCTCAGGTTACTCCTCAAAACCAGCAAATGGATTCTGCTTCACCTCTGTCAATAAGTCCAGCTAATTCTACACAGTCGCCCCCCATGCCAATCTATAATTCAACTCATGTTGCCTCTGTTGTTAATCAAAGCGTAGAGCAAATGTGCAATCTTCTTCTGAAAGATCAGAAGCCGAAAAAACAAGGAAAATATATTTGTGAGTATTGCAATAGAGCATGTGCAAAGCCTAGTGTGCTTTTAAAGCATATTCGCTCCCACACTGGAGAGCGACCCTATCCCTGTGTGACTTGTGGATTTTCATTTAAGACTAAAAGTAATCTGTATAAGCACAAGAAATCCCATGCACATACTATCAAACTGGGTCTTGTCTTGCAACCAGATGCTGGTGGCTTGTTCTTGTCCCACGAGTCCCCCAAAGCACTTAGTATTCATTCAGACGTAGAAGACAGTGGGGAGAGCGAGGAGGAAGGCGCCACTGAAGAGAGACAGCATGACCTGGGCGCCATGGAACTGCAGCCTGTGCACATAATAAAGAGGATGTCGAATGCTGAGACTTTACTAAAATCAAGCTTCACGCCAAGCAATCCAGAAAATGTGGTAGGTGACTTTTTGCTACAGGACAAATCTGCAGAATCACAAGCTGTGACAGAGTTACCGAAAGTTGTGGTCCACCATGTCACCGTGTCCCCCTTAAGAACTGACAGTCCAAAGGCCGTGGATCCCAAGCCTGAACTTTCTAGTGCACAAAAGCAGAAGGACCTTCAGGTGACAAACGTACAGCCACTTTCAGCCAACATGTCCCAGGGTGGAATCTCCAGGTTGGAGACTAATGAGAAGTCCCACCAGAAAGGTGACATGAATCCACTGGAAGGAAAGCAAGACTCTCACATAGGAACGGTACACGCCCAGCTACAAAGGCAGCAGGCTACCGATTACTCCCAAGAGCAGCAAGGAAAGCTCCTGAGTCCTCGAAGTTTAGGAAGTACGGATTCTGGTTACTTTTCACGTTCTGAAAGTGCCGATCAAACAGTGAGTCCACCAACTCCCTTTACCAGAAGGTTACCCAGCACAGAACAAGACTCTGGAAGGAGTAATGGACCCTCTGCAGCTCTTGTCACCACATCAACACCCTCTGCTTTGCCCACAGGGGAAAAGGCATTGCTTTTACCAGGTCAGATGCGCCCACCTTTGGCCACAAAAACACTTGAGGAGCGAATATCGAAGCTTATCTCAGACAATGAAGCTTTGGTAGATGACAAGCAACTGGATAGTGTGAAGCCACGGAGAACCTCACTGTCAAGACGAGGAAGCATTGATTCCCCCAAATCATACATATTTAAAGATTCTTTCCAGTTTGATTTAAAACCAGTGGGACGGAGAACAAGTTCAAGCTCTGATATACCGAAGTCACCTTTCACCCCTACTGAAAAATCAAAGCAAGTGTTTCTTCTGTCTGTACCTTCACTTGACTGTTTACCTATCACAAGAAGTAATTCCATGCCGACCACAGGTTATTCAGCAGTACCTGCAAATATAATACCTCCTCCTCATCCACTAAGAGGAAGTCAGTCATTTGATGACAAAATTGGCGCTTTCTATGACGATGTCTTTGTACCAGGACCTAACACTCCTGTGCCCCAGAGTGGGCATCCCCGTACACTTGTGAGGCAAGCAGCCATAGAAGACTCTTCAGCAAATGAAAGTCATGTTCTTGGTACTGGACAGTCCCTGGATGAGAGCCACCAAGGATGCCATGCTGCTGGTGAAGCCACGTCAGCGCGGAGCAAGGCATTGGCACAAGGACCACATATAGAAAAAAAGAAGTCTCATCAAGGGCGAGGGACAATGTTTGAGTGTGAAACTTGTAGAAACAGGTATAGGAAACTGGAAAATTTTGAAAATCATAAGAAATTTTACTGTTCTGAGTTACATGGACCAAAAACAAAGGTAGCCATGAGAGAACCTGAGCACAGCCCTGTGCCCGGCGGTCCGCAGCCACAGATTCTACACTACAGAGTCGCTGGGTCCTCCGGCATCTGGGAACAGACGCCACAGATAAGAAAAAGGAGGAAAATGAAAAGTGTTGGGGATGATGATGAACTTCAGCAAAATGAAAGTGGAACTTCTCCAAAAAGTTCTGAAGGCCTTCAGTTTCAGAATGCTCTGGGCTGTAATCCCAGTTTGCCTAAACATAATGTTACCATAAGAAGTGACCAGCAGCATAAAAATATACAGTTGCAAAACTCCCAAATTCACCTTGTTGCCAGGGGCCCTGAGCAGACCATGGATCCCAAGCTGTCGACCATCATGGAGCAGCAGATAAGTTCAGCAGCCCAGGACAAGATAGAACTGCAGAGACATGGAACTGGAATCTCCGTCATCCAGCACACCAACTCCCTGAGCAGGCCCAACTCATTCGACAAGCCTGAGCCTTTTGAAAGAGCCTCCCCAGTTTCTTTCCAGGAGCTGAATAGAACGGGGAAGTCCGGGTCTCTGAAAGTGATAGGAATCTCCCAAGAGGAAAGTCACCCTTCTCGGGACGGGTCTCATCCTCACCAGCTTGCACTATCAGACGCTCTCAGAGGAGAACTTCAGGAAAGCTCCAGAAAGAGTCCAAGTGAACGACATGTGTTAGGACAGCCCTCAAGACTTGTCCGGCAGCACAACATCCAAGTTCCAGAGATTTTGGTCACAGAAGAACCAGATCGAGACCTGGAAGCTCAATGCCATGATCAAGAAAAGTCAGAGAAGTTCAGTTGGCCCCAGCGTAGTGAAACCTTGTCAAAATTGCCAACAGAGAAACTGCCACCCAAAAAGAAAAGGCTCCGTCTGGCTGAGATAGAACATTCCTCAACGGAATCGAGCTTTGATTCCACTCTCTCCAGGAGTCTAAGTAGGGAGAGCAGTTTATCTCACACTTCAAGTTTCTCAGCCTCTTTAGACATAGAGGACGTTTCTAAAACGGAGGCTTCCCCCAAAATCGATTTTCTAAATAAAGCGGAGTTTCTTATGATTCCAGCTGGCTTGAATACGCTGAATGTTCCTGGAAGTCACCGAGAAATGAGGCGTACTGCATCAGAACAGATTAATTGCACGCAAACGTCAATGGAGGTCTCTGATCTCAGAAGCAAATCATTCGATTGTGGAAGCATCACCCCACCCCAGACAACACCACTTACTGAATTGCAGCCTCCATCTTCACCTTCTCGAGTGGGAGTGACTGGGCACGTGCCTCTCTTAGAAAGAAGGAGAGGCCCACTGGTACGGCAAATATCTTTAAACATAGCCCCAGATAGTCATCTGTCTCCTGTACACCCAACATCTTTCCAAAATATTGCTCTTCCCAGTGTGAACGCAGTGCCATATCAGGGGCCTCCGCTGACTAGTACATATTTAGCTGAGTTTTCTGCAAATACTTTGCACTCTCAGACTCAGGTTAAGGATCTTCAGGCAGAAACATCAAACTCCAGCTCTACCAACATTTTTCCTGTTCAGCAGCTCTGTGATATCAATTTGTTAAATCAAATCCATGCACCCCCTAGCCACCAGAGCACACAGCTATCTCTGCAAGTGTCTACGCAGGGTAGCAAACCAGATAAAAATTCTGTTTTATCTGGGTCTTCTAAAAGTGAGAATTGCTTTGCTCCCAAATACCAATTGCATTGTCAGGTTTTCACTTCAGGCCCATCTTGCTCTTCTAATCTTGTGCATTCTTTGCCAAATCAAGTTATTTCAGATCCAGTTGGAACAGATCATTGTGTGACATCAGCAGCGTTACCAACCAAATTAATTGATAGCCTGTCTAATTCGCATCCTCTGCTACCGCCAGAGCTCAGGCCCCTTGGAAGTCAGGTGCAGAAGGTGCCATCCTCATTCATGCTGCCCGTATGCCTGCAGAGTAATGTTCCTGCTTACTGTTTTGCTACACTCACATCCCTGCCACAAATACTAGTGACCCAAGATCTGCCCAATCAGCCAGTTTGCCAGACTAATCATAGTGTAGTGCCAATCAGTGAAGAACAAAATTCTGTGCCAACATTACAAAAAGGTCATCAGAATGCTTTGCCAAACCCAGAGAAGGAATTTCTATATGAAAATGTTTTTTTAAAGATGGGCCAAAATTCTTCTCTATCAGAATCCTTGCCCATAACTCAGAAAATATCTGTTGGTCGACTTTCCCCTCAACAAGAATCTTCAGCTTCGAGTAAACGGATGCTTTCCCCAGCAAATAGTTTAGACATTGCCATGGAAAAGCACCAGAAGCGGGCCAAAGATGAAAATGGAGCTGTTTGTGCAACAGACGTGAGACCTTTAGAGCCTTTGAGTTCGAGAGTTAATGAAGCTAGTAAACAGAAGAAGCCTATTTTAGTGAGGCAGGTTTGTACTACAGAGCCCCTGGACGGTGTGATGTTGGAAAAGGATGTTTTTTCTCAACCTGAAATTAGTAGTGAGGCTGTTAATTTGACAAATGTTTTACCAGCTGATAATTCATCAACAGGGTGCTCTAAATTTGTCGTTATAGAACCTATAAGTGAATTGCAGGAATTTGAAAACATCAAATCATCCACATCATTAACTCTTACAGTTCGAAGTTCACCTGTCCCTTCAGAAAATACTCATATTTCTCCTTTGAAATGTACAGACAATAACCAAGAAAGGAAGTCTCCAGGGGTTAAAAATCAAGGTGACAAAGTGAACATTCAAGAGCAAAGTCAACGGCCAGTCACCTCTCTTTCATTGTTTAACATCAAGGACACCCAGCAGCTGGCTTTCCCTAGCCTGAAAACTACAACCAACTTTACATGGTGTTATCTCTTAAGGCAGAAGTCGTTGCATTTGCCTCAGAAGGACCAGAAAACTTCAGCCTATACTGATTGGACAGTAAGCTCCAGTAATCCAAATCCACTCGGTTTGCCCACAAAAGTTGCACTTTCTCTCCTTAATTCAAAACAGAACACTGGAAAATCACTATATTGTCAAGCAATAACTACCCATTCCAAGTCAGATTTATTGGTCTATTCAAGCAAGTGGAAAAGCAACTTAAGCAAGGTACTTGAAATATAATTTATCTTCAGATATGGTTTGCGCAAATTTGTTTTCATGTGTCTTGATACCTTTAAATATTTTAACTGGAAATATTTTAATTTTGAGTGACAAATTGTGCTGTAAATGTCTTATTTGAAAGACAGGGCGATATATTTACCCCAGGAGTTACATTGATAAGAGTTACCAGGAGTCTTTCAGTGATTCTATCTTGAAAGATTTTAGAAATAATTTACCCTGAGCACTTTTTTTTCTCAGCTAACTATGTAAGTCTTTACTTAGTAGTACAGATGATCATGGTTTTACTTTGATGTTTTACTTATATTAAGGTTTTATTTTTCTTGTTAAGTGAAAGGAAATCATGGTTATGCTTTGTTCCTGCTAATGCAGGGAAACAGGTGTAGATAATCAAAGATAGTTGCATTTCATCCTGAATATAAGCAGAAAGCCATTTAGACTTGTCTTGAGCTTACTAGCTACACGCCCCTGTCATGCTATGTAGCTGTCTTCCAATGTAGCTGTGAGAACCATTAGCACTAGAGAGAAGTTTCACAAAATAATTCATATACTTGGTAAGTTGATTTGGTCAAGATTTATAAAGTAATTTAAGGTCATGAAACTGTAACTTGGGGTGATTTGTGGAATCAGTCTCATTAGAATTATCAGCTTTATAAAATGGGAAAAAGTCATTTATTTGATTAGAATAATAGGTAAGGATATCACATTCGACTCTCCATATTCAGAAGTATTTGGCCTCTGCAGATTCATAAGCGTGCAACACAGGTTAATAAACATTTACAGATCTGTCAGTAGGAAAATATTGCAGTATCAGTATTACCATAGAAGTATGAACAATTCTAAAGAAGGAAGTTTCTAACATTGCTAGTAGGTGGAAGAGATAAGAATTCAGCAAAGATACTCCAAAGGTGGTGATACTTTAGCTAAGTGTTCGAATTTTTTTTTTTAAAAATAGGGATTTTTCAGGCAAAGAAGAATAATTTCTTTTTCTTTTTTTTTTTTTTGAGACAGAATCTTACTCTGTCGCCCAGGCTGGAGTGCAATGGTGCGCTCTTGGCTCATTGCATTCTCCCCTCCCGGGTTCAAGCAACCCTCCTGTCTCAGCCTCCCGAGTAGCTGGGATTACAGGTGCCCACCAGCACGCCTGGCTTTTTGTATTTTTGGTAGAGACAGGGTTTTGCCATGTCTGGTTTGGCCAGGCTGGTCTTGAACTCCTGACCTCAGATGATTCACCCATCTTGGCCTCCTAAAGTGCTGGGATTACAGGTGTGAGCCACCACGCCTGGCAAGAATGAAAAAAAAAAAAAAATAATGCACGAAATGACATGGAAGTGAGAATAAACTTGGTTCATTTAAAGAACTCTGAAGAGTCTGGCCTGGTTAAAAAGTGTTATAAGTTGGAAACATAGGTAAAAACCAAATCATGTGTATGGTGGTGGAGAACCAATGATACTTTCTCAGTGAAGGAAAGTGCATCCTGGAATTTGTTAAGTTCTCAGGCTCTAAATCTACTAAATCTTGGAAGTTAAGACCTAATCGTTAGAATTTAAACAAAACTCCGTGTATGTTCCTGAAGTGTTTGTGAGAAGTGGCTCTCCTTGAGTACCAAATGCCTCGGAAGAAATGTCTGGAAATGCATATCTAGATTTGGAGCTTAGGAGAGAGCTCTGGATGGAAGTGTGCAGAGTAGAGATTCTTTAGTGCATAGGTGTGATTCATGAGATTGCTCAGGGTGTAAAGAAGAGGAGAGAGCCTAGACTGGATCCTGGGGATCACTACTATTTAAAAAGTTGAATGGTTGAAGAAAGTCCACACTCCTGTATGGAAACTGAAAGAGATTGATCATAGAGGAAGGATAAGAATGAGCAGAAAGTGGCATCACACAAAACACGGAAGAAGATATTCAAGGAGAGGTGTTAGGTCAAATAAAGTTGAAGGCAAATGGGTATATCTGGACTGTGCAGATCACTGGAGAGTTGAGTCTGTGAGCAAGTGGCTATGGAGGATGGATTACTGGGCTTTTATCCACAACTCAAATGTTAATTCATTTATGATTCACAATGGGAAAGAACAGATAGATGCTATAAAGTAAAAGGATTTCTAGGCAAAACATGGCATTTTCAACATACAATACATAGAGTGCTCAAGCATGTAAAGACTAAGATTTTGGCATTTAGCTCATTGATAACTTTGGCAAGTAGAAGCCAGATTTAATAGTACAAAAGTGAGCAAAAGATAAAGGGAAATTTGATATTGAAAATAAAGAGGATTACTGTTAAAGGGATGAAGTCAAAGGAAGGTGTGTGCATGTATTCTAAATTATGCGGAAGCCAATCTGTTTGCCAGGAAAAGAGAAGGAAAGGTTGCATCAGTAGCTCTTCCCACTGCCTTTTTGAGGAATGTGGGCCAGCAGCTTTTCTCTCCTCCTGCCTGTGTAAGGATGGGCCTCCCAAGGTACTATTCTGAGGCCACACATACCCCTCTCCATAATGAACAGACTCTTATCTCTTAGTATTATTAAGTCATTTCAGCACCACAGCTGCCTGCTTAACAATGTAATTTCTTAAAGGAGGTTTGTGTAAAAGAAGCCCTTGGTAGGAAAAGTTGTGCGTTGCGCTGGATTCAGCCAGAGGATTAGAGTTTGAGCCTTTGCTTAACACTTGACCTGGGATGAGGAACTTCACCCTGAGAGCGTCCTTCCTCACTGGGATATATAGTCCACCTGTGCTGCCTGCCTCACAGGGACCTGAGAGAATGGAATGGCACTATAAGTGAGACAACATACTATCAAAGGGGTGGTAGCATAAAATCTTACATAAAATCATAAGGTGGTATTATATTATTATATTGTTCCTATAGGAAAACCACACATCATTTATCATTTTGATTTTGATATTCATTACCTTTTTTCCAGAGACTTAATTGTTACCAAGCCAAAACCTAACTTTTTGGCTAGACCTGGATGTCACATTTATCAGTATTCAGTAAACTTTTGAGAAGATAGAAAGAATTATGGTTTTAGCTGGGCATGGTGGCTCATGCCTGTAATCCCAGCACTTCAGGTAGCTGAGGTGGGAGGATCACTTGAGGTCAGGAGTATAAGACTGGTCGGTGCAACAGAGCAAGACCCCCATTTCTACAAAATTTTAAAGGTAGCCAGGTGTGGTGGCTCAGGCCTGTGGTCCTAGCTACTCAGGAGGCTGAGGTGGGAGGACCTCTTGAGCCCAGGAGTTTGAGGCTGCAGTGAGCTGTGATTGTACTACTGCACTCCAGCCTGGGCAATAGTAAGACCCCATCTCAAAAAATATTTATGATTTAAAATAATGGAGGAAGAAAAAGTAAAATATTGGGAAATGGGGCTTCTGCTTTACCTTATAATGCACTGAAGCTGAAGGAGACTTAATGATGTTTCTAAGGGGTATGAGGCATTATTTTACCAAAAGGGGTAACTAGCTCTTTTCCATCTCCACAAGTAAACTCTTTAAGAAATGTATTTAAATGGTAGTATGAGTGGTTGGTTAAATGGAAGAAAAAATATTTAGTCTACTAAAAAAAGTTTGTTAAACTTATGAAATACCATGGTATAGAGGTTGTAAAGCCTTTATTTGGGGGTGTCAGTGAACTGTGGTGGAATTTTAAAGTAACATAAGATTTATCAGTTTGTTGTGATTGAGACAGATTCATAAGGGAGGAGATAAAGCAAATGCCCTTTGAACCTATTACTACTTTGAAATGCATTTCGTTGACCATATGCTCTGTACTCTGCCATGTTTTAATTTCCAGTGAAAGATTAGCATGTTTGTGTTTTCAGTTTTATTAAATTAGTTTCTCTCTTTTTTCCTTTCAGAGAGCATTAGGTAATCAAAAGTCCACAGTAGTTGAATTCAGCAATAAAGATGCCTCTGAAATTAACAGTGAGCAAGATAAAGAAAATTCCTTAATCAAAAGTGAACCGAGAAGAATTAAAATATTTGATGGAGGGCAAGTACAAATTTTACTTCTTAAATGTACATTTAAACTTACTTTTTAAATGTACATTTGCTTTCATGTGAATGAAGACTTAGTGCCAATTTAGTATCAATGTTGCAAGGTTTCTCAGCATATTAACAGAATCTCCATAGCAAAATATGTTAGCATTATATTAAATAATTTTATTTTGATGGAGAAATGATGACTATTTGGGAAATACTATACAACCTTGAAGGCAGCTAAAAACTAAATTATTAGAGTGAACCTTGGTTTTCACATTGATTTACAGTAAGGAATGACCTAGAGAATCTGCTCTCAGATGAATTCATTGCCCATTAGATATGTTTGTGTATTTTGTTGTGAACAAAAACATCATAAAAGCCAGTTATAGTAAAGCTCCAAAATATTTCAGTACTTAAAATTATTGTGATTAAATTTAGCAAAGAAGAAAAAATTTTAACCAATGACTTGGAAACAGGGAAGTATTTTAAAATTACATACAGTAGTGGAGCGCAGTGGTGCGCGCCTGTAGTCCCAGCTGTTCAGGAGGCTGAGGTGGGAGGATCATGTGAGCCCGGGAGGTTGAGGCTTCATTGAGCTACGATCACACCACTGTGCTCCAGCCTGGGCAACGGAGCAAGACTGTCTCTAAAAAAAACAAAACAAAATATAATATTGCAAAAGTTTGTTTGATTAGAATTAGCTATATTAAGTGTTGATGTAAAAAGTTGGAATATTCTGTTACTTACACGTGCATAAAATTGTTATTGGTTGAGTATAAAAGTTGTGCCTTGTTTTATTTTTGGGTTGAATTTTAATCATCAATATTTTCTGAAAGACATAGTGTCCAATCTCCCTATTCATTTTTTTTCTTTAAATTAGATATAAGTCAAATGAAGAGTATGTATATGTCCGAGGCAGGGGAAGAGGAAAATACATTTGTGAAGAATGTGGAATACGTTGTAAGAAACCTAGCATGTTAAAGAAACACATACGAACCCATACAGATGTCCGCCCCTACCACTGCACTTACTGTAACTTCTCCTTTAAGACTAAAGGTATGAGATGCACATTGCTTCAAGGTCCTTTTTATATGTATTTAGGTGGGAGAGCTAAAACCCAACTATGCGTTTTCCGTGACCAATGAAATAGTAGCTTAAATAGACTAATGTAAATTACATCTTGTCAATGTTGTAGTCTTATTACTTTATATGATTTTAGACCCATTGGGAAAAAGTTTTTAATTGTACACTTTTAGAATAAATATATAATAAATATAATATTTTTAAAAGAGCAACTGCCCTTTTTAAAAAATGTAACTCCTTAAATTGCATTTGTACAACATGATGACTAATATACCTTTTCAAGAATATTTAATTTGGGGCTGAAAAATAAAAAGAAATTTTCATGATCACAAGTAAATTCACTGGGTGCTAAAAGATTGAAGAAAGATTTAAAGTAATAACTACAGTAAACTTCTATAATAATTACACTTCTGTTTTATTGCCTAATTTTACGCATACGTAGCCATTTTTTTCACGATGCTTTTTTTTACACAAATACTGTTAAATTTTAGCTTCAAAAATTTTCTATAGTTTCTATTAATGTTTATAAAGAAGTCTCAGAACTAATCATTAAAATTATATTTAGGACCCTTTCTGGTTTTTAAATATGTTTTTATTTATAAGCCTTACTCACAGTTAATTTTACCCTGTACAAGTTTCTTGATACATATAATAGGTATACTACTTTAAATGTTTGCTTCCTCCGTCAGGCTCCTTATTCATGAACAATTTGTTACTTGAGATTTTAATTTTATATGCCACTCTCTAAACACCAAAGATCTCTCTTTAACAAAGCAAGGTAATCGTGAAAACATGTCTGAGAAAACAGTATCTGTAAAAAAAAAAAAAAAAATTTAATTGATTTTTAAAAATAGAAACAACTTTTATCCTTTGAGTTAACATTTGCTTTTTTCTTATGCTGGTTGTCTTTGCAGTTTTTGTTTTAAAGATTGATCAACTTCTTAGCAAAATTTATTACATTTTTTGGCTAGTATTTATGGGCATTTAAAGAGAGTTATAACTTGTAACAACTACATGCTTCAAATTAGTACTCTTTAAGTGCCAATGGTGTCTGAAACAAGAATAATGGAAAAACAAAATATTCTTCAGATGGCTTTGAATATTTCAAAAAAGTTTCAAGAAATGAGAGAGGTTGGGAGGGATACTCAGGATGCAGTTTTTTAATTATGATGTAGAACCTCCCTCTGTCGTTGGAGGGTGAGTTTAAGGATGATTTTCCTTCCTGGTCCTGAGGGAGGACTCTGATAGGGTAAAGTACTTTGGTCTTTTAACTGAATTTATTGCTTTTTCACTCGTTTTGATCCTATGATTAAGAAACATCTATTAGCTTCCTTTATGAGACAAGAAGCATATTTAGAAAGCTAATATTACTAATAAAAGATTATCATGTACAAAAGGATGTTATCAAATGCAAGAAGATCAAGATACAATGGGAAATGGGTATTTCTCAATAGAAAGAAGAAAAAGAATCAGGGTATTTAAAAAATATTTATCAAGTAAGGGCAAAAAAGGAAGGACAACCTAGATGTGGTAAACCAAATGAAACTACAGAGATTTCTTGGCAAGGAAAAATATGATGAGTCACAAATATTAATCTTAGTGAAATAACTCAAAGATTTTAGATAAATGTTAACTAAATGGTGGACAGTCCATAATGACCCCTGAAGAGTGAGCATTGTATGTTAGCACTTTTCATGTCTTACACATCTCTAATATGCTGTATATCTGAATTTGCATTAAATTTTTTGTTTTGTAAGACGTCATGTGGAATTATATGGTAAATATTTATTTGAAGGAGGCTATCCTTGCTAAGGAGACTGGTGAAGAAAATATTAGAAATTCAGTATTTCCCTATTCTTGGCATGACACTTCTCTTTTTTTTACGGTCAGCTTCCTTTTTGAAGTCTACTTTTTGTGAATCTATGTAAAACAGATTCCATAGCACCTTTTAAAGGTAGTTAAATAATAGTAGACCTTTTTTTGAATTAGGCCCCAGATTTTCACCTTCTCTGATTTACTTGATATACTAGCCAGTAGGACTCCACTTATTATTGAAAGTGTCTGCTTACTAACAGAAGGAAATAGTGATGTGATGGCATGCTGTATAAATATGGTATGCAAAGACAGCAAAACGCTATCAGAAAAATAATCTGTAGAGCTAAAAATTGATGCTTCTGATGGTAATGCTTACAAATCCATAATTCATTGTTTGCCCTCTGAGTTTATTTTCTGAGTACATTTTCAAAATAATTTTAATTGATTTGTTTTCATGATTCTATGTTAAAGATCAGTCAGCAGAAAACATATACAGAGCTTGTATCTCTGCAAGATTTAGTCTCATTTATATCACAGAAAGTTAGACTGTATGTAGCTATAGGAATCCAGAAACAAAACCTCTCATGATTTCCAGAGGATTCCGATAAATGTTTATTAAATCTATCAGAAAAATTATTTATTAAATTAACACACAGGTTTATAAAATTGCTAGGAGATATTTGCGTTTCAGTATGGGCACACTTTCAATATTTTGTATATTGAAATGCAGATTTTTGTTTATTTTACATTATTTAGGAAGTTGATTCATAATAAGTAATAGCTAAACTTATGAGAAAATATGCTTACTAAAAACTTGTATTTCCAAATTTGTCTAGTTACAATTATACATTAGCTTCTTAAAAAGTAAATAACCTGCAATGGCTGTCTATCTAGGGAGCAAAAACATTTTAAAAGAGGGCCAGGTGTGATGGCTCACACCTGTAATCCTAGCACTTTGGGAGGCCAAGGCAGGCATATTGCCTGAGGTCAGGAGTTTGAGACCAGCCTGGGCAACATGGTGAAACCCCGTCTTAACTAAAATACAAAAAATTAGCCTGCCACTGGCAGGTGCCTGTAATCCCAGCTACTCGGGAGGCTGACCAGGAGAATGGCTTGAACCCGGGAGATGAAGGTTGCAGTGAGCTGAGATCTCGCCACTGCACTCCAGCCTGGGCAACAGAGTAAGACTCCGTCTCAACAACAACAACAACAAAAAGGACTATTAGTGGACCTTATAATTTGGTTTGTAATATTGTTAGTATTAACACACTGAAAACAGTTTGACTTACAAGTGGAAATTTCAACCATAGTAAGATATCTAAACCGTTTTTATAATTTCTTAATGTGAAAACTTTAAAGCTGTCACATAAAAGTAGAGATCTGTATAATGAACACCATTGTGCCCATAATCTTTTAATAATTGCTAAGATTTTGCCATATTTGCTTCATATTTTTTTCAGTATATTTAATGTAAATATCAGAGATAGCCAAGTGTTAATCCAGGTGTTATCTCCAGAATCACAGAAGTCAGGGTTTGATGGACCTTAGCCATCATTTGGTCTCGGCAGCCTCTTAAGCCTGACCTCCTTAAGTACTAAGCTCTGGGGTCCTGCATGGTTGGCTCAGACGAGAATGTACTATGTAGTGCAAGAATCAGCTTGTACAGGGATGACCAGTTTCACAGGCTTAGTGCATTTATCAAGAAATTGATGTATACATATGTAACTTACCTGCACATTGCGCACATGTACCATAAAACCTAAAGTATAATAATAATAATAATAATAAAAGAAAAAAAAAAAAGAAATTGAATAGATATAGCTATTTTACATGTGCTTCGGCTACTGCAAGCCCGAAATTTGGACCAATGATTCAGACATTTTGAGCTCTTCTAAAGACTTATTCTCAAATACTACTTTGCCTCTGCCCACTAAATTCAATATTTAGAGTTATTTTTGTTTCTCAAAAAAGATGACTTGCCCTTGCTGGCAATGCTTTTGTGTATGGCATTATCCACTGGAGATGCTTGTTATCCTCAGAAGAATCTGAGCTGTTTCCCCTGGATTCAGTGATCACTTGAGGCAGGTGTGCTAGTGGTTCTCAGCTAGCATGGTCATACTTAAAGAGGTCGATACAACAGCTGCCAGAGGAAACACTCCTTTACTGGTACTATTTTGAGACTTATACTCTATATGTGAAGTGAAATTAATACAGGAAATGCTTTGTCTTATTCCAGAAATACTGTTTATAAAATTACAGTGACCCAAAATAGTTTTTAGTAGTCAAGCTTGAAACTTTAAAAGGTGAATTCCAAGGTACCAGAAATAAGAAACTCAAAGCTAACATGGTGAACAGATACTCACAAAAAAATTAAAAGGCCTTATGGGAATCGAGGCCAGATACATGCCTACAGGCTTGCCTGTCCTGAGATAGCATCTGAGGTTCCCGAAATAAGCCTAGTCCTCCTGTCCAGTGACTTTGGGCCCTGTGGGAAAATCCCTAACCACTTAAAAGTAAAACCCTATATGTATACCATGCAAAAACAAACAAAAAGCTGGTCCAGAGTCAGTTGTCTGAAGCCAATGAAACTGTTAAGGTCGCAGGCAGAAGCAATTGGAAAACTGCTTTATAGAGATGTTTCTGCAACCCAGCGTACTTAGGATTCCATGGAAAACAATCTTGCTGAGGATAAACTTACAATTAAAAGTAAAAAGCATGCAAAGAAACAAATAAGAGCCAGCAGACATTACAAGTGGAGAGTTCACACTCCAAGAACACAGATCACAGTGTAGTCTGAACAGGACTT
Source organism: Pongo abelii (assembly GCF_028885655.2). Taxonomy (NCBI): domain Eukaryota; kingdom Metazoa; phylum Chordata; class Mammalia; order Primates; family Hominidae; genus Pongo; species Pongo abelii. The sequence goes on from NC_071990.2 coordinate 12,066,269, forward strand.
TAAATTAAGTATGTATAAAATGTCCCAAGAAATAAATGAGGACTAGAGAATAGAAAACATAAGGTAAAGGACATGTTATCAAAGTAGAGGAGGCAGATTTTAAAAAGAAAATATAAACTGATAAATAACAAGGTATTACAACATATGGATACCAAATTTTCTTTTGTTCACATTTTAATCATTGGAATTGTACGACCACAATCTGTACTTTTGCTTGAATAGGAATGAAATTTGCCAGTGTTTACAAATGCGATAGCAAAATCATACTACTTAAGCTTAGTAAACATTCTTTTGCCTTAAGGAAATCTGACAAAACACATGAAGTCCAAGGCACATAGCAAGAAATGTGTGGATTTAGGCGTCTCAGTAGGTTTAATAGATGAACAGGATACAGAAGAATCAGGTAAGGCTTTATATCATATTTTTCATAAATGCTATTTATAATGTACAATTTTTTTTGCTTCCATACCCTTTCCATTCCCACTGATACTGCCTAATTCTGTTTTCATTACCTCTTATTTATATGCAGTAGACTCCTAATTAGTTTTTCCATGTCTAGATTGTTGTCCTTCCTCCTTCCTATTCATCTATCCCCCACGATGTTCATCTTTCTGAAGCATGTGTCTGATCATACCTCTCGTCTGCTCAGAGGTTCTCATCGGTTCCCATCGGTTCCCATCTGTCTAGAAAATAAAATGTGAACACTTGACCTTGATCAAAATCCTTTGTAATCTGCTGCTTACCTACTTCTCTACCCTTCTCATTTTTCTCTTTTACCTACCCTCGTGCTTGAATTTCCTGCCTACTTGACATTGATCGCTCTTCTCCTTTACACCCCTCACTTAAAACCCCAGCCCTCACTCCCCACACAAACGTGGCTCCCAGTGCCCTGGTCAAAATCTCACTTTCCTTCAAGATCCAGCCAAGTCCACTGCTGTCATGAAGCCTTCTCTGATTTTCCTTTTCCACACCTCTTGCAGGAAACAATTCTTCCCTTCTCTGGACTCCTCTAGTATTTTACAATTTCCTCCCTGAAAGCATTTAATCCCCCTCTACCTTGTCCTGAGATTATTCACGCGCTCACCTGAGCTCCCACCACAGTGATTCAGCATGTCATGAGCAGAGCCAGTGAGTGCGTAACGTGCTCACCAAAAGCACTTAGCGCAGTGCCTTGCGCTGCTCAGCAGCTCCATATTTGTGGAATAAAGCGTTTGTTTACTTCTCCAAAGTGTTTATTGTTCCGAAAAGGTTAAATGGCTGTTTTTTTTTTTAAACGGTGTTAACAAATTTAAGTATCTATCTCTGACCAATTTTGAGGAAGAATAAATCTGTTCATCTGTTCTAACTCATCAGAGAATAGAAATATCTTTTTGTGAAACTTGTTTTTAACCCAAGGATTTATCGACAAAAGAAAAAAAAATTTGAAAAAGTATTCAGCTTTTTAAAATGCCCTGAATTGAACATTTACCTGCTTGCTATATTTTTCTTAACATGTATTAGTTTGGTCTAGAGAAAATTTCCAAAGAGAAAGTGATGAGGACATCATTGAATATATAGGTAAAAATTCAAAGGTATTTAATCCCTGTAACACACGAAATGAATCAGCCTGAATTTACTTCTAAATATACAAGAGAAATGACTCAAATCTTCAGTGATACAGAGCAGTTCAGTTGTAAAAAGCTAGGAAAAATGTGTAAGAGTTTCAGCAAGTATGTTTATTACCCACTGACTAGAAAAGGGACAAGGTTAAAGGTATTATTATAGTATATACTCATGTATATCTTCTTCAAGAAGATGCATCTTATAAAAATTAATGTGTCTGTAGAATTCTCTAAACTGTTAAGGGAAGGTAGTACTTATATCTTAAATTTGCATAGGAGAATTATAGTTTCTATTCATTATCATGGATTGTTTACATTTGCTGACTGATTGATTGACCTACCTATGTATTTATTCATTGTTGTATTTTCATCTAATTCCAAAAGCATTTGAACCTGGTCTTAGATTATTACTCAAAGTTGATATCCTAATTCCGTATTTAGATTAGAACGTCTGATAAACAATGTAGTTTTACCTTTTTCCTTTCAGTTTACTTTTTTAAAAAACTACTGTATTTGTGGGTAGTGTGCTCAAAGTTTTTTTTTTTTTTTTACAGTTTTTGTCAAATAATAGTGAAGTAGAACATAGAGGTGGAGTTTTGCCAAGTGCTGTGTCATGCTGTGCTAGAGACCTAACATTCTGTGTTGCTACACCAGCAGAATTTATTCCTCTCCTTTTGCTTTATTATAGGCTTGCAGTGTAGGTTTAAATATAGTAAACAGTTGTTGTTTTAAACAAATAATCTTGTTTTATTGTGCTTTTCTTTGATTTTAAAACATTTGGAAATTTTTTACATATAAAAAAAGTACAAAGTATTTTATTGTGTGTACTCATGTATTAACAGCAGAGTTGATTATAAATATTTTCTCATATTTGCTTCACGTTCTTTTCACAAATTCAATATATTTTTTAAAAACCAGCTCAGCGAGGTTATTGCTGCTGAGGGGCAGCTTCCCTTACTCCCCACTCCTTGCCACTCGCCTGTCCCTCTCAGAGGAGCTCTCACTGCATTGGGGGTTTTCCTTTCAGTTCATTCAACATACATGTATATATCTATGAACAGTATGTGATTTTATGTTTGTATTTTAAATTTGCATAAACAGTACCACTTTGTATGTAGATACCTAGATATTGTGCTTTATAATTTTACATTGTTCTCCAGAAGAGACTTTCCATTTCCTCACCTCTTTAATTATACCTAATATTGTTAGAATTTAAATTTTTGGCCAATTTGATGGATTTGTTTGTTGTCTTTCTGGTTTATTGATTACTAAGATTGGGTCTCATTATTCTTTAAAACAAACTTTTACTCCATTAAACCGATGATAGCTGGAGATGGGATTTTGCTTAGCAATTCTGCACATGTCCCTGTTTGAGGGGGCAAGCCAGAAGCCTGCAGCATGGTGCTGTGTCTGGAGGGTGCACTGTTTCTAGCCTTCCCCTAGCCCAGAGTGGTACCAGCTGTTCCTTTTCAGACTTCTGTGCTGGCTCCTCCTCACCTCCCCAGCCTCTCACATAGGCCCCAGGGCTGTGGCCTTTGATCTCTTCTCTTCCTGTCTGTGCTCACTTTGTAGGTAGTCTCATCCAGTCTCCTGAGTTCAGACACCATCTCTGTGCTGATGATGCCCCAGTTCATTCCACATGTGGGTATCATTCTGACTTACCCCACCAGTCTCTGCTGGGGTGTCTAATTAGTATCTCAGGTCTGATGTGTCCCAGATCCCTGGTTCACCCCTTACCTCTAAGCACACTTCCCCTGTAGTCTTCCGCCATCCTTCCAGCTGCTTGGCCAAAAATCTTGAAGTCATCCTTGAGGCGCATCTTTCTCACGTGTTGCCTCTAATCTACCAGTAAAACTTTTTGGCTCTTCACTTCAAAATATCTTCAGAATCCATCCACTTTTAATCACCTCTAACACCCCACCGCAGCCACATCCTCTCTACTAAATTGCTTCTGGAATAGCTCCTGATTGGTCTCTGTGGTTCTACCCTGCTCCTTTACAGACTATCTTCCACATAGCAGCCAAAGTGGCCTTGTAACAATTGTGTCATTCCTTTGCTTAAAAGCCCCAGGGGTTTCCTGACTCATTTGGAGCACTGGTCAGGCACCCACCAGGAGCTCCTTCTTCCTCCTTACCATCTCTCTGAGGCTCAGCTCCCCATCCTTCCTCCCTCGCATGCTCAGCTGCAGCCACATGGGTCTCCTGCCTCTTTCTTGAACACCCCCAGCAGGCCCCTGTCTCAGGGACTTTGCACTCCTTTCCTCTGTTAAGAATGCCCTCTAGGAGGATTCCGTTCCAAGATGGCCGAATAGGAACAGCTCCAGTCTGCAGCTCCCCACGTGATTGACACAGAAGACGGATGATTTCTGCATTTCCAACTGAGGTACCTGGTTCATCTCATTGGGACTGGTTGGACAGTGGTTGCAGCCCACGGAGGGCAAGCCAAAGCAGGGCAGGGCATCGCCCCAAAGCAGGGCAGGGCATTGCCTCACCCAGGAAGCACAAGGGGTCAAGGGATTTCCCTTTCCTAGCCAAGGGACACTGTGACAGACAGTACCTGGAAAAACGGGACACTCCCGCCCAAATACTGCACTTTTCCAACAGTCTTAGCAAATGGCACACCAGAAGATTATATCCTGCATCTGGCTCGGCGGATCCCATGCCCATGGAGCCTTGCTCACTGCTAGCACAGCAGTCTGAGATCTACCTGTGAGGCAGCAGCCTGGCAAGGGGAGTGGCATCCGCCATTGCTGAGGCTTGAGTAGGTAAACAAAGAGGCCGGGGAAGCTCAAACTGGGCAGAGCCCACCGCAGCTCAGCAAGACAGGCTGCCTCTGTAGTCTCCACCTCTGGGGGCAGGGCATAGCTGAGCAAAAGACAGCAGAAACTTCTGCAGACTTAAACATTCCTGTCTGACAGCTCTGAAGAGAGCAGTGGTTCTCCCAGCATGGTGTTTGAGCTCAGAGAAAGAACAGACTGCCTCCTCAAGTGGGTCCCTGACCGCCGTGTAGCCTAACTGGGAGACACCTCCCAGTAGGGGCTGACTAACACCTCATACAGGCGGGTACCCCTCTGGGGTGAAGCTTCCAGAGGAAGGATCAGGCACCAGTATTTTCCGTTCTGCAATATTTGCTGTTCTTCAGCCTCTGCTGGTGATACCCAGGCATACAGGGCCTGGGATGAACCTCCAGCAAACTCCAACAGATGTGCAGCTGAGGGTCCTGACTGTTAGGAGGAAAACTAGCAAATGAAAGGATTAGCATCAACATCAACAGAAAGGACATCCACACCAAAACCCCATCTGTGGGTCACCAACATCAAAGACCAAAGGTAGATAAAATCACAAAGATGGGGACAAACCAGACCAGAAAATCTGAAAATTCTAAAAACCAGAGAGCCTCTTCTCTTCCAAAGGATTGCAGCTCCTCGCCGACAATGGAACAAAGCTGGATGGAGAATGACTTTGATGAGCTGACAGAAGTAGGCTTCAGAAGGTCAGTAATAACAAACTTTTCCAAGCTAAAGGAGGATGTTTGAACCCATTGCAAGGAAGCTAAAAACCTTGAAAAAAGATTAGACAAATGGCTAACTAAAATAAACAGTGTAGAGAAGATCTTAAATGACCTGATGGAGCTGAAAATCGTGGCACGAGAATTACGTGATGCATGCACAAGCTTCAATAGCCGATTCAATCAAGTGGAAGAAAGGGTATCAGTGATTGAAGATCAAATTAATGAAATAAAGCGAGAAAAGAAGGTTAGAGAAAAAAGAGTAAAAAGAAACGAACAAAGCCTCCAAGAAATATGGGACTATGTGAAAAAACCAAATCTACGTTTGATTGGTGTACCTGAAAGTGACGGGGAGAATGGAACCAAGTTGGAAAACACTCTTCAGGATATTATCCAGGAGAACTTCCCCAACCTAGCAAGGCAGGCCAATATTCAAATTCAGGAAATAAAGAGAACACCACAAAGATACTTCTCGAGAAGAGCAACTGCAAGACACATAATTGTCAGATTCACCAAGGTTGAAATGAAGGGAAAAATGTTAAGGGCAGCCAGACAGAAAGGTTGGGTCACCCACAAAGGGAAGCCCATCAGACAAACAGCAGATCTCTCAGCAGAAACTCTACAAGCCAGAAGAGAGTGGGGGCCAGTACTCAGCATTCTTAAAGAAAAGAATTTTCAACCCAGAATTTCATATCCAGCCAAACTAAGCCTCGTAAGTGAAGGAGAAAAAAAATCCTTTATAGACAAAGCAAATGCTGAGAGATTTTGTCACCACCAGACCTGCCTTACAAGAGTTCCTGAAGGAAGCACTAAACATGGAAAGGAATAACCAGTACCAGCTACTGCAAAAACATGCCAAATTGTAAAGACCATCAATACTAGGAAGAAACTGCATCAACTAAAGGGCAAAATAACCAGCTAACATAATGACAGGATCAAATTCACACATAACAATATTAACCTTTAATGTAAATGGGCTAAATGCCTCAATTAAAAGACACAGGCAAATTGGATAAAGAGTCAAGACCCATCAGTGTGCTGTATTCAGGAGACCCATCTCACATGCAGTGACACACATAGACTCAAAATAAAGGGATGGAGGAAGATCTACCAAGCAAATGGAAAGCAAAAAAAAAAAAAAAAAAAGCAGGGGTTGCAATCCTAGTCTCTGATAAAACAGACTTTAAACCAGCAAAGATTAAGAAGAGACAAAGAAGGCCATTACATAATGGTAAAGGGATCAATTCAACAAGAAGAGCTAACTATCCTAAATATATATTCACCCAATACAGGAGCACCCAGATTCATAAAGCAAGTCCTTAGAGACCTACAAAGAGACTTAGACTCCCACACAATAATAATGGGAGACTTTAACACCCCACTGTCAGTATTAGACAGATCAACGAGACAGAAGGTTAACAAGGATATCCAGGACTTGAACTCAGCTCTGCACCAAGCAGACCTAATAGACATCTACAGAACTCTTCACCCAAAATCAACAGAATATACATTCTTCTCAGCACCACATCACCCTTATTCTAAAATTGACCACATAGTTGGAAGTAAAGCACTCCTCAGCAAACGTAAAAGAACAGAAATCACAACAAACTGTCTCTCAGACCACAGTGAAATCAAATTAGAACTCAGGATTAAGAAACTCACTCAAAACCGCACAACTACATGGAAACTGAACAACATGCTCCTGAATGACTGCTGGGTAAATAATGAAATGAAGGCAGAAATAAAGATGTTCTTTGAAACCAGTGAGGACCAAGACACAATGTATCAGAATCTCTGGGACACATTTAAAGCAGTGTGTAGAGGGACATTTATAGCACTAAATGCCCACAAGAGAAAGCAGGAAAGATCTAAAATTGACACCCTAACATCAAAATTAAAGGAACTAGAGAAGTAAGAGCAAACAAATTCAAAAGCTAGCAGAAGGCAAGAAATAACTAAGATCAGAGCAGAACTGAAGGAGATAGAGACACAAAAAACCCTTGAAAAAATCAATGAATCTAGGAGCTGGTTTTTTGAAAAGATCAACAAAATTGATAGACTGCTAGCAAGACTAATAAAGAAGAAAAGAGAGAAGAATCAAATAGACACAATAAAAAATGATAAAGGGGATATCACCACCGATCCCACAGAACACAAACTATCATCAGAGAATACTATAAACACTTCTATGCAAATAAACTAGAAAATCTAGAAGAAATGGATAAATTCCTGGACACATACACCCGCCCAAGACTAAACCAGGAAGAAGTTCAGTCTCTGAATAGACTAATAACAGGCTCTGAAATTGAGGCAATAATTAATAGGCTACCAACCAAAAAAAGTCCAGGACCAGATGGATTTACAGCTGAATTCTACCAGAGGTACAAAGAGGAGCTGGTACCATTCCTTCTGAAACTATTCCAATGAATAGAAAAAGAGGGAATCTTCCCTAACTCATTTTATGAGGCCAGTATCATCCTGATACCAAAGCCTGGCAGAGACATAACAAAAAAATGAGAATTTTAGACCAATATCCCTGATGAACATTGATGCAAAAATCCTCAATAAAATACTGGCAAACCGAATCCAGCAACACATCTAAAAGCTTATCCACCACAATCAAGTCGGCTTCATCCCTGGGATGCAAGGCTGGTTCAACATATGCAAATCAATAAACATAATCCATCACATAAACAGAACCAATGACAAAAACCACATGATTATCTCAATAGATGCCAAAAAGTCTTTCAACAAAATTCAATAGCCCTTCATGCTAAAAAATCTCAATAAACTAGGTATTGATGGAATGTATCTCAAAATAATAAGAGCTATTTATGACAAACCCACAGCCAATATCACTGAATGGGCAAAAGCTGGAAGCAGTCCCTTTGAAAAATGGCACAAGACAAGGATGCCCTCTCTCACCACTCCTATTCAACATAGTGTTGGAAGTTCTGGCCAAGGCAATCAGGCAAGAGAAAGAAATAAAGGGTGTTCAATTAGGAAAAGAAGAAGTCAAATTGTCCCTGTTTGCAGATGACATGATTGTATATTTAGAAAACCCCATCGTCTCAGCCCAAAATCTCCTTAAGCTGATAAGCAACTTCAGCAAAGTCTCAGGATACAAAATCAATGTGCAAACATCACAAGCATTCCTATACACCAATAACAGACAAACAGAGAGCCAAATCATGAGTGAACTCCCATTCCCAATTGCTAAAAAGAGAATAAAATACCTAAGAATCCAACTTACAAAGGGATGTGAAGGACCTCTTCAAGGAGAACTACAAACCACTGCTCAACAAAATAAAAGAGGACACAAACAAATGCAAGAACTTTCCACACTCATGGATAGGAAGAATCAATATCATGAAAATGGCCATACTGCCCAAGGTAATTTATAGATTCAGTGCCATCTCCATCAAGCCACCAATGACTTTCTTCACACAATTGGAAAAAACTACTTTAAAGTTCATATGGAACCAAAAAACAGCCCACATTGCCAAGACAATCCTAAGCAAAAAGAACAAAGCTGGAGGCATCATGCTACCTGACTTCAAACTATACGACAAGGCTACAGTAACCAAACAGCATGGTACTGGTACCAAAACAGATATATAGACCAATGAAACAGAACAGTGGCCTCAGAAATAACACCACACATCTACAACCATCTGATCTTTGACAAATCTAACAAAAACAAGAAAAGGGGAAAGGATTCCCTATTTAATAAACAGTGCTGGAAAAACTGGCTAGCCATATGTAGAAAGCTGAAACTGGATCCCTTCCTTACACCTTATACAAAAATCAATTCAAGATGGATTAAAGACTTAAATGTTAGACCTAAAACCATAAAAACCCTAGAAGAAAACCTAGGCAATACCATTTAGGACATAGGCATGGGCAAGAACTTCATGTCTAAAACACCAAAAGCAATGGCAACAAAAGCCAAAATAGACAAATGGGATCTAATTAAACTAAAGAGCTTCTGCACAATAAAAGAAGCTACCATCAGAGTGAACAGGCAACCTACAGAATGGGAGAAAATTTTTGCAATCCACTCATCTGACAAAGGGCTAATATCCAGAATCTACAAAGAACTCAAACAAATTTACAAGAAAAAAACAACCCCATCCAAAAGTGGGCAAAGGATATGAACAGACACTTCTCAAAAGAAGACATTTATGCAGCCAACAGACACATGAAAAAATGCTCATCATCACTGGTCATCAGAGAAATGCAAATCAAAACCATAGTGAGATACCATCTCACACCAGTTAGAATGGCGATCATTAAAAAGTTGGAAGCAACAGATGATGGAGAGGATGTGGGGAAATAGGATGGCTTTTACACTGTTGGTGGGAGTGTAAACTAGTTCAACCATTGTGGAAGACAATGTGGTGATTCCTCAGGGATCTAGAACTAGAAATACCATTTGACCCAGCCATCCCATTACTGGGTACATACCCAAAGGATTATAAATCATGCTACTATAAAGACACATGCACACACGTTTATTGCGGCACTATTCACAATAGCAAAGACTTGGAACCAACCCAAATGTCCATCAATGATAGACTGGATTAAGAAAATGTGGCACATATATACCATGGAATACTATGCAGCCATAAAAAAGGATGAGTTCATGTCCTTTGCAGGGACTTGGATGCAGCTGGAAATCATCATTCTGAGTAAACTATCATGAGGACAGAAAACCACACACCGCATGTTCTCACTCATAGGTGGGAATTGAACAATGAGAACACTTGGACAGAGGGAGGGGAACATCACACCCTGGGGCCTGTCGTGGGGTGGGGGCCTGGGGGAGGGATAGCATTAGGAGAAATACCTAATGTAAGTGACGAGTTTATGGGTGCAGCAAACCAACGTGGCACATGTATACCCTATGTAACAAACCTGCACGTTGTGTACATGTACCCTAGAACTTAAAGTATAAGTAAAAAAAAAAAATAGAAGAATGCCGTCTACCAGATACTGTGAGACTTACGCCACCCTGCCTTCAGCTGTCTAGCAGATGTCCCTTGATCAGTGGGGCCTTCCTGAATATAAATATATGTAAATGTAAATATATATAAAAACAAAAGGCACCTCACCCTCTTAACTGCTAGCATCACTTACGCCCTTTATTCTGTTTTCTTTTTCCTCGTAGCACTTAACCACCACCAGACACATGTGTGTGTGTTTATTATCTGTCTTCCAACTAGAAAATAAATTATATAAGGGCAAAGATGATGTTTTGCTTGCTGCTGTATCTTCAGCTCCTTAGGATTGTGTCTGGCAAATAGTAGGTAATAAACAGTTGTTTATTGAATTACTAGAAAAAAATCTCTAAAATCTGTAGTCCTGCAGCATGTGAAGAAGGAATATTAGATTCTGCCTGCTTTTCTGAAAGTGACATATACTTAAGTGATGCTAATAGGATATGTAAGAACATGCTTCATATGTTTGAGCCTTGATGATCTCTGACATGAGAAATGGGGTAAACCTTTTTTTTGAAAAGGACAGTATAATCTGTTCTTGGCAGCGGCTTTCTATAATCTAGGAAATAATTCAATATTATTAATTTTAGAATTAGATATAGTCGACCGGGTGCAATGGCTCACACCTGTAATCCCAGCACTTTGGGAGGCCAAGGCAGGTGGATCATCTGAGGTCGGGAGTGCAAGACCAGCCTGACTAACATGGAGAAATCCTGTCTCAACTAAAAGTATAAAAATTAACCAGGCATGATGGTGCATGCCTGTAATCCCAGCTGTTCGGGAGGCTGAGGCAAGAGAATTGCTTGAACCCAGGAGGCGGAGATTGCAGTGAGCCGAGATCGTGCCATCGCACTCCAGCCCGGGCAACAAGAGCTAAACTCCATCTCAAAAAAATAATAATAATAGTAATTAGGTATAATCGTTTTTCATTAAATTCCTTCACTAAAATCAAATGGTAACTGTGCTACTTGATACCTTTACTTATAAATAGTGTTTATGTTATATGGCCAAGGTCAGTATAGGTATTGTTAACGTGATAATGGCATTTGTTTGTTAATTTGTTATTTATTGGTTATTGGATCAGATGACTAGAAGGTAATTCAAGTTTTTTGACTATTCTGTGTTCTCATCCTCAGTAATGATCATTCCAGGTTGATAAAGATCTGTTCTGTTTTTTAATAGCTCCAGAGGAGAAAAGTTTATTCTCTTTTTGAATGATTTTTTTTTTTTAATGTATCACTTTGGCACCTATTCAATGTGTGCACAATTACTATCGCCCAGGAGCTCCTGGCTGATGGCTATGATGTGGCATGAGCCCAAATTTGGCAAGGTTCACTTCCCAAGGCTGGAATCAGGGAAAGACCAGTGATGGCCAAAGTGGTCCCAGAAGGAAGGGAAGGAATTTATTTATCCCTACACTGCTGCATTTGGAAGGCTGTTGGTGAGGAGAGAAAGGAAGGGCAAACATTCTAGACCAAGGAGTTGCTTGACCGAAGACACACAGGTTGGGGAAGAGGAATAGGGTATAAGAGTGTGAATGGGACAGAAAAACAAGAGAGTTCCACGGGGCCCAAGGCTGGGAAGCAGGCTGGGGGACAGGTAATAGATGCTGTGCAGGGGAGTTTCAGCATGAGAACTGCCATTTCAGGTTTAAACTCTATTCACTGGGCCTGGATACAATGAACACCCCTGTCATGTCAGTTTATACCCATTTCTTCATGTTCCGACACTTGAAAACTATTATTTTTTAGATAGGATTCTTGAGTATTTTAATTTTTCTAAATAGTGACACATACAGTGTTTCTTTGATTACAAAAGTCTGAACTGAAGTTGTTTAAAGCCATTGCCCCTTTAGGACCACATATATCTGACTTTTATCCTGGGTTATGTTCTCAAATGTTCTGGAGACAAGATAAAGGATTATAGGGCTTTTAATCTGTGACCCTTGAATTTTCATTGTTGAGGTTTGTTGTTTGTTTGTTTTTTGCTGTTGCTGCTGTTTTATTTTGTAGTGGGAATTTAGACAGTAATGACAGAAAGAAGCATGTTTCATTAAGTGGATGATCCCATTCAGCAACAATAATACTAACACTCCCACAGAGCCAAAGCCTTTCTTCTGGGTGGATAAGTGTTTTATAAAAGAAGTACCCCAGGACTTCAGCCTCTCTCATCCTCCACCAGATGGAGTTTAACAGTTTGGATGGAAAGTCTGACATGATTTTCCCTTGTGATATCCCGTTTTTTATGTCTATGTATAAATGTATAATGACTAATTTGGAAATATCGCTATCAATTTTTTAAACTAGCAAGCATTATTTCCCCTGGAATTAGTTTCTGCTCTGGCCCGGGATCACTGTGGTGTAGAACTTTCACCACAGAGTAGCCTGGTAAAAGATAAGGCCTCTACTTGTCCTACTTTAATGCTTCTGTATATGTTTTAAAACCTTGCCCCAGTCAACTCTATAAGGATGTTATAAAGAGAGCAATGTGTTATAAAGTGTTTCGTTTTACTAACAATTTTATTTTCCAAGGAAAAATGCAAATGATTACTATATTAGACATACAGCAGGAGTAGAAGAAGTGGCTGACTTAAAACATGATGAAGGAGAATAAAATGTTTCTGGTACTACAGTTTCAAGTTTTGAAGTGGACAACCCAGCAGAACAAAGCTAGGGAGGCCTGGGGGCTGGTCACTGTCAAGTGAGCTCGTGTGCCTGGTTCTCCCCCACATACTCTTCACACCCCGATGCATCTGCACCTCTCTCATCATAGGGGGCACCTGCCCCTCTTGGGGAGCAGGCTCTTGGCAGCAGCTCCTTTTGAGAAGTGAGCCACTATGTAGAGCCTCTGCCATTCGTCAGAGTCCTGCCTGACAGTGTATTCTCCATTTTCTTAGCCCAGTCAGTGAGGATAAGTGAAAACATTGTATTGTGTAAAGTGGGATCTTTTAACACACAAACTTGCTGTCTTTTCCTTTTAATGGTGAACAACATTTTGTGGTATCATGGGGTCTTGAAATCATCTCTCATCTTCTTAATCTAACATAATTCGAATATTAGTCATGTTACACAAATAGACTGCTAGAAACCACACCGGGATTTCATTTGCTGTGTGTCAACAGTAGAAATTCAGGACAATCCTCTGGTTTTGCCAGCAGTAAGGTTCCACAGCAGTTATCAAAGTCAGCCTCTTAACTTTTATTCCAAACAGTGATTTTGGTGGCTTTTCAGACACCTTTCATTATGTCTTCACACCTGCAGTTTTCAAGGGATGTCTGGTCTAGCTATATGAAAACTGAAAATCCAAAATAACCCAGGAAACTCTTTTATTCCCTGGGTTCTCCCAAACACAGTCAAAGTATGTCATTTCATCATGCTAACAGATTATAGGTGACTATTAGATAATACAGTGCTGAAAGAAAAATGGCCCACGTCAGGAGCCACGTGTCTTTTCAGGAACCAGTACTATGAAACATCAAGTCTTGATCAATATGAAAATTGTCTTCTCTGTTTTGGTAGGCACACTTCCTGTTTCCTAACAACAGGGTGGTAGCAACATCAGTAGTGAGGTCCTGCAGCATGTGAAGAGGGAACATTAGACTCGGCATGCTTTTCTGAAAGTGATGTATATTTGATACCAATAGGATATGTAAGAACATGCCTTATATGTTGGAGTCTTGATGATCTCTGACATGGGAAATGGGGTAAACCTTTTTTTAAAAAGGAAAAAATTTGGGAGACCTGATTGTAAATCTAAAAAGTCACAACCCCTGCCAGAGTTTGCAGAATGGCACCCAGAAACCTAAGGATTGTGTTTTTAGGTTTATAGGACACATTTGGGGGCTCAGTCATTTAACTGATCTTTTCTGTAGCATAAACATAATCATCACCAGGAAACGTCTCTGAGCTTTCATTCATTAAACAAAATGTGCTAAACACTTAGAGGCAGTCAGACAGTGTTACTACAAAGCACCCCGGTATAGTATTTATTTTTTAAACATCATTACCACTTGGTAGTATCTCGGTCAGCTCATAGCGTTCTGGAGAAAGCCCAGGTCTTACGTTGTGTTTGTGCTGAGTTACTCCCTTACATGTGCATTGTTTTGTTTTTCACTAAAGGTTTTCTGCATATTTCTTTCTAATTAATGTCAGTGTTTTCCAAGCATTATCTTCAGTCTTTTCCTTTTAAGGATCCTAGACCTGTTCTCTACTCTGCCAACCACACCATACCCAGGTTATCATTCACCATCATTTGTGCCTGGTCCCTGGTTGATAGTGTTCATTAAAGGGTGATGTGAAAATGATGTGATGAAAGGCCGGAGACCCCTTCTGAATTCTTTACCACCCTTAGCAACAGCAGGCTGTGCGGCTACCTGTCTTATCTTTTAGCAGATGGAATTCATGTTCTAATTCTCAATGGAGTAAATTAGGGGATGTTGGGAAACGTTTGCTTTTAATGAAGCAGGAGGAATTATACATTTTTATAAGCCAGCCATTAAAATGTGGACATTTGGCATTTAAAAGAAGTTTCTATTTAGTTTAAAACTAGCAACTTGAGCTGCAGTGATAAGAAATGCTCATGGGAAGCCTAATCCCTCAGCTCCACTGCACATTCCCTTATTTTCTTGCCATAAAACATGATATAGCCTCAGGAATGTTGTTCTCCTGTTCTTGGGGTATTAGTGACTACATTTTAGTTTTCACCTTTTGTGTCAAATATCATGCCACCAGCAATTTGCTTTTCATCTTTTGATCCGAAGAATGTTTTCGTCAACAAATGCTGGACTTCAATGCAAGGAATGTTAATGTGTACCCTCAGCTGCCAGCTAGGAGAACCGTTTAATATGACGAAGTGTGGTGAGAAACATTATTCTTGTTGGAGTTTAAGTACTTACAGTAAAGATGATGTTTGATCACAAGTTTTAAAACCTATATCACATTTCCTCTTAAAAATAATTTAGGTGAATTTTTAAAAATTACTGGCAAAGCTTTTTTTCCAAATGAAACCTGTAGAATATATTATCATCGGGATTTTTATAGAACACATTATTACTCTTTTTAAGAAACACTTCCATGTGTAGAATATGAAACCATAATAGGCTTTAGGATTTATACTTAAAATAAAGCAGTACTAATATTATTTTGAATGACACGCACGACACAGTCTTTTGGTTTACTTCCTAAAGTTAACAAACATTAAACTCTGCCCCATTATGTTTTTAATGATTTTATCTTTAAAATATATATATAATTGTATTCACGTTCTTTAAAAATTTTTTTCCCTAGGTTGCCATTGTTTATCTGGCTTTCAGAGTAATATTTCTAAACATGTGAAAAACAAAAACAGGCAAACTTCAACAACAGAAGAAGGTTGCTACTGAGTGTAGGTGGGCCTGGTTGCTACCCTCGGGAGCCCCTTCGCTCAGGGAGCCCCTCCTCTCAGGGAGCCCCTCCTCTCAGGGAGCCCCTCCTGCTGCTTTTGCGACTCTGACTCTTCCAGCAGGTGTCACTGTCTGGCAGCAGTGGGCGGGCAGGTTGCAGTTCACCTGACTCATCTTCAAATGATCACTTTTAAAATGTATCTTTAGGGAAGTTGTTTGACGTAAATTTATCAAAACCTTTACTTTTGACAAAAATGTTGCTACATCATATGCCTGCTTTCTCCCTCATGAATTGAAATTCACAGAAAGTAAAGGAATTAATCTTGTGCTGATATCTAATTTTACTGAGTATTAGAAACATTTGTTTATAACTAGAGGGGAATGTGTCTGGGAGGACATAAGTAAATGGAACTTTTAGGACCATTTATTTATGAATTTGCTAAGCAAATATAGATTCCTTAGGTCTGTTCTAGAGTCTCTGATGGCTGCAAAGGGGTAAGCCACAGTGCTTACCCTCCTGAAGTATTAGTCTGTATTATACACACCAAGAAAGGAACAATTGTAATAGAAAGGGAGAAAGTTAGTGTATCTTATTGGCATAATGACAGGGCTCCTAAGTTCATAGAAACCTGTTTTTGAATCCTGGCTTTGATGCATTCTAGTCATATACAGTACAAGCGTCTTAACTTCCTTGTGGACGATGGGTGTGGTATCAACTCTGTCATGGGGTGGTAATTAGGTTTAAACATGGAGGGTGATGTGGCATAGATGTTGGCAAGCTTTTTATGTCAAGGGCTGGATAGTAAATATTTTAGGCTTTGCAAGCCATGTATTCTCTGTCATGAATACTAAACTGTGATTGTAGCACAAAAGCAGCCATAGACAGTATGTAAACAAATGAGCCTGGCTGTGTTCCAATAAAACTTTATTCACGAGAACCGGTGGAGAGCCACATGCAGCTGGTGACCATAGTTTACCAATCCCTGATATAACAGTTACTCACCTGTAATCCTAGCACTTTGGGAGGCCGAGGCGGGTGGATCACCTGAGGTTAGGAGTTCGAGACCAGCCTGGACAACATGGTGAAACCCCATCTCTACTAAAAATACAAAAATTAGCCGGGCGTGGTGGCGGCACCTGTAATCCCAGCTACTCAGGAGGCTGAGGCAGGATAATCTCTTGAACCTGGGAGGCAGAGGTTGCAGTGAGCCGAGATTATGCCACTGCACTCCAGCCTGGGTGACAGAGCAAGACTCTGAGACTCTATCTCAAAAAAACAAAAAACAAAAAGACAACAACAAAAAAACCAGTTACTCAACATAATTTCATAGTTGTTACATTAAGTAACATGCAGTAGCAAAGTGAGCAGTATCACAGAGTCATATATGACAAGTGTTTTGAGTCCATAACAAGGCCTTGTTCTTGTCCTCACAGACTTGTTGATCCCAGGCAAGGCACTTTTCCTTTCTGGGTCTTCTATCAGCACGACTTTTGATTGAGCAGCAGTAGTCTTGTTTAGGGGGCAGGGGCAGAGGTTAAGGGGGACAGGGAAGTATATAAAGGACTTTTATTCGTATGAATCCAAACAGAGGGCAGAGTTGTCTGTGCTTTGTTTTGGTGCCATGGATATTTAAAAGGATACCATTGTCTTCTGTTCATTTAAGCTACCCATTTTATCTTTTCTCTGTTACCCAGAATATTAGTCCTGTTTAACAAATATGCAATGATTCAAAATTCATTTGCAGGTTTTTAAACTTTGACAATGGTCTCCTCTAGCAGAGATTTCAGATACTATGTATTCAGAGACAGAAACATCATTCTGTGCTTATCTCAGTGAAAGAAACCCAGGAAAGGAATCCCAGACCCTCCTACATCCTCTCCAAGTTATAGGCATGTGGCTCATCCAGGAGGGGAGAAGGGAGCAGAGAAGCCACCCTGTGTGTCTTCTCACCCATACTGCTAATCCTGACCTGACCTGAAATTTAATATAATCAAGGCAAAATCAGATTAAAATGGAGCCAAATAGTTTTACACTTCAAATAGTTTTTACATACATAAAAAATATATGGTGTTCATTTTAAATTATTCATATTATTTGCATATACTAAAAAAGAAATCAGCATGCTTCTTGAAACATGTATGTCTTAACAATTTAAAATATTTATAATATAACTGATTCTTAAACTTTTATATAATGCAGTATATTTGAAATTTTAAAAGTTAAATTATTTGCATTCTCCTTGGGGACTACATTTTATATGTTCTGTTACTTGTAGTCAAATAATTATATGACGCTCTTAATGTCTGTACCTACAAACATTGAATTCATGCATATTTATAAGGTAGCTTATTGACTATAATTCATTGTTGACCTTTCTGATGATTCTGTAGTTAGATTTTTAAAATATGATTGAATGTGGAATGTCTAGGCATAGACTAACATGGGTTTGAATCTCAGCTCTGACATTTATGAGCTGTGGGCTCAACACTTTAAAAGTAATTAACTGCATTTTTCATCTTTTAAATCATTCTCTGAGAAAAAGTCAACTCCTTAATTAGTCCTTGTTTGAATTATGATCAAACAGTATTGGTTTGTACAGAGTGGTGCTAACTTAGGATCCAGGCTATAGATGGCTGCAACCGGAATAGAGCCATTTACTCATCATATGTACAATCGAGTAAGAAATGCAAAAAAAAAATAGGTACAAGATAAGAGCACTTTTAGGTACTAAGAATTTAAAATGTGTCTCTAGGTTAGAGTGAATTGGGGTGAAATTTCCTGTGCTTCCAAGTTAACCAATAGAAGTGTTGAAATTGATTTCAAGAATTGATAGTGTCCTATTAAACAATAGGAAGACAGAAGGTGCTTGTGAGAAGTCTTGATTTGACTATGGGGCTAATAGGGAGGTGCTTGTTGTGCAAGCTTATCTGAGAGAATAGCGGTATCAGTAGAGTAAGAGACCCTAGAGTGGACTGGGCGCAGTGGCTCACGCCTATAATCCCAGCACTTTGGGAGGCCAAGGCAGGTAGATCACTTGAGGTCAGGTGTTCAAGACCCGCCTGACCAACATGGTGAAACCCCGTCTCTACTAAAAGTGCAAAAATTAGCCGGGCATGGTGGCGGGTGCCTGTGATCCCAGCTACTCGGGAGGCTGAGGCAAGAGGATCAGTTGAACCTGGGAGGCGGAGGTTGCAGTGTACGTGTGTATTCCATATATACAAGTGAAGATATGAATCCATGCTGATAACTTCCAGTCCAGCACCACTGAATTTATTCTGGTCTTCTCCATTTCCTTCTCTTCTTCACCCACAGTGAGAAACCTGGTTCGCACCTACAGTATGTTTACATATTTGCTCAGTTCTAGTATATAAATAAACTAGTTTCAGAAATCCTTACCTTTACTCCTGTACAAAACAGATTTAAAATTACAGTGCAGCGTGTGCCATTCTTGTCTCTAGCCTTCACAGTCTCCAGTCAAAACCCTCTTTGCCAAGGTTATCTAGAACAGGACCTTACTTTCCATGCCCTTAGCGTGGCTGTGCCATTCATGCAGCTGCAGTCAGAGCCGTCTGTCTCAGCTTGCATTCCTCTCAGGTTCACCCCACATCCTAGTTGATTCTGTTTTTATTTACTTACAATAAAATTTACTTTATGGTGTATAGTATGTGGTTTTTGACAAATGCATAGAATTGTATGTTCATCACATAGACACAGGGAGGGGAACATCACACACCAGGGTCTGTCGGGGGTGGGGGACAAGGGGAGGGAGAGCATTAGGACAAATACCTAATGCATGCGGGGCTTAAAACCTAGATGACGGGTTGATGGGTGCAGCAAACCACCATGGCACATGTATACCTATGTAACAAACCTGCACATTTGCCACATGTATCCCCAAACTTAAAAGTATAATAAATTTTTTTAAAATTGTATGTTTATCCCCCCTTTCTTTTCTAACATTGGTAATTTGTATCTTCTCTCTTTCTTTCTTGGCTAGTGTTACCAGAGAATTTTTCTAAGAACCCAGCTTTTGGTTTCATTGCCTTTCTCTATTTTTCTTTTTTCGGTGTCATCATTTCTGTTCTCATTTTTATTATTTTCTTCCCTCTCCTTGCTTCGAGTTTAGTTTGATCTTCTTTTTCTGATTTCTAAAACTGAAAATTTAGATTTGTCCGAGAGCCTTCTTCTTTTCTAATGAAAGTGTTGAATACGATAAATTTCCCACTGACCACTGCATTAGTTACATCCCACAAAGTTTGAATGTTGTATTTTAATTTTCATCCAGTTGAAAATATTTGACATTTTTTGAGACTTTCTCATTAACCCAATGAATATTTAGAGATGTGGTTTTTTTCTTCAACTTCTAAGTTCAGGGGTACATGTGCAGGATGTGCAGGTTTGTTACATAGGTAAATGTGTGCCATGGTGGTTTGCTGCACAAACCATCTCATCATCTAGGTATTAAGCCCAGTATTTCTTCCTGATGTTCTTCCCCCACACCCCCATCACCCCCCAACAGACAGGCCCCAGTGAGTATCGTTCCCCACAATGTGTCCTTGTGTTTTCATCGTTCAGCTCCCACTTATAAGTGAAAACATGCAGTATTTGGTTTTCTCTTCCTGCATTAGTTTGCTGAGGATTATGGCTTCCAAATCCATCCATGTCCCTGCAAAGGACATGATCTCATTCTTTTTCATGGCTGCAGAGTATTCCATGGCGTACATGCACCACATTTTCTTTATCCAGTCTATCACTGATGGGCGTTCAGGTTGATTCCATGTCTTTGCTATTATGAATGAACATATGCATGCATGTTATCTTTATAATAAAATGATTTCTGTTCCTTTGGGTATATACCCAGTAATGCGATTGCTGGGTCAGATGGTATTTCTGCAGAGTTCTAGGTCTTTGAGGAATCACCACACTGTCTTCCACAATGGTTGAGCTAATTTACACTCCCACCAACAGTGTCAAAGCATTCCTTTTTCTCTGCAACCTCTCCAGCATCTGTTATTTTTTGACTTTTTAATAATAGCCATTCTGACTGGCCTGAGATGGTATCTCATTGTGGTTTTGATTTGCATTTCTCTAATGATCAGTGATGTTGAGCTTTTCTTCATGTTTGTTGGCTGCATATATATGTTCTTTTGAGAAGTGTCTGTTCATGTCCTTTGCCCGCTTTTTAATCAGGTTACTTTTTTCTTATAAATTTGTTTAAGTTCCTTGTAGACTCTGGACATTAGACCTTTGTCAGATGGATAGATTGTGAAAATTTTCTCCCATTCTGTAGGTTGTGTGTTCACTCTGATGATAGTTCCTTTTGTTGTGCAGAAGCTCTGCAGTTTAATTAGACCCCATTTGTCAATTTTTGCTTTTGGTGTTTTCGTCATAAAATCTTTGCCCGTGCCTATATCCTGAATGATATTGCCTAGATTTTCTTTTAGGGTTTTCATAGTTTTGCATTTTACGTTTAGGTCTTTAATCCATCTTGAGTTAACTTATATATATATATATAGTAAAGAAGGGATCCAGTTTCAGTTTTCTGCATATGGCTAGCCAGTTTTCCCAGCATCATTTATTAAATAGGGACTCTTTTCCCCATCACTTCTTTTTGTTTGTTGAAGATCAGATGGTTGCTGGTATGTGGTCTTATTTCTGAGTTCTCTATTCTGTTCCATTGATCTATGTGTCTGTTCTTGTACCAGTATCGTGCATGTGTTCTTTAATTCTGCAATGATTTGATGGTTTTTCAGATATCTTCCAATTAATTGATTTCTGGTTTAATTCTGTTTTCATGTAAAAACACACTTTATATGGTTTCTACTGATTTAAAATAGTTGAGGTTTATTTTGTAGCTCAGAATATGGTATATATTGGTGAATGTTCCACATACACTTATATGAAAGGTATGTTCTGCTGTTCACTGGAACATTTCTGTAAGTGTCTGTTAGGTCTTGATAGTGTTTTACAGGTCTTTTATGTTCTTCCTGATTTTCTATTTATGTGTTCCATCAATTACTGAGAGTGGATTATTGAAGTCTTCAGCTCTGATTATGGATTTTTTTTTTCAGTTTCCACTCATTTATTTTGAAGTTCTATTGCGTACACACTTAGGATTGTTATGTTCATGGGAAGACCTATATCATTATGTAATGCTCCTGTTTATCCTTCATAATATTCTTTGCTCTGAAGCCCACTTTGTCTGATATTAGTATAGTTTCTGTGGCTGTATTTTAGTTATTGATTTATGGTATACTGTTATTTTCAACCTACTTATGTTTTTATATCAATATTTAAAATGCATTTCTTATATACAGTTTATACATGGAACTTGAGTTTTATTCAATCCTCATCATTTCTGTCTTTTAATTTGTGTCTTTTAATGTTATTATTTGTGTAATTGGATTAAAATGTACCATATTGGCAGCCGTTTTCGGTTTGTTTCATTTTTGAGTTTCAGTTTTCTTTTGATGACTTCTCTAGTATTAATTGAGTGTTTTTTATGATTCTGTTCTATTTCCTCTACTGACTTATTATTTATACCTTTAAAAAATTGTATTTACCTACCTTCAGATACTATTACATTGCTTTACATGGAGCCTATAGACTTTACTGCAGTACATACACAGCTCCTCCTTTCCGTGCTTTATGCTATTGTGGCCATACCTTTTTACATTTACATTTACTACGAACGCACAGTACATTGTTTTAGATATTCGGGTATCTTTTAGAGCAATTAAAAAATAAGAAAAAAAATTGTGTCCCCGTTTATTCTATTTTCACTGCTCTTTGTTTGTTTGTGTAGATCCGAGCCTCCATCTGATGTTACGTTCCTTCTGCCTGAGGAACTTCTGTTTAACATTTATTGTCCACTAGGTCAAGCAGCTGGCAATGAATCCCCTCAGTTTTTGTTTTTCTAAGAAAGTCTGTATTTCTCTTTCACCTTTGAAAATTATTTTCAATGGGCATAGAATTCTGGATTTAACAGTTTTCTTGATATTGTTACTGTATTTTTTATTTGTACCGTTTTCATTGGATTCTTTTTAATAGTTTTCATCACTTAGCTGAAAGTCCCATCTGTTATTGTCTACCTTTCCCTTTAGAGCCTTCAAAATATTAACCATAGTTATTTTAAATTCTCAGTCATTTCTAACATAGGTGTCATATCTGACTGTGGTTCTGATTATTGCTTTGTCTCTCTGAAGTATGTTTTTTTTTCTTGCCTTGTATGCCTTGTAATTTTGTGTTGAAAGCTGTACATCTTGTGTAAGACAGTAGAGACCCATGGAAATTGTTTGTATCCTAGGATTGTGCATGCCTCTCCTTCCTAGAGGCCTTTAGTGTGAGAGTTAGAGTTTATCTAGTTAGGAGTTTGCTAGGTTGGAGAGATTTGTTGTCACTACAGCTATCCTCACTGCAGCAAAGGCTTCATGTTCCTGTAGAGATACCTTGTGTTTTGGCTGGGGGTTGGATCACGAGAACGTCACCTGTTCAGTCCTAGTTTTAGGTCTTCCTTTTGCACTATGCCTCAGAAAGGGTCTCTCTGCACATTCTTGTTCTCCTGTTTCTCTCCAAGCACTATTTTGTTACCTGTAATTCTAAGCTCCTTAGCTTGGCATTGTGGGGCGAGGAGGAGGATGGGGTGCTGTCTCTGTTCCGATTGAGTTTTAGTCTCATACCAACACCATTTTCTTAGGTTTCTGGGCTGTGGCCTTCTCAGTTCTCCTCCCTCTCCCCCAAGTGTTGTGGGGATTTCTGTGTAATCCTGTCCTTCCCCAAGGAGACAGGTTGTATGTGTATGTTTTTCCTGTTCCTTTTCCACACTGCAGTGAGTTTTCAGCAGTGTCCTAGGGACAACAGTGCGTGCCGCCCTTCTCACAGGATAGGTCTTTTGTTTTCCTGGTGGAGACAGGGGAGATGGATCCAGGTGTAGTTCCTTGCCACTCCTCTAGGGTTACTGCTTCTCTCCCATATCTGGAACACAGTGGACACTTCTTACCACACCTTCCTGTGAGCACCCGGGTGATGGTCATGGCATAGATCCTGTTTGAGAATGTAACCCTCAGAGGTTTCACACAATCTTGGCAGCCCACTCTTGACTCTAACCAGATACTTGAGCGGGACTCCCCTGACTGGGGTTCTGTTGTATCTGCCCTCGATGACATAAGCTTGTGTCTCCTTAGATTTTGGGCTGTTGATTATCTGGGACCTCGGCTTATTGATGGGTTTGGAAAAAGTTAATAAGTTTAAAGTTAGGCTGTGCATGTGTGTGTGTGCGCGCATGTACACGCTTGTGTGTGTGTTTAACGTAAACAGGTCCCATCCTTGTTAGACTTTACAGCAAGATCAGCCTTGAATGAAATCATCCTTTCTCTCCAGTAACTTATTCTCCCAGTCATTCAGTTCTCTTTAGTCTTTTTACAAATTTTACTTCTTTAAAGAAGATGCGTCTCCAGAAAAAAATACCTAATTTGCTACTGATGTGGCAAATTCAAGTCAAATTGAGGATGACTCGAATTTTACAATGCCAAACAATCCTGATGGCCAACTGTCTTATTCTTCCCCAGGGCCTTCTCCTCAGCCAGGGCGGAGGCTCATTGTGGGCAGGGTTCTTGTCTTTTATAATCCTCACAGAGTTGCCAAACCTATAAAAAAATTTTAAAATAGGCAAGGTAGAGAAGTAGCTGAGGCGCAGGAGTCTGGGTATTTACCTGGAAATCACACATTCTGTCTCCAGCATAGGCCCCTAGAGCCATTCAATACTTTGGTATTATTTTATTTCATTTCTTATTTTACAGCATAATAGTAGAACCCTAAAAGCAAAAGGCTTATGAAATCACATGCTAACGGAACTTAAATGCATGTTTCATCTTTGAGTTTTTTAATTATAGAAGGAGCACACGTTTGTGATAAATAATGTAAAATGTCAAGTTCTTTTCATCCCCTAGAAATAATCACCCTCAAATCTTTTGTGTGGGTCTTCTAAGACTTTTCTCTAAGAACTCATTTTTGTCATATACAAAGAAAAAGTAGTAAAAAATTAATATCTAGGCCATTTGGGAAAGGCAGCCTATTGCTTGTTGCTCTGTTTACATGTTTTTCTCTTTTCAAAAAATACCTATAAGTGCAGAATGTATCACAGCTAAATTGTACATTGTCTGATGTCATCTTTATTATATCTCAGTGACATTCCTCCCCCATAACTAAATTTTATTAAGCTTTCAGTGGGAAAGAGCCTCTAATTTGCAAGATTTTGAAAATGTGAAGAGTTTAAAAGTTCCACATGAGCTTATGAGATTTTTGAAACTATTTCCTGGATCATCATGAAGATTCCTTGTTAAACTCAGTTTCACATGATGTTATAAGGCTGATACTAACGACTTTTAGATAATATCCCCCTTTCTAAGAGGAATGGGTTGAATCATATCACAGAAGAAATTGACAGGAAATTTTAGCATCTCTCTGAGTAAATAAGAAGGCTTACACTTTAGGTGAATATGATGACACGGAGGACCATTGAAACATGCCTGTGTCAACGAAAAGAAGAAGCTAAAGCACAAAGTGTGGTTGGAAGAGTTGACTGGAGCCAGAATAAGGACAGCTGCCCAGATGACTCACCCAAACTGCTTGCTTGGCCTTTGTTACAGGCAGATTTTTAAAGGCAAAAAGAAAAAAACAAAAACAAAAAAACAGGAGGCAGGGGAGGGGGCCGGTGTTACCGAGTAGACTGTTAGACAGTTCTGTCTGGAATTCTCATGGATATACAGAAGTAACAGTGATTAGGACTGCCTGTCCATGGTTAAGCTACAGAGTGTGGGATATAGCATCCGGTGCCACATTACTAGGTTAATTCACAGCTACCTGCGGCAATGGGAAGCAGCTTCAGTAAAGTGTGGAGTAGGATGTGATTGCTGTCTCATCTTAATGCCTCTTTGGGGCCTGGTAATTTGAAAGGGCCCACATTCCTCAGATAAAAGTCCTTTTCTTTCCTCATCTATAATACTATTCAAATCTGAAGAAAATGTATGTTGCTCACAGATAACAACAGCCATCAGGTTTTTGTGTTTGATTTAATTTGTTCAATAAAGGGAAGATACAAAATAGAGAAAAAGCTCAGGAAAAGAGTTGTGTTGAACTCTTTATTAATTTTATATGTAGTTCAGTTGTGTTTTACAGATTTTCAAGTGCAATCTTAGAGGCCTTCATTTCCTTGTTTTCTTGATTACCCTCCGCCTGCCTCATTCCCCTTCTGAGAGTCATTTCCCATTCCTCATCCCTGACCCAGCCCCTCCCGCAGAGCTGCCTTCCTCCGAATCCTGATGGCCAACTGTCTTATTCTTCCCCAGGGCCTTCTCCTCAGCCAGGGCGGAGGCTGGTTGTGGGCAGGGCCCTTGTCTTTTATAATCCTCGCAGAGTTGCCAAACCTATAAAAAATTTTTAAGATAGCATTTGTGCACTTGCAAAGCATTCCATCACATACCCTCTTGGTTGTTTTTATTAGATGAAAAACAGAGATTCAGTTATGAGCGATCTGGATATGATCTTGAAGAATCTGATGGCCCAGATGAGGATGACAATGAAAATGAAGACGATGATGAGGACAGCCAGGCTGAATCAGTCCTGTCAGCCACGCCCTCGGTCACAGCTAGCCCGCAGCACCTTCCATCTAGAAGTAGCCTTCAGGACCCAGTGAGTGCTGACG
This sequence comes from Pongo abelii, assembly GCF_028885655.2. Classification (NCBI taxonomy): domain Eukaryota; kingdom Metazoa; phylum Chordata; class Mammalia; order Primates; family Hominidae; genus Pongo; species Pongo abelii. Next base: position 12,092,460 of record NC_071990.2, read on the forward strand.
AGGATGTCAGGATCACCGATTGCTTTTCTGGGGTACACACGGACCCAATGGACGTTCTGCCCAGGGCGCTGCTCACCAAAATGACCGTCCTGAGCACAGCGCAGTCTGACTACAACAGGAAGACACTCTCTCCGGGGAAGGCCAGGCAGCGTGCTGCGAGAGATGAAAACGACACTATTCCATCTGTAGACACTTCCAGGTCCCCGTGTCATCAGATGTCTGTGGACTACCCTGAGTCAGAAGAAATTCTGAGAAGTTCTGTGGCAGGAAAAGCTATTGCTATAACACAGGTAAATGATTGGCAGTTGTTCTTTTATTTCTTTTTTCGTTTTAACCCATTAAATATGGAGAACTTAATGGCTTAAGAAAATAATGCACCTAAGTGATTTTTTTTAGGCCAAATCAGTTTGTATGGCTTTATTTTTTTCTTGTATTTAAGGGTAGAGGGCATTTTTGCCCTTTTGAGTCTTGTTGAGTATTTTAAGCAGTTCAGATATTTTATTGTAAATCTATGAAAGAACCAAATGGTTCTTGAAAAATATACCCATTTATTTTTATTTGCTTTTTGAAAAATTTTTGAAATTAAAAAAAAAAAAAAACATGACAGTGGCGAACACAAGTCCCGCAACTGATTTATCTGCTGGCCCCTTCTGAGCAGTTTCTCCACTGGTGCTGATGTGATGATGGGTTTTCACTGATTTATCCAAACATTTTGCACTTTGCCCCCATTGGCAAGACAGCTACCAGTTTCTATGGCAAAGTTAATGTGACCTGAAAACACATCAAGAAGTTCACTTTGCTTGAATGATCACATTGCTCCAGCAGCTTGGGAGAGCTTTCTGCCCAAGAACTAGCTCAAGGCAGGCACAGGCCTCTGAAAAGTCACGCTCCATGTGCTGTGAGTGAGTCCCTGCTCTACCTCTGGCTGTTTTGTGACAAATGATTAATTCTGGGAGGAATACATTCTTCCCTCATTGACAGTTCTCTTACCTCTAGTATGTATTGAATATTGCAGTGGGATTTATTTCTAATTGTGGCAGATTGTGCTATAAGCGTCTCTATCCCAAAACCTCTCAGACACTTACCAGTGCCTGGAAATCTGGTTTTCAGTAGACATTTCATAAACTTGCAAATGATAGACAAACAACCAGAGACCTTTTTCATAGTAACGTCTCTTCACAAATAATTCTTTAGTTCATTTTTCCCCGTTGAGTTGACACAGCCAACTTGTATCTCAATTTCTCAGTAACTCTTAATCTCTAAAATAAGGTGGAGCTGGTGGTGCCAGAAACAGAAATAATAATAATAAAAAAACAGCTTAAGAATATAGCTGTGTCCACTTCTCAGAGTTATTCTCTGTGTACAATATGACAAAATCCAGGAAATTTGCTTCAGACATGCAACAGACTATACAAGATGTATTTCCATTATTTCTACCAGAAACTAAATTAAAGATGTAATAATTTTTTAATTGGAAGCTTATTTTTAAAAATCGAAAAATAATTTCATTGCAGCAAACATCATTTGTATCAATGCAAATATACTTAGTTTTATCTCATTGTGAAGAAATAGATTTAGCACTAGCTTTATAGCTCAGTGATTACGGAAGACCTGTCATAAAAGGATTGTTCTCTCTTGTCATTTAGAGCCCATCATCTGTAAGACTTCCTCCTGCTGCAGCCGAGCACAGCCCCCAGACAGCAGCGGGGGTGCCTTCTGTGGCCTCACCACATCCTGACCCTCAAGAACAGAAGCAGCAAATAACTCTACAGCCGACTCCAGGCTTGCCTTCTCCCCACACTCATTTGTTTAGCCACCTTCCTTTGCATTCCCAGCAGCAATCGAGGACACCTTATAATATGGTTCCAGTTGGGGGGATCCATGTGGTACCTGCTGGCCTCACATACTCCACGTTTGTGCCCCTTCAGGCTGGACCAGTGCAGCTCACGATCCCTGCTGTCAGTGTCGTTCACAGAACTTTGGGTACTCCCGGGAATACGGTCACAGAAGTGTCTGGCACTACAAACCCCGCTGGAGTGGCTGAATTAAGCAGTGTTGTGCCATGTATTCCTATCGGCCAAATCCGCGTGCCAGGCCTTCAGAACCTAAGTACCCCAGGCTTGCAGTCACTCCCCTCGTTAAGCATGGAAACCGTCAATATTGTAGGCCTAGCCAATACAAATATGGCCCCACAAGTCCATCCACCAGGACTGGCTCTGAATGCTGTCGGCCTGCAGGTTCTGACTGCAAACCCTTCCTCACAAAGCAGCCCCGCCCCTCAGGCACACATTCCAGGTCTCCAGATCTTGAACATAGCATTGCCTACCTTAATCCCCTCAGTCAGTCAAGTAACCGTTGATGCACAGGGAGCTCCAGAAATGCCAGCTTCCCAAAGCAAAGCATGCGAGACACAACCCAAGCAGACTTCTGTAGCCAGCGCAAACCAGGTCAGCAGGACCGAGTCTCCTCAGGGGTCACCTAAAGTCCAGGGGGAAAATGCAAAAAAAGTTCTGAATCCACCTGCCCCTGCAGGTGACCATGCAAGGCTTGATGGCCTGAGTAAAATGGACACAGAGAAGGCTGCCTCGGCAAATCACGTGAAGCCCAAGCCTGAACTCACTTCCGTACAGGGCCAACCAGCGTCCACGTCACAACCTCTGCTGAAGGCACATTCTGAAGTTTTTACAAAGCCCTCAGGCCAGCAGACTCTCTCTCCAGACAGACAGGTGCCCAGGCCCACAGCCCTGCCGCGGAGGCAGCCCACTGTGCAGTTCAGCGACGTGAGCAGCGATGATGATGAGGACAGGCTTGTGATAGCAACCTGATGGATTTTATTTTTGATTTGCTTTTTTTTTTTATATATAACACTTAAAGGTTTCTTTGAAAACCCTCCTTTCCTTAAAGCACATTTTTCTGACATAAACTCATGACTAATCTTTGTGCAATCATGAACTTTTGACCAATAATTGTTGTTTTGTGTCAGCTCCAGCCATTTTTGTACATGTTGTATAGACAATTGTGCCTTTTAGGAGCTTTATGTTTAGAAACTGTACAGATTGTTGAATATCTATATACATAAAAATATATTATATATGTATGTGAAAACCAGGTAGTTATTTGTGTTTAGTAAGGAAAACCTGTCAAATAAATCAAATGATTAAATTATATGTTCCACTGTTGAATATAAATTTTATGGCTATGGGGCAGAGTTTCTGTGTATAAATTAGTACGTAAACTCCATATTTATTGTATTCATATTAGTCTTTGAAAATGGGTCTGTCCTCCTTGTGTAAGACAGTAACTTTACACTTCAGACAGATTTTCTGTGTTATGAAATGTTTCAGTAAAATATTGTTTACTGACTTTACCATTGCTTCAGTTGTGCCTTCTTTGTATCATCCAGTGATCAGTGATCTACATTTGGAAAATAGCCCTGGGTTCCATTCTTTCCACATTCCCCTCAACCCTTCGTTTTTTTATAAACAGAGACTTTAGTCGCCTTTCTACCATGTGAAACTGTAACTGAAATCCATACAACTGATTGACCTATTTTTCTTATTTGTGAGAAGTCATTTCATAGTTATTATTAGAAGACTAAATATATAAGAATACTTTCTGTATATACATAGAGCATATAGCCTAAAATGGGCAACGTTCCTAAATGAGGGTATGGAAATTTCTGGGAAACATGAGTTAAACCCCATTGTCCTTAGAATTTGGCTCCGATGAGACCCGTATAACCTCATTCCCAGGCTCCAACACCAGATTTGTTCGTGAGCTGTGGGCTCTTCTTTCCCTTGTTGCTGTTACACTCACAGAGCTCTGTCCAGCACTGAACTACAGAGTGCCCAAGATCACCGAAGAGCCAAATTCAGACTTCTAAATTACTTAAGTGACTCTCTTTAGACATTACTATCTCCTGTCCTGGAAGATTGAACCATCCTTATTCAGAAAAATATGGCGGCATGGGGAGCCCCCAATTACCACTGCAGTGATTTGCATTATTAATGATTACAGATGCTAGGTTTGTGAGAAAAGTATTTTAATGTTGGAATTTAAATACTTAGCACATCATTAAGTCAATGTATTCACATTTTTAAAGGTTTGCTTACAAAGATTGCAGAGACATGAAATAGGTAAGACAACAGCATGGTTTGCCGGGTGAGAGGTAGGGGACAGCCTATCTACTAAGGGGTTTGGAGACCTGCTGCTAGCCAACCCCAGCTTCACGTCTGTGACTTTGCAAAGACTTGGCATTTCAACTTGCTCATCCTTATCTCAATTAGGATCTCCAAGGTGTGCTGCAGTCCCAGCACGCACTGGTGGATCTGTGATGCTTTAAATGAATGCTTCAATTTACATTTACATATTTCCATAGATTAAGTAACAAAATTCTCTCAAAAACAACAAAACTACATTTTATATTCTGAGATAGTTTTGGAAAGAATTCTGGAAATACCTGCTCTAGGGATTGCGTTGCCCTATCAATAATAGCTGTTGAAAATGAGGTCTGTTATCTGTCCAGTTTCTCAAAATTAATGTTTTAACTGTGTCATGAACTTTTTATTGCCTAAAATTTTAAAGCAGTATAATAAGCATATTCTTAACTCCATAATTAAGTACAGATGACTTCTCTAAATTCAAAAATAATGCTTGGAGTTTTTAGCATTGAGGTTTTTTAGTTTCTATAGAATTTTCTTAATTTTAAAAATTCCTATACTTAAAGACAAGTGTTACGATGTGAGTGGATGTTCCCTTGAAATTTTCATAATGCTGTAATGTACCTTACTCTTATTTTGTACTTTTCAAGATTCTTATTTTGGGCTTTTCAAATTTCAATGCATCATGCAAATACCTTTACTATTGGCAACTTTCAAGCTTTATTGTAGCCTTTCAAGTATTTTGCTAGTATTTGAAATATGCAGCTCTATAAAAAATATTACCAAAGTCTAAGCCATTATATTTTGAAATTACATGCACAAAATAGACAAGGGAACAATAATTTTGTGCTATTTCTCCGAAGTCGTCTTTTCCCAAGGAGCAGTGTCCACTTGATACTCCCAAATATAAACGACTTCCAAATAACGTAATTCGGAGAACTAGTGGGGCTACATTTGACTTTTATTCTGTTGCACTGTCATGTGTGGAGACCCAGGCCTGTAGAGAACTAGGGTGCAATGACATAGTAAGATAATTTATTGACAAAACAGGTGAAAGTTTTAATGTGTAACAGTTTCAATACCTTGTGTGAATCCACTGCAATGCCATCATCAGAAGTACTGGAAAAAACAGCTGAAGAACCACAGGTCATTTTTCTAGTTAAAGATTATTATATCTGGCTTATGAAAATGTATTATAACATAAATCAAGGGCGTTCAAGTAACTTATTTTCATTCCCTAAAGTTTAAGCCAAAATGATAATTATTTCTTTCAAAATGATAATTAACTGATGGTATTGAATGTACAAATTTTGTTTCTCAGTCATTTTTTTCATAATATAGACCTGATTTTCCTTTCACAGAAACAGTATAAGTAACACGTTTCTTACTAATTAATCCCTGGCCTGAATTTTAAATGATAGCACTTAATAAGGATTATGGAAAATAATCATTATTTTTGTTGGAAGACTGTCAAGATAGTTAATAGATCTTGATGCATGCTCAGTTCAAATTATAACATCAGGGTTCTTTTTGACTTTTCTGTTTTTCATCTTACATTTTGCAGTCAACTTCAAATAATACCAGAGAGATGATTTTCATTAATTTTGTTTCAAAACCATCTATAAATTCTAAATACAGGATGTATATCACCTTAAGAATCTTCTCTCAAAGTGACTTCCCATGACTTAAAATATTAAATTCCCTATTTAATATTCAAAATATAATATTTTGTAATATATATTTGTATATATGTATATATTACATGCATGTTATATCTACAGATACATGTATATACGTATACATGTTATATCTACAGATACATGTATATACGTATACGTGTTATATCTACACATACATGTATATACGTATACGTGTTATATCTACAGATACATGTATATACGTATACGTGTTATATCTACAGATACATGTATATACGTATACGTGTTATATCTGCAGATACATGTATATACGTATACGTGTTATATCTGCAGATACATGTAGATACGTATACGTGTTATATCTACAGATACATGTAGATATACGTGTTATATCTACAGATACATGTAGATATACGTGTTATATCTACAGAGACATGTAGATACGTATACGTGTTATATCTACAGAGACATGTAGATACGTATACGTGTTATGTCTACAGAGACATGTAGATACGTATACGTGTTATGTCTACAGAGACATGTAGATACGTATACGTGTTATGTCTACAGAGACATGTAGATACGTATACGTGTTATGTCTACAGAGGCATGTAGATACGTATACGTGTTATGTCTACAGAGGCATGTAGATATACGTGTTATATCTACAGAGACATGTAGATATACGTGTTATATCTACAGAGACATGTAGATATACGTGTTATATCTACAGAGACATGTAGATATACGTGTTATATCTACAGAGACATGTAGATATACGTGTTATATCTACAGAGACATGTAGATATACGTGTTATACCTACAGAGACATGTAGATACGTATACGTGTTATACCTACAGAGACATGTAGATACGTATACGTGTTATACCTACAGAGACATGTAGATACGTATACGTGTTATACCTACAGAGACATGTAGATACGTATACGTGTTATACCTACAGAGACATGTAGATACGTATACGTGTTATACCTACAGAGACATGTAGATACGTATACGTGTTATACCTACAGAGACATGTAGATACGTATACGTGTTATACCTACAGAGACATGTAGATACCTATACGTGTTATACCTACAGAGACATGTAGATACCTATACGTGTTATACCTACAGAGACATGTAGATACCTATACGTGTTATACCTACAGAGACATGTAGATACGTATACGTGTTATACCTACAGATACATGTAGATACGTATACCTGTTATATCTACAGATACATGTAGATACGTGTACGTGTTATATCTACAGATACATGTATATATGTGTACGTGTTATATCTACAGATACATGTATATATGTGTACGTGTTATATCTACAGATACATGTATATATGTATATATATTATATATATATAATATTTTAGTGGCAATAACTCCCTGCTCTCATTACCAAGGGGGGAAAAAAGGAGAAATGGTTTAAAGCAAGAATAGCAAAATGTTTTTCTCTACAAATTATATACAGACTGTTCACAACTTACTATGGTTCAATTTAATGATTTTTTCAACTTTACCCTGGTGTGAAAATGATAAGCATTCAGTAGAAACCATACTCTGAATTTTGATATCCTTCTGCGCTAGCAATATATGGTTTGATCTCTTATGATGCTGGGCAGCAGCAGCGAGCCAAAGCTCCCAGCCAGCTACGTGATTGTAACCACAAACATGCTACAGTGCACTGTATTCAATACATTATACGAGATATTCTAGACTTTATTTATTTTTAAATAAATAAATAATTGTTAGATGATGTTGTCCAACTGTAGGCTAATGTAAGTGAGCACGTTTAAAGTAGGGTAGGCTAAGCTATGTTGTTCAGTAGGTTAGATATATTAAATGCTTTTTTGTTGTTGTTGTTGTTGAAACAGAGTCATGCTCTGTTGCCCAGGCTGTAGTGCAGTGGCGCAATCTCAGCTCAGTGCAACCTCTGCCTCCCAGGTTCAAGTGATTCTCCTGCCTCAACCGCCTGAATAGCTGAAATCGCAGGCACACACCACCACACTGGCTAATTTTTGTATTTTTAGTAGAGATGGGGTTTCACTGTGTTGGCCAGGCCAGTCTCGAACTCCTGACCTCAAGTGATCCACCTGCCTCGGCCTCCGAAAGTGCAGAGATTACAGGCATGAGCCACTGCGCCCAGCCTAAATGCATTGTTTACTTAGGATATTTTCAATTTACAATAGATTCATTGGGATGTAACCCCATGGTAAATCAAAGAACATCTGTAATCTGAAAGTCATGATGCATTTACTTAAATATGTTGGATTCCTAGTCTTTGCACGCACAGGTTTATCTGGAACCTTGCGTATAAAGGTTCTGTGGAAGGCACTGTAGGCATAAGAGACATTATCTGCTCCTAGGTGTTCACTGTCTTCTGAATCAGGCTTGGGTTTGAAGAAAACGCCCAGACATCCAAAATCCAGTAATAATTTAAGTACCAACGAACTCCAAAAGAAATTAGAAGGTACAGTTTCTACCCCAGAGGAGGATGCCTGCTTAAGACAGATCAGGTAAACTAGGACATGACAATAGACCACATCATAGAGACCACAGACTTTAAAAATGTGAGAGTTAAGAAAGTGATTGTCTTAAGAAGTTAAAGAATGACTTGTGTATACAGGGGATTGCCATATTTTGAAGGAGGTATGGGATTTGGGACTTTAGAATATACATGACGCTAAGGAATAGAACAAAAATAGCAGTCATGAAGTCTAAGACGAATGTGTTCCAGGGACCAGTCTAAGTGGAAGAGAGGATTCACTCAGACATTCGATAATATTTATTTAGCACCAATAGTGTAGAAAGCACTTTGGGACCTGTAATCCCAGTGTTTTGGGAGGCCAAGGCGGATCATGAGGTCAGGAGATCGAGACCATCCCGGCTAACACAGTGAAACCCTGTCTCTACTACAAATACAAAAAAAGTAGCCGGGCGTGGTGGCGGGCGCCTGTAGTCCCAGCTACTCGGGAAGCTGAGGCAGGAGAATGGCGTGAACCTGGGAGGCAGAGCTTGCAGTGAGCTGAGATCATGCCGCTGCACTCCAGCCTGGGCAACAGAGTGAGAATCTATCTCAAAAAAAAAAAACAGAAAACTTTGGGAATGCAAATTTGATGTAAATTAAATGATGCCTGTCCTTCAGGAGCTTCAGTTCTAGTAGAAGAGTAAGTAAGCAAGACGCAAGGTATCTTGAACGGCAAAAGAAGTTACCACCAAGTCCAGCAGGAGTGCGAATGAAGGAGAACTCCTGGCTGAGTTGATGAGGGAGTGCTTCAAAGAGAATGAGACATTTAAATATGGCCTTGAAGGGACTTGGTTAAGCAGAGACAGTGGATGAGACAGAACAGACAGAAGCACTGTGGAGGAGAATCCGTATTTATCCCTACGGCGTGACATCTATAATCTTATGTAATCATTCCAAGCAGGAAGGATTATCTCCTCATTTTATAGGTGGAGAGGCTGCAACTCACAGATGTGGTGAAACCTTGCCGTGCAGATGCTGGGATTTGAAACCAGGATGGTGTGACGCAACAGCATAACACATAAGCAAATGGCAGGGAACGTGAAAGGGCATTGAGACCGAGGGAATAAACCATATTTTGGGATTTAGCAAGGCATCTGACGAAGCCGCAATAATATTATGGATTGGATTTAAGGATGATTAGTATGGTGGGCTCGTCAAGTGGAAAGAGCACTCAGTGGGTCAGAGCACTATAGGGAAAGGAGCACGGGCTGTGGATTCCAAAGACCATCATTGTCACTTTTCTAATGTATTAATAACTTATGGGAGGGTGAGGCAGTCATGGGACACAAAAATAAAGAGGAAAGGGAAGTAATGCAGAGGAGGGTGGGAGCAATCACAAGTGACCCAGTGCCAAGCTGGCCATAGTATCCTTTCTTTTTAGTTTGCGGACTCAATAAAACAGAGGAGACATTTGTTGATGACCCAAATAGATCAGGATCAGTGTCCAGAAGATTCAACCAAGTGGAGAGATGGGCTGAATGTGAATAAGACAATTTAACAAGAAAGCAAAAGCCCTGGCACTTGGATTGAAAATTTAAGTGTACTAAAAAACAGCAGTTTGCTTTGCACAAAGTTCAGTATGTGCCACCCTCATCCCTCCCTCTCCCAAGAAAAAGCCTAATCTGGGGGATAGTAGGAATACGTTATTTATTTTTTATTTTATGTTTTGTAGAGATGGGATTTTGCTATGTTGCCCAGGCTGGTCTTGAACTCCTGACTGCAAGCAATCCTACTGCCTCAGCCTCCCAAAGTGCTGGGATTACAGGCATGAGCCACTACGCCCAGCCAGAAATCCATGATTTCATAGTACATTATGTAAAACCACACTCTATACCCTCATGATCAGAGCCTTCCAGGAGCATCCTCCATAATCGGACTCCAGGTTTGAACAAGATACAGACAAAAGAGCACATTCTGAGGCCATCAGGCTCTGAGGCCAAGCTCACAGTGGCCCCCGTGAGAGGGGCCGGAAATAGGATAATCTGGCGGGTTCCTCACCTGATAGCTAAGGGCACACCTAGGGAGAGTCACAGAGCAGAAATAATAAAAAAGAAGTTGCCTTTCTGGTGGAAGGAGAGAGAGTTCAGGGATTATGGAAGAAGAGAAAGTGGGCTATCGTGAGGGAAATGCCATGTCCGCATTCATTTTTGTGTAAAACTAAGATTAACCTCACAGCAAGAAGCTAGTGGGAATTCATGGCTCACAGCTAAAGCTCATATTTGCATAATAATCAGACATAAATATGGTAGAACATAGTGATTTCTCTTCAAGGAAGACTGCAAGGTTAAACATTCTAGTATGATTCACGCCAATCCTCTAAGATGTATTGGGATCAGCCGGGGAGGCAACGCTTAGCTGTTCACCCCTCCACTTGATTCTCAAGCGAGTTCTGAACGGACACCACCTCCAAGAGCTCGGACTCTGACAACTAGATCTGCTCTGAGAAAGTAGATAGAGGCAGCTGAGAAGAGCCTGGGGCTCAAACCCATGACCCACCCACATTCCATCATCTGGGAGAAGGATCAGGCGGACATTTCTCTAAGTGAGGAATCAAGTTTTGTTCATTTTGTAAATTTGGCCTTTCAGACATAATTAAGATTAAAAGTCCCCATGACATTTAACAAAAGTTTTCTAATTACTTTGCTTTTGTTCTCTGAGAAGCTAGGGCTGTCTCATTCCATCATACCTGAGGTGTACATTAGCTACTGTATTAAGGGTTTATTTCAGCACACTGAACAACTATTCTTTTGAGGTGCTAGATTGTTACTGGGAACTAGATTGTTACTGGGGACTGCATGCTCAGGTAAGGATGGAAAAGTGGAAATTAAGGATCTAAATAAGTTTTAAGTTTTATTTCCCCACCACCTAGACCATAAACCTCATTCTGAAAAAAAAATAGCTGGTTTAGGTAATTATTAAGACACCTCAAATTAAACAGGAAATTTTCCTGGCTCAAAGAGATATTGATAAATGACTTTTCAAAGATAGGTAAATTTTCTTACTTAAACTAACAAGATATTAGATTTAAATTTTGAGATTATAGGTCATGTTCTGTTGGTATGATAGTGTTTTATTAAAAAAACTCACATTTTATATAGTGCAGTATTTTTAATTTTAACATTTACAACAGATACTGCATTATATGAAGTCATTCTCACATTGAGGTTGAGATAATTGCTCAGGGTTGTAAAGCTAGTTAAGTAGTGAGGCTGGGAGTTAAAACACGGTCCTTTTTTTTTTTGTCTACTGTTTCATGCTGCTTTTTCGGTAATGATTTATGATAATTGGGTTGTATTGTATTCATTTCTAGGTGAAAGTCTATTTAGTATTCATAAAACATCCCATTTAAATTTTCTACAAAAACGAGTATGTCCAGTGCCATGCATATTTGTATAAATAATAGATTTTGTAACCTTTTTGTTTGCCCTTTCTCACAACTGATATAATAGGAGCCATAAAAATATTCAGTGATGAAACATTTAACTTAAATAGCAGGAGATAAAAGAGCAATCCAAAGTGACAATTCTAATCAAGCATAAAACATGTAAACTTCCAAGTATATTAGGTTTCAGTTCTTAATCATTATTCAGAAAAATGTTTTTGTTACATGTCTTATGATAAAAGATTGGAGGGAAGACAGTGGAGCAGGGATTCACATTGTTTTGAGTATTGACATGGTTGGAATACAGCATAACATATTATATTATAAAGTTCCTGAGTTTGATCTTTTCAGAAATATTTCCAAAAAGAAATGGAGCAATTTTCCATTACATTTTATAAAGAAGATAATTATTTAAACATATTTCTCCTATGAAGGGGACAGCAAATTGCACTGCTTTTTATGTGCAGACTTTATGAGGGAAAGAAAGTGATGACAGGAACTTGGAAATGAAGGTATTTATACACTTTAGCCATAAAAAGTGTAAGAGAGAAAAATAAATATTTGTTCTGTTTAGCAGATGATCCCATATTTCAGTATAAGGCAATAGAGGTCCCTATATATAAAATGTAACTTTTTTCTTTGTCTGATTCTTACTTTTGGTCCTGAAATGCAGAAGTGAATAATTAGATAACTTTTATGATGTCTATATATTTGTGGGCTTGAAAAAGATATTTTGCGAAGACCAAGACCAATAGACATTTGTTATGTTGTTGAATTTGCTTGAGACAAGACATCTTTCATTCATTTGTTTTCAGTTACTTGAAAGACAGTATGTTTAGTTAGCTACCTATGAATGTTGCCAAATGAGATCTAAGGAAACCATGATAGGTGAAAGACATCAGGGCTTTACATTCCTGGAGATCACTCATGGAAAGAAAAGCCAGCTCTGAGATCAGTCAATTAGCCAGGCATGCTTAGTTTTCTCTGCTAATAGCAAGGCTTGTTTTTGCCCAGTAGGGTCAAATGTTAAGAACAGTTTTGATTCAGCAGTAGTGCCCTTTAATACATTTGAATTTATTTATTTCGGAACATCTCTATACATTCATTACACAGCAAGACATTTTCTGTTCCTTCAACATTTTTATTTGCCAGAAGTAGTTTACGACTTCATGCAGTCTACTTATTATTTATACTCAACCACGTGCAATCATAATAATTATTGATTGAACAATCTGGTCTTCATTAAAAGTATGTTAACTATTCTAATGAAATAATATGCATCATTTCTAATCTACAAGGGTTGGAAACTTTTGAATTCATAATATTGACTATGAGAAACCAAATTTCAAAAAATAGTCTATGAGGAGAAAAATAAAATAAATTCTAAAATTTATTTTGAAAAAATCAGACCCAAATTATTAAAAACTTCACTTAACTAATGAAGTTAAATCCTTAATGAAAGCATTAAGCCTCTGTTGGAAATAGTTGTAAAATATTTAGTATACGGTACATCAACCCTCTTTGATACTTAAGCAACCCTAGTACCCCCAGGTCAGCGCTCTGAAGGCCCTTTAAATGGAGATAAAGATCAGAACTGACACAGGGACCCCAGGGACCAATCCTGGAAAAATGTTTTGTTTGTTTTGTTTTGTAACTAAACAAATTCCTGTGAACCCTTTGTTGTCGTTTTTCTAAATCCTTCAAAAAAAGAAGAAGCATTTGGAAGACACAACAGATTCAGACGACAAAACATTTCAAGTTTCTGCTACAGGTAGAATCGTATGTTCTTTAGAATTTCAGTTGAAATAGATAACATATTTCCATGATGGACTCGTATTGTCTCTTAGAGGCACTTACAACTTTTGTTGTTGTTGTTGTCCTTGTTGTTGCTATTTAAATAACTCTCTTCAGCATGTAGAATACATGCCAAATGTATTTGTAAATGATTTGTAATGTAATTTAAATGATTTGTAAATGAATGATTTGTAAAATCTGTACATTGCATTACTTCGGTCCAGAGTTAGGGGCCATTTAGATCTGGTGGCTGATGTGAATGAACATAAGTTCAGTCTCTGTTCAAGGTTTATTTCAATGACCATAGATTGTGTCTCTGTTATGAGTCATCTCACAAATTTATGACTAAATGGGGTGTGGGCAAGAGAATAGATTTGCAAATACCATCTCAAGGCTTGTCATCTACATACTGCAACAATATTATTAGTATTGAATTAATAATTGGTATCTAATGAATATTAATATTAGTATCTAATTACTATTAAATAGTGCTGATGTTTTCTAGTTTATCTGTCAAATCAAAACATTAGCTTAATTTTTTTTTTAAGTATTGCATATGGAAACAATTTACCAGCTAATTGTCAAGTTATTTATTTTCTGTGCTTCAGTTTTCTCATCTGTAAGTTAGGGCAAAAGTGCCAACATGAGAGGGCCTTTGGGAAGATAAAAACAGATAATATGCAAAGTATTTAACAAATCCTAGTGTATAGTAATATCCGAATAAATGTTAGCACTAGTTATTCAAGTTTTTCAATAATTTTAAATGCTTTCCAATAGAACAGATACTAACATTCATTCAACAAATATTTATGAAGCACTTATCACATGCAAGTCCGTGGTCAGATGTGTATCTGTGACTATGTTCAAAACCACTTACACCCTATTTTTAAATACCGCGCTATGTTTAAAATGTTTCCTAAGTGCTTTGTAGAAAAACCAGAGAAGGCAGAAATAAATCAAATAAACCAAACAGGTCATCTCTGACAGCTTATGTGAAGTCTTCTTTCTAAAAGTTCGAAAATGTGGAGTTTTTCTGTGCATTCACTAAGGGAGGATGGGCTGTCAGCTGGCGGAACAGTGTGTGAGATCTTTGTAGATGACGCGGCACCATCCAGAAGGGAGGGTACGTATTGCCTGGCTCTTCTGGGGTTAACTTTATTCTTGGTGCAACCTAACAGGGAATGGGCACAGAGAGGAGTGGTCTTTGCAGATGATCGCTGCTGGGCCCTCCACAGAGCCCAGGCCTGTCCGGAGACCAGCATTAGACACCGAAGAAGCCTCCTGAGGCTGCGAGGAGCCCATCAGCCACTTAGTGAGCTGCCTCTGCATCTCCAGTTCTGCTGGGATCAGGGATGCTTATCATGGCCTGGCAACCTCCAGGTTACTCACAACTGGCACAAGAGGGTATCTGAGTGACATTGTTAAGCAGTAATTAGAAACAGTTGATTAGTCAGAGTGGTATTTGGTTTGACTCTGGGTAATTTTGTTTTTGTAAGTCTTGGGATTTTTTTTTTTTTGAAACCAAGTCTCACTCTTGTCTCCCAGGCTGGAGTGCGATGGCGTGATCTCGGCTGACCCGAACGTCCACCTCCAGATTCAGGTGATTCTCTTGCTTCAGCTTCCCAAGTAGCTGGGATTACAGGCGCCTGCCACCATGCCCGGCTAATTTTTGTATTTTCAGTAGAGATGGGGTTTCACCATGATGGCCAGGCTGATCTCGAAATCCTGACCTCAGGTGATCCACCTGCCTCGGCCTCCTAAAGTGCTGGGATTACAGGCATGAGCCACCGTGCCCGGCCAGTCTTGGGTATGTTTTTAAGAGCCGTTGGACTTCAGATGTAAAAAGCAAGCTTGAGCTAACTCCTCCAGTTTCCCCATTTAGTAAATGAAGAAAGCAATGTCCAAAGAGGGTGAATACTCTCCATCCTTTAAAAAGGATACAAAGCATTGTTTGTTTTTTTTCTTTTAAATTTGTTTAAGTTCCTTATAGGTGCTGGATATTAGACCTTTGTCAGATGCATAGTTTGCAAATATTTTCTCTCATTCTGTAGATTGTTTACTCTGTTGATACATTCTTTTGCTGTGCAGAAGCTCTTGTTTAATTAGATCCCATTTGTCAATTTTTGCTTTTGTTGTCATTGCTTTTGGCTACTCACAATAGAAAAGATATGGAATCAACCTAAATGCCCATCAGTGACAGATTGTATAAAGCAAATGTGGTACATATACACCATGGAATACTATGCAGCCATGAAAAAGAACGAGATCGTATCTTCTGCAGGAACATGGATGGAGCTGGAGGCCATTAACTTCAGCAAACTAACGCAGGAACAGAAAAACAAACACTGCATGCTCTCACTTATAAGTGGGAGCTAAATGATGAGAACTCATGGACACAAAGAAGGGAACAGCAGACACTGGGATCTACTTGAGGGTGGAGGGTGGGAGGAGGGAGAGGAGCAGAAAAAACAACTATTGAGTACTAGGCTTAGTACCTGGGTGATGAAATAATCTGTACAGCAAATCCCTGTGACACGAGTTTACCTGTAAAACAAACCTGCACATGTACCCCCAAACCTAAAATACAAGTTAAAAAAATAAAATGATACAAACGGGCCGTGTTCATGGTACCTACCAGCACAGGCTTTGGAGACTGTGCTTGGGATTTTATTCTTCCTCCTCTACTTACAAGTTTTCTAAACTTGAGAAAGTCATTATATCTTCCTGTACCTAAATTTCTTCTTCTATAAAATGGGCCTAATGATAATATCAACCTCAGAAATTGCTGTGAATAAATGAGATCTTATGTAGGTGTTTAGTAAAGGACCTGTGTAGCCTGTATTAAGTGTTCAAAGTTCTCTCATTATTATTATCATTACACTGATTGTTATTAATCTGGGGAGACCAACATTAGAAATTTGAAACCAGAAGACAATAACTGACAATCAAATGTCCCTTCTTGCTCTGAAATTTTGACTCTAAACCACAATGTGTCTTTCTAATAAGCTAGATAAATGATAGGGGAATTTTTGTGTTTAGTAACATTTGTTTTTGTTATTTGTTATTCATTTGTATGTCTCCCATGTCAGTATTCAAAGTACTTCAGAGAATCAGATATTAATATATAAAATTTATACTTGTAATGTAAAATATTTAAAAGAATTTGATTAATTTATAGAGAATATTTGAAAGTGTTTGTGTTGGGTTTATGTTTCTTGTGACTTTAATCTGAAATGTTTAAGATAACATTTCAAAGTATAATTATAAAAAGGGAAGCTATACGTTTCCTAGGGAAAATATATTGTGCTATCTTTATGACATTGATATAGGGAAAGACTTGCAGGTAAGAAAAAAAACCCCCAAATCATGAAGGCTCATAAACTCAAGTTCATCAAGAGGCAAAACTTTGGTACTACCCTCAAAACTGTTTAAAAGAAAAACTAAATTGGAAGAAAATATTTGCTATATATATCTGACAGAGGATTCTCATCCAAAACATATTTAAATTATTTTACAAGTTGGTCGGGAAAAGTCAACACACTAGGAAAATGTTCAAACTGTGAGAATAAGAGCCGGGCATGGTGGTGCCCGCCTGTAATCCCAGCACTTTGAGAGGCCAAGGTGGGGGGGATTACTTGGGGCCAGGAGTTTGAGACCAGCCTGGGCAACGCGGCGAGACCCCATCTCTACAAAAATATTTGTTTAAATGTAGAAATATGCAATTCATAGTAGAAAAAAATATAAATGGACAACAGGTACATGGGAGATAAAGGACATCTTTAATAAAAATGAGGGGAATGCAAATTAAAACAAGATATGGTTTTTATAACCAGGTAGGCAAATATTAAGAACCTAACCACATCTGGTGTGGCAGAGCTGTAGGGGAAGCAGTGTCTTCAGACACAACTGGCAGAGGGAGGTCTGAGTTGATGGGGCCATTTGGAAGAACAACCTGGCAGTATTCATTAGAGCTACACATGCAGGCTCTATGTTCCAGCAATCCCCACTCCCCTACATCAACCCTAGAGGAACACTTGCCAAGGGGACATGAACGAAAAAATTCATTGTGTGGTGTTTTTCTCTATTGAAAAATTGTAAAGAACCTAAATGCCTTTCAATAGAGTAATGTCTGAATAAATGATAGTATTTTCAGTTGCAGAAAAATTTATACAATGGGATCCAATTTATTTTAAAAATATAGAAAGATATAAACAAATGAAGTATAGAATGATGGAGTCGTGTATCTCTGTGTAAATGCACAGGAAAAGGCATGGAATGATACATATAGCTCATAGCTCTGGACGTCCCTGGAGAGACGCTGAAGGTTGTGCGACAAGCATTCTGGAGGTGATGGGGTTTTATAAGGCAAATGAATAATACAGTTGTTTTTTACCCGAGCTGGGAACAGACTAATATATAGATAGGGACCCAAATATCAGCTTTGTGACTGATGAAGGTGATAATGCAGCAGGTGGCTTAGTTTCATAATCAAGCAGGCTTGCAGTGGTCCTGTTCCTCACCTCCTATCATTTTTTGCTCCCCTGTATTCCCTCTGCACCATCCACCAGTAGGCTGAGCTTTGGGGCAGTCAGTGAGAAAGGGAGATTAGTTCTGCATAACCTCTGATTGGAGCCAGAAAATGCAGAGACGGATAGCTCAATCTTACAGCATTTTCATAGATTTGCTCCACCCTCCTTAAAAATATGAGCCGGTGGTCACCACCAACAATTAGTTAATGAGTTGCTCCTTCTCATCCCCAGGAGCAGGGAGGATGGAAGTCATGGAACACAAGGAGCTCAAGGCCAAGGTTGCTTCCTGCTTTTACCATTATGACTACTATCGTTCCATGAAGGTGAGTATCGCCTACAAGTAACAGTATCACCTACAAGTAATGTTTTAATGTTTTTTAAAAAAGAAAATGTATCCATGTAATACACATAAGCAAAACCAAAAGTTCAGTAGAAATCTATAATGATGTTAGGCATTTTTCCCAACAGTAGTTACTTATAAATAATGTTTTATTTATTTATTATTTATATTTACTTATTTATTATTTATATTTACGTATTTATTATTTATAAATAATGCTTCCAAAAATGATCCTGTTAATATAAAACAAAAATTAAGATATAAAACATGAGAAACTACACAGCTATGACATGAATTTTCTTTTAAAAGACTGGAAAGCATTTATCTTGTAGAAATTTCAAATGAGCTTTATATCAATATGCAGTTATATGCATATTATATCAGTATGCACTCAAGATATTGAATAGCATTTGCAAAATAAAAAAATTATTAAAATGTCTGATCATTTACTGTGTGCCAGGTATTCTGCTAAACATTTTACATGTTTTTTTTTCACTTAATCTTTCTATTAATACTATGAGGTTGGCACTCTTTTTCGGTTAAGGAAACTGAGGCTAAGAATGGATAACTATTTGCCTGAGGCCCCGGAAAATGTTGGCCCACTTCTACTGTGTATTTATCTTACTTTTTCTTCATGCATATTCTTTTCTAACTACAGGCCCATTATTTGCTAAGCTGAATAAGAGCATTTTAAATTAAAATAAATTCAGTTGTTTTCTTGGCATATACATTTGCAGCGATTCACAAACTTCAATCTTCATCTACTGAGGAGAAAGAATTCTTTATTCTTATAAACTATAATTATAAGCATTCAATATTTTTAGAGGAGGAAAATGTATCGGTTTATACGAAGTATTTAAAAATCACCTACGGATTTGCTCTAATTGTCGGTTTCTCCAGAATTATTATTGTTTCTTAATCTCTTAACAAGTAATTATAAATAGATGTGTTGTTATGAAAAATAAGAAAGATATTCAGTGTTTCCTGTATTTCATAAACACCACGTCATTTTCTTTCATCAAAATTTCCATTGAAAGATTGTAAGAGCATTAGGCCACCTTCTGGGCTTAAGCATGTATGAGAAGAAGCCGCAACTTCTTTTCCTTCTGGATCACCTCAGGTCTTACTCTACAATGTTATAAATCTACACGAGATTAATATTCAAATCCATGAACATATCTTTGTTTTCATTTGTGGCAAAGGATCTTTTATTGTAGATGCTGCTTAATGCTGAATAGGCTTGAAAAGATATTCAAGTATAGGTGTAAACAACATGTGATTTCATTAAGATAGACATAGCTATATTGCAATGATGGCAGTTTGGTCAGATTCATAGGTCAATGAACATCTGTCAGGGTAAGACCTCATGCTCTGAATATGCAGACAGTCTTATAATTCTGACTATATGTATGTTTATTTTTTGCAACTTAAGCAAAATTTTTTTTAGAGCCAGGCACGGTGGCTCACGCCTGTAATGCCAACACTTTGGGAGGCCAAGGCAGGTGGATCACGAGGTTAGGAGATCGATACCATCCTGGCTAACACGGTGAAAACCCGTCTCTACTAAAAACACAAAAAATTAGCGGGGCATGGTGGCAGGTGCCTGTAGTACCAGCTACTCGGGAGGCTGAGGCAGGAGAATGGCATGAAACCGGGAGGCAGAGGTTACAGAGAGCTGAGATCGCACCACTGCGCTCCAGCCTGGACGACAGAGTGAGACTCCATCTCAAAAAATAAAAAATAATAAACATAAATAAATAAATAAAATTTTTTTTAGAGACAGGGTCTCACTCTATTGCCCAGGATGGAGCAGCAGAGTGAGACCCTGGAGTGCAGTGACACAATCATAGCTTACTGCAGCCTCAACCTCCTGGCCTCAAGCAATCCTCCCACCTAAGCCTCCCAAGTAGTTGGGACTACAGGCACAGGCCACCATGCCCGGTGTTTTAACTTGGCTCATAAACTCTGTCAGATCTGTTATTACAGATAACTGAAGTAATCCAAAAGAAAATTATCTGGAGACTTTGAGTAGATTCTCAAAACAACAGACACCCAAATGCTGAAACATTGATGCCCTTGCTACAGTCAGTACAGGAAAATGTGAATATTATCCTGGATGCCATTATACTGACACAAGTTGCAAAGGTGAGAGCTTGTATTTGTCAAAGTGTAGAATTGGTTCTTCTTACATCATAAAACATGGAAGCTAACATCTTGATGACTTACTTTAAAATCCCATTTTTTTCTCTTTTGATCATAATACTGCACTTTGTGGTACAAATAAGAGAAGCTATTTTCTTTGTCAAAATAGCTTTTGAGTATAATCAGAGCCGAGATATGGAAACTATGGAATACCTCATATTTCTTCTCCTGAAAGCTGATTACCCAGATATCCAAATTCATTATTCTGTAGTTTATTCTCAGTAAGATTTGGAAATTAGACAAGTTCATACATGGGGCCCAGAGTTTCAAGCACTTCCTGTATTAACAGTAGATTACAAAGATAGCATGAAAAATAGGAAAGGAATTGAAGATGCCAACTAACGCACCTAAAAATTAATTTCATGAACTTGTCATGTTGAGAACTCAAATAGAAAATAATTTGTATGTGATATCAGTACCATCTTTTCCTTTTTCTTCTTAAAACAAAAAATTCCTTTTTATTTAAAGAAAAGAAAAAAATAAGAGAAAATAAAGTATATGAAGAATCACACTCAGAAACTGCTTCTTCCTGTCATGCCTCAGGGACGTGAAGCAAAAAGACAACAGGCGTATTGATCATAAAGCTGACAGGTTATTGGTGACTCTAAGAGATCTATTGTCCCATCCCCAACTAGCAGCAAAAGTTCTGATGACATGTGAATTGATATGAAATCAGGTTTCATAGTGATTTCAAAGAAGGTTTTCAGTTTAGTTCAGGGCTGAAGGAAATGTCTGTTTCTTTGGAGAGGAAAGATGATGTGACATAGTGATTGAGTCTTGAACCAGGGGCCAGAGTACGTGGGTTCTTCCCTCAATCCCACCTCTTGGGTTCTTTGTGACTCGCTATCTCTGATCTTCCATTCTTTCCTTCTTAAAGAATAGTGAGTGCCATGCCTGCATCAAAAGAGTCTTGCGAGGAAGATCCAGTGAGGAAATGCGTAGAATTACCTAATAATATATAGACAGTACTGTGCGGCCGGGCGGGGTGGCTCACGCCTGTAATCCCAGCACTTTGGGAGGCCGAGGCGGGTGGATCACGAGGTCGGGAGATCGAGACCATCCTGGCTAACATGGTGAAACCCCGTCTCTACTAAAAAATACAAAAAATTAGTCGGGCGTGGTGGCGGGCGCCTGTAGTCCCAGCTACTCGGGAGGCTGAGGCAGGAGAATGGCGTGAACCCGGAAGGCGGAGTTTGCAGTGAGCCGAGATCACGCCACTGCACTCCAACCTGGGCGACAGAGTGAGACTCCTTCTCAAAACAAAAACAAAAACAAAAACAAAAAACAATAAACAGTACTGTGCAAGTAGAAGGTGTCATTAATAACATCAGAATGCCTTTGCGATTACAAATGCGGGTGACACTGTGTGCATGAGTACTGCAGGATGTGGCGTCCAATCACATGGTGGCCCTCCCCGGTGACTCAAGAAAGGATGCACATCTCAGCACTGAAGGAGACCTGATTTTTCTAAAGTGAAGAAGTAAAAATGATGCCAGAGACCAAACTGCAGTATAACATTATTCATGGGGGAGTCTGTATCACAGGGCATTTAAAGGGAGAAAACTTATGTATAAAAAAAGAAAATGTACTTTCAACTAGAACAGCTAAGAAAAATGATTTTTTTTAATTCCAGTAAAAATTTAAGCCAAAATGAAACAAGAGAAACTTCAGGAGTCTACCAATCCTAGTTGTAATCCTTTTGAAAAACAGGAAAACTTGAGAACAAGAGAATTCCTAAACAAGGTAGAACAAAGTTGTTGTTTTTACTGGTCTAACATCCTCTGTAGTATTAATCAGATACATGAAACACTCAGGAGAACTGAGTGACAGAAAGAGAAGGAAAGGCAAATTTAAAGGATATGACTCCTGTTCTGTGGAGCAGACTCGCTTTAGCATCCTCTTGTGTTTATTAAATATTCTGTGCAAATGTCTGGGTTGCCAGCTACATTATGGAGTTCTTGGAGATATGTTCTACAGTGATCTTTCAGATAAAAGCCATTCTTTTTTAGATGAGAAGTTTAACTGAGATAACTAAGTTTTAATCACTTAATTTAATCTTGTCCTACTTGGACTAGAATTTAGATGATGTCCTGATTTCTCATCTTTTTGCCACCTTTCATGGTTGTTCACATTCATAAGATAAGATCATTTAATTATGGGACAGTGATTTCAACTCATTTTTGGATTCTGTCTAGCCATCTACACTCAAAATTGTAGTGTAGCACATACCTCTAATATTCATATATAAACCCAAATTAACTATATCATAATAATTTTGTTATATCCCTTGAGATACAATATACAAAAGCAAGGGATAGAATTTATGCTTGTATTTGCCCATGTGAAGTTACTAAAGTTTGAACAATAAATAGCTAACAAAAATAAATTTAAAAGAATTTCAGATAATTAAACTCAACATTATTTTAAGGAGCTACAGTGGCAGGGATTCCAGGCCAAATCACATTGTAAATATAGATAGATAGATAGATAGATAGATAGATAGATAGATAGATAGATAGACAGACTGATTTTGGGGGCAGTGGGAGCAATTTGTCAGAACGTAAAAGAGAACTGTTTGAATTCTGTCAAATCATTTTACCTGGGGAACACTTAGATGATGGAGGATTGCCTTTTCCTTTGGCTTCAAGAGACAATAGGCAGTGTTTTCAGCAAACATCATGATTTTTGATCTCTCAAAGCCTTCATATTGAGAATACAGATGATATATTTGTCTCTATTTTGTACTCAGATCTGGAGTTTCCTAGAATGTTACCTACAAAAGATTTAGATATAAATATCTTGAAGAAATTTTAGCACAAATGTCAAAATTTTTTCTTTGTCACCTATTTACCAATTATAGTATCATCACACTAAACACAGACTCAAACTTCTCTTCATTCCACTATTCCAGAATGGAACACAAAAATGGTATATTTTGATCTGTATTTATTGCCATTGATTAATGTGGCATTCACAAACAATCCTATTTGGGCAGACCATGTTTGCATTTTAATTTCATTGCGATCAACATAATGAAGCTATTGATGGTTTCTTCCATTTTCCCTTTTATTTGCCTCTTAAATTTGAACTGCAGCCCTTTGTGCCTCAATCTGTTGTCACAGATGGAATTTCTTAGAATGCATTTCCTGTTTCTCTGAAGCAGTTAGAATAAAAAAAAATCACTTCATATCATACATTTAAATTCCACCAATAAAATCAAAACTTTTATGAGTCATTATGCAATTGTCCCATAGAGTAAAAGGTTCAGCTGAAAAGTGATATGTATTATTATTTCATTGCAACTTTATAAGACTTTCCTAGGAGAAGTCATTATTTATTTAAAAATAAAAAGCAGTGGAAGTCTTTAAAATATTTTTTACACATTTCAGGCTAAGGTTTAATATTCATACATATGTACACACACACAATGAATATATATATTTAGAGGTAAAATTTCTGAAAGAAACATTTTTATATTAAAAAGGAAGGGACTTCTGATTATGAACATGACTAAATAACAGGTTTTGGATGTAGCTACTGAAAAGTAATGAACTCTCAAACTGGACAAAAATGATGAAGTAACTGTTTTCAGACATTGGACAACTTACCACAAAGGGCTGTAGTCCACTCAAGGTGGAGTCACAGGCAGGCAGACACACCTTGCTTTTAGCAAGTGCCTGGGGTACTTTCCACACTGTGGTATAAGGAGTTCACCCAGATTGACAGCAGTGGTCTTGCTGGCTGGAGGGAACAGTAGAGTTCAGGGCCACTGACACAGCTGTAATTTTTGAAGAGGCATATCCAGAGAGGAAAAAGCTGCACAGAAGCGTAGCTCTAGAAATCTGCATATAGGTTCTTTTGAGTCATTGGCATGCACATGTGAAACTCCATGATTTCTGGCAGAGAAGGGCTATAAGAGGCTCTGAGTTGAACTGGGACACTGCAGGTTCCACAGTGCTGAGGGGCACTGGCGTTCTGACCTGGCAGAGTGGAGTCATTTCACGTAATACCTCAGGCATTCTGTTTTGAAATCACAGAAAAGCCACACCTTAAAAGTAGGACTGACAACCAAATTAAAAAGTGAGCAAAAGACTTGAATTAGAGAGTTCATTTTAAAAAGGTATACATATATGAATGGTTAATAAGCACGTGAAAATTTGCTCAATACCAGTAGTTATTAAAGAAATGTGAATTGAAACAACAGTGGCCTATCTACCACTATACACCCACTGGAGTGGCTGTAATAAGAAACAAGAATACCAAGTGTTGGCAAGGGTGTGGAGAAATGGGAACCATCATGCATTCTGATGGAAATGAACATAGTATATCCACTTTGAAAAACATTTTGCTGGTTTATTGAAATGTTAAACAAAAATTTATCATTCAACCTAGCAAATTCACTCCTAGAAATCTACTCAAGAGA
Organism: Pongo abelii; assembly: GCF_028885655.2. Taxonomy (NCBI): domain Eukaryota; kingdom Metazoa; phylum Chordata; class Mammalia; order Primates; family Hominidae; genus Pongo; species Pongo abelii. The sequence goes on from NC_071990.2 coordinate 12,117,498, forward strand.
ATTAAAAACATATCTACATGAAGATATGTACATGAATGTTCACCACAGCTTATTTATAATAGCCAAAAGCAAGTAAAAATCTAAATGTTCATCAACTAGTGATCAGATAAACAGAATGTGTGTATCCATATAATGAAATTGTAAACTCAGTTATTTATAATAGCCAAAAGCAAGTAAAAATGTAAATTTTCATCAACTAGTGATCAGATAAACAAAATGTGTGTATCCATACAATGAAACTGTATATTCAGCAAGTAAGCAGAATGATTACTGGCATATGTATTAATAATACATATATACATATTAATAATACATATATACACATAATTAATAACAAAATGTATTAAGCTAGAAAAAATGCTAAGTGAAAGAAGCCAGACACAAAAGACTATTAAATATATATGCAATGTCTAGAAAAGACAAACTTATGAAATCAGAAGGCAGATCAGTGGTTGTCTTGGGCTGAAGATAAGAATTGGAATTGACTGGAAACAGCGTGAAGGAACTTTCTGGGATGATGGAAATGTTCTTACACAGGATTGTGGTGATAGTGACACAATTCTATAATTTCACTAAAGCCATCAAATTGTTAAAAAATAGGGGTATACTAACCATACAATAAATGCTACCTAATAAAGCCTAAAGTCAGTTGATTCACCAGTAAATTAACTGCCTGCCAGAATAAAACTCAACACTAAAGAAAGGCAACAAAATCCAAACTCTCAGCAACATAGCAGCTGCAATATCCCATATGCGATGAAAGTTACTAGACATGCAAAGAAGCAAGAAAATGTGACCAAATACCCAGGAGAAAATAAGTTGAAATAAACAGACCTGAGATGACCCAGATGATGAAATTATGAAACAGAAATTTTCCAAGAGTATTATAAATTTGTTTCAGGATTAAAAGAAGAGCATGAGCATTTTTTTTCTTTTAGTGAAAAGATGAATTTCAGCAGAGAAATCAAAACTATATAAATTAAATACATGGAAAATCTGGAACTAAAAAAAGTCAGAAATGAAAAATTCACTGGATGGGCTGAATAGCAGATTGAAACATGCAGAAGGAAGTATCAGAAAACTTAAATATAGAGCAACAGAAAATGTAAATTTAAATACTGAGAAGAGAGATTTCTTAAAAATGAAGAATTTCAGTGGTTGGTTGAAATATTATCAAGTTGTAACGGGTCAAAGAAGGAAAGTAGAGTTCAGAGCAGAGGATACATTTGCAAAAATAATGGCTGAACATTTTCCAAAGGTAAAAATTACTGCTATAGTTTGGATGTTTGTCCCGCTCAAACCTCATGTTGAAATTTGATCCCAATACTACAGGTGGGGATCTAATGGGAGGTGTTTGGGTCATGGGGGCAAACCCCTCATGAATGGATTAATGTCCTCCCTGTGGGGTGGTGAGTGAGTTCTCCCTCTGTTAGTTGCGGAGGAACTGATTGTTAAAGAGAGCCTGGCACCTCACCCACCCCTTGCGTCCTCTCTTGCCATGTTATCTCTGTGCATACCAGCTCCCCTTTGCCTTCCGTCCACCATTACTGGAAGTAGCTTGTGGCCCTTGCTGGATATAGATCCCCAATCTTGAACTTTTCCAGCTATCAGAATCATGAGCCAAATAAATCTTTTTTTTGTTTGTTTAAACAGAGTCTCACTCTGTTGCCCAGGCTGGAGTGCAGTGGCATGATCCTGGCTCACTGTAACCTCTGCCTCCAGGATTCAAGCGTTTCTCATGGTTCAGCCTCCCGAGTAGCTGGGATTGCAGGTGTGCACCACCACGCCTTGCTAATTTTTTTGTAGAGATGAGGTTTCACCATATTGGCCAGGCTGGTCTTGAAACCCTGACATCAAGTGATCTGCCTGCCTTGGCAGGCAGTGTTGGGATTACAGGTGTGAGCCACCATGCCTGGCCATAAATCTTTTTCCTTTATAAATAACCCTGTCTTAGGTATTCCTTTACAGCAGCACAAACAGACTAAGAAAACGACTACTAACGTCTCATTAAAAACAATACAAGACAGCCTATCAGGGACTAGCATCTTTAAAGAGTTGAGTTATCAGCCTAAAATCTTATATCTAGAAAATTATCCTTTAAAAATAAAGTCTGAGAGATTTTCAGTTAATAAAAGTTAAGATCATCTATCACTTATAGATAGCAATGTAAATGTCATAAATAAGATATTAGTTAATCAAACCAAAGTGCATCTTTAAAAAATGGCAAGCCACAACCAAATGGGGTTCATACCAGTGATGCAATGATAGCTCCATATTAGACAATCTGTTGTTTTACCATATTAATGTTACAAAGGTGAAAATTCATCATATCATCTTCATGGAAACTATAGCGGTTTTAGATATGTTCCTTGAGCTTTCAAAAATATTAACAAATCATGAATAGATCGATACTTTCTTAACAAACATACACAAGTTTCTAGGACCACGACCATGTATAAGACAGCCAGGGGAAAAAAAGAGAAATGAAAAGTAGGAAAGGAAGAAGCAACTATATTGATATTTGTAGATTCTATGACTGTACACATGAAAACATAAAAACAATAAGTGAATTTGATAAGATGCAAAGTTAATATCAAAATTCAGTTAATTACTTATATCCAAATCAGAACATAAAATGATACCAGTTATAATAGCTATAAGATTACAAGAAATAAATATAAGAAATATATAAGATCTATATAAGGTTTTCAAATGCTACTGAGTAACATAAAAATATTATCCAAATAGAATGGTATGCCTTATTCCTGAGCTGATAGATTCAATATTTTAAAGTTCAATGTTCTTAAAATTAAATCACAAGTTTAATGTGATCTCAATAAAAGTACCAGAGAAAAATTGTTTTGGAATTAAGTGAACTAATTCTAAGTTCAATGGAAAAATAAATAAGCAAGAAAAAACTAATAAATTCTGAAGAAAGATTAATAAACTGTTCCTGTCCCTACTCCAAATATTATAGGAAATAATTAAAACAGTTTATTATTGACAAATATACATCCCTATAAATGGGCAAGACTACAGAGTATAAAAATAGATAAATATATGTTGAATGTATACTTTGTATATAAGAATATTTGAATTTCATATCACTAGAGAAATGATGATTTATTTAGTAGATAACAGTGGAGTGTTTTAACAGCCAATCAAGAGAAAAATTAATATGAACCCCACCTTACTCCTTTCACCAAAATAAATTTCAGATTGATTAAATATTTAATATTTGTAAACGTTTAATAAATCATGAAAATACCAGTAAAAACACTGGATAATTATTTTTAATAATATGAGAATTTAAAAAAACACTTTCTAAACACTACACAAAATTCAGCAACTATGAAAAAAAGACTAATAAATTTGATGACACAGAAATTTTTTAAAAATTGCATGGATAAAAAATACAACATGCAAAATGAGTTATAAATGGATAAAATACCTACATATCGATTAGAAAAGGCCAATAATTCAAAGGAAAAATGAACAAAAACATGAAATAGTTCATAGGAAGAGACATATGAATGAATTTGGCATCTTTGAAAAATGTTCTACCTCATTCATAAGTGAAATGCCAACTGAAACTTCTGTACAGTATCCATTTTCCACAAATGATTAACAACAACAAAAATGTTTCTGCACTATTTGAAGGACTATATTGAGTAATAATTAATTTCATATACTATTAATGACAGTAAAATAATTAGTCTGACCAATTTGGAGAACAATTTGGCACTTTCTATCAAACATGAAAAATGCATATTTCTGGGAATTTATTCCATTTCTAGGAATTTATTCTTATTGACATATTCACATGTGGGAAAAATGTGAACAATGATATTTATGTCATTATGTGTAACAGCAAAAGTTGGAAGCAAGCTAAATGGCCAAATAAGGAAGAGATTCAATAAACTGTAAGATATGCCTTCAATGGAATACTATGGAGTCACTGAAAGAAAAAATAGTAAGGGAGTCAGGGTACTTACATTGTATTGTTGTGTTGTGTTGTGTTGTGTTGTATTGTATTGATATGTTGCTAAAATATACTAAGTAAAAAGGAAAGCAAATTGTAGAACAATGTGTATATTATGCTACCTTTTGAGAAAAACTATAAATATGTATGCACACATCTCTACTCTTATCCTTTATGCAGATTTATGCTGCCAACATTTGTACCTTCTGGATACAGGACTTGGGAGTAGTAGGAATGGGAAGAAATGGGACAGGCTGAATCTTCATTCTATATATAAAACCTTTAGTTCCTTTTGAATTATTTACCGTTCATATGTATTATTTTTAAAAATAGAAGATAAAAATGTTCAGAGTTGAATAAGCAGGGTAGAAACATTTCAGTGGCTTTCCATTGAATCCGGAACAAAAGTTTCTTTCCAGAGGTTCAGGCCCTCCTTGAACTGGCTCATTCCCATTTCTTAAATCCCACCTTGTTCCTCCCACCTCCTCTCACTCCGCAGTTTCCAACTCTATTGACCTTCTCTCAGTTCCTTGCACAAGTCAGTTTTGCCCCTTTGGAGCCTGTGCACTGCTTGCTTTCTGCCTGCAACTCTTTTGTCCCAACTCTGCATTATCCGGCTCCCTCTCTTTCTTATTCTTTTGGCTTTGGTGGTCACCCATTCAGAGAGACCCTCCTTAGGCATCCACTCTAACATAGAGCCTGTTTTTCTTAGTCTTTTCTTGTGGCACCTAATTCCTTCCTTTCATACTTAATTTCTTTATCTGTTGGCTCTTGTAGTGTTTTTCCACACCCCTCCCCAGGATGGTAAACTCCTTGAGTTACCATTTCTATTTTATTCTCTTGTCAACACCTATAAGAGTACCCGACACATTGCAACTGGGTTGGAATGCTAACATCTCTTGAATAAATTAATTCACCCATTTAAGACCAAAAGTTTGTATTGCAAGTTAGCAGGAATAAATGTCTTACTGATTGGTATATAGGTGTAAAAATATGGCCCTTATTTTCAGTATTTAAAACTCTCAAGATGCCAAATATTTTTACTGCTTTCTAAGCTGAACTTCCAGGCACAGCTGGCATATGCATATTTCTTGACAATCTCCAAGTTTTGATAACCAAATAAGAAAAAAAAGAGCACAGAAAAATATAATTTTAGCTGTTACTAAATGGGCTAATAATACCAGTAATAGTTTTTAAAAAATTCTCAAAAATGTCTAATTCTCACAATAGCATTCTAACAGTAAACTAAGAGGTAAGCTAATATATTCGACATACAGAGCAACCACACTTGTTTAGGAGCACTGTTACTTTGTCTACATTGATTTGTTAAAACATTGCCCATTGTCAACCCATCTAAAAAGGACACAATAGGCTAGGCACAGTGGCTCCACATCTCTAATCCCAGCACTTTGGGAAGCCTAGGTGGGAGGATGGCTTGAGCCCAGGAGTTCAAGATCAGCCTGGGCAACACAGGGAGACCCCAACTCTACAAAAACGTTTTAAAGAAATTAGCCAGGTGTCGTGGTGTGTGCCTGTAGTCCCAATTACTCAGGAGGCTGGGGTGGGAGGATTGCTTGAGCCCAGAAGTTCAAGGCTGCAGCAAGCCTGATTGTGCCACTGCACTCTAGCCTGGGCAGCAGAGTGAGACTTTATCTAAAAAAAATAAAAATAAAAAAAATAAGTGATACAATTTTTAAAATAAATAGATAAAAAGAACATAATAAAATATGTTCAGAAGTCAATAGTCAATATTGTTTGATTAATTTTGCCAAAATCCAATACACGGTGTAGTTACAGAGCTGAACTTTAATAATAGAACCAATGTAACATGGTAATGCTTTTCATATTTTAAACTACTTTCCTAAATGTTATCTCATTTGATGCTCACTACGAAAACACAATAGAGATCATTTTGGCCTGTGCTTTTGTAAATTTATAGAATATTAGACCTGGAAAATGTGTAATGTCATTTACTTCTATTCTTCATTTTATAGATGAGGGAACTGAGGCCAGAAAACATGATAAAGTATGTTCAGTTCTCACAGCTAATTAGGGGCTAGAACCAGGATCTGAGTCCTCTCTTGGGCCACTAGACAATTGCTAAATACGCTTCTGCAACACCTTCATATCATATGACTGACTTCTTAAGTGTACAAATTCATTTTAGAATTTAAATCAGTTACAATATTTATTTTTAAAGCATGGAATATGGTTCTATCCAAAAGATAATCTACATCCCACTACCCAAATGGAACCATTATTTTTATTTTTGGATATTTTCTTCAGTATTTTTCTTTGATTTGTATGTTTCATAGAAATGTGTGTGTGTGTGTAATTTTTTTACCTCTCAAGTACATATTTTTAAATTTTTAAATGGATACACAATATTTGTACATATTTATGCAGTACATGTGATATTTCATTACATGCATAGAATGTGTAATGATCAAGTTAGGGTATTTGGGTATTTCCATCACCTCAAGCATTTATAATTTTTTTGTATTGGGAACTGATGTGGTTTGGCTCTGTGTCCTCACGCAAATCTCATGTTGAATTGTAATTCCCAGTGTTGCGGGAGGGACCTGGTGATTGGATCGTGGGGGCAGATTTCCCCCTTGCTGTTGTCATGATAGGGAGTGAGTTCTCATGAGATCTGATGGTTTAAAAGTGTGTGGCACTTCCCTCTTCGCTCTCTCTTCTGCTGCCATGTGAAGACGTGCTTGCTTCCCATTTGCCCTTCCTCTGTGATTGTAAGTTTCCTGAGGCCTCCCAGCCATGCTTCCAGTACAATCTGTGGAACCATGAGTAAATTAAACCTCTTTTCTTCATAAATTACTCAGTCTCAGGTAATTCTTTATAGCAATGTGAGAATGGAGTAACACAGGAACATTTTAAGTTCTATTTTGAAACATACTTTTTTTTTTTTTTTTACAATACAGCTAAATGTTTTGTAAAACATTTAAAAAATGTTAGTCCCACACAGTCATGTAACTTCCAACAGTAAGCTCATCACCTAATATTATTGCATCTGCCACTTAGAAGCTGTGTGACTAGAAGCTCCCTGGGCCTCTGTTTTCTCATCTGCAAAATGGGGATAATAATAGTGGTAATTTTATAGAGCTGTTATGAGGATTACTCAGCCTCCCAAAGTTTTGGGATTACAGGCGTGAGCCACAGCAGCTGGCCTATGTAATTTAATTACATGCTTTTCGCTTAACATATTATTCTTATATTTTTATTATTCCTGAAAGTTTTTCATTATTATAATTTCAATACTTAGTCAATATGCTCCCTAATGAACAAGTGTAATTTACTTATCCTATTTCCCATTTTGGACAGTGAGGTTGTTTTCACTTTTTGCTTTTATAAATAATTCTGAAGAAAGCATTCCATATGAATATTATTGTCAATATCACTGATAATTTCTCTAGGATAAATTCCATGAAGGATGATTACAGAATCAATGGGATAAATATTTTTAACATTACTGACTCATATTGTCAAAATGTTTTCTTAAAATGTTGTGACAATATCATTAACGGTGTGCAGAAAAACAGTTTTCAAGGTCTTATCCTCATTAGATGTAGTCATTTGAAAGTAAATTGCTAAATTAATAGGCTAAAATGGCTCCCAATTGTTCTTTCATTTTGCATTTATTTGCTTATTAATGAGATCAAACATCTTGCAATTTGTTTGTTTGTGGAATATCGTTTAAAGCTCAATTAATCCGCTATGTTTTTTAATGACAAACTAAGACACTACAGATGAAAAGCAATGGAAAGCAGAGATGTTTAGTGACCCCCTACTAAGGTGCTAAGTATTTCAAATATATTGTTAGGTGCATTAATATGCAAGTTATGAGAAAGAGACAAAGCAAAAGTCACAGACTTGAGTGCATAATACGACAAATACTACTTCAAACTGGCTCAGTTTTAGAATTTAAGGGAATTTAATTCTTTTTCATGGTTTTTACTAACCAAAAGCTTTAATGAGAAATAATTAATTCAGTATTAAAAGGAAATAATGGGTAGCATGAATAGCTTTTGCATGATGGGTCTAGAGATGTGTTAAGAAGGTACATGTGGCAATTGAGTCCTTGAAATGGGGCTGGTCTGAATTGAGATGTGCGGTAAGTTCAAAAATACATATGTGATTCTGAGGACTCAGAACAAAAAGAAGAGAATGCAAAGTATATCATTAATGATGTTTATTGATTATATGTTGAAATGTAAATATTTTAAAATAGTGGATTGAATTAAACCTATTAAAATTAATGTTACCTATTTCATTTACTTCTATAATGTGAGTTCTAGAAAATTTATAATTGGATATGTGGCTACCATTGGCCAGCACAGGTCTAGGGAATTATTATGATATCAGATTTTAGGAAGAAAGTTATAAAATTTTAGTTCTTCAGGGAGAGATCTAAAGGAGAGTACAGAGAGAGAGAGAGAGAATCTACCACATAACTAAATTAAGTAAAGGGAGTGCTACAGCACTGACCATTATGACCGGCCAGGAGGTCTCTGGTAAACTCAGATATTTATTCATAAATTCAGATTACAAAGAGCCTACCACAAAGGACAAACAGGCCGGGCACGGTGGCTCACGCCTGTAATCCCAGCACTTTGGGAGGCCGAGGTGGGCGGGTCACTTGAGGTCAGGAGTTTGAGACCAGCCTGGCCAACATGCTGAAACCCTGTCTCTACTAAAAATACAAAAATTAACCAGGCATGATGGTGGGTGCCTGTAATCCCAGCTACTTGGGAGGCTGAGGTGGGAGAATCACTTGAACCTGGGAGGCAGAGGTTGCAGTGAGCAGAGATCGCGCCACTGCACTCCAGCCTGGGCGACAGAGCAAGACTGTGTCTCAAAAACAAACAAACAACAAAAAACATAAGTAGCTGTTGTCAGGACTCTTACAACAGAATGAGGTAGAGGAAGCCAAAGGGCTTTGAAAGCTATGTTCAGAGCTCAAAAAAGGACAGACACTGCCAAGGGAAGCTGGGAAAATATTAATATAAAGAAAATCAAATTATGCAATTCTTATTTTGTCTTTGTCCTCTATAAAGAGGAATGATCTTCCTCTTTTCCAAACTGGAAAAGATTTGGAAAATCTTTCTCTTTTCCAAAAGAGAAAGATCTTTCTCTTTTCCAAACTGGAAAAGAGAGATGAAATTTCCTCACAAGAAAAACTGAATTCAAGATAGAAAAGTATACTTAAGAGAATATCAAGGTGTTAGAAATACGTTTTCATCTCTGACTCCAGATAAATTATATTGCTCGGTGATGAAATCATTGATAGTCTTTGGCACTTGACTTGTTCCAAAGTTGGACGAATCTAGCTACTAGACGAGTTCCCTGAGAGCATGGGTCTGATCTCTTTCATTCATTGCTGTATTCCAGCATCTAGAACATTGCCTGGTATAGAGTAAGTGCTCAATAAATATATGCAGATAAACACATGAACAGAGAACACAGAGTGGCCAGATTAAACCAGGGAAATGTTCTGATTTCAAAATGGAGGAAATAAGGATTCTGACTTGTGTAGGTACTCAGGCATCATGCAGGCAAGATGTCAGCGGTTAAAAAAAATTTTAGAATGGATTAATTAAAAAAAATCTTCCAATATGCCAGGATTCCTCTACAATTTTACATCTAGTTTAATCCACACAATAACACAATTAACTGGTCCTATACACATTTTACAGATAAAACTGAGGCCCAAGAGGAATTTAAGTAACTTGTCTGGGAGTGATATAGCTTATAAGCAGAAAAGCTGGCACACAGAATACATCTGACTCCAAATTTAACTACTGGTTGTCCTCAGAAAGGAAATCATGATGACTTTGAACCAACCTGTGTACGATAATTATGAGTATGCGAAACTCTCCTAGTTTCCTTTTTAAATCAAATTGCTAAATTGGTTGATGCCATAGGTAACTGGTTTATGTATTTAAAAAAAAAAACTCATTGAGATCTTTACCTGTATCTGAATATATAAAGAAGTTTCTAGTAGAGCTACTCTACTGGATAAGACAGAAGTTCAGAGATCTACCAGAATAGCTATCCATTCACCTTTGCAGAACTTCATAAAGCCCACTGCCATAAACACAGGGTAAGGGGAGTTCAGCCAGGCATTTGATAAGGTCTTTTGTAATAATCTTGCAACTAAGGCTAGATGACAATCAGACCAATTAGTAGTATGTGGAACCACTGGTCCCTATTGATGTCAAACTAAAAGGAAGCCTCAGTCTTGTGGCAAAAGGCCCTGTCCTTGACCTTTTTGTATTCAAATATGTGACCAGTGACTTGGAGAAAATAATAGCATTCCCATGTTTAGCTGATCACACAATTTTATACCAGTTCCTACACTTAGACAGTTGCATACATCCTCTTCTACTTTGTGGTTGAGAAGCTTCCTTTAGCAGAAGTGATGTCAATGGAATTCCAATAAGAGGTATGTTCTATTTAGACATTTAATCCATGAACTTGTATATATACATTATAAGTCATCTTTGGCAGTTCAGCCCTCAGCCAACAGAATCTCAGTTTCTCCATTTCTATCATTACTCCAGAAGGGTTCTTGGGTGTGGACTAGGCATTCTCCTTGGCATGCATTCAAGTTCTCCTCTATAGCCACTGATCCTGTTGCCTCTATCCCACAGCTTTGGAATATCTCCAAATAACTACTCTTTTATTCTCCGTGCAAATGGAAACTTCCATTAGGGTGATGTGAGGTTAGTTGTTGACATAACTTCCTGCTTCAAAAATCCTTCCTTCCTTCCTTCCCATCATCATTTGTGACCCCAGTCACAGCTCTGAATTGCGATTTCCATTTGTGACACATTGCCCCCGAAGAGACAGAAGAGGATCCTTCATCCGCCATCCCCCTGTTAGAATCCTCTTCCTAGGCTCTCAGTGAAGTTGCCTCACTCGATCTCAAGCTGCCCGGCATGTCACATTCCATTTATTTCATTTAACTAAGATTTATTTAGCTTTATGCTATGCTAGGAACTGACAAGAAAATCATTATTACAATTAAACGAGATTTATTGAGTACTTACTTTATGCCAGGAACTGAGCTAAGAATGAGGAATAAAAAATGTATAAAGACACATTCCTTGCTCTCAAAAAATGTGAAGTTTAGAAAGATGGAGGTAGTAAGTAAATCAACTTCAATTCAGGGTAATAGATGCTAGTAGAGGCACCGTGTGTGATGCTGTGAGACCTCAAAGAAAGAGTCTCTAAATCATCCTGAAGAGGAAGTCACATGAGGAGAGTCTTTAAGAATAAGTATGTCTGGCCTTGTCAATTAAAAGAGAGTTGGGAGTTCCAGGCAGAGTGTCAGCATGAATGAAGGCAAGAACGACTACTGGGATGAAGTGTGGGGAGCTGAGTTCATTTTGACATGGGAAAAGTGTAGAGGCTGGGCGCAGCGGCTCATACCTGTAATCTCAGCACTTTGGGAGGCCGAGGCAGGCAGATCACCTGAGGTCAGGAGTTTGAGACCAGCCTGGCTAACATGGCGAAACCCCATCTCTACTAAAAACTACAAAAATTAGCCAGGTGTGGTGGCATGCGCCTGTAATCCCAGCTACTCAGGAGGCTGAGACAGGAGAATCACTTGAACCTGGGAGGTTGCAGTGAGCGGAGGTCGAGCCACTGCACCCCAGCCTGGACAACAGAGTGAGAGACTGTCTCAAAAAAAAAAAAAAAAGTAAAGAAAAGAAAAAGAAAACCGCAGAGCAGAAGGGAGATGACAGGAAACAAGGTGGGAAGGGTAGGTTGGATTTGTATCATAAAAGATTTTAGACTGTCTTCTGAATTATGTGGGAGCCAAGGAAGGGTTTTAAGCTGAGGTATGGCAGGATCTGATTTGCATTTCAGAGGGATCACTTGTGGCAGTCATAATGAATTAAGATGGTAGGGAACAGACAAGAGGAAGGACAGACTGTTAAAGTGATGGGTAGTCAGAGAAACAAAAAGTGGTGAGGGTCTGAGCTGGCCCCTGAAAACAGATGGGTTTGAAAGCTATTTAGGAGGTAAAATGGAAAGAATGTCATAGAAATTTAGATTTGGGGGTGAGGAAGAGGGAGGAGGTACAAGGGAACCTGGGTTTCTGGCTTGGACCAGTTGGCTGGACATGGGTGTCACATACAGGCCACTGCCTAAAAGCATAGGTGATTAGGGGAATGCTATTGGCCTCAATGTTGGAAATATTGAGTTTGAGATGCTTGTGAAGCACACAGAGGATGCATACTAGTCAGTTGCCTGAACTTACAACTCCAGAAGAGCCAGCTGGGCTAGAGACCATAGTCTCTATATGGTCGTTACATATGGACGTCTTTATATGGATGTCATCAGCATATCATGGCTGAAAACCAGGGTCTTGATGAAGTCACCCAGGGAGATGGTATAAGATGAACAGCATAGAGAACTAAGAATAAAACCATAGAAAAAAGTTCATTGTTGGTCTTTGTTGTCTTATTTTGTTTTGTTAAAATGGGGAATCTTGCAGATCTTTTAAATGCTGACAGAAAAGAGTTAAAGGAGAAAATTTGAAGATGCAAAGAGAACATATAAGTAATAATTTTCCTGGGAGCAGAAGGTATTTATTTATTTATTCATTCAATAAGTACTGAGTGCCTCTAGCAGGCTGGGAATAAAAGGCCCCTTCCCTCATGCAGCTTACATTGTAGTGGTGAGGAGAGCCCCATAGGAAATAAATAAATGATAGGGTGTGTTAGAAGGTGACAGCTGCTACAGGGAAAAATAAGGCTGCATAATAAGGATGAGAGTGCTGGTGGAGAGCACAGTACATGTGAGATTTAAATAGTGATTAAGGAAGAATTTCCTGAGGAGGCAACAACAGTTCAAAGGCAATGAAAGAGAGAGCCATGCAGATCTCTGGGGAAAGAACGCTTCTGGGGCAATCTGCTTTATTCAGAGTCTACTCATTAAATGTTAATCTCATCTAAAAAAACAGCTTCATGGAAGTATCTAGAATACTGTTTGACCAAATATCTGGGCCTAATTGACAAATAAAATTAACTATCACAGAGGCCAACGACAGACGCAAGAAGACCAATTAAGAAGCTCTTCTGTTAACACAGTGGAGAGGTGTTGGTGGCTTGAGCCAGGATGTCACAATGGAGGCAGTGAGAAATGGTCAAAGCCTGGATGTCTTTGCAGGCAGCAGTCACTGTGCCAGGAGTCCAAAGATGACAAGAAATGACTCCTGTGGTCAAGGTCCTTACAGTCTGTAACAGTCATTAAAACCGTAATTGCTTATTTGTTCATGGCATCTTCATTACTTTGATTATACTTTCCTGGTTCGAATCATATTTAACATCTATTCCAACAGAATGGCATTGGAACCTACCAGAAGACAGGACACCAGTCACTACACAGGACTGATGCATACTTACTCAGTCTCAGGTATGTCTTTATAGCAATGTGAGAACGGACTAATCCCTGCCTTTTCGTTGTAATGACTGTCAATCCTTTTTTTTTTTTTTTTTTTTTTTTTTTGAGATGGTGTTTTGCTCTTGCTGCCCAGGCTGGAGGACAATGGCATGATCTTGGCTTACCGCAACCTCCGCCTCCCAGGTTCAGGTGATTCTCCTGCCTCAGCCTCCGGAGTAGCTGGGATTACAGGTGCCCACCACCATACCTGGCTAATTTTGTATTTTTAGTAGAGATGGGTTTTCTCCACATTGGCCGGGCCAGTCTCAAACTCCCGACCTCAGGTGATCTGCCCACCTCGGCCTCCCAAAGTCTGGGATTACAGGTATAAGCCACTGTCAATCAATTTTTAAAAACCAACATTTTCTTCTCTTTACCTAGTATGAGAAAATTTGAGTGTACTATGTCAGGGTATTTGAGTGGAAAATATAAAATCTATACGTTGTATGAGTGGAAAACATAAAAGCTATATGTTGTACACATCCAGCCCTTCTGGTAGAATGTCTGGTGCAGAGCCTAACCTTTGCTTGCCTAAATCAGGATTGTGCTGGTCTCATCACCATTCCCAGGAAGCTGGGTGCTGCCCTGGCTGTAGTGGGGCACAGAAACCCATTTACCTTCAGTATTCAGATAGTAGAGAAGATGGACCAAGTTGGACTTGGGAATCCCCACTCTGATTTTGAAGCCTAGGCTTGAGATGGGGACTAAGAGATGAGAAATGTTGTAAAGATGGAGACCGAGACTGCTGGAGAATTGAGTCAAACTGAGATAGGAGGCAGGACTTGACTCCAGAGGCTGGGCTCAGACACTGGACGAGATTGAGGACTAGCAAATACAGGGCCAGGGGCAGAAGCAGCTTTCTATCAGACAGCCCATGAGTGTGCATGTCAATTTACTATTGCCATGGCAACACCTGGGCATTACTTCCCCTTTCCATGGCAACACTCCAAAGTTACTACCCCTTCCCTAGAAATTTCTGCATAAACTGCCCCTTAATCTGTTATGCAATTAAAATTGGACGTAAATATGACTGCAAGACTGCCCTGAACTGCTACTATCTGCCTATGGGGTAGCCCTGCTCTGCAGGTGCAGTTATGGAGCTGTAACACTGCTGCTTCAATAAAGCTGTTTTCTTCTACCTCCAGCTTGCCCTTGAATTGTTTCCTGGGCAGAGCTAGGAACCCTTGTGGCCTAAGCTCCACTTTGGGGCTCGCCTGCCCTGCATCAAAATCATGCTAATGTGGGGCAGGCTTTGAAAAAGCCTAGAGACTGGAGTCTAGAAGGCCATTATTTGAGGTAGCTCTCTTTTATGCATCCTGCAAGCACTTCCACTGGGCATTCCAGATTCATTTAAAGGGACCCAGAGATACGCTTCTTAGACTTTCCACCAAAGCATCTCTCAAGCCAAAGGGAATAAACAGGTAGCTTCAGTCTGCCTCATGCCAGGAATATATTTGAAATCTTTTTGTTTTATTTTAAAAATTACATGACTTTTGTATTCTACTTTATAACATCACCATTGTTTTAATAACCCTTCCCCAAAAATTCTTGGCATAAAATGAGCACTGCAGAAAAATGTTTCATATTCATTTTTGGCCTTATGTAATCCTTGGCACACAACTTGACCTAAGCCATGCCTAGCCCAGATTGAGAAGCATGAACCTACAGATGAATACTGAACCATTGATTGAATGCGTCATCATTCTTTTGAGACCTGGTAGTTTACAAGCCTAGAGTGGAGAAGGGAAGCTAGTAGGTGGCCAATAAATCATGGTTGAATGATATAGGTCTTCTCATGTTCTGTTCTTAATCTAGGCATTTTCAAACACATGCTTTTCTTTCTCTAGAATCTTATTTCTCTTTATTTAAAATCAAACAAGGCTGGTTGCAATGGCTCACGCCTATAATCTCAGCACTTTGGGAGGCTGAGGTGGGTGAATCGTTTCAGCCCAGGAGTTTGAGACGAGCCTGGGCAACATGGGGAAACCCCATTTCTATAAAAAATGCAAAAATTAGCTAGATGTGGTGGCACACACCTGTAGTCCCAGCTACTTGGGAGGCTGAGGTGAGAGGATCACTTCAGCCTGGGAGGTGGAGGCTGCAGTGATCCATGATTGTGCCACTGCACTCCAGCCTGGATGACAAAGGGAGACCCATCTAAAACAAACAAACAAACAAACAAAACGAAACAAAACATTTTTTTGAACATGTATAAGGCACGGTCTGTAGTATTGGAGAATCCCAGGATGAATTAATTTGGATTCCATACTTAGAATTTCAGCTTTCACCAATGACTTGAGAAGTTGCTAATAGGCTTCTCTGATAACCTATTTTATCTTCTTCTATTTTGATCCTAATACTGTTCTATGGATTGTATACTCTCAGATTTATTTTCATCTTATTTTGTTTTCATTAAGGGGTACTTGCAAAAAGTTCAGTTGGGGAGTGAAAAAATAACTCTTATGTATATCCAATATTAAAAGTTGCTTTTGAAAAAGTTTTTTTCTAGTAGGTCCTTTCTAACATGTCTTTTGAAAACGGTATAGGTTGGTTTTATGGCTATGTATGGGGATCTCATGAGAATGCCATTAAAATAAGCTTTTGCTGAGTTGGAGGATAAAAGGAAATGGGAAAAAAATCCAAATGCATCCCATTATTACAAGAATGGTTCCCTCTACATTTAAGAAATTATTTTTCTGCAGTTCAGTGATTTGGAAAAACATGTATTTTCTAGTTTCCTACGAGTAAAAAGAATTAAAACGACTTCAGATACTACATAGGACAAATTTTAATTTTCAGTTGCATTCTATCATAGACTCTTTTCTTCTATATTTTATTTTATTTATGTATTTTTTGAGACAGGGTCTCATTCTGTTGCCAGGCTGGAGTGCAGTGGTGCGATCGCGGCTCACTGCAGCCTTGACCTCCTGGGGCTCAGGTGATCCTCCTACCTTAGCCTCCCAAGTAGCTGGAACTATAGGCTAATTTTTTTTTTTCTTTTGGTAGAGATGGGGTTTCGCCATGTTGCTTAGGCTGTTCTCAAACTCCTGGGCTCAAGCAATCCTCCTGTCTTGGCCTCTCAAAGTGCTAAAATTATAGGCGGGAGCCACTGTGCCAGACCCATATTTTGTTATTTTGAGAGATTATTCTACTTCATAATTTGGAGTATATTTCTCATTTTCTTGTTGGAAATGGAAAAATGACTATTTTAGGTTGAATCCATGCTTAATTATCCCTTGATACTTCATTTAGGACATTTCTGGATTACTGTTTCTCTTCCTGTTCCTTTTCTCTTTCTTTCCAATCCTTTCATGACAGATAAATGTTGGTTGGATAAACCAAGGAGTTGATACACATCCCAAGAATGCAAATTCATTTTGATATTAAATTTAAAAACATATTCCAAGGAAGGTAAATTCAACCCACCCACCCCCTACCTCAAACACTATGGGTGCTGGTTCCCGTTCTCTCTTCTCTTGACCCATCCTCTGTAGCATGAGCATTAGCCACGTGTCAGAAGAGTTACAGTCACTAGAAAGCTACCTAGAAATCAGAATTCCCTCTTCTTTCAATTTTTTTTGAAAGTTAAGTCATCATAGGGCACACCTTCTGAAATCCACAGTCTGTAATGAATGTAAACACAGAATGTGCGTTTGTGAACTGTGCCCCAAAGGGTTGGCTTTCTAGATGCCAAAAAAGGACAAACATTTTCAGATGTTGAATGCACAGTGATGTCAGACATCATTAGTGACAGCTCATGTCTGCATTTTGTGGTCGGACTCTAAACTATGTTATCCCAGAAGAAGTCTCTCCATCTTGCCCTGGATTTGGTGGGAGAAGGATCTGACACAGGGAGCTTTGCCCCTGAAAACAGCACTGTGGCAGCTGAAAATGACCTTATATGGTAGCTTCGCTTTACACTCCCGGTCCCAGAAAGATCCCTATGGAATGTGGTGAGTTTTGATGCTGATAAGGACATTCCACAGGAGAATGCTGGGGTCGAGTAGACGAAGGATCCCTGTGAACGGTTACCCATTAATACTGGCTCTGGTTTCAGACCAGTGAAGAGTGGCAGTCGGCATAGTTTTCATTAGTCAGACATTATAACCTGAGTTTGGCCTATTTTTCTTTGAAACATTTGGAATTGTCAAGCCAAAATGCATTTCCTATGGAGTGAGTGAGTTTGCCTCTGCCAGCCTTTCCATGTAATAGTTTATTATCATAGAGGTGACATGGGCAACCAGAGTCCCTGGCAAGCTATTGTTTTTCTTTGCTAAGAACAGCAGGAAGAGACAAAAAAAAAAGTCCTTCAGAAAGTAATTTATCTAGACTTTTGCAAGGCAATGAGAAAATGAATTGCCATTAGGCTGAGCACTCTACCCTGTATCACTAAGGATAGAAAATGTCTCAGAAGGTCACTCATGTCTAAGAAGTTTCACGTGGATCTTGGTACAATTGTGGCTTAAAATGTGAAGTTCAGGCCAGGTGCAGTGGCTCACGTCTGGAATCCCAGCACTTTGGGGGGCCAAGGCGAGTGGATCACCTGAGGTCAGGAGTTGGAGACCAGCCTGATCAACATGGAGAAACCCTGTCTCTACTAAAAATACAACAATTAGCTGGGCGTGGTGGCAGGCATCTGTAATCCCAGCTACTTGGGAGGCTGAGGCAGGAGAATCACTTGAACCTGGGAGGTGGAGGTTGCAATGAGCTGAGTTTGCACCACTGCACTCCAGCCTGGGTAACAGAGTGAAACTCTGTCTGAAAAAAAAAAGAAAAAGTGAAGTTGTGAAGTTCGGGGGTTCAGAGAAAATCCCTTCCCCTCATAAATGAGGAATGAAGAATGGAAGCACTCTGAGGACACTTCCATGCAGTCAGTCAGATGGACACACCCAGTAGAGTGGCTTTGTCATATTGCACTGTCTATCATGGAACACTTCCCAGCTACCAGACACAGAGTTTCTCTTGGGCTCAGCCCAGTTTTTCATCTTTGTGTTGACAGCACCACAGCACCCTGCACAGCACATAGCAGGTGTTCAAACTTCCTCCCTTCCCTGTCTTCCTCTTTTACCTCCCCTTCCCCGTCTATCCTCTCCTTTCTCCCTCCCTTTCCCCCGCTTCCCTCAACCCTCATCTACGGAGTACTTCTTATATCCCAGGCACTGTGCCCAAGCCTGATGCATGGTGAATTTCAGCAACATGTATCTCCTAAATATTAAGAAAAAAAATCCTCCAACTAAGAACCTTTGGTTTTTAACCTCATTCTGTGCTATTTTCAGTAACTTCTGGTTTCCACACTAAAAAAATTTGCAGTCATTGTTTATTGAGCGTGATCTACAGACCAGGCCTAGTAATAGTCACCTAATTCATTAATTCACTTACCCATTCACAAATATTTATTGAGTACCTATTGCAAGCTAAGTGCTGGAATTACAGCAGTGAATAAACACACAGACTCCTGAAGCTCATGAGTGTCCAATTACTTGCATTACCTGTATTAAAACTTATATTATTCCTGACCCTCATGAAGCTTCCAGCGAGGTGAAGGGAGAGAAGCAATATGCAAGCAAACAATAAACATGTATGACATCAGGAGGTAATCAGTGACATAAAAATGTAACAACACGGGGGCACTGGAGAGAACTAGAGCAGGTCCTGTGAGAGCTGGGGAAAAAGCATGATAGCCAGAGGGAACAACAGGTGCAAAGGCACTGGGGCAGAGAGCGCCTGTGTGTTCAGGATTGTGTTTTGGCTGGAGCAGAAGTGTTGAGGGGGAAGTGATCAGAGATGAGATCACACAGCTGGCACGGGTGATGTCTCCTACAGTTTCATAAGCCACTCTAAGGACCTGGCTCTCCCTTTGAGTCAAATGGGAAGCCAGTAAAAAAAAATTTGAACAAAGCAGCTGGGCACGGTGGCTCATGCCTGTAATCCCAGCACTTTGGGAGGCCAAGGCAGGTGGATCTTGAGGTCAGGATATCGAGACCATCCTGGCTAACACGGTGAAACCCCATTTCTACTAAAAATACAAAAAATTAGGCAGGCTTGGTGGCAGGCGCCTGTAGTCCCAGCTACTTGGGAGGCTGAGGCAGGAGAACGGCGTGAACCTGGGAGGCGAAGCTTGCAGTGAGCCGAGATTGCGCCACTGCACTCCAGCCTGGGTGACAGAGCAAGACTCCATCTCAAAAAAAAAAAAAAAAAATTGAACAAAGCTACGTGGAGCAGTACAGTGGTTAAGTCCTCGGGTCTTGGGCAAGGCTACTATTTTGGAATTATGCCTCTGTTTCTTGCTAGTTGTGTGACTGAGGTTAAGTTACTCAACTTCTGTGCACCTTCTGTGTGACAACCATACCTACCCCTTGGGTCGTTATAAGGGTTATATAAATTAATATTTGTAAAATACGTATTTGTTAAGTGTACAAAATGAATGGATTTTTAAAAATCACTTAAAATGCACTAGATAATTATGAACTGCTTTTGGACAATTAATCAAGTGGCTTCCCTAAGGGCACAGATCATAGACGAACAGGTCAGGATCCACACCCAGGTCAATGTGACCCTGAAACCCATGTTTTTAGCATACAGCATGACACCTGCCTCTTCCCTCTGCAATTTCAGCTGCTGGAGCCATCATTAATTTAGTAACAGGGTGTATTATGGGTTGTATTGTGTGCCCCCCAAAATTTATGTGTCAAAGTCCTAATACCCGGTACCTCAAAATGTGACCTTATATGGAGACAGGGAAAGGTAATCAAGTTAACACGAGGTCATTAGGATGGGCCCTAATACAATATGACTGGTGTCCTTGTACAAAGAGGAAATTTATTTTTGTTTTTGTTTTTGTTTTTTCTTGGAGACAGAGTCTCGCTGTGTCACCCAGGCTGGAATGCAGTGGTGCGATCTCAGTTCACTGCAACCTCCACCTCCTGGTTTCAAGCAATTCTCCTGCCTCAGCCTCCTGGGTAGCTGGGATTACAGGTGCCCGCCACCACACCTGGCTAATTTTTTTATATTTTAGTAGAGACAGGGTTTCACCATGTTGGCCAGGCCAGTCTTGAACTCCTGAACTCAGGCAATCCTCCCTCCTCAGCCTCTCAAAGTGTTGGGATTACAGGTGTGAGCTACAACACCCATCCAAAAGGGGAAATTTGAACACACACACACACACAGAGAGAGAGAGAGAGAGAGAGAGAGAAAGAGAGAGAGAATGCCACATGAAGACTGGAGTTATGTTGCCACAAGCCAAGGAATTTTGAGAAGCTTGGAAAGAGGCCTGGAATAGCTCCTTCCCTGGCATCTTTAGAGGAAGCGTGGCCTTCCAAACACCTTGATTTTGGATTTGTAGGCTCCAGAACTGTGAAATAATACATTTATATTGTTTAAGCCAACCAGTCTGTGGTGCTTTGTTATGGCAGTCCTAGGGAACCAGAATGCTGTCTTTAGTTATCCTCAATATTTTATGCACTCAAAGAAGCCTTTGCCAAATGTCTAGTGAAGACATAGTGCTAGACTCCTTCCCTAGGGAAGGGAGCTGGGTTTTGTGCAGTTTCTATGTTGTCCAAACCCTTTGCCCCAGGAGTGGGTGAGAAGCTGCAGTAAGTCACTTACAATGAAAGGTGATTGCGAGTAGGAGTGATCACCTAGGTCTCTGATGTGTGCTAATTTCCTCCTGTAATTAACCTGTCAACACTGTCTGTTAATAAACCTACGGGGTTGCCAACATTGATCAAATACAACACGAGGAAATTGGATCCTATGGAAAAAATGTCACATCAAAGTTTCAGAAGCATTTAAAAAAATGTGTTCTGATTCTGCTGAGTTTTTAAGTAAGACAAATCATTCCTGATGAGTTAAGATTGCTGGCACCTGGGTCGTCTGGTGAGGCACCTCGTTTTGATTGCCCGTTGCATAGTTTCATTTCAGCCTAAGATCTTAATTCCTGCAAATGATTTCCCTAGCATATATGATGAAAAGTAATGTGCCTGCTGAAGATGGATTTAACCATATTTAGCTATTGGAAAGACCTTGTCAGGAACCATCTTTATTCATTTTTTAAATGTTTGTGTAGTGGCATATGAATGTTCAATAAATATAATTTTCATGATCACACAACATTTTCTCTTAACCTTGATTTCTTCTCCTAGATTATTTAAATTCCCTATGTTAATAATAGAAAAAAAGGACCTATAATTGCTATTGAATTCCTGCAGTTTACACACTGTGCTAGAAATACCTGGCAAATTTCCCTGTAACTGCTGTGAAACAGCCTCAGAAGCTGGCGGGGCCACCAGCAGAAGGTCTGATACCTTCTACCTCACAATTAACCTACATTTGCAGGGCATGGTGGTTCACACCTGTAAGTCCCAGAACTTTGGGAGGCCGAGGCGAGGGGCTTACTTTAGTCCAGGAGTTCTAGACCAGCCTGGGCAACACAGCAAGAACAGTCTCTACAAAATAATAATAATAATAATAATAATTAGCCAGGTGTGGTGGTACATGACCGTGGTCTCAGCCTCTCTGAAGGCTGAGGTTGGAGGATTGTTTGAGCCCCAGGAGGTTAAGGCTGCAGTGAGCTGTGATCACACCACTGCACTCCAGCCTGAGACTCTGTCTCAAAAAAAAAAAAAAATCTAGATTTATGGATCATGGATGTGGAAGAATCAGACCTTGCTTTGAATTCAGCTCTGTCACTCATTATACCCGTTTCAGAAATACCTTCTGAGGGCCATGCTCCCTAAAAATAATTTTAATGAAGAGTATAGACAGTTTACTTCTTAAAAAGCAATTTATTATCTGAAAGAAGGAAAGTTCATAGTGATTATTCTGGTCAATGCTTCATTCATGTTGATATTTCCATAGATAATAGTAGTTAATTTTTGGTAGTTCTTGATTTACATGTTTCATTAACTTAGCTAGATGCCTTGTAGCACCTAACACCTCACCCTTTTTGAGCAATTTCTCAGGAAAAGATTTGTGATGACTTCGTTTTGTATAGCTGACTCATCACCCGAAACTTGTCCTGTGATGAGCCCTGGGAACCCTTGCAACCTTGATGACAGCAGTCAGAAAGCATATGCAGTTAAGCAATTCCCATAGAAGGGAAGTGAGGCAGTGGGTCACCTGATACTGGAGTCTCATAACCAGACTCGCAGAGTAGGAAGGAGGCCTCGTTGCAGGGCGGTTCCACCACAGTCTCAGTGGCCACAGAAAAAGTTACCCTGGGTGTTCCGTGCTGCACCGTGTCACCCAGCCCCACTTTCGTATGTTGAAGTCCCAAACCCTAGTGCTTCAGATTATGATCGTATTTGGAGATGGGTCTTTAAAGAGATAATTCAGTTAAAATGGGATCCTGGGAGTGCGCTCTAATCCAGTTTAAATGGCGTCCTTAGAAGAAGAGGAGAGGGGGACACAGACACACACAGAGGGAATCCCGTGTGAGGACATAGGGAGAAGGTGCCATCTACCAGCCAAGGAGGGAGGCTTCAGAATGAACCAGCTCTGCTGACACCTGATCTCAGACTCCTCCAAAACAGTGAGAAAATAAACTTCTGTGGCCTAAGCCACACCACCTGTGGTGTTTGTTATTGAAGCCCTATCTGACTAATACAGTGGGTGTTGCGTTTATACAACCTTTTCCTTCATAGAATGCAGAGAGATTAATCTGCTTCTTGCCTGTTTTCCCTCAGCATTAGCCACTCTGGCCTCCTCGCTGTTCTGCACACGTGCCATTCCCTCTGCCTGGAACATATTTCTTTCAGATACCTTCCTGGCTCCTTCCTTTGGTTCTTTTAAGTCTGCTGGCATCTTGCCTTCTCAGCAGGTCTCCTCTGGCCACTTATTCAAAATTACGAACCATCCACCTCCTACCGTCCCCCAGCACTCTTTATCCTCCTTGGTTTTAAAAATTTTCTCTATATCACGAGATCAGGAGATCGAGACCATCCTGGCTCTCTAAAAATACAAAAAATTAGCTGGGTATGGTGACGGGAGCCTGCAGTCCCAGCTACTTGGGAGGCTGAGGCAGGAGAAGGGCATGAACCCGGGAGGCAGAGCTTGCAGTGAGTCGAGATCGCACCACTGCACTCCAGCCTGGGTGACAGAGCGAGACTCCATCTCAAAAAAAAAAAAAAAAAATTTTTTTTCTCTATAGGGCTTATCACCTCCCAGCACCCTATATAATGTACTTATTTAAACATTTAACTTCTTCATTAGAATGTAAGCTCCATGAAGGCAGAAATTTTTGTCTGTTTTATTCACTGATACATGCCCCACAGTAGGGATAGTACATGACATGTAGTAGGAACTCAAGAAATATTTGTTGAATGAAAATATTAATAATATTTAATGTGAATTGAGCAATATGTGCCAGATACTAAGTGCTTTACGTGTATTGGTTCATTATACGTGCATAGATACACTTAATATAGTATAGCTTAATTAATTATGTTAGTTAATATATTAATTACTTCATGGTTAAAAATATTTCTGTGTGGTTAAAAAATTTTTGATTTCTTTCCTCTTTGTTATATGTCGTGGGAGTTAAGGAACTCATCTAAAAGCAGAGTAGGCAGTGATAAAGCTTGTAGGGAAACTTTGATTCAGGACAAAGAAAGATTTGTCTTTTCAGAAAGGTGGTTATATAGCCGGGTGTAGTGGTGGGCGCTTGTAAGCCCCGCTACTCAGAGAATCGCTTGAACCTAGGAGACGGAGGTTGCAGTGAACCAAGATCGTGCCACTGCACTCCAGTCTGGGCAACAGAGCCAGACTCTGTCTTAAAAAAAAAAAAGAAAAAGAAGTTTATGGTACATGTGAACTAGTATTTACTAGTTACCAATGATTCAGTCCTTACCCTATGGGAGGCACAATCCCTCCCTCAGCCAACCAGGGAAGGAATGGATAAAACAATCTGCAAGGTAGAAAGTGCAGAAATGAAATGCAAAGACTGGATTACAAAGCACAACGTTATGCCTCTGTCCAAACACTCCCTACCTTTCTCACCATAGCCTTCAAGATAAGAAAGAGCTTTTGATTGGCTGGTATAATTTTGAAGCAGATAATTTCTTGAAAATATTCGGTTTTAATCTTGGTTGCTTTTGTGTTTTGTGATCCTTATTGATTACCTATTTCAGCATAGTTAGAGTAGTTTAAAGTTGCTAGGGTCAATTATAATGTAAAAGACATCAATAATGATGTTAGATTTTTTTGAAAAAATAGAAAAAAATCTAGTGAAAAGCTATAATTTGAAAGTATAACAGCTGTGAAATTGCTACCTTTCCTCCTTCTGCTCATTCATCATCTCCCGGCTTGCAGTATGTTGGAGACAGCGTCTGGGGACTGAATTGAATAATTTGAAGGGGGGAAATGATACACCTTTGTAAATTAAACACAACTGCCAGGAAGATTGATTAAATACAACTTAACTGAAACCTCATTATAGATTCAGATGAAGTTCCTCATCAGTCTTTCTACAGAAAAAAAGAAGAAACAGCTCCCAAATCTGGATGTGGTTTCCCCTGGAATAGATCTCACTTTTTAAGAAGTTTTCCTTCTGTGGTATTAAAAAAAATCATTTTTTTTTCTGCTGCTGTTTTAGAAATCCTGAAAAGCCGTATGCCCGATAAATGAATGCCCCATTTATGAGTCACATTTACTTTTACATATCTATGTGGGAGACTCCCTAGAGGTATATCTGAAAATTACTGATGGAAAATCTTGATTTATTAACTCAGGGGAAGGTACATAGACTGTCTCCAAGAGTTCTGTACTCCTCTCTCGTAAGAGTACTTTGAGGCCGGGCGCGGTGGCTCACGCCTGTAATCCCAGCACTTTGGGAGGCCGAGGCGGGCGGATCACGAGGTAAGGAGATCGAGACCATCCTGGCTAACACGGTGAAACCCTGTATCTACTAAAAATACAAAAAATTAGCCGGGTGTGGTGGCGGGCGCCTGTAGTCCCAGCTACTCAGGAGGCTGAGGCAGGAGAAGGGTGTGAACCCGGGAGGCGGAGCTTGCAGTGAGCCGAGATCGCGCCCCTGCACTCCAGCCTGGGCCATAGAGCAAGACTCTGTCTCAAAAAAAAAACAAAACAAAACGGAGTACTTTGAATAATTTTCCCACACCACTTTCCATCATATATATATATGTATATACACACACACACACACACACACACATAAACATAGATATTTATGTATACACATACATATATTTATATAAACACATATGTATATTCATACATACATGTTATGTGTGTGTCTATATATTTAATATTGCCCGATTTTGAAAACTAAAAATGATGCATTTTCACCATGAAGAAAAATCATGTAATGCAGGAAAGAGCAAAGAAGAAACTAACTAATCCCACAAAATCACATCTCCCCAAGGAAAAAAAATTAGATTGGTCCTTGGTGAACATCATTCTAGATGTCACTTTAAGCCTATATTGCAAACTAAAATGCTTTCAGGAGTCAAGAGGAACTTCCATGGTTGAGATTGATGTAAGGAAACTCACTCAATCCTCTCAGTCTACCTTGAGCGTTTCCACATGGTCTGAAGAAATATTTCTCTACTCTAAAAAAAATTTTTTTTAAACTACAGTGCAAGCAAGATGATATATAGCAACTAATGCTTTCCTTGTTGGAAGAACAATAAGAGTGATGGCAACTGTGGCAAACTGAAGAAGACATGCCCCATCCGGAGGGCACAGGTATTTCTCAGGTAAAGCAGGTGATTGCCAAGTGGCAATGTGGTCCCAGTGTTGTCAGAACTTCTGTTCTGCTAGAAGTGAGACATTTGCCTTCGTACTGGAAACTTTCTAATTTAAAAATATTTTCTCAAAATTGTTTAAAGGCTCCATGTAGTGGCTCACCCTTGTAATCCCAGCACTTTGGGAGGCCAAGGCAAGAGGATTGTGTGAGCTCAGGAGCTCAAGACCAGCCTGTGCAACATAGTGAGATTGCATCTCTACAAAAAATACAAAAATTATCCGGTGGTGGTGGTGCAGTAGCCTGTATCCAGCTACTCAGGAGACTGAGGTGGAAGGGTGGCTTGAGGCCAAGAGGTGGAGGTTGCAGTGAGCCAAGATTGTCCCACTGCACTCCAGCCTGGGTGACAGAGCCAGACTTTCTCTCTCTCTCAAAAAAAAAAAAAAAAGTTTAAAAGTGCTGCAATGTAGCCTACTCACTGCTATTTGTTATGGGCAATTAGATAAATAGATGGATAGAAAGATCTATAGATAAATAACCAGCAAGTCAAATGATTCTTTAAAAATAAAATAATTCTATAGAAGCTACTTACTTTTTAAAAATCACAATAGATCTACATATAAATAACCAGCAAGTCAAATGATTGTTTAAAAATAAAATAATTCTATAGAAGCTACTTACTTTTTAAAAAAATCACAATTTTACTTAAACTTGATAGAAGAAAAACAGGCCAGGTGTGGTGGCTCACGCCTGTAATCCCAGCACTTTGGGAGGCCAAGGCGGGCAGATCACGAGGTCAGGAGATCGAGACCATCCTGGGTAACATGGTGAAACCCCATCTCTACTAAAAATACAAAAAATTACCCAATGTGGTGGCACGTGCCTGTAGTCCCAGCTACTCAGGAGGCTGAGGCAGGAGAGTCACTTGAACCTGGGAGGCAGAGGTTGCAGTGAGCTGAGTCTCACCACTGCACTCCTGCCTGGATGACAAAGCAAGACTCTGTCAAAAAAAAAAAAAAAAAAAAAGAAAAGAACAAAAAAGAAAAACTGACATTAAACTGAAAGAGTTGCTAAACTTCATTAAGCATTTCTTCACCATCAAAGAGTCCTCTAAACTTCAGAAAATTATTGTGGAAAACATTATGAGATTGGAGACTTAATTATTACAATAAGTGATCACTGTATTTTTAATTACAGGTATATGCTTTAGTTTAAGACTGTACGGATTGACTTCCTACTTTTAGAAGATTTCTACTCCTTAAATAATTTTTCCTTGGTTTGTCCCAAGACTGTCTTATCAGCCTTAGTTCACTTTTCTCAGAATGGTAGGGAATGATGAGAATCTCATAATGTGGAGTGGTCTTCCTTCCTTAGTACTTCTTCCGGAGGCGGAACCATAGCACTTTCGAATCTTCTGTTTCTTTTTATAGACTCTACTCTTTGATGTTTATGGAATAATGCTATGCCCTTTCCTTATTTGGTTGTTGCTAGAGAATTTTTTGCATTCTTAAAAACCACTTTTCAGCCAGATGCAGTGGCTCATACCTGTAATCCCAGCACTTTGGGAGGCTGAGGCGGGAGGACTGCTTGAGCTCAGGAGTTTGAGACCAGCCTAGGCCTCATAGCAGAACTCCGTCTCTATAAAAAATATAAAAATTAGCCAGGTGTGGTGGTGTGTGCCTGTAATCCCAGTTACTTGGGAGGCTGAGGTGGGAGGATCACTTGGGCCCAGGGTGTCAAGGCTGCAGTGAGCTGTGATTGTGCCACTGCACTCCAGCCTGGGTGACAGAGTGAGAACCTGTCTCAAATAAATAAAGAAATTAAATAAAACAATTTTTCATATAGAGGTATCAGAGAAAGTGGTTTTTATAATCCTAAAAGATTTTGCTGTATTTATCTAGAAACTTTTCTCAACTATCTTTAAAGCTAGTGTAATATTTACCAAGAAACCATTATATGCAATCAATATTTATCATACCAGATAGTGTGACTGGTATCATACCAGATAGTGGGACTCATATTTTCCAGCACTTCTGGGTGTATCATTAATTTAGCAATCATATACTATCCTATATCATGAGGCTGTAATTGCATGTCTGCATAGCCATATATACTATATATCAGTTTCCTGGGTTATTCGACAATGGTGCCTCCAGTTACATTTTTAAAATTTAATGTATTTTATGACTAAAATAGATCTTATAGATCAGTCGACTCTCATCTTACGGATGATGCAATTGAAGCTCAGAGATCAATTTGAAAAGCTTTTAAGTCCTTCAAGGGACTGGAAATCACTCAAGCTTTTTGTACCCTCACTCCTTTTTTCATCTCTGGTGTGTAGAACCACACCTTGTATGATTACTGATAGATCAAGCCCAATAAGAAACCTGCTGCCCTAAGCTCCAGTATCGAGAGGCTGCTGGCAGTAAGTGAAGAGGCTTTCCACATTTTCAAAGCAACCTTCCTGCCCATGACTTCATAAGCCTATGGATGCTGCTTACCTGTGTGTTAAGGTGTGGTAGGTGCCGGGCTTCATGGTCGGTGAAAATGTATCTGTATTAGTCCGTTTTCATGCTGCTGATAAAGACAAATCCGAGACTGCGCAATTTACAAAAGAAAGAAGTTTAATTGGAAAATTAAACTTTTCCAATTATGGCGGTGAAGCCTCACAATCATGGTGGAAGGCAAGCAGGAGCAAGTCACGTCTTACATGAATGGCATCAGGCAAAGAAAGTGAGCTTGTGCAGGGGAACTCCTCTTTTTAAAACCATTGGATCTCAGGAGACTATCACGAGAAAAGCATGGGAAAGACTTGCCCCCATAATTCAATTACCTCCCACTGGGTCCCTCCCACAACACGTGGGAATTCAAGATGAGATTTGGGGTGGGGACACAGCCAAACCATATCAGTATCTATCTCCAGATTTTGTAGTAAAATATAGATTCAGGGAATAGAGCTTCAGAAACAAAGTACTCCTTGATTTACAACTACTTTTTTTTTTTTTTTTTTTTTTTTTGAGACAGGGTCTTACTCTGTCATCCAGACTAGAGGGCAGTGGCATGATCATAGCTCACTGCAGCCTCAACCTCCTAGGCTCAAACAATCCTCTCACCTCAGCCTCCCAAGTAGCTTGGACTACAGGCACATACCACCATGTCCAGCTAATTTTTGTGTTTTTTGTAGAGAAGGGGTTTCACCATGTTGCCCAGGCATCTTAAACTCTTGGATTCAAGTGATCCACCCAACTCAGCCTCCCAAATTGCAGGTATTACAGGTATAAGCCACCGTACACGGCCATGACTACCTGATTAAGAGAATTTCCCAATCTAAAAAGCTTAATCACCATTTGGAGATCAGAAGTCTGGATGAAAAAAAAGAACTACCTTATTTATCCCTCTGAGCATTTTATTTTATATAATATGCTTTTTAAAATATATTTTTACCAGATGCTCCCTCCTGCACCAACCCCTCCTCGCCACCAACACACATACATGCTCTTGTGTGTGGGATTTGTTGTTGTTGTTGTTGTTTGGCTTTTGGCTTTTGTAAAAATAGGTGCTGTTGTCAGTACAAATAATCCAGTTGTCTTTCACTCATCACATTGACTCCTCACTCTCCATTCAAGATGCTTTCATCTGATATTTAAAATTGTAGACATAAGCATCCCAGCACTTTGGGAGGCCAAGGCAGGCAGATCACGAGGTCAGGAGATCGCGACCATCCTGGCTAACATGGTGAAACCCCGTCTCTACTAAAAATAATACAAAAAATTAGCCTGGCCTGGTGGCGGGCACCTGTAGTCCCAGCTACTCAGGAGGCTGAGGCAGGAGAATGGCGTGAACCTGGGAGGCGGAGCTTGCAGTGAGCCGAGATTGCGCCACTGCACACACCAGCCTGGGTGACAGAGCCAGACTCTGTCTCAAAAAAAAAACAAAAACCAAAATCGTAGGCATAAGCATGCGGGTGACAGTCAGCTGTACCATCACATCCACATGTAACTATTTCCCTTATGGGAAGTAAATAACTTAGGAGTTTTTACTGAAGGACACAGTGGTCCGATAGATGTGTGTATATGTGTGTGTCTGTGTGTGTGTGGAACAATGTTCAACCAACCCTTGATATTTTACACTGAAGAAAAATTAAAAAGAGACCTAGAATGAAGAGGATTATCAATAATTTATTGAAGAAATTCAGTTCATTTTGATAAACATTCATTGTCAATTTATTTTACATTAGAAATAGTGCTATACTTCCAGCCCTGTTACTCACATCCTTCAGCATCCACATAGATTATCCATCCAAAACCCTGGCTTCCCAGTTCCCAGACCCCTTTATGCCCACTCATTTGTTTCTCCACCACACCTTTGCTACATATTCTCAAGGCCTTTCAATATCTGTAACTGCATCACCTCAGCAATCCCCATTTTAAGTGCCCTGTCTGATTACAACCTCCAGGCTTTCCCTAATATGCCCACTCCAATACTATCTTGACTTCCCAGATACTGCCAATCCATTGGCATTATTTTAAAAATCATTATTATTTTGAAACATGTCAAGAATCATTTCACACATACAAACAATATAAGGAATAACACAGCAGTCATATATCTACTATCTAACTACAGATATAAAATATTACCAAGAGCATTAAACCGCATTACATAGCCTTCCCAACTACATCCCCTAGATTACTACTATCTAAACTTTGTATTAAGAACTACCATTCTCACTTATTAATTTTTTTCTTTTATCTCTCTACACAATACTGTTTAGTTTTGCATGCTTTTAAACCTATAATTACTGGGATCATACAGACTGTATTCCTTCACGACTTCCTTTTATTTTCTCTTGATGGAATGTGAGAGTCGTCCCTGCTGACCTGCAGCACTAGTTCATCATTTTCACTTCCACGTGTTATTATATGGTGTGAATATACCATTATTATTTAAAACACATGTTTCTGTTGATGGGCATTTGGTTTTCCCATTTGTTTGTTTTTGATTTCAAACGATGCTACAGTGAACATTTTTGAACACCTCCCTATGCACAGATAAATGTGTCTTTTTTCTGGAAGACATGGCCATGCCACGGGCATCCTTGTTTTCATCTAAACTGGTGCTGTCAAATTCTTTTCTGTGAATTCCCACCTTTTCCCCTTCAAACAGCTCAGGTCCTTGCTTCTTTTCTTGCCCGGGTTAGATTCCCTGAAGCATCACTAAATGATTCCTTTCCATATATTGTGGCCACCTGACCTTCCCCCGTCTTTGGCTTAATCCAATTCTCATCATTCTGAACTGAATGTAGAGAATAACACAGCTCTGCGGACTGATCTGCTGCACCCATGCAACCTCATGGGTGCCCTTACTTCTACCAGGCAGTCCCAGCTCATTCCCTAACCAATTCTCTTTCCCAGACAACTGTTCACACCTTTCTCCTCCAACTTCTGTCTTCACTCTCAAATGATGACCGTTTCCCCTTCTTTTACAATACTATAAAAAGCAACCCGAGGAGAATTTTCATGTCTTCCCACCTCCTGATCAGTCAGCCTACCGCCCGTGACCCTCTGCCGTCCCACCTGCCACAAGAGGGGAACTGTCTCTGATCCTGTCTAAAGTCAACCCCTCTTCTGAACACTGGGTTCCATTTGTCTGATGCCGCTAAAGGTTTTTCTACTCTAATTTTCTCCACTGCTCCCATGTCACTATTTCCTCCCTTTCTGCAGGATCTGTCATTAACATACAGGCATGCTCTAATATTTTCCATCTTAAAATAAAAATGTCCTATCCCCCTGTCTTCCACTTCCTCATGTATCTGCTTTGTTGTATGGTGAACTCCTCAAGAGTTATCTATACCGATTGTCTCTATTTCCTCATTCCTATCTGTTTTGACATACTCAGTGAAACTACCATTGCCAAGCCATTGATAACCTCCATGTTACCAAATCCAATGATCAGCTCTCAGTTCTTATCAACTTTACAGCAACAATTGAGCCAGCAACCTCTAAATGTTCAGAGAGGCTGTAGCTCTGTTGCTGACCAATTCAAACTGGTCTGCAATTTGAGTTGAATCCTGGGAGTTGAGCCTTGAATCTGCAGCTCCACCTGATTTTCTTCACTAGGCTTCCAAGGCACTTTCCTGTTATCCTCTCCCTGCCTTTCCCTCCCCACTGCGGCTTCTTCTCTGTTTCCTTTTCTGGATCTTCTTTTCCTTCCTGGCCTCTAAATGTTTGAGTACCCGTAGGTTCAGACTCGCTTCTCCATCTACAGTCCACCCCCTGGAGCTCTCATCTGCCCCACAGCTTTGAATACCATGAATATGCTGGTAACTCCCAAAAGCATATCTACAATCCCCTTTAAGGGACACTGATATGCGCCCCTGTTTATTCTCCACATCTTTACTTGGATATCAATGGGCATGCGTACCAAACAGGATTCTAGGTTCTTCCCTCCTGTTTGTCCACAAATAGCTCTACCCTCCACCTAGTTTCCCAGACCACAAACCTGGGAGTCATCCTTGATTCCTCTTTTTATCTCACATCCCACAACCAATCTGTTAGCATGTCTTGTCATCCCAAATTAGCATATGTCCCCTGACTCTGACCCATTTTCAGAACCTTCCCTACCAGCATCCTAGTCCAAGCCACTTTCTCTCTCCCAAGCTACTGCAGCAGCCTCCTAAAGATCTCCCTGCCTCCATTGTTGACCCTACACAACATGCTTACAGAAAATCAGGCTAGTCTTTTCTTTTTTCCTTTCATCTTCCGAAATATTTATTGAGGTATAACATACGTTCTGTAAGGTGTTCAAATCTTAATGTTCAACTCAGTTTTTACAGATGCATTTGCTCTGGTCTGATGTTGGTGTCCCCTCCTCAAAATACATATGTTGAAACCTATACCCAACGCAATAGTATTTTTTTTTTTTTTGAGACAGAGTGTCACTCTGTTGCCCACGTTGGAGTACAGTGGCACAATCTTGGCTCACTGCAGCCTCCACCTGCCAGGTTCAAGCGATTCTCCTGCTTCAGCCCCTGGAGTATCTGGGATTACAGGCATGTACCACTGTGCCCAGGTAATTTTTGTATTTTTAGTAGAGACGGGGTTTCACCATGTTGGCCAGGCTGGTCTTTAAGTCCTGACCTCAGGCGATCTGCCTGCCTTAGCCTCCCAAAGTGCTGGGATTACAGGCGTGAGCCACCAAGCCTGGCCCCCAGTGCAATAGTATTAAGAGGTGACGTCTTAGGGGATGATTAGATCGTGAGAGCAGAGCCCTCTCGAATGAGATTAATGCCCTTATAAAAGAGGTTAGAGGAGGCTTACCTCCCCTTTCACTCTTCCACCATGCTAGGATACAGCTAGAAGGCTCTATCTATGAAGGCAACATCTATGTCTGCCCTTACCAGACACCTAATCTGCTGGCACCTTGATCTCAAACTTCCAAGACTTCAGAACTATAAGCAATACATTTCTGTTGTTTATAAATTACCCAGTCTAAGGTATTTTGTTATAGTGCCCAAACGAATGAAGACATTGTATATGGAACATCTGTGAGGATATAGACCACTTTTAACACCCCAGAAGACTCAACCGTGACCTCTCCCAGTCTATAACTCCCAAATGTAACAAATGTGACTTCTATCATGATAGATGACCTCCACTTTTTTGAACTTCGTATGAATGGAGAAATACTGAATGTATTCTTTCATATTTAGTTTCTTTCATCTCTTCATTAGGTCTGAAAAAAATTTCTTCTCTTGTATTTAGCTGTACCTTGTGATTTTTCTTTGCTGTTGTCTTCCATTGTATGAATATACCACAATTTATTTACCCTTTGTAAAGTTAAAGAACATTTGGGCTATTTTTCAGCTTGGGGCTATTATGAGTAAATATGCTGTGAATGCTCTTGTACACGATTTTTAGTGAACACAAGCTGTTATTTCTTTGGGGTATATTTTTCAAATTTTTCTATTTATTTTTAGCTTTGTTTATTTATTTATATTTTTAGAGATGGGGGTCTCATTATATTGCCCACGCTGGTCTCAAACTCCTGGCCTCAAGTGATCCTTCCATCTCGGCCTCCCCAAGTGCTGGGATTACAGGTGTGAGCCACTGAACCTGGCCTCTTTGGGGGTATATTTATTTGCAGGAGTGGAACTGCTTGGTCAAAAGTATATGTGTGATCCAGGCGTGGTGGCTCACGCCTGTAATCCCAGCACTTTGGGAGGTTGAGACAGGTGGATCGCTTGAGGTCAGGAGTTTGAGACCGGCATGGCCAACATGGTGAAACCCCAATTCCACTAAAATAAATAAATAAATAAAAATAAAACAAAACAAAAAACAAAAATTAGCCAGGTGTGGTGGCAGATGCCTGTAATCCCAGCTACTTGGTACGCTGAGAGGCAGGAGAATCACTTGAACCCGGGAAGTGGAGGTTTCAGTGAGCCGAGATCACGCCACTGCACTCCAGCCTGGGTGATAGAGTGAAACTCCATCTCAAAAAAAAAATAAAAATAAAAATAAAAATAATTAAAAAAAATTTTTAAAATATATGTGCATTCAGCTTTAGTAAATACTGTCAATTCATTTTCCCAAGTGGCTTTATTGACTCATATTCCCACATAAGATACGAAGATTCTGGTTCCTTTACATCTTCACCAGCACTTTTATTTTGGCCATTCTTCAGTGTCATAGTCATTTTCTTAACATAAAAATCAGAGCACAAACTGTCTCCTGACTACAATTTCCCAGGGCTCCTCCTGGCACTTCTCTGGGCCATCCTTCCCTTTTCATCCCTCTCCCTCACTGTCCTGCTCCCTCACTCCATTCACCAGGACTGTTTCCACCTCTGGATATTTTCTCTCCATTTTCCTAAGCCTGATGTGCCCTTTTCCCAGACGTCGAAGTCCTTTGCTCTCTCATTTTCTTGAATTTCCTTCTCAAATGACACCTCCTTAGAGAGGTCTTTGCCTCCTGCCACGCTCCTATTGCACCCTATCTTTTTACTCTGATTGATTTCCCTTCACAGGAATTATCGGTTTTTGACCTTACGTCATACACTTGTTTATTTGTTTATTCTTGGTTTCCCTTGGTAGAATGCACACTCTATGAAAGCAGGAAAGTTGTCTTTCTTGATCATCCCTGCATATTCGGCGTTCAGTGCCCGGCAGAGGGCCTGGCACTTAACAGGAAGTCAGATGTTTGGTACAAGAGTTCTCTATCTGAGCGAATTCTTTCTCCCCAGCAATTTTATCCCATCACTTACACTTATAATCATGTTCTCCTCTTTTCTTTCATCCAATCTTCATTTTTTTTCTATTCACTTCTCTTCTACCTTCTTTCCTTTTTCCTACTCTATTTCATTATTCATAGGAGGCTTTGGAATTACAGAGACAGCAGGGCATCAGGTTGGATGTTGAACATTAAAGCTCTAAATTGCAGGGCAGCAGGCAAGGGAAAAAGCAGAGCTAACACTTCTTTTGCAACGTTAAAAATGCATGATGGCAAGCCTAGCGGCTCATGCCTATAATCCCAGTGCTTTGAGAGGCCAAGGCAGGAAGATTGCTTGAGCGCAGAAGTTCAAGACCAGCCTGGGCAACATGGCAAAACCCCACCTCTACTAAAATTACAAAAATTAGCCGGGTGTGGTGGTGCATACCTGTAGTTTCAGCTACTTGGAAGCTGAGGTGGGAGGATTACCCGAGCCTGAGAGGCTGCAGTGAGCAGAGATTGCGCCACTGCACTCCAGCCTGGGCGACAGAGCGAGACTCCACACCCCTCCCTGCAAAAATGCATTATGACACTCTACACTTTATCTTGAATTTAGCTGAAGGCTAAATTCATAGAAATTCTGCTCTCTGTTTCGCTATCCCTCTGCCTCTTTCCTTTTCTCTACACCTCCAACTAGACATTTCACAGACAAATCTCTGGAGTAGAGTCCATTCTATGTAACAGCAAGCCCCTCATGCTGTTGGTCACAGAACCACACTGTCAAAGCCAGAGACAGCTGTAAACCCTGCTCTCCCAGATGGAGAGCAGCCGGAGCCGGGATTTTGGTAGAAGGAGTTGGGAATACATTAGGGAAAGTCTGATGAGAACAAAAGAGGCAGCTGAATATTCCCCACTCCACCTTAGTGTGCAACAGGGCAGCAGTCCAGATTTTTCATGGCGTTGGGATCTGGCAGGGTTTTTAGTCTCTATCCAACAAGCATTAGAAAGAAACAGAAAATAACATATATCTGGGGGTGTGCCTGCCTGCCACTGTCTCGTGCAAACAACAATAACTGGAAAACACGACTTAGCCCCTCACTCGATGGAGGGAGAAATTTGGAACTCTTCTGAGATGATGAAAGAATAGAACTAGATAAGGAAAGTAAAATGCTGTTCCTGGTCTGAAAAAGAGAAATGATTTATCTGTAGTAACACCAACTACAAAGAGTACAATCCAGGTAGACTCCTCTGACGCTGGCACCCTGTCACAGAGACGGGGAAGAACATCAGGCTTATTCGCATGTGTGCACATGGCCAAGCACTAATGTAGGAGGACTGACGGGAGTCTATCTATCTGTGGCTCCCAGGTAGACACAGGCAAGCCTAACCCTGCCCGGGCCTGTGTCTGATGGTGAGGCTTGGTATATAGTACAAGCACCTTGTCATTAGGGTTTTGTCACGCTATGAATATGCTAATGATACATTTATAAACAAAGTTTCTAAGTAGTGCAATTGCCCAGGAAAAACTGATTGATTTATACAAGTGTGGATTTTTTTTAGACATCCCGTTCCGTGCCTTAGGGTTTCTAGTGTTCTCTAGCTGGGAAAGTCCAGACTCACTTTGGTCTTGTTCTGGGTGTTTTCTGAGCCTGTGCTCACTCTGTGTGGATGACATGAGTGTGTGTGGAGTTTGTGGCTGTGATAAAATACAGCTCTGGCATTTGCTGTGGTTCCCTATCGAAAGCCACGCTTTCTCCGCACTGGTTGCCTCCCACTGTAGAATCTGAAAATCTCAGATAACCACATTCCTGGTGTGTTTGTAGCTCAGCAGAGGAATGGCACCCAATCCTGGGCAAAGGAATGTGCAGGTTTCTGGAAAACAGGGTTTTTTCCCCAATTTTCAAAGAGAGGTTTCTTCCGGTCCCTGCCTTCGTTGGAGGGAGCACGTGATACTTGGCACCGCAACCGCAGTCTTGTGAACCTGTGGGAGCAGCCCCAAGGACCACGAAGAGGCTGCCCCAGGGCCCAGGCGTCACTGAATGCCTGAGCCAACCTCTAATTGCTTCTCTCTAGGGCCCTTTTAGTCACATATCTTGCTTCTTGCAGAAGAAAGCATTAACAGTGAATTATAGCATATTTCGTCGGCTATGCATTAATGACAGCGTAGACCCAAATCCCCCTTTCTAGGCCCCTCAGGGCTTCTCACTGCAGGTAGAATAAAGCATGAGGTCCTGAACAATCAGCCCCTCCACCTCTCCAAGCTTCTCAGGCCTTGCTCTATGTTCCCCATGTAGTCTCCTCCTTCACTTTCCTGTGCGTTCTCACTGTCAAATTCTACCTCAGGACCTTTGCACACACTGATGAACTGAATCCTATTCCTTCCTCTGCACTGACTTTAAAAGCTGCTTCCTAGGAATGGTCTTGTTCTCTTACTCAACCTAAAGCAGACGCCTGGTGTTATTTTTCTCTGGCAGTTCCCCGCTCTTTCCCTCAGAGGCCGTAGCCAACTGTGTGGGGCTCCCTTAACATGCATTGCAGTCTCCTTCTCGAAGGCTGGGCCTAAGACTAAAACTGCCTTTCCCAGGCTCCCTTGCAGCTGGGTTCTAGAAGTGGTTGAGATTCTGCCCATCAGACATACCTGTGAGAGGTGGTTTAGATATGCTGCTACATGGTGAGAGAGAGCTGGATAGAGGGGTTCATCTGGCTGGCTGGGGTCCTGGCAGAGGATGTGAGATTCTCTCCTTAACAAGGGCAGGAGCTCCCTCGGTGGCCTATTTCTGCAATAGTTGGGAGCGATGATCTTGGAATTTTGGCCTAGAGTTGTTCTTTAGACCTCTTTAGAATATGGAGCTAGCTGTACTCTTAATGCACGCCTTTGTGCTTAATTTGTCTATAGTGTATCCTGTTGTCCATAATTACAAACTCTGACCCATAAAGCAATAGTCATTGCAATTTGTAATTATATATTCATTTCAAACAGTTCCTGACACCCTGGTATCTCCAGCTAGGCTCTGTGCTCTGAACACTTAACATAGGGTACAGTGTCTGTAGCTCAATATTTATTGATGGGTAAATAAGTAGACAATTGAGCAAAACCAGACATTGCATATAAAGTTATAAGAAAAGAGAAAG
Organism: Pongo abelii; assembly: GCF_028885655.2. Lineage (NCBI taxonomy): Eukaryota > Metazoa > Chordata > Mammalia > Primates > Hominidae > Pongo > Pongo abelii. The sequence continues at coordinate 12,155,986 of NC_071990.2, forward strand.
TCCTGAAGTTGCATCTTTGATATTTAAATCTTGAGTGATTTGAAAGAAGCCAGAAGCTGATATTTACAGTAAGTTCCAACTTGCTCAATTCACCTGGCAGGTTCATGGCTGTGATAGCCAAACTAGAAGAACAGAGGTCCAGGGAATATGAATTCCAACTGTTATTAAATGCAATAACAATCTTATTTTTTTGTTTTATTTTATTTTATTTTATATTATTATTATTATTATTATTATTATACTTTAAGTTCTAGGGTACATGTGCACAAGGTGCAGGTTTGTTACATATGTATACATGTGCCATGTTGGTGTGCTGCACCCATTAACTCGTCATTTAGCATTAGGTATATCTCCTAATGCTCTCCCTCCCCCCTCCCCCCACCCCACAACAGTCCCCAGTGTGTGATGTTCCCCTTCCTGTGTCCATGTGTTTTCATTGTTCAATTTCCACCTATGAGTGAGAACATGCGGTGTTTGGTTTTTTGTCCTTTGTTTCTCAAGAAATGTAATTTGTCAGGAGAGAGTTCCCAGAGCCTTTCCTGTTCCTCCTAAGAGGGTATATCCCACTCTGAGATGCTCTCTGGTACCGTGGAACTCTCCATCAAAGGTGCAGCCTCACATTCTCTCCTGGGCAGTTCCCTGATTAGACTGTCATGCCCACTTGACTGTCAGATCCATGAGGGCAGGAACGCACATTGCACAATGCCTAGCATACAATCAGCACTCAGTATATGTTGGCTGAAGAACAAATGGGTTGTACTGCATGTTATTTAATCACAAATTTTGAGGAATTTCATACAGGACTAAAATTAGTGTTATATTTACACTAATTAATGAGCCAGATGGCTCTTTTTCTGCCTTATTTGTGTGTGCACATTTTAACTGCATGTCTTATACATGTAAAAATATCTTTTTATACAGGCTGCAGGCTTCTTTCATTGTTGCAGGCTGTCTCTTTGACTGTGGGGCTTTCCCCTCTCAAATGCTGAAAGTAGCAAAAAAGTGTGTCTCTCATTCTCTTTCCCCTCACTCTTTGCAGCTAGGCTTGTTCCCTGAGCCCTCTCTCTACCTGATGTTCTTGCTAAAGGCTTATACTCTCTGAGGTCATCCATTGTTTGAGTTATTCCTAACAGACTCTCACCATTGTAAGTATTAAAGGGGAGGAAGCGGGGGCTGAGGAGACTGAAGGGAAAAGGGGAGAAACCCCCCAGCTCAGAAAACCCCTCCAGAAAGGTCGTCTCTTTAGGAAACAAGGCAAAACTGCTGTTGGTATTTCTCCACTGTGGCCAAATATTTCGACTCAAATTCTGATGCAGCCCATGTTTAATTCTGCTCTGTTTATTGATGTGTTTCATGAATGGGTATAGAGTTTGCTGTTTTACTCCAATATAATTTATAGTACATTTCTTCTGATACATTATAGGCATATATGACCGGCATATTATTTGTGCATATAAATAATGTATTTCCTCTTCTTTTTTTCTTTTTTTTTTTTTCCAGAGACAGGGTCTCACTTTGTCACCCAGGCTGGAGTGCAGTGGTGTGATCATAGCTCACTGCAGCCTTGACCTCCTGGGCTCAAGCAATCCTCCATCCTCAGCCTCCTGATAGCGGGGACTATAAGTGTGCACGATCATGCCTGGCTAATTTTTAAATTTTTTCTACAGAGGGGGTCTCACTATGTTGCCCAGGCTTGTCTGGAACTCCTGACTGCAAGCAATCCTCCTGCCTTGAGCTCCCCAAGTGTGTTGGCTCACGCCTGGAATTACAGGTGCAAGCTACTACAACTGGCCCTCTTCTCTTTCAATTACTCCTTCGATGCTTATACCTGGCACCAATGTCCAAAATCTTTACTGACTCCAGGAGCCCCCATGAGCACACAGATCATTAGACTCTCAGTTTTACTCCCCAAGTAGTTGGGATATGCCCTAGTTCTGAAGTGCTCTTCCTTGCAACCAGAGTTGAGGACCCTGGTATCTGCTCATGTCCTTCCTTCTCACCCGTCTCCTTGAACATGACTCCCCAACACATGGACACACAAGCACGTGCATACACACACACACACACACACACACAGACACTCTTCACCCATCCATAAGGCTCCATGCTCCCCAGGGATTCGGGAATCTAGAGGGTGCTGTCAGCAGCCTGTCTGGGGCCATGAAGCATAACTCCCAAGCTGCAGGATCGAAGACAAAATTCTGATGCAAAGATAGGAGCACAGATAGGGACATACAAAGGCAGATGGCACCATAGCCCAGGAGCCCTAGATCCCTGGATCCCTGGGTATGTGCGAGCAAAGGGAAAGGGAAAGGAGGGAGTAGTAAGGGAGAGGGTGAGGAACTCATGCAGCTATTTTGCAGTACCTTCAACTCAGGACTCCTAAACCTCTTAAAAATCAGTTTCATCTTAAATGGTTAAACCAAGTTTGCCTTCAGTAACAGTAATTTTTTATTTAAAAGTTTTATTATGTGGTGAGAATATTTAAAAACCTACTCTTAGAAATTTTGCAATATACAATACATTATTATTAATTATGGTCACCATGCTATGCAATAGATCCCTAACACTTGTTTCTCCTGTTTACCTGAAAGAGTAAATTTTGAATATTCTCACCATAAAATTTGTAAGTAGGTGAGGTTAATTAGCTTTAATTTTTCTACAATGTATACATGTATCAAAACATCATATTGTACCTTGTAATATATACAACTCTTTTTTTTTTTTTTTTGAGATGGAGTCTCATCCTGTTGCCCAGGCTGGAATGCAGTGGCGTGATCTTGGCTCACTGCAACCTCTGCCTTCTGGGTTCAAGTGATTCTCCTGCTTCAGCCTCCCGAGTAGCTGGGATTACAGGTGCCCACCACCATGCCCAGCTGGTTTTTTTTTATTTTAGTAGAGACAGGGTTTCACCATGTTGGCCAGGCTTGGTCTCTAACTCCTGACCCCATGATCCTCCCACCTCGGCCTCTCAGAGTGCTGGGATTACAGGCGTGAGCCACCTCACCTGGCCTGTAATATATACAATTCTTACTTGTCAATTAAAAATAAGAGAATATTAAATAAAAATTAAAACTAGAAAAACATTTTATTATTGGCAGTATTTGGGTCATGCAAAAGAATATATGTAACATATCTCAGTATTTTCACACAATGACAACACAAATACTTGTGAGGCAATGAGGTTCACATGTCAATGCTGAGCCCCGTATCTCAAGTGACCCTAACTTTTCATAGTCACGTGACATTCCTTTTACAGAACATACAAACTTTCATTGCTAGATATTGAAAAGAAGGCAAAAATGCAGCTACCAGGGAGAATCAACAAGTTGGTATGAACGAGCTTCAGGCAAGGCATAAATGGTGGCAGCCAGTCATGAGAGGGTTGGAAGGGGAAAGAAGGTTCTTGGGGTCTGGGGGACGAGGGGCAGAGAAGGATTCATACCTCCTAAGGAGGAGGGAGAAAGGGGGGCTAGATATTAAAAAAGAAAATGCCCCAAGTTTTATAAGACTTTTCCCGCACGTGCACTCCCCTAACTCTCTCTATTCAGAGACAAATAAAAATTGTGGACAGAAGTACTCCAAAATCTGTCTTGTCACAGGTGAGAAAGTACACAGCTTTGTAGAGACTATTTCCAAGATGGTAATATTTATATCGGTAATATTTATAACTTATGGAGTCCATATTAAGTGTCTTATGCTAAACTCTGGGGCTATAACTCAGAAAAATGAGATTTAGAGCTCAAGCATGCTACAGCCCAGAAGGAAGACAGACAAGAACTTAGACAATTCCAAAACAGTCTCAAAGGGTGATTCTGTTACTCCAGTTTGATACACACTTCCACTGCATCCTAGAGCCTCTTCAAAATTAAGATAAAACATTTCTTGGTGCAGTAATTTTTTTTTTTGAAGTGGAGTCTTGCTCTGTCGCCCAAGCTGGAGTGCAGTGGTGTGATCTCGGTTCACTGTGACCTCCGCCTCCCAGGTACAAGTGTTCTCCTGCCTCAGCCTACTGAGTAGCTGGGATAACAGGCATGTGCCACCACGTCAGGCTAATATTTTTGTATTTTTAGTCGAGACAGGGTTTCACCATGTTGGCCAGGCTGGTCTCAATCTCCTGACCTCAAGTGATCTGCTCACCTCGGCCTCCCAAAGTGCTGGAATTACAGGCGTGAGCCACCACACCTGGCCAAGTGTAGTGATTTATTTAATGCCTGTCTTCACTGATGTTTTGTTAGCTCCAAGAGACAGGACTTGTGTCCATCTTGTGGACTGCCATACACTGGCACCTTACTCTGGCAGGCACTTAATAAATAATCATTATATAAGTGAGTTGGTAAATGAGTGAATGCCAGAAAAGAGGCAAGCATGGAGTGCTGAGCGGCCAGTAACCAACCTGGGGGTCAGAGAGGCTTTGGGGAAGAAGTGATATTTAAGCTGAAACCTAAAGGAGAAATGGCATTTAGCCAGGTAAAGAAAGAGCAACTTTTTAAAAGCCCGGAGGCAAGAGCGCTTGGAGCAGCCTGAGGGTACTGCAAACGAAACTGCATGGATGGAGCTAAGAGATGCTGCTCTGTCTATGGGCTTTTGTGCAAAGTAGAAACTTCTCATCTCAAGGGAAATAAATTGCAAAAGAGCGTCCCCTCTCTAGGCCAACCAATGAGAAAAAAGAGACTCCCTTTGGGATGATTGAGTCTCTCCACTGTGCACCAGAAGGCTGAGGTCAGCCTCTATATGAGCCCTTCATCAGGGAGCCCTCCTGTAGGATGCCACCTGCGCAGGCATGCCCAGAAGCCTTGGGAGGAGGGAGGAGGGTGCCGAGAGCTGAGTTAGATCTTGGTAAGCAGGAGCTGACTCAAAAACAGCTTTTATGGCGCTCTAAGGAGTTTGAACTTTGCTCTATGGGCAGCGATGCACTTCTGAAGAACTTTAACCTAACAGTGACTCTCTTACAGAAGTTTGTTCAACAGACATTTATTGTGCTCCTGCTTATGCGAGAGGCACACCAGTAAATGCGGTTCTAGGGGTACACATGGTGAGGGAAACAGACACGGTACCTGTCCTGGTGGAATTTACGGTTTACTAGTGAAAGTGCACACTGGGGGACAAGTAAGAGACAGAACACCATGAGAGCAGCTTGAACTAGAGGGAGAATCTGTTAAACAATCCTGCAAGGTCAGCACGGTATTCTGTTTTCCAGATAAGGAAACTGAAGGTAGGGAGGTTGAAGTAACTTATCCAAGACCACGCAAGTGAGCTTCAAATGCACTTCGGTGTGATTTCAAATCCTATATCCTTGCACTACAGAGATAAGAACAAAATGATGAATAATATGTTCTTAAAAAAAACCTAAAACATGAATATAGAAAAGACGTATCATTACATTTACACACACTCACACCCACACATCCCCTTTATCTTCCTTCCCACTCACCCATGCACATATACCCTAGTGAAATAAAACCCGACCAACCTTACTTTTCAGGAAACACAGTCTGGAAAATATTTGTCAGGACATGGCCAGTGGCTTAGCTTTAATCCCTGTATGGGCCTATTCAAACTAGTTAATTCTTTCCTGGGGAAAACCATTCTGTAATTGCAGACCTTGTCTCTGAATTTAGCAGAGCCTCTCACAGGTGGATGCCATTTACAGGGTCCCAGAGCTGTGAAAAGCCAGTCTGACTGTCTGTTTTAGAACTCTTAAGTTCAGGTAAGCAATTTTGTAAATTAATGTCAGTTATCTCTCTTTTTTTTGAAGCTGGTTGGGGTAGAAACTCCATGTTCCAAAATTTTGTCATCTTGACCAATAAAATGCCCCCCGCTTTCAAACACAATCAGACCTGCTTTAGGGGAGGATTGTCTCCGCTTTGTTTGAGCCTTGATTAAAATGAAGATCAGAAAGACTCACAGATGTCTCTTCTCCAAACTCAATAAACCCCAGGTCCTCTTACTTTTCATCTTACATTTTCTCTCTTTATAAAAGTATTCGTTTCTCTTCTTTGAATTACCTCCTTTCAAACAGCTTCCTTCATTAGAAAAAATGTAGGAATATGCATTTTGGGAAACAAGAGCTACCAATGGTAATTACAATTGATTTTTATTATTCATGAGATTCCTATTATTATTATTCTCATTGCAGTTATGTTCTACAGGATCACTACGAACACTGAATGAGTGAATACTGAACTGCATTGCTCCTAGGGGAAAAATAGGGTTAGGTTCCTGTAAACCTCTGGTCAACTGGCCAATACATAACCTTGTTTTATGTGTATTTCTGTTGAAAAACACCTTATGTAACATATATTATTGATTCATTAACACTGAACTCACAGCCAGCAGCCGTATAACTCATGCCTGAATGAAGCTTATCTAACCACATGTATTTTCTCTGTAGGGCACATCACAGCCTTCTGGCATTTAGGGACACTAGGCAGCACTATGCTCAGGGGGCATTTTGAACAGTGAAGCCACCAACAAAAAGCACAAAAATGTGAAGAACATGGTACAAAATTGATGGCAAAAAGGACACCTGTTTACAGGATAAGGGCTGAAACGAGAAGGCCTAGTATCACCTTGTTTAACCTCAGGTAGGAACGTGTGGGTTGGTAACTCAAATTTTTTCCCACTCTGCATGTCCATGAATCTCTCTGAAAGCCCCATGAATATTGATTTAGAGGTTACAAATAAACTTAAGCAAGCAGGTGAATTGGCAAATACGGAACTTCTGAATAATGAGAATTGACTGTATTTGTTCTTCTCTGTTAAGTAATGGGGTCTGTTGCAGATGGAAGAAAGAAAGGGTGAAAGATTTTTGGAGACTCAGGAGACTTTTTTGAAAATGATTTGCCCAAGGCACAGAACCAAAACAGTAGTTCATTGGCCTAAGGTGGAGAAATATAATTCCTTGCATCTCCAGCAATCTGTCTGCAGTTCTCTCCCTGTGAAAAATGACTTTCCATAATATACAAGCCTTGTTACTATGTAAGTGTAATTATATTTTAATAAAAAATAGATTTATAGCCAAACAATAAGCTGTGAGATTAAACAGCCCGGAACTGACTGTGAACTTTCAGCCATCTAACCCTGGCACTCCTGCCTCTCCGCAGCACTTACTTTCTGCCAGGAGTGGGTGATTGAACACCACTGACCGGCAAGGGCTCCTGGGAGCCACATTTTTTGCTTGGCATTTTTAATTGTAAAAACCAGTGTTCCATCAACACTGCAATTCAACGAATCAAAAGTCAAATACATGCTTAACAGGAAAAGATAAAAGCATCAACTTAAAGGAATGAAACAAATTTGAAAACCAATGGAAAAGGAAAGTCATATGGAGTGAAATCCATTCAAGACATGTTTTATTGTTTTTCCCATATGCATTTGCTGCCCAGCTTTGACTATTAAACATTTTTTTCTTCTACTAAAACTAAACAGTAATTTGACTTCTAGATTCTTCCAGGGTCATGTTCTGAACAGAAGCAAAATGGAAATATTTCAGTAGCTTTTTAGACAACTGTTTCAAAAGAAAACACATGGTTGTCTGCAGAGTTGTAGGTTAAAGCTATAAATTTATTTTATTAAACAGAGAGGAATTGGTGAAACTGAAAGACACTATAACCCTGACATTTTCATGAAATAATATTCTTGTCTGATTTTTTTTTTTAGTTTTTACTCAGATATCACTCAAGTTACACATAAATGGTAATTTTTCTTTATAATAAGCTTCCATCTCTTGTATAAATTTAATGTGTTCAGTGATGACTGTGGATGAAGTCACCTAATGGTGATTTTCCAAGGGAGGTAAACTTTATTGTCATAATTTCTTGGTTATTACCTAGTAAAACAAGTTTTTAAAAAACCAAAAAACAATAGACTTAAAACCATAAAGACCTTTTTAGCATTTGGATTAAATAAAAGAAAAGGTAAAATGTTGACATTTTCCTAAGAGATACCAGTTCTTCACATTTTTATATAATCTCTTAATATGAAGCATATAATGTGTATATTATAATTATATATTTTATATTTTATTATATAAAATATAATATAATAAAGTGTTTATATTTATAATATAATATAATAAAGTGTATATTATATTATTTTATAATATAATAAAGTGTATATTATATTATTTTATAATATAATATAATAAAGTGTATATTATGTTATTTTATAATATATAATAAAGTGTATATTATGTTATTTTATAATATAATATAATAAAGTATATATTATGTTATTTTATAATATAATATAATAGTGTATATTATATTATATTTATAATATAATATAATAAAGTATATGTTATAATTTTATATAATAGAATATAAAACATATAATTATAATATACACTTTATGTGGTAACATGCTCATAGTCTCTACCAATACATATATCTGATTAGATCACCATATGGGAAGTCTGTTCATATTTTTAGTTATTGGGTTTTTTTTTCTCACCAGGCAATAAAATGTCCAGTATCAAATAAATAAGGGTCATATGATTCCCTGACGACATGACCAGGGTACTCATAAAATTCGGAGAAGCTGAGTCAGATCATTTCAAGAGGACAAATGCAGCGCTCCTCCAAATTCAGTAACTTGTGGAATGTAGCAATCTTGTATTTTTTCTGAGCCAAACAGCCTGATGCTGTCAAACTCATCTTTCATTTCCTCTGCCTTGCCGCAGTGTTAGTGGTTTCATTACTAGAAGGAAAAAACACATAAGTGTCTGAGTTAAGATGAAATTGCATCTATTAAAATAAAGTTGATCCTAAATGATTCTTTCACTCAAAGTATTAATAGACTAAAGGAAAATGTTGCAAGCTACGAATTAGTGGTATAGTTTATGAACAGTAGCTGTTGCGATTCATGCATATGCCTTTTGGTTACCTTATAATGAAATGTTGTTGGGTACAGCCTTCACATCAATGAGAAAATCAACAAAATGTTCTTGAAAAGACGACTGGCAAACTTTCTTTCATTTTTCTGTTCTCATTAGTAGAAAGAGGGACAGGTCACTTTCAGAAGGATTAAAAGGTCAAAAAACTTGGTGAAGGGATGTCTACACAAGCCTTTAGAAAGCGGTTATCAGAGGATCAGCTAGAAAACAATCTTAGAGCTAATCCTTTGGCTGGATCCAAAGAAAACCCAGCAGATTTAAGTTTTCTCTTTTTTCTCTTTGTTTTCCTTTACAGGGGTATTTCCCACAAAAGCCTTTCAGTTGCCTTCATCCAAAGTTATAGGTCCTGAGTCCTTTTCAGCTCTTTTATTCTGTTTCCAAGCCTAGCCCTTCCTAGCTCTGTCCTCCGATCTTTTCCTGATATTTTCCATTTTGCTTGTTTTCATCAGGGGTTCCCCCTAAATCCCTCTTAGCATCCCCTAAAGCCTAAATGTTCATGGATGGAGACCTTCTTCTGAGGGAAAAACAAGACTGACTCACAAAATTCTAGCATTAAAGAGGACTGTAGAAATTATCTAGTCTATCTGCCTTCTTCCTCCACCATTTTACAGGTAAACAGAATTCATGAAATTGCCTAAGGTCGTGTCCAGGTAGCAACTGCACCAGGACCAAAGCTCTGTCAATAATAACTGCAAATTGGTTGCAAAGTCCTTTGGACAATTCAAGCTGCTCTACCTACCTAAGGCACTATGATTATTATTATAATACAGGTGTTATTATACAGAGCCGACCGCATGGGCAAGATTGCTGCTGGTGATGTGTGTGATGCCAACTCACCAAGACGCAGTGGCATCATGCTGGCGTGTTGAAAATAAAAAGGGGTGACATCTGCTTTACATACAGAGCCTCATGACCTGTACTCATAGCTGGAGGCATCAGTCATTGCACTACGAGAGGAAGTGGGCTTTGAAATACCTTGGGGTTGATGTCCCAAGAACACCCTTTTTCCGCTCCTCCTCTCTGTACTCCTTGAACTGCTGCTCATGGGAGCCTGAGTAATACAGAAATTGGAGGACAACCACACAGCACAAGTGTAGGTTTGACAGGAGTTTACATAATGCTGTAGGAAAAGAAACCAAATAAAGGCTTCAGCTTTGCTGAGGCTCTCCCCATCCCCCTCGCATGCCAAATGCTCCTTTTGTGGCTCACACTCCTTGGTCTTGAGTCAGAGAGGCCAGGAGCCCACCTATACATCTGTGTCAGGGTTAGGAAGTTGGCTCTTGTTAATGATGTTGAATGCACTTTGCTATTCACTACTTTTGTGGATAGAAAAGCCTCCTAATATCAAACTTTAGAATCAAGCACCACCTTGTGGTCTGATGCATTTATTAAAGTGGCACGATTTGAGAGCTGAAACTGGAAATGCTCCCTCAGCTGGTAGTAGAGAGCCAGGATCTGAAAACTGACTCCCAGGTGGCTGCCTGGAAGCAAGAACCCCCAAGGTGTCTTTCTGCTACTTCTCTGGGTTCTCAGACCAGTTAACAATGGCATCCCCTTTCATGGGGTGAATCCCATGTTCCTGACACTAACACATTATGCTAGATATGTATAGTAAGTAGCCAACTTAATCCTTTCAAAACCACAGGGAAGTGTTTCTTATTACTTCAACTTTTAAGTGAGGAAACGGAGGCAGAGGTCACTTAGTGGTCCAGTCACAGATAAATGGCAGGGCTTGGATTGACTTGGAAGTCAAGTCTTTCTGAAGCAAAAGTCTCTGCTGTTAAACACTGCTCTGCTGACCTCTAAGGCCAAGACCAAGACCAGGGTCCATTTCAGGCTCTTTTGGGGCATTTTGGCTCTTGGCTGCAAACCCAACCAGAACTGCCAGAATCCTACCTGGAACTCACTCAAGGTGCTAGAATTAACCTGTTCTCCAAGGTTACATGGATCGGGAAGGTTTGCATTCAGAGATGGGGACTTCATTGGTGTCCATAGACCTACTGAGATAACCAGAGTTTAGGAGAAAGTTTGGCTTTTGAGGATGGGCCAGACAGCAAGTGACCAGACTCTAGATCATTCATGAAGAAACAAAACCAGAAAGAGATATTTGACAAATATTCACTTGGACAATTACAGTGCTTCCTGAACTGAAATTCAGTTATTCTTTAAAAAGGATGATTTTATCATATTCATTATTTGAAGGGGAGGATTGGAGTATCTGCTTGGCAAGTGAGTAGCAGTAATGTGGGCCAAGTCATGTTAGAAGGGAGATCTCGCCCCTGGTCTTGTTCCAGTGATATCATAAGTGTTCTTGGGTAAGTCACTTCTTTATCTCTGGGTCTCCATTTTCTCATTTGTAGAATAGGGGTTGGACTTCACTAAGAGGTAGATGGTTCTAAAGTACAGCGCAATTGTATGGAAAATGTGAGGCAGGAACCTCAGCTTTCTCCATTTCCTTAGAAAGTCTGTCCTGCTCAGGCTTCCTTCCTGTTCTCAACTGAATCTGCTGCTAATTTTGGTAACATGATGACTTGCACATAGCAATGTTTACTAACATCTCTGAGGACAGTGATTAACGGGAATATATGCTTCTCTGTTTTTCCAAAGTAGATAAATCCATATAGTTCATGGCTCCCTGACTCTCCATATACCAAAAAGAAATACAAAAGGTACCATGAAAAGAGGAAGCACTGCCATGAACGGTCTCCCCTTGAATGGCTAGTATGTAATGCCAAGACAGTGCCTGTTTGTTTCAAAGCCTCTCCCATTCTAGTTCCTTCCTGTGCTCTCACTCCGAATTTCTTACTTGAGATCTCTATTGGTTGAGCCATTCTTTTAACAGATTATCTGTACTACAGTAGACTCTAAAACAGAGCTGTCCAACAGAACTTTCTGCAATGCAGAAGATGTTACTTGTGCTCTGCAATGGCCATAGGTGACTATTGAGCATTTGAAATGTGGCCAGTAAGACTGGACCAAGTGTTTAATTTTATTAAATTTTTATTAATTTAAATTTAAGTAGCCACAAGTGACTGGTGTCTACCATATTGGAGAGTGCAGCTCTGCAATATTGCCATCATATACGCTTTTGTTGCAGACATTCTGATTTCTCTAAGAAATCAGAAGCATACATCGTAACAGGGCTATCCTTAATACTGGCTTTACAAGCAGACTTTCAAAAGATTGTTTCTCCATGTTTTTCTCGTATACAAGATTTCATAACAATAATGGTATGTCAGTCTTTTTAAAATGTATTCTGTTTGAGATAACTGAATTGTTTCTTGACTTATTTCAACTGAACAGTTGAAAAGGAATCCCTATTTGATTCCATGGGAATAAAACTTATTCCTTGGTTGCAAATAAAAAGAAAAGTATTATCTCACTTTGTAGATTTTTCCATTCAATAATAGAATAAATTTGAATGTACATTTTCTACCAGTGAATGAGTAATTTTGATGCCAAACAATTTTTTTTTTTTTTAGACAGCATCTCGTTCTGTCACCCAGGCTGGAGTGCAGTGGCATGATCTTGGCTCGCTGCAACCTCCACCTCTCTGGTTCCAGTGATCCTCCTGCCTCACCCTTCCCAGTAGCTGGGACTACAGGCATGTGCCACCACACTAGGATAAATTTTTTGTATTTTTAGTAGAGAGGGGGTTTTGCCACGTTGGCTGGGCTGGTCTCAAACTCCTGACCTGAGGTGATCCACCTACCTTGGCTTCCCAAAGTGCTGGGATTACAGGTGTGAGCCACCATGCCTGGCCCTGATGCCAAACAATTAATAATAAAAGTAGATTTTCACTTTAAAAAGGGAGCTTTATATATAAATTCATTTTTCCTAAAATATTTGATGTGGAAGATGAAATTAGGAAAAAAAAACTGGTAAAATTCTAAGTGCTTTATTATAAATCTCTTATCCTGAGTAAGCTCAAGTGACAGTCCAAATATGTTTCTAATTAATTAGGCCAATATTTCTTTTTTTTTTTTTGTTAGGAAACTTTTACTTCTAAACTTCTATCAAGTATATTTCTTTTTTTTAAATTATTATTATTCTTTAGGTTCTAGGGCACATGTGCACAACGTGCAGGTTTGTTACCTATGTATACATGTGCCATGTTGGTGTGCTGCACCCATTAACTCATCATTTACATTAGGTATTTCTCCTAATGCTATCCCTCCCCACTCCCCCCACCCCACATCAGGCACCGGTGTGTGATGTTCCCCACCCTGTGTCCAAGTGTTCTCGTTGTTCAATTCCCACCTATAAGTGAGAACATGTGGTGGTGTTTGGTTTTCTGTCCTTGTGATAGTTGGCTCAGAATGATGGTTTCCAGCTTCATCCATGTCCCTACAAAGGACATGAACTCATCCTTTTTATGGCTGCATAGTATTCCATGGTGTATATGTGCCATATTTTCTTAATCCAGACTATCATTGATGGACATTTGGGTTGGCTCCAAGTCTTTGCTATTGTGAATAATGTAATTAGGCCAGTATTTCTTAACTGGAACAAAGATTGAGTAACATTATCCACGCTTATCTCAAAATAAAACCTTTTATCCTCAAAGAATATAAAGAGGTTTTCAGGTTGGAGATAGTCCTGAGAAAGTGATACCTAGGCTGGAAGAGAAGACCAAAAAGTCTTACAAAATTGTAAACTTACAAATTTTTTATAAATGTGGTAAATTTTGATAAATGCTTGCATGAGAAAACATATTGCTGTGTTTTAGAATTTGTGAGGGACATCAGTAAGCAAGAGATTCTGACTTTGCTCTGGAATGAGAGAGTGGAACTCCTGGTGTCTTTCCTCATAATCTGCTGAACGACTGAGGTTTTCATCCTAGGACCATATGATGACCTGCTACTCTGGGGCTGCCTGTGCTTTATAATGATGCTATACAGACACTATTGTCCTATGGGATCTGAGCTCCCATTGGAGAATGTTTCATATGCTTCTATTCTTGGTGCAGAGAATTGTCTCTACTATAGAAAGTGACTTAACACACCCAAACTGCATCGTCTGAGAATGGGCATTTCTCATGTACTCAAAGGTTAATACATGGAAATCAATCCAGGCCTTAAAAAAGGAAAACCCAGCGGGCGCGGTGGCTCACGCCTGTAATCCCACCACTTTGGGAGGCCAAAGTGGGAGGATCACTTGAGGTCAGGAGTTCAAGACCAGCCTGGCCAATATGGTGAAACCCTGTCTCTACTAAAAACACAAAAAATATTAGCCAGGCCTGGTGGCGGGCATCTGTCATCCCAGCTACTTAGGACGCTGAGGCAAGAGAATCGCTTGAACCCGGGAGGCAGAAGTTGCAGTGAGTCGAGATGGTGGCACTGCACTCCAGCCTGGGTGACAGAGCAAGACGCTGTCTCAAAAAAAAAAAAAAAAAAAAGGGGAAACCCAAAATGCAGCAGAAAACCAATTTAAGTCCATGCTTCTGTTTCTTTGTAATTTGGTTTTCGTGGGAGTTTGGGCTTGAGGGGATGTAGGTGTTCCTCTGGGGTGTGCCAGCACATTTGCGCCATGATAAGGCCAGTCCCTGTCCCAGTGGAGTCATTTCTCAAGTCCTGTGTCATGGGGAAAGTGAAGATGTCCCCTGCCCACTCTATTCCCACTGAAGAGGCTACAGAAGAGGGGATATTAGGCACTGCAGGACAGGAAGTGCCACAGACTCAGTGACCTCTGTGCAACGAGGAGGTTGGTCAGAGCGCATTTGCCAGAGAACCAGCTGTGAAATGTATGGAGGCGGAGGGGAAGCACTTTCCAAGGTTAACCAGTCCAACCCTCAGACTGCCAGCTGTCCTCGCTTAGAACCATGGCTGATGCAGCTGTGGTTAAAGCATGGACATCTAGTTATCGTAGGAAGAGTAATGGAGAATTCTTCCCTTGCGATCAATTTGCAAGCTGATGCAAGAAAACCACCATTGTAGCCACAAAATCGAAATCAAAGAGGAAAGTGAAAGAATAGGACCCAGGCAGGCTGTGCAACTAAGCATTTCCTTTAGCCCCTCTTGACCAAAGTTATCTCAATTTCCCAGTGAAGATGAATTAGAAATTACATGAGAACCATACGGTAGATTATTCCTAGATTGGTGTATAAATATATACAGCACTGAAGCCACTTGTTTGAAAAACTGTGTGTATTATATCAGTTGGGTGAGTTTAGCCCTTCTCAATGGATCTTTTAGTTATTGGAATACAATTCCAACTTATAGCAACTTCTTCAGTATAAATTAGGCAGACTTTCAGCAAGTCCTGTGAATACCCAGTTCCTGGCACACAGTGGGCCTCATTACAAGTTGACCGAAGAACCTCAGTTCTGGGTTCTGTGACAATTCTGGGCCCAGAGTAGGCAAATGAGATAAGCAGCATTGCTTGGAGAATGTTGCCTCAATCATTCGTGTTCCTTTCTGGCTGTGATGTATATTACACTCTCCATAGTAATTGTCCGTCTCCATAAACCCATTTAAAAATATACGTGTTAACATAATAGGATTGCTAATTATACTTGGATGTTCTTGTTCCTTTTCTGACTCTATAATAAAGCCTCAAAATGCTAGCTAGGTCACAGCCACCTAAAAGAAACCACATTTTCTTGACCCCCTTCCAGCAGATATGGCCAAGTGACTACATTTTGGTCAATGGATATAAACAAAAGAAATGAGTAAGCCTCCCAGGATCTATCTTTTAGGGGTGGGGGTAGGCCCTTCTCCTGCCTCTTTTTTCATTCCTACCTGCAATAACTTAAATATGATGGCTTAAGCTAGAAGAACCATTTTGGACCATAAAGTAAAAATCATCCGTTGAAAATAAAGGGAACAGGCCTGGTGCAGTGACTCACACCTCTAATCCCAGCACTTCGGGAGGCTGAGGCAGGAGAATTGCTTGAGCCCAGGAGTTTGAGACCAGCTTGGGCAACAGAGTGAGACCTGGTCTCTACAAAAAATACAAAAATTAGCTGGGCATGGTGGTGTGTGCCTGTGGTCCCAGCTATTCAGGAGGCTAAGGCAAGAGAATCACTTGAGCCCAGAAGGCAGAGGTTGTAGTGATCTGAGATTGCAACATGGCACTCCAGCCTGGGTGTCTCAAAAACAGAAAACAAAAAACAAAAACAGAAAAGAAAAAAGAAAGAAAATAGAATAGCATGATAAAAGGAGTCTAGGTTGAGTGAGAGAGAGGATTTGGTGGAACAGAGGTTATAAAGTAAAATAAAAGCAAAGGTATTATGGATAAAATCCATGTTCAGACATCATCGTTCTGATTGCTTATAGGCAGAGTTGGTAGAATTCAGGTAGGCCGGATGCCATGAAATTTTGTATTGACAAAGAGACCAGCAGTCTAGCCTGCAAAAGCCTTTGACCATTCAATACCTAAGGTGACCACCTTTCCCAGACAGCCAGCAGGCAGGCTGTGAAAGCTGCGAAGGCTTTAAGAAAGGGGCACACTTGGGAGTATTATGAGCCGGGAAACATTTCCTAAAGGGAGAGAAAACCCACAGGCGGCAGTGAATGAAGAAGTTTTGCCCCGTGAGCAGGTGAGAGTCCAGCTGACTCTCATGATTTTGTTTTCTCTTTCTGCCCAGTGGGATCTGATAATTTTTAGAGATAAGGAACTCTTATGTGATTCTCAGTTTTTTATTTTTCTGAGTGGGAGAAATGTTTGTTTATATAAAGTTTGTCCTGTTCTTATTGGACTTGTAGGTGTGTTGTATTAGGTAACTTACATTTCTATTTTGTAGGGCCCCTGAAAATGAGTAGTTACACTCAGACCTGATAAAGAGCATGGAATAGTACCTGAAAATCCTGGACTTAGAACCAGATGCATGAATTTGGTGGAACTTTGGGATTCTTTATCTGGGAGTAGAGGGGTTGAGTACATTTTAAACATGGAAATAAGGGTACACTGAGATACATGGGTGGCCAAAGGGGAGACATAGCTGTCCTTCACTATCTATTCTCCCTCAGGTTCTGTGAACCTGAAAGAACCAAGGACTCTAAAGAGCAGTGGTGTACAACTCCCAGGAAGTGTCTTTAATGGGAGATCATGTGGCTTTATCTTGTCTCTTTTTTGCATCCTGCTGCCTGGAACACAGATGTGATGGCTGGTGTTGATTCTGCTGTGTGCTGAGGAAGATGGAACATCAAGGTAGAAAGCACTGGACCTTCTAAGCATGGTGGAGCCATTATGCCAGCCCCAGATCATTTACATTCAGATGAGTGTGCAAATTTTTATTCCCTTAAAGCCACTTAGATTTTGAATTTTCAGTCACTCTCACTGAACCCAATCCTTACTGCTCTTGGAAGACATTCACACTGTGGGAACCTTAGGATGCACTCTTTTTCCTTTCTTTCTTTCTTTTTTTTTTTTTTTATTGAGATGGAGTCTCACTCTGTCACTCAGGCTAGAGTACAGTGGTGCGATCTTGGCTCACCACAACTTCTGCCTCCTGGGTTCAAGCAATTCTCCTGCTTCAGCCTCCTGGGTAGCTGTTATTACAGGTGTGCGCCCCACACCCAGCTAATTTTTGTATTTTTAGTAGAGACAGGGTTTTGGTTTCTCCATGTTGGCCAGGCTGGTCTCGAACTCCTGACCTCAGGTGATCTGCCTGCCTCGGCCTCCCAAAGTGCTGGGAAGGACGCACTTTTATAAGCAGGCATCTTTAGAGATCTTGGTGGGAGAGATGGCTCAAGGAGAGGAAAAGAGGGAGGTATTGGTACAACTGGGGTTTTATAGGCCCAGCACTAGCTTCATAAAAGTTATCTGCAAAAAAAGTATGGGTCTATGTTTTTGTCTGATGAGGTGGCCCATTGCTCTATGGTAAGTGGAATATTGACATAATTGCTCACCTTTGCTTTTGGAAATTAAATGTATTTAGAATTGAAACCAGCTTATGGTTTTCTTCTCTTATTCATTTTCATAGAAGATGATCCTATGAGTAACACTTTTTTTGGAGACTCAATCATTGTTTCCAGTCTCTTGCATTCTCTAGCAGGTGGTTTATCTTCAGTAACTTTTGCAGATTGCATCAACATACTTGCCTCCTACAAATTTAAACTCAATAAACCAAGGAGAACGAGGGTGTGATGGTGGGAATTTCTTTTGAAAGAGTCAAGCCCATGCTGTGCAGGCTGCACCCATCTTTACTGCTTTCCCATAAAAGGCTTGGGGGAAGGAAGTTAAACCATAACCCCATTAGGTAATAGGCTATGCATTAATACAATTTATCTGGAATGAGGAAGGAAGAGATTCACCTTTGAAAGAATTTCCTCAACAGTATATTCCTCTTTGCTGCAAAGCTGTTTCACTTCAGGTGAGACCCAGGAAGCAGCCTGGGAATCCCTTGACCATCGATACCAAAGGCTTTCTGGAGGTGTGCAGTCTCTAGGGATTTTGAGGGTGTCGCCCAACAGTCAGTGTGATTTTACAACCAGTTCTCTCTAGGCTAATTTCTAACTCAGGGAATGAGAATGGTCATGCTGAAAAGTGGTGGAGAGATTTGACTCACCTGGTTGCAAGGACCGGGTCTACCACCCAGTAATTGTGTGGACTAGAAGGTGGTGGAGTGAGTGGTGACCTCTGAAGAGTGTGACCTCTCAAGCCAGCTGCTTGAGTTCCAATTCTGCCTCTGCTACTTTGTGATTGTGTAGCCCTGGGAAAGTTATTTTACCTCTCTGTGCCTCAGTCATTTCCTCTATAAAATAGGTCTCTATATGGACCTACCTTATAAGGTTGCTGTGAGTGGCACATGCAAATGTGGTTATAAAGTATATCCCATGGTATGTGGCATAATTTATTTTTTGAGGGGAGAGAGTGAGGTGCTAGTTACACACTGGGATGAGGCAGATCCTTGTTTGGATCTCAGCCTTGCTGCTCCCTGGGTAGGTGGCTTTGGATCGCTGCTCACTTTGCCAGGTCCCTCTGGCTCCTCCTCTGGCTGAACGTGCTTTGACTACACTGACCTTTCTGTTTCTCCAGCCCTCCTCATGGCCTGTATATAATATTTCTTCCAGTTGGAATGCTCTCTATTAACCATTATGATTCTCATGAAGGCTATTTCTGTTCTCCAGGCTGGGTTCAGGTCTCTGTGATATCACTTGAGGAGTTCTGTACCTACCCTCCTGAGCACTTAGAATTGTGCTAGAGTATTCATTCGTATAATTACAGTTGATCCTTAGGCAGCTCCAGGGATGGGGGCACAACTCTCCTTGCAGTCAAACATCCAGATAACTTTTGATTCCCCAAAAACATAACTAGTAATAACCCACTGTTGACCAGAAACCTCAGTGATAACATAAACAGCCAATTAACACCCATTTTGTATGTTATATGTATTATATACTGTATTCTTATGATAAAGTAAGCTAAAGAAAGGAAAATGTTATCTAAAAAATCATCAAGAAGAGAAAATATATTTGCTATTCAGTAAGTGGAAATGGATCATCTTAAAGGGCTTCATCCGAGATGTCTTCACATTGAGTAAAGAGGAAGAGGAGGAAGAGGAAGAGTAAGAGGAGGAGGAGGAGGGACTGGTCTTGATGTCTCAGGGGCGGCAGAGGCGGAAGAGGTGGAGGAGGTGGAAGGGAGGCAGGAGAGGCAGGCACACTGGGGGTAACTATTATTGATGAAAATCCTTGTGCAAGTGGATCTGCACAGTTCAACCCATATTATTCAAGGGTCAACTGTATTCCTATCTGTACTCAGGACTGTGAGTTCCAAGAACGGTTAACAAGTCCTGTGTCTGTCAACCCAATGTCTGTACTGGTGCCTGGCTCAGAAGGGACACAACAAATACATGAATGCTGAATTAATACATACATAAATAAAATGAATGTGAGAAGAATTTCCTTTTCTGATGGTTTTATAAACTATGAGCTACTTGAAGGCAGATTACATTTCATCTATAGTTATATCCCCAAAAGCCTATAGTTAGCAAGAAATTAATATATTTGTCATGTGAATGAGTAAACTGTATCATAGTGATTCGAATTTAATTCACTAAAATATAACATTCTGATTTGAAAATAAATAAGATTTCTTTAGAAAAGCTTTTGTTGGATAATAACCTAATTTATACAAATATTCTTTTTTTATTTGTCAATTGAGAAAGTATTTAGTTATTCATGATGGAAACTTTCTCTTTTTTTATATTGGAGATGTTATCTCACTGCAGAATGTAAGTTAAGACTTGTAGCACAGCCATTCTGATAGATTTTGTTCTCAGAATTCATTTATCCTCTAAAAAGTATTGAGGATCCCAGGAAGCTTTCATTTGTGTGGGTTACATTTACTATATCAAAGAATATATCTACTATATCAAAGAAATGTTTTAAAAACATTTAAAATATTTATTTGTTTAAAGCAATAATAATAAACTCAATACAAATTAAATAAATTAACTAATTTGAATAAAATTAATTATATTTTCCTATGGATCTTTTGCCCAGGCATGATTTTGCCAGGTAATGCATCAATCCTTTGGAAAATATTAATTCATTGAGTGAATATTTGACCTTTCGAATGTTGGCTATACAATATTTTGAAAAATCACATTTGTTACTATCACTGATCTCATTAGAAAAGTCTTTGAGGCATTGAGAAGCTGTCTGGTTTACACAAGCAGATACAAGTTTACCAAAATTCAAAGTTTTGCTTGAAGGCTCAAATGTTATTTTCAGCAACAAATAATGTTTGTTATTTTCCTTGAAGTGACAGGCTCTCTATTTAGTCTCAAGAAAAAGTTTGTCAAATAGCCAAGGCTGAATAACAATAGTTTGCAGTCAGTTGTCTTTTAGGGAAAAAATGGTCCCATGCAAAAATAGGCTATTTCAGCCTACACCTCACAGCAAGTGTGTAAGTATTAGAGTATACTTTAAGTGCTTCATGCTCACAATTACTACAAATGTCAACATGGTAAAGAAGGCAAATAACATCTTAATATTATTTAAAAAATAGTTTTGATCTTACGCTCCTGCAAAAGGATCTTAGAGAAGCCCAGGGGTCCACAGACCACACTTTGAGAGCCGCTGCTCTAGGGTATTCTAACATTAAATTACAAGACTCATTGACCCCACATAGATGAAATTTACAATAATATGGCTTTTAATTAATCAACTTTTCCTGCAACGTCTACCCTATCAGGAACAAATAAGCCAAGAGCAAAATGTTACAAAAGATTGTGATAACTGAGTTTAACATCAATGTACGAGAAATATCTTATCAATATCACCCACAATTATTAGTGTAAAGAAGTCACAAAATGTCTTTTAAAAAATTCTACCCCGAGAACATTTCAGAATGTAAGAAGTGGCGATAATTATAATAAGTGGCTACAAACTCCACTTTGAATGCATTTTCAGCAGCTTTTTTCCTAAACATTTATCACGTATTATTTTATTTTAACATGTCTCTGTGATATGGTTACATAGGACTTGATATCATCTCTGTTTTAGAGATGAGGAAACTGAGAAAAAAATGACTATATTCACCTACCATTGCCTAGGAAACTGGCGGTGGAACTGGGTAGCTCTCCTGATAAATATTTCAATGCCTTTTCTTTTTCACCCTGTGGAATCACTTGGCCAGCCAGATTCAGCAAACATGTTTCATTTCAATAAAAAGAGAATATTCCAATGAGCCCAGTGACTTTGGAAATCCCTAAAGTGGAGTGTTCCAAGTGACTGAAAACCTGGGGGGAAAGAGTGACCTCTGTGAGCTTTTCCAGCTTCCACTGCAGCTGATGGGTGGAAGTTCATAGGAAGGAAGACATTCTCTTAGCCTGGGCTATGTCACTTGCTAAATTTAGGATTCCAGATTATAGAAACACCCTTGGATGACCAAGCCCTCCACCCCTGATGTTCTGGGAGCTCTCATTCTGAAAGTACAAATGCATTTTTCCTTCCCTTTTGGAACCAGATGGTAAACTTGGCCAAGGAGCCTGCCAGCCACTGGCCTGGTATGAGTGAGTGGGGTGATTATTTGGAGATTTAGGCAGAAAGTGTTGAAGGGAAAGAGGCCGTGGGTGGGGAGGGACAATCAGCTAAAGAGAAGGGAAATATCATCCTCTTGTCTTGTTAAAGCAGAAAACTGTTTAAAATGTCATGCCCATATTTACTAGCTGTTTATAGGTAACAGAACCTTCTCTGTGTGTCACCAGTGAGTAATTGCCATAACAATGTTGTATTTACGTGACCCATATTTTACCCCACAAAGGCAGAGAAGAAGATCCTTAAAGAAATTGCATATACCTCTATCGTGTGTAGAGAAGAACAGCTGCTTTCCTCCCTCTTCCTACTCATATGGCTCTTGAAAATGCTCTCAGCCTCTTCCTTTTATGATTTCCATCATGTCCTCCCCTGCCCTTTAGATTGTAGCACAGGATTTAAATGGAAGGTGCAGGGGAAGTGTTTCTGAGTGATTTGCCTGACTCAAGCCTCCTGGTGGGCAAGGGGCAGCATCTGAGAGGCTTCCTTCCACAGCCGGCATCTTAGGGCTCAAGAGGTAACAAGACCACATGCAGCTCAGATGCAATCACTTCTTAACTTAGCTCAGAGGCAATCACTTCTTAACATTTGAGAAAACTTGCCGGGGTGAAAAACCATTTTCCCAGACAGCAATTTGCCTAGGAGTTGCAATGACATTGTCCTTCTGTGCCAAGAATATCAATCAGTTCAAAAGTCCCTCTCCTGAGAGCCACTGGCAAGATCCTGGGCGTGCACACACAAGCAGTATCTGTAACCCTGCTGCTTGGGGTTAGTGTAATTGTCAAGGCTGTGTATTAGAATTAATTGTTCTGCCACTATCTGCTTCTCCTTTCTCTTTTCCTCCTTTTGTATAATCTTTTGCCTTTTTTTTTCTCCCTCGATCTTGTTGTTTCTAGCTTTACTGTTCTCAGTTTAGACTTGTGAGCCTTTGGGATGAAAAGTGATGTAAACTCTTGGAGAGGAAAGAACCCTGGATCATAGGCCAGAAGGCCTAAGTCCCAGTAAAACTGTCATCCGTTAGCCTAGTCACACCACTAACCTATCTCCACCTCAGTTTTCCATCTCAAACTGGAGATAATAATCTGTATATTGATTGCTTTTTGAGACCCTTGTAAGAATCAATTGTTATTATGTAGCACTATTGAACATATGTATTTACTTTCATTACAGTACCTAGAACACCAGCTGGTGCATAGAAGGTGCTCAATAAACATTTGTTGAATTGATGACTATATTTGGAAATATTTTGTAAACTATGAAATCACTACACACATGTTTTTATGACATTTTTCATAGATGATGCTAGTAGCCTGCAGTGCTCTAGGCCTTGGGTTGTGTCTTGTCATGTCGGGTGTGTAAACAGGCTGGCTCCTGCTATGCCACAGGTGGCTGGGGATCTCTTTCCAGGCCACAACATCTACCTGGTTTCTGTGATTCCAATTCCTGTGTGGATCTGACCCACTAACTAGAAGGTTAAGCTAAGTGAACCTTGGTGTGTAAATGTTGGTGCTGGAGGGTGAATGTGGGTACCTTGAAGCCCGGGTCTTATAAATGAGTAACATGTTTCTGTATAACATGGAATGATACAGATGATGGCATTGAGAATCCTGTTGGTCTCGGAAATTTCAAGGGAGTTCTAGACCAGATCAAACAAGAGACAATGGAAGATACCAGTATCTGGCAAAGGAACGACATTTAGAGTTTAGAAGCATTCTAATGGATGATTTTTTCTTTCTTTCTTTCTTTTTTTTTTTTTTTGAGACAGAGTCTCACTCCGTAGTCCAGGCTGGAGTGCAGTGGCGTGATTTCAGCTCACTGCAAACTCTGTCTCCTGGATTCAAGTGATTCTCGTGTCTCAATCTCCTGAGTAGCTGGGATTACAGACATGTGCCACCACACCAGGCTAATTTTTGTATTTTTAGTAGAGATGGGATTTCACCATGTTGGCCAGGCTGGTCTCAATCTCCTGACCTCAGGTGATCCACCTGCTTTTGCCTCCCAAAGTGCTGGGATTACAGGCGTCAGCAACCACACGCAGCCCTAATGGATGATTTCTATTTACATCCTTCTTATAGACTGAGACAGATCCCCCTAAAACTCATGTGTTGGGACCCTAGGCTCCAATGTGACTGTATTTGGAGACAGAGTCTGTGAGGAGATGTTAAAGGATAAATGAAGTCATAAGGTTAGGGTCTTAATCCAATGAGGCTGGTGTCCTTATAAGAAGAGAAGGAGATACTAGATCTCTCTTTCTCCCTCCACTCTTGTCTTCTGCTCCACAAAGGAAATATCAATGGATATTCCTCACAAGTCTAAACTGAGAACAGTAAATCTAGAAACAACAAGATCGAGGGAAAGAAAAGGCAAAAGATTATACAAAAGGAGGAAAAGAGATAGGAAAAGCAGATAGTGGCAGAACAAACAATTAATTCTAATACACAGCCTTGACATGGAGCAAGAAGGAGGCTGTCTGCAAGCCATGAAGAGAGAGCCCTTACCAGGAACTGAATCGGCCACCAAGGTCTGAAACTTCTAGCTTCTAGCTTCCAGAACTGTGTAAAGATAAATGTCTGTGGCTTTAAGCTACCCAGCCTATGGTATTTATTATGGCAGGCCAAGCTGACTAATACAAGCCTCACCTCCTCTGTCTCATTTCTGAGTAGCTATCCGGAAATTCATGACTCTGACATTCTCCTATGTGCAAAGAACATTGAAGTCTATGAGCAGACTGAATGTATATGTCTGAATATCCTTGTGAGCTAAGCATGATGGAAGAGAGGAGACAAGAACAGCCACACTCCACTGAATGACGAGTCAAAGATTGCAATGAGCAACTCTTTTACCTGGCTTGCCTGAGACAATTTTGATATATTACACTAAGCTTCAGGAGAGTGAAAGGGTGTAGGTTATATCAGTTAGCTTGTGGACTTTTTGCAAACCATGTGATTAAGGCTGGTGACATTCTGCATCAGGTTTTAACAAAACAAGATTTCTAAAGTTAGTTTGGATAAATTGATTTTTCTTACACCACCACTGTTGCTAGTTGGGTGTATTAACTGATATTATAGCATACGTGCAAAGGGAAATGATTATTTGGGACAGTGAAAAAAACTGTATATACAATGTGATGATAGAACAAGTGTGAAGGCTGAGTTTGGCAATTTTGGGTTTGATCCTCAACCTCTAATTTTTGCAAGTTTGGAGCTATGATCTTCTAATTATTTAGCACAAATGTTGAAGAAGTTAGACATAAATGAGTCAAAGTTAATCTATCACATTCATTTTTAAACTTTAGTGTTTCTACGAATCATCTGAAGAGCTTGTTAAGAGCCAGTGAGTTTTGGGGTGAGCCCCAGATTTTGTATTTCTAACAAGTTTCAGCTCATATCAATGCTGCTGGTCCATGAACTGTACTTGGAGTAGCAAGGGTCTAGAATACTGTGTGTTAGATGGAAAGATGAGACATTTAGTTTTTCTCCATGAATAAAATACGTGAGATTCAACTGTTGCTTTATTTTGCAATACTATGGGATTCCTCTCTAAAAATTGTTCAAAATCTCATGCTTTGAAGAACTACAATATATGGATTGTAAAATGACTTAAGCAGGAAGTACTTGACATGAATATGTGCTTAATAAATATTGATTGGTTGATTTCTGAAAAGTAGATCTTCAGAGATGTAAGGCAAATGTCTTCCAGTAATATAAAATGATACATCCCTACTTAGGGGATCTAGGATGCTATGCATTTAGAGACAAGACAAAGTTTATAGTGTCAGAGCCAGAGAGAAAGCAAGGGTGATCTGAGCCCAGCAACACAGCTCCATTGTAAATAGCAGCTCACCTGGGGCAAACAAGTGCTATAGGATATGATAAGGAAGGTTCATTTCATCATTTTGTGGCTGTGTACATCCTGGAGTGAAGGAAAGGCATTAACGAGTTTGGTAAGAGCTGGCAAAGCTAGAGTCCTTATTTGCAAGGCATGGTAAGCCTAGGCTGTGTTATCATTTACTTCATTGTGATTCACGACAGTCCTACTGCTGATTATACCTCTCTGACCCCCTCAGGGTTGGTTTTAAGTTGTTTAGATCCTACCTTTCTCTCTCCAGACAGCAGAGACTGTCAGAACCACGCTCACCTGTGAGTGAAACAAGCAAATTCCCTGGCATCAAGGGGAAGCTAAAACTTCTATTTGAAACAACTTTTTGAACACTTTTGGCATATGTGGAAATGTACATATACGCGTATGTATGTGGATTATGTAAGGGGTTATAATAAAGTAAAATTAAGATTCAAGAGCATTTTTGACTTTAAGAAAAATATTCGTGACCCATGCACTCTTATGTAACCTGATCCTTCAGAAGTATACAAGATAAATCAAATTTACAGAGTTACAAAAAACTGTTCACTGACTGCTGGAAAAAATATGATGTCATATTTGTGGTTAATGGCCTAAGTTAGATTAAAAAGGTGCGCTTTTTTGTATTTTGATGATTTGTCCTTTGTTTTTTTTTTTTTAGTTAGACTTGACCATGGAATTGATACTCTGTCAATAAATTCTTTATCTTTCACTGTTGCCATTGGTAAAAATAGCTAAAAGTTTTACAGGATAATTGCCTTGAAGCAGGTATCTTCAGAATCCATTTATTTCAATTGTTTGCCAATATTATTCAAAATTTCTTGTCTTCTTATCACTATCAATGAGTAGAAATTTTCAGGATTGCTAAAAGTTTGTTATGCTTTCTGGGAGAAATTCTGTGTAAGATTGAGTTTTGAAAAAATTCCATGTTCGGGGACTGTTGTGGGGTGAGGGGAGGGGGGAGGGATAGCATTGGGAGATATACCTAATGCTAGATGACGAGTTGGTGGGTGCAGCGCACCAGCATGGCACATGTATACATATGTAACTTACCTGCACGTTGTGCACATGTACCATAGAGCCTAAAGTATAATAATAATAATAATAATAATAATAATAAAAAGAAAAAAAAAAGAAAAAATTTCATGTTGCATAATCTGGGGAAATGCCTGTTCATGCCTATATCTGAGCAAACTTTGTAACTTGTTTATAAAGGAAAAAAAGATTTGAAATTTAAAATTTGGCAATTAGGAGCACATTAACTCCCCTTGTCTACAATTTTTATTGCACCATAAAAATACACTTTTAAGAAAAAAAAAATAGCATTCCTTTTAAAGGTTTCTTTCAAAATATATCCCTTTAGGAGATGAGAGTTAAATAACAAAATCAATTATTCTCTTTGTTGGGTAAGTCAAGGACTCCCTAAGCCCAAATTTTGAGTGCCTCTTGGCATCTTTGTATATAACAACTGGAGGTTATCCACACATTAATTGCCTCTAATACTATTCAAATGCATAATCAAATCCAACAAGTCATTTCTGCTTAACCGATGCAACACAGATGATGCCATGCTTCCTGAGACTGAAAGGTTTGCTAAGGAAATTGCCTCTAAAATTATGGCAAGTATAAAATAAAGGACTATTAGAGGAGATACCACCTTAGCTGCTGTACCTAGGGATACTGATAAAGGATATATCACAACACTCATTCATAACTGAAAGGATATTAAAATCCAAATAAAGCAAAAGACCACTCAAAGATAACTTAAGCCATACCCCAAAAAGCTAATTAACTTATAAGTTATTTTACTGTTTAATAGAATGAAGAGATTAGTGGTAGACACCTCTTTAGCTGGAATATTGGAAAGACTTACACAATGAAAGCAATAAGTGACATAGATCTTGCTAAAAATCAATAAAGCAAGTAAAGCCAGTTGGCACACTATTTAACGTGGATCAATGTGAATGATAACTTATCAAACTTGAGGTGTCATTCAAGAAGGAATACTTGCTATTTCTGTCTCCTAAATTTCCAAGAAGACATTAGAGGTATCTAAAATGAGCACACTCTTAGGTGACCCTGATAGAAGTGCATTTTATATTTACTTGTGAAACCGTGCCCCAAAAGTTAAAGAAACCAATAACTCATATAAATTCTTGAGTTTGCAGGATGTCAGATTAAAAACAAGAAAGAGCTTCCTGAAACACTAAAACTCCCTCCACTTGTAAGATAACAAAATTGAGCTGAAATCTTTTCGAACTGATATGCCAGCTGGAGTTTGCACGGAACAAGCTTGCTGATGTCACAGCCTGGATTTCCACTGCATGTTTTATATTAACTCCTCCCCAAATTTGCACATGGGACCTATAAGGAAGCACAAAGAGATAACTGTGCATGCCTGAGGGTCTTTCAGACCTCTCCTTTCCTCCCACCAATTAGCTGCTAATCTCAGAATCCACCCTCTTAAACCTTTTCTAGTAAAAGTACTGCCTTAAAACCAGCACAGAGAGATGGATCTGAGCTTGACTCATATCTCCTTGTAAGTCAACTTGCAATAAATAGCTTTTCTTTCTCAAAATCTTGGTGTTATATTATTGGATTCTAGCACATTGGGCAGCAAGTTCCTTTTGCTTGATAGCACTTTTGTATAAACGTGTATGTGTAAGGATGCAATTAACAGTATCCTTTTAGGTTTCTGCATTTATATTAGGCCAAATCGATATACCTTTTAGGTATTGTTTGACTTGGATTCAATTTGCTTTGTTCTCCATTTCATTTACTAAAATCTGGGTCTAATGTAAGAGTTCTTGGTATATTACATAAACATAAATCATTGCTGCTGAAATTCTAATAGGACTCTGTTGCTACTTGCAGAAACCAGCTTTGAGGTAGTCAAGGGAAGAGGATAAAGAAAAGAACAAAACTGAGGTTTTAATTTCATACATGATTTGTGTCTTGACAGTGCTTTTGTTTCATACAAAACACAAACGAAATAAAAATTTAGGTTCCATTTCTGTCCCTTGCCATGTTAACTGTCCAATATAAAAAAAATTGAGCACTATGAAGTAGGGTTCTGCAGCTTGCTAGATAATAAAGATATTGAAAGAAGGGTTCAATTTGGGTTGGATTCCAATAGTGGTGAAGCATCCTGCATGTTCACGTTGGCTCTCCAGAACTTTCAGGACTTGATAGTTCTGCAGGAACGCAAGGTGGGGGCCTGACTTCTCTTAAGCCACACCAATGCCAGTTAAATTTGGGATTTACAGAAAAATAGAGAAAGAATAGTTAAGTTTGCATGAACTTCATTTATGTCTTTTTTTCATGTGTGTATTCATGTAGTGTTCACTCCCTACTCACTATAAGCCATGTGCTCTGCAAGATACTAGGTATACAAAGATGAATAAATTTGTCCTTGAGGAACAAGTAATTATAAAGTTAGAAGATAAAGAAAAAAATATCCAACCTGTATTGAAAAAGAAGAAAAAGAAGAAGAGGAAGAGGAGAGGTAGAGGAAATCACCTGTGAAGAAACTGAAATCCAACTAACTTCAGAGGAGTTCTTTAAAACTCTACATGCCAAAGACAATGAAGCAACTAACAGAATTATA
Source organism: Pongo abelii (assembly GCF_028885655.2). Lineage (NCBI taxonomy): Eukaryota > Metazoa > Chordata > Mammalia > Primates > Hominidae > Pongo > Pongo abelii. Next base: position 12,185,333 of record NC_071990.2, read on the forward strand.
GGGGAAAAGTTTGTGACCAAACTATAATCTATGTTTATTCTCTGTGGCGAGGACCATAAAATATAACCCCACGCACTCTTTCAACGGAAAAAAATGCTTGAACACATTCTATAGCCTACCAAGATTTGTATAAAATGAAGAGCTTAAATTGAGTTAGAAACAGACTCCCAATGAGCAATGAAATTAGCAATTTGAAAGCTGCATGCAACTGTCAAAAAAGGGAGAGAGAAGATACATAATGAAAAAATAATCACTTTTTCAGTAATATTTATCAGACCCCCTCCTATATGCTAGACACCATTCTAGTCAATGAGATTACAACAGTAAATTAAACAGACAAAAATTAAACAGAATGCAAAGTCTGCCTTTATAAAGCATATATTCTACAGGAGAATCAGAAAATAAACAAGACACAAAAAATGCATAGTATGAAATCACATAATACCTCAGATCTTAATAGCAAAAACTAGCATATGGATATAAAAGGGTAGAAAAAGTGAGTATAAAAGGGATAAATTTTAGCTTATGTAGAAGAGGAAGAAAAGACTTTAATTTCCAGGAATTTACACACACATGTGCACACACAAAATGTAGGGTAGAAAAATTATTGCTTAGACAAAATAGAAGTCAAGGGGAACAGCATTAAATAGGACAAAAAGAATAACTCATACTACTACTAGTAATAATAAAAGTCAACACATTCAAAGTCCATCTTCTTATTCTTCATCTGACTCAGTTTCTGCTCTTGCCTCTCTAAGTGAGGGTATTGCCCTACTGCCCCCAAAGGCAGGCCAAAAACCCGGGGATCATGCTTTACTCCTCTCTCCCTGCACACACCTAATCTACCGCCCATGACGTTTTGTTTTTCCACCTCCTAAATACAACTCAATCCATCTCCTTCCCTTTGTGCTTTCTGACATTTTGCTCAGTTAGAACACCATCATCTCTTACCTGGCCTTCTACCACAACCCTCTAACTGGTTCCCTTGCCTCCTGCTTGTTTTCATCAAATCTACTATCCATGGGGAGCTCAAAACTATCTTTCAGTCTACCAATCTGATTATAACATTATTCTGTGCAAAACACATTTGGCATCCCATTGTCCAGACTCCTTAATGTCACCCTCTGTAGTTTAATTGTGGATGATCTCTCCAGGCTGGTATCTCATTTGTTGCTTTTTATATCCAGCCATGTGAGCATTTGCAATTCCCAAATACTGGGTCAGCCTCTTTCTCACCTTGAGGCTGTTTCCCTCTGCCTGGTACCCTCTCTTCTTCCATCTCCCTTTGCCTGGCCAATTCCTATTGAGTTTAGACACCACTTCTCCTTGTAAACCTTTCCTCACTCCCCACTCTGCCAAATCTGGTCGAGTTCCTATTCTGAGTGTTCCAATAGAACCTTGAACTTCCCCTATCATAGTATCTTTCCCACTTGATTATAACAGCCTGTTGATATGTCTGGAGTCCACACCAGATTGTAAACCCCATAAAGCTGTGGACCATATCCCCAGGACAAAGATCTATCCAGAAGGGGTCTTAATATTAAATGAGAAATATTATTTAAAATGAAGTAAGAATATAACCTAAGAATTTGGAAAAAGGAAAAATAAGCTAAAGGAAATCATCAGAAGGATTTGACCAAGATTAAAAGAAAATAAATCAGAAAGTAGAAAAATTGTATTTCTTTGAAAGAAAACATGTGCATATTAAAGTGCATAAATCTGTAGCACATATAATCAAGAGAAGTTGTACACGCTCAATTGAAAAATTTATGAGAAAGGACAACAGATTTCAAGGATACTACAAATTATGCTTTTGATTTAGAATAGTTTTTAAAATGGCAAATTTCCTATCTAAACATAAATGATCAAAATTGTCTTAATAATTAAGAAATCTGAAATCTCCAGTAACTCAGAAAGAATTTGAAAAAGTACTCAAATAATTACTTCAAAAAATGGATGCTAACCTGGACAACTTTACAGCTTTCACATTTTCAAGAAGCAGGTAATTTCTTTCAGATAAATTGTTCCATGGGATAAAACGAGATGAAAGAAATTATCACATTCATTTTATGAAGATGAAATGATTCTGTTTCAAAAAGCCAAATAAATAACAAACACAAAACTCTTGAACTGAATAGTAATCTTATTTTTGAATACAACTGCAGAAATCCTTAAAAGAATTACAATTTCAAAACAATAGCACCTTCATAAATTATCCACCACATCCAAGTAGGGTTATTCCTGGAATTCAAGAATAGCTCAATCAGAGAGAAATAGGTTAGCATACTATATCAATGGATCTAAAAAGAAAAAAAAATTATAAAGCTCATAAAGTCATTTCAATGCCATTTGGAATAACAATTCTTAGAAAACTTAAACACAAATGGCATTTATTCAAATTGCCAGTGATATCTGATGGCTGAAGAGTGGAGGTACTCTCTCTCATTAAAAGCAGGAGCAAGACCAGGAAGTCTAATATCACCATGACTATTTATAACAATGCTCTGAACATCAGTTTGGGCTTATATTTGACCAAAGTCTGCCAATGTGTTTTTGCTTTGATTTTGGCTGTGGAAGTCTGAAGAGACAAATATCTGCTTCAACTGGCTTTCTAGCGTCCCTGAGATAGTTCCTGGTCAAGGATCATGTGACTATTTAGGTTACCACCACATCTAATCATTAATGATTGGGAGTTCCAATATTAACTGACAGACCAATAGTCTAAGCCCTATAACATCTTCATTTTTATAGGTCAAAACAATTGAATATCAGCTATTTCTTATGACTTAGTCTAAAACACATATTGAGAGAGAGTGTGTTTGCTAAATAACTTTAAAGAGGACAGTAAATCTCTCTAAAGATAGGTTGGACTGTCTCACAAATAAGCCAGATTGTTACAAGGTACACAATAAAGAGGGATCTGCTCCTAAATTTAACTTTTCTTATTCAACCTGGATAAGGTGCTTAGGAATCACTGTAACCCACTGTAACTACTCCTCTAAAAAGCTGGCACAGGAAACAAGACTGCTTGGCCAGTGCAGCAGCTCACGCCTGTAATCCCAGCATTTTGAGAGCCCAAGGCAGGAGGATCATTTTAGCTCAGGAGTTTGAGACCACCTGAGGCAACAAAGCGAGAGTCCCATCTCTACAGAAAAATAAAATAAAACAAATAGCCAGACATGGTGGTTCACATCTGCAGTCCCAGCTACTTGGGAGGCTGAGGCAGGAGGATTACTTGAGCCCAGGAGGTCAAGACTGCAGTGAGCTATGATTGCACCACTGCACTCCAGCTTGGGCAACAGAGTGAGATCCTGTCAAACAAAATAAAACCGCAAAACAAACAAAAGACCCCCCCGCCCCTTAACACCCCCAAAAGACCGTTTGGCACCTGAACTCAAAATGTTTAAAACGTTTTTCCTCACCACCCCCCACCTCTACCCTCCACAGTGAGCCATCAACCTAATAACAAGAGACAGCAACAAGGCCTGGGGTCCCTTTGCTGGAGCACAGTCCCAAGGTGCATCCGTCTGTGACCCAGGTAAGCATGTGTCTTCCCAAGAGGCCAAAAGCATGGAAACCAAACTGCGGACTTTCTCCCTGTGAGCTCCCGCATGCACCAAGTGATGCTGGCTGAGGTTTTCTTGGGTCTGTGACACAACAATATCCATTTTGAACCATCCAAAGTTTATAAAAAACATTATTAACAATATCATAGAAGGATAGAATTAGATTGTATAGTAGTAGTAATCTTTGTAGAATTGTTTGCATACTAGTACTCATATTGTCAAATAAAATAATCATTAAGAACCATATTTAATTTTCAGTTAAGGAACTTTACTTAAGCTGTGACTATTTCAGGAGTAATGGTCCTGCTTGGAAATTCTTCACATTCTGTACAGACGTATTAAAGGCAGAATAGCAACATTATCACCTCAAATTTTCATGAGGAGGTAAAACTAAAATCATGTACAACAATCTCAATGACTTATATCAATATAATGAAGAGTATGAAAGACTAAGAGAAAAATGAGGAACCAAAAACACATTTGATGTTGCTCATCTAATTTCAAAATAGCAGACTTAACAAGCATGCTCTAAGAAAATAATCCTATATTTCTCTGAGTCTTCAAGGCCAGATATATTTAAAATGATTTATGCAAACTGTTGAAATGATTTATGCAAACTGACAATTGAAGCAGTTGAAGATTAAGGATTATTCAGATTTTCACAGTCTGTGATGCCTAGGTACAAATCTCTTCTTTGTATGCATTTTACCAGAAAAATTTCCTAAATTCCATTTTGCTGGGCACAAAAAGTTATTGACAAATTAAATGTGCCCTTTCTGCATCTTGTGTATCAGTTGTTGGGACAAGCAGGACCCACCAGAAGTCCTTTTAAATTTAACAGGATTCATGGTGAGTTCATGCTGAATTCGCTAAATTTCTCTTTTACATGCTTAATGAGGGATTTTGGGGACACAAGCTAACAAAATAATGAGTCTGGCAGTGGAAATATCTGTAGAATGGAAAATCGGTAAAGACAATTACAATCAACAATGAGTACACATGATGAAGGCCTCAAGTGATTTAGGAATTGTAAATATACACTATTTTAATCATAGTTTCCAGTTGTGTTTGGAAAATAATTATGACATAGCGTATTTTAACAGAATTACCTATCTTAAGAAAGATTACAGGACTCTTCAATTCTTACTCTTTGATTGAAGACAAACTACATGGAGTATAAGAGGTTTTGGAACCAGTTTGTCACGCTTATAAAAGATAAGAAAGCCCCTCTCACATGTAAAAAGGCTGCTCAAACAAAATAAATCCTCAATATTGCATGCTGCAGATAATAGTCCCAGTCTAGCAGGGCGTATTACCCACCAACTATTTTTTCAGAGAAAGTAGTTTGTTCTTTGCAAACTGCTCAAGTAATAATCAAACTGAGGAGTGCAAAATAATTCTGACATATTTGCACATGAGGAGTGCAAATAATTCTGACATGATTACTACTATTAAAATACTCCTATCACACTGATTTGGAAGAAATGCTGCAATTAGTATACAGACAGTGTATACTAATTAGTATAATTGCAAGCGGAGGTGCAGAGGGAAAATCAGACATTATCCTTTTATTTGAAAAGCTGGCTGGGTGTGGAGGCTTATGCCTGTAATCCCAGCACTGAGAGGCCAAAGCCGGCAGATCATCTGAGGCCAGGAGTTCAAGACCGGACTGGGCACATAGTGAGATCTCCATATTTAAAAAATAAAATAAAATTAGCTGGTGTGGCGGTACATGCTTATAGTCCCAGCTACTCAGGAGACTGAGCAGGGAGGATGGCTTGAGCCTGGGAGGTCAAGGCTGCCAGTGAGCTGTGATTGCACCACTGCATTCCAGCCTGGGTTTCGGAGTGAGATCATGTCTCAAAAAAAAAAAAAAAAAAAAAAGCCAATTACATTCAGTTGCAACATTTCTAGATCAAAGGTTTGAGGACATATTTTCATCAAACGATTTATTTAAATGTGAAATATACTAGACATCAAAGTATAAGTGAAGGTAAAAATCCAAAGCATGATTCTGAAAGTATTCGGAAAGCATCTCCTTTCAACTATGTGTGAACCTCACATTGGTGAGGCTGTATCAGTGGAACTGCATCATCACCATTGACCAAATCTTCAAGGCTAGGAGTTTAAAACAAAGTGTCTTTCCCTTCTTTGGTACTGCTAGAGAGAAAGGAAAACTCACTGACAACATCTCTGTCTCTATCAGCAGTGCCTATCTTGATAGAGCTAGACAAGATAGCTCCCTTTCACCATGATGAAACTGAGCATTCATTCAACATCATCTGTGCACAGCATGGTACCCACAGGAGCAATCTAGTGACTAACAGGGCCACGGAATTGCCTGTCCTCAGCCATAACATCAAATTAAAAAAATTAAACTACTAAAAATGTTAATAACATTTATAATGATCATTATAATTCATAATATAATTATGGTAAATTTTGGGTTAATTATATATTCCTGTCATTTATTTTATGTTGATAATACATAGTGTTGGCTAAATATTAATTCTTAACATTTGGCCTTTCTGTATTTCTTTAAAATGTATGGTCACTATCCTTCTACTTAATAGTAGCCTGAAAATACTGGCTAATGCATTAAATCATGAAATAGAAATGAAGTATAATTGCTGAAGGAGAGGAGATAAAATTAATACTGTTTACAGATGGCACAAATATAATGCTAGGAAACCTATGAGCATCAACTGGAATAGTTTTAGAGTTAATGAGCATTCATTAGCAACCTAAAATGTTAGCAGCATAGAGATTTAAAGTAAGATTTAAATAATTAATAATATTAAATAATAAAAGATAAGATTTAAATAATTAGAAAGATTATTATAAAAAGAGAGAACTTTTACTAGTGAAAAAAAATTGACGCTGTGAAGATGTAAATACTTCTTAATTAATTTGTTGGTTTAACAAACTCCTGGTCAGATTTCCAGCAGAATTTATTTTAGAGCTTAAATATCAAAATATCATCTAGAGAAATAAGTGGGTAAAAGTGGCTAATTTTTAAAAATTAAAGTGATGGAAAGAGAATTAATCTTTCAGATAGATACTATATTACAAAGTAACATTAAGTAAAATGGTATGATTTTACTGAAAGAAAAGGAAAGACAGCTCTGAAACAAAATAGATAGAAATATATTACAAACTTATGGAGAAGGGAAGGAATTTGTTGTAAATACCTTAAGGATAATTAGTTCTTTAGGGAGAAACAATCAAGAACCTCCTCTCTTTCATATACCATTAGTTGAGTTAATATTTAATAAGAGCTTGTAGTAGTGCCTGACACAAATATGCTTTATATAGGTATTTATTAAATAAATAAAACAAATAAGATACCAAGATAAATCTAAAAACTTTAAAATAAAATAATTAACCCTATAGAAATAAATACTGGTGATTTGAGAATTTCTCTACAAAAAAAGGTAAAAATTGATTTATTTAGTACATTTGTTCCATGCTGGAAACAAAATACAAAGCAAACAAACATCTGGGTAAAATATTTCTTAGCAAACGTGGTAGACAAATATATAAAAAACTCTTACAAATCAATAAGAAAATGAGTAAGAGTTCTTGTTAATTAAAGAACACAGACAAGTGACAAAAATATGACATTCTGATAGATTTATGATAATAATACTTATTCAAGGTCATACAATTTTAAAAAATTGGTAAAGACTTCAAATAATCTCCATATTTTAGAATATTGTTAACATTTTAAAATCAAAAGTAAGGAGCTCATAGTTAAAAGGATCTCATAATGAAAATCAAGCTTCTTGCCTTCTCCTCCCTACTCTGAGTTCAATTCTCTGAAAGCAAGCACTTAACTTTGTTGCTTCTTATATTTACCTTCATGTCTGTGAGTGTTAAACATAAACTGCTTTTCCTATTTTATCAGTTTTATACCTTAGATATTGATTTCTGCAGTAACAAATGAAATTTCAGCTCTCAGCGCATACCTTCCTCTTCTTCCCATTCTAGCCATGTAATTATATCACTTTCAAATCACTGATGTCATATGACCACGTAAATATCATTCCCTGCGAAACTCACTAATGTTTTATGATTATATGCCTTTTACTGTCTTTTGCCCCCCTGTCCCTCTGGAGTTTCTGATTGCCTTTATTTTTTTATAGCACTAATTGCCTTTATCATATTGTTTTTTTCAAACTCTTGATTATATCAGGTGTGTTAGCAAATTATCTCCTGGACTTAGACCACTGTTCCATAAACCTAGATCTTTTTGCACCAATCTTGGCTACTTGCTCTGCAAAGATTTGTTGAAATGCTATATGAAAAGAGGGTGTGGTGAGACACTCAAACAGTGCTGGTAAAGTATAAATTGTTACAACCACCCTAGAAAGCAAGTTGTCACTATATGACAAAAGCTATAAATATTCAAAGACTTTGACCCTACTTTTCACTTCTAGAAATTGCTTCTAAGAAAATTATCAGAAATGTCATTCAGATTTATGTGCAAAGATGATAACTGTAATGATGTTTATGTGAAAAAGTGGAAGTAACTTGAGTGCCCAGTTATTTGTGAGTTGTTAATAGATTGTGGAGTATTCTGGATTCATTAAAATTCATTGGTAGAGCACTTTTTGAAATCTGCTTCAGGGAAACACCTCGAAGAGAAAAGTAGCTATCTTCAAGCAACTAAAACTGAAGTATAACAAGAGAACCATGTGATTCAAGCAAGTCCTCAACAGAGCCAACAGAGTCTGCTTTCAAAGGAATCTGCAAATTGAAGGATACAAACAGGTACGCTCCGAAATCTCAAGTGTGGAATTAATTGCTGTAGTGTGGCTGTGCACATGGGCAACCCTATGTAGCATGCATGTTCCAGATGGGTAACAGGTGCTTGATTTTTTAATGTAATGATGGTTGTGCTGCTCCCAAGCAGTGAGAAAGAGGGCATCTATGGATGAATGGGCGTAGGGGATAGGTAAGTATGTGAAACTGACAAGGAAGGGGTGTTATTAAATAAAGGCTGACTATTCACACAGGGGGTACAGAACTTCCCCTAATGCTAAGGTGCTGAGGAAAGGCTGTGTGGGAGATGAGTAGATGCACCTTGAGAATTACAAGGGGAATTATGTCATCAGGGGAAATCCAGGTTTCACCTGGGATGAGGCGGAGGAGGATGTATTTAAAGAACAGATTGCAAATTTCTGAGCTCCTTGGCAGCAGAACAGGGTTTCCAGAAGACATATGGTTAGAGTTAAGGAAGGGTCAAAAGGGGAAGGATGTGTCACAGAAAGGTCAGGCTGCTCTCAATGGAATGGAGACTTATAATATAGACATGGAGAGGGGGGTTACCAGGATTAGTCCCTTAGATAACTAGGGAGGAGAAATTCTGGGAGTTGAGGGGTACAAAGCAAAGGCGTCAACAGAACAAATGGGACAGAACTGGCAGCCCCAGAATTTCAAAAGAAACTTTGGAATGAACTTGGGAAGATGCCTCCACAAACTATTGTTTCAACTATCTCAGGTACACCTAATTGCCATAGGCCTATCAGCATTTTTGAGGTTGACTTCATGCATAAATATTTTGGGGAAAACCTGATGGCTACGTAATTTGAATAAACGCTTTGAAGGGAATGAAGTGGTAGGGAAGATGGATTTGGAATTATCTGTTCATTTTTTGTAAAAGCATAGGTGAGAGAGGCTTTGGGGTACACCAACAAAAGACAGAAAATGCAGTGTTAGCTCAAGAAACCTGGGCCAGGTTGTTTGCCTTGAGGGAGCAAGAGGCTTGTGTGGGAGCCTTCTGGGACTGTGTGAAATCTTGGCTGAGTTTTGAGTCAAGGTCGACCAGATGCAGGTCTGGCTTCCCAGAGAGTAGATCTCACTCCCTTGCTGAAGCACAGATCTGCTGGGAGTGGTGCTGACTTTGGACTTGAGGAAGAGTGAGAGTAAATTAGTAAACAAACTAAAATAGGAAATAAAAATGATTTATGGTTTGTAAGTAGACACATAAAAATTTTCAAGGCCGGGCACGGCGGCTCATGCCTGTAATCCCAGCACTTTGGGAGGCCAAGGCGGGTGGATCACCGGAGATCAGGAGGTCAAAACCAGCCTGACCAACATGGTGAAACCCTGTCTCTACTAAAAATATAAAAATTAGCCGGGTGTGGTTGTGGGCACCTGTAATCCCAGTTACTCAGGAGGCTGAGGCAAGAGAATCGCTTAAACCTGGGAGGGGGAGGTTGCAGTGAGTCGAGATTGCGCCGTTGCACTGCAGTCTGGGTGATAAAAGCAAAACCCTGTCTAAAAAAAGAAATTCAATTAACCACTTGACAGTGTTTTACTCTCCCAGTTCTCCAAATGTTTATGTTTAACCTAGGGCACAATTCAAAGTGGGTGGGGTTGTGGGAGCTGAGTGTTTACATGTGCTTTCTTATTTCTGGGTAATTATAAGGAGTCAATGTGCACATTTTCTTCAGAGCAGGACACATAACTGCGAAGACAGCTCTATCATCTTAAAAATATTTGCATTTTAAATATTTTATTGGCCCAAATTTTGAGAAATGGAACACACAGATAAAAGAAAATGTACTGCATATTCTGACAGACAAAGAAGATTCAGGGAATCTCAAACACTTTTAAGCCAGCTTGTGATCTCATTCCAGATTTCTAGGTAGCTGCACTTGAGTTTCCAAATTTCACCTGCTAAATGTACAATTTTGGGTAAATCCAGGGAACACTGTCCAGTCTTCAAAAGCAGTAGAAGCACCTTCTTTGAGGAATTAGCATAAAAAGAATCTGTTACAAAAAGTGGGTGTACAAATGCAAATTTTTGATGGAGAACAAAAATTTACCCAAGATCTGACTTTTAGCTTGGCTTTCACACAGGGTACTAGGCATTCACAGACCAGCCTCATTTTTCATTCCTTTGACATAGTCCAGCCCCACCAGTTGGGGTTTGTAGAGAGACTTCTATCTTCCTAATACTCATTTATTGACTTCCATCATCAGAGTTCTCACGGAAAAACCTTTCACCACCATAAATCAACTTGGATGTTATTGATACTTGGCCTGGAGTTACACAAACACAATGAGATCGTGGAAGAGAGGGTTAAATGGATTATTCTGGACATCTTTCATGAAAATTGAGGCTCCTCACATTTCTCTACTGTGTTTCCTTTTTCTGAGTGGCTTCTTAATTTCAGTATCATTTTCTTTATCCTTTCCAGTTCCTTGTTAAAAAAAAAAAGAAAGGAATGTGTTTCCTAGAAACTGTCTTTGTCAACTAACCTTTGCATTTTAAGTGATACTTCTGTTGTCTTGATTTCTAAAGATCATGAAGGTCTAGCTTTCCTAAAACTTGTTTGAGTTCATGAATTGTTATTTTGAACCTCATTGAAATGTTTAAAATTATTTCCATTGAGAAAAAAATCTCATTCTACCAATACAGCTATTTTTATCTGTAACACTCAAGGAGTTTTGTTGAGTGAAGAATGAAGAGTAATTCCTAATATAAAATTAATAGGCATGTAAGCTTTCATAATAGTATGAACATTCTCATTTTTCCTATGGGTAGGTCTTTGCTCATTCAAGATCCCAATGGCTCTAGTAAGAGAAGAAACCCAGGCACCTGAAGCAGTACAGATGGTAGCAAGGGCTTGTGACTAGGAGCTTGGAGCCTAAGAGAGAGCAACTCTGGCTTGAATCTTTACTTCCAATAACTGTATAGACATCAAATAAAGTTCTTAACCTCTCTGATCTTCAGTGTTTATAGGTGACTAAAGTAGGTATGGAAAAGTGGGTTTCAGATAATGATTCTGAAGGACAGAATAATCATTTTTCCAAAAATAATAGGAGCAGATATGTAAGAGAATATTATTTGAATTTCTTGATTAAATCTAGGAAGTGGGTTGGAAGGGAAAGAATTGAAGAGAGAGTGCTCTAGACTAGGGGTGTCCAATCTTTTGGCTTCCTTGAGCCACGTAGGAAGAAGAAGAATTGTTTTGGGCCACACATAAAACACACTAACACTAACGATAGTGTGTTAGTGATGAACTAAAAAAAATTGCAAAAAAATTGCAAAAAAAACTCAATGTTTTAAGAAAGTCTACGAATTTGTGTTGGGCCACATTCAAAGCCATCCTGGACCACATGCTGCCCACGGGCCATGGGTTGGACAAGCTTGCTCTAGACAGAAGGCATAGCATGAAGATATTCTCAGAGCCAGAAGATGGGGAGAACTACAGAAGATGAGCTGGGCAGTAGGAGGAGATGAAGAAAGGAAAAGATGACTAAGACAGTCCTCTCTGCCCACCAGTTCATAATATTAATAATGAATATTTTTTACTAGAATTTGATATCACAGGTCACTTGATTTCTTAATTGGGGATTTCTTTTATGAGCCATATCCTCAACTTTGCTGTTCCCTCTCTCTTTATTTGAAGAGATAAGTCCAACACATAAAAGAGAATGAAGGGCTATACCATTTAGCCTGATGTTAAGTGCAAAAGGATTGCAGAGTCAGAGATGAATATGGGATGGAGTATGGCTGCAGGCTACAAGGATGAAATCAGGGTTCGAAGAAGTTTCCGAAATGCCAGCAGCAAGTGGAGGTCTTGTTGTTAGCTTTGACCAGGTTGTAGACAGCTTTGTACTATACCTGTCCAATGCCAAGTGATATGTGCCTGATATGTAATAATTTCTGAATTTGTTAAGGGAATGAAAATAAGAATCTACCTGCTATGGGCTGAACTATGTCCCTTTCCTCCTCAAATTCATTTGTTGAAGCGTTAACTCCCAGCATCTCAGAATACCACTATATTTGAGATAGGGTGTTTAAAGAAGTAATTAGGGTAAAATGGGGTTACTAGGGTGTGGTCTAACCCAGTGACTAGTGTCCTCATAATAAGAGGAGTTTATAACACAGACAGAAAGACACCAGATATGTGCATGCACTGAGGGTTGCCCCTGTGAAGATAGAGGGAGATGGTGGCCATCTACAAGCTAAGGAAGGAGGCTTCAGAAAAGTAACCCTGCTGGCATCTTGATCTTGGGCTTCTATGCTCTAGAATTGTAAGAAAGTACATTCTGTTGTTGAAACCACCCAGTCTATAATTATTTGTTACGGCGGCCCTAATAAACTCACACACTATCCATTTTGTTTTACTTTCCCTTCAAATAACAATGATGTCTTAGTTATATGTGTTGTTTAGTCCCATGATAATAACTCATTTTTTACCAGTCCTAAATGACTTATTTAGGGAGAGAGGAGAAAATAAATTTGGAGAAATGCAGAACATAAATGAATGGGGAACAGAAACAAAAGTATACATGAAAAAGTCTATAGTTACGATGGTGCAAGGCTACCCTGCTTAAGTTGAGGGAACCCTTCCCTTCTTTCCCAGTGACTCAGAGACTGGTCACTGCTTGACAAAGTTTCTCCCTAGAGAATTCACTAGTATTAGAAGAGGACACAGAAACCAGGGCCACCCTCTTAAGTCATTGTTTCAGAGATAGGCCAGTGCGGAGGAAGATGTGATGAGGCATAGAAGCTGGAATTTGAGCCTTGGTTAGGGAACTGAGGAGACCATAGGAATTGCTTGGGTGGGGAAAAATTAATTACGTGATTTTGTCTCACACTTTGATACATGCAAAATCAGTTTAGAACAAACATCAAGGAAGAAAGAGGAGCTAATAATGATTGAGTCATACCTTTTAAGGAATATGTGTCAAAGATAGCCTTGAAAGAGAAAAGAAGTGGAGAAGATACTCCAGAAACTCAAAATGGAATGTCAGATGTGGGAAAAAAGAGTTTGAGATAACAGGGAAAGGGTTTAGAGCAGAGCAGGAGGGAAGAACACAATGGGACTGGTGCTATTCCAGGTGCTAATCAATGCCCTGGAACTGCTCTCACTGATCTAATGGGGATCCAGGCAGGAAAGGCACAGTCCCTCTTCTCCAAAATCTCCCAGCCCAGTGATGAGCACTGACAAGTAAATTGTGACTTGTAAGTGCTGAGGTGGGAACCCATGGTGTGCATTGGGAGCACAGAGGAGGGACCTCTTGCCTGGTGCTAAGGGAAGGGTGTCAGAGGAGGCCTCCCCAGAAAAGGTGACATCTAAGCAGAGTCCTGATTGAGAGTGGGGGCTAGGCCAGCAAAGAGATGTGTGGAAGTGCATTTCAGGCCTGCGGAAAGTTTGTGAGATGGGAGAGCATGACTCATTCATGAAACCACAGGAAGGTATTATGGCTGGAGTAGAGTTTTTCTGAAATGTGGTCTTTTCTCAGTGGTAGGGAAGAAGGGCAAAGGGAGAGATGTATAGTGTCTCTCTCAGAACTTACAAATTCTTCTTTTTTGATAATGCAATTAATATGTGTGTACCATGAATCATCTGGATGATTTGCATATATTCATGAGTGATTATAGTAAAGAAGAATTTAGGACAACACCAAATCCAGCAATATATTTTTAAAATGTTGTTTTTAATTAACACATAATTGTACATGCAGGTATACCTCATTTTATTGTGCTCTCCTTTATTGCCCTTTGCAGATATTGTATTTTTTATAAATTGAAGGTTTGTAGCAACCTTGCACTGAGCAAGTCTATTGGCACCATTTTTCCAACAGAAGTGCTCACTTCTTATCTCTGTGTCACATTTTGGTAATTCTTCCAACATTTCAAACTTTATAATTATTATTATTCTGTTATGGTGACATGTGATCAGTGATCTTTGATGTTACTATTATAATTGCTATGGTTTAAATGTCCCTTCCAAAACTCATGCTGAAACTTAATCCTCAACGTGGCAATATTGGGAGTTGGGGGCCTTTAAAAGGTGATTGAATCATTCGAGCTCTGCCTTTCTGAATTGATTAACCCATTCATAAATTAATGGATTAAGGGGACCTCACAGGAGGGGAAATGGTGGCTTTCTAAGAAGAGGAAGTGAGACCTGAGATAGCACATTAACATGCTCAGCACCCTCAAGATTCTGCAGAGTCCCCACCAGCAAGAAGGCCCTCACTAGATGCAGCACTTTGACCTTGGACTTCTCAGCCTCCATAGGTGTAAGAAATAAATTCCTTTTCTTTATAAGTCACCCAGTTTCAGGTATCCCGTTATAAGAAACAGAAAACGGACTAAGTTAATTGGGACACCACAAACTGTGCCCATATAAGACAGCAGACCTAACCCATAATGTGTCTGCTCTGACTGCCCTACCAACTGGCTGTTCCCTCTCTCTTTTCCTCTCTTCAGGCCTCTCTATTCCATGAGACTAAACAATATTGAAATTAGGCCAATTAATAACCCTACAATGGTTTGTATGTAAGTGTTTAAGTGAAAGGGAGAGTCACACATCTCTTACTTTAAATCAAAAGCTGGAAATGATTAAGCTTAGTGAGGAAGGTATATCAAAAACCAAATAGGTCAAAAGTCATGGCTCTTGAATCAAACAGTTAACCAAGTTGTGAATGCAAAGGAAAGTTCTCAAAAGAAATTAAAAGTGCTACTCAAGTTAGCACATGAATTATAAGAAAGCAAAACGCCGGATTGTTGATATGGAGAAAGTTTTGGTGGTCTGGGTAGAAGAACAAACCAGCCACAGCATTTCCTGAAGCCAAAACCTAATCCAGAGCAAGACCCTAACTATTCGATTCTATGAAGGCTGAAAGAGGTGAGGAAGCTGCAGAAGACAAGTTTGACACTAGCAGAGGTTGGTTCATGAGGTTTAAGGAAAGAAGCTATCTCCATAACATAAAAGTGCAAGGTGAAGCAGCAAGCGTTAATGTAGAAGCTACAGCAAATTATCCAGAGATCTACTTAAGATCATTTAGGAAGTTGGCTGCACTAAACAACAGATCTTCACTGTAGATAAAACAGCCTTCTATTGGAAGAAGATGCTATCTAGGACTTCCATACTAGAGAGAAGTCAATGCCTGGCTTCAAAGCTTCAAAGGACAGGTTGACACTCTTGTCAGAGACAAATGCAGCTGGTAAATTTATGTTGAAGCCAATGCCTATTTACCATTCCAAAAATCCTAGGGCCTTTAAGAATTATGCTAAAAGCTGCTCTTCTTGTGCCACATAAATGGGACAACAAAGCCTGGATGACAGTACATCTATTTACAGCATTATTTACTGAATATATTAAGCTCACCGTTTAGACCTATTTAAAAAAAAATGGCTTTCAAAATACTACTACTCATTGACAATGCACCTGGTTACCCAAGAGTTCTGATGAGGATGTACAAAGAGATTAATGTTTTCCTACCTGCTAACACAACATCCATTCTGTAGCCCTTGGATCAAGGAGTAATTCTGACTTTCAAGCCTTATAATTTAAGAACTCATTTTATAATGCCATAGCTTCCATAGACAGCGATTCCTCTGACGGATCTGGGCAAAGTGAATGGAAAGCCTTCTGGAAAGGATTAACCATTCTAGATGCAGAATAATCCCGTTTAACTACTTTTTCTTTTGTTGCCTATGCTTTTGAGGTCTGAAAAATCTTTTCCCAGACAAATATCACAAAATGTTTTCCCTATGTTTCCTTCTAGTAGATTTCTCTTTTTAGGTCTTACATTTAAGTACTTAATCCATTTTGAGTTGATATTTGTAATGATGAGAGATAGAAGCCTAGTTTTACTTTTCTGTATGTGGATATCCAGTTTTCCTGGCACCGTTTGTTGAAGAGATTGTCCTTTCCTCAATATGTGTTCTTGGCACCTTTGTCAAAAATTAGTTGACTGTAAATGTGTGGATCTATTTCTGTATCCTCTATCCTGTTCCATTGGTCTATGTGTCTGTTTTTATGCCGGTACCGTGCTGTTTTGGTTATTATAGACTTGTAGTACATTTTGAAGTCAGGTAGTGTGATGCCTCCAGCTTTATTCTTTTTGCTCAAAATTGCTTTGGCTATTTGGAGCCATTTCTGGTTTCATATGAATTTTAGGATCAACTTTTTCTATTCCTGTGAAATATAATTTTGTGAAAAATATCATTGGTATTTTGATAGGGACTGTACTGAATCTATAGATCACTTTGAGTAGTGTGGACATTTTAACAATATTAATTCTTCCAATCCACAAATGTGAGACCGCTTTCCATTTATTTGTGTCCTCTTCAATTCCTATCATCAATATTTTACAGTTTTTATTGTAGAGAGTTTTCACTTCCCTGGTTAAATTTATTCCTGGGTATCTTAATTTTTGTAGCTAGCCTAAATGAGATTGCTTTCTTTCTTTCTTTTTCAGAGAGTTCTCTGTTGTTTTATAGAAATGCTACTGATTTTTGCATGTTGAATTTTGCATCCTGAAACTTAAATGAATTAGTTTATCAGTTCTAAAGGTTTTTTGGATAGAGTCTTTAGGTTTTTCTATATGTAAGTTCATATCATTTGCAGACAGACACAATTTGACTTCCTCTTTTTCAATTTGAATGATCTTTCTTTCTCTTGCCTAATTGTACTTGCCAGGACTTCCATTACTGCTTTTAATGAAAGTGCCGAAAGTGGGCATCTTTGTCTTTTTCCAGATCTTAGAGAAAGAGCTTTAAACTTTTCCTCCTTTAGTATGATTTAACTGTGGGTTTGTCATATATGGCCTTTATTGTGTTGAGGTATGTTATTTCTATTTGTTGAGAGTTTTTATTATGATGAGATGTTGAATTTCATCAAATGCTTTTTCTGCATCAATTGAAATGATTATATGGTTGTTGTCCTTGATTCTATAATGTTTATTGATTTAGGTATGCTGAACCATCCTTGACTCCATGGAATAAATCTCACATAATCATGATAAGTGATCTTTTTAATGTGCTGTTGAATTCAGCTTGCTAGTATTTTGTTAGCTTTTTTTTGCACCTATGTTCATCAGGGAGACTGGCCTGTAGTTTCCTTTTTTGGTTATGTTCTTCTCTGGTGTTAGTACCTGGGTAATGCTGGCTTTATAAAATTAATTTGGAAGAATTACCTCCTTTTCAATTTTTTGGAGTAATTTGAAAAGAATTGATGTTCATTTTAAAAAAATGTTTGGTATAATTCAGCGGTGAAGCCACTTGGTCCTGGGCTTTTCTTTGATGGGAGATGTTTTATCATTGATTTAATCTTGATATGCCTCATTTTCTGTTTCTTCATAATTCAATTTTGGTAGCATATGTACCTAGAAACTTATCCATTTCTTCTAGATTTAGCTTTTCATAAAAGTCACTTATGATCCTATGTATTTCTAGGATCAGTTCTAATGTCTCTTTTCTCACCGCTGACTTTATGTATTTGGCTTTTATCTTTATTTCATAGTTAGTCTGACTAAAGATTGGTTGATTTTGTTTATCTTTTCAAAAGAAAAATTATTGGTTATGTTGATCTTTTTAATTTTTTTCTCTATTTTGTTTGTTGTTGCTCTGATCCTTATTATTTCTTCCCTTCTACTAATTTTGGCTTTGGTTTGTTCTTGTTTTTCTGGTTTCTTGAGGTACAATGTTAGGTTTTTATTTGAGATTTTTCTACTTTGTTCATATAGATGTTAATTGCTATATACTTCCCTCTTAGAATTGTTTTTGCTGTATCCCATAGGTTTTGGTATATTGTATTTCCATTTTCATTTGTATTAAATTATTTTTAAATTTCCTTTTTAATTTCTTTATTGACCCATTGGTCTTTCTGGAGCATGTTTAATTTCTATGTATTTGTATGGTTTCCAAAATTTCTCCTGTTACTGATTTCTAATTTTATTCCATTGTGGTCTGAAAGGTTACTTGACATAATTTTGATTAAAAAATTTTTTTTTGACACTTGGCTTGTGGCCTAACATATGATCTGTCCTGGAGAAGGTTTCATGTGCTGTTGCGAAGAATGTGTATTCTGTACCGGTTGGATGGAATGTTCCATAATGACTGTTAGGTACATTTGGTTTAGAGTGCAGTTTAAATGTGATGTTTCTTTGTTGATTTTCTGTCTGGATGATCTGTCCATTGCCGAAAGCAGGGTGTTGAAGTCCTCTACTATCATTGTATTGAGGTCTCTCCCTCCCTTTAGATATAATAATATTTGCTTTACGCATTTGGGTGCTCAACTGCTAGTTGAACATGTATTTACAATTGTCATATGTACTACTCCTGCTCTCTTTTAGTTTCTCTTTGCATGGAATATGAGCTTCCATCCTTTCACTTTCAGTTTATGTGTGTTCTTACAGGTTAAGTAAGTCTCTTACAGGCAACACATACTTGTTTTTTTTTAAACACTATTTAGCCACTTTATATACTTTAATTATGAAATTTAATCCATTTACAGTCAAGATTATTATTGATATGTAAAGACTTACTCCTGCTATTTTGTTAATTGTTTTCTGGTTGTTTTGTTTATCTTTTGTCTCTTTCTTCCTCTCTTATGGCTACATTTATGTTTGGGTGATTTTCTGTAGTAATAAACTTTGATTTCTTTCTCTTTCTCATTTGTGTATCTGCAGTAATATTTTTCTTTGCAGTTATTATGGGGCTTATACAAAATATTGTATAGTTATAATAGACTATTTTAAGCTGATAATAAGATAACTTTGGTTGCATACAAATATTCTAGACTTTTACTATCCCTTCTACAATTTTTAATTTTGCTGCTTAATTTACATCTTTTTATATTGTGTGTTCCCTAACAACTTATTGTAGCTAGATTTATCATTGACCATGTTGACTTTTTAACTTCACAATAGAGGTATGAAAGATTATGTACCAACATTATGGTAATGAAGTATTTTGAATGTGATAATAAATTTACCTCTACCAGTGAGATTAGACTTTCATATGTTTTACGATAGTAATTATTGTCCTTTTGCTTCCAATTGGAATACTTCCTTAAACATTTTTTGTAAGGCTGGTCTAGTGGTGATGAATTCCCTCAGCTTTTGCTTGTCTGAGAAAAATGTATTTCTCCTTCATTTCTGAAGATAGATTTGCTGAGTATAATATTATATATGACATTTTAATGACACTTTGAATATATTATCTCATTTTCTTCTGGCTTGTAAGGTTTCTTTTGAGAAATCTGCTAATAGTCTAATAGAAATTCTTGTGTATGTGACTTGATATTTTTCTCAAAAAGCCCCCAAATCCAAAAACTTTTTTTTAAAGAATGTCATAAATGACTAAGCTAGAAAGAGAGAAGAAAGTAAAGTTGGAGAAATGCAGGACAATACATAGATGGAGAACAGAAACAAAAGTCTACATAAAAAATACAGTTGAGATGGTGTAAGGCTACCATAATGTAAGGTTAAGGGAATCCTCTCTTTCTTTTTCGGTGACTCAGAGACTGGTCACTGCTTTATAAAATTTTTTTTCTAGAGAATTCACTAGTATTAGAAGTGGACACAGAAACCAGGGCTACCTTTTTAACTCATTGTTTCAGATATAGGGTGAGGAGTGGTGTAATGAGGCAGAGAAGCTGGAATTTGAGCTTTGGTTAGGAAAATAAAGAGATCACAGGAAGAGCTGGAGTGAGGAAAAATTAATTATTTGACTTCTTCTCACACTTACATACATGCAAAATAAGTTTGCATAATAATTATTGAGTCATACTCTTTTTTTTTTTTTTTTTTTTTTTGAGACAGAGTTTCTCTCTTGTTGCCCAGGCTGGAGTGCAAAGGTGTGATCTTGGTTCACTGCAACCTCCACCTCCTTCATTCAAGCAATTCTTCTACCTCAGCCTCCGGAGTAGCTGGGATTGCAGGCATGCGCCACTATGCCCAGCTAATTTTTTTTTGTATTTTTAGTTGAGATGGGGTTTCACCATGTTGGCCAAGCTGGCCTTGAACTCCTGACCTCAGGTGATCCACCTGCCTCGGCCTCCCAAAATGCTGGGATTATAGGTGTGGGCCACTGCGCCCAGCTGAGTCATACTCTTTAAGGAATATGTGTCAAAGATAGCCTTGAAAGAGAAAAGAAGTGGAGAAGATACTCCAGAAACTCAAAATGGAATGTCAGGTGTGGACAAAAAGAGTTTGGGATAAAGGGAAAGTGTTTAGAGCAGAGCAGGAGGGACGAACACATGGGACTGGTGCTATTCCAGGTGCTAATCAATGCCCTGGAACTGCTCTCACTGATCTAATGGGGATCCAGGCAGGAAAGACACAGTCCCTCTTCTCCAAAATCTCCCAGCTCAGTGATGAGCACTAAGTAAATTGTGACGACTCTACAGACTTGCAAGTGCTAAGGTGGGAACCCATGGTGTGCACTGGGAGCACAGAGGAGGGACCTCTTGCCTGGTGCTAAGGGAAGGGGGTCAGAAGAGGCCTCCCCAGGAAAGGTGATATCCAATACAAGTCCTGATAGAGAGTGGGGGCTAGGCCAGCAAAGAGATGTGTGGAAATGCATTTCAGGCCTGTGGAAAGTTTGTGAGATGGGAGAGCATGACTCATTCATGGAACTGCAGGTAGGTATTATGGCTAGGATAGGATAATTTTTCTGAAATGTGGTCTTTTCTCAGTGATAGGGAGGAAGGGCAAAGGGAGAGATGCACAGTGTCTCTCTCAGAACTTAAAAATTTTAATAAGGCAATGACTGTATTTGTATATATACTATAAATCATTTGGATGATTTACATATATTCAAGAGCTATAACAGTAAAGAAAATTTAAGACAATACCAAATTCAGCAATTTTTTTTCCTTTTAAAAGGATATGTTTAAACACTGATGAGAGATGCACTAGAATTGTAGGCAGGACTTTTTTTTTTTTTTTCAGTTATGGCTTACCTGCAAAGTTCCTAGTCCTAACAGTAGTTCAGGAATCCACAAATTTCTGAAGTGTGAGCTAGCACCCCAATTCATCTGACCGTAGGAAAGGCTTTAGTGGACTCATACAATTCAAGTGAGATTCTTGCACTGTCCTTGAGTTTCAGTAAGTGCCTTTCCTTTCAGAGATACTGGAGAATTAGAACTGTGAAGAAAGTCTTCCAGTGTACAATATAGAAGCACAAATAGAACCATTGACCTTAATGGGACATTTGAGGAGGTCATACAATAAAAGAGCAGTCTGTGTTAAGAAATAACACTAATGGGCCTGGGGGTGCTAAATAGAGGTTGGATTCTTTTCTTACCCATACATTGTACTTGGCTTCCACGTCATCTGGAAGAAATTTCATCTGTTGCCTTCACTTGGTCTTCATTCTTATTTTAAAAAACCTTCTCTTCAGAGCAGAGCAGGTATCTGGTGAATTATCACTGTCACTAAACAAATTGTCTTTTGCCCAGTGGATTTTAAATATGTACACTACCCACCATGGAATTTATTAGGCCAGCTAAAACTTGAGTAGGAGATGTAACTAATTCTGATGGATTTTATTTTGATGTAGATAAGCACTACAATTTAGAAAAGCATGAGGCAATTAGCAACTTGAGACCTTGCTAATAAAACGCGATTTCACTTTCTGGCAGAGACTGCAATAGACAGAGATCAATTCTAAGAGTAAATTGGTTGAATATTAGTGCAGAGCCCTGTGATGCCATCAAAACATATTAGGCATATTTACCATATCATGGAAAGTCCTCAGTAATAGTACATAACTCCCTGATGGAAAAAGTGGCCATTTATTTTTAAAACTTTTATTTATCTCAGCTCAAATTTTTAGGTATGTTTCTCCCCCAATTAGAATATGAGAATAGGGACTGTATTGTTTACAACTAACTGTATTGCCAGCATCTAGAACACTACCTGGTCTCTAATAGGCTCTCCATAAGTATTTTCAGAATAAATTGGAATCATCTACACACCTACTTTGACATACACTGTCTGGTGCTTTCAGATCTGTCTCACTCGATTTTTGTCAGAGCTAGTCAGATGTCCCATTGGTCCATGTGGAAGCTGAGCTCAGAGAGGCTAACTGTCCAAGGACAAATAGCTAGCAAGTGTCAGATGTGGGATTCAGTCCAAGCATTCTAACTTTACTCTCAAGAATGTTTTCTTGTCTACCTTGGATTTAAGGAACAATTCTGGTTCTTTGCTGGGAGGACTGGGCACTGGCTGCTAGAAAGCTTTTTGAATTATTTCTTCCTTCCCCTTCCTTCCTTCCTTCCTTCCTTCCTTCCTTCTTTCCTCCCTCCGTCCTTCCCTCTGTCCCTCCCTCCCTCCCTTCCTTCTTTCCTTCATTCCTTCCTTCCTTCCTTCCTTCTTTTACCTCAAAGACTCCTGATATGAACTAGATAAGTTAGTAGTGGATTTCCTTCCAGGTTTCAATGTTTAGTGATATACCAAGACATCATGCAACCTCAAAACACTTCTAACCCAAGAGCACCTCTAGTGGTACCCATGGGGGTCCCTCAGGACTCTGGCTCGTAAATGGGCTGTCAGACCTCAGAGCCCTCATTTGGCTGCTTGGGGCTCTTCCCTCATAGACATGCTTCCTCGTGTCACACGGACAGACAGAAAGTATTGTCTTGATGAGTCATTTTTGGCTCTGAAGCTACTTCTCACTCAGAAGGCAGGAGAGGGATGTGATAGAGTCTTTGCCTGAATTCTTGAAGGAAGAGGCTTGGCCTGGTTACACATATTTCTTTTGTTACAAAATCCTGATTAAAATAGACATCTTTTACTTGACCCAGCTGATCTGTAGTTGTTTATTTTCTCTCTATTGTAACCAAAATTTAATTTTTCCCCAACCTTTGGACTTGACCATGAAGATGATAACCATTTTTAGATATTTATATAATATTTGTAATAGATTTCATGTAATGTTTATATTATATATATTTTACAAATGTAAAGTTTATCACTTTTTTCATAACAAGATCTGGGGCAAATAATTTCAGGTAGGTTAAACAAATGGTATTTTTAAAAGTTGTAGGGGACACTTTATGGGTAGAGACCTTGCACCCGTGTCTCCCTTCTTAATTCTTAATTAGCTGGCTAGATTGCAGACTCACTCTTTGAGTGAGAGGACTTGGTTTGTGTGTTTGGGGGCACCGTGTGTGTGTGTGTGTGTGTGTGTGCACGCATGCCTGTTTGTATTTGTACACAAGTTAAAAAATAAGAATCATGCTGGGCATGGTGGCTCACTCCTGTAATCCCAGCACTTTGGGAGGCCAAGGCGGGCAGATCACAAGGTCAGGAGATCGAGACCATCCTGGCTAACATGGTGAAACCCTGTCTCTACTAAAAATACAAAAAATTAGCTGGGCATGGTGGTGGGTGCCTGTAGTCCAGCTACTCGGCAGGCCGAGGCAGGAGAATGGCATGAACCCGGGAGGCGGAGGTTGCAGTGGGCCGAGGTCGCGCCACTGCACTCCAGGCTGGGTGACAGAGGAAGACTCCATCTCAAAAAAAAAAGAAGAATCCTAACACACAAGGAGTTTTATTATTTACCCAAAGATGTTGGTAGTTTCAGGGAAATTTCTAGGAAGGGGACTTCCATCCAGATGGCATTTTCCAGTAGCAGAAAGAGAAAGGAACGATGTGACTGTTAGTACAAGCACTGTGCTGGGAACTCCATGTACGCTATGAATTCAATTTGTACTTAAAAATAAGTTTTACTGAGTACCTTCTAAAAGTAAGTTACTGTGCAAAAGCTGGGAAAACAAAGATGAATAAAGTACATTCCTTTACGCCAAGGAATTTACAATCTGGAAGGTGAGGCAAGTGAACAACTGGTGATTATAATTGGGTGTAATAAGTGTTATGCAAGAAGTTTGTACCGAGTTATTGTGCAGGAGGACTTAGGAGAGGCACCCATATTTTGTCTTAGCCAGACAAGGCTTGATAAATATGTATGTTGGAGGAGTTTTAGGGAAGACTTCCCCAAGGAGGAGATATTCACCTTGAGTCTTCAAACGCCAGTCCAGAAGCATAGGGACAGCTTCACTACAGGCAGAGGGAAAAACATGCAAAGCTCCCAGAGTCAGAGCTGGACAAGTTCAAGGCCCCTGCTCAAATACCTATCGCTGGGAGGCAGAGCCATTTTGAAGAATTCAGATTCATTTTGATGGCTGTGGTTAATAGGTCAAGGATTTAAAGTGGGGGAGAAATAGAATTAGTTTTGCATTGATAAATATAAATCTGTTAGCATTTTGAATATAGACATGTGATTATTTTTGTTTGCTTTTTTTGGATATTTGCTTCTTCAGAATGATAAGAAAGGAGGAACAGGGACTTTGCTGTAAACAGACATTCACAGGATCACCTGATTATTATGCTGGTTGTTGGTCTAATTCTCTTCCCATGAAACATTTTTTTGGAAAATCTAGTGTGTTATGAAATTAACTGACTTAAGTTAACTGTCTTGCAATATGATGAATGGATTAAGAAGAAAGTGACACTAGAGGCTGGAAACCAAGCATGAGGTTGTTTGAGCAATCCAGTGAGTGGAAATGCTACTAGGAGATAGAATTGATAAGATTGGGAAGGAGGGGTTGAAGAGACACAAGCGTCAAGGATGTCTTGTGAATTTCTGGCTTGGGCAACTAGGAGGACAATGATAAAACAATAGTGAACATTTATTGAGCACCAACTATGCATCAGGTACTGTTCTATATCGCTTCACATATCTGAGCTCATTTCATACTTACAGTAAAGCGTGATGTAAGTACTACTCTTTTCACATTTCGCACATGAGGAAATGGAAACAGAAAGGATAAGTAGCTTGCCCAAGGTTACACAATTAGTAAGAAATAGATTTGGGAGTCGTCAGTTCATAAAAGTCTTGCAGACGAAAACAATGGATAGAATTACTCAGGAGGTATCTGTTGGATGAGGAAAGGGCCAAGGGCGAAACTCTGGGAAATTCCAGTGTTTCAGGAATCGGCAGAGGAAGAGTCGTATATTCAATATGTCAGGAGTCAGCCTGTGAAAGAGGACTGAGTTGGACCAGTACAAGAGGTTGGAGACCCTGGAAGACAATGGCGTGATAGACATCAAGGACTTCTAGGGCGGGACTGCCGCCTGCTCATTCTGGATAAGGAAATGGAATCTGGGGAATGGTAGACCTGAGATTTGTTGGAAGCCCTGAGATTTGCTGGAAGCCTTGTGTTCTTCCCATGGCTCCACAACCACTTTGGGATTAAGGCATCATTTGTAGGACAAGCCTGTGGTTTTTATTTTTGGACTCGATAATCTGGATTGATGAAGAATGGGGCAGTGGGACTTGGTTATGAATTAAAAATCATATTATCTCCTTCTTAGAATGCTGGTTGTAAATTTAATTTCTTCTCTAAGAAATCGTTTACTAGAACATTTAATGAGTAAGAAGATTACTTGCTTTAAATTATAGCTCTTCTTTTCTCTTTAGTAAGAATTAGCTAAAAAGTATCTAGGAAGAGAAGCAGAAAACCCCAATTATCCCCCCAAAATTCATTCTCATAGTGAACCTTCAGAAAGTTTATTGGAAACCCTTATTATTTACAATAACTGTTAAGATAAGCTTATTGAATATTCTTCCCAGATTAAAATTCACCAAATCTCATCAGTTCTCAGAGATCTCTGCCTTCCTCAAGCCACTAGATAGCCAGTAATTTCCTTTCCTTTTATTGAATTGTATCAGCTTCAGAAGATGCTATATAATCCTATTGGTTTTTGTCCTCACAATAACACCGCTGGGAACCATCCTGAGGGTCCTTGAGGGTCTTTAACCCCTAATGTCTGGCCACTCTTTCTTCTTAGTCTGAGCCATATATATCATTTTCATATATGCCACACATACCATACATGTCCTATTTGCTCAAATCCTACATTTAAAAATCTCTTGCAAAAACCAGCTTGGGCCAGGCATGGTGGCTCATACCTGTAATCCCAGCACTTTTGGAGGCCGAGGCGGGCAGATCACTTGAGGTCAGGAGTTCGAGACCTGACCAGCCTGGTCAACATGGTGAAACCCTGTCTTGACTAAAAATACAAAAATTAGCTGGGCGTGGTGGTGCGCACCTGTAATTCCAGCTACTTGGGAGGCTGAGTCATGAGAATTGCTTGAACCCTGGAGGCGGAGGCTGCAGTGAGCCAAGATCATGCCACTGCACTCCAGCCTGGGTGACAGAGCGAGATTCTGTCAAAAAAAAAAAAAACCTATCTCAAATACTTGAGTCCTTTATGAAGTTTAGCACTTGGCTTATTTTTTGAAAGAATACTACCTTCCTTCCTGAATTTATATTTTCATCCCCCCTCCTCCAACTTTCTCTGGCAGTGCTTTTTGCAGCTGGACTCCCAATTTAGTCATCATAAAATCACTGTAGTCATAAAACCTGCTTGGATAGCCCTGAGCATAACTTGTCAATTTTTATTTATTTCTTTGTTTATTTGTTTGGCAGTCTCTTCCACTATCTTAAAGATCTAAGGAGATAGGAATTGTGTATATTTTTATTTACCATTGTAAATCCTATTTGATTTTAAGTCCAGTGTTCTTTTTCCCACAATATACAAGTAGCAGAGGTAGAGAGGGGAGGTATGTCCCTGACACAAGGACCCTGGAAAAGAGATGGGAAAGTTAGGAAATTTACCCACTCCTAAGGCTAACCAGAAAACTCCACGCTAGATAGCTGGTGTAAGGGCTGGGTCTGTAGGGAAGATGAGCTGGGAGCCAGAAGATGAAGTGTTGAGATGGAGGATAAAGGAAAGTCTAAGCCAAGACAGGAGCTGGAGCTAGCTCTGATACACATGGGAAGCTGGCAGGATGCGGTCAGAGGTCAGAGAGTGATCAGGGTAGAGCTGGCTTAGGATAAATTTTGCTAAGTCAGGGTGTCTGAGGACAGATCTTTTTTTATTAACCATTTTGCATGCTCTTGTCCCGCAAGGGCCTATGCCTCCTTGCACATTCATTTTGCAGAAAGATGCCACTAGGAAAATTTGAACTGAATAGGAAAAAAACTATCTGGTGAAATGAAAATGATCAGAACCTTAAATGAAACTGTGGCTTATCCCTCCTTTCAACAGTCCAAAAGGGAAAATCCAGCATGAGGGCAAACAGATACTAGAGATTACCAAAAGTAGATGACAAAATGTGCAGTAAAAATTAAGTGGAAACCTTCAGAGATTGTTGAAAGGGAAAGTGTTCAAGAAGAATGGGAAGCTAAAAATTGAAACCAAAAATATAACTATAAGCAATCCAATCAAAAGCAATTTTGATGAAGAAGAAAAAAGATAACTAGAGATCTGTATAACTACAGGGAGAAGTTTTATTACAGTTGCTTTTTTAAAAAAATACATAAATAATGTAAGGAGGGGAATATAATCAAGTTCAGATGTAAACATGGCTTTAATTTATCTGTGAAAAACTAGCTCTGTGACAAAATAAGAGAAAGGAAAAGCTAGTTTCTAGAGTGAGTTGAAGATTGCAAAAATTCTTAAGCTGTGGGAAATGGGTAAACGATAAAAGGATCTTTCAAAGCTGTATTCTCAATGAAGACGAGCAGCAGGAGCCTGCTTTTTTCCAGTATTGATGTAACTTTTTAATAATATAAAAACATAAGGCCTGGAAAGAAAATTTCTTCCTGTATATTCTATAATAACTCAGGCTTATTAGTAGCATATTCTTTTGTTAATAACTTTATACCCCACAATAAGCTTTTCTATGCACTATTTTATTTAATAATATTTAACTATTTTCTCCTAACACATTTTCATAAATTAGAAAATCAACATTCTTCTTTCTCTACCTTCTTAAGACATTTTAGTGTGTTGCTTTATCTCTACACAATCTTTAGTGCTTTGCTTTATATCTACAACTCAAAAGAAAATTTCTGTAATAAATGTAGTCCCTGGCTGGGTGCAGTGATTCACGCCTATAATCCCAGCATTTTTGGAGGCTGAGATGGGCGGATCACCTGAGGTCAGGAGTTGGAGACCAGCCTGGCCAACATGACAAAACCCTGTCTCCACTAAAAATACAAATTAGCCAGACATGGTGTCCTGCACCTGTAATCCCAGCTACTCTGGAGGCTAAGGCAGGAGAATCACTTGAATCTGGGAGGCAGAGGTTGCAGTGAGCCAAGAACGTGCCACTGCACTCCAGCCTGGGCAACAGAGCAAGACTCCATCTCAAAAAACAAACAAACAAACAAAACCAAATGTAGTCCCTAATAAAGAAACAATGATATGAAATTAAAGTAAAAATGACTTTTTTTCTCAGATCAATTTTTTCTTTTTAAGATATTTGCAAATTACATTTTCTCCACTGCCTACTTCATAGCTCAAGTCTGGCAATATCAGCTGGAATTAGGAAGAGCTCATGTGCTCAGCCTCAAAACCATGTCTACATTCCGACTGCCTGATTCTTCCTCTTTCAGACCTCTCTGTACAATGTCTGTTGTGTTTCAGCTTTTTGACTCTTCAAATTAGCATCTCTTCCATAAATTGGATTTTGATATTGTTTCGCCCCAGTCAACATTCAGTAATAGAACTTATATGAAACAGTTCTTCCTCTGTCCTTTGCACATTTTCTTTTATGTTCTACATTTGATAATACTTTGCTCTTTCCTTTTCTTCTGAATCCTTGATTTGAAAAAAACTTTGTGTGGCTCTCTGTATATCTTACTAACTAAACTTTACCGATTGATATGACTGTCTCCGTCATTTCACCTACAGCCTCAAAGAAACACTTTCCTCTAGGCATCTTGAGATAAGAGGCACATGATATTTTCTCATTTTGTAATGGGGAAAGGCAGAGAGAGGCTAAGTGCCTTGACTATCTGAGTGAGGAGTTGATCTCCAAGGAGCTGTTTAATGAGTAGACATTAGTTTCTGTTGAGTTGGGTGATCTATATTTGGACCATGTCATTATTAATAGTTTCACTTTCCTGAAAATTAGGTGTTCTCATAATTTGGAGTTCTGGCTAAATTAAAGATTGTCATTTTCCTTACTTATGTTCTATTTTTCCGATATGTTATTTCTGCTCCCACCTCTACGTTAGTGGATGGTGGCTTTTCCAAAGGTTGTTGCTCTTTTCAGATTCTGTGTTCCCTAGAAGGGATCAAAGCCCTTGAAACATCACTGAGAATTTATTACTTATTGATTAGTTCTTTCATTTTGTATCTAGGGTTTTGAACTGGTATCATATCACTTTCAATGTCAAGAAATAAAGTGAGTATAGATTAGATTAAAAAAGTGAAAAGCATAATTAGAATTAGGATGTCCTAGATGTTTTCTGGTCATCTTCTGAGAGCAGAAAAAAATCAATATGTAGATCTACACATATAGGAAAAAATGCTAACCGGTCAAAGAGGAGAGGTGGGCATTTGCTTGAGTGTCTATGCATGTTGGAAACAGTCGCTCTTTGCCCCGTTTTGTTGGATCCAAGTCGTAACAAAGCGGTAGAATGTTCCTTGGAAGGGGAGGAGTATGGGAGAGAATTGGGAAAAATGAAGCCACTGGTACAGAGACCTGGTCATTAGTCCAAAAAGATAGTTTCTTTCAGATAATGTACAAAAATAGAATGGATGTGGGGGGGAGAAAGAACGGCCAGAAAGAAACAAGGCTGTGCAAATGCTTTATCTAGAAAATGTTAGCCCTCCCTGGCTAATCTTGAAACTGTTTGGAAAAAAATCGTTTAAACAAGCTACTTTCCAGTTCATGAGATCCTTTCCACTTTGTAGCAAGATTATGTGCTTTACATGCACATTAGCAGCTTTGAGATTGTCTAAATCATGCTTCATTGCTTCTCTCACACTCCAGGAAGAAGGGAGGTTGAGAATGGGGCCAGAGCTCCAGGCCTGATCCTTTCTCCTCTTTCTCCTCCTCCTTCTTCCTCTCCTCCTCTTCCTTCTTCTTCTTTAAAAGTAAGTCTTCAGTACTGCTTCCCTTAAAGTCTTGCAATAACCTTATCTTCAGCTATAACCACACACACTGTGTATTCCTTCATTTGATCCCATTTTTCTTTTTCCCACATTTCTCTAAAATAAATCAACATAATAAAATCGTAATTTGGAGTTCTGGCTAAATTAAAGGTTGACACACAATGTCATTACTCTTCATTCTTTGCTTTTGCAAGTCACGTGTGAGAAAGAAACATATTTCAATGCCCTTTTGACTGCCCTTGATAAAATCTGTACTTAGGGAAATAGCAATAATCAATAAATGCTAAATAATATTAACACAATGTATGCAGGGGTTTTTAAGCTTCACAGAAAAAATAATTTAAGACATGAATTTCCAGGAAAATTATTCTTGTAACTATCCCAAATGTTTTTTTTTTTTCCATCAAAAGAACAAATGGAAAAAAGTGCAAAAGCCAAATCAAACAAAATCCTTAGTGTGAAATATGTTTTGGAGCATGTGGAATTAAATTTGCATTTTCAAATAAAAACAAATGCCCTTTTAAAAAGTCATCTAACTTTTGTCCTACGAAGACAACCAGTAAAATATACTCTTTCCCTTTTCCCAGCATACTCATGTTTGGGAAAACATGATTATCTGAAGAGAAATTTACTTTTAGTAAATTAGAGTTTGATGGGGGAGTATGGAAGGAATAATTACAGATTATCCTTTTATTCAATCTCTTCTCTTGGAAAGAAGAGAAGAAATGTTGAAAGCCAGAGAACTTTTCTAAAACGCTGTAGGGAATTTTTTTTTTTTCTGTAAATATCCAAGTCCAAAAGAAGATTTGCAAAATGTGGAGGTGGAGATTTGAACTTATACAATATTTCCTAATACAAATAAAAATCTGAACCTTTTAATGGTGACACAGTCCACACCATGAATGGTCAAAATCACTGGAGCTAATGTACAGGAAGGGGTTCCTCAGGGAACTGTGGCAAATTTTAGCATCTTCCTTTCCTTTTAGGGACTGGACACTCATCCTTAGGACTTGAGAATCATATGTGAAAATTATATAGACTTCCCACAGTCTACTGACACATTACAGAGATACTGGAAATATTAACCACACACGTTGTCTACACACTGTCTTTCTCATCATCATAAGCCACCTGTGTTCTCACTGACACTGCAAATCCAGTAACCAAAACATCCTGTTAAAATTCTCTGGCCCTTCTTATCCATGTGCTGTCCTTTGCCACAGCTCCTAAATCCTCTTACCTTTGAAAATCTTTCCTGCTACCCTTTAAAACCTCCATTCAGCCTCTTTCTCAAGTTGCTTTGTACACAGTCTTCATAGCTGCCTCGTAGGAACCTCAGCTTCCTCACCCCAATCATTGTTCTCTTTTCTCCATTTGTATCGCTTTTCCTCCAGGGGTATCTATTAATCCTCCATCGGTCTATTGACTTGTGAATATAAAATCCATACTACCTTTACACTGGAACACATAATGTACCTAGAATTCCTTTTGACAAATCTAGTGGTGGGTCGATAAACATGGATGCACATCACATTAGAGAAATGGAGTAAGGGGAGTTTTCTGAGTCCAGATTTCTTACATGAAAATGAATTTCAAATGAATCAATTTCTCACTGTTATTTTAGGAGAGCTCTCTGCCAAAGACCTTTTATTATACAAAAGTTGAGAATGATTGAAGTTACTTTGCTTAACTTTTTGCCACTAAATTTGGCATGCCAAGGAAACTTCTAAAAAACAAAAAAGAAATGCATAATATTCCCAGCTACTCAAGAGGCTGAGGTGGGAGGATTGCTTAAGCCCAGGAGGTCCAGGTTGCAGTGAACCGTGATTGCACTCCAGCCTGGGTGACAGAGTGAGAATTTGTCTAAAAAGGAAGGAAGGAAGGAAGGAAGGAAGGAAGGAAAAGCAAGCAAGAAAGGAAGCGAGAAAGAAAGAGAGAAAGAAAAAGAAAAAGATGAAAGAAAGAAAGAAAGAAACCATGAAGGTAGCTGCCATATTTCTATGAAACCTGACCTCCAGAATTAGTTCATTTTACCATCTCATTCAGACACATGGAAAGCTTGTTTAAAATGACTCCACAAATTAGACTTAATGAAGTGACTTGACTCAACTCCTCTCACCCTCAAGTGGTCTTTCCCTGCATCAGAGTCCCTTTAGTTTCGGATGTCACTCATGACATAGAATGAACATTTAAAAGATGAGGAGGCAGCCACTGGCTGTCACATTTTTCTGAGATGTGTGAAATATGATTCTAATATTAATAATTATTATTAACAAACAATAATATCCTAATATAATTATTAATCATGAATTATTAATATATAATCATATCATTATTTTCTCTTAGTCTAATTTATAGGTTCAGATGTGTGCATGCATGTGTGTCAGTGGCACTCAGAGAGGAGATTTAAATAGAGAGTGGGAAGGGAGATAAAAGATAACTGCTGCAACACTGGAGCAAGAAGCCAAGGGGAGGTATCCATTAAAAACTTTTTGGGATGTGAACCTTTTGTTTTTCTAGATTCTGGATGCCGGAACATCTGTTTTTTGAGATGCATCTGTAGGAGCATTTTTGTGTGGAATATTTGAAAGTTATCTTGAAAGTAAAGGTCAGAGACAGGAATTGAAACAGGGCTTAATTCTTAAAGAAGAAGGTATAA
Organism: Pongo abelii; assembly: GCF_028885655.2. NCBI lineage: Eukaryota > Metazoa > Chordata > Mammalia > Primates > Hominidae > Pongo > Pongo abelii. The sequence continues at coordinate 12,218,297 of NC_071990.2, forward strand.
GATATTGCAGTTTAAGGAACTGTGGTGAGCATGATCCACAAGGGTGGTGAACATGTCTGTGTGAGCATATAAGATACATGTACGAACATTTTTATTTTATTTTATTTTATTTAGATGGAGTTTCACTCTTGTTGCCTAGGCTGGAGTGCAGTGGCGCAATCTCGGCTCACCACAACCTCCGCCTCCCAGGTTCAATGATTCTCCTGCCTCGGCCTCCTGAGTAGCTGGGATTACAGGCATGCACCACCATGCCTGGCTAATTTTGGATTTTTAGTAGAGATGGGATTTCTTCATGTTGGTCAGGATGGTCTCGAACTCCTGACCTCAGGTGATCCACCTGCCTCTGCCTCGGGATTACAGGTGTGAGCCACCATGCCCAGCCAAACATTTTTATTTGTAATAGCTTAATGAATGTATAATGATTAAATGTTTAGCATGTATTAAACTATGATTTCACGTAGATTTTTTTAACCATACCAACCATGATTTCATATGGATTATTTAGCCATACCAACCATAATTTCATGTACATTATTGCTTAAGATAGTAATGATATAACATTTTCTTAAAATTATTCATGTAAAAGAAACAAGTCAGTTAAAAGGAAAATATTAAGTAAAAATGTACAGGTGGCACCCAAATATGGTAAAAATTGTGAAGCAGTTTAATGAATGACTGAACTTTGGGAAATGCTAGGTTAGAGAATTGGAAATACTCTTTTAAATAAACACTTGCTATCTATGATTATCCTATGGATAAGTGTCCAAGAAATAGAGAGGCATATGTTTGTGTTTTTAAAATGTACAGGATGAATTTACATTGACCATCATATTTCCTGTGCTAAATCAACCATTATTTTTTGGACTATAGGGAGAAGCTATGTTTCTTCATAGCTCCTGGAGATGTGTGATGTGTCACAGGCCTAATAACTATATTACACATTTTTTCACAAAAGTGCTGCATAGATTAGAAATGTATAATAGTTACCAACCCAAGACTGAACCAGGCCTAGTGGTGTGGATAGCTTCACTTTGCCTACGATAAAATACTTCCTCATTCTTTGTGTGATTTTCAAGCAACTTAACGACTGTTAGCTTTGCTGAGCTAAATGCAACATCTCATACCAAATTTATTGGCTTGGCAAAGTTACAAATTTTATTACGCAAAAGTTGAGAAAGGAAAGCTGGAGAATGCTAAAAACAGTACACTTTGCTACTGTGTAGTATCTGTATTGGGGGCTCAGCATGTTTTATTTATAGATATCTATTAATACAGAGATACAGAAAGAAATACATACAAAATAGTTTTATCAAATACTTTCCAGCATTCAAGTGTAGCCTCAAAAGCAAGCATAGGCCAGGAGTGGTGGCTCACGCCTGTAATCGCAGCACTGTAGGAGGCCAAAGTAAGAGGATTGCTTGAGGCCAGGATTTCAAGACCAGCCTAGGCAACATAGTGAGATCCCTATCTCTACAAAAAAATTTTAAAACTTAGCTGGGCATGGTGGCTTCAGCCTGTTGTCCCAGCTACTCAGGAGGCTGAAGTAGGAGTGTCACTTGAGCCCAGGAGGTTGAGGCTGCAGTGAGCTATAACTGCACCACTGCACTCCAGCCTCGGAGACAGAGTGAGACCCTGTCCCTAAAAAAATTAAAATTGAAAAAAAAAAAAGGCAAGAACAGCCACAGCAAACTTTCTATTGGGGAAAAAAAATCCTCCTCTTTACATCTCTCCCTTCCTCCCCTTCACTTTCTGAGGGTGACTGTGGCCAAAAGGAGCATTTTCCCCCTGCAGCCCTCTGAGGGGTGGGGTGGGGCTATGATGCTATCCTTCACATTCACTCCTTTGTCCAGCTCTTTCAACCTCTCCTTCTTCTCCCCGCATCTCTATCTAGCAGTGCCTTAAGTGGAGGAGGGCTGGGGGCATCAAGCTTGTAAAACTGGTTTGTTGGGGTTCTCCTTCTCCCCTCATTTCTTGATTCTTGGGAAAATGTCTTGCTGGGAGGCTGCCTGGCAGTGCCCTTGCTGCCTTCTGTGGGCTTGAGTGGGGCTTCCCTCTGCCTCTACAGGAGGAAAAGGGAGCTGCTGCCAGAGGGAGAAATGGAGAGATGGACAGAGAAGGCAGGTGCCACCCAACCCTCGCCCCTGACACACAAAGAAAAAGACATGGAAATTCTCTCTCTCTCTTCTCCTCTCTCTCTCTCTGTCACACACACACACACACACACACACACGCGCGCGCGCGCAGGCACACGTCTTGCAAATTCAGGATTCAAAGAGACAGGGGCAACATTATATTCGGCACGGTGGAGCCCTTCCAGGTCTGAAATCCTGCATTCTTCCTTACTATTTACTTTCCCCGAGCTCGAGAAGGGCCAGGTGTGGGCGGATGGCTGGCCACGTTTTGTGTTTCCAATTCATATTCACGGGATGACACAGACGGGGCGTGAGTGCTGTTGGAGGCGCGTGGGCAGTTTCATTTTGCTCCACTTCTCCACCTGAAGGCTGGGCGTTGCTGGAACCTGCAGGGGCAGCCTCAGCAAGGCGGGGTGGCGTGGAGTGGGGTGGGAGACGGGACTCCAGCTAAAGTAGAACCCAGGCTGGACCTGAGAATATTTGGGAGGGCGTGGGCGGTGGTTTCCGGGTAGGGGCCTTGAGGACAGGTTGGTCCTGACTGTTGTCAGTGTTTGGTCAAAGTTGCCAAAAGGTTAAAAAAAAAAGTAGGGGGGAATCCCCGCCAAGACATATTTCCCAGGCCACCTTTCTTCCGCAGGGGTGTTGGGGGGGAGGCGCCGCTTGGATCCTGTGAATGTGACATCAGCTCTCCTCTCCCAAGGTCGGCTTTGGAGAGGGAGGTCAGGGCACCCCTGCCTGGCACAGGTGGCAGCGCTGGCTTCCGGCTCAGTGCCGCCTGTCCTCGGGGAGCTGTGGCCTCCCTGGGCCCCGGGGCTAGGCTGAGGTAAGCGCACAGTGGAGGCCAGGGGCCCAGGCAGAGGCCCTGGGGATAGGGTGGAGGCATCTCTGGGTGTGGGTGTGGGTGTGGGAGGGAGAGTTCTTGCCTCTCTCTCTCATCTCCAACTCTTGCTTCACTGGCTCTTTTAGAGGATGCATGTCATTATGGACCTGTCGCTGCCACTGTCCCTGTTCCCCCAACTGTGACTTCGAGGGAGGTCTGGGGGTCTGAGTGTCTCCAAACCCACGGCTTTGCTGTTGGGATAAAAACTGTCCTTTTGATTTTAGAAGGAGGAGGGAGAAAAGGTTTCCCAGCATGTGTGTTGTGCCAGTCTTGGAAATTCATCCGTGCTTGAATTCCACCCTCCATCCCCAGAAAAACTGGAGTAAAACAAAAAGAGGAGATGGACAAAGTGTGTATTTGATGGCATCCCCTGGGAAGAGACTCTAAATTTATCCCATAGGTCTTACTGGGCCACTGTGAGCGCTTTGGTGGAGAACAAATAAAAATTCTGGGTGCTCAGTTGTCTAACCTGAAAAATGGGACTAGTGGAAAAAGCCAATGTGTTCCATGCACGTTTTGCTTTCTTTATTAAGGCATGATGTCACATGTACAGTAACTGCCCTGTGTGTACTTCGGGGGGGGATTTCAAGGTTAGATAGACAGGAAATTGTTTTGAAAATGTAAACACATTATTAAATGTGAAGTATTATCTGATTCGTTGTTCGAATGGCATTTCCTTCTCAACACCACCTTCCTTGCATATTCACTTAACCTTGTATAAGAACACCTTTTTGCCCTAAATGAAGAACCCCCCCCCCGAAAAAAAAAGTCCCAGAAAATATGTCCCTGCTTGTGCGGGGAATGAATGGAATATTCTGAGGTGCATTCCTCCTTCCTATGTTAGGCACCATTCCTTGACCCTCCTCGGCCCCCAAGCCAGGTTGCGTTTTTTCCTGCCATTTAGAAGGGTTTTCCTTTTTGTCCTAGTAAAACATCAGCCCCTGTAGCTCTTCATCTCCCCCTGGTGTTCTTCTCCCGCCATGTCTTAAGATTGGTGGCACCGACCAATCTTAAGATTTAAGTTCTGTATGAAAAACAGCTTTGCTTTTCAATCAGTTTATCAGCCTCCTCCGCAGGGGAAGTGTGGACACACAAAAGAACTTATCGGGGCTTCTGATCAGTGATAGGGAAAAGATTGGGCATGTGCCTAAACGAGCTCTGATGTTATTTTTAAGCTCCCCTTTCTTGCCAATCCCTCATGGATCTTTCTCCGATAGATGCAAAGAACTTTAGCAAAAAAGACCCGCAGGAAGGGGCTTGAAGAGGAAAGTACGTTGATCTGCCAAAACAGTCTGACCCCCAGTAGTGGGGGAGTGATGAGGAAGAGCATTCCCTTGTTTGACTGAGACCAGAATCCGAGAGACATAAAAGGAAAATGAAGCGAGCAACAATTAAAAAAATTCCCCGCACACAACAATACAATCTATTTAAACTGTGGCTCATACTTTTCATACCAATGGTATGACTTTTTTTCTGGAGTCCCCTCTTCTGATTCTTGAACTCCAGGGCTGGCAGCTTGCAAAGGGGAAGCGGACTCCAGCACTGCACGGGCAGGTTTAGCAAAGGTCTCTAATGGGTATTTTCTTTTTCTTAGCCCTGCCCCCGAATTGTCAGACGGCGGGCGTCTGCCTCTGAAGTTAGCAGTGATTTCCTTTCGGGCCTGGCCTTATCTCCGGCTGCACGTTGCCTGTTGGTGACTAATAACACAATAACATTGTCTGGGGCTGGAATAAAGTCGGAGCTGTTTACCCCCACTCTAATAGGGGTTCAATATAAAAAGCCGGCGGAGAGCTGTCCAAGTCAGACGCGCCTCTGCATCTGCGCCAGGCGAACGGGTCCTGCGCCTCCTGCAGTCCCGGCTCGCCACCGCCGCCGCGTGCGCCTGCAGACGCTCCGCTCGCTGCCTTCTCTCCTGGCAGGCACTGCCTTTTCTCCCCGTTAAAGGGCACTTGGGCTGCAGGATCGCTTTGAGATCTGAGGAACCCGCAGCGCTTTGAGGGAACTGAAGCTGTTTTTCTTCGTTTTCCTTCGGGTTCAGTTTGAACGGGAGGTTTTTGATCCCTTTTTTTCAGAATGGATTATTTGCCCATGATTTTTTCTCTGCTGTTTGTGGCTTGCCAAGGAGCTCCAGAAACAGGTAGGCACGCTCGTTGACTTGTAAGTCTCGGAATTACAAGTTAATGTGTTCTTATCCACCTTCATGCTTTTCTTGCTTCTAATTTTCCCCTTTCTTTTTATGACTGCAGCTTAGAGAGCAAGTGTCTGAGAATTATTGCTGAAAGCTACTTGTCTTCTAGTGTAAAATGTAAAATTCCTCTATTGAATACAATTAGATGCAATTGACCATAACATGGCATTAAAATAACTTATCGTTTTATTATTATTATTCCATTATGTGTTTCCTTGGCTTTTAAAAAATAAGAAGAGTATGGACATATACAATTTAGTCAAATGTATGTTTGTAATATATGTGTTTATACAGGTACACAGGACATACAGGAACTTAAATCTTTTTTAAACACTATTTTAATAGTGTGTTAACGTGTAAAATATTTGAGCATTCCAGCTTGAAGCCAAGGAATTTTATCCAAGTCGTTCAAGAAATATATGTGCAGTAAAATCACCTGCAGAACAAAAGTCTGTTGACTAACTACCGCCCCCCCCCCACCCCCCGCAGGCGGTTTCTGGGTGAAGCAGATGTTTTCTTTAAAATTTGTCATCATTGACTTTAGGTTTCTTTTGGCAGGTTTTTGGCACCCAAAACAGTGTGAGCTCTCTTTTCAGTTTTATTCACCTGTGCTAGGAGGGGAGCTAGGATAATTCTCGGCTGCTTAAGGATTTAGGCAGTGCGTGTGCATCTGCCCGGGTCCCCCCTGTTTTTAGGGTCAGTGCACTTTTTTTGTCTTTTCGTGACCCTGACTAAAGAGAAAGGATGTCAAGGGAATGAAAATCCTGGAATGTGTCTGATCATTTGAAATGTACAAAATTGGGCAGATAAGCTGCATGGCTAAATTGTCAGGAGGAAGAGGCAAGGCAGTAGTGGAGAAGGGGGAGGCAGCGGATCCCACACAAGCCTGATGCCCAGGGATTCGGAATTCAAAATCCACCCAGCCTACCTTCGGTCCCCTGACCTGCTTCTCAGCCCCACGTTAGGTCACTGGTTTCTATGGAGTTACTCTCCTGAATTGAATATTGTATAGTTAATTTCTCTCTCCAATCATTTTCCCCACCTAATTTCAAAAGATATATATCATCTGGGGTACCCTGTGCCCTACACAGCATGTGAAGTGGATGGGTACCCCCTAAAGAGAGGGTCATCCTGAATGGGGAAGTGGCCCCAAAGCTAGGAATAACAGTGTGATTTCTTGTCTTTAGCCACGTGCCAATGTTAAGCTTCAGTGGATTGTGCTGTCCTACCAAGTTCCTTGTAGAAGCCAACCAGATTTTCAACAGGCAGCATTCCACAGCATTTCCCTGAGCCTGCTTCAAGAGGGGTGGGGGAAGTCCCTTTTCAGGTGTTTGTCTCCTCTGCATTTGTGTAATCTCCCTGAAGGTGGATAAGCCAAGGGCATGAGGGGGAGGCAAAAGGTGAAGTGATGTTAAGGAGGGAAAAAAATAAAGAGCCCTTTTTTCTGTGTTTCTTGCTGATGGCAGGCTGTGTGCTTCATCTGCTTTTATCTGCTCTGCTAGCTCTGACTCTACTGTGATCCAGCATGTCTCTTGGCGTTTGAGGAGACATCCCCCACTGACCTGCTCTTTCTCTCCCCAGCGGTCTTAGGCGCTGAGCTCAGCACGGTGGGTGAGAACGGCGGGGAGAAACCCACTCCCAGTCCACCCTGGCGGCTCCGCCGGTCCAAGCGCTGCTCCTGCTCTTCCCTGATGGATAAAGAGTGTGTCTACTTCTGCCACCTGGACATCATTTGGGTCAACACTCCCGAGTAAGTCTCTAGAGGGCATTGTAACCCTAGTCATTCATTAGTGCTGGCTCCACCGGAGCCCAGTTTTAGAGTCTCTCTTCTAGGGACTCTAACGACATCCCTAGTGCCTCAGTGGGGACAGTTTCCCTCTATTCCTGAAAATAACGACAGCTTGGTTCTTAGCAACCAAGGGGAGGGTCTTCTGAGGCCTAATAGGTCAGGCTACTCGTGATGGGACAAGCAGGAGGCCGCTGCACATTTCCAATGAGGAACTTTCAGTGAGAGGGCCTCAGGGGGACACTCTCACAGTGGCATCTGATGGGGTTTCAGGAATAATTGCCAAGGTCAGATGTGGGTTAGTGCAACCTGTGCTTCTCATGGGAGGGTGGAGACTGACAGGCAGAAGGGACTGTATAGAGGGTTAGAATCTCTTAATTTTACTTATAGAAACACCTAGGCTCAAAGTGTTGAAGTCATTTGTGCAGGAGTGAGTTTGTAGCAGAGCTAGAACTGGAGCCCGGATTTCCTTTGCTGCTATATTTTCCCTTTAGAAATGCCCATTTCAGAACTGAAAGAGAAATACTGTCCATAGGCTTCTCTTTCACCTACAGAGAAGAAAAGTAGTTTTTCCCCTTCTGCCCTGGACACTAGTTCATCATCTATCAGAAGCAGTCATAAACAAGCACACATTTACTATGCATACAACGTCCCATTATGGCAAAGGAGGACCAAAATCCAAACAATATCAAACCACACCAAAAACCACAAGGAGCCTAATAATTACTAATGTGATACTTCCAAAGGGAGGACTTTATTTCTTAGATGAGAATGAAAATGGACACATTGGAAATTATTGGAGAGCCCTCTGGTCCTTCCACAACCATACGATATCACCGACTGGCAGGAGAAATGTGTGAACATGTGCCTCTTCCTCCCCCAGCCACTGGGGTCGGTGGGGGGAATGGTGGCACTTTTAGCAGTATCCTACGTGGTTTGAATTGAAAATAGGTTTTAAAAATCCTGTGAGTCATGGTTTTGCATTGAAACCTCTTCCCACTGCGTACCCACAAATAGTTGTTAACTAAATAGACCATTAGAAAAGGAAGAAAATATAAAGCAGATGCCAAGCATAGATGTCCTAATTTTTGACAAAAAAGCAATGTTGCTTGTGTAAAAAGAAACTGAACTTTGTGAAGAGTTGAAATGGAATTCCACTGAATTAGAAAAACTTGTTTTCTCCTGCCTGGATACATACAGTCAGGGCCATTGATGCACAGGTGTTCCTGGCTGTTGTTACACTTTACCCTCTGAAATGACGCTCCCAAGTGCTATGTGATGAGCTTCTTGTGTGCCCAGTGGAATGGGTGTGCCCATGTGTCTTTTTAAAGACTGTTAATTATGCTAATATAGTTTCTTTCTCTCTTTGGATAATAGGCACGTTGTTCCATATGGACTTGGAAACCCTAGGTCCAAGAGAGCCTTGGAGAATTTCCTTCCCACAAAGGCAACAGACCGCAAGAATAGATGCCAATGTGCTAGCCAAAAAGACAAGAAGTGCTGGAATTTTTGCCAAGCAGGAAAAGAACTCAGGTGAGCAGAAACACCTTTGCTTTTCAATCAGTTTAACAGCCTCCTGAACTCCTTTCTATCATGGTACTGCCTTCCTGTTTTAGAGAGACTAACAGAGACATTGAAAGTCAGGGTAAAGCCGAATATAACATTGCTGAAATGTTTTTCCCTGTGTATTTTAATAGGGCTGAAGACACTACGGAGAAAGGCTGGAATAATCATAAGAAAGGAAAAGACTGTTCCAAGCTTGGGAAAAAGTGTATTTATCAGCAGTTAGTGAGAGGAAGAAAAATCAGAAGAAGTTCAGAGGAACACCTAAGACAAACCAGGTAAGAGGGAAGGAAGAAAAATTAGGTAAGAGGTTCACAAGAACAACTACTTCCGGTCAGTGATGCCAGCAGCCTGTTCCTCCAGCCCTTCTTACCCGGGCAGGTGAAAGACTTAGAAAACAGTAGCAGAGGAGATCTATGCATCCTATAGATTAAAAGGAGCAAAAGAATCCCTCTTAAATATTTCCATGAAGCTCTGGAATGCAAACTGATGTCCTCTGTACTTTTAGCACATACCATTTCATCTACATGTAGATTTCCCAACCAAAATATATCCAGAGATGCCTTTGTCATTGGGTTATATACAGCCTTTGCCTCTCTGAGTCAATGTGTTTACCACTTTCCCTGAGAAATCAAAAATCATTTTGGGGAGAGGACATTTAGAAAAAGAATCAAAATGTCATGGATAATCAAATTCTTCAATAAGTTACAGTTATTCAGATGGCCAAAGGAAAAATAAAGTCATTAGATAGGGTTGGTAGAATTTAGAACATGCTGTTTTTCAGGTTTATGATCTTTTTTTTTTTTTTAATAGGGAAATGTGTTTGGTGCAGAGCCAATGTCATTCCAAAAAGCTCTCTCTTTTCCTGGTCAGTCATGTGCTGGGACAGAGAAGGGATCTGGATTAGGCAACATCATAGAGTTGCTCTGAGCTGCTCTTTGGTGATAACCCTTCCAAATCCTAAACTTTTTGGAATTCACAAGCTCAAAGGAGTAAACCTACTCTCTGATCTATCACATGTTCTGCATTTTTCTATCATGGTCTATGGAAACTTTTCCTAGAAATCCAGTGGCAAGAAGTTCTGTGATTGAAGTGTTCTGAGCTCAGGCCAGGCAGTCATGAACTATTTCTGAGTTGTTTATTACTGATTTGTGGGGCAGCCTCAGCTATCGGTTTCTTCACACCTGCTTATGAGAGTTTCCATATTTATGGTCGCAGGCCAGTAATGCTCCCCACAAGATGAGTTTCTGAACTAACCTGGAATTTTGTATGAGCTTTTATTATGCCAACTATTAAATCAACATTACAGTTCTTCCCTCTGTATTTCTCCTGTAAAAGGAAAACATTAGACCTGCCAAAAAAAAAATCTTTTTAAAAATAATTGCCATAAAGTATTTGCTCTGGGCCTACTGTAGGCTTCTTTTCTTTTTCTCTCTTTTCAACTAAGTCACTGTCAATTTATTAAGATGGCCATAGGTATTCAAAACCTATGCTGAGTTCCTCAAGGCAGGGTCGCATAGTGATGAAGGTTGGGATGGGGCTACGGAAGAAACCAGAACACCTCTAGTTTATTTAAAACCTGTATTTACTGCCCACTTCCCCTTAGACTTGGCCATATGACCCCTCACTCCCCTTCTAAGCATAGGGGCAGGCTTTATTTTTACAATGGTAATAGATATCACTTGAGGTTTTATCAAAGAGTTGCGGTGGGTGGTGAAAGTTCACATCCAGATTCAGGTTTTGTTTGTGCCAGATTCTAATTTTAGATGTTTCTTTTGCCAAAGGGTGATTTTTAAAAATAACATTTGTTTTCTCTTATCTTGCTTTATTAGGTCGGAGACCATGAGAAACAGCATCAAATCAATTTTTCATGATCCCAAGCTGAAAGGTGAGCCCTCGAGAGAGCGTTATGTGACCCACAACCGAGCACATTGGTGACAGACCTTCGGGGCCTGTCTGAAGCCATAGCCTCCACGGAGAGCCCTGTGGCCGACTCTGCACTCTCCACCCTGGCTGGGATCAGAGCAGGAGCATCCCTCTGCTTGTTCCTGACTGGCAAAGGACCAGCGTCCTCGTTCAAAACATTCCAAGAAAGGTTAAGGAGTTCCCCCAAACCGTCTTCATTGGCTTCCATCCGTGGTAACTGCTTTGGTCTCTTCTTTCATCTGGGGATGACAATGGACCTCTCAGAAAGCAGAAACACACAGTCACATTCGAATTCGGGTGGCATCCTCCAGACAGAGAGGAAGGAGATTCCACACAAGGGTGGAGTTTCTGACGAAGGTCCTAAGGGAGTGTTTGTGTCTGACTCAGGCGCCTGGCACATTTCAGGGAGAAACTCCAAAGTCCACGCAAAGATTTTTCTAAGGAATGCACAAATTGAAAACACACTCAAAAGACAAACATGCAAGTAAAAAAAAAAAAAAAGAAAGACTTTTGTTTAAATCTGTAAAATGCAAAACTGAATGAAACTGTTACTACCATAAATCAGGATATGTTTCATGAATATGAGTCTACCTCACCTATATTGCACTCTGGCAGAAGTATTTCCCACATTTAATTATTGCCTCCCCAAACTCTTCCCACCCCTGCTGCCCCTTCCTCCATCCCCCATACTAAATCCTAGCCTCGCAGAAGTCTGGTCTAATGTGTCAGCAGTAGATATAATATTTTCATGGTAATCTACTAGCTCTGATCCATAAGAAAAAAAAGATCATTAAATCAGGAGATTCCCTGTCCTTGATTTTTGGAGACACAATGGTATAGGGTTGTTTATGAAATATATTGAAAAGTAAGTGTTTGTTATGCTTTAAAGCAGTAAAATTATTTTCCTTTATATAACCGGCTAATGAAAGAGGTTGGATTGAATTTTGATGTACTTATTTTTTTATAGATATTTATATTCAAACAATTTATTCCTTATATTTACCATGTTAAATATCTGTTTGGGCAGGCCATATTGGTCTATGTATTTTTAAAATATGTATTTCTAAATGAAATTGAGAACATGCTTTGTTTTGCCTGTCAAGGTAATGACTTTAGAAAATAAATATTTTTTTCCTTACTGTACTGATTTTGAATCATTACTGAAATTTGTAAGGAGCGGGCCAAAGTGATTAAGTATTATAAAGGCAAATGGTTAAAGATGGTTTCGTAGAAAAGTGACAATTAGAAGGATATTACAGTCTAAGCTAATTATATAAAGAATTTTGTCTGTATCTTAAATGTTGATTTTATATTGCATTGAGGTAAAAACACAAAACAAAAAAGCAGCTTTAACACCTCTGTCTTCTCTTGGGTAGCAGCCTCCTGCTTTCCCGTCACCTGAAAATCCTCCAGAGACTTCTTTCATGAACTTGGCTCACTCAGGCTATTAGGCAGGATTCAACAGTTTAAGCTGATGGTGTGGTGAGAGATACTTTATCCATGTTAATGGACTGAAGGAAGTAATGGCAAGACAACCCCCCAAAACCTACCTAATTATACAAAGTTACATACCAAAGTTGCTTTTAGAAAATGGCCTGCTCAGAGCAAGTAGAGGTTTCCAATGGCTTTTTATTTTCTCACATTAAGGATGTTGTTTCTTAAGGAACATTGAGTACCATTGCTTCTTCATGATAGCCTAGGACTGGCCGTGTGCCCATGGAAGTAGAGACACCAGGTACTGATTGTAGGTCATCTGCCACAAAGCACCACTTCCTCTCCACTTTGCCTTGGCTGGCCTTGTCAGCTCAATGGAGAGCACAGTATTGCAATTGCAGTATTGCAAATGGTCACCACTAACTGAATTCTCTAAGATCTTGATCAGCCCTCGAGAATCTTCCTTGCCCGTCTCTAATAGTGTCTGAAGGAATTCCTGGCATTTATCAAATATTAGCTTGTAGTGATCACTGTCGTCCTAACAGTGACGCATCAGAAGGATTTCAAATAAGTCTTCAGGCATGCGTAATCAATGTCCTGGGCAGAGTCTCCGTCCTCATTGATCCTCATTTTTCTCTTTAAGGCACAGTCCAGTGTCTTTGGGGGAATTGTTTATAAAGCTTACTTTATCTAGTAAACTGTTTTTCAGTGTGTGACTCTCAAGAAAATTGTGAAGTTTTGCCAATGTTGACAAGGTGCTTGGTCTGAACTTGGCCAGTATTTAATCTTGAGCAAACGATTCAACTTCCTTCTATCATGAGTTTTCTCATCTGTTAAACAAGGGAGTTGAGGGGAGTTTATTTCATACCTCTGAGAAAGAGTTTGAGATTACATAAAGAAGTTGAAGTGGCATGAAAATAATGAAGATCTGAGCTTAGAAGTCATGGATCTAATACATTTAAGAGGAAGTCAGAATGAGAGAAGCCACTGAACAAAACAGTCCAAATGACAACATAGTAAGTCAGATTGATGAGTTTTGGTTGGGTTTTTCGTCAGTCAAACCCTTAAGCCCTCTTTTCCCATGCTTCCTGCTTCAGTATCCAGTAGGAAAAAAATGAAAGGGATGATGTAGACACTCTAGGGCATGAGGATTTGCAGTAAAATAAGTTGGGAGACTCACAGAAAATTAATATTTTTCAAACATGAAGAGGAAAAATTCAGTTACATTACAGACCACGTCAGCTTGAAGGGTAAACTGATGGGATGGTCTGTCACATTTCTTGCTGTTTTTCCAGTAAAAGCATGGTTTCTGGAAAGCCACTTAGGACAGCTTTCTCTCTTTACACTGATAGCCCAGGCAAGCTTTGATCTCAGAACTCCAGAAACCAGAGAACTCTAGGTGGAATGTGGTAACTTTTGCTGGGACAGAGGGAACACCTACTAATAGGTACTTCATTTGCACCACCAGAGATTGGCATCTATTTCGATGCATCCACTGGCTTTGATACTGCTTGTACTCCCCCAAAACACAGCTTGGGTATTGGACTAATCTAGAGCTCCCTCAGGAGAACTCTTGCTGACATTAAGAAAGAGCAACATTTTGTCTTTCCAGGTGAAAATCCAAGGCCCAAAAAGGGAGGTGACTGACCTAAGATCACAGAAGGAGCTGTAGCACCTCTGGAGCCTGAACACTTAAGTTAAGCACGACTATTTCAGCCGGAGGGCCCCTGGAGGTCTGCAGAAACAGATGCCCAGGCAAACCTTGCTAGAAGGCTCTGGGTACTAAAGCCAAAATCAGCCTTTATGAAAGCTTTGCCTCCCAACCTTGTAGACAGTGCTTAGCAGACCCATCCCCTCAAGAGGAAAGAGAAGAAATGTAGGGAAAGAAAAAAGGACTATAAGGAGGCTGACTATCTCACGGCATCATTAAGTAAATGTCTATAGGATAAAATAGAATATAACTAAGAATTTTTAATTATGATTTTTAGACTTTACTCACCAAAGAATCTATCTGAGTGAAGGGGGAAATCTCGTGGTCAGTTCTCTTTTTTTTTTTTTTTTTTTTTTTTTTTTTTTTTTTGAGATGGAGTTTCGCTCTTATTGCCTAGGCTGGAGTGCAACGGTGCGATCTCAGCTCACCACAACCTCTGCCTCCCGGATTCAAGCGATTCTCCTGCCTCAGCCTCCTGAGTAGCTGAGATTACAGGCATGTGCCACCATGCCCGGCTAATTTTGTATTTTTAGTAGAGACGGGGCTTCTCCATGTTGGTCAGGCTGGTCTCGAACTCCTGACCTCAGGTGATCCGCCCACCTTGGCCTCCCAAAGTCCTGGGATTACAGGCGTGAGCCACTGCGCCCAGCCCGGTCAGTTCTCTTTTACTCTACAATGCGAGGCAGTGGTCTGTTTGTTTTTTTTTTCCTCTGTGTCTAAGGTCTTGAAAATGCCTGTTTTCAAATTTAAGTTCTCAATGTGTAAAACACTGCTTTCAAGCCTATGTTCTTAATAGAGTCCCTTCTGCCTTGGCTTTATCTCACCTTTATACTCACAGTTCCTGGGGACCTTGGGTCTGGAGCTCAGAATTTATCTACTGCAAGTGAATGTTACACATTTCACCGTAACCTCTCATCTTTGTAGAGAATTTGGTTTCCTGTAGCTTTTCACATCCCTTCTCTCATTCGATCCCTATCCTCACACAACAATCCTTTCGGGAAGTTGGAACTATGTCATATATCCATCTGACAACCAAGGAAAGAGACATATTGAAAGGGTGAGTAACTCATCCAGAGTCCAACATCAGGCAAATAGCAATACCAGAACCCAGGACCCCTGACCCTTTCTTCTTAAACTCCTCCAGAGCCAAGGGGATACACTGGACCTGCAACTTGGACTAAAGTAAATTATTTCCAGCTTGTGAGTGAACTGTGAGTGGAATGAACTTGTTCTTATTCTCTTAGGAAGATCAAAGCTCCATATGTACCCTGAGCCCTAGTTTTGAACGTCTCTGTCGTATGATTTTTTGTTTACTGCATCTTTCTTGCTATGACAATGCATGGTTGGCAGGAAACTTGCTGGCATTTACAAGGCTTGCCTCAAATCTGGTGCCATGGAGCCATGACAACTTCATTGACAACTACTGGCCATACAGCCAATACATCGGAGGAAATAGAGTGATGAATGTGATGGCAGCGGCCATCAAATTTCCTCAAATCTTGGGCAGTAATCATAGAGACAGCTAGGGCTGGTGCCACTAGATAGCAAAAAGAGAAGGGCTTAGGCCTTGGAGACAATGAATGATGGAAATATTGGGTCCCAGGGATGACAGGCTGCCCGTAGCTCAGAAAGGCAGCACATCGGGAGTCCGGCATGCAGTTTTGCCCGTTTAGAGTCTTCTGGGTTTCTGCATCCTATTCTTATTCTTCACATTCCGAGTCATTCCAGTCCCCTTCTGTGTAAGTTGCTGTGGAAGTATCCAGGGATAATAATCACAATATTAAGCGGCCATTGACATGGCATGGGCACTGACCAATTAGAAAAAGCTGGGACAGAGCTGTGGGGCAGGCTTCTGATGGACTCTGGCTGGGCTAGGTGTTCAACCTCCTGATGTTGGCCTGTAGGGGACCTTGTGATCTGGGGCAGGGGTGGGCAGCCAGGGTGGAATTTCCAAGTTTCTTGTTGCTAGGGCTATTTACTAACCAGGATGAAATCATTTCAGCGTTTTACAGACTAGAATAGTCTCACTGGGATGTGCTCCTGTGTATGTCAGATTTAAAAGTATCGAAACCATTCTCTGCTTGATAAATTATTCTCTTTACAGCTTCACTGAGCGAGATGACATTATCTTCACGCCCGTGGAGTTTTGGCACCAAATCTTTCTGCCCATGCACCTTTGGTGTCTCCCTGCACAGTCATCTCTGGGCAATGCCCCTCTCTCTGCATGTTCCCCTCCCTCGTGCTCTGGTGCCCTTTGGGAGAAGTAAAAAGACCTTAAGTGTCTCCTTGTCTCCTTGGAGATTTTACTTTAAAATTTTTTTTATTTTACATGTTTTCTATTTATAGCTTTAGTGGTACAAGTGATTTTTAGTTACATGGATGAATTGTATAGCGGTGAAGGCTAGGATTTTAGTGCATCCCTTACTCAAGTAGTGTACCTTGTACCCAGTAGGTAGTTTTTCAGCCCTCACCCCCTCCTATCCTCCCCAAGTTCTGGGTCTCCAATGTCCATTATACCATTCTGTATGCCTTTGTGTACCCATAGCTTAGCTCCTACTTATAAGCAAGAACTTGTTGCATTTGATTTTCAATTCCTGAGTTGCTTCATTAAGAATAATGACCTCCAGTTCCATCCAAGTTGCTGCAAAAAACATCATTTACCTCTTTTTTATGGCTGAAGAGTATTCCATGGTATATATATACCACATTTTCTTGGCCTACTCATCCATTGATGAGCACTTAGGTTGATTCCATATCTTTGCAATTGTGAATTGTGCTGTGATAAATATATTTATGCAGGTACCTTTTTGATGCATTGACTTCTTTTCCTTTATGTAAATTTCCAGTAGTGGGATTGCTGGATAGAATGGTAGATCTACTTTTTAGTTCTTTGAGAACTCTCCATACGGTTTTCCACAGAGGGTGTATGAATTTACATCCTTCTTGGAGATTTTTAGCAGGGCAATTTTGTGGTTGCCAAAGCCAAGATCTGCCTTAGACCAGGGCTTCCTAGGGCCCTAGCTCTGCAATAGGAAGGAGCAAGAGGGACGGGTTGCCTGTAAGATGAAATCTTGCCCTCTTAGATTAATTTGGGACTAGGAAAGGGTGGCCCTGTAATTTATTATTTAAACTGGGACATATTTGACAGTACTTGGTGACACTCTTAACAATTCTCATGGAGCTACACACTGGACTGTTGTGGACAAATGTGGACATATGGTCATCTTAGATCAAAATAAGCCTTGAATCAGTTCAGAATTTCAGAACTGTCTTTGCTTCTTGGATGTGCTGGAGCTTGGCACTGTGTAAGCACATGCAATGTCTGTATACATTTACCTGCAGACCAGGCTGCAGCAGAGCACCTCCCCCTTTTCTGGTGCCTACAGCCTCAAGCTCAGAGCTTAGGGCATAATATATAATTCAATAAATACTTATTCAATGGATGAATAAATACAGAGGTGAGTTCCAGTGTTCAGTAAGAGCAGGGTGAAGGTGATACTCTTCTAGCCAGAATGCGACTAGACAACAGAAGATTTATAAGACCCATTTCCAGGGCTCTTTTTGCAGAGTTGACATAGCTGAAATCTTCTTTTATTGAGGCTCCACGCTAGTGGTAAATTATTTGACACAATGGCATATTATTTCTACTCCAACCCATCCTGCATTTCACCATAATAATAATAATAATAATAATAATCTTCTCCAAATGCTTTAATTATAATTTCAATAAATATAGAGCTAGAAGGAAATTAAAAATAATTTTCGCTATTACCCCCATCTCAAAAACCTTCCATTGCCATTCTGCCTACACAATAAAAATATGCTATCTACTGAGACAGGCACCAGACTAGGAAGAAAGGCTGGGAAATGTTGCAATTTCAGTATTGAGCATATTAAGTTTTAAATTTTTCATCATGATGTGAAAGTTGCCAGAATCAAAATGAAGTCACCTGTTTAAAAAACCCTGACAAATGGAGCCAGGAAGGGCCATAAAGGGAGAATTCTCATGCACAAATGCCTGATAACCAAAGCTATCACAGAATACTTTGCAAAAACCACAATCTTGCACAAAGGCCATCACAACCTTACACAAAAAATACTTCAGTGAAGACATGTGCCCAGCAACTGCCTGTCTAGCCTCGGACTGGTGCCACCCTTGTTATTGATAATTGTAGCCAAGAATAATGATCTCATAACATTATGTTATCCTCCTCATTTTGCCTTTAACAATTTTGTTTTGCTTTACCTCCTTGAATACGCACATAGTTTACTATGGCATGTGTATTTCATTGCAATGTCCATCCCTGAATAAAAATAATTTTCTTTTCATTTATTAATGTATCTGTTTTTTGAAACTGGGTCTCCCTCTGTCACCCAGGCTGGAGTGCAACGGCACAATCACAGCTCACTGTAGCCTTGACCTCTCAGGCTCAAGTGACCCTCCCACCTCAGCCTCCTAAGTAGCTGGGACCACAGGTGTACACCACCATGCTCAGCTAATTAAAATCATTTTTGTAGAGATAGGGTCTCCCTATGTTGCCCAGGCTGGTTTTGAACTCCTGGGCTCAAGCAATCTTCTCTCCTTGGCCTCCCAAAGTGCTGGGATTACTGGAGCTATTGTGCCCAGCTCAATTTCTTTTAGGGAGTCTCTCTGTCTGTTATCTAGGTTGACAGTGGTTATCTTCAAATATATCCAACATTTGAGAGAATAGTATAATAAAGCCAATATACCTAGCATATAGTTTATATAGTTTTTGAGATATGATGGGTGTTGTTTTATCTCTACCTGCATCCTGCCCTCCTTCCTTGAATTACTTTGAAGACAATCCCAGCGATCATTATCATCTTACCTATAAATATTTCAGTGTAGATGTAATAAACTTGATATGCTTTGCTCGATCAGGTAAAATGTGAAATAGTCAACGAGATATGTGGGCCTAGAGATTAGAGTGGATGAAGAACTCACGATAACAAACGCCTCATGGAACTCACAATAACAAAAGAGACAGTGCATGTTGATAGCTTGTGTTTATGTGGTGCTTACTAATATCCCAGACAGTCTTTTGAGAACTTTGCATGCATCAGCTCATTTCATTCTTACTAAAACACTATGAGGTATTTATCCTATGTTGCAGATGAGGAAACTTGAAGACAGAAATTCAGTAGTAACTTATGCAAGGTCAGGCAGCTAGTGAAAAGGTAGGAACCAGGTAACCTCATTCACTATGCTTTTCTGATTCAGAAGAATCCAAAGTGGTAAAGGTTACATTATGGGATAATCAAGTCCTATGATGGTATCAAAGTGACAGTGATCAACTCTGGTTTCAGGGAAGGTTTCATGTAAAGAAACAGTGAGAAATCAGTCTTGAATTCCTAAGCAGGATACCATTCAAGAAATTTAAAGCTGAATCAAAGGCATGAAGGAGTCTCAATAAAATGCTTTGTCGATAGATGACTTGATAAAAAGAACATAACCTAACATGCTCATGTGACTGACTCATAAGAAAAGTAAGCAGGTATCTAGATCATTAAAAGATGATTTATCTTGCAATAATTCAATGATATTGAAAATCTTAAAGCAACACAACCACAATAGGACAGAAATCTCTAATTTTCAAGTGGCATTGATTGAACTGAAATTTTGAGGTATGACTTTAAAAATAGAAAGAAAGCAATTCTAACAGATTTTGACTAAATTTTGACTAAATTTTCAGAAGTTAACTACATTTGTTAACATTATAATACAATGAAATAATTCCACTGAAAATCACTGTACTTACTGAATGTAAGCTTATTTTATAGTTCAAAAGACTATCAACCTCCTAGTCTTTAATGCATGGTCACGAATGACCTCTCACCATGTCAAGAATTCCCTCTTGATATATGGATAGGAATAACCCGCCTGTCAACTTAGGTGTCTTCCTTGTGTTTGAACAATTTGCTAAGGTACCATTACCAATCGACCCGGCTCTGACATTGGTCACTGGTGTGGTTCTTTCCATATAACCTCATCATTTTGCTCTGATCAGCGGCCACAGGCAGGCAGTACCCCTTGGTTTGGTGAAAGACAAAATGCCCTAGACAATTAAGGAGATGATCTTATTCAGGCTACTACAATAAGGAAAATGTTCATTAATGAAGACTGTCTCAAGGAAAGGAAGGAAACCTGGGGTTTCATGGAGACAGTAAACAAGGGAGCAACTGAACCTCTTGGTAATCATGAGGACGGAGATGCTCTTTTCTTAACCATGAAGAAAGGGTGGAAAGGAAGAGGCTAGAGCAGGGTGTTTCCTTGCAGTTAGCCATTTCTCAGGACACAAAGAATGAGGAGATATTTTGAGGGACACAGGACTCAGATAAAGTTCTTCATTGTCAGTCCCTGGTTTTTTTCAATATGAATATCATTCATCAAGGAAACACTCAATGACAATCATAAATCTCCTGAGTGGGGTGAAGTAAGGTCTCAGAAATCATTTCTCAAAGAGTCTTAGTGTTATTCCTACAAAGACAGTTGAAGCATCTGTAGAAAGATAATGTCAAGGTCAGTTGTGTTGGGATTCTGGAGATTAGGCACCGTAAAAGAGGATTGCTTAAAAAGAAAAAGAGAAATATAAGTATAAAAGGTGTACTAAAGAGCCAGAAATTGAATACTGAGGGTAACCAGTTCAGTGGATTCCAAGAGGTCAGTGGAGGAAAATCTTTCAGTTTTGTAACACTGCTCTTTGAGTCTCTTAGAGCTACTGAATAGGACATCAGTGCTTTCAGTGGTGCTGTCCACAGGGCATGTCTGACTCTAGCATTCCACAGGCTTCTTAGTGGCCCAGGCAGTGCCTTTCCAGGGAGAAACTGGGCCCATGAATGGTCTGCTACAGTGGTGAGTCCTTTGAAGTATATATAGCAAATTTTAGCTTATAATGCTTCTTCAGATCCTAGGGAAAAGGACTCAGATACAAGACAACCTAGAGTCCTCATAGGGATCTGGGTAGTCAGATTTTAGTTCTCAGTGACACTGAGTCAGGCAGCAGCGAGAAAAATTGAAAAAAATGTTGGAAACCAGAAAGATTGAAGATCTGATAAGGATTGATAATTGGGGAAGGTTACAGGATCCAGTCCAACTTACAGATAGGTACAAAAACTAACAGCTAGGGAGAAAGTCAATTAAAATTCCACCAGAGAAGACAGCTTGCCTATTAATCATTATTCACATTAAAAAAAAAAAAACCCCAACAGCTCAAAAACATGAACAAGGTTAGAATGAGATAACCCGGAAGACTGTGCTATCTGATGTATAGTTTTTCATTAAAATGCAAATTTATTTGTGTAGTCACTGACTTTTGATCAAGAATAATCTCAAAGAAAGATTATTCTTGCCATTACAAGCCATCTCATTAGATTTAGCATGGTTATTCAGATCGGTACAGCAAGAATGGTAATTTACCATATTGGCCTTTTAAGGTTGCTTTTTGGAAATTTTCATAAGGAGGCTCGGATTGGACTGTTAAAAAAAAAATCTCTCTAGGCAGGAAGCCCAGCCAAGAACTTGCTACCAGATTTCACCTGTCAAGTACCTATAAATCTGGGCAAATTTATTTTTTCTCCAAGTCCCCCAAATATCCTAGGATTCCTAGGCCTGCCAGGAAAGGACCTTCTTTACCTCTTTACTCACCTAAAAGGAAGAGGACCTGTAAATCAGGTATTAGGCCTGTTTTCCCGGGAAGGCTTTGTAAGCATCATTTCCATAAAGCCAACCTTAGTTTCTTAAAAGCATCTGGTCGTATCTGATTAAATGAGCATCATTCTCAACTATGACATTCCAAGCACTGCCTTAGTTGCATAACCTGTATTTTCAATTTTGTCATGGTAACAAGAAGGACAGATTCTTACTGAACCTATGCAAATGATTATGTTGCCATGAAAATAAAAATACTCAGAGTTTCCAAATTCTGGAGGAGTCAGGCAGAGAGAATCAAATACCACTATCGAATGTTTCATTTTGTAAGTGATATCTTATTCTCTGAGTTTATAAACTGAGTTTCAGTTTATAAAAGCAAAATCTAAATTGCTATGTATTATGTATTATAGATCGCTTAAGAGGAAAAAGAAAGGTCTTCCCTATATATCCAGAAAACGGAATATCAGAATGATCATATTCCAAACAAAAAACACAATCAGTCCTCATCAGCTCATTCAGTGCTACGTAGTTAATTCGTGTTCCACTCAGTCTTGAGTGAAGAGTCTCATGAAACCCTTTGTTTCTCGGCTAGAGTTCTAGGAATCCTAACTCAGTCCACTGGTATGTTCTCAATATTGTTTAAGTGACACCATCAGAAGCCTGTACCCAAAAGTATCTGGCAAGAGTGAAGGACAATCTGGCATCATCCTTCTCTACAGGGCTTTGAGAAGACACCATGCCGAGGACAAGCACTATGGCCTGTAGCTGATTTGCAAAGACTGAGATGCATCAGAGTAAAACAAAGACTATCTGTAGATGACAAAAGACATAAAATGGCACTGTGGTTAACTTCTTACTGATAATTTTCAAAAGTGAAAGATCTGGTGACAGGTCATTAGAACAATAATGCAACTGACAAGGAAATCTGGCTGTTCGTGTGGAGAACAAAACAAGATCAGGAAGTCGAACCAAAAGGTTTTAGACAAGAAGATAATTTCCCCTATTTTCAAAGAGTGGCTATTACGTCTGATTTATAAAATTGGGTTGGATTAGTCCGTTCTCAGGTAGTGCTATAAAGAACTACCTGAGACTGGGTAATTTATAAAGAAAAGAAGTTTAATTGACTCTCCACAGGCTTAACAGAAAGCATGGCAAGGAGGACTCAGGAAACTTACAATCATGGTGGAAGGCGAAGGGGAAGCAGGCACTTTCTTCACAATGGTGGCAGAAGAGAGAGAGAGCCAAGGGGGAGGTGCTTTTAAAACATCAGATCTTGTGAGAACTCACTCACTATCATGAGAACAGCAAGGGGGAAGTCTGCCTCCACTGAGCCAAACTGTATCACAGGTAAACATTATTTTTACAGAGAAAAAAAATAAATAACTGTAATAATCCTGACATAATATACCATGAATATATCAAGCATACGGTTAGAATATACCAAGAATATATCAACAATATATTCTGAATGAGTCTGGAGTACATCCTAAATATCTATATGTTAATAAAACTCCATAGGGAGGTGATATGTATCCCCAGTTGAAAATCACTGGCCTAGAAGACTCTAGGTTCAAATCAAAGAAGCAAAGTTGTGACCAAGTTAATATTTTTAAAAATAAATGAAATTATGACTGATAGCACTGTACTATTGTATAACATTAGGCACAGCAGAACTAGGACTGTGGCAAATAGAAACACATGAAGAGTGATGGTATGGACAATTCTTTAGGGATTTCTACAGCACACACTTTCTGAAATATTAAGAACACACATTTTACCTAGAGAAAGCTAAGCAAATCTGATTTGCTAACTCATCAGTTGTAACATATCAAATACACCTAATTGTTTCCAGCATCTCTCTTTGTCATCTTTGGAAATAAAAGTACAAATCTTGTTACTTTTCCAGGCCCCCTGCCCTTGAAAAATTACAGAAATAGTTTTAGGTGCAAAAGAAATAATCACTATTGTGTTTGGGGAAGACAAGCATCACAAATCTTGTTACTTTTCCAGCCCCTCTACCCTTGAAAAATTTCGGAAACAGTTTTAGGTGCAAAAGAAATCATTAAGATTGTGTTTGGGGAAGACAAACATCAAAAGTTGTTAGGCGATTTGAACACTTGGTCAGGTGAGACTATGGGTTACTGAGAAACAATACTTGGCTACATATTTGACTAAAACAACAGTAAAAAATTTGAAAAGTAAATATAAGAGGTAACATGATTTTAAAGAAGCTTAGCTCTTTCCTAAGAAACTCTGTTTTCTTAAATAATCAAGGACATTGTTGTGGTTTGAATGTTTGTGTCCCCCAAAAATTCATATGTTGAAATCTAATCGCCGATGTGATGGTATTTGCAAATGGAGCCTTCGGGAGGTGATTAGGTCATGAAGACAGAGCCCTCATGAATGGGATTAGTGCCCTTAGAAAAGAGGCCCAAGACAGCTTCCCTGTGCCTTCTACCATGTGAAGGCACAGCGAAAAGACACCATCTATGAACCAGGAAGGGGCCCTCACCACCAGACATTGAATCTTCCAGTGTCTTGATCTTGGACTTCCCAGCCTCTAGAACTGTGGGAAATAAATTTCTGTTGTTTATAAGCCACCTAGTTTATAGTATTTTGCTATAGTACCCCAAACAGACTAAGACATACTAAAGTCAGCATAAACCAGGTTATTCTAGTAAGACACAGACACTTTGTTTTCTAGGCAGATTGCACAGAAGATAAAGAATAACCATTTACAGTCTTTTATCAAAAGCAAACCAATAATCCAAGAAAAAAATTCATTTAACAGAAAGAAAACAAAATTCTAGTTTTCTGAAGCTCTTTTTTTTTTTTTTTTTTTTTTTTTTTTTAAGACAGAGCCTCACTCTGTTGCCCAGGCTGGAGTGCAGTGCTGTGATCTCAGCTCACTGCAACCTCCACCTTCCAGTTTCAAGTGATTCTCATGCCTCAGCCTCCCGAGTAGCTGGGACTATAGGCGCACACCACTGCACCTGGCTAATTTTTGTAGTTTTAGTAGAGACAGGGTTTCACCGTGTTGGCCAGGCTGGTCTCAAACGTCTGACCTCAGGTGATCCACCTGCCTCAGCCTCTCAGAGTGCTGGGATTACAGGCATGAGCCCCTGTGCCCGGTCTCTAAAGCTGTTTTTGAAAATTTTATATGTATACCCACTAAACTTTACCTAACTTTGGCCATGACAAAGAAAATTCCTTTTCTGAGAAGCTTCTACACTTTTCTGTGTTCATATGTATCCTTACTAGTGTAACTTCTCAAAATGCCAGAAATTCATTAATAGATATATACAGATTTTTACCACACAAAATAAGAGGCAAATTATACAAACTTAAAATGATGTTTAGCAATTAATGTTCAGTATTCTACTTTTCTCAGAAATAATCTGGGCAGCTACTGGATATCCATTCATTAACTTAATTTATTATTGGCCCAAGGTTTTAAGTTTCCTAAAGACTTTGCAAATTATCTTCAAGCTGACCCATTGTATAACAATTACTGCTGAAATAAAATTTGTCAAAATAAGTCTTCAGATTACTTAAACACAAATTTACATTTTTTCATCATTTTAAACATTTAGTAGAAGTGATGCTAGCTTCCTCAATTAGTAAATCTGTGTACGTTTAAAAAAATTTACAAATATAACAAAATCTGTGCTTATACAATATTTAACACTGATACATCAGAGAAAACTTAGCTGTATTTATTAAATCAAAATTATTAAGCTAGACTCATTTGCCAAAAAAGTACCTAAATTACATAAAATTAGATTTCTAAATTGTTTCTGAGTTAATGTCTATAACAATACCTTTTTTAATCCCCACACTGAAAGTATTAGAGGTTCAATTTTCTTAATTTTTTTCTCTTAATAAAGGAATATTTAATCAATATAAATGCTTATTTATCTCTAAGCAAATCAGATGAGAGATTCTTTAAGAGATTTCATAATCTAGCTTATTGATATTATCAGGAGATAACAGAAAAATATTACACACACACAATGAGAAGTAAAGGACTTTCTAAATACAGACATACTCACAGAGAAAGCTTATTAATTTCATTTCTAAAATTTCAGTCAGATGTCAAATATAAACCAACAAATACAAAACCTGCCAATCCAGATATTAACTTCCTGGTTGGCATAATATTCTTAATAGATTTGAACTAAAAATAGACAGATACCTTTCACTCAACAGAGACAATTATCTCTATAAACCATCAGTTGCTTAAAGAGGTCATCAAATGTTCAGACCATGAAACTAAAAGTTGTCACTAGAAATTGAGTAAGTGCTCAGGAAAAGTAACAATCAAATCTACTGTGCTACTGATGAACACAAGTCACATGAATTGGACTCACTTTGGGTCCCCGAATCTGTAGTCCGGAACACAGAGGGCTCCAGCTGCCTATATACCCCTGTGGAGTAACAGAGGTCTGAAGTGAGGCCCAAGCTATCCAAGTTATTGCACCCAACAGAGGGAGTCCTTGTAAGGAGAATGGGGTAAGAAAGTGAGCCTGGTCAGCACAAATGTATCAGGAAAGTGGCTCAAGTGCAGTAAAATGACTAAGAGTATGGTCATTGTATTCAGATATACCTGGATTCAAATCGTGGGTCCACTGCTTATAAGCCCCTTGGGAAGCTATTTTACCTTCCCAAGTCTTCACCTATTCATCTATAATATGGAGATAATAATACCTACCACACAGTGTGATTATAGATTACCATTCCATATGAAACTCTGGAGACCAGCCCTTTATTCATCACAAAAACCCTTCACCATAGGACCCTAACTTACTTTTCCTGTTTTTTTTTGGTTGTTGTTTTTTTCGTTTGTTTGAGACAGGGTCTCTCTCTGTTGCCCAAGGTGGACTGCAGTGGCATGAACACAGCTCACTACAGCCTCGACCTCTTGGGCTCAAGCGATCCTCCCACCTCAGCCTCCTGAGTAACTGGGACTACAGGTGCACACCACCATGCCCAGCTAATTTTTTCATTTTTTGTAAAGATGGGTCTCACTTTGTTACCCAGCCTGGTCTCAAACTCCTGGCCTCAAATAATCCTTCCGATGGATGGTGGAGGTTGCAGAACCGAGATCGTGCTACTGTACTCCAGCCTGGCGCCAGAGTGAGACTCCATCTCAAATGTATATATATACACGTATATATGTATATTACATATAAAACATATATACATATATAACATATATTACATATACATATGTGTATTAATATATAAGTATATGTAATACACATATATATTACATATATTACATATAAATATACATATATGTATATTATATATATATACACCCATACATATATACGTATATATATATACACACACACATATATACGTATATATATATATACATGTATATACGTGTATATATATATATAAAATGTTAGCTATTCCTCACCCTGGCTGTGAACTTTCTCTCCACCTGGGCTTTTGAAATGCCACTTTCTCATAGAAGAATGGCTTTTCTTCAAGGTTCTGCTGGTGAGCTGTTTTTTAAATGTGTTCTCTTCTGTGAGGCTTTCCTGGACTTCTCAAGGCAAAAGGCTTTGTGGTCCTCTACTCTGGTATTTGTTAACAAGTCTGATTCCCCACTTGACAGAGAGCTCTTGTAGGGGAGGCACGGCATCTTTTTTTATCTCTGTGTTCTCAGCATCCAGAGAAGTCACACTTTGAATGTCTGTTAATTGAGATGACAATCCCAACCCTATATTGCAAGGAGAATGATTGGAATCTCTCCCATACTTGGCTTTAAAGTCATCTACAAGCCTGAACTGAGCGCCTTAGAGAGTTTCAGGCCAGAAAGTACTAAGAGGTTTGTCAAGTCACAGACTGAAGAAAATATTTGCAATACATATATCTGATAAAAGACTGGGCATCTCTCTGGAATATCAGTTTCTAAGAAATGGTGCTAACACATCATTATAATAAAACATAAAAATGGTGCCTGGTAACTGAGGCACCTGGTAACTCAGGTTTCCACATGCAACTCCTTTCATCACTGGAAAAAAAAAATTGTTTTACTTTGACCAAAGTAGATGATGCCTTCCGGTATAAAAAAACTCTCCTCCCCAGCATCAATCTATCTCTGTTATTTTTGTACATGAATATGTTATTAGCGGCAATGACAGGTGGCTATCATCTGAGTCCAGCCACTTGACCATCATTCGAAGTCAGCGGGAACAGACGTGCTGAAATCAAAAAAGACAAGATGAAGTGCTCTACGTAGGGAACAACGCTTTGCAATATATACGTGTC
This sequence comes from Pongo abelii, assembly GCF_028885655.2. Taxonomy (NCBI): domain Eukaryota; kingdom Metazoa; phylum Chordata; class Mammalia; order Primates; family Hominidae; genus Pongo; species Pongo abelii. Next base: position 12,245,874 of record NC_071990.2, read on the forward strand.
GCTGACCTCTACTTAGGAATGTGAGTAAAAATTGTCCTCTGGCTATGGGCAACAACATAAGCCATTAAATGAAAGAGCTCCAAATAAATTAAAATGGTAAATTTAGCGATTTAGTGTGAACATAAAAAGCTTTACAACTTCACTAATTAAAAAACAGTTTCAATGTTAGAAATCAAGAGAGCAGCTCGCTTTACGGGGTGGGGTGGTAGTGGGTAGAGGAGAGCCTGGGGGACTTCTGATCTTCTGTTTCTTGGTCTGGGTGCTGAGAACATGGGCGTGTTCACTTTGGAGGAATGCCCCAAGCTGCACATCATGATATATGCTCTTTCCTGTATGTGTTATGTTTCAGAAAAGCTTACTCCTTCCTCCTCTCAAAAAGCATTTTTTCCCTTTCGTTTTTTTTATTTCTTCTTCTTCTTCTCTATTTTTTTTTTTTTTTTTTTACTAAATACACACTGAACAAACAAAATATGCAAAGAATAATAGTTTGAAGGGGTGCCAGCATGCTAGCGTGCCTCCGGGAGCGTACATGCCTTGGTCTGGACTGGGCATCAGATGTGCATTTTCACTCGATGCAATTCATTTCCTTGTTCCATGACCCAGCTTTCCTCTTTGGGGTAAAGGCCTCTCCAGCATTTTTCTTGGACAAGGTCCCCACCTTTGCTGCATCCAGGGAGACTCCTTCAGCGCCACAGTCCTGCCTCAGGTTAGTTTCCTTGTACGTGTTGCCTGGCTTTGTCAGGTCTTAATGCCATCCTGAAGCTGGTAAAATGAGCCAAGTGACTTCATCTCTCAAGGCACACCTTGAGGACCTTACTTGGGCATGAGCCAATTTACTGCTCACAGCCCGAGAGACATTTTTTTCCCACGAGCCAGCTCCTCTCCTCCTCTCTCACAAATAACTTCCTCTATGGGAAAGGACACATCAGAGAACAAGGAGCATCGTAACGAGTGAGAAATATGCTTGACATGGGGAAGGAGATGCCGTCCTCACTCCCTCCTTCTCCACCCTCCCACACTGATGTGTCAACTCTAATTTCTCACCAATGCTTGGGTTTCACTCTAAGCTCCCTTTGCTTGCTCATGCCCATCAACAGAAATATCCAGGAAAAGAAAGAGCATCAGGAATGACTGGCCTGTGTGCAAGCAATTCCTTGTTGTTGCTGACTGCCTTCTGCAGCTTGGCGAATTTGACTCTTGGAATGCACGGACAGAAGTAGCATTTTTCTCTCCACCAGAAGGCTGACACTCACCATGTCAATGAGCGTCAATTGGCAGTGCATGTGTGTTGGTTGACCCTTGACATCAAGACCAAGCTAAGCATTTGCTTTCCTTTGGTCAGTTCCACTGGTCCTTCCTCTTGGTCAATCCCATCGCTTTCTGACCTAGGGCCAGAGGAACATAGCATTTCTCCTAACTTTGACAGCATTGCAACACCAAAAGGCTTGTACTGAAGTACGGAGGAGGTAGATGTGAAGAGTCATCCTTTTGTCAGATTGCAAAGGTGTTGCAGCCCATTAGTTTCAGGATGTTTTTATTTTGTTCCCTTCCAGTAAATGTTTTCAGAGATTTTGCCTCGGGTTTTTAAAGATGTTTTATAAGTTATGGGTCTCTTTAAAATTTGTAATTATCTTAATGAGGTATAATTTATATACAATAAAATGCCTAGACAATGATCCCATTTGATGGATTTTACAATTATATATACCCATCCAAACCAAGATATAAAACATCTCCTTCACCCAGAAAACCCCTCATTTCCTTTTCCAGTCAATTCCTTCACACAGACTCACTCCTGCCCTGCCCCCAGCCCCACTAGAGACTAGGAGAAGTCACTGTTCTGATTTCTTTCACCATAAATTAGCTTTGCTTCTATGAAATGCAGCATCTCAGTACATATTCCTTCAGGTCTTGCTAATTTTGCTCAACATAATGTTTTTGAGATTGTTCATGTTATTGGCTTTGTCAGCAGTTCTACTTTATTGCTGAGTAATATTCCATTGTACAAATATATCACAATATATTTATCAATTCTCCTGTATGAGTACAATGGAATTGTTTCTATTTGGAGCTGTTACTAGGACTGCTATGAGCACTCTTGTAAAAGTCTTTTTTATGTTCTTTTTTCCATTTATCTTGCATAAATACCTGAGAGTAGAATTGCGGGGCCATAAGTAGGTTTATGGTTAACTTTATATGAAAGTTCCAAAAATTTCCCAAAGTGATTATACCATTCTTATATTCTTACCAGCAGTGCCTGGAATATCCAATTGCTTCATGCTTGGTATTGTCAATATTTTTATTTTACTTAGTCCAACATTTGGTATTATCACAGTTTGTTTACTTCAGCCATGATGATTTGTGTGAAATGCCATTTCACTGTGACATTAGTTGGCATTTCCCTGATGATCTATGGTGTTGAGCTTACTGGCCATTCGTTCTTCCTATGTGATAGGCACGTTCATGTATTTTGCCCGTTTTTCACAAATTGACTTGTTTGTGTTTTTCTTGTTGGTTTTTAAGAGTTCTCTATGCATCCTGGATATGAACCCTTTATTAGACATATATATTGCGTATGTATTTTCCAGTTTGTGGCTTGAGAATTTATTTTTTAATGATGGCTTCTGATGAACAGAAATTATTAATATTTATGAAGTCTGACATCATTTTTTTTTAATTAGTCCTTTTTATGTCCTGCTTAAGACATCTTTGTCTTCCCAAATGTTGTGCTATATTCTCAAGGTTTCTCTTAGAGACTTTAGGTTTTTAGTCTTTATGTTTTGGTCTATGATCCATATCAAATTAATTTTTGTGCATGGTATAAGGCGGGGGGTGGTCAAGACTCATTTTTTTCCCCCAAATATCCAGGTGTTCTAGCACTATTTGTCTAAAAGTCTTTCATTTCCCCATTGGAATGACTTGGTGCTTTTGTTAAGAAGCCATTAGTATATATGTGTGTGTGGCTATTTCTGGGTTCTCTATTTTGTTCCATTGATCTATTTCTGGACTCCTTTCATTTCCATAGATCACTATCACAATATCTACAGCTGTAGAGTATGTTTTCAAATTGATTAGTGTAAGATCTCTACCTTCGTTCTTTTTTATCAAGATCGTTTGGCTGTTTTGTGCCCTCTGGGTTTCTATATTTATTTTAGAAACAACTTGGAACTTCCTTTAAAAAATTATGCTTGAATTTTGATCGAATTGGGTTGAATTTATCCTTGATTTAGGGAGGATGGATATCTTAACAACATTCAGTCTTATAAAAACAGTATGCCTTTTTGCCGGGCACAGTGGCTTACGCCTGTAATCCCAACACTTTGGGAGGTTGAGGTGGACAGAACACAAGAGGCCAGGAGTTCAAGACCAGCCTAGTCAATATGGTGAAACCCCATCTCTATTAAAAATACAAAAATTAGCCAGATGTGATGGTGCATGCTTGTAATCCCAGCTACTTGGGAGGCTGAGGCACAAGAATCACTTGAACCCGGGGGATGGAGGTTGCAGTGAGCCGAGATCGTGCCACTGAACTCCAGCCTGGGCGACAGAGCAAGACCCTGTCTCAAAATAAATAAATAAGTAAGTAGATAAAATTAGATGAAATAAAAGAAACCAGTGTGGCTTTTTATTTAGTTAGGTCTTCAGTTTCTTTTAACAATGTTTTGTAGTTTTCAATGTAGAGATCTTGCATATTTCATTATATTTATTCCTAGCCATTTAATTGTGTGGTCATATTTTAAAATTTTTATTTGCCAGTTTTTATTGTTAGTGCAGAATGTATACTGACTTTTACCCTGAAGCTTTGCTGCACTCTTTTATTACTTTTAAAAATATTTGTGTAGTTTCCATGGAGTTTTCTATGTCACATAGTCTTTGAATAACAATGGTTTTTTTCCTTTAGAATCTTTATGCTTTTTATTGCATTGACTTACTGTATAAAATTACAGTATCTTCTAGAATATTGCTGAATAAAAGTGATGAGTGGATGTTCTTGCCTTGCTCCTAATCCTAGTGGAAAAGGATTTAATGTTACTAGTTTAAAGAATAATCTCTTATTTGATTGAGAAAGTTTCTTCTATTTCTAGTTTGCTGATAGTTTTTATCATGAATCAGTGTTGAATTTCATCAAATTCATTTTCTGCATCTATTGAGATGACTTTTTTCTCCTTTATTCTCTTAATGTGGCAATTTACACTGATTTATTTTCACACATTGAACCAATCTTACATTTCTGAATATATCCCACTTGGTCATGACTTATTTTTTCATTATGGCTTTTTGTGTGTTGCCAGATTTGATTTGCCAATATTTCCTTAAGGCATATATATATGTGTGTGTACATATATATATGTAAAATATATATAATATATATAAAAAATATATATTATATATATAAAATATATATTATATATTATATATAAAATATATAATATATAATATATGTAAAATATATATAATATATAATATATATGTAAAAAATATATAATATATGTAAAAATATATATATTTTTTATATATATATAATTTTAAAAGTTATTTCTGAAAATATAGGCTGAGTATCCGTTACCCAAAATGTTTGGGACCCAAGGTGTTTTGGAATTTGGACTTTTTTTGGATTTTGAATAGTTAGATAAATATAATAAGATATCTTGGGTATGGGACCCAAGTCTAAACATGAAATGCATTTATATTTTATATACATCTTACATACATAGCCTGAAGGTAATTTTACATAATATTTTAAATAACTTTGTGCATGAAACAAAGTTTTGACTGTGTTTTGACTATGACCTGTCATATGAGGTCAGGTGTGGAATTTTCGACTTGTGGTGTCCTGTCGGCACTCAAAATATTTCAGGTTTTGGATCATTCTGGATAAGATATTCCACCTATACCAACATTTTTGCCATCTTAGGGTCTGGTTTTAATGACTTTTTTTTCTTTTTTGCTTGTTTGTCTTCTTGCTTTTTTGTGTTTGTTTTTAAATTTCAGACTGAATGCCAGACATTAAGTATTTTTTTAAAAAAAAGTAGAGACTGAGACACCACTTATTTATCCTCAGAAAAGGGCATGCCTCATCTTCTGTCCAATTATTCGTACAGGGGTTTGGCAGATGAAGTCTGTCGTTGAGATGGGCCTGAACTTTGTTGTGGCTTTAGTTATGGTAATACAACCCAAGTTGGAAATGAAACCACACTCTGATGGCTTTTTATTTAGTATAAGCACTGGGTCCCAGAGAGCATTCCTCAGGTCTCCTGCTGTGACTACAGACTTCAGGAGGCCCTGTGCCCCTGCACCTCAAGAGAGGTTTCTCCCAGCATTCCTGCCTCTTGGCCAGTGGCCAACTGCTATTTCCTGGCACTCGGTGTAAAGCAGGGGTGTGGGAGGGTTTCTCTGAGTTCTCCTCATCCACCGTTAGACTAAGGCAGCCCTTCTGTACCTGCGGCTCCTCAGCTCCTCTGCCCTTCCCCCAGATGTGGACAAGGGTGCCTCATGCTTAGCACACAGTTCTGAATGCTGGACCCATTTCCTTGGCTTTCCTGCTCCACCCTCAACCTTAGGCAGGCCCAGTGCCCCTGTGCTCAGGGAGGTCGTCTCTCTCAGACCTCCTGAGCCTTCCTGGTGTAAGGCTGCTCTGCCTAATAGGCAGTGTAAGTTCTGGAGCATAGCAAGATTACTTTTGGTTTTCCTGCTTTGCCTTCACTCTTAGGTTGATCATGTTAGCTTACATTTCCCTGGATTTCTAACCCTTTTCCATATGTGGGCTGTCACTCTCTGCCACTTAGTGTAAGGTCTGGAGGGTGAGAAAGTTTTCTCTCTTCTTCTGCCACTCCTGGTGCTGCCCATATTCTCGTTTGGTGTGGACCTGGCGCTTCTTTTGTGAAGCAGTAGCTAAGGAGACTCTAGAACTCACCATGGCCAAGGAAAGGCCCAAGGGTTTGTCAGTGAGACAGATCAGATTCCAACTGATGGGCAACCAATCAATGAAACAGACACACCCGCACAGTTGGAAATGGAGGATGAAGATACAATTGATATGCTCCAGCAGCACACAGGAGTTGTCTACTGAAAGGGGCACCTGTTGCTTTCCTCCAGAATGCTGTTCTTACAGACCAGTATTAAATTCTCAGTCAGAAAACTGCAATTTGGTTTCACCACATCTTGACTAATAGACTAATACAGTACAGTTTTCTCTATCCTTTTCCTCATTCCTTTATAAAATTACATAAAGTAACTAGTGTATTTGCACAAGCATATCACATTTTTAAACTTTCTTATTATATTCAGTGGCCAATGGTATGTTTTAATGGACATCGAGTGGAGACAGGATGGGAAAAAACACTGATTCTGTGAAAATACCCCATTTCTCCACTACCGGCATGCTCATTCAGCTCTTATCTTTATATTCCAGTAAGTTATTTTGCTCTCACTGTTTTAACAACAACCACCACAATAGAAAAAACATAAAAATCTTTACATACCTTGTTCAGTTGAATAATTTTAATGATTTCGTATTTATTATTGTAAAACCAAGGACAATTTTATAACTTTTTTGTGCGTAGCTGTTACATGTAAGGCAATCTGTCTTTAAGTAGGGTTAAATTACTCTTTAAAAAAAAAAAAGAATCCTAGATAGTTTTCTCTTCAAGTCAAGCATGTTGTTGTTTAAGCTTCTTGTTTAAAAATAAAGTTTTCTCGATTCCTCTGCTCTCTTTCTAGTGTAGGCAGCTGGCATACCATGTTATAGTCTGTTCACCACTGGTTTCAAATCTTATTTTTTTATTTATTTATTTTTTTGGGGAGGAAGTTTCACTCTTGTTGCTCAGGCTGGAATGCAATGGCGTGATCTTGGCTCACTGAAACCTCTGCCTCCTGGGTTCAAACGATTCCCCTGCCTCAGCCTCCTGAGTAGTTGGGATTACAGGCACTGCCACCATGCTGGGCTAATGTTTGTATTTTTAGTAGAGACGTGGTTTCACCGTGTTGGCCAGGCTGGTCTTGAACTCCTGACCTCAGGTGATCTGCCCGCAGACAGGATCAGGACTTTTCATTCAGCTGGGCTTGAGATCTAAATATCAATGAGATCCCAGAGATCTCTTTATGGTTTAAAACCGGCTTTCTGAATCTTGGTGTGTATCTCTCTCTCTGTGTTTGACTATCTGGCAGCTGGATTTTTATATTAGATTTTTCTCTTCAGTCACTCCTAGTTTTCTGGCTCTTGTGAGGTCTTTCTCCTTCCTTTTGTCCTGTCCCTAGACATTAACACTTAACTGCTTGCCCTTGGTGAAAGCCTAGTGTTCCTTGAAAAGACTTCTCTCTTGGTTCTTCCGCCCTTGTTCCAGCCTTCAGCAGGCCACTGCTGGTGAGGACTTGGAGTATCTCAGGGTACATTTCCTAGTTCTCCTGCCCTGCTTCCAGTGAAGGTCCTGAGTGCTTTATTGGGGTTCGATGAGCTCTCCTGCCCTGTCTCCAGCCTTTGGCTGCCTCTGCCTTGCACTTGTTGAAGGCTCCATGTATCTCATGGCGGATATCTCTCAGGTCTTCTGCTCTGCTCTCAGCCTTCTGTGTGCTATTTCTGTGTACTCAGTAAAGGCCCATACAAAACAAGGAGAGTGGGTGCAAACTCAATTTGTGACTAGAGTCCCTTGAGACTCCAGTCCATCATCTCAACCAAACAACAGACATCAAAAGTTCATCAAGGACAGGCATGGTGGCTGGCACTTGTAATCCCAGCACTTTGAGAGGGTGAGGTGGGTGTATCACTTGAGCTCAGGGGTTTGAGACTAGCTTGGGCAACATGGCAAAACCCTGCCTCTACAAAACAAACAAACAAACAAACATTGGTTTAATGTGGTGACACATGCCAGTAAGTAGTCCTAGCTACTCAGGAGGTTGAGGTGGGAGGATCACTTGAGCCTGGGAGGTTGAGCCCTGATCTTGCCACTGTATTCCAGTCTGGGTGACAGAGTGAGACCCTGTCTCAAAAAAAAAATATTCATTAACAGTTCTGCTGAACTCTCACTCCATCCACAACAGATTCCTCCTTTCTCCACCCTCATTCGAGGTTCAAAGCAGTTATGGTTTTCTCTCTGCTGAAATTCATTTCATTTAGATTGTCTTGCATCCTCAGTTCCTTGGTAAGTTTGTTTATTTGCTTATTTTTGAGACAGGGTCTTGCTCTGTCACCCAGGCTGGAGTACAGTGGCACAATCACAGCTGCCTGCAGCCTCAGCCTCCTGAGCTCAAGCGATCCTCCCACCTTAGCCCCTGGACTAGCTTCATAGCTGGGACCGCAGACATATGACACCATGCCCAGCTTTTTTTTTTTTTTTTTTTTGAGAGATGGTGGTCTTGCTATGTTGCTCTGGCTAGTCTTGAACTCATGGGCTCAAGCAATCCTCCTACCTTGGCCTCCCAAACTGCTGGGATTATAGACATGAGCCACCATGCCTTGGCCTCTGGTGAGTTTCTTTAAACTATCATTATATAGCTTGTCTAGATGTATCTTGCTGTAAAGGTGGAAGTAATGGTCTCTTGCTACTTTTTATACCCTAATAAGAAGCAAGTGTCTAAAAGTGGTCTTAAAAATTATTAGGTAGCTGAAATTACACACTATTAATTAAGTACACACACACACACACACACACACACACACTCTGTTTCCTAATTTCTCTTTATTTTTTTTTTGCTACTCAGTCATCGACAGCACTTTCTATTGTCCATCTGTAGTTCTCAATTGCGAATGATTTTTCTTTCCAGGGGACAGTTGGCAACGTCTGGAGACATTTTTTACTGTTACAACTGGGGAGATGGTGCTATTGGAGTCCAGTGGTGTAGAGATCAGGGATGCTACTAAACATCCTATGGTAAGTAGGACCGCTCTCAACAACAAAAAATTATCTGGTCCAAAATATCAATGGTTCTGAGGTTAAGAAACTCTATTCTAAGGGAATATGAACAATTGCCTGTAGCAGATACAGTCATTGTTTTTCCACCAACAAATCCTGGTGGCTACGAAGCAAATCAAAAAGCAACAGAAGAGAAAGGAATAATGTGTGTGTTATCTTGCTGATTTCAGGAAGGCAGTGAGTGGATCTTACACATTGTCACATCTTCTGTCACAGTG